>NC_053391.1:517289346-518679346 GCF_905171765.1 Bufo bufo | reverse complement strand
TTTTGTAAAATATGAGTTTCCCTGCTCACTAATCCCTCTTTAGATGGCAAATTTCACAGCTAAAATGAGCTTTGACAGATTGCTTTGCCTTTGCTTAGATGAAGAAATATTTACAATGGATTGATTTGGTTCTGCATAATTTTGCTCTAATTATTGGGATAAATCCATTCCCTCAAAGTATACGTTTGCATTATAGGAGCGGGCATAAGACGGCAAGTGGCAGAATCCGCACACTTCGAGGGGCAGTTTGAGGAAACTTTGGGGGTATGACATATTGGGAACATGGGGGGCAATTCATATCTATGACCTTGCGTGCTCATACATTCAAGGGAAGCTCTTCTAGTGCACTCTAACTGACAGTCTACGGTAATACGGATTTCGACAGACATTTCAAAAAAAATAACGTGGATTAAGGACAAACGATAGACTTCTGTCATCTGGAAATCTATTTGTAGGCCCTGTACTGATGAAAGCTACTGTGCAGCTAAAGGCACGCGGCGTATCAATGCACACGGAACGCCGATTTAGCCGCAAGCACGTGTTGACTAGCATGCTATTAGCTTTGCTGACGTATATATAAAAAAAAAAAAAAAAAACACTCGAGATGTGAATTGCACCCAATCATGCATCTTCTCACAATTCTTTTTGCAAAGTACAACAATATATCAACAGATTTTCCAATTTTCCAGCAAGAGTAAAAAAAAAGTTAACCCCTTTTTTTTTTTTTTTTAGACCATATTATTCATGTCCATGAAATAAAAAATTTAAAACCAGTCCTCTGAAGGCTGCATAGTGAAACAAAGGTGACGTATGTATTGTGAGGCTAGCAAGTCCAGGGTAATTTTTCTTTAGATAAATATATATATATATATATTTTTTTTTTTATTATTATTACTGTGTAGGTGTTACAGTGGGATTGTGAGATTTCACATGCACATATATGGTACAGTACAATCAAGAATATACATAATTATATATGCATACACATATATATGCATATATATTCCAGATCTCTGAGTCCTTCAAAGTCAGTCAAGACTCAAGTCAAAATAAAGTTAAAGGGGTTGATTTTTTTTCCCTCTGGGTAACATGAGCAAGCCAAAGAAGACCGTATGAAGACATACTGGCACTTTAATACTGGTTGATTGGGCACTTGTATGCAGTACTTATAGACCAGTAAAAGTGCTCGTTTACCTGTCTGTTGTGTAAGGGACCTTTTGTCTTGAAGCCTCCCTGGGAGCTGCACTCTGAGGCACTGAAGTGATCTGAACTAGTGGAAGAGCGTTTGGAGAGGGTGTCACAACCCCCAACAAAGGTGTTGTCCAAAGGGAGTTCCTGAATCACATGATGCTTTTTCACCGACACCGGAGTATCTGCTTTTAGATGAAAAGCAGACTGCGGAGAGGCAGATTTGTAATGCTTAGCTAGGTCAGGGCTGTTAGGCTTGAAGGTGGTTGGAGGAGCTGTACCCCAATCAAAGCGTCCAATCCCTTGTTCCTCCAGCTCGGCTGGAAGGCAAATTGTCCCGTTGATAGGTTCATGAACAGCATCATCAGGTTTAGATTCCTCAATGGTTACAAAGTTCAGCAGAGAACTTTTAGGAGATTTCCGTTTCTTCCTTTTCTTTTTCTTATTCTGCTTGCCTTCCTGATTTGGTGACATCCACTCTGCCCCTTGCTTGCTCCTCTGGGCAGCTTTAAACCTTGACGCGTGCCGGCATCGAACAAGAACGGTCACAAAGATGACTACGATCACCACCATGGCACCTGCCACTATGGCAATCATAATTGTCAGATAATCCTCATTTTGGTAGGGTTGACTGCTATCCCCAATATTTCTGTCCAAAGGAGTTTCCATAGTCCTGCGAATCAAATCGTAAATGTAGGAAGCATTCCCGGCGGTCTCGTTGACGTATAAAAACACAAGTACCAGAGTGTGCAAAGGCTTGGGATATCCTAAGTCACTTATATTGACCACCAGGCGGTGCAGGCCTATATCTGTTGTAGAAGGCTTTTCTTCTAGAGTAATGTTGCCTGTCACTGGGTCTATTCGAAACAGACCTTTGTTGTTTCCACTGACAATAGTGTATTTTAATTCTGCATTCATCCCAGTGTCAATATCAACAGCGAAGACCTCAGCAACCACCGAGCCTGGAATGGCTGAAAGAGGCACCAGCTTAAATGATGTATTGGATGGAGGGTAGATAACTACAGGGCTATTATCATTAGCATCCATTATATTGATTGTTACTTTGGCCGTGGAGGAACGTGAAGTCTGTCCTCCATCTACGGCTTTGACATCAAATGTGTAAGAACTTTGCTGCTCTCTGTCAAAGGACACGTTAGACTTGATCAAACCAGAATATGGATCCAGGACAAAGTTCTCATTGTCGTTGAGTATTGAAAGTGTGACAGCTTTGTTTTCTCCTGCATCCGAATCTGTGGCTGTTATCACGCCAACTGTACTGTACTTTGGTAGGTTCTCAGATACAAAGAACTGAAAGTGGTTGTGCGTAAACTTGGGACTGTTGTCATTTTCATCTAGGACAGTCACAATAATGGCGGCTTGGCTCTGCAGTGGAGGAGTACCGTTGTCCCTGGCTGTGACAGTAAAAATGAACCGTTCCTGTTCCTCTCTATCAAAAACTCGGGAGGCTGTCAAAACTCCGGTCTTGCGGTCCAGATCGAAGAAAGAGGCATTAGGGCCAAGCTGATAAACAATGTCTGCGTTCTTCCCACTGTCTTCATCGGTGGCACTGATAGTAGTTAAGTATAGACCTCTGCGGTTGTTTTCAGACACAGATAGCTCAATTACAGGCTGGGTAAAGATTGGAGGGTTGTCATTCTCATCCTCGAGCTCCACTCTCACCAGGGCTGTCTGGTTGAGACTTGGCTTTCCAGTGTCAGCAGCCACTATTTTAAAACTGTATTCTTTGGTGCCCTCATAGTCCAACAAGGAAGAGGTCTCTAGAAGGTACTGGTTATCATAGACAGCTTTTAAGTGAAAGGGGACCTCTCTTTCAATAAAGCAGATGACCTTGCTGTTCACGTCGGTGTCTTTGTCCGACACGGTAATTAGCGCTATCTTTGTGTTGGTCGGGTCTTTCTCTGATAAATACACAGTTCCATTGATAGGGCTTATAATATACCTGAGATCGATATTGGGCGGGTTGTCATTCACATCTGTCACATTGATGGTGACAGTTGCCCTTGCCGGTGTGGAGCTGCCATCTGTAGCTAGGACGGTTAACTTGTGAACTGCGGTATCTTCCCTGTCTAGCGCTCTCTGAACTGTAATTAATCCAGTGGTGTTGTTTAAAGCAAAGAGTCTTTTGGTGGCAGATGTGACTTGGGCACCATAAATATATTTGATTTCAGCGTTGGTCCCTATATCTGCATCTGTTGCGTGCAGCTGGACTACAGAGGTCCCCGTGGGAGCATTCTCAGGAATGTGAACCTCTATTTGACTTTCTTTAAACACCGGTTTGTTGTCATTCACGTCACTTACTGTCACTTGAAGGATGGCAGTGCTGGATTTTTGAGGGTTTCCGCCATCCTCAACTTTAATTTTCATGACATAGGTATCTTTCTGCTCTCGATCCAAGACCTGCTGCACTATGAGCTGTGGCCACTTCTCCCCCTCTGGCGTCTCCACTATGTCCAGTCCGAAGACGCTTTGCCCATTTAAAAGTCCATAGTGCTGCACTCCGTTGAACCCGGTGTCTGGGTCCACTGCTGATGGAATTGGGAATCGGCTGTTTATTAGAGTATTCTCAGGAATGGAGATGTTAATCACAGTTGATGGGAACATAGGAGCGTTATCATTGGTGTCTGTGACTATTATCTTAATCTTGATGAGTCTGAAAAAGTCATTGGGGAGAATGACAACTTCAAGTTCAAAGAAACATTCATTTTCATCGGCAAGAGATGCTCCGGCGCAGATTTTCTCTCGGTCGATCCTGGTGGAGGTTGTGAAGATCTCTCCGGTGCTACTGGACACTTTGACCAGAGGAGAGTCACCGGCTTTGGAAACCAGTCTGTAGACAAGGCTGCTGCTGGTCCCGGTGGCAGCATTGATATGGGAGATATTCAGGTCCTTTGGTATGTTTCCAATTGGTACATTTTCAGGCAGCTCCTCTCTTATGGTGTAGATAAGTTCTTGGGCAATGGCAGAATCCAGCCTTAAGCAGGCAATAAGAGCGGCCAACAGGTAAAAATCCCTTAGGTCCATGATAATGTGCTTCCTTTGTTTTCTTGGATTTTAGGATTTAAAGGGCTGTCACTGAGGAACGGTGCCGATTTGCAAGAGGAGGCGTGCATGGACTGCAAGATGCCTTACATCTCATTTCTAATTGGAGCCAGCAGCTGTCAACACAATCACACAAACAATCAGATTTGTAAAATTCCAGAAAAGGTAAGTGCATACATGCCGTCTCATGCCAATCCTTACACTAGTGCCTGCTCTGGGCATAACTACCCCCATCTGCAACATACAAGGTGTCTAATGGATCAGCCCTGCAGACTGAAGGCGATCACTACTTCCCCTCATCCCTAGTCCTCCTCACATCATGCATCTATGGAAGGGCACTGCCAGCTGCCTCTGCCCCTTGTGTCTGAGCCCATAACCTCCCTGCATCTCACTGCCAAGTCTTGGGAAGCCCTTCCTTGACTACTGAGAAAGCTTTAAGAACTTACAAGCCAAGGGATCCTCGGTCCGGGCGCCAGACGTCATCGGGACCTGGATGCTGCCGGGGGCTGGGGAATAAACGCAGGCGATAACGCAAGTAAAGTCCGGGGGCTGGAGGACATGGAAGGCGGCGGTCAGTTCCAGCAGGTAGCGCCCTCACACCAGCACCCAATCCCAGGCAACCATGCTAAACTTCGGGGGTCGCAGCGCACAATGCCCCCTGGAAATGCGATGGAGCAACTCCAGTCAGTGTGACGGGGAATCCTCCTCTCCGCAGCAGGCTCCGCCGGCGCTCAGCAGCTCCATGCTGGTAAATCCACGTCCAGGGGCCATCAGCTATTTCCGTCGGTCGCGATAGTCGTGAACTTGGAAGGTGTCAGAGTCGGGATGATGCGGCTGGAGATACTTGGCTCCTCGCGCTCACCGCCCTCCCTCATTCCCCTTCCCTCTGAGCTGGATTTCTTCATATAACTCTCAATAAATCCAAAGGGACGGGGGTGGGTTCCGCCTGGCCACGCCCACTGCGCGGGGATTGGCTGTCTGGGAGTATGTGGCTGGGAGATGCTAAAGAGCTTTGATGATGTCATGAGCATGTGATCGGTCACGTGTGTGGGGATGTGGTCCGCCTTGTGCTGCCGAGGAGCTCGTGTCTGTGCTGGCTGCATTGTGCGGACGAGTCCCTGTGCTGCAAGTGTGTGCGCCTAGTGAGCCCTGGGAACCGGCTGCCTGCACACACAGCTCTGCACCGCGTCCTGTACACACACACACACAGCTCTGCACTGTATGCTTCACACACACAGCTCTGCACCGCGTCCTGTACACACAGCTCTGCACTGTATGCTTCACACACACAGTCCTGCACACACACAGCTCTGCACTGTATGCTTCACACACACAGTCCTGCACACACACACACAGCTCTGCACCGTGTCCTGCACACACACATAGTCCTGCACACACACACATAGTCCTGCACACACACACACACAGTCCTGCACACACACAGTCTTGCACACACACAGTCCTGCACACACACACACATAGTCCTGCACACACACACATAGTCCTGCACACACACACATAGTCCTGCACACACACAGTCCTGCAAACACACAGTCCTGCACACACACACACACACAGCTCTGCACCGTGTCCTGTACACACAGTCCTGCACACACACACACAGTCCTGCACACACACACACAGTCCTGCACACACAGTCCTGCACACACACACATAGTCCTGCACACACACACACAGTCCTGCACACACACAGTCTTGCGCACACACACACAGTCCTGAACACACACACACACAGTCTTGCACACACACACACACACACAGTCCTGCACACACACACACAGTCCTGCACACACACACACAGTCCTGCACACACACACACACACACACACAGTCTTGCACACACACACAGTCCTGCACACACACACACACACACAGTCCTGCACACACACACACAGTCCTGCACACACACACACACAGTCCTGCACACACACACACACACAGTCTTGCACACACACACAGTCCTGCACACACACACACACACAGTCTTGCGCACACACACACAGTCCTGCACACACACACACACACACAGTCCTGCGCACACACACACAGTCCTGCACACACACACACACACAGTCCTGCACACACACACAGTCCTGCACACACACACAGTCCTGCACACAGTCTTGCGCACACACACACACACAGTCCTGCGCACACACACACAGTCCTGCACACACACACAGTCCTGCGCACACACACACAGTCCTGCACACACACACAGTCCTGCACACACAGTCTTGCGCACACACACACAGTCCTGCACACACACACAGTCCTGCACACACACACACAGTCCTGCGCACACACACAGTCCTGCACACACACACAGTCCTGCGCACACACACACACACACAGTCCTGCACACACACACACAGCTCTGCACCGCGTCCTGTACACACACACACAGCTCTGCGCTGTATGCTTCACTCACACACACACACAGCACTGCACCGCGTCCTGTACACACACAGCTCTGCACCGCGTCCTATACACACACACAGCTCTGCACCGCGTCCTGTACACACACACAGCTCTGCACCGCGTCCTATACACACACACAGCTCTGCACCGCGTCCTATACACACACACAGCTCTGCACCGCGTCCTGTACACACACACAACTCTGCACTGTATGCTTCACACACACACAACTCTGCACTGTATGCTTCACACACACAACTCTGCACTGTATGCTTCACACACACAGCACTTCATCCTTATATGAAACACTTTCAGTCAGAGTAGGCAGGGACAGGTCCTGTGCTCCGGGGTGTAGACATTAGTCCTCAGTTGTGTTGCGCTTTACTCCTGGCACAGACACTGACTAGTTACTTACACGAGGCAGTAGCTACAATGCAGCATGAAAAGATTCACAATCGCTAATCCTCCGCCTCATCGCCCCCCCCCCCCCCCCTGCACGCCCCCACAAACAAGACCCCTGAGCCAGTAATCAATCCATAAGGAGGAAAGGGTTGTGAAGGGCAATGAAATCCATTAAAAGGCCAGTGTGCCTTGGGCAAGAAAAATGATTTTCTTTGAGTGTGCTGCCCAGTCAGGATTGTGGCTTTTCCAGGCTGCTGAGGAGGAGAGGTGGGAGTAGACGCCTGAGAAACAGACGAGCGTTTGTAAGGATTGACTGAAGCCGGCTCCTTGTGCGGCCGCACACCCTGCTGCCATGCACTGATTCATCAGAGCCCTGCATTACTTCACCACATCCTGGCACCTGTCCCTGGTGCTGACCACCCTCTGCTGCTACTAGTGGATATTGTAACTGTCCCTGGTGCTGATCACCCTGTGCTGCCACTGTCAGATGGTACCTGTCCCTGGTGCTGACCACCCTGTGCTGCTCCTCTCAGATGGTACCTGTCCCTGGTGCTGATCACCTTGTGCTGCCACTCTCAGATGGTACCTGTCCCTGGTGCTGATCACCTTGTGCTGCCACTGTCAGATGGTACCTGTCCCTGGTGCTGACCACCCTGTGCTGCTCCTCTCAGATGGTACCTGTCCCTGGTGCTGACCACCCTGTGCTGCCACTGTCAGATGGTACCTGCCCCTGGTGCTGACCACCCTGTGCTGCCACTGTCAGATGGTACCTGTCCCTGGTGCTGACCACCCTGTGCTGCCACTGTCAGATGGTACCTGCCCCTGGTGCTGACCACCCTGTGCTGCCACTGTCAGATGGTACCTGTCCCTGGTGCTGACCACCCTGTGCTGCCACTGTCAGATGGTACCTGTCCCTGGTGCTGACCACCCTGTGCTGCTCCTCTCAGATGGTACCTGTCCCTGGTGCTGAGCACTCTGTGCTGCCACTGTCAGATGGTACCTGTCCCTGGTGCTGATCACTCTGTGCTGCTACTCTCAGATGGTACCTGTCCCTGGTGCTGACCACCCTGTGCTGCCACTGTCAGATGGTACCTGTCCCTGGTGCTGACCACCCTGTGCTGCTACTCTCAGATGGTACCTGTCCCTGGTGCTGACCACCTTGTGCTGCCACTGTCAGATGGTACCTGTCCCTGGTGCTGACCACCCTGTGCTGCTACTCTCAGATGGTACCTGTCCCTGGTGCTGACCACTCTGTGCTGCTACTCTCAGATGGTACCTGTCCCTGGTGCTGACCACCTTGTGCTGCCACTGTCAGATGGTACCTGTCCCTGGTGCTGACCGCCCTGTGCTGCTACTCTCAGATGGTACCTGTCCCTGGTGCTGATCACTCTCTGCCACCTGTCCCTGGTGCTGACCACCCTGTGCTGCCACTGTCAGATGGTACCTGTCCCTGGTGCTGACCACCCTGTGCTGCTACTCTCAGATAGTACCTGTCCCTGGTGCTGACCACCCTGTGCTGCCACTGTCAGATGGTACCTGTCCCTGGTGCTGATCACTCTGTGCTGCTACTCTCAGATGGTACCTGTCCCTGGTGCTGATCACTCTCTGCCACCTGTCCCTGGTGCTGACCACCCTGTGCTGCCACTGTCAGATGGTACCTGTCCCTGGTGCTGACCACCCTGTGCTGCTCCTCTCAGATGGTACCTGTCCCTGGTGCTGATCACTCTGTGCTGCTACTCTCAGATGGTACCTGTCCCTGGTGCTGACCACCCTGTGCTGCCACTGTCAGATGGCACCTGTCCCTGGTGCTGAGCACTCTGTGCTGCTTCTCTCAGATGGTACCTGCCCCTGGTGCTGACCACCCTGTGCTGCCACTGTCAGATGGTACCTGTCCCTGGTGCTGACCACCCTGTGCTGCCACTGTCAGATGGTACCTGCCCCTGGTGCTGACCACCCTGTGCTGCCACTGTCAGATGGTACCTGTCCCTGGTGCTGACCACCCTGTGCTGCCACTGTCAGATGGTACCTGTCCCTGGTGCTGACCACCCTGTGCTGCTCCTCTCAGATGGTACCTGTCCCTGGTGCTGATCACTCTGTGCTGCTACTCTCAGATGGTACCTGTCCCTGGTGCTGACCACCCTGTGCTGCCACTGTCAGATGGTACCTGTCCCTGGTGCTGACCACCCTGTGCTGCTACTCTCAGATGGTACCTGTCCCTGGTGCTGACCACCTTGTGCTGCCACTGTCAGATGGTACCTGTCCCTGGTGCTGACCACCCTGTGCTGCTACTCTCAGATGGTACCTGTCCCTGGTGCTGACCACTCTGTGCTGCTACTCTCAGATGGTACCTGTCCCTGGTGCTGACCACCTTGTGCTGCCACTGTCAGATGGTACCTGTCCCTGGTGCTGACCGCCCTGTGCTGCTACTCTCAGATGGTACCTGTCCCTGGTGCTGATCACTCTCTGCCACCTGTCCCTGGTGCTGACCACCCTGTGCTGCCACTGTCAGATGGTACCTGTCCCTGGTGCTGACCACCCTGTGCTGCTACTCTCAGATAGTACCTGTCCCTGGTGCTGACCACCCTGTGCTGCCACTGTCAGATGGTACCTGTCCCTGGTGCTGATCACTCTGTGCTGCTACTCTCAGATGGTACCTGTCCCTGGTGCTGATCACTCTCTGCCACCTGTCCCTGGTGCTGACCACCCTGTGCTGCCACTGTCAGATGGTACCTGTCCCTGGTGCTGACCACCCTGTGCTGCTCCTCTCAGATGGTACCTGTCCCTGGTGCTGACCACCCTGTGCTGCCACTGTCAGATGGTACCTGTCCCTGGTGCTGACCACCCTGTGCTGCTACTCTCAGATGGTACCTGTCCCTGGTGCTGACCACCCTGTGCTGCCACTGTCAGATGGCACCTGTCCCTGGTGCTGAGCACTCTGTGCTGCTTCTCTCAGATGGTACCTGTCCCTGGTGCTGAGCACTCTGTGCTGCCACTGTCAGATGGTACCTGTCCCTGGTGCTGAGCACTCTGTGCTGCCACTGTCAGATGGTACCTGTCCCTGGTGCTGACCACCCTGTGCTGCTTCTCTCAGATGGTACCTGTCCCTGGTGCTGACCACCCTGTGCTGCCACTGTCAGATGGTACCTGTCCCTGGTGCTGAGCACCCACTACTCAGGGCTGATCCTCGCCCGCAGTCACCATCACATAGGGACAGAGCTGTCTGCTGTGCTGATCTCTAGTATCCCGCACTCCTTCAATTGATCTGTCCTTGGTGCAGTTGCTGTCTGCCTGGCAATAATGCAACTGGCCGTACTGAAGCCAGCGAGACGAATCCTACTTAGGCCCTCCACACATAATGATAGCGTGTTTCTGTTGAGCAGCTAATGAGTTAATAGCCATGCCTTTTCATTTGCTTCTGCATAAATATCACTTTGTCAGCGCCCGGCATTTCCTCAGTCCTCGCCATTGTATTACTGTAGGACAACAATACCCATCAGCTCTCCTGTATGAAGTCAGCCTGTTTCCCTCGAACAGTACGCCCCATTGTCTAATCACATGTTGGGTGAGATAATGCTAGCTTCACTGTGTCAACCCGTTAAGGCTCATGTCACAAAGACGCCACAGTGCTAAATATAGAACAAATTGGCTTGTGTTCTTTTACCTATAGAATAAACTAAACGGGCACACACAAGTAAGGGAAATGTTACCACCCGGGCGTGCGTTACAGACTTTGCCCTGTGCACTTGATGTTAGTCTTTTTCCCTCTGTATTAGATTGGGGATTTGGAGGATTGTGCACTAAACCCTTGTGAAACAGAACACTACAGAAATACTTTGCATCTCATTAAATCACAAAGGGTAAATTGAGCAACAAGATGGAAATTCAACAGTCTTAGATGTCAGGTCATCAAACACCTTATGGCCTGTAGGGATGGAATGTGTCTGAAAAGTGGTTCCACTGCCTGATGTCTTTCTAATTGTTCTTCGCTTGCTGTAAATTGATGTTATTTCCCCAAACAGTCGTCTTTTATTAGCCATGCCTCCTGAAACTTTACTTATTACACAATGTGCTTTATTAATTTACCCTGTCTCTTGATTTCCATGTATTTATTTGGTTACTTATCTCATTTTTCTTTATTTCTTTTTTTTCTTTCTTGTTCTTGTTCTCTTTTTTTTCTTTCTCTCTTTCTCTCTTTCCTTAAACTTTTTTGCATTTTATGTTGTAGCCTAAAGTAAAAAAAAATAAAGTTTCCCCCATCAATCTGCACTCAATACCCCATAAAGAGAAACTGAAAACAGAATATTAGAAATGCTTACAAATCTATTAAAAAGGAAAAACTAAAATTTTACATGGACATAAGTATTCAGACCCTTTGCAATGACTGAATTGAATTTTTTTAGTTCTGAGGGCCTCTCGTTTCTCCTAATCAGCTTTGAGATGATTCTACACCTTAATTGGAGTCTACCTGTGATAAATTCAGTTGACTGAACATGATTTGGAAACACACAGTCTTGTCTATATAAGGTCTCTCAGCTGACAATGCATATCAGAGGAAAAACCAAGCCATGAGGAGGAAAGAACTGCCGGTAGAAGCTCAGAGAAAGGATTGTGTGGAGGCATGTATCTGGAGATGGGTACAAACATTCTGCTGCATTGAACGTTCCTATGTCACAGTGCATCAATAATTATTAAATGGGAGAAGTTTGGAACAACCAAGAATCTTCCTAGATCAGGCCACCCCACCAAACTAAGTAATTGGGGGAGAAGGACTTTGGTAAGACAGATGATCAAGAAACCAATGAGCTCCAAAGATCCTCTGTGTATATGGGAGAAACTTTCAGGTCAACCATCACTGCAGCACTCTACCAATCTCAACATGGAGTTTGTAAAAAAAAAAAAGAACCTTAAATAACTTTCAGACTGTGAAAAAAAAGATTCTCTGGTCTGAGGAAACCAAGTTAACATTTTCTCCTCCATTCTAAGCACTGTGCCTAGAGAAAACCAGGCCCTGCCCAATGCCATCCCTACGGTGAAGCATGGTGGTGGCAGCATCAAGGACAGATCGACTGGTCAGGGTTATGAGGAAAGCTAATGGAGCAAAATACAGATATATTCATAATGAGAACCTGATCCAGTGTGCGCTGGACTGGGTTCAAGGTTCACTTTTCAACAAGACAATGACTCTAAGCACATTATAAACACGACCTAGGAGTGGCTTAGGGACAACTCTGTGAATGCCTTTGATTGGCCAGTGCCCTGACTTGGACTCAATAGAACATCTCTGGAGAGATCTGAAAATGACTGTCCTCCGGCAATCCCCATCCAATCTGACAGAGCTTGGGAGGATCTGTAGAGAAGAACAGAAGAAGAAATGTATGCTCAAGTGGTGTTTCTATACCATCACCACTTTCCCAAGAAGGGGGCATGTTGAGGGCCCCCGATGCTAATGATCTGGCCACTGTTGCATATAAACTGTCCGTGATGCTGATTTCAGGCTTTCTCTAGCTTTTCCCACACTTAAGGTCCTTTTATACTGCCTGATGTTCGGGCAGATTATCGCTAGCAAATTAATGTATGACTTCTTGGTAGCGATGATCTGCCGCAGTAAAGGTGTCCCCGATTACCCGATGAATGAGCAAAATGCTCGTTCATCAGATAATAGGTTTTCATGCAGTCAGCTAAATCATTGTTTGCCGGCAGCAGATTGTGCCCTACTCTGCTACCAGCAAATAATCATTCTGTATGGGGATGAGCAGTGGCATTAGCGATCGCCACTCCCTGTACTGTGGAGTAGATCGATACATGTAACTGCAGCCATCACCTCCACTGATGTGTAAAGGAGCCTTAAAAAAGATATCAGCCATAAGTTAATTACCAATTACCTTTGCTTGTACAGCTCACTCCCTAAGCGTCTCCCAGGCTCATGAGGATTAAAAAAAATTCTAAAATTGTTATGATAATTTTGTCATCCAACAAATAAAAAATGACTTATCCGTATGTATTCTAAACATGTTATGTCCTATCATCTCTGCATCGTTTAGGACGGACATAGTTGGAAATGCCGGAAGCCACATCAGTATGCAGTATGTTGTACTATAATGTTCTCAGGATCTTTTCCGTCCACTAGACAGTAGACACTTTGGCAGAAAGGACTGAACTTCATACACTGCACATGCACTCTATAGTATCGCCATGATGGAATGGAGTAATAAGGATATACTCAAAAACCCTTACAAGCTGTTTGCTGAAGTCCATGGCTATAGGAATTTTAATCAGTGCGAGATGATGTGATTACTTGAGTTTTTTCTAATACATGAAGCTGCACCTATACTTTAGATAGTAGGTGACCAGAATAGATGATTTTGACTGATCACTGTTAGAGACATTTACGCAAATGACTGATGGTAGATTATTGTTATCTGTTAAAAATGTATCAGCCTGCCTGGCTTTTTTGGCAGTGGTCAACTGAAACTACAAATATATGATATGATTAGTGTTGATCGCGAATATTCTAATCACGATTTTTATCGCGAATATCGGCACTTTGAGAATTCGCGAAGATGTATAATATAGTGAAATAAATTCGTAATTTTGAATATTCTAGATTTTTTTTTCATCAGTAATCTCCCTTCTTGGTTGTGGGCCAATGAGAAGGCTGCAATATCTTTGTCTGAGCTTAGCAACATCCCTAGCAACCAATAGGAAAGTTGCCTACCCCTTACTATATAAGAACCTCCCCAGCAGCCATTTTCTGCAGGTTTTTTTTGCAGTTCTGACGTTACTGTGCTCTGTGCTTTCATCTGGATCATATTCCTAATCCAATTACATATAGTTAGATATCTCATATATATAATACAGATAGTTAGTGGGAGATAGTCAGTGTAGGTTAGATAGTAATATAGTGTAGCTGATAGGTTCCAGTGCAGGGTGTTAGGTAGTGTGATAGGAATTACTGTACTGTGCATTTTCTCCAGTCTCAGGAAACTTCTAGCAGCTTAAAAAATTTAGCAAAAGTGACCCACGCCTGTATTACATTGCCGATTTTCGCAATCAAGAAAATAATGATCGGAGATTACGAATTCTAGAATTTGCAAATTTATGGTGAATATTAGGCCAAAAATTAGCAAAATATTGCGATAACGAATATTGCCTATGCTGCTCATCACTAGATATGATCGGCCAAATCATAATCTTATGTGTATGACAAGCTTTATTTCCAAGTATGTAGAATATAACACTTTCATAGTTAACACTGTGTAATTCTAGTCAATTTCAATCTTACAAGCTAGGAAGTAAGTGTATTTAAATATGGAGTGACCTTCTACAAGGTTCTTCCAATGTTGTCCTCTAAACAGTATAAATGCTAAATCTCAATCCATAAATTGCCATGCCTTAAAAAGCTTGAAGCACATGTTCTAACTGCTCCACATAAAAAAGCTCATCATACCAATTTATAGTGCTTGAATGGTCACTGTACTTTCAGACAACTTTGCATAAATCAGTAGTACAGGAGAATATGCAAAACTTTGTAATATAATCAGAGAAAAATGTCTTGTTCTAGAATTATCAGCTGTTTCCCCCCTTTCTCTAAGCCAGCTTTGTCTCTGAAAGTATGCCTGTTCACTGAAGGATTACATCATCCCATAGAAGTCTATGGAGTAGGGAGGGGGGAAGAGGAGGCGGAAACAGAGAGCAGACTACACTGAAATGATGTAGCAGCTAATAGTAAGTCTTCTATCTTACCCCAACTTCTTTATTCACATCAGTACTGCTCTCTACTTCTCTATAATATCCCATGTAGTGCTTCAGACTTTTCCGAGTGTGTAAGAGAGAGTTAGGGAGCTAAATTATCTGTCTCCGTATCTATTTTATGGACGGACATGATAAGTAGCTTGTCTCCACCAGCTCAGAGACAACTGGGAATTATAGATGGAGCCTGCAGAGGGGAAAACTACTAAAAATGCCAGATCCAAGTCATATGATGGTCAGATATAGTGCTATTTTCATGTAAACACACATGGCATCTTATTCAAAAATGTTTTCTAAAAGTTTAGTGTAAGGGATCGCTCTCTCTCAGGGGGTCTCAATCACAGACTTCTCCTCTGACAACAGGGTTCAATTTTGGCATTTCAGCCCCATCACACACATAAACATCAAAAATAAATACCTGCCCGCCTGGGCTCTACTTAACCCCTTAGGGACGCATGACGTACCGGTACAGCATGTTTCCCGAGTCCTTAAGGACCCATGACGTACCGGTACGTCATCTATAGTCGCCCGGCGGGCGGTCATCGGAACACGGTGCCTGCTCAAATTATTGAGCAGGCACCATGGCTAAATGCGCGGGGGGGTCCCGTGACCCCCCCCCCCGTGTCTGCGATCGCCGCAAACCGCAGGTTAATTCAGACCTGCGGTTTGCGGCTTTTTATTGTGCGGGCGGCGGTAGTCGGCGGTGCCATCGGGTCCCCATGGGGCTGTGGGGGGGACCCGATGGCATAGAAGGCAGCGCGATGCCCAAGGAAGGCATCGCGCTGCCTTCCGGTGAAGAGCCTGTGAGATCCAGCCCCCTGGATCTCACAGGCCGGAAGCTGTATGAGTAATACACACAGTATTACTCATACAGCCAATGCATTCCAATACAGAAGTATTGGAATGCATTGTAAAGGATTAGACCCCCAAAAGTTCAAGTCCCAAAGTGAGACAAAAAATAAAGTAAAAAAAAGAGTTGAAAATAAAGTTTTCCCCCCCAAAAATTTAAAGTTTCAAGTAAAAATAAACAAAAACGTCATTTTCCCCAAATAAAGTAAAAAAAATTGGTAAAAAGAAGGGGGGGATAAAAAGTATACATATTAGGTATTGCCGCTTCCGTATCGACCGGCTCTATAAACATATCACATGACCTAACCCCTCAGATGAACACCGTAAAAAATAAAAAATAAAAACTGTGCTAAATAAACAATTTTTTTCTCACCTTACATCACAAAAAGTACTACAGCAAGCGATAAAAAAGGCGCTTGCCCACCAAAATAATACCAAACTAACCGTCACCTCATCCTGCAAAAAATGAGCCCCTACCTGAGACAATCGCCCAAAAAATAAAAAAACTATGGCTCAGAATATGGAGACAATAAAACATAATTTTTTTTGTTTTAAAAAAGCTGTTATTGTGTAAAACTTACATAAATAAAAAAAAGGATACATATTTGGTATCACCGCGTTCGTATCGACTGGCTCCATAAAAATATCACATGACCTAACCCCTCAGATGAACACCGTAAAAAAATTAAAAATAAAAACTGTGCTAAATGAACCATTTTTTGTCACCTTACATAACAAAAAGTGTAATAGCAAGCGATCAAAAAGTCATATGCACCCCAAAATAGTGCCAATCATACCGTCATCTCATCCCACAAAAAATGAGATCCTACCTAAGATAATCGCCCAAAAACTGAAAAAAACTATGGCTCTCAGAATATGGAGACACTAAAACATGATTTTTTTTTTGTTTCAAAAATTATATTATTGTGTACAACTTACATAAATAAAAAAAAGTATACATATTAGGTATCGCCGCGTCCGTATCGACCGGCTCTATAAAAATATCACATGACCTAACCCCTCAGATGAACATCGTAAAAATAAAAAATAAAAACTGTGCTAAATAAACCATTTTTTGTCACCTTACATCACAAAAAGTGTAATAGCAAGCGATCAAAAAGTCACAGGCACCCCAATATAGTGACAATAAAACCATCATCTTATCCTGCAAAAATCATACCCTACCCAAGGTAATCGCCCAAAAACTGAAAAAATGATGGCTCTCAGACTATGGAAACACTAAAACATGATTTTTTTTGCTTCAAAGTTTGGAGTTGGAGTTTCTACTCTAGGGGTGCATCAGGGGGGTTTCAAATGGGACATGGTGTCAAAAAAAACAGTCCAGCAAAATCTGCCTTCCAAAAACCATATGGCATTCCTTTCCTTCTGCGCCCTGCCTTGTGCCCGTACAGTAGTTTACAACCACATATTGGGTGTTTCTGTAAACTACAGAATCAGGGCCATAAATATTGAGTTTGGTTTGGCTGTTAAACCTTGCTTTGTAACTGGAGAAAAAAAATATTAAAATGGAAAATCTGCCAAAAAAGTGAAATTTTTAAATTGTATCTCTATTTTCCATTAATTCTTGTGGAACACCTAAAGGGTTAACGACGTTTGTAAAATCAGTTTTGAATACCCTGAGGGGTGTAGTTTCTTATATGTGATCACTTTTATGGAGTTTCTACTCTAGGGGTGCATCAGGGGGGCTTCAAATAGGACATGGTGTAAAAAAACCAGTCCAGCAAAATCTGCCTTCCAAAAACTGTATGGCATTCCTTTCCTTCTGCGCCCTGCCGTGTGCCCGTACAGTAGTTTACGACCACATATGGGGTGTTTCTGTAAACTACAGAATCAGGGCCATAAATATTGAGTTTGGTTTAGCTGTTAACCCTTGCTTTGTAACTGGAAAAAAATTATTAAAATCGAAAATCTGCCAAAAAAGTGAATTTTTTAAATTGTATCTCTATTTTCCATTAATTCTCGTGGAACACCTAAAGGGTTAACAAAGTTTGTAAAATCAGTTTTGAATACCTTGAGGGGTGTAGTTTATAGAATAGGGTCATTTATGGGTGGTTTCTATTATGTAAGCCTCGCAAAGTGACTTCAGACCTGAACTGGTCCCTAAAAATTGGGTTTTTGAAAATTTCTGAAAAATTTAAAGATTTGCTTCTAAACTTCTAAGCCTTGTAACATTCCCAAAAAATAAAATATCATTCCCAAAATGATCCAAACATGAAGTAGACATATGGGGAATGTAAAGTAATAACTATTTTTGAAGGTATTACTATGTATTATAGAAGTAGAGAGATTGAAACTTGGAAAAAACATGAAGCTCATTGTAAGATTCAAGCTTACTCTTGTCTTGCACTATTCTCTTTATGCAATTGAATGGATTAATATCATTTATGGCTACAATATTTGCATGAGTATGAAGACATTTAGAAAATGGTCTTGTATGGTTTACAGACAGCTGCCCATTGAGAGTCTTCTTGGCCTATTGACACTGCAGTGAAGGCTATGTGTCATTCTTCTGCATATCAGTGACTTATTCAGTGAATGAATGGCTGAAGTAGTAGTAGAGTTGGGGAAATAGTACCATGAACTGGAAGAAGTCTTAGTGTAGAGAGTGTTGCCCTCATACATGCAAAGTATTATACAGTGAATCCTATTGGAAACAACCATTCAACAGTGAAACAAATTGTCTTCTGGAGGATACTTCTTTCGAAATGCATAGGATAAAGTGAATAATATTTTCTTCCTCCTATATGGAACATATGGTCGCTGTCCACAGTTGGTCTCACCACCTATTTTTCCCTATCTCGCATATTTTGGTCCACTTTGCAAGAACCAGATTAACCTATAAGTATGTTTTTTGATTATGAGAGGAAAATCCAAACCTGGAGAGAGCATAAAAACTCTAGGCATATGTTACTCTTGGACCCCAGTGCTGCAAGCAACAGGTTGAACTACTACCTACAACATGGAAATAAAGACTTTTCTTTACCCTGTAGGCATTTCCCATTTATTTAATTACATTTTATGTAATCTTCCATTCAGAATATGTCATTGTCAGCGCAGTTCCATTATTCATCACTTAGCATGGAACACTTTGGCACACGTGTATGTCACGCTGCAGAAGTATCATTCTTGGCTTGTGTATTGAGTGTTGATGGAAGCCTTGGCACATCTACATAAAACCGCCTACATCTGCATGGTTTTTCAATGCAATTTACTGGCTAGAAAATTTTTTGGGGAATAAAAGTCTTAATCAACTGAATCAAGGATGTGACACTATCCATGGCAATGACATTACAGTGTGTGCTGTTACTTTAGACATATTTGCAAATTGTAAACAGGAGATATGAAATGTAAAGTAACAGATCATCAGTTTGTCTAATATCAAAGCTACAGGTTAGGCCATGAAAAACAGAACCTTGTTTCCCTTAAAGCGGTCTTTTCTGCCCACAGTAACCAATAGGAGCTCAGCTTTCCAGAGCAGTTTAAGAAATTTATGTATCATTCCCTGCTAATCAGTGATACTATTTTTTTTTTAAATCAATACGTTTTTATTAGTTTTTAGACATCAAACAGTGTGCAGACATACGGTAGATGTCATAAAATAGCATAGATAATCGCATATAATAAAAGCGAAACAAGAGAAACAAAAACATACATAAGGAGACAACAACATAACTGTTCCTCATAAGGGCAGCAAGTATACACAGAGCCAAGGATAAGGCAGAAGAAGCCATGTACTTAGAGGCCTTCCATGTGTACCACATCCTCTCAAATTTGGGGTACGAGTGTTTAGCTAGGGCCATTGTTCGTTCGTAGAAGAATGTTAAATTCACTCTGGCTAAAACATCAGCAAGCGAGGGAATGGTAGCACTCTTTCAGTTAGAAGTGATAGCCATTTTGGTGGAAATGAAAACATGAGCGAAAACTAACCGACCTCTGAGGGGTATGCCGTCTATACCAATAAACAGGAGAGCTAATGCGGGAAAGGGCTGCAGGGTACTACCTAGTAATTCTGAGGCTAGAGAGAAGATCTACGCCCACAGTGATCTGAGAAGCGGGCAATCCCACAGAATGTGGAAGAGCGTTTCCCTTTATCCACAAGCTTTCCAACATAAATGCGTGACACCAAGAAACATAAAACTTAACCTCTCTGGGGTAAAAAAACACCTCAATGTTGTTTTCACAAAAGATTTATAGTGGGTCACACATAACTCGTAGAGCACTTTGCCACTGAGTTGTTGAGAATGTGGTGCTTAGTTCTCTTTTCTATGTGAAAAAGGGAGTAGATTTGACAAATGTGTTTTTGTTGTTTAGCATGATGTACACTGGGCAGAGGGGAGTTGGAGAAATGGTAGGTTTGGACCACAGATCAAATATCTGTTTATTAGCTCTGATCTGTAGGGGGAAGGTGAAAAGAAGATGCCTGACCCTCAGATATTTATAAAAGTCTGAGTTTGGGATGTGGAAGGCATCATGGAGGTATTCAAAGGAGTTTAGTACCTTCCCTTGAAACAATTTGTGTACTAAGTCTACTCCAAATTCCTTCCATTTTCCCACACAGAGGTCAGGGGTGAGGTAATTCAGAGTGGACAATGGAGCAATATCGGCTATTGGATAAACTGTATGTGAACATATCTGTAAAGAATAAATCAAGGCAACTGGACTTACTGTAGATTTCTTGAAAATGTTTCACTCGTTCTTCCAACGAGCTTTCTCAATTCTGAGTGACTGTACAAGAATTCTCTGGGAATAAATATGTAACTGAATCAACATCTCGTAATTATACCCAGCATGGGGTCAGAGGTCATTATAGCCAGCATGGGGTCAAAGGTGTTAATTCCATTATCCTAATTGGAGTCAGTAGATGATAATGACCTCCAGGAAAGAGGTGTATGTGAACATAACTCATGGAAATGAGACCAGTTGGTAATGGCAGTTGTTGCAAAATAAGGCAAATCAGGGCATCTAAACAAAGGAGCTAAAGAAGCCAACAAAAGGGCTCTAAGGTAGTTGGAAATCACCACAGTGGAGTCTATGTGCACCCAATGCTTGGTGAGATCTCGTCTCCACCAGCTTTCCAATTGGGCAACTTGAGTCGCCAGATAATAGTAATATATATTTGGAAGACCAAGCCTCCCTACATGTCTTCTAATCTAGAGCAATTTATTCGCTAACCGTGGTTTTCCTTTCCTCCATAAAAAGGAGTTCAACAGCTCGGTACAATTGTCGAAAAAGGATTTGGGAGGAATGATGGGGAGTATTCTGAAAAAATAAAGGAGCTTGGGGAGGGTGAACATTTGGAAGGAGGCCAAATGACCTAACCACAATATCTAGAATTTGGCTAAATTGTCAAGCTCCTTTTCCAAGGATGCCAGGTGGGGTAGGTAATTTGCTTATACAGGAGAGCGACCGACAATGTCAGGTTCATACCTAAGTATTTAACTTGCAAGGGTTGCCAGTCTAAGTCAAGCTTATCCGTTAGTTGACGAAGTGGAATTTGATCCAAATTTCAGGAAAAATTAGATTTGCACCGAATCCGAATTTCCTCACGCTTCGTGGTAACAAATCACATTTTTTCCTAAAACGGCTCCTGCACGTGTGAGGATATGGAGCAAGGAACTCTGGGAATGAGGGCTCACCCGCAATGTCAAGCATGCAGGCAATCAGCAACCAGCCCTGTGATGTCACAGCCCTATAAATAGCCTCAGCCATCTTGGATTCAGCCATTTTCCAGTTTACTTAGTGCAGGGAGAGACATCAGCAGGCGCTAAGGACAGTGGTAAAAAAAAGACTTTAAAACTTTTATTTTGCTAAATAGAAGTTCAGGGAAAGGATAGGAAGGAATGATTCCACAGTATTGAAGCAGAACAGGGTTCAGTAGGGGAGTTTACAGCCTGGGTAATAGGAACTATCCTATTACACCTTGCTGCATTGACTGTGGATCCAAATTGCCATTATACAGCTCTGTAATTCCAACAAACCGTTCTTGTTATTGGGGTGCAAGTGTTGTTTGAAACAGCCATGAGCAGGGTTTATTACAAGGAAATATTTCTGTGTCTTATTTGCCCTTGTGCGGTGCAGTTATATGTTCTAAAGAATTTTTTGGCGTGTATTAGTGGGAAAAAAGGGCTTATTAGCCGCTGTGTGGTAAAGTGAGAAAATGGCAGCCTTTTTTGGCGTGTATTAGTGGCAAAAAAAATATATTATTTGCCGTTCAGAGGTGTAGTTATATGTTCTAAAGCCCATTTTGCCGTGTATTAGTGGCACAAAAATATCTATCATTTGCTGTTCAGCAGTACAGTTATATATTCTAAAGCCCTTTTTGGCATGTATTAGTGGCACAAAAATATATGTTATTTGCCATTCAGCGGTGCAGTTATATGTTCTAAAGCCCTTTTTGCCATGTAATAGTGGCACAAAAACATCTATTATTTGCTGTTCAGCAGTGCAGTTATATGTTCTAAAGCCCTTTTTGGCGCGTATTAGTGGCAAATAAATATATATTATTTGCCGTTCAGCGGTGCAGTTATATGTTCTAAAGCCCTTTTTGGCGCGTATTAGTGACAAATAAATGTATATTATTTGCCGTTCAGCGGTGCAGTTATATGTTCTAAAGCCTTTTGTGGCGTGTATAAGTGGAAAAAAGTAAGGGCCTATTTGCCGTTCAGTGGTGCAGTTATATGTTCTAAAGCGCTTTTTGGCGTTCATTAGTGGCAAAAAAATATATATTACTTGCCGTTCTGCGGTGCAGTTATATGTTCTAAAGCCCTTTTTGGCGTATATTAGTGTAAAACAAAATATATATTATTTGCCGTTCAGTGGTGCAGTTATATGTTATAAAGCCCTTCTTGGCGTGTATTAGTGGCAAAAAAATATCTATTATTTGCTGTTCAGTGGTGCAGTTATATGTTCTAAAGCCCTTTTTGGCGTATATTAGTGTAAAAAATATATATATTATTTGCCGTTCTGCGGTACAGTTATATGTTCTAAAGCCCTTTATGGCGTGTATAAGTGGAAAAAAGTAAGGACCTATTTGCCTTCAGCGGTGCAGTTATATGTTCTAAAGCCTTTTGTGGTGTATATAAGTGGAGAAAAGTAATGGCCTATTTGACATTCAGCGGTGCAGTGATATGTTATAAAGCCCTTTTTTGTCGTGTATTAGTGGCAAAATATTTTAGCTTTATAAGACGCATCGGATAAGACGCACCTAGGGTTTTGAGGAGAACAATAAGGAAAAAAATATTTTGAACCAAAAGGTGTGCTTTTGGTGGGTTTTGAACTAATGGTGGTTTGTGGATGACACTATTACAGGGGTCTGTAAATGACACTGTTATGGAGGGGATCTGTGGATGATGCACTGTTATGCGGGCATCTGTGGATGACGCATTGTTATGGGGGGGCTGTGGATGACACACTGTTATGGGGGATCTGTGGATGATGCACTGCTATGAGGGCATCTGTGGATGACACTGTTATGGGGGATCTGTGGATGACACACTGATATGGGTGGAGCTGTGGATAGCACTGTTATAGGGGATCTGTGGATGAAACTGTTATGGGGGATCTGTGGCTGACATTGTTATGGGGGGATCTGTGGATGACACTGTTATGAAGGGGATCTGTGGTTGATACACTGTTATGGGGGAATCTGTGGATGACACTGTTATGGGGGGATCTGTGGATGACACATAGCATCTTATAGTGACCTCGTTACACCAGGCCCCACTCACAGCAGTCTTACATGTAAAGTCTGTTTATTCAATCCTTAACCATTGGCTCTGGTTTGTTAAACTAGCATAATCTTCTGCAGTAGTATTCACTATCAAAGCGGCGGGCAGGCTGGCAGCATAACCTCACTCACTCATTCATGCTCCTCCCACTTCATGAATGGAACAGGAGGAGCGTGAATGAATGAGTGACGTTGCACTGCCGGCCTGCCCGCCTCTTTGATAGTGAGTACTACTACAGACGATTACCTAGTTTAACAAACCAGAGCCACTGGTTGAGGATCCTCAACCAATGGCTCACCTGATATATGTGAGAATCCCTATAACTTCCTGTCGTCTGTCGTTACAGATGCAGTGTGGGGTAAGGCTGGGGTCTCAGCTGTCCTTCTCAGAGCCGGGATGATGAAGAGGATGCTCCAGCTGGACGCGAACGGTGTGGAGAACACAGTGGCTGGTAGCGAGCAGTGCACAGACCCTCTCCTCCTCCTCTCGCCCCCCACTCCTGCCCATTATCACAATGCGCCTGGTAGTGATGGACGAACATCAGCCGGGACGATTCTCGAATGTGATCAAATGTTCGCGAACCGCAAGTTCACAGCGGACCCCATTCACTTTAACTGCAGGTGAACCTGAAAGATCTTCAGTTCATATTTGCAACCACCAAATACTTACAAGAAGTGCGCAAATCGTCCCACAACAGGGACAGTGACATACCAGAGGGGAATCAATGGCAAAAATTCCCCCAAAAAATATGTATTTTAATCAAGGGCCATTTTTATGTGTCTTAAAGGGAAATTCTCAGAAAAGTGCCCTGATGGAGCCTATGAAAATTTTATTTTAGGCCACAGGAGTACGGTCCTTAAAAATTTGGTATTCACCTGACATAAAATAAATTCTGCTTATGTGGCTCGAGGTACATTATGCGGTCAATGGATACAATTTTTAATGTAGGCCACTGGAGTACAAGCTCCAAACATTAGGCATTCCCCGGACAGAAAAGAACAAGTAATTATGTGGCTGGAGGTATATTAGACGGTCATTAGATTTAAATTAAATCTAAAATTTAAATTTTACTGCAGGCCAGTACAAATAGATGTCAAATACATATGTTTAAAAGAACAAAAAATATAAAATTGAATTAAAATCCCCCCTCTTGAAAAAAACCCAAATGATAATAGTTGAAATTTGATAACACGTGGTCGTCACAGGTGTTGAATTCCTCCGAGGTCCCAAACATTAGGCATTCACCCGACAGAAAAGAAACAAGTAATTATGTGGCTGGAGGTATATTAGAAGGTCATTCAATATCAATTTTACTGCAGGCCAGTGTACTACAGGCCCCAAAAATTATTCATTTACTGTACAGAAAAGAACAATTGATAATGTGGCTGGAGGTACATTAGGTGGTCACCGTATAACAATTTTACTGTTGGCCAGTTAGATTACAGGCCCCAAAAATTATGCGTTCAATGTACATAAATGATCAAGTGATTATGTGGCCAGAGGTATTTTAGACGGTCAATGGATATCAATTTTACAGCAGGCCAGTGGACTACAGGCCCAAAAAATTATTCATTTACCATACAGAAAAGAACAATTGATAATGTGGCTAGAGGTACATTAGGCGGTCACCGTATAACAATTTTACTGTTGGCCAGTGAGAATTCAGGCCCCAAAAATTATGCATTCAACGTACATAAATGATCAAGTGATTATGTGGCCATTATGTGGCTGGAGGTATATTAGACGGTCAATGGATATCAATTTTACTGCAGGCCAGTGGACTAAAGGCCCCAAAAATTATTCATTCACCGTACAGAAAAGAACATTTAATAATGTGGCTGGAGGTACATTAGACAGTCTCTGTATAACAATTTTAATGTTGGCCAGTTAGATTACAGGCCCCAAAAATTATGCATTCAATGTACATCAATGATCAAGTGATTATGTGGCTGGAGGTATATTAGACGGCCATTCAATATCAATTTTACTGCAGGCCAGTGTAGTATAGGCCGCAAACATTAGGCATTCACAGGACAGAAAAGAACAAGTAATTATGTGGCTGGAGGTATATTAGACAGTCATTGGATATCAATTTTACTGCAGGCCAGTACAAATAGATGTCAAATACATATGTTTAAAAGAACAAAAAATATAAAATTGGATTAAAAACATGTCTAGCAAAATGATAATAGTTGAAATTCGATATTCGAATCGGATTTTTGAGAAATTTGCTCATCTGTAGTTAGGATCTTAACTCTTTGGGAGTCTAGGGTGCTAGGCAAAAACTGGGATTTGACCGAAGTCTGAGATGATGTCTAAAGCAGTACATAAGGAGTTCTCTGGGTCAGTGAGTATACGAATCACATCATCAGCATAAAGACTTATAGAATGTGTACGATCACCAATATTAACACCTTGTATTCTATCATTTAGTCTAATGGCTTGGGCAAGGGGTTCTATAAATAAAATGAACATTAGGGGTGAAAAAGGGCAGCCCTGTCGGGTTCTATTTAGAAAGGGTTCTGATAAGGCCCCATTAACCCATACTCTTGGGGACAGACTGGAGTATAGGGCTTTGATTGAAGATAGGATGGGCCCTGAGAAACCCATTTGGGAAAGGAAGGAGAAGGGGAACGACCAATTAATGCTGTCGAACGCCTTCTCCGCATCTAATGTAATGAACACAGCTAGATCTCTCATTCTTTGCAGGTGGTCTAGTATGTTAAGGACCCTTCTAGAGTTTTCCTGTATTTATCGACCCTTGACAAAACCTACCTGGTCTTTGTTAACTAAT
Organism: Bufo bufo; assembly: GCF_905171765.1. Taxonomy (NCBI): domain Eukaryota; kingdom Metazoa; phylum Chordata; class Amphibia; order Anura; family Bufonidae; genus Bufo; species Bufo bufo. Next base: position 518,653,114 of record NC_053391.1, on the reverse strand, counting down.
AAGGGGGATCAATAGGGTTAGTCTGTTTGCTAAGGCTTTGGCGAATATTTTAATGTCAGTGTTTAAAAGGGAGATCGGACGGTAATTTTTAGGGTCATCCATAGGCTTATCCGGTTTTGGAATTGTAACAATAGTTGCTTCTAACATCTCCCATGGGAAATCTCCAGTAGTCATCGCGGAGTGAAAAGTCTGGATTAGGTGAGTGGAGAGTTGAGGAATGAAAGCTTTATAATAAATGTTAGATAGGCCATCTGTGCCAGGGGCCTTATGACAGGGGAGAGATTTAATAATGGATTCAATTTCCCGTACTGTGAAAGGGGCATTGATATCTTGCAATTGGGATTTAGAGATACTGGCTAGACTTAAAGGGTTTCTATCACTTCGTATGACATAATTAGCTGTCAGACACTAGCGATCTGCTAGTGTCTGCTCTGGCCAACCATCCTACTATAATCACTTGTGGGGCAGCGGTTTTGCTAAAAAACGAACTTTTATAAATATGCTAATGAGCCTCTAGGTGCTATGTGGGCGTCATTAGCACCTAGAGGCTCCGTCTACCTTCATACACAGCCGCCGCCCAGCGCGTCCCTCCAGCCCGCCCATGTCCTCCTCCGTGTGACGCAGCGGCCGAATTCTCGCGCATGCGCCGTGCGCGGCTGTATTCGGCGCATTTGAGATGTCTGAGCTCGGAGCGGTCAGACATTCAATGCGCATGCGCGGATGTATTCGGCGCATGCTCATTGAATGTCTGACCGCTCCGAGCTCACATCTCAAATGCGCCGAATACAGCCGCGCACGGCGCATGCGCGAGAATTCGGCCGCTGCGTCACACGGAGGAGGACATGGGCGGCGGCTGTGTATGAAGGTAGACGGAGCCTCTAGGTGCTAATGACGCCCACATAGCACCTAGAGGCTCATTAGCATATTTATAAAAGTTAGTTTTTTAGCAAAACCGCTGCCCCACAGGTGATTATAGTAGGATGGTTGGCCAGAGCAGACACTAGCAGATCGCTAGTGTCTGACAGCTAATTATGTCATACCAAGTGATAGAAACCCTTTAAGGTGTTTAGAAAGTTGGAGATGGCTTCTTGTGAGGGGGGTTACTTTATTTTGGAGTGCCAAATTGTATATTAAAGCATAGAATTCACCAAAGGAATTGGCTATGTCTTGTGGGGACATAATTCTGGAGCCAGAGCGTGGGTCAGTAATATGTGGAATTGTGTTTCAAGCGCTGTGCTAATAACCGCCCCGCTTTGTTGTCCTAAGAGTAGAAGTTGGCTTTAACAGCTTTCAAGAGAAATTCATGTTTGTGCAGTAAACATTCTCTAAGTAGAAGTCTGAGAGTTTCAATCTTTCTAAATGTGTCTGAGAAATTGAGTTCTTGGGATTCGAGAGCTCTTATTTCCTTCAATATATCATCTATTCTCTTATTTCTTTCTTTTTTGGTTCTGCACCCCAGTTTAATAATATGCCTCTCATAAAGGCTTTGTGGGCACACCAGAGCGGAAAGGGGTCAGAAATAGTGTTGAGCGTGAATATTCTAATCGTGAATTTTTATTGCGAATATCGGCACTTCGAGAATTCGCGAAGATCTAGAAAATAGTGCTATAGCTTCGTAATTGGGAATATTCTAGATTTTTTTTTAGCACTAGATATACCTATAATCTTTTTTCACTTATTGTATATAGCTTCTCTTCATCCTTATTATGCTATCTATCATCCATACTTTTTTTATAGTTATTATTCTACCTAATAATAGGTAATTAATAAACTTTTATTAGAAGTATTTTACTACCTATCATTAATAATTTCTTTTTATAGATGCTATATTATTTAACTTTTAAAATAAATCATTACTTATAACAACATATAACAATCATACAAAGGCCGTATGCCAAAAGTCGGGTATATGCAAACCAACAACCTATCCATGAGACAGGTACAGTCAGCATACCTTACAATGGCAGCCTTGGGACATTCAAGACCAGCTATTTTTTTTTTCTCAGTTAGGAATATTTATGATCTATCACTTATAAACATTCCATCCCATCATTATCAAACTTTATTGCATACTTTATCAAGTTCTATCACTCCTAAACGTTCCATCCCGTCTGAGGCATTCCAAACCAGCTCTCATCTGACTGAGAGCCAGTAAGCCTCATAGTTGCTTGATTTGAGTTGGATGGCTTAGTGGATCAACGCCCCAAGATCATTATCATTAGGGTGACAAAAATTTTAATTATTTTTTTTGGATGTCTCACTGCTTAGGAGGGATGCTTAAAAATTTTCAGTTTTCTAATTGTCCAAACATTTATATTCAATAACCTTTGTATACTGTTTTGCAATGTAAACTCATTTGCATAAACATAGGCATATGGGAAAAACATGCAAATAGTGTTTTAGCTGAAAAACAAGGAACATTCTGCTAATTTGCATGTCTTTCCCATATGCCCATGTTTATGTATGAGATTATTATGAGAAGAGTTAGCTGGCATCCAAAAAATAATAATGTAGAATTTTTGTCACTATAATGATAATGATCTAGGGGCACAGGTCCCCCAAGCCATCAAACTCTAATCAATCAACTTTGAGGCTTGCTGGCTTTCTCCTTTTTTTTGATAGAGAGCTGGCCTGGCTGCCTTTTGCCTAAGACTTCTGGGTTGACTGGACTTGGGCAAGGGGTTGTCAGAGCATCATAGTGATGACTTGGAAGGCGATTAGCCAGCTGAAGGATGGCAGCATATATGTCAAATGTCGGCTTCACAAATCAAGTTGAATTGAAGATCTGAAATTCCGTGCAGATTGAAAATTTTGATAGAAGAAGAAAAAGAGAAAGGTGAGCTATTTTTCTTTGTGAATAACATTCTACTAAAGACTTTGAATGTGAAGACACACATACAATCCCTTTGTTTCCTTATATGACTTTGAATTTTTTCTTTTACGATATTGTTTAACTTTGAAATCTGTCCGGAAGCTTATGACTAAAGTGGACTTATGGACCGGAAACTACAGTATAAATTTATTACATTTATTAAACTATTCAGACCTAAGGGAAAGTTGGACACAGGGCCCTTCATTGTGGTCTGGAGACAACAATAACAAAGCTGCTGGAGTTGGAATACTATTCAATGGAAATAGTTGCCAAATCATTTCATACATACAATTGATTCCAGGAAGAGCTTTATTAGTAAATATCAACTTTAATGGCAGAGGAATCAAATTACTAAGTGTATATGCTTCACCTAAACTTCATGAAAGAGCTGAGATGCTAGAGGACATACAACCTTTCTTAGCTGGTCAATCACTAGTGATCATGGCCAGAGACTTTAATTGTTCCCTAAAAGAGGAAGACAGAACTGGTGTCACGGCCTCGGTGTTATATGCTGTGACACCTTTGCCGTACATGCCGGTTGCCAGGGGCAACGCGTGGTTGTCTCCATGTGTGTTCTTTGTTCCTATTCTCCTGGTTCCTCCTCTATCTGGTGCTAGAAGGGTTAACTCCCTGGATGGGTGTGGTCACTTGGGTTTTATTACCTGTGGCTCTCTGGCTGGAGTCAGTTGTGCTCCAGCCGTCGTTAGTGCGGGAGCTCTGCTCCAGTCCAGGGTGTTCTGTCTGCCCAGTCCTTGAGGGCCACCTAGTGGGACATCGATGTCTCCTGCGATGTCTCTCTGTTGTCATCCCTCTGTCCTCCCTTCACTACCCTTGAATACGTTTGGTGATGTTTATGTATTGGTGGTTGTTGTCTTGTCTAGTGGTTGTTACATGTCTGGTCCCTTGGTGTTTGTAGTCCAGCATGTTTGCTAGACTTGTTCCTGTGTTGTGAACCTCTGGAAGGGGGCTGGTTTCCCAGAGAGGTGAACCATAAGCCTGTATGCAGCACTGCAGTATCTGGTGTGCTGGATACCTATGTGTGGGTGTTGTTGGTACGGTGTCCTGTTTGGTGTGTGGGCTCTTGTACTTATGCATGGGTTCCAGTTATGGTGGCTGTGGCAGGTAAGTGTGTTTCTGTTAACCTACCTGCCAATTTAGTTACTGTATACAGTCTCCTACTTTTCCTTGCAACTAGGCCATTTGAGACTCCTGTTCTTCCGTTTCTTGGAAGAACAGGTCGTCTCTCCCCTGCTCCTATGAAAGGGATTATAAGGGCGACTCAGGGCCAAAGGTATCCTGGGTATGAGCCGTCCTACCATCCAGGTCCGCTCATACTGTGACGAGTTAGGGCGAGGATTAGGGACGCTTTAGGAGGTGACCTGCTCTCTGATCCCGGCGTCCTGGCCTAGCTGCTTCCCCTTTATACCTGACATTGTACCGTGGGGGGTTTCCCCCACTCCCCACCATGACAACTGGTGAGCAAGTAAGAACAAGGAACAAAACAGTGCAGCAACTTAAAAATATGATTTTGGACTTTAATTTAATTGACATTTGGACAAATATAAAGGACAATGACCCAGGATATACATGGAGTAACTCTTTAGTTCAATCAAGACTGGAATTTTTCTTCATTTCAAAAGTCCTGAAGCCTGTGACAATGTCCCTGGAGGGTAATATCTTCTCTGATCATAAGTTGCTTTTAGCGCAAATTCAAGTAACTGAAGGTGGAAAAGGCAAAGGAGTATGGAGGGTCAATGTGGATCTATTGAATTATCAAGATGTAAAGAAGGTATTCGTTCAAAACTACAAAAAAAGGATTTGTTATAAAGAATAGTTCACGTCAATATTGCTATGTGGAAATATGTAAAAAAAAAAAAACTAACAAATTTTTCCTCAAAATTGGAATTAAAAAAGCAAAAGAGAAAAAACAGTGGTTCAAAAATCTTAATACCAAACTATAGACTTACCTGAAGATGAGAAATGGAGGCATCGATGTCTCAGACCTGATAGAGAAAACAAAAGGAGAAATTAAAGGCAATTTACCAGAAAGGCAAAGAAATAATATTTAATACCAAAGTGAAGCAGCTTGAAGCTGATGAAAAATGTTCAAGATTCTTCTTAAAAAAAAACAACTGGGCAAAAAACAGTAATATCAAATATCGGTAGTGAAACAAAGAAAGAAGAAATGCTTAAAAAAGTCAAACAATTCTATCAAGAGCTGTTTAATAAAAAACACATATATAAAACCTTTGTTGATGATGCCTTAAACTCAATAGAAAACAAGCTGGAGAGAGAGGAGCAAGAAATGCTCTGCAAGGACATCTCGCTAGAAGAATTGCATGCTGTCTTTAAAGGTTTCAAAAAAAACGCCAGGGTCTGATGGACTTACAGTAGAATTTTACTTAACATTCTGGAATGTGTTGAAAGGAGAACTGATGGCTATCTTCAAGGAAGCTTTAAATACAGAAGTGACGCCAGAATCTTGGAGGAAAGGTATTGTGACATTACTATACATGGATGTTGTCACAATCTTGTGTACAACAATACAGTAGGTGAACCCGATTTTGTGTCAATCTCGCTGTATTTCTCGGCGAGATTGAGCACATACGAGCCCCATCGCGGGAGCCAGCGCCGAGCTGGCTTGCCGCGATGGAGACAGAGCCGTCATAGAAGCGACGGGAGATCCGACTTGGATTCCCGCCAATTCTACACGTGTGCGGCGTTTGTTATGAATCCTGAGGGGGAAGTCCCCGCTGGATTTTAAATAAAAATCCGGCCTGGGTCCCGCCCTCAGGAGCATACCGGGCCCTTAGGTCTGTTATGGGTTGTAAGGAGAGCCCCCCCTACGCCGAAAAAAACGGCGTAGGGGGTCCCCCTACAATCCATACCAGACCCGTATCCAAAGCACGCTACCCGGCCAGCCAGGAAGGGAGTGGGGACGAGCGAGCGCCCCCCCCCCCTCCTGAGCCGTACCAGGCTGCATGCCCTCAACATGGGGGGTTGGGTGCTCTGGGGCAGGGGGCGCACTGCGGCCCCCCCACCTCAGAGCACCCTGTCCCCATGTTGATGAGGACAGGGCCCCTTCCCGACAACCCTGGCCGTTGGTTGTCGGGGTATGCGGGCGGGAGGCTTATCGGAATCTGGGAGCCCCCTTTAATAAGGGGGCCCCCAGATACCGGCCCCCCACCCTAAGTGAATGAGTATGGGGTACATCGTACCCCTACCCATTCACCTGCAAGAAAAGTGGTAAAAACACAAATAAACCACACAGTGTATTAAAATATTTTATTTTTCTGCTCCGGAGGCCGCCCCCTGTCTTCTTTATTAGCTCTTTTACCAGGGGGGGGCTCTTCTTCTTCCGATATCCCGACGGGTCTTCTCCGCTATCCGAGGGGGTCTTCTCAACTCTCCGGGGTTCTCCTTCTGTCTTCTTCTTCTGTCTTGTTGTCTCCTTCTGTCTTCTGTCTCCGGGGTTCTCCTTCTGTCTTCTCCGCTATCCGGGGGGGTCTTCTCAACTCTCCGGGGTTCTCCTTCTGTCTTCTCCTTCTGTCTTGTTGTCTCCTTCTGTCTTCTCCTTCTGTCTTGTTGTCTCCTTCTGTCTTCTGTCTCCGGGGTTCTCCTTCTGTTTTCGCCTCTCTCTGTTGTTGACTCGGCGCACCCCGATTCTTCGTCTCGCGAGACTCGGCGCACCCCGATTCTTCGTCTCGCGAGACGTCTCGCGAGACGTCTCGCGAGACGAAGAACCGGGGTGCGCCGAGTCAACAACAGAGAGAGGCGAAAACAGAAGGAGAACCCCGGAGACAGAAGACAGAAGGAGACAACAAGACAGAAGGAGAAGACAGAAGGAGACAACAAGACAGAAGGAGAAGACAGAAGGAGAACCCCGGAGAGTTGAGAAGACCCCCCGGATAGCGGAGAAGACCCGTCGGGATATCGGAAGAAGAAGAGCCCCCCCCTGGTAAAAGAGCTAATAAAGAAGACAGGGGGCGGCCTCCGGAGCAGAAAAATAAAATATTTTAATACACTGTGTGGTTTATTTGTGTTTTTACCACTTTTCTTGCAGGTGAATGGGTAGGGGTACGATGTACCCCATACTCATTCACTTAGGGTGGGGGGCCTGTATCTGGGGGCCCCCTTATTAAAGGGGGCTCCCAGATTCCGATAAGCCTCCCGCCCGCATACCCCGACAACCAACGGCCAGGGTTGTCGGGAAGGGGCCCTGTCCTCATCAACATGGGGACAGGGTGCTCTGAGGTGGGGGGGCCGCAGTGCGCCCCCTGCCCCAGAGCACCCAACCCCCCATGTTGAGGGCATGCAGCCTGGTACGGCTCAGGAGGGGGGGGGGGGCGCTCGCTCGTCCCCACTCCCTTCCTGGCTGGCCGGGTAGCGTGCTTTGGATACGGGTCTGGTATGGATTGTAGGGGGACCCCCTACGCCGTTTTTTTCGGCGTAGGGGGGGCTCTCCTTACAACCCATAACAGACCTAAGGGCCCGGTATGCTCCTGAGGGCGGGACCCAGGCCGGATTTTTATTTAAAATCCGGCGGGGACTTCCCCCTCAGGATTCATAACAAACGCCGCACACGTGTAGAATTGGCGGGAATCCAAGTCGGATCTCCCGTCGCTTCTATGACGCGCTTGCTGGGATGTGCTGTCACTATCCCAGTGAGTGCGAGATCTCGGCACCATGTTGCCGAGTATCAGCGCGACGCTGTCGTGCTAAAAACACAATGTCAGAAACACCTACTGTACCTGCATTGAGAAGAGCTGTACAAATTACAGAATTATTTTGCCAAGCTTCTGCCTTTCGTCTTATTAGAACAAAGTGTGATTGCTTTGCCATAGGAGACTGGAGAGAAGCAAATATCCCGGATCTAAAAATACAAAAAGAGCAGATAAAAATACTTGGAGAAATTTTTTATGACATTAACAACGGTCACAAGAGAGAAAGTCAAAGCAAAAGTCCAAAAGAAAGTGTAGCTTTGGAAGCTGCGCAAATTAACAATAAAAGGAAAAAAATTGATCATTAAAGCCCTAATAATCCCAATTATACTGTACTTGAATGTAGTCTTCCCTCTAAGTGAACAGTGTCTGAAATATCTTCAGAGAGTAATCTTTCAGTGTATTTGGAGCTCAAAAAAGGAGAAAGTCAACAGGGAGACAATGTATAAACAAAAAAGTTTGAAGGCAAAAAGATACCTAATATTAAGAAAATTCTGTACCTGCATTTATTTTCCCCGTGCTTCAGGATGATTAAAAGAACTGAGAAAACCTGGTCCTTTTTCCTATAGTATGCAGCAGGACATTTGTTCCGGAAACGCCAAAGGATGCAAATTCTTTTAACAGTACCAGTGTTGCTTGTCCCACCAAGGCAATATGTATTAATTGAGAAAATCATTTGACAGTACTCCCTAGAGAATTGTGAAAGAGACTGTTTGGATAATGTTAAAAAAAATAATACATCTGAATAATAAGGAACAAGTCAGTCAGTCTCAAATTATACAGAAGCCAAGTCTTTGGAATGTTGGAAGCTGTGAAATTGTGCTTACCCCTCGAACTGTTTAAAAGACTTAGCCTGGATGGTAATGCAGGATTATCTACCGACAAGAGCCTTTCAGCACAGGATGGACTAGTGTCAACGGCAAAGTGTCCAAGAAGTGATTGTGTTATGGATGAAACCTCTTTCCACGTAATGTGGAAGTATGCACAGAACTTATGGAGGAGGGTGGGTGTGTTGCTGAAGCATACTTGTGATTTGGGCTTCTTGAATCACGAACTAGGAATGTATGGACTTTGTACTGTGCCGCAGACAGGTATGAAGCAGGTATTATGAACTATGGTGTCCTAAGTGTCATATCTTTAGTGTTGTCCCATTAAAATATATAATAAAATATTTACAAAAATGTGAGGGGTGTACTTACTTTTGTGCGATACTGTATTTCCAAGGTAGACTATGCACACATACCTGGATGCCTACATTCCCATTTTAGAGGCCTTCAGTGGTCGACAGGGGTAAGCATGGTGACTTTGATCGGTGTACAGCTACATAGCCCCATATACAACAAGATGTGTTGCAGAGATCTCCCCATTCATTGCTCTGCTAGATTTATATCAAGCTGAAAGCTCAAGGGAGTGTCTTTTCTGCTGCAGATAAGGGGGCTTTCTCAGCTCTCCCTATCACAACTCAGGAGGCAGTTGAAGGATGAAAACGGGCATATGTCAGTGAGCAGGTAAAAAAAATAATAATAATAACAAACAGCAGGTGGCGCTGTACAGATACACTTTATTAAATAAGTCAGTGGCTATGTTAAATTTTTAATTACATACAATTACAATATTGAGATCCAGGTATGATTTGAAAACTGTACAATATGTTTCACGGGGCAACCCCTAAACTTTATACAAGCCCTCAGAGCTGATAGGACAGAAATGCAGAACATCTTGAACTCCAGTCTTGAACAAATATCTCAGCAATTCTCTTCAAACGAGCAGAGATCTGTAGTAGGGTAGAATTAGTCCCAACCTCAAAAAAAATTATAGCCAGTAAAGTCAGCTGCTGGTACTTCAGGAAGAGGAACTTTACTCTGGGCACTTAACAGAACTGGATTCACTAGCACAATATTGGTAGGACTGAAGATGTGTTGAGACAGCACCTCCTGATCGGCTGGGTCAACAGCTTTTCTTATAATACCTCTCTTAACATTTCCTCAGACATGCTCAGACTTAGTTTAAGTTTCAGGCACAGATGGAGAGTAAACTCAACCCTGGGGTGGAGTGGTACCCAGGACCAGATCAAAAGTACAATCAGTGGGATGATGTGGAGGCAGGTTTTTAAACATTTTCCTGATGAAGACATCAGTAAATATAACAGGCATATGCAGAAGGCAGATCTTGCAGTTGTTGAGGTTCAGGTGGATTTTGGACAGGCTGTCGGGCATCAGGAGTGATAGGCAGAACACCAACAAAGAATCTGCCCACTGTTGCATTTGAGAACCAGACTGTATAAACAGAGCCAAGACAGTCCCAGCAGGAATGGACAGCTAGACATAGGTAGAGCACACAGGGAAATGTTTTCTGATTGAAGCATACCCACTTGAAGCTTTTCAGAGGTACCCATTAAGGGATTTTCAGCAGCTCAAAGGGTATATAGTACTGGTTCATCAATGCCTTAATGGTAAACTGCATACCACCCCAAGACAAATATACTGGTAAAGTCAATTTTTGATAGAGCTGGTCTTCACCTAGGGCAGGCATGGCCAACCTGCGGCTCTCCAGCTGTTGTAAAACTACAACTCCCACAATGCCCTGCTGTAAGCTGATAGCTGCTGGCAGTCTGGGAATGATGGGAGTTGTAGTTTTGCAACAGCTGGAGAGCCTCAGGTTGGCCATCCCTGACCTAGGGCCATATCTACTATGGTCACTAGGCTCATGAGCGCCACCTTGTGAGGACAAGTGCAGACATATTGGGTCATTTATCAAACGTGTAAAGTAAAACTGGCTTATGTGCCCATAGCAACCAATCAGATTCCAACTTTCATGTTTGACAGCTCCTTTGGAATATGAAAAGTGGAATCTAATTGGTTGCTGTGGGCAACTAGGCCAGTTCTACTTTGCACCATTTTGATAAATGACCTCAATAGTGTTTATGGACACTGAAATACAGGCATAAATCTATGCAGATGTCTATGTCTACGCAGATGTTCCCTTTCAGACAATTTTATTCTATCCACTTGCATGGGTTCTGGTGCAGGTGGAAGGAGAAGTAATTAGGGATCCCTGGAAAGAAGACACCAACTGAGTAAGTCTTTTCTCAATGACTGCCTTGGCACGTTCTTGGAACTGGAAATCGAGTAGAAAGAGAAATCAAGCCCTCCAGACTAACCGGGACTTCACGACCTGCCAGTACATCCTTAATATGAACTTATAGACACTCCCAGAATACTGCTACTAAAGCCTCATTGTTCCAGGCCACCTCGGAAGACAGAGTGTGGAATTGTATAGCATATTGCCCAACTGAAAGATTGCCTTTGTGAAGTTGGAAAAAAGGAGATGGCAGCAGAAGAGATGCAAAAAGGAATAGGCGGTTTTCTTACAGATGATTCTCGGCATATTTGCCAGAATGCGGCCGGATCCCCAATGATCCCCATTATAATGAACGAGGCCAGACGTAACCTTGCAAACCTTCCGGCAATTCCGGAGTGCACAGAGGTCCGGAAAGCTGTTCCTTCTCGGAACAGCCTATCGGATCTCTGACACTAGTATGCAAATAGCCTTAACTGGTGAAGGACTGCCCACTGCATATACTGTATACAGCAGGCAGTCCAGATCTCTAAAGCCCAAGACATAGCATATCTATGGGGCTGACTTTTGCTGGCAGCTTCAGTGATTCGGTAGCAAAATGTATCCCCCACTATCACAGACTGCATTGGACCCACGATAGAAGACAGATACAGTTTTCAGAGAATCAGTCTTCTCTATTTTCACCTTCACAGTGTTTAGCACATTGTATAGAATAGAGGCAGTAGCTGCGGTCCACTGAATAGTTACATAATCACCAGGACTACCTAGACCCGGTAAAATCCTAACAGTGTCAGTTGTCACTACAACTGGGCAGAGCACCAGATATAGCCTGCAGTTTTGCTGTAAAAAATATGAAATTGTAGAGTCAATGGTCTTTTCTGAAACCCCCCAACTGAAGGGACAATAAAAAAGTTTCAGTAAAAAAAAAAGTGTACCAACTAAAGAAAACAGTACAGGGTGAGGCAAAAGTCCGGATACAAACTTTTAAATGGTACATTTTGTAGAAAATTGATATGTCAAAGTATTTATTGGGAGGATGGCTGCATTATTTGGTGGTGGAAAAAGATTGCGGCCACCATTTTGACATGTTTCAGCATTTAAGATGAGCTAAATTGCGCAATATGGCTCACTTGAAATGGCATATCCTACAGTGCTGTGAAGAAGTATCACCTGTAGTTATATCACATGACCCCCTTCCCATTAGAAAAAAAACCTGAGCTGAATTCAGTATGGTGGATTTCAAAATGGCGGCCGGAAATGTTTCTTCCACCAAATAAAGCAACCTCCCTCCAAATTAATAATTTCACACATTGGAAGTCAATGAAAGGGTGTTATTGGGAGTGTCAAGACTTTTGCCTCACCCTTTCTTTGTACAAAGCAAACCATAACCTCATGTAATTTATTAAGAGTAGGCAAAACAATAAAGTTGCCAATTTAAAATACGATATGGAACTATAGATTTTGGGTTTTCTGAAATGGTTTTGGCCCCAGAGTGGTTACACTAGAGCGATGGAACATTGAAAAGGTGTAAGGGTTTATTTCTTTATTTCATACCTCCGCCTGCTATGTGCTAAGATTTTAAATAAAGTTCATAACACATACATAATTCCGCAAGCTAAAATACAAACCAGACAAAGATTTGGAGAGACAGCCTGCTATATTATCTTATTTTTTTTTAGAACTTGTTTTGTCATTAAGAAAAGCAAACAATGGAAATCGATGTAGATTTGGCAACACATTGGATAATAAATATTCACTGTTTAAAAAACAATTATATAGTTCATTTACAAAGCTCTAATTGTTTTTCTTTTATGCTACATAAAATACTATTTTGCTCAATTCCGCTCACAGGTTATTCATAGTGATAAATGTGACTGTTTCATCTTTATACAGAACATGTCTCAGCCAATTTGCTTCTGTAGAATAGGATACGTTAAAAGGGCTGAAAATATCCTGCTTGGCTTATTAAAGCTAATCATTTGCAATAAAAAACACGAAGAAAGTAACAGCTTTAAGACTCAATGCCAGATGAACCATGTCATACAGTTTAAGATGATTTCATGTGTATTGTAAGCTGGCCTTCCCATTTATGTCTATATCACTTCATTTTGCCTTGAATGAGAGGGATTTTCATACTCCGCACATACCCAGGCAGTTCATTAAAGCTATTCTCCCTCTATTTTGCCATGCAAGCTAAACATATAGCCGTAATGTGCAGCGTTCAATAATATTCAGAAACAAAACTGCAGTGGGATCAGTAATCGATTTTCTTGTCAAATTTCTCGATATTGTAAGAAACACCAACAAGGCAGTGTAAGGGAGCAATGCAAACTGGTGCCGAGAACTGTCTAGACAGAGACAGATGGGATTACCTTCAGCCAATGTCATTCAGACCCGATGTGTAGAAAAGCCTCTCAGTTCAAGCTAAAGTCAAAATCCCAATCAGGATGCTAAAGCCTGTGCAGTTCAGTCCTATTCCCTCGGGATTGTGTTGAGGTAATAAACGATTTATGACCCAGAACACATTTCAAGTGTTCAGGGTTCTAGTTGCTTCAATTGCTGAGGCTATAATTGTATTCATACTGTACAAACATAATCTGATTTGTTAGGAACTGTAATCAGAAAATTCCCCCTACTTTGTTCTGGCAGAATATCTTGTCACACATCCCACACTCCAAAGTAACCTATACGCTTTGTTAGAACAGAGTCAGAAAGACATTCATATTTTATTTCTCCTTTCAAGAAGAGATAATTGAATCAATTCCCACTTGTCTCCTACATGTATTTTTTTGTCTTCTGGAAAGAACAACCACATGCAACTTTTAATTTTCTAATGCTGGTGCCTTGTGCAATATAGACGGGGCACAGATTACTTCTTTCTCAATTCCCTTTCTACTCTCCTGCACAAACCATATCACATAAAATGTTTTATGTAAGTAAGCAGCTGCAGATCAGGGTTCATCGATGTGCACTGTGCATAATATTAAACTGCTCTGTGCTTACAGTGAATCAGGCTCAATGTGTATGCATTAGAACAATTTTAGAGGTGAGCTATTGTCTTGAATCATTGCACTCCGGTTGACTGCGCATATTTCATTACAGAACAATTTAAGCAAATATATGTAACCCATGCCTTTCAGTGTCCTTAAAAAAAAAATCAATGGCTAAATTTGCATCCTGCTGTGCAAATTCGTTCCTCTGCATGAGGTGAACAATTTTCACAATATTTAGTCCATGATTGCACCTGAAATTTAGATAATTGTGGTCAATACTTGGAGAAGTGAACATAAAAATGACATAAAATATGTATATATGGATCAGAGGTCACAAATGATATAAAGCTATGTGTCATTTTATTTTTAATTCTTAAACATATGACTCAATGTAATAATTTTTTCTATAAAATTTACATGCTAATAATCTTTAGATACATTTTGTTTCTTAAATTGACCATCCTATAGACATGGCTGCTTTCTGATTAACTTATTGGTAGGTGAATTTTATTAAAGACTAGCTGAAGGACCCGGTTTTGCTCGGGTATATTTAATCTATTTCATTTAATATTTGTGTGTGTCATTAAAAGATATCAACACTATCCACTATAACAGTGACATCTACAGCACCCCTCCCCTTAACAGTGACCTCCACAGCCCCCACCGCTTAACAATGACCCCCCCCCCACAGTGCCTTGTCTTTTTAAAATGGGACCTCCACAGCAGCCCTTAACTTTGACCTTTAAAGCAGCCTGCCCCTTTAACAGTGAGATCCACAGAACCCCACCCCCTTGACACTGACCTCCACCATTCCCGGCCTTAACAGAGACCTCCACAGCGACTGCCCCTTTAACAGTGACTGCCACAGTATCCCGCTCCCTTAATAGTGAAACACTCGGTAACACTGACATGGAAAAGGATCTAGGAATTTTAATAAACAGCAAACTAAGCTGCAAAAAACAGTGTCAGGCAGCTGCTGCCAAGGCCAATAAGATAATGGGTTGCATCAAAAGGGGCATAGATGCCCGTGATGAGAACATATTCCTACTACTTTACAAATCATTAGTCAGACCACACATGGAGTACTGTGTACAGTTCTGGGCTCCAGTGAACAAGGCAGACATAGCAGAGCTGGAGAGGGTCCAGAGGAGGGCAACTAAAGTAATAACTGGAATGGGGCAACTACAGTACCCTGAAAGATTATCAAAATTAGGGTTATTCACGTTAGAAAAATGACGACTGAGGGGAGATCTAATTACTATGTATAAATATATCAGGGGTCAGTACAGAGATCTATCCCGTCATCTATTTATCCCCTTAATAGTAACGGCCACTGTACCCCGCTAGCTTAAAAGTGAACTCACAGTACCCTGGTGCCTCAACAGTGACCCCACAGTACAGGGTGGGCCATTTATATGGATGCACCTTAATAAAATGGGAATGGTTGGTGATATTAACTTCCTGTTTGTGGCACATTAGTATATGTGAGGGGAGAAACTTTTCAAGATGGGTGGTGACCATGGCGGCCATTTTGAAGTCGGCCATTTTGAATCCAACTTTTGTTTTTTCAATAGGAAGAGGGTCATGTGACACATCAAACTTATTGGGAATTTCACACAAAAAACAATGGTGTGCTTGGTTTTAACATAACTTTATTCTTTCATGAGTTATTTACAAGTTTCTCTTTGTTTACAGCCATTGACATGTCGCCGAGGTTAACACGTGAGGAGCGGATAGAAATTGTGTTCATGTCTGGTGAACGCAGTAACCGGGTCATTGCAGCAGATTTCAATGCAAGACACCCTACGAGACCACCCATCTCCCATGCTACAGTTAGCAAACTGCTTGCTAAGTTTCGTGAAACTGGTTCAGTGTTTGATTTGCCAAAATGTGGACTCATGAAATCTGTCTCTAATGAAGAAACATCAGTGGCTGTCCTAGCTTCATTCAGCAAGAGCCCACAGCGTAGCACTCGCCGCATGTCACTGGAGAGTGGCATTAGTCGAACATTAGTAAAACACTAGGTAACACTGACATGGAAAAGGATCTAGGAATTTTTATAAACAGCAAACTAAGCTGCAAAAAACAGTGTCAGGCAGCTGCTGCCAAGGCCAATAAGATAATGGGTTGCATCAAAAGGGGCATAGATGCCCGTGATGAGAACATATTCCTACTTCTTTACAAATCATTAGTCAGACCACACATGGAGTACTGTGTACAGTTCTGGGCTCCAGTGAACAAGGCAGACATAGCAGAGCTGGAGAGGGTCCAGAGGAGGGCAACTAAAGTAATAACTGGAATGGGGCAACTACAGTACCCTGAAAGATTATCAAAATTAGGGTTATTCACTTTAGAAAAATGACGACTGAGGGGAGATCTAATTACTATGTATAAATATATCAGGGGTCAGTACAGAGATCTATCCCGTCATCTATTTATCCCCAGGACTGTAACTGTGACGAGGGGACATCCTCTGCGTTTGGAGGAAAGAAGGTTTGTACACAAACATAGAAAAGGATTCTTTACGGTAAGAGCAGTGAGACTATGGAACTCTCTGCCTGAGGAGGTGGTGATGGTGAGTACAATAAAGGAATTCAAGAGGGGCCTGGATGTATTTCTGGAGTGTAATAATATTACAGGATATAGCTACTAGAAAGGGGTCGTTGATCCAGGGAGATATTCTGATTGCCTGATTGGAGTCGGGAAGGAATTTTTTATTCCCCTAAAGTGAGGAAAATTGGCTTCTACCTCACAGGGTTTTTTTGCCTTCCTCTGGCTCAACTTGCAGTATGACAGGCCGAACTGGATGGACAAATGTATTTTTTCGGCCTTATGTACTATGTTACTATCCCTTCGGCGGATATTAGCTACTCACAAATGGCACCCTTACAAACTCCAGCTACTGCAGCATCTCAATGAGGATGACCCAGATCGGCGCACTGAATTTGCAGAATGGGCAAAACAAAAATTGGAACAGGACCCTCAGTTTACGCAGAAGATTTTGTTCAGTGATGAGGCAAACTTTTATGTGAATGGTGAAGTTAACAAACAAAACCACCGCTATTGGTCTGACACTAACCCACATTGGATAGATCCTTCCAAGACTGTTGGAACAAAAAAATTGATGGTATGGTGTGGTATATGGGGTACAAAGATAGTGGCGCTATTCTTCATCAATGGAAACCTCAAGGCCACTGGATATGCAAAATTGCTACATGATGATGTGTTTCCCTCTTTATGCACTGAAGCTGGCACGTTCCCTGAGTTTTTCCAGCAAGATGGTGCACCACCACATTATGGGTGTCAGGTCCGAGCATTCCTAGATGAACAGTTTCCTGGAAAGTGGATTGGTCGTTGTGGGCCAGTTGAATGGCCCCCAAGGTCTCCCGATCTGACCCCCTTAGACTTTTATCTTTGGGGTCATCTGAAGGCAATTGTCTATGCTGTGAAGATACGAGATGTGCAGCACCTGAAACTACGGATACTGGAAGCCTGTGCTAGCATTTCTCCTGTGGTGTTGCTATCAGTGTGTGAAGAGTGGGAGAAGAGGGTTGCATTGACAATCCAACACAATGGGCAGAACATTGAACACATTTTATAAGTGGTCATAAACTTGTAAATAACTCATGAAAGAATAAAGTTACGTTAAAACCAAGCACACCATTGTTTTTCTTGTGAAATTCCCAATAAGTTTGATGTTTCACATGACCCTCTTCCTATTGAAAAAACAAAAGTTGGATTCAAAATGGCTGACTTCAAAATGGCCGCCATGGTCACCACTCATCTTGAAAAGTTTCCCCCCTCACATATACTAATGTGCCACATACAGGAAGTTAATATCACCAACCATTCCCATTTTATTAAGGTGTATCCAGATAAATGGCCCACCCTGTACTCCGCTGCCCCTTTAATAGTGGCCTCCACAGTCCCTTCCTCCCTTAACAGTGACCTCCACAGCGGCCTGCCCCCTTAACAGTAGAATCCACAGCTCCCTCCCTTTTTAACAGTGACCTCCACAGCGGCCACCACTTTATTAGTGACCTCCACAGTACCCAGTTTTGTTAAAATTGATTTCCACAATAACCAGCCCCTTTAACAGTGACCTCCACAGAGCTCCATTCCCTTAAAATGTGACTTCACAACACCACACCCCCTTAACAGTGACCTCTACAGCACCCCGCCCCTTAACACTGACCTCCATATCGGACCATCCCCTTAACTGTGACCACCACCGTTCCCTGCCCCCTTAACAGAGACCTCCACAGTGCCCACTTATTTAACAGTGACCTCCACAGCAGCCAGCCCCCTTAACAGTGACCTCCACAGTGGCCATCCCATTATTAGTGACCTCCACAGTACCCCGTCTCCTTAACAGTGATTTCCACAACACCCCGCCCCCTTAACACTGACCTCCATAGCGGACAGTCCTCTTAACGTGACCTCCACAGCTTGTGATTTATGGACATTATTTATATGGACTCATATCGTGTAGCTGTTTATGCAATGTGTTGGATAAAGTTTGAATGCTGAAAAAGACTACAGTATTTCGATACTGGGGCGTTTTTTTCTACTTTAACAATATCAATCATCCAGGTGACTACAGCACTGATCAGACGCGATCAGTGTAAGAATAAACATTTCCACTTAGAGACTTACAGGTGACGCCTCCATCCGATTCAGACCGATTCAGACCACGATCAGACATTCTCCCAGACATACAGTAACTTGTCTCTGCAGATTTTGCAAACCAGGTCTCTTTAGGTTCTCTCTTTCCCAACACATCAGTACCCTATATACTAAAACAAACTCCTCTTAGTGCCACATGCTGTGACCTGAATATAATAGCAACATACACTGTGCCCCTGAATGTCACATATGTTCTCCAAAAATAAAGTCACACATGCAGTGCCCCAATGGTATTGCCAGACGCACTGTGTCCTCTGTGCATGCTTGGTGTTCCATGTAGATAGTGCCACACACTCTGTGAAGCTCATATATAGTGCCTCAAGCTATGTGTTGCCTGTATATCATCTGTATGCATCTTATCTGTGCCCTATATATATATATATATATATATATATATATATATATATATATATATATACATACATACATACATACATACATACATATACATATACATTTACATATACATACATACATATACATATATATATATATATACATATATACATACATACATACATACATATACATATACACATACACATATATACATACATATATACACTGAACAAAAATATAAACGCAACACTTTTGGTTTTGCTCCCATTTTGCATGAGCTGAATTAAAAAATCTGAAACATTTTCTACATACACAAAAGACTCAGTTTGTGCAGAAATTATTTGGTTATGAAAACCGATTGTTGCTGCAGCTGTCCGGGTGTCTGGTCTCAGACAATCATGGAGGTGAACATGCTGGAAGTGGAGGTCCTGGGCTGGTGTGGTTACACATGGGCTTCGGTTGTGAGGCCGGTTGTATGTACTGCCAAATTCTCTGAAACGCCTTTGAAGACGGCTTATGATAGAGAAATGAACATTAATTGCACAGGCAACAGCTCTGGTAGACATTCCTGCAGTCAGCATGCCAATTGCACGCTCCCTCAAACGTTGCGACATCTATGGCATTGTGCTGTGTGATCAAACTGCACATTTCAGAATGGCATTTTATTGTGGGCAGTCTAAGGCACAACTGTGCAATGTTCATGCTGTCTAATCAGCACCTTGATATGCCACACCTGTGAGGTGGGATGGATTATCTCGGCAAAGGAGAAGTGCTCACTAACACAGATTTAGACAGATTTGTGAACAATATTTGAGAGTAATGGGTCTTTTGTGTATGTAGAAAATATTTCAGATCTTCAAGTTTAGCTCATGCACAATGGGAGCAAAACCAAAAGTGTTGTGTTTATATTTTTGTTCAGAGTGTATATATATATATATATATATGTATATATATATATACAGTACAGACCAAAAGTTTGGACACACCTTCTCATTCAAAGAGTTTTCTTTATTTTCATGACTACGAAGGCATCAAAACTATGTGGAATTATATACATAACGAACAAGTGTGAAACAACTGAAAATATGTCATATTCTAGGTTCTTCAAAGTAGCCACCTTTTGCTTTGATTACTGCTTTGCACACTCTTGGCATTCTCTTGATGAGCTTCAAGAGGTAGTCCCCTGAAATGGTCTTCCAACCGTCTTGAATGTGTTCCCAGAGATGCTTAGCACTTGTTGGCCCTTTTGCCTTCACTCTGCGGTCCAGCTCACCCCAAACCATCTCGATTGGGTTCAGGTCCGGTGACTGTGGAGGCCAGGTCATCTGGCGCAGCACCCCATCACTCTCCTTCATGGTCAAATAGCCCTTACTTTCAAAGTTTTCCCAATTTTTCGGCTGACTGACTGACCTTCATTTCTTAAAGTAATGATGGCCACTTGTTTTTCTTTACTTAGCTGCTTTTTTCTTGCCATAATACAAATTCTAACAGTCTATTCAGTAGGACTATCAGCTGTGTATCCACCTGACTTCTCCTCAACGCAACTGATGGTCCCAACTCCATTTATAAGGCAAGAAATCCCACTTATTAAACCTGACAGGGCACACCTGTGAAGTGAAAACCATTTCAGGGGACTACCTCTTGAAGCTCATCAAGAGAATGCCAAGAGTGTGCAAAGCAGTAATCAAAGCAAAATGTGGTTACTTTGAAGTACCTAAAATATGACATATTTTCAGTTGTTTCACACTTGTTTGTTATGTATATAATTCCACATGTGTTAATTCATAGTTTTGATGCCTTCAGTGTGAATCTACAATTTTCATAGTCATGAAAATAAAGAAAACTCTTTGAGGTGTGTCCAAACTTTTGGTCTGTACTGTATATATATATATATTACCCCTGAATGTGCTAACCTTATGTACATAGTACTTCTGACTATGCCCCCTTATATACTGTATATATAGTGCCTCTGAATGTGCCCCTTATATATAGTACCTCTGACTGTGCCCCTTATATATAGCACCTCTGACTGTGCCCCTTTATGTATATAGTACCTCTGACTATGCCCCTTTCTATATATATTACCTCTGACTGTGCCCCCTTATATGTAGTACCTTCTTATATATAGCACCTCTTCTATATGCCCGCTTATATATAATTCCATCTTGTCTGTGCCCTTTATATATAATGTAAACTTGTCTGAACCCCTTTATGTATAATGCAACTTTTTCTGTGCCCTTAAGTGTAACAACTCTTCTGTGGGCCCCCTTTATAGTGCAGTCTCCATATACTCAGTGTTCTATGTCTCTTTGCAGTGGGTTCAGCTGCCAGTCTTGTCAGTAGCTGCCTCCTGCAGGACTGGTCCTTGCTGGCTTTGGCCTCTTCCTTTTACTCATTGGGCGCACATACATGTTCCTTACTGCTCTGAAAGGGCCAGTGCGTACCCTAATTCTCTCCAGTCTATGGCTGCCACTTCAGGGTATTTAAGGCACCATTCCTAGTGGGATGGTGCCTTAGCAATAGTTACCTGTCTTGCTAGCTCCTGCAAAGGTGTGCTGAATCTGTTTGTCTGCCCAAGTGCTGACTTCTGCCACTGCCTGACCAGACCTATGCTTAACCTCCTTTTTTACTTAAAGGGTGAATACTAGGGAACTGTCAGCATAAAGCCCTTAGGATTAGCCTTAATTCAAATCTGTTGGTTGACGCATTGGTTCCTGCCATAACACTTATCAAAAGAGAACTTAAAGAGAAAGTACAGTAATTTGTATGGCCAAGAGGAAAGAAGGGAAGAGAGCAGCATGATCAAAACCTTTAAACACATTAATGGCTTAAGTAAGCTTCAGGAGAGATGTGTTTTAATAAGAAATTAAACCTGAGAAGGAGGCACAATTTGAAATTAGTTGGGGGAAATCAGAAGCAATGTCAGAAAATATTATTTTACTGAAAGAATATTGGAACAAACTTCCCACAGATATGGATTAAAAATCAATAGTAAATTAATTTAAACATGCATGAGATAAACATTGTGACACAGTAAAGAGAGTTGTATAGGGAGGCAGGTATTTTCCTCCCAGTGTGTGCTGCTGGACTGATAAGTGGCCAGGAGGACTGGACTCATGTGCAGGTCTGGGTTTTGACAACACCTAGCTGCCTTTAAAAGACATCAGGGATCAGCAGAAAGGATCTCTGTATTGGGATCTGAGGCTTGTGCTGGGCTTGAAGGTCTGAGACCAGTGTGAGGGGAAACAGGCCGCCTAGAATCTGTTCATGGACTCTTTGAGGCATAACTGCCAGCTGGGTGTAAACTAATAGAGATGGCCTTGGGGTTAGCCCGGCGGTTGGTTTGCGGCAAACTTTGTGGACAAACACTATTGGAACAAATCATTTCTACTGGTGTGATTTACCAGTTGCCCCCTAAAAAACCTGATTAAGGGAGGGGTGTTATTTACCAATAATATACGTTCTATATAGTGCATTTAGGTAGTGCAGCATTTGTCTGCGGTTTTGCTGCGTTACCGCATCTACACAGAGTGAAAAACACAATTTGAAGAAATAATTTCTACTGGTGTGATTTACCAGTTGCCCCCCCCCCCCCCAAAAATGATTGAAGCAGGGATTTTATATACCAATAATATACGTTCTATATAGTGCATTTAGGTAGCGCAGCATTTGTCTGCGGTTTTGCTGCATTACCGCATCTACACAGAGTGACAAACACTATTTGAAGAAATAATTTCTACTGGTGTGATTTACCAGTTGCCCCCCAAAAAACTGATTGAAGCAGGGATTTTATATACCAAAAATATACATTCTATATAGTGCATTTAGGTAGATCAGCATTTGTCTGCGGTTTTGCTGCGTTTTACCACATCTACACAGAGTTAAAAACAATATTTGAAGAAATAATTTCTACGGGTGTGATTTACCAGTTGCCCCCCCAAAAAACTGATTGAAGCAGGGATTTTATATACCAATAAACTTTGAGGCAGGGGTGTGATATACCTTCTTCCAAAAATACTGCTCTTCTATAAGTACTTTTGTTACAGGGTCATTTTGAAAATGACAAGCAGAGGAAGAGGCAGGCCATTCCGCAGGGGTGGTAGGGGTCGGGTAGGTGCACCAGGCCGGAGCCTGAATAGGAAGTTGCAAAAGGTGCGTGCGATTACGTCAAATGACGCACCAGACTTGGTTGAGTGGCTCACTCAGCCTTCCGCTTCTGCACCCTCTTCACTCTCTGTTGTGTCCACCCCCAAAGACACCACCACCATATCCCCTCCGCTCGAGTCAGAGGTATTATTTTCCCATACATTCCAATACCTTACTGATGCGCAGCCATTCTTGGCATCGGATCAGGAAGAGGAGGTATCAACGGTCGCCACCCAGAAGACTGACAACAGTACCCAGATCAGCCCAAAGAGGGTGGTCCCCGCTGTTGCTGCCTACTCCGAGATCTCTAATGTCAGTGGTGGTAAAGGTGACAAATCCGATGATGAAGTGTAGATGGACATCACGTGGGAGCCCACAAGAGAGGAAGAGGAGGGGAGTTCAGAGGGAGAGACGGAGCAGCAGATAGGGAGGAGAATCAGGCAGAACTTACAGTGCACAGGAGGCAAAAATCAGACTGCTAATGTATCTGCAAAAAAACATCTACCATGCATGGTCACATCTGGCGCTCCCAGAATGCTGGCACCTGGCTTCGAAGTGTGGGCTTTTTTAATGTGTCCGCTGCTGACAATAGTGTTGCCATCTGCAGCCTGTGCTGTCAACGCATAAGTCGCAGTAAGCCCAACACTCACCTAGGGACGACCGCCTTAAGAAGGTACCTGGCCTCCCATAACCGAGACCAGTGGGAGCAACACCGTCAGAACCCACAAAGCCACACTCCCGGCGCTCACCGTCCTGCCTCTTCTCCTTCTCCTCTCTCCTCCCAGTTATCCTCCACTCCACCTTCCACCGTGCCGTTGTCGCGTTCATCTAGCAAAAGGCAGACTTCCTTGCTCCAAATGTTCGAGCGAAAAAAGATGATGACGACGGATAACCCTCTTGCCCAACGGCTGACGTCTGGCTTGTCAGAACCACTAGCCCGCCAACTACTGCTATGTAAACTGGTGGACTCGGAGGCCTTTAGAAAATTTGTGGCCATTGGAACACCGCAATGGAAGGTCCTCGGAAGGAAATATTTCTCCCAGATGGGCATCCCAGAGCTATATGGCCATGTTCAGCGGCAAGTGAATGTATCTCTGGCACACAGTGTCGGTGCCAAGATACATTGACCATAGACACATGGTCTAGCAAACACGGGCAAGGAAGGTACATAACTTTTACTGACCACTGGGTGAACCTTCTGACGGCCGTCAAGCATGCAACCCGTGGCACCCGTGTAGATTTGGTGTTACTGCCACGGATTTCATGCAGGCCTGCATCTTCTTCTACTCCTCCTACTCCATCCTCCCTCTCCTCCTCAGCTGACTCCTCCTTTTCCGCTGCTACCGTCTCTTCCGCTGCGCCCCCCAAGCTCCCCAGAACCTATTTGACGTGCCATATGAGACGTTGCCATGCTGTGCTATGTCTGTTATGCCTGGAAGCCAAGAGCCACACCGGTCCTGCACTCCTTTCAGCTTTGCTTTTACAGGCAGATCAGTGGCTAACCCCGCTCAATTTGACAGTTGGTAAAGTGGTGTGCGACAACAGTGCCAATCTGCTGAGCGTGCTGAAACAGGGCAAAATTACACACGTGCCGTATATGGCACACGTCCTGAACTTAGTTGTTCAGCGATTTGTTGCCAAATACCCCGGGGTCCAGGACGTCTTGCCACAGGCCAGGAAAATCTCTTGCCATTTTAGAAGATCTTACACGGCCATGGCTCGCCTTGCTGACGTTCAGCGGCGACACCACTTGCCCGTAAGACGTCTGATTTGTGACTGCCTGACGCGATGGAACTCCACCTTGTATATGCTTGATAAGATGCTCCACCAGAAATGTGCAGTTAATGACTACCTGTACAAACTCTGTGGCAGGACAGGTTCTGGGAGCTTGTTTTTTGTTCACCGCGCCAGTGACTGCTCATGCGCGACATATGCAGACTTCTGCGGCCAATTGATGAGATCACCAAACTGGCAGCCAGGGCGCCATCAGTGACATCGTACCTTACGCCTTCTTTCTGGAGCATGCATTGCGTTGTGTCATTGATCAAGCTATCAAGGAGCTGGAGCAGGAAGATGAGGAAGTCGCATTGCTGGATGAATTCCCAGGGGGGCTACTCTATCTGAGACAAGTCAACAACAGGAGTTTGAAGAGGAGTCAGAGGAGGATGGTGTCAGGGAGGAGGAGGAGCAAGAAGAGCATGCTTTAAACGTTTCTGGGATCCCTGGTGTTGTCCGTGGATGGGGGGAGGAGAACGAGGACGACATTATCTTGGATGATGAGCAGGAGCCAGGCCACTCCACCACTTCCAGTTTAGTGCAAATGGGGGCCTTCATGCTCCAGTGTTTGAAGAGGGACCCCCGTACAAAAACATAAAGGGCAAGGACCATTACTGGGTGGCAACGTACTTAGACCCCCGGTACAAACACAAAATGACGGAAATGTTACCACCATCACAGAGGGCTGTCAGAATGTAGCACTTCCAGCCCTTGCTTCGAGAAATGCTGCATTCTGCTTTTGCGGGCGCTGGCAAAGGAATTTCCACTCACAGAGAAACAGTTGCGGGTACCAATCCAACAGCGCATCGAAGAAGAGGAGGGTTTAAAGATGTTTTGGTCACTTCGAATATGAGATCATTCTTGCAACCAACCAATCGACAGCCTTCCTCCGGGTCCGACAGGTGTCTGACAACATCGGGTTAACTGCCGATGTGGACGCTCTAAGAAGTGATGAAGCATGTATTTAGTATATTGGGCAGACTGGATGGGCCAAATGGTTCTTATCTGCCGACACATTCTATGTTTCTATGTTTCTAACCCCTGGACTACTGGATGTGCAGGCTTGACCTGTGGCCAGAGCTGTCACAATTTGCCATGGAACTGCTGGCTTGCCACTCGTCCAGTGACCACAGCAGGGGGGATCGTGACCGATAAGCACACTCACCTAGCTCACGACAGTTCGCCTATTGGCAAATTTTTGGGGCCTGTACTGGCCGACAGTTACATATTTATCCTGTGACCGCCTAATGTACCTCCAGACAGAGAATCCAAAGTTCTTTGCTGTCAGGTGAATGCCTATTGGCTAATTTTTGGGGCCTGTACTGGCCTACAATTACTTATATATCCTGTGAACGCCTAATGTACCCCCAGCCACAGAATCCAAAGTTCTTTGCTGTCAGGTGAATGCCTATTGGCAATTTTTGGGGCCTGTACTGGCCGACAGTTACATATTTATCCTGTAACCGCCTAATGTACCTCCAGCCAGAGAATCTAAAGTTCTTTGCTGTCAGGTGAATGCCTATTGGCTAATTTTTGGGGCCTGTACTGGCCTACAATTACTTATATATCCTGTGAACGCCTAATGTACCTCCAGCCACAGAATACAAAGTTCTTTGCTGTCAGGTGAACGCCTATTGGCAATTTTTGGGGCCTGTACTGGCCGACAGTTACATATTTATCCTGTGAACGCCTAATGTACATCCAGCCATAGAATCCAAAGTTCTTTGCTGTCAGGTGAATGCCTATTGGCTAAATTTTGGGGCCTGTGCTGGCCGACAGTTACATATTTATCCTGTTACCGCCTAATGTACCTCCAGCCACAGAATCCAAAGTTCTTTGCTGTCAGGTGAATGCCTATTGGCTAATTTTGGGGCCTGTACTGGAGTGGCAAGTTCTCACAACAATATTTAGTGCACCAATCACCAATATCTCATGAGACCTTATAAAAAAATTGCATGGCCCTGTCTCAACTTTTTCGTGATGTGTTGCTGCCATCAAGTTCTAATTGAATACATTTTCTTCATGAAATGGTAAAATGTCTCACTTTCAACATCTGATCTGTGTTCTATGATCTACTGTATTATGAATGAAATCTGGGTCTCTGAGATTTACAAACCATTGCATTCTGTTTTTATTTACATTTTACACAGCGGCCCAACTTTTTTAAAATTGGGGTTGTAATATGAACACAAAGAAGATAGACCATATGGTTTTATTCTATAGTCATTCTTCTGTGTTTCTATGCTTCTGTAATGAGAATGAATTGAAGTTCCAGCATAATTTTCTGACATTCAATTGTTTAGTAGTCTCAGTACTTTTTTCACTTGCCATCTTGATGAATACAGTATATAGAATGAGGTCCTATAAAATATGTGTGTATCCCCCTCATATTTCGAATTCTGCATTTTGTGACTGAACCCATGTCATGTCCTTCTGATCAACAAGTTACTGCAGGTGTACTTAGCAATCCATTTCCTGTGTGTGAATCATGAATCCGTCTGTCATCACCCATTTCCAGTTGTCATTATTTTGAAGTCACTACATTTTCTGTTAGCTCAAAATGTATTCTTGCTTCCACTAGATACAGGGAGTGCAGAATTATTAGGCAAGTTGTATTTTTGAGGATTAATTTTATTATTGAACAACAACCATGTTCTCAATGAACCCAAAAAACTCATTAATATCAAAGCTGAATATTTTTGGAAGTAGATTTTAGTTTGTTTTTAGTTTTAGCTATTTTAGGGGGATATCTGTGTGTGCAGGTGACTATTACTGTGCATAATTATTAGGCAACTTAACAAAAAACAAATATATACCCATTTCAATTATTTATTTTTACCAGTGAAACCAATATAACATCTCAACATTCACAAATATACATTTCTGACATTCAAAAACAAAACAAAAACAAATCAGTGACCAATATAGCCACCTTTCTTTGCAAGGACACTCAAAAGCCTGCCATCCATGGATTCTGTCAGTGTTTTGATCTGTTCACCATCAACATTGCGTGCAGCAGCAACCACAGCCTCCCAGACACTGTTCAGAGAGGTGTACTGTTTTCCCTCCTTGTAAATCTCACATTTGATGATGGACCACAGGTTCTCAATGGGGTTCAGATCAGGTGAACAAGGAGGCCATGTCATTAGATTTTCTTCTTTTATACCCTTTCTTTTCAGCCACGCTGTGGAGTACTTGGACGCGTGTGATGGAGCATTGTCCTGCATGAAAATCATGTTTTTCTTGAAGGATGCAGACTTCTTCCTGTACCACTGCTTGAAGAAGGTGTCTTCCAGAAACTGGCAGTAAAACTGGGAGTTGAGCTTGACTCCATCCTCAACCCGAAAAGGCCCCACAAGCTCATCTTTGATGATACCAGCCCAAACCAGTACTCCACCTCCACCTTGCTGGCGTCTGAGTCGGACTGGAGCTCTCTGCCCTTTACCAATCCAGCCACGGGCCCATCCATCTGGCCCATCAAGACTCACTCTCATTTCATCAGTCCATAAAACCTTAGAAAAATCAGTCTTGAGATATTTCTTGGCCCAGTCTTGACGTTTCAGCTTGTGAGTCTTGTTCAGTGGTGGTCGTCTTTCAGCCTTTCTTACCTTGGCCATGTCTCTGAGTATTGCACACCTTGTGCTTTTGGGCACTCCAGTGATGTTGCAGCTCTGAAATATGGCCAAACTGGTGGCAAGTGGCATCTTGGCAGCTGCACGCTTGACTTTTCTCAGTTCATGGGCAGTTTTTTTGCACCTTGGTTTTTCCACACGCTTCTTGCGACCCTGTTGACTATTTTGAATGAAACGCTTGATTGTTCGATGATCACGCTTCAGAAGCTTTGCAATTTTAAGAGTGCTGCATCCCTCTGCAAGATATCTCACTATTTTTGACTTTTCTGAGCCTGTCAAGTCCTTCTTTTGACCCATTTTGCCAAAGGAAAGGAAGTTGCCTAATAATTATGCACACCTAATATAGGGTGTTGATGTCATTAGACCACACCCCTTCTCATTACAGAGATGCACATCACCTAATATGCTTAATTGGTAGTAGGCTTTCGAGCCTATACAGCTTGGAGTAAGACAACATGCATAAAGAGGATGATGTGGTCAAAATACTCATTTGCCTAATAATTCTGCACGCAGTGTATATACAGTATGATTTGTCCTGTATGCAATTAGCAGGACTGGGTATGGCTTGTTATTAATGAATACCTGTGATTACACACAAATGCATAAGCGGACTTTTCTGGTCAAACTAAGCAGTAAATATCATTACTCTCTTAATACTAAATATCCTATGTGAAATGCCATATATATAGGGAAAGCTTGACATTTTAGTCTGTAATCTTATATGTCCAACATGCTTTAAATTGTGTCAAATCACTATTAGTCCAAATTACAAACCAAATTTTTCCATTTCTTTAACCCGTTCATCTTGATTTTCTCTCCTCCTCTTGGTTTCACACAGATTTTTCTATTCTTTGCTCCTACAGAATTGTGTAGAAAATACACTTTTGAAAGTACAAGATTAATCTTTGTTTGGTGTAGTATCCTGTGTCTAATACTAGGAGTGAATTTATTAACGTTCTATGATTAATGTTTACTGTGAGTGGTAAATTGCAATGGTTCTGTAGTTTATTACACCTGTTTGCTTTACTTTTGTGTCTTTAAAATCCTTTGAATTAGTGTTGAGCGATTCAGGTTTGGATTACTGTATCTGAACCTGATTTGTTTGAAAACTTTGTTAACAATATAGCCTCCGTCCTACCGTAAAATGTATGGGCTCCGCAGATGTCTTTGCGAACTTGCAGCAAATATCACAAGACTTGCTTTGTCTCACGTCTATGACGTGGCACTTTGTTTACTCGCATAAATTACAGTTTCCAAATCCAAAGCTGAAGTAGGCTTTATTAATGAGGCAGGAAGCCGAGTTCAGCTTTGGATTTTGACACTGTCATTTATGTGAATAAACAAAGTGTCACGTGATAGAAGCGAGACGAAGCAAGTCTTGCGATATTGCCGCAAGTTCGCAAAGACCTCAGCGGAGACCATACATGTTACGGTAGGACGTAGGCTACATTGTTAACAAAGTTTACAAATGAATTGGGTCCGAATACAGCAATCCAAACCTGATTCGCTAAGCACTATTCTGAATCATGAAAGCTTAAGCATGGTTGAATACTATGGGCAACATAGCTGATTTTCAAAATCACAAGCAGCAATATACAAAACTATCATATAGGAACAATATAAGAAAGATTATTGCATTGCTGGTCAAGAAAATCACTGCTGTCAATATCAATCTCATAACTGGAGAATCAAGGAGTGGACAATGAGTGGACAATGAGAAAGGAATGACCAAAAGGCAGTTTTCTTTTTACTCTGAGAAAGTTTTGATACATGAAGCTTAAAGAGTCGCTGTACTTTCACATAAAATAATGTGTAATTAGCAAATTTCAAAATTGCTTCATTTAAAAAATCTGCCTGCAAACCCATGAAACAAGGCTGTAAAATCATGGGATCTCACTTCTACCTACTTTGCAGTCCACTGTTTGTTGTTAGCCAAAGTCTGTCTCCAGCAACAGAGAGGTAGGAGCCCTGATAGATTCACTACCTCATCATAGCTGTTCAAGAACAGAGGAGCATCCTGTCTTTCTATGTGTTCTCCCTCCCCTCTTTTGCTGTGTGTGCTCCCTAGATGAAAAGAAACATGGTGGGAAGGAAGGAAATGGAAGTCACTGTCAGTATAGTATTGGCAGATAGTGATGGACGAACATTGGCCGTGACGGTTCGCGAACGCGATTGCGTGAACAAATGTTCGCAAACCGCAAGTTTGCGGCAGGCTCCATTCACTTTAATGGCAGGCGAACCTGAAAAACTATCAGATCATATTTGCAGCCACCAAATACTTAGTAGAAGTGTACAAATAGTCCCACAACATGGACAGTGACATACTAGAGTGGGATCAATGACAAAAATTCCAACAAAAAATATGTATCTTAATCAGCGGACATTTTTATACGTCTTAAAGGGAAATTCTCTGAAATGTGCCCTGTTGGAGCCTAGAAAATTTTTATTTTAGGCCATGGGAGTACGGGCCTTAAAAATTAGGCATTCACCTGACATAAAAGAAATTCTGATTATGTGGCTCGAGGTACATTATGCGGTCAATGGATAAAATTTTTACTGTAGGCCACTGGACTACAGGCTCCAAACATTAGGCATTGACCGCACAGAAAAGATCAAGTGATTATGTGGTGGAGGTATATTACACGGTCAATGGATATCAATTATACTGCAGGCCAGTACAAATACAGGTCAAATACATAAGTTTAAAAGAACTAAAAATATAAAATTGGATTAAAAACATGGCTAACGAAATCCTCCCTCTTGAAAAAAACCCTAATGATAATAGTTGCAATTCGATAACACGTGGTCGTCCCTGGTGTTGAATTCCTCCGAGGACACAACAATTATTCATTCACCGTACAGAAAAGAACAAGTAAGTAAGTAGCTAGAG
This sequence comes from Bufo bufo, assembly GCF_905171765.1. NCBI lineage: Eukaryota > Metazoa > Chordata > Amphibia > Anura > Bufonidae > Bufo > Bufo bufo. The sequence goes on along the minus strand of NC_053391.1, from coordinate 518,621,981 downwards.
GAAGATTACATGGTCATTGGATATCAATTTTACAGCAGGCCAGTGTACTACAGGCCCCAACAATTATGCATTCACCGTACAGAAAAGAACACATAAGCATGTTGCTGGAGGTAGATTACATGGTCATTGGATATACACTTTACAGCAGGCCAGTGTACTACAGGACCCAAAAATTATGCATTCAGCGTAAATAAAAGAACAAGTAAGTGTGTGGCTGGAGGTCTATTAGACGGTCAATGGATATCAATTTTACTGAAGGCCAGTACAAATACAGGTCAAATACAGTTTAAATACAGGTTTAAAAGAACTAAAAATAAAAAAATTGGATAAAAAACATGGCTAACGAAATCCCCCCTCTTGAAAAAAACCCTAATGATAATAGTTGAATCAAGTGGTCATCACAAGTGTTGAATTCCTCCGAGGCCCAAAAAATTAGGCATTCAGCGGGCAGAAAAGGCCTTTTATGCCGTTGTATTTACCTAAAACAGGGACCATTATTTGTTCAGAAGTCTGCATGCATCGCGCATGAGCTGCCACTGGCTCGGTGAAAAAAAATAAAGCTCCCAGAACCTGTCCTGCCGCAGAGTTCGTATAGGAAGTCGCTAACTGCACTTTTCTGCTGGAGCAGCCTATCAAGCATATACAAAGTGGAGTTCCATTGCGTCGGGCAGTCACAAATCAGACGTCTGACGGACAGGTGGAGTCATCGCTGAACGTCAGCAAGGCGAGCCATGGCCGTGTAAGATCTTCTAAAATGGTCAGAGATTTTCCTGGCCTGCCGCAAGATGTCCTAGACCCCGGGGTATTTTGCAACGAATCGCTGCAAGACTTAGTTCAGGACGTGTGCCATACATGGCACATGGCGTTAATTTGCCCTGTTTCAGTTCGCTCAGCAGATTGGCACCGTTGTCGCACACCACTTTACCAACTGTAAAATTGAGTGTGGTTAGCCACTGATTGGCCTGTGACCGCAAAGCTGAAAGGAATGCAGGATCGGTGTGGCTCTTGGGTTCCAGGCACAACAGCCGCAGCACAGCATGGTAACGTCTCCTAAAGGAATTAAGTAATGTCATAGCCAGACCCTTATTTCTGATATTTGCAGACTCTATACTGACAGGGAATGTCCCACAGGATTGGCGCGTGGCATATGTGGTGCCAATATTCAAAAAGGGGCCAAAAACAGAGCCTGGAAACTATAGGCCGGTAAGTTTAACATCTGTTGTGGGTAAACTGTTTGAAGGTTTTCTGAGAGATACTATATTAGAGCATCTCAACGGAAATAAGCAAATAACACCATATCAGCATGGCTTCGTGAGGGATCGGTCATGTCAGACTAATTTAATCAGTTTCTATGAGGAGGTAAGTTCCAGACTTTTCAGCGGCGAATCAATGGATGTCGTATATCTGGACTTCTCCAAAGCATTTGACACTGTACCACATAAAAGGTTAGTATATAAAATGAGAATGCTCGGACTGGGAGAAAACATCTGTATGTGGGTAAGTAACTGGCTGAGTGATAGAAAACAGAGGGTGGTTATTAACGGTGCACACTCAGATTGGGTCACTGTTACTAGTGGAGTACCTCAGGGGTCAGTATTGGGCCCTATTCTCTTCAATATATTTATTAATGATCTTGTAGAAGGCTTGCATAGTAAAGTATCAATTTTCGCAGATGACACTAAACTGTGTAAAGTAATTTACACTGATGAGGACAGTATACTACTACAGAGGGATCTGGATAGATTGGAGGCTTGGGCAGATAAGTGGCAGATGAGGTTTAACACTGATAAATGTAAAGTTATGCACATGGGAAGGAAAAATGCAAGTCACCCGTACATACTAAATGATAAAACACTCGGTAACACTGACATGGAAAAGGATCTAGGAATTTTAATAAACAGCAAACTAAGCAGCAAAAACCAGTGTCAGGCAGCTGCTGCCAAGGCCAACAAGATAATGGGTTGCATCAGAAGGGGCATAGATTCCCGTCATATGAACATAGTCCTACCACTTTACAAATCGCTAGTCAGACCACACATGGAGTACTGTGTACAGTTCTGGGCTCCTGTAAACAAGGCAGACATAGCAGAGCTGGAGAGGGTCCAGAGGAGGGCAACTAAAGTAATAACTGGAATGGGGCAACTACAGTACCCTCAAAGATTATCAAAATTAGGGTTATTCACTTTAGAAAAAAGACGACTGAGGGGAGATCTAATTAATATGTATAAATATATCAGGGGTCAGTACAGAGATCTATCCCATCAGCTATTTATCCCCAGGACTGTAACTGTGACGAGGGGACATCCTCTGCGTCTGGAGGAAAGAAAGTTTGTACACAAACATAGAAGAGGATTCTTTACGGTAAGAGCAGTGAGACTATGGAACTCTCTGCCTGAGGAGGTGATGATGGTGAGTACAATAAAGGAATTCAAGAGGGGCCTGGACGTATTTCTGGAGCTTAATAATATTACAGGCTATAGCTACTAGAGAGGGGTCGTTGATCCAGGGAGTTATTCTGATTGCATGATTGGAGTCGGAAAGGAATTTTTTATTCCCCTAAAGTGGAGAAAATTGGCTTCTACCTCACAGGGTTTTTTGCCTTCCTCTGGATCAACTTGCAGGATAACAGGCCGAACTGGATGGACAAATGTCTTTTTTCGGCCTTATGTACTATGTTACTATGTTACTATGTTACTATGTCTCACCTGGCAAGTCAAATAGGTTCTGGGGAGCTTGGGTTGCACAGCGGAAGAGGCAGTGGAAAAGGAGGAGTCACCCTAGGAGGAGATGGAGTAGGAGGAGGAGAAGAAGAGGCAGGCCTGCATGCAATCCGTGGCGATAACACAAAATCTACACGGGTGCCACGGGTTGCATGCTTGACGGCCATCAGAAGGTTCACCCAGTGGGCAGTAAAAGTTATGTACCTTTTTTGCCGTGTTTGCTAGACCACGTGTCTGTGGTCAGATGTATCTTGGCACCGACACTGTGTGCCAGAGATACATTCACTTGCCGCTGAACGTGGCCATATAGCTCTGGCATGCCCTTCTGGGAGAAATATTTCCTTCCTGGGACCTTCCATTGTGGCGTTCCAATGGCCACAAATTTTCTAAAGGCCTTCGAGTCCACCAGTTTATATGGCAGTAGTTGGCGGGCTAGCAGTTCTGACAAGCCAGCAGTCAGCCGTTGGGCAAGAGGATTATCCGGCGTCATCATCTTTCTTTGCTCAAACATTTGGGCCACGGAAGCCTGCCTTTTGCCAGATGAATGCGGTGACGGTGGAAGGTGGAGTGGAGGACAAATGGGAGGAGAGAGGAGAAGGAGAAGAGGCAGGACGTGGAGCACCGGGAGTGTGGCTTTGTGGGTTCTGATGGCGTTGCTCTCACTGGGCTCGGTGATGGGAGGCCAGGTGCCTTCTTAAGGCTGTCGTCCCTAGGTGAGTGTTGGGCTTACCGCGACTTATGCGTTGACAGCGCAGGCTGCAGATGGCAAAACTATTGTCAGCAGCGGACACATTAAAAAAGCCCACACTTCGGAGCCATGTGTCGTCGTCCTGGGAGCGCCAGATGTGGCTGTGCATGGTGGATGTCTCGTTCCAGATACATTAGCAGTCTGCTTTTTGCCTCCTGTGCACTGTAAGTTCTGCCTGCTTCTCCTCCTTCTTCTCCCTATCTGCTGCTCCGTCTCTCCCTCTGAACTCCCCTCCTCTTCCTTTCTTGGGGGTACCCACGTGAAGTCCATTGACACGTTAACATCGTCACATTCACCACCACTGACATTAGAGATCTCAGAGTAAGCAGCAACAGCGGGGACCACCCTCCTTGGGCTGATCTTGGTATTGTCGTCAGACTGCTGGGCGGTGACTGTTGCTATCTCCTCTTCCTGATTCGATGCCAAGAATGGCTGCACATCAGTAAGGTCTGGGAATGGATGGGAAGATAATTCCTCTGACTCAAGCGGAGGAGATATGGTGGTGGTGGTGGTGTCTTTGGGGGTGCACACAGCAGAGAGCAAAGAGGGTGCAGATAGAGAGAATGAGGAGGGTGCAGAAGCGGAAGGCTAAGTGAGCCACTCAACCAAGTCTGGTGTGTCATTTGATTTAATCGCACGCACCTTCTGCAACTTCGCACTTAGGCTCCGATTTGGTGCAACTGCCCAACCCCTACCACCCCTGTGGATTGGCCTGCCTCTTCCTCTGCCTGTCATTTTCAAAATGACCCTCTAACAAAAGTCCCCATAGACGATCAGTATTTGTGGAAGAAGGTATATCACACGCCTGCCTCAATTCGTTTTTTGGGGGGCAACTGGTATATCACACCAGTAGAAATTATTTGTTCCAATAGCGCTTGTCACTCTAGTAGATGCGGTAACGCAGCAAAACCGCAAACAAATGCTGCACTACCCAAATGCACTATATAGAAAGAATAATATTGGTATATCAAACCCCTGCTTCAATCACTTTTTGGGGGCAACTGGTATATCACACCAGTAGAAATTATTTGTTCCAATAGCGTTTGTCACTCTGTGTAGCTTCGGTATCGCAGCAGAACCACAAACAAATGCTGCACTACTCAAATCTATATATATAAAAAAAGACGTATGTATGTATGTATGTATGTATGTATGTATGTATGTATGTATGTTCCGCGAAAACTCAAAAATGCAACCATCCATTTCAACGAAACTTGGTATACACATCCATTGCTACCTGGAAAGAAATCTTGCGGGGGTTTCAGCTCTCTAGGACGTACCGTTCCCGAGATATTCCCCCAAAAATTACCTGCATTATCCCATACAAGCCTGCCAGCCTTTCAATTAAATCCTAACTGCCATACACACGGTCATATGTCCCTTATCAGCCAATAGAAGCTCACAGGTCCTACTCCAGGTTGCCATAACAACTGAACACAGGTTTTAGCAGTTCGCAGGTCCTGAAATATTCAGTCATATGAAGTATGACGGCACAACTACACTGCTACATGCATGGGGGGAAAGGGGCCACTGTTAAAAGGGCGGTCACTGTTAAAGGGGAGGCCACTGTACAAGTCACTGTTAAAGGGGCGGTCACTGTGAAAGTCACTGTTAAAGGGACGGTCACTGTGAAATTCACTGTTAAAGGGGCGGTCACTGTGAAAGTCACTGTTAAAGGGGCGGTCACTGTTAAATGGGCGGTCACTTTGAAAGTCACTGTTAAAGGGGCGGTCACTGTGAAAGTCATTGTTAAAGGGGTGGTCACTGTGAAAGTCACTGTTAAAGGGCAGTCACTGTGAAAGTCACTGTTAAAGGGGCGGTCACTGTTAAAGGGGAGGCCACTGTAAAAGTCACTGTTAAAGGTGCGGTCACTGAGAAAGTCACTGTTAAAGGGGCGGTCACTGTGAAAGTCACTGTTAAAGGGACGGTCACTGTGAAATTCACTGCTAAAGGGGCGGTCACTGTTAAAGGGACGTTCACTGTGAAAGTCACTGTTAAAGGGGTGGTCACTGTGAAAGTCACTGTTAAAGGGGTGGTCACTGTTAAAGGGGAGGTCACTGTGAAAGTCACTGTTAAAGGGCAGTCACTGTGAAAGTCACTGTTAACCACCTCAGCCCCCAGTGCTTAAACACCCTGAAAGACCAGGCCACTTTTTACACTTCTGACCTACACTACTTTCACCGTTTATTGCTCGGTCATGCAACTTACCACCCAAATTAATTTTACCTCCTTTTCTTCTCACTAATAGAGCTTTCATTTGGTGGTATTTCATTGCTGCTGACATTTTTACTTTTTTTGTTATTAATCGAAATTTAACGATTTTTTTGCAAAAAAATGACATTTTTCACTTTCAGTTGTAAAATTTTGCAAAAAAAACGACATCCATATATAAATTTTGCTCTAAATTTATTGTTCTACATGTCTTTGATAAAAAAAAAATATTTGGGTAAAAAAAAAATGGTTTGGGTAAAAGTTATAGCGTTTACAAACTATGGTACAAAAATGTGAATTTCCGCTTTTTGAAGCAGCTCTGACTTTCTGAGCACCTGTCATGTTTCCTGAGGTTCTACAATGCCCAGACAGTACAAACACCCCACAAATGACCCCATTTCGGAAAGTACACACCCTAAGGTATTCGCTGATGGGCATAGTGAGTTCATAGAACTTTTTATTTTTTGTCACAAGTTAGCGGAAAATTATGATTTTTTTTTTTTTCTTACAAAGTCTCATATTCCACTAACTTGTGACAAAAAATAAAAAGTTCTATGAACTCACTATGCCCATCACGAAATACCTTGGGGTCTCTTCTTTCCAAAATGGGGTCACTTGTGGGGTAGTTATACTGCCCTGGCATTCTAGGGGCCCAAATGTGTGGTAAGGAGTTTGAAATCAAATTCAGTAAAAAATGACCTGTGAAATCCGAAAGGTGCTCTTTGGAATGTGGGCCCCTTTGCCCACCTAGGCTGCAAAAAAGTGTCACACATCTGGTATCTCTGTATTCAGGAGAAGTTGAGGAATGTGTTTTGGGGTGTCTTTTTTCATATACCCATGCTGGGTGAGATAAATATCTTGGTCAAATGCCAACTTTGTATAAAAAAATGGGAAAAGTTGTATTTTGCCAAGATATTTCTCTCACCCAGCATGGGTATATGTAAAATGACACCCCAAAACACATTCCCCACCTTCTCCTGAGTACGGAGATACCAGACGTGTGACACTTTTTTGCAGCCTAGGTGGGCAAAGGGGCCCATATTCCAAAGAGCACCTTTCGGATTTCACAGGTCATTTTTTACAGAATTTGATTTCAAACTCCTTACCACACATTTGGGCCCCTAGAATGCCAGGGCAGTATAACTACCCCACAAGTGACCCCATTTTGGAAAGAAGAGACCCCAAGGTATTCGCTGATGGGCATAGTGAGTTCATGGAAGTTTTTATTTTTTGTCACAAGTTAGTGGAATATGAGACTTTGTATGAAAAAAAAAAATCATCATTTTCCACTAACTTGTGACAAAAAATAAAAAATTCTAGGAACTTGCCATGCCCCTCACGGAATACCTTGGGGTGTCTTCTTTCCAAAATGGGGTCACTTGTGGGGTAGTTATACTGCCCTGGCATTTTCCAGGGGCCCTAATGTGTGGTAAGTAGGTAAATGACCTGGGAAATCCGAAAGGTGCTCTTTGGAATGTGGCCCCCTTTGCCCACCTAGGCTGCAAAAAAGTGTCACACATCTGGTATCTCCGTACTCAGGAGAAGGTGGGGAATGTGTTTTGTGGTGTCATTTTACATATACCCATGCTGGGTGAGAGAAATATCTTGGCAAAAGACAACTTTTCCCATTTTTTTTATACAAAGTTGGCATTTGACCAAGATATTTATCTCACCCAGCATGGGTATATGTAAAAAGACACCCCAAAACACATTCCTCAACTTCTCCTGAATACAGAGATACCAGATGTGTGACACTTTTTTGCAGCCTAGGTGGGCAAAGGTGCCCAAATTCCTTTTAGGAGGGCATTTTTAGACATTTGGATACCAGACTTCTTCTCACACTTTGGGGCCCCTAAAATGCCAGGGCAGTATAAATACCCCACATGTGATCTCATTTTGGAAAGAAGACACCCCAAGGTATTCAATGAGGGGCATGGCGAGTTCATAGAAAAAAATAATTTTTGGCACAAGTTAGCGGAAATTGATTTTTTTTTATTTTGTTCTCACAAAGTCTCCCTTTCCGCTAACTTGGGGCAAAAATTTCAATCTTTCATGGACTCAATATGCCCCTCAGCGAATACCTTGGGGTGTCTTCTTTCCAAAATGGTGTTATTTGTGGGGTGTTTGTACTGCCCTGGCATTTGAGGGTCTCCACAATCATTACATGTATGCCCAGCATTAGGAGTTTCTGCTATTCTCCTTATATTGAGCATACAGGTAATGAGATTTTTTTTTTCCGTTCAGCCTCTGGGCTGAAAGAAAAAATGAACGGCACAGATTTCTTCATTCGCATCGATCAATGTGGATGAAAAAATCTCTGCCAAGAAAAGAAAAAGGAGGGGAAAGGCGTCTGCCAGGACATAGGAGCTCCGCCCAACATCCATACCCACTTAGCTCGTATGCCCTGGCAAACCCGATTTCTCCATTCACATCAATCGATGTGGATGAATAAATCATTGCCGGGATTTTTTTTTTTATATATACAAAGTGTTTGCCAAAGTATATGAACACCGCCACCTCCTCAGCTCATATGCCTCGGCAAACGTATCTTTTACTGCAGAGGAGAAATCTCGTCTTGCAGCGCCGCATACACCGACTTGCGTGTAATCTGACAGCAGCGCAATGCTTCTGTCCGAATGCACATCAGTGCTGCAGCTAGTCGATCGGTTGGTCCACCTGAAAGGTAAAAAAAACAAAACAAAAAAGAAAAAACCAGGCCGCAACGCAATAACTTTATTAACTTTAGAACAGAACATATTAACTTTTTTTAAACTTTTTAAACTTTTTTACTTACCGGTAATTTTTTTTTTGTTTAGTTTTTTTTACCTTTATAGAACAAACCTCTCCTTCCCCATGGGACAATGTGCAAAGCGCAAATCGCCCAAAGATGTGGCGAAGTACGTTATGCACTTTATCCCAGGTGAAAGGAGAGGTTTGCAGCAGCTGTGAGTAAAAGGGCCCTAATAGCCCTGTGTGCCTGTCCTGTGAGATGCAATCCCTATGCTAGGTGTACCTGTGTGTGGTACTTCCGGAAACACTCACCTAAGCATAGGGCAGGGTGGTCAGGGCAGTCAGGACAGAAATAGCGGGTGTCACGCCTTATTCCACTCCTGCTACAGACACGACATTTTTTTCGGGGTGGCGGTTGGGTTGAGGTACCAGCAACGACACTGGGGAAATGTCGCTCGTGTAGACGGCTAACTACACTGGTGGATGGGGCCACGGAACCTCCTGGGTAAAGGAGGTTCGCGATGATCTCTTCCTGGAATTTGAGGAAGGATCCTGTTCTCCCAGCCTTACTGTAGAGAACAAAACTATTATACAGCGCCAATTGAATTAAATATACAGACACCTTCTTATACCAGCGTCTGGTTCTGGAAACTAAATAGTGAGCCAACATCTGGTCATTGAAGTCCACCCCTCCCATGAGCGCATTATAGTCGTGGACTGAGAGGGGCTTTTCAATGACACGGGTTGCCCTTTCAATTTGGATTGTCGTGTCTGCGTGAATGGAGGAGAGCATGTAAACGTCACGCTTGTCTCTCCATTATACCACGAGCAGTTCTTCGTTACACAAGGTGTCACACACACAAAAAAGTGTCACACATCTTGTATCTCTGTATTCAGGAGAAGTTGAGGAATGTGTTTTGGGGTGTCTTTTTACATATACCCATGCTGGGTGAGATAAATATCTTGGTCAAATGCCAACTTTGTATAAAAAAATGGGAAAAGCTGTCTTTTGCCAAGATATTTCTCTCACCCAGCATGGGTATATGTAAAATGACACCCCAAAACACATTCCCCACCTTCTCCTGAGTACGGAGATACCAGATGTGTGACACTTTTTTGCAGCCTAGGTGGGCAAAGGGGCCCATATTCCAAAGAGCACCTTTCGGATTTCACAGGTCATTTTTTACAGAATTTGATTTCAAACTCCTTACCACACATTTGGGCCCCTAGAATGCCAGGGCAGTATAACTACCCCACAAGTGACCCCATTTTGGAAAGAAGACACCCCAAGGTATTCCGTGAGGGGCATGGCGTGTTCCTAGAATTTTTTATTTTTTGTCACAAGTTAGTGGAAAATGATGATTTATTTTTTTTTATTTTTTTTCATACAAAGTCTCATATTCCACTAACTTGTGACAAAAAATAAAAACTTCCATGAACTCACTATGCCCATCAGCGAATACCTTGGGGTCTCTTCTTTCCAAAATGGGGTCACTTGTGGGGTAGTTATACTGCCCTGGCATTCTAGGGGCCCAAATGTGTGGTAAGGAGTTTGAAATCAAATTCAGTAAAAAATGACCTGTGAAATCCGAAAGGTGCTCTTTGGAATGTGGGCCCCTTTGCCCACCTAGGCTGCAAAAAAGTGTCACACATCTGGTATCTCTGTATTCAGGAGAAGTTGAGGAATGTGTTTTGGGGTGTCTTTTTTCATATACCCATGCTGGGTGAGATAAATATCTTGGTCAAATGCCAACTTTGTATAAAAAAATGGGAAAAGTTGTCTTTTGCCAAGATATTTCTCTTACCCAGCATGGGTATATGTAAAATGACACCCCAAAACACATTCCCCACCTTCTCCTGAGTACGGAGATACCAGATGTGTGACACTTTTTTGCAGCCTAGGTGGGCAAAGGGGCCCATATTCCAAAGAGCACCTTTCGGATTTCACAGGTCATTTTTTACAGAATTTGATTTCAAACTCCTTACCACACATTTGGGCCCCTAGAATGCCAGGGCAGTATAACTACCCCACAAGTGACCCCATTTTGGAAAGAAGAGACCTCAAGGTATTCGCTGATGTGCATAGTGAGTTCATGGAAGTTTTTATTTTTTGTCACAAGTTAGTGGAATATGAGACTTTGTATGAAAAAAAAAAAATCATCATTTTCCACTAACTTGTGACAAAAAATAAAAATTCTAGGAACTTGCCATGCCCCTCACGAAATACCTTGGGGTGTCTTCTTTCCAAAATGGGGTCACTTGTGGGGTAGTTATACTGCCCTGGCATTATTTTCCAGGGGCCCTAATGTGTGGTAAGTAGGTAAATGACCTGTGAAATCCGAAAGGTGCTCTTTGGAATGTGGCCCCCTTTGCCCACCTAGGCTGCAAAAAAGTGTCACACATCTGGTATCTCCGTACTCAGGAGAAGGTGGGGAATGTGTTTTGTGGTGTCATTTTACATATACCCATGCTGGGTGAGAGAAATATCTTGGCAAAAGACAACTTTTCCCATTTTTTTTATACAAAGTTGGCATTTGACCAAGATATTTATCTCACCCAGCATGGGTATATGTAAAAAGACACCCCAAAACACATTCCTCAACTTCTCCTGAATACAGAGATACCAGATGTGTGACACTTTTTTGCAGCCTAGGTGGGCAAAGGTGCCCAAATTCCTTTTAGGAGGGCATTTTTAGACATTTGGATACCAGACTTCTTCTCACACTTTGGGGCCCCTAAAATGCCAGGGCAGTATAAATACCCCACATGTGACCCCATTTTGGAAAGAAGACACCCCAAGGTATTTAATGAGGGGCATGGCGAGTTCATAAAAAAAAAAAATTTTTTGGCACAAGTTAGCGGAAATAGATTTTTTTGATTTTGTTCTCACAAAGTCTCCCTTTCCGCTAACTTGGGACAAAAATTTCAATCTTTCATGGACTCAATATGCCCCTCAGCGAATACCTTGGGGTGTCTTCTTTCCAAAATGGTGTTATTTGTGGGGTGTTTGTACTGCCCTGGCATTTGAGGGTCTCCACAATCATTACATGTATGCCCAGCATTAGGAGTTTCTGCTATTCTCCTTATATTGAGCATACAGGTAATGAGATTTTTTTTTTCCGTTCAGCCTCTGGGCTGAAAGAAAAAATGAACGGCACAGATTTCTTCATTCGCATCGATCAATGTGGATGAAAAAATCTCTGCCAAAAAAAGAAAAAGGAGGGGAAAGGCGTCTGCCAGGACATAGGAGCTCCGCCCAACATCCATACCCACTTAGCTCGTATGCCCTGGCAAACCCGATTTCTCCATTCACATCAATCGATGTGGATGAATAAATCATTGCCGGGATTTTTTTTTTTATATATACAAAGTGTTTGCCAAAGTATATGAACACCGCCACCTCCTCAGCTCATATGCCTCGGCAAACGTATCTTTTACTGCAGAGGAGAAATCTCATCTTGCAGCGCCGCATACACCGACTTGCGTGTAATCTGACAGCAGCGCAATGCTTCTGTCCGAATGCACATCAGTGCTGCAGCTAGTCGATCGGTTGGTCCACCTGAAAGGTAAAAAAAACAAAACAAAAAAGAAAAGAAAAAACCAGGCCGCAACGCAATAACTTTATTAACTTTAGAACAGAACATATTAACTTTTTTTAAACTTTTTAAACTTTTTTACTTACCGGTAATTTTTTTTTTGTTTAGTTTTTTTTACCTTTATAGAACAAACCTCTCCTTCCCCATGGGACAATGTGCAAAGCGCAAATCGCCCAAAGATGTGGCGAAGTACGTTATGCACTTTATCCCAGGTGAAAGGAGAGGTTTGCAGCAGCTGTGAGTAAAAGGGCCCTAATAGCCCTGTGTGCCTGTCCTGTGAGATGCAATCCCTATGCTAGGTGTACCTGTGTGTGGTACTTCCGGAAACACTCACCTAAGCATAGGGCAGGGTGGTCAGGGCAGTCAGGACAGAAATAGCGGGTGTCACGCCTTATTCCACTCCTGCTACAGACACGACATTTTTTTCGGGGTGGCGGTTGGGTTGAGGTACCAGCAACGACACTGGGGAAATGTCGCTCGTGTAGACGGCTAACTACACTGGTGGATGGGGCCACGGAACCTCCTGGGTAAAGGAGGTTCGCGATGATCTCTTCCTGGAATTTGAGGAAGGATCCTGTTCTCCCAGCCTTACTGTAGAGAACAAAACTATTATACAGCGCCAATTGAATTAAATATACAGACACCTTCTTATACCAGCGTCTGGTTCTGCGGGAAACTAAATAGGGAGCCAACATCTGGTCATTGAAGTCCACCCCTCCCATGAGCGCATTATAGTCGTGGACTGAGAGGGGCTTTTCAATGACACGGGTTGCCCTTTCAATTTGGATTGTCGTGTCTGCATGAATGGAGGAGAGCATGTAAACGTCACGCTTGTCTCTCCATTTCACCACGAGCAGTTCTTCGTTACACAAGGCAGCCCTCTCCCCCCTTGCAAGACGGGTGGTTACAAGCCGTTGGGGGAAGCCCACGCGACTAGTTCGCGCGGTGCCACAGGCGCAAATCCGTTCTAGAAACAAATGCCTAAAGAGGGCCACACTTGTGTAAAAATTGTCCACATAAAGATGGTACCCCTTGCCAAATAAGGGTGACACCAAGTCCCAGACTGTCTTCCCACTGCTCCCCAGGTAGTCAGGGCAACCGACCGGCTCCAGGGTCTGATCTTTTCCCTCATAGATCCGAAATTTGTGGGTATAGCCTGTGGCCGTTTCACAGAGCTTATACAATTTGACCCCATACCGGGCACGCTTGCTTGGGATGTATTGTTTGAAGCCAAGGCGCCCGGTAAAATGTATTAGGGACTCGTCTACGCAGACGTTTTGCTCAGGGGTATACAAATCTGCAAATTTCTGGTTGAAATGGTCTATGAGGGGCCGAATTTTGTGGAGCCGGTCAAAAGCTGGGTGGCCTCTGGGACGGGAGGTGGTGTTGTCGCTAAAATGCAGAAAACGCAGGATGGTCTCAAATCGTGTCCTGGACATAGCAGCAGAGAACATGGGCATGTGATGAATTGGGTTCGTGGACCAATATGACCGCAATTCATGCTTTTTTGTCAGGCCCATGTTGAGGAGAAGGCCCAGAAAAATTTTAAGTTCGGAAACTTGGACTGGTTTCCACCGGAAAGGCTGGGCATAATAGCTTTCCGGGTTTGCGGTTATAAATTGTGTGGCATACCGGTTTGTCTCTGCCACGACTAAGTCCAAGAGCTCCGCAGTCAAGAACAGCTCAAAAAATCCCAGGGCCGAACCGATTTGAGCCGTCTCAACCCGAACTCCAGACTGGGCGGTGAAAGGGGGAACTACAGGTGCGGCTGAAGTTGGTGACTGCCAATCAGGGTTTGCCAGCACCTCAGGGATTCTAGGGGCTCTACGGGCCTGTCTGCGCGGTGGCTGCGACGGGGTAACTACTGCACGTGCCACCGTACCAGCTTCAACTGCCCTTCTGGTGCTCGCTACTTCACCAGGTTGTACGGCAGTGCTGGTACTAGGTCCAGGAAGGGCTGCGCTGCTGGTGTATGCCTCACCACGTGATCCGGCAGCGACAGCCCCACTCTGCTGCTCTTGAAGCGGATCCTGCGTAACCTGTGGTCTAGCGACACGGGGCCGGGTACGCTTGGTGCTGCCAGGGACCTCCAGCTCCTCGTCCGAACTTTGGGTCAGAGAGCCACTGCTTTCCACAGGTTCATATTCTGACCCGCTAGATTCGTCAGATGAGGGTTCCCACTCCTCATCCGACTGGGTCAGAATCCTGTAGGCCTCTTCAGAAGAATACCCCCTGTTTGACATTTTGGACTACTAAATTTAGGGGTATTCCCTGAGACTACCCAAGAAAAAAAGCAAGCCTGTCTTACAAAGGGGAGGCTAGCGAAGTACCGGAGGCCGCTGCGGTTGATAAAAAATATCAAAACTGATTTTTTTATCGCCGCAGTGCGTGTAAAGTGAATGTGCAGTGATCAAAAAATAATAATTTTTTGTCACTGCGGTGGGGCGGGCGTGGGTGAACGCACGTGTGGGCGACCGATCAGGCCTGATCGGGCAAACACTGCGTTTTGGGTGGAGGGCGAACTAAAGTGACACTAATACTATTATAGATCTGACCGTGATCAGTTTTGATCACTTACAGATACTATAAAAGTACAAATGCTGATTAGCGATACGCTAATCAGCGAATAAAAGTGACTGCGGTGCAGTGGGGTGGACGCTAACTGACGCTAACTACCTAACCAAGGGGCCTAAACTATCCCTAAAACCTAACAGTCAATACCAGTGAAAAAAAAAAAGTGACAGTTTACACCGATCACTTTTTTTCCTTTCACTAGTGATTGACAGGGGCGATCAAAGGGGTGATCAAAGGGTTAATTGGGGTGCAGGGGGGTGATCTGGGGCTAAGGTGTAGTGTTTGGTGTACTCACAGTTCAGTCTGCTCCTGTGCTGGATCCAACCGACGAAAAGGACCAGCACAGGAGCAGACAAGCCATATAACAGATCATATTTACTAATTTGATCTGTTATATGGCTTGTGATTCGATTTTTTAAAAATCAGCAAGCTGCCAGCGACGATCATTGGCTGGCAGGTTGCTGATGCAATTCTCCTCGAACTTTTGCCGGCCCGCGATGCGCATGCGCGGGCCGGCTGTGACCGAAATCTCGCGTCTCGCGAGAGGACGCGCCGGCGCGTCCACTCGGAATGAAACAACCACCTCCAGGACGCGTCTGTGCGTACAGCGGTCCGGAGGTGGTTAAAGGGGCAGTCTCTGTGAGAGTCACAGTTCAAGGGGCGGTCACTGTGAAAGTCACAGTTAAGGGGGTGGTCACAGTGAAATTCACTGTTAAAGGGGCCGTCACTGTGAAAGTCACTGTTAAAGGGGCGATCACTGTAAAATTCACTGTTAAAGGGGCGGTCAATGTGAAAATCACTGTTAAAGGGGCAGTTTCTGTTAAAAGGGCAGTCACTGTTAAAGTCACTGTTAAAGAGGAGGTTGCTGTTAAAGGGGCAGCCACTGTGAAAGTCACTGTTAAAGGTGCGGTCACTGTGAAAGTCACTGTTAAATCGGCAGTCACTGTTAAAGGAGCGGTCACTGTTAAAGGGGCAGCCACTGTGAAAGTCACTGTTAAAGTGGCGGCCACTGAGAAAGTCACTGTTAAAGAGGCGGTCACTATTAATGGGGCGGCCACTGTGAAAGTCACTGTTAAAGTCACTGTTAAAATGGCGGTCACTGTTAAAGGGGCAGTCACTGTGAAATTCACGGTTAAAGGGGCGGTCACCGTTAATGAGGCTGTCATTGTGAAAGTCACTGTTACTTAATATAAAATTGCAATAAATAAATACCCGAGCAACGCCAGGTCATCAGCTAGTGCACTATATAGAAAGTATATTATTTGTATATAACACCCCTGCTTCTATAAGTGTTTTGGGGGGGCAACTGGTACATCACACAAGTAGAAATTGTTTGTTCCAATGGCATTTTTCACTCTGTGTAGCTGCGGTAACGCAGCAAAACCGCAAACAAATGCTGCACTACCCAAATGCAATATATAGAAAGTATATTATTGGTATATCACACCCCTGCTTCATACATTTTTTTGGGGGGAAACTGGTATTTCACACCAGTAGAAATTATTTGTTCCAATAGCATTTGTCACTCTGTGAGCTGAGGCAATGCAGCAAAACCGCAAACAAATGCTGCACTACCTAAATGCACTATATAGAAAGTATATAATTAGTATAGCACACCCCTGCTTCAATCCGTTTTTTTGGGGGGCAACTGGTATATCACACCAGTAGAAATTATTTGTTTCAATAGCATTTGTCACTCTGTGTAGCTGCAGTAACTCAGCAAAACCGCAAACAAATGCTGCTCTACCCAAATGCACTATATAGAAAGTATATTATTGATATATCACACCCCTGCTTCAAATAGTTTTTTTGGGGGGAAACTAGTATATTACACCAGTAGAAATTATTTGTTCCAATAGCATTTGGCACTCTGTGTAGCTGCAGTATGTCACACCTATCGATAACACACCTATTCCAGTCTTTAAAAGGACTTTTGTGGCCCTATTAGCTAGCGTTTGGGGTCCTTAACAGTCTGTCTCTGCTCCACACAGCAACCTCTCCCTACACTGGCAAAAGACTGAATGTAAAATGGCGGCCAGATCAGGTTTATTTATAAGGTAGGGGGTATGTCCATGTGCTGAAATGTCTCAATTGGCTGTCCTGTACCACCTGATGGATGTGTCATGGGTCAAAGTTCTTCACAATGCAAAAGAATATGGAGCCGGCGGACATCGCCATATGTTCGCCCACTCGGCGAACCGCAAACGAGCAAAGTTCGCCGCAAAACCACTGCCGGGCGAACCGCAAGGCCATCCCTGTTGGCAGACTTCCACAGAAGAGGTGCGACGCCAACTGCTTCTAAGACAAATGCATTTGGCTGTGCAGGTGAAGCAGGGAATTACTTGACCCAGGAAGACATTAGGGAAGCGGAAAAAAAATGACCTACTCCTTCACAGCTATGATTGTACAATAAAGCACAGCCATCTTGCATATTATTATTATTTTTTTTTTAAAGACAGGTACACATGAAATGAGCACAAGTTATATATGACTGATCTGCATCTATAGAAAGCCTGTACTGTAGTTGGATGTTAGATGTTTGTTAATGCCTATTCCTGGTCGTATATACAGGGACATAGCTGGTGGGGCCATTTTGCCTGGACCAGAGTATCTAGATATATAGTTGGGGCACTGAACTGAACTTTTTCCCTGGGGGAAGGAAAGCCTAGCTACAGCTGTGATTATATATACAGGTTATTAATAACTAAAGTTGAAAGAATTGTTATATGAAGAGTGTTTTTCTGTTTTCTATTCAGCCGTGCATGCATATGTCCTGAATAGAGAGAGGTGAGAAAGCAGCTGCCAGGCACCTTCCTGAGAACTACAGAATAGGATATATTGGGGAAGAATTGCATAGATATTTGGCTGGTCCTGCTGAAATAGGCAGGTTCGGCTAACATTAATCTAATTTGTACGGCCATCTTAAAGTGGTTGTCTCATTTCAGCAAATGGTATTTATCATGTAGATAAGGTTAATACAAGGCACTTACTAATGTATTGTGATTGTCAATGTAGCCTCCTTTGCTGGGTGGATTCATTTTGCCATCTTATTATACACTGCTCGTTTCCATGGTTACGACCCCCCTGCAATCCAACAGCAGTGGCCGTGCTTAAACACTATAGGAAAAGGTGACGGCCTCTCTGGTGGACGAGACAGCTGGAGGCACACAGGCCGGTGCTTTTTCCTAGTGTACAGGCACAGCCACCGCTGCTGGACTGCAGGCTGGTCAAAACCCCTGGAAACCAGCAGTGTATAATGTGATGGAAAAATGAATCCAGCCAGCAAAGGAAGCAATATGGACAATCACAGTACATTAGTAAGTGTCTTGTATTAACTTTGTCTGCATGATACATGCCACTTGCTGAAGTGAGGAAACCCCATTTGATGCCTCTTTCACACAGTCAGTGTTCGATTAGTGATTTCCGTCAGTCATTGTGAACCACAACCAGAAGTAGATTCTGTACAGAGATGGGGTATAATGGAAAGCTTTGCATCTGTACTTTGTTGTTTGATCCGTTCCTGGTTTTAGCTCAGAATAACTGATGGAAATCACTGATCAAACACTGACTGTGTGAAAGCAGCCTAACAGGCAAAAGAGATAAAGATGTGAGTATAGGAACTATATTCACAAGATTGACTAATAGGAGTAAAGGGGGTGAGAGAAAGTAGAAGAATTAGAACTAGTGTCTGCATTTGTTTATGTCGAGCTGCATGACTAAGTGAATAGTTGGCACTGGTTGAAATTTAAGGTCCGTTAGTTATAGTAGGATGAACAGCTCTGAAGAGCAAGATGCTGCTCTAAAAAGCTAAAAAGTGAAATACTGTGAAGATGTTAAGAAGGAACATTAATTGTGTTTCGTAATGCTTTTTAAGAGGAACATTCACCAATGTACAATATATATATATATGATTTGATGTATAAAAGGAACAATTAAAGAGATGTCTCAAAATAAACTGAAATCACAAAAGTCTTTTCTCCAGATGTTATGTCTTTGTAAATAATTCAAAGACAAATAGTAAAATATTCATGTAAGTTGGAATTATAAACATACTCTTTGTAAAGAGGTTTAACTGCACTGAAACTCCTCTTATTGTATTATTTACTTATGTCTTTTGTATTTATTGCACATAGGTTAATTTTTAAGTCCTACTCACACATACACAGACATTTAATTGCGTCTATGTAATTACAGGAAATTTAAAAGCATTACATATTTAATTTTTTCCCTTCACATTAGCTGAGTTTGTACATCCAAATATCCTGGACACTGCACAATTTTTATTGTCAGACTTCCCTCTTGCTACCTTAAGCCAATTACCCTCACAGAAATATGCCTTATTACTGTATACAAGACCCACTGGGGTATATTACTTAATACATGAAAGTCATCATCATTTGTTAATACTCATTCATGTAAATGAATATTAATGACTGTATATTAGCAATTATGGTTTAATAAATGGGCCCCATTGACTAATGTATTGCTGCACCACAGTTTGCATGTATCACACGATTCAAAAGGTTATGACTTGCAAATTGTATGTTGTGATGCACAAAGCGACAAAATTATTATAATAATACATTTATTGGCTAACTAGAAAAATGATGTATCTAAGCTGTCAGAACACAGAGGTCCCTTCATCAAACAAGATTACAACCATTTCTTTATGTATCTGTGCTCTTACATCTTACAAATATATATTTTTTTATCTTTTTTCTTGCTAACATGGTACACACTGTGTCTGTATATCACAATTTGTATCTTCAGGATGTAAAAACTCTCCCAAATACTGTACTAATCTATTAAACATTAGAATCATTGTGATATGTACTTATTAGTAATAGAAACTGAAGCTGGTTGTTACTCATATTGAATACATTTTGTAGGCCTAGGCACTGGAGAAAGAGATGAGCCTCCTGTTGTTTAAAGGTAAAGTGAACGTTATGTTTCAAGGTGCTCTGTACATTATAAGTTCTTAACACTACAGGGAATAATACTGTAAAACTGTGGTGTGTTAGAGGGCTGCACCGGCTAAATTGCCAAAATGATGCACCTTTCTCTTACATCATTTACTTCGAAAATATATTCCGAAGTTGCTCCTCATAGACTTCCTGTTCCAAACCTATCTGAAAGTAAGGCGAAAGGAATGTTGCCAAGATGTTCTGTAGAGAACAGCAAAGTTTTGAAACATTTAATTTGGCCGATTCACCGAAGTTAGCCAAGAAATTTGATTAGTTCTGAATTAATATGTACTGAAAAAAGTGATCTGTAGTTACTTAATAATAAAACTTAGCTTTTAACAGTTGCCTTCTAATAAAATAATTGGCCCTAAAATAGTTACTGATAATACATATACTCAAACAAAGTACAATATATGGAACTACTGTCAAACTAAGTCCCCACTATTTAATCAAATCCTGGAAGACAAAATCACTTCGTGGAGTAGGAATATAAGTGCATGGCGGCATTTTGGATGGAAAACCATTTGTCCTACCGCTCCGTAGATTGGTTCCTGTGTGCAGCAGTTTCTTCTCAGAGACTTGATGTGAATAATCCTCGGGAAAGTGGAATTGCTGCAAAAGTATAGGGGTCCGGACTAGATCTCCTTAATAATGCCCTACAGGGGGGTGCTATACTGGCCCTGATAGCCTAACCACAGAGCACCCGCCCTGACAAGAGCGACCCCGTCCGGAACCTAACCGTGGAATTGATTGACCCTGGTTAGCCCTCTCCTACTGGATGCAGTAGTGATCCAGAAGTGATTTTGTCCTCCAGGATTTGATTATATAGTGGGGACTGACTTCGACAGTAGCTCCATATATTGTACTTTGTTTGAGTATATGTATTATCAGTAACTATTTTAGGGCCAATTATTTTATTAGAAGGCAACTATTAAAAGCTAAGTTAATAAAGCTATTAAGTAACTACAGATCACTTTTTTCTGTATATTTTGAGTAAGACTGGTGATCTATTGAAAATATTTGCTTCCTTACTTTCATTCTTTGAATTAATATGTCACAAATAACTATAAATCAGATATACCCATATGTCATGGTGGCAAAGGAAATGTATGGAGTGGGCTGTTGCAGTGAGACCTCTCCATACACGGCGGGTGACGGCTGTATCGTACAGCAGACATCCCGCCACAATGATGGGAAATGACGATCCCCGCTGAACCCCACCATTTAACCCCTCAGATGCCGCGAGCAACACTGACCGCAGCATCTGTGAGGTAAGGCAGAGAGATTGCGGCTCCCTCTGCCTTCCGATCAGAGCCCCCGCAGTGAAATCACGGGGCTCCAGTCAGTTACCATTGCAGCATGGACACTTTTGAAGCTTCCTATGGCTGCCATGGTCCTGTCGACAGGACTGTTTTTTCCGTCTTACATAACAGAACAAAACAGAGACATTCTTTGTGCCCATAGATGGATCAAAATAGAATCTCTAACGGTTTGTGTTTTGGATTCTGTCCTTAAATTCTGTTATATTCCGTTATACCCTGTTATTACGGAACAATAAAATGGAATATACAAAGCATATGTGAACCCACCCTAAAGAATTTTTTTTTTTCCATTTTCCAATAACAGACATGGTAAATTGAGTTGCTTAAATAGTACAACTTATCCCCCAGAAATGATGCTGTCATATGGCTATATGAATGGAAAAAATGGAAATAGTTATGACTATTGAAAAATTGGGAGAAAAAAACAAAAATGCAAAACAAAAAATGGGCCCCGTACTATAATACAAAGAATGAAGAACTGAGAATAACAAAAAATATGTACAGCTGGATTGTTGGTCAATTTAACCATGGTCTAATACTGATGCTATGTAATGCAACTAGAGATGAGCGAATCGAAGTTGATGAAGTGGAATTCGATACGAATTTCAGGTTTTATTCGATGTGCACCCGAATCCAAATTTCCTCGTGATTTGTGGTAACAGATCACATTTTTTTACTAAAATGGCTGCTGCACGTGTGAGGACATGGAGCATGGAATTCTGGGAAGGTGGGATCACCTATAATGCCATGCATGCAGCCAATCAGCAGCCAGCCCTGTGATGTCACAGCCCTATAAATAGCCTCAGCCATCTTGGATTCTTCCAGTGCACTTAGTGCAGGTAGAGACGTCAGCAGGCGCTAGGGAAAGTGCTAGGAAAGACTTCATTGTGCTAAAAAAGTGATTTAAAAGTGCAGGGAAAGATTATTCAAGGTGTAGGGAAAGGATAGGGAGGGATCATTACACAGCATTTATGTTGAACAGGGTTCAGTAGGGGAGGTTACAGTCTGAGTAATAGGAACAATCCTATTACACCTTGCTGCACTGACTGGGGACCCAAATTGCCATTATACAGCTCTGTAATTCCAGCAAACCGTTCTTGTTATTGGGGTGTTACAGCCATTAACAGGGTTTATTACAAGGAAATATTTCTACGTCTTAGTTGCTCTTGTGTGGTGCAATTATATGTTCTAAAGCATTTTTTGGCTTGTATTAGTGGGACAAAAAGGGCTCATTAGCCATTGTGTGGTGAAGTGCTACAATTACAGCCCTTTTTGTCGTGTATTAGTGGCAACAGTAAAATATATTTGCCATTCAGCGGTGCAGTTATATGTTCTAAAGCCTTTTGTGGCGTGTATTAGTGAAAAAAGAAAAAATATATTTGCCATTCAGCTGTGCAGTTATACAGTTAGGTCCATATATATTTGGACATAGACAACATTTTTCAAATTTTTGTTCTGTACATTACCAAAATGGATTTTGAACCAAACAATTCAGATGCAGTTGAAGTTCAGACTTTCAGCTTTAATTCAGCGGGTTGAACAAAATGATTGCATAAAAATGTGAGGAAGTATAGCATTTTTTAAACTCAATCCCTTCATTTCAGAGGGTAACAAGTAATTGGACAAATTAAATAATTGTAAATAAAATGTTAAGTTCTTATACTTGGTTGAAAACCTTTTGTTGGCAATGAATGTCTGAAGTCTTGAACTCATGGATATCACCAGACGCTGTGTTTCCTCCTTTTTAATGCTCTGCCAGGCCTTCCACTTCTTTGCTTTAATAAACTCCTGGGTTGCTTTGGCTTTATGTTTTGGGTCATTGTCCATCTGTATTATGAAACGCCGACCAATCAGTTTGGCTGCATTTGGCTGGATTTGAGCAAACAGTATGTCTCTGAAAACCCCAGAATTCATAAACACTAGGGACCCAGTACCACTGGCAGCCATGCATGCCCAAGCCATCACACTGCCTCCACCATGTTTTACAGATGATGTGGTATGCTTTGGATCATGAGCTGTACCATGCATTCGCCATACTTTTTTCTTTCCATAATTCTGGTAGAGGTTGATCTTGGTTTAATCTGTCCAAAGAATGTTCTTCTAGAAGTGTGCTGGTTTTTAAGATGTTTTTTTAGCAAATTCCAATCTAGCCTTCTTATTCTTGAGGCTTATGAGTGGCTTGCACCGTGCATTGAACCCTCTGTATTTTCTTTCATGCAGTCTTCTCTTTATGGTAGATTTGGATATTGATACGCCTATATCCTGGAGAGTGTTGTTCACTTGGTTAGCTGTTCTGAAGGGATTTCTCTTCACCATGGTAATTATTCTGAGATCATACACCACTGTTGTCTTCCGTGGGCGTCCATGTCTTTTTGCATTGTTGAGGTCACCAGTGCTTTCTTTCTTTCTCGGGATGTACCAAACTGTAGATTTTTCCACTCCTAATAGTGATGGACAAACATCGGCCGGGACGATTCGCGAATGCGAGTTCGCGATCAAATGTTCGCGAACCGTGTGTTTGCGGCGGGCCCAGTTGACTTTAAGCAGGAACTTGGCACTTGGCAGACGAACATTTACTTTTAGCAGGGACTTGGCACTTGGCAGGCGAACCTGAAAAACCTTCAGGTCATATTTGCAGCCCTCAAACACTTACTAGAAGTACACAAATAGTCCCACAACATGGACAGTGATATACCAGAGGGGAATCATTGGCAAAAATTCCCACAAAAATATGTATTTTAATCAGGGGCCATTTTTATGCGTCTTAAAGGGAACTCTCAAAAATGTGCCTTGCTGGAGCCTAGAAAAAATGTATTTCCTATCGGTCTGATGTATACAAATGTGCAACACATTATATTTGTAAATATGATTTGTTAAATGGCTTCTCTGCTGGTCCTTTTCGTCGGTTGGTTCCAGCAGAGGAGCAGACTTCACAGTGAGTACACACAACAGTACACTTAGCCCCAGATCACCCCCCATCACCCCAATTAACCCCTTGATCACCCCTTGCTCACCCCTGTCAATCACTTACTGAAAGGAAAAAAGTGATCAGTGTAAACTGTCACTTTTTTTTTTCACTGGTATTGACTGATAGGTTTTAGAATAGTTTAGGTCCCTTGGTTAGGTAGTTTAGCGTCAGTTAGCGCCCAGCCCACCGCACCACAGTCACTGATTCGCTGATTAGCGTATCGCTAATCAGCATTTGTACATTTATAGTATCTGTAAGTGATCAAAACTGATCACAGTCAGATCTATAATTGTATTAGTGTCACCTTAGCTCGCCCTCCACCCAAAACGCAGTGTTTGCCCGATCAGGCCTGATCGGTCGCCCACACGTGCGTTCACCCACGACCGCCCCGTCGCAGTGACAAAAATATATATTTTTTTGATCACTGCACAATCACTTTCCAAGCGCTGCGGCGATAAAAAAAAATCAGTTTTGATATTTTTTATCAATCGCAGCGGCCTCCGGTACTTCGCTAGCCTCCCATTTGTAAGACAGGCTTGCTTTTTTTCTTGGGTAGTCTCAGGGAATACCCCTAAATTTAGTAGTCTAAATGTCAAACAGGGGGTATTCTTCTGAAGAGGCCTACAGGATTCTGACCCAGTCGGATGAGGAATGGGAACCCTCATCTGACGAATCTAGCGGGTCAGAATATGAACCTGTAGAAAGCAGTGGCAGTCTGACCCAAAGTTCGGACGAGGAGGTTGAGGTCCCTGATAGCACCAGGCGTACCCGGCCCCGTGTCGCTAGACCACAGGTTGCGCAGGATCTGCTTCAAGAGCAGCAGAGTGGGGCTGGCGCTGTCGGATCACGTGGTGAGGCACACACCAGCAGCGCAGCCCTCCCTGGACCTAGTACCAGCACTGCCGTACAACATGGTGAAGTGGCGAGCACCAGAAGGGCAGTTGAAGCTGGTATGGTGGCACGTGCAATAGTTACCCGTCGCAGCCACCGCACAGACAGGCCCGTAGACCCCCTAGAGTCCCTGAGGTGCTGGCAAATCCTGATTGTCAGTCCCCAACTTCAGCCACACCTGTAGTTCCCCCTTTCACCGCCCAGTCTGGAGTTCGGGTTGAGACAGCTCAGATCGGTTCGGCCCTGGGATTTTTTGAGCTGTTCTTGACTGCGGAGCTCTTGGACTTAGTCGTGGCAGAAACAAATCGGTATGCCACTCAATTTATATCCGCCAACCCGGGAAGCTTTTATGCCCAGCCTTTCCGGTGGAAACCAGTCCAAGTTTCCGAATTAAAAAAATTTCTGGGCCTTCTCCTCAACATGGGTCTAACCAAAAAGCATGAATTGCGTTCATATTGGCCCACGAACCCGATTCATCACATGCCCATGTTCTCTGCTGCTATGTCCAGGGCACGATTTGAGGCCATCCTGCGTTTCCTGCACTTTAGCGACAACACCACCTCCCGTCCCAGAGGCCACCCAGCTTTTGACTGGCTCCACAAAATTCGGCCCCTCATAGACCACTTCAACCAGAAATTTGCAGATTTGTATACCCCTGAGCAAAACATCTGCGTAGACGAGTCCCTAATACATTTTACCGGGTGCCTTGGCTTCAAACAATACATCCCAAGCAAGCGCGCACGGTATGGGGTCAAATTGTATAAGCTCTGTGAAAGGGCCACAGGCTATACCCACAAATTTCGGATCTATGAGGGAAAAGATCAGATCCTGGACCCGGTCGGTTGCCCTGACTACCTGGGGAGCAGTGGGAAGACAGTCTGGGACTTGGTGTCACCCTTATTTGGCAAGGGGTACCATCTTTATGTGGACAATTTCTACACAAGTGTGGCCCTCTTCAGGCATTTGTTCCTAGAACAGATTGGCTGCTGTGGCACCGCGCAAACTAGTCGCGTGGCCTTCCCCCAACGGCTCGTTACCACCCGTCTTGCAAGGGGGGAGAGGGCTGCCTTGTGTAACGAAGAACTGCTCGGGTGAAATTGAGAGACAAGCGTGACGTTTACATGCTCTCCTCCATTCACGCAGACACAACAATACAAATTGAGCGAGCAACCCGTGTCATTGAAAAGCCCCTCTGTGTCCACGACTATAATTTGCTCATGGGAGGGGTGGACTTCAATGACCAGATGTTGTCTCCGTATTTAGTTTCCCGACGCACCAGACGCTGGTATAAGAAGGTGTCTGTATATTTAATTCAATTGGCTGCATATAATAGTTTTGTTCTCTACAGTAAGGTTGGGAGAACACGATCCTTCCTCAAATTTCAGGAAGAGATCATCGAGAACCTCCTGTATCCAGGAGGTTCCATGGCCCCATCCACCAGTGTAGTTAGCCGTCTACACGAGCGACATTTGCCCAATGTCGTTGCCGGTACCTCAACCCAACCGTCACCCCGAAAAAGATGTTGTGTCTGTAGCAGGAGTGGAATAAGGCGTGACACCCGCTATTTCTGTCCTGACTGCCCTGACCACCCTGCCCTATGCTTTGGAGAGTGTTTCCGGAAGTACCACACACAGGTACACTTAGCATAGGGATTGCATCTCACAGGACAGGCACACAGGGCTATTAGGTCCCTTTCACTCACAGCTGCTGCAAACCTCTCCTTTCACCTGGGATAAAGTGCATAATGTACTTTTACAAACTAAGAAGACAGGTTGGCATTAGCAGGAGGTGCTTCAAACCCACATGCAGTTGTGCATATATATAGGGGAGCAGATCCTGCACTTGTGGCCCGTTGCTAATGGCAATCCCCAGCAAAATGCATACAATGGAGGATGCCCGCAGCGAACCACAAGTACCACAATAGACATCCTACACAAGGTAACAAGTGCGGATGTAATAATTAATATAACAATATAACAAAACAATAACAAACACAGGTGCACTCTGCAGTATTACTAAATCCTCAAACTGTTTTTAAAATTGAGAGATTAGTCAACATGTCCTACGGTGTAGAACATGTCTAAGCCCGGACACCGCGACAAGGTTTCTCAAGTAGCCCGGGACCCTACACTCTCCTACCTGAGCCATATGGGCGATACCAGGAGCCAGTGGGCAAATTACAGGAGCATAAGGCCGACTCACAAACAACTCACCAGTTACCTCCAGCATGTGGCCATGCTTGCAATGGGAGGAGGGAGGAGTCTGTGAGTCCCACTCAAGACTTGCTGATATGTCCCAGGCCTCACAGGTGCACCTTAATGTGACCTGTAGATGGAAAACAGGCACATTTAAATAGGAGTTTATACACCTCCAGAAATCTATATATACAAACTAAGAAGACAGGTTGGCATTAGCAGGAGGTGCTTCAAACCCACATGCAGTTGTGCATATATATAGGGGAGTATAATGTACTTTGCCACATCTTTGGGCGATTTGCGCTTTGCACATTGTCCCATGGGGAAGGAGAGGTTTGTCCTATAAAAGGTAAAAAAAACAAAAACAAAAAAAAAACACCAGTAAGCAAAAAAGTTAACGTTCAGTTCAAAAAGTTAAAAAAAAGTTTATATGTTCTGTTCAAAAGTTATTATAAAGTTAATAAAACTTATTGCGTTGCGGCCTGGTTTTTTCTTTTTTGTTTTGTTTTTTTTATCTTCCAGGTGGACCAACCGATCGACTAGCTGCAGCACTGATGTGCATTCTGACAGAAGCATTGCGCTGCTGTCAGATTACACACAAGTCGGTGTATGCGGAGCTGCAAGACGAGATTTCTCCTCTGCAGTAAAAGATACGTTTGCTGAGGCATATGAGCTGAGGAGGCGGCGGTGTTCCTATACTTTGGCAAACACTTTGTATATAAAAAAAAAAATCCCGGCAATGATTTATTCATTCACATCGATTGATGTGAATGGAGAAATCGGGTTTCCAGGGCATACGATCTAAGTGGGTATGGATGTTGGGCGGAGCTCCTATGTCCTGGCAGACGCCTTTCCTCTCCTTTTTTTTTTTTGGCAGAGAGTTTTTCATCCACATTTATCGATGCGAATGAAGAAATCTGTGCCGTTCATTTTTTCCTTCAGCCCAGAGGCTAAACGAAAAAAATAAATCTCATTACCCGTATGCTCAATATTTTGGAAAGAAGACACCCCAAGGTATACACTGAGGGGCATATTGAGTCCATGAAAGATTGAAATTTTTGTCTCAAGTTAGCGGAAAGGGAGACTTTGTGAGAAAAAAAAATCAATTTCCGCTAACTTGTGCCAAATTTTTTTTTTTCTATGAACTCGCCATGCCCCTCATTGAATACCTTGGGGTGTCTTATTTCTAAAATGGGGTCACATGTGGGGTATTTATACTGCCCTGGCTTTTTAGGGGCCCTAAAGCGTGAGAAGAAGTCTGGGATCCAAATGTCTAAAAATGCCCTCCTAAAAGGAATTTGGGCCCCTTTGCCCACCTAGGCTGCAAAAAAGTGTCACACATGTGGTATCACCGTACTCAGGAGAAGTTGGGGAATGTGTTTTGGGGTGTCATTTTACATATACCCATGCTGGGTGAGATAAATATCTTGGTCAAATGCCAACTTTGTATAAAAAAATGGGAAAAGTTGTCTTTTGCCAAGATATTTCTCTCACCCAGCATGGGTATATGTAAAATGACACCCCAAAACACATTTCCCAACTTCTCCTGAGTACGGCAATACCACATGTGTGACACTTTTTTGCAGCCTAGGTGGGCAAAGGGGCCCACATTCCAAAGAGCACCTTTAGGATTTCACCGGCCATTTTTTACAGATTTTGATTTCAAACTACTTACCACACATTAGGGCCCCTAGAATGCCAGGGCAGTATAACTACCCCACAAGTGACCCCATTTTGGAAAGAAGACATCCCAAGGTATTTCGTGATGGGCATAGTGAGTTCATGGAAGTTTTTATTTTTTTGTCACAAGTTAGTGGAATATGAGACTTTGTAAGAAAAAAATAAAAAAAATAAAAAATCATTTTCCGCTAACTTGTGACAAAAAATTAAAAGTTCTATGAACTCACTATGCCCATCAGCGAATACCTTAGGGTGTCTACTTTCCGAAATGGGGTCATTTGTGAGGTGTTTATACTGTCTGGCCATTGTAGAACCTCAGGAAACATGACAGGTGCTCAGAAAGTCAGAACTGCTTCAAAAAGTGGAAATTTACATTTTTGTACCATAGTTTGTAAACGCTATAACTTTTACCCAAACCATTTTTTTTTTACCCAAACATTTTTTTTTAATCAAAGACATGTAGAACAATAAATTTAGAGAAAAATGTATATATGGATGTAGTTTTTTTTGCAAGATTTTACAACTGAAATTGAAAAATGTCATTTTTTTGCAAAAAAATAGTTAAATTTCGATTAATAGCAAAAAATGTAAAAATGTCAGCAGCAATGAAATACCACCAAATTGAAGCTCTATTAGTGAGAAGAAAAGGAGGTAAAATTCATTTGGGTGGTAAGTTGCATGACCGAGCAATAAACGGTGAAAGTAGTGTAGTGCAAAAGTGTAAAAGTGGCCTGGTCATTAAGGGTGTTTAAGCTAGGGGGGCTGAGGTGGTTAAAAAAATGCACATGTTAATGCAAAAAAATTTTCTACCATGGAACTGTATGGTGAACGGACAACACTGTACAGCATCAGTCTGAGGCATCTGTTAACGCATACATTTTTGGTATGCATTAAATGGATGGCAAAAATAGGATGTGAATCCAGCCCTAATATCAGAATAAGCACCAGTACACAGCGGAGCAGCATGGCGGAGAGGGGAGGCTGCCATGTACTGACAGAGCGCTACCTGATACTGGTGGTTAGGGATGAGGACTGTGTTTCCCAAGGATTATTTTCTACTGCGAAATATAGGGCACAGTATAATACACTAGAATCTATATAATATAAAGATATTAGCCCTACCTCCGAATAATAATACAATTAGGTGGTCATTTATTATCTAGAAATATGTTAGGCGTATTTCTGACACAGATTGTGGCGCAAAGGTCCTTAGGACCGCAATCTTCATATTTTTCCCGCTCATGCCAGGTCTAAAAAAAGATGGAGTGGGCAGGGAAAGGGAAACAGTTATGGCCATCCAGTTGTTGGATATCACCGCCATACATTGACCGGATAACACCTCTGTACAGTGACCAGATAATACCGCCATACCGTGACCAGATAAGAGGGCACAGTACATAAAATGACTAGGGGCACTGCACAGGGTATGGTAAGAGGGCACAATGCAGGGTATAAGGGGGCACAGTATGGGGTGAGGGCAGTCACATGACCCTGTGACATTATAAGGTCCTTATGGTGAATGCGGTTCATATGCCACCATAATGAGAGGCAAAGGAGTGAGACAAGGGTGTAATTATGTGGCTAGAGATAAAAAAAAAAATACTATAGGCCAGTACAGGCCCCAAAAAATAGCCAATAGGCATTTACCTGACATCAGAGAACTTTGGATTCTGTGGCTGGAGGTACATTAGGCAGTCACAGGTATAAAAATGTAACTGTCGGCCAGTACAGACCCCAAAAATTAGGCAATAGGTATTCACCTGACAGTAAAGAACTTTGGATTCTGTGGCTAGAGGTACATTAGGCGGTCACAGGATAAATATGTAACTGTCGGCCAGTATAGGCCCCAAAAATTAAACAATAGGCATTCACCTGACAGCAAAGAACTTTGGATTCTGTGGCTGGAGGCTCATTAGGCGGTCACAGGATAAATATGTAACTGTCGGCCAGTACAGGCCCCAAAAATTAGTCATTCACCTGACATAAAAAGCCTTTTATGCAGCTGTATATCCATAAGGCAAGGACCATTCTTTGTTCTGGGTGGTGGCGGATATGTGTGGGCTGGCATGACGAAATTGAATTACACGTGGTCATCACAGGTGTTGAATTCCTCCGAGATCCATGCCTCATTAATTTAAAAAAATGTGAGGTAGTCGTGACTGTCGTGAGCTAGGCAAGTGCGCTTATCGTTCACGATCCACCCTGCTGTGCTGAACGTCCCTCCGGACAGGACACTGGACGAGGGGCAAGTCAAGAGTTCCATGGCAAATTGTGCCAACTCTGGCCACAGGTCAAGCCTGCACATCCAGTGGTCAAGGGGTTCTTCGCTTCTCAGAGCATCCACATCGGCCATTAACCAGATGTAGTCGGACACCTGTCGGTCTAGTCATTCCCTGAGGCTGGATCCGGAGGGCGGCTGTCGATGGGTTGGCTGGAAGAATGATCTCATATCCGAAGTGACCAACACATCTTCAAACCCCCCTCTTTTTGAATACGAAGTAGGATTGGTACCCACACCTGTTTTGCTGTTGGTGGGAATTCCTCTGCCAGTACCTGCAACAGCAGAATGCAGCATCTCTCGCAGCAAGGCCTGGAAATGCTGCATTCTGACAGCCCTCTGTGATGCTGGTAATATGTCTGCCATTTTTTTTGTACCGGGGGTCTAAGTACGTTGCCACCCAGTACAGGTCCTTGACCTTTATGCTTTTTATACAGGGGTCCCTCTTCAAACACTGGAGCTTAAATGCCCCCATTTGCACTAAATTGCAAGAGAATGTCGTCCTCGGTCTCCTCCCCCCAGCCACGGACAACACCAGGGATCCACGAAAAGTTTAAAGCCTGCTCTTCTTGCTCCTCCTCCCCCTAGCCAACATCCTCTGACTCCTCTTCAGACTCCTGTTGACTTGTCTCAGATGGAGTAGCCACCCTGGGAATTCATTCAGCATTGCAACTTCCTCATCTTCTTGCTCCATCTCCTTGACGGCTTGATCAATGACACGACGCAATGCACGCCACAGAAAGAAGGTGTAAGGTACGATGTCACTGATGGTGCCCTGGCTGCAACTGACCAGTTTGGTGATCTCATCAAATGACCGCAGGAGTCTCCATACGTCTCGCATGAGCAGCCACTGGCGCGGTGAAAAGAAACCAAGCTCCCCAGAACCAGTCCTGCTGCAAAGTTTGTACAGGTAGTCGTTAACGGCACGTTTCTGCTGGAGCAGCTTATCAAGCATATGCTTGGGGGTGCAGGGGAAGAGGCGGTAGCAGTGGAAAAGGAGGAGTCAGCCAAGGAGGAGACAGAGAATGAAGTAGGAGAAGGAGAAGAAGAGGCCGGCCTGAATGCAATCCGTGGCGGTAACACCAAATCCACACGGGTGCCACGGGTTACATGCTTAATGGCCGACAGAAGGTTTACCCAGTGGGCAGTAAAAGTTATGTACCTTCCCTGCCCGTGTTTACTAGACCACGTGTCTGTGGTCAGATGTATCTTGGTACCAACACTGTGTGACAGAGATATATTAACTTGCCGCTGAACGTGGCCATATAGATCAGGGATGCCCTTCTGAGAGAAATATTACAGGTCTGTGCTATAAGCAATGCGCCGCACAGACCTTTCACTTACAAGTAGGAGGAGCTCCCGGCCGGTCACAGACATCGCAGCTCGCAGATAAGTATAATGCTTCTATTTATTGCTAAGTAACCATGGCAGCCAAGACTGCAATAGCGTCTTGGCTGCCATGGTAACCGATCGGAGCCCCAGCGATTAAACTGGGACTCCGATCGGAACTCTCCGCTGCCACCAATGATGGGGGGGTGATTTTAATTAGGTGGGGGGGAAGAGGGGAGGCCGCACTGGTCACATTTAATACTGGGAATCCGCACTGGCCACCAATGAATATGGAGGGAGGGGGGCTGCACTGGTCACATTTAATACTGGGGAGGGAGGGAGGCGGGGCCGCACTGGCCACCAATGAATATAGAGGGAAGGGGGCCGCACTGGTCACATTTAATACTGGGGAGGGGGGGCCGCACTGGCCAGCAATGAATATAGAGGCAGGGGGGCCGCACTGGTCACATTTAATACTGGGGAGGGAGGGGGGCCGCACTGGCCACTAATGAGTTAAATACAGGGGGGAGGGGGGGTCTGCCCCCTGCTGCCTGGCAGCACCTGCCAGGCAGCAGGGGGCAGTCATGTACACAGTTCTCACTATATTCTAACTTGAAGCGTCCCCATCACCATGGGAACGCCTCTGTGTTAGAATATACTGTCGGATCTGAGTTTCACGATCTAACTCAAATCCGATGGTATATTCTAACATAGAGGTGCTCCCATGGTGATGGGGACGCTTCAAGTTAAAATATACCATCGGATTGGAGAAAACTCTGATCTGATGGTATATTAATAGGGGACTCCTGACTTTACATTGAAAGTCAATGGGGGACGGATCCGTTTGAAATTGCACCATATTGTGTCAACGTCAAATGGATCCGTCCCCATTGACTTGCATTGTAAGTCTGGACGGATCCGTTTGGCTCCGCACGGCCAGGCGGACACAAAAACGCTGCAAGCTGCGTTCGGGTGTCCGCCTGCTGAGCGGAACGGAGGCCAAACGGTGCCAAACTGATGCATTCTGAGCGGATCCGCATCCACTCAGAATGCATTGGGGCTGTACGGATCCGTTCGGAGACGCTTTTGAGAGCCTTCAAATGGAACTCACAAGCGGAACCCCGAACGCAAGTGTGAAAGTAGCCTTAGTTGAAGCAGGTATTTCAAAACCCGCAATCTATATTTTGTGGACGCAGGTATATGGAAAACCTCTATCACTATTTTGTGGAAGCTGATATATGGAAGGCCTCAATCAGTTGTTAGTTGAAGCTGGTATATCACCCTCAAGCAGAAATTTTGTGGATGCAAGTATATGGAAAACTTGTATCACTATTTTGTCGAAGCTGATATATGGCAGGCCTCAATCAGTTGTTAGTTGAAGCAGGTATATCAAAACCAGCAATCTGTATTTTGTGGACGCAGATATATGGAAAACCTCTATCACTATTTTGTGGAAGCTGATATATGGAAGGCCTCAATCAGTTGTTAGTTGAAGCTGGTATATCACCCTCAAGCAGTCATTTTGTAAACGCAGGTATATGAAAAACCTCAATCACTATTTTGTGGAAGCTGATATATGGCAGGCCTCAATCAGTTTTTAGTTGAAGCTGGTATATCACCCTCAAGCAGTAATTTTGTGGACGCAGGTACAGTATATGGAAAACCTCTATCACTATTTTGTGGAAGCTGATATATGGAAGGCCTCAATCAGTTGTTAGTTGAAGCAGGTATATCAAAACCTGCAATCTGTATTTCGTGGATGCAGGTATATGGAAAACCTCTATCACTATTTTGTGGAAGCTGATATATGGCAGGCCTCAATCAGTTGTTAGTTGAAGCAGGTATATCACCCTCAAGCAGTAATTTTGTGGATGCAGGCTTATGGAAAACCTCAATTACTATTTTGTGGTGATATATGTCAGGCCTCAATCAGTATTTTCTGGAAGCATAGAAATGCACTATAATATACTTTCTATGTTAGAAAGTATATAAGTATATCACACCACTCTGTGTATCACACATATTGATAGCACAATGTTACCAGTCCTTAAAAGGACTTTTGTGGCCCTATTAGCTAGCGTTTGGTGTCCCTAACAGCCTGTCCCTGCTCCAAAATACAACATCTCCCTACACTGGCAAAACACATAATGTAAATTGGCTGCCAGATCGGGTTCTGTTATAGGCTTGGGAGTGTGTCCATGTGCTGAAACGTCTCAATTTTCTGTCCTGTCCCACCTGATGGATGTGTCATGGATCAAAGTTCGGCACAATGCAAAAGAATATGGCGCACGCGGACATTGCCATATGTTAGCATGTTTGGCGGATCGTGAACACGCAGAGTTCGCAACGAAATGACCGCCAGGCAAACCCCAAGGCCATCACTAACTACTAATAGTGTAGCAATTTCTCGAATGTTTTTTTTCAGTTTTCGCAGATGAAGGATGGCTTGTTTCACCTGCATGGAGAGCTCCTTTGACTGCATGTTTACTTCTCAGCAAAATCTTCAAAATGCAAGCACCACACCTCAAATCAACTCCAAGCCTTTTATGTGCTTAATTGAGAATGA
Organism: Bufo bufo; assembly: GCF_905171765.1. NCBI lineage: Eukaryota > Metazoa > Chordata > Amphibia > Anura > Bufonidae > Bufo > Bufo bufo. The sequence goes on along the minus strand of NC_053391.1, from coordinate 518,587,209 downwards.
AACAATGAAGGAATTGCCCACACCTGCCCATGAAACAGCCTTTGAGCCAATTGTCCAGTTACTTTTGGCCTACTATTGGCATGGCTGTGATTGGCCAACTGCAGCATGTGACCCAGCCTCTATTTAAGCTGAAGTCACGTAACGTCGCCCGTCACTCTGCTCGGATTAGTGTAGGGAGAGGCTGCAGCTGCTGTGAGGGAGAGATATGGGAGAAATCTTATCAAGAACTGTTTTTTGTACTCAGCGATCTACAGCAAAAGTGTTTTGTGGGTGCAGTGCACAATTTTTTTAAGCCTGCCCTGAGCCAACTACTGCTGAAGACAAACTTTTTATTCTTCAGTTAGTCAATATCAATAAATGATCGGCAGCCATTTTATGTAACGATAGTGCACCAGCACAGGCTATCTGCATGTCTGCAAGTACAGAAATACAGCTTTTTGCTTACTGGGGTTAAAAAAATACATCTGTTAAATATAGTGCACATCTGGGATTACACGTGCATAAGTGACTGTCACATTTAGGCCAGAAATACAGCTTTTTGGTTACTGGGGTGAAAAAGGCTCTAAAATACTGCACATCTGGGATTACACGTGCATAAGTGACTGTCACAGTTAGGCCACAAATACGGCGTTTTGGTTAATGGGGTGAAAAAAGCCTCTAATATATTGCACATCTGGGATTACACGTGCATAAGTGACTGTCACATTTAGGCCATAAATACGACTTTGGCATACTGGGGTGAAAAAAGCCTCTGATATACTGCACATCTGGGATTACATGTGCATCAGTGACTGTCACATTTAGGCCAGAAATACGGCTTTTTGGTTACTGGGGTGAGAAAACCCTCTAATATACTGCACATCTGGGATTACACCTGCATAAGTGACTGTCACATTTAGGCCACAAATACGGCTTTTTGGTTACTGGGGTGAAAAAACCCTCTAATATACTGCACATCTGGGATTAGACAAGCATAAGTGACTGTCACATTTAGGCCAGAAATACGGCTTTTTGGTTACTGGGGTGAAAAAAGCCTCTGATATACTGCACATCTGTGATTACATGTGCATAGGTGACTGTCACATTTAGGCCACAAATACGGTTATTAGGTTACTGTTAAAAAAAATCCTTTTTTTCATATACTGCACATCTGCGATTACACATGCATAGGTGACTGTCACATTTTGGCCACAATTAAGGCTTTTAGGATACTGTGGTGAAAAATCCCTCTGATATACTGCACATCTGGGATTACACTTGCATAGGTGACTGTCACATTTAGGCCACAAATACGGCTATTAGGTTACTGTTGTTAAAAGAAACCTTTTTTTCATATACTGCACATCTGTGATTACACGTGCATAGGTGACTGTCACATTTAGGCCACAAATAAGGCTTTTAGGATACTGTGGTGAAAAATCCCTCTGATATACTGCACTTCTGTGATTACACAAGCATAGGTGACTGTCACATTTAGGCCACAAATATGGCTTTTAGGATACTGTGGTAAAAAAAAAACAACTTTTTTTTCATATACTGCACATCTGTGATTACACGTGCATAGGTGACTGTCACATTTAGGCCACAAATAAGGCTTTTAGGATACTGTGGTGAAAAATCCCTCTGATATACTTCACTTGTGGGATTACACTTGCATATGTGACTGTCACATTTAGGCCACAAATAAGGCTTATAGGATACTGTGGTGAAAAAACCCTCTGATATAGTGCATATCTGTGATTACACGTGCATAGGTGACTGTCACATTTAGGCCACAAATATGGCTATTAGGTTACTGTTGTTAAAAGAAACCTTTTTTTCATATACTACACATCTGTGATAACACGTGCATAGGTGACTGTGACATTTAGGCCACAAATAAGGCTTTTAGGATACTGTGGTGAAAAAAACTTTTTTTTTCATATACTGCACTTCTGTGATTACACTTGCATAGGTGACTGTGACATATAGGCCACAAATATGGCTTTTAGGATACTGTGGTGAAAAAAAAAACCTTTTTTTCATATACTGCACATCTGTGATTACACTTGTATAGGTGACTGTCACATTTAGGCCACAAATACCACTGTCTTATAGAGTTTAAAAAAAAAATTGAGTGCAATACCCTACATCAGGGTTTTTATTGGCGGTTAATTATTTTTAACAGACTTAACCACTTTTTACTTTGCTTTGTGAACGCTAACTATGAGGCAAACATCTAATAAGGGACGCGGTCATGGTCGTGGTGGTGGTGTTGGTAAAGCCTCTGGTGCAGGGAGAGGACGTGGCCGTTCTGCCACAGCTACATGTCCTACTGAACCTACTACCTCAGGTCCCAGTAGCCGCCAGAATCTACAGCGATATTTGGTCGGGCCTAATGCCGTTCTAAGGATGGTAAGGCCTGAGCAAGTACAGGCGCTAGTCAATTGGGTGGCCGACAGTGGATCCAGCACGTTCACATTATTTCCCACCCAGTCTTCTGCATAAAGCGCACAGGTGGCGCCTGAAACCCATGCCCATCAGTCTGTCACATCACCCCCGTGCATATCGGGGAACCTGTCTGAGCCTCAAGTCATGCAGCAGTCTCTTATGCTGTTTGAAGACTCTGCTGGCAGGGTTTCCCAAGGGCATCCACCTAGCCCTTCCCCAGGGGTGGAAGACATAGAATGCACTGACGCACAACCACTTATGTTTCCTGAGGAGGACATGGGAATACCATTTCAGCACGTCTCTGATGATGACGAAACACAGGTGCCAACTGCTGCATCTTTCTGCAGTGTGCAGACTGAAAAGGAGGTCAGGGAGGAAGACTGGGTGGAAGATGGTGCACGGGACGGTGAGGTCCTAGACCCCACATGGAATGAAGGTTGTGCCACTGCCTTTCAGAGTTCAGCGGAAGAGGCAGTGGTGAGACCGAGCCAACAGCGTAGCAAAAGCTGGAGCAGGGTGCAAAAGCAGAGCAGCCGTCGCCAAACCAGTTTGCCTGCTACTGGCCACCGTCAACAGGGACCGAGCACACCAAAGGCAGCTTCAAGGAGTTCCTTGGCATGGCACTTCTTCACACAATGTGCTGACGATCCAAATGGTTTGCACGCTGTGCCATCAGAGCCTGAAGCGAGGCATTAACGTTCTAAACCTTAGCACAACCTGCATGACCAGGCATCTACATGCGAGACACGGGCTGCAGTGTAGTAAGCACCTTCAAAACCAAGAAAGGGCTCAGGCCTCACCTGCTCCCTCTTCTGCTGCTGCCTCGGCCTCTTCCCCCGACTCTGGAGGAACGTTGGCACCTGCCGCCCAGCAAACAGAGGATGTGCCACCAACAACACCACCTCCGTCACCAAGCATATCCATCATGTCACACGGAAGCGTTCAGCTCTCCATCTCACAAACCTTTGAGAGAAAGCGTAAATTCACACCTAGCCACCCTCGATCCCTGGCCCTGAATGCCAACATTTCTAAACTACTGGCCTTTGAAATGCTGTCATTCAGGCTGGTGGAATCGGACAGCTTCAAACAACTCATGTCGCTTGCTGTCCCACAGTACGTCGTTCCCAGCCACCACTACTTCTCCAGGAGAGCCGTGCCCTCCCTGCACAACCAAGTATCAGATAAAATCAAGTGTGCACTGAGCAACACCATCTGTGGCAAGGTCCACCTAACCACAGATACGTGGACCAGTAAGCACGGCCAGGGATCTCCCTAACTGCACACTGGGTAAATGTAGTGGCGGCTGGGCCCAAGGCGCAGAGCTGTTTGGCGCACGTCCTTCCGCCGCCAAGGATCGCAGGGCATCATTCTTTGCCTCCTGTTGCCTCCTCCCCCTCTTCTACCACCTCCTCATCCGGTCAGCGACAGACCTTCACCAACAACTTCAGCACAGCCAGGGGTAAACGTCAGCAGGCCGTTCTGAAACTAATGTGTTTGGGTAACAGGCCCCACACCGCGCAGGAGTTGTGGCGGGGTATAGAACAACAGACCGACAAGTGGTTGCTGCCAGTGAGCCTCAAGCCCGGCCTGGTGGTGTGCGATAATGGGCGAAATCTCGTTGAAGCTCTGGGACTAGCCGGTTTGACGCACATCCCTTGCCTGGCGCATTTACTGAATTTGGTGGTGCAGGAATTCATTCACAACTACCCCGACATGTCTGAGCTGATGCATAAAGTGCGGGAAGTCTGTGCGCGCTTCCGGCGTTCTCATCCTGCCGCCGCTCGGCTGTCTGCTCTACAGCGTAACTTCGGCCTTCCCGCTCACCGCCTCATATGCAACGTGCCCACCAGATGGAACTCCACCTTGCACATGCTGGAGAGACTGTGCGAGCAGCAGCAGGCCATAGTGGAGTTTCAGCTGCAGCACGCACGGGTGAGTCGCACTGCGGAACAGCACCACTTCACCACCAATGAATGGGCCTCCATGCGAGACCTGTGTGCCCTGTTACGCTGTTTCGAGTACGCCACCAACATGGCCAGTGGCGATGACGCCATTATCAGCGCTACAATACCACTTCTATGTCTCCTTGAGAAAACACTTAGGGCGATGATGGAAGAGGATGTGGCCCAGAACGAGGAGGAGGTCATATCTAACACTTTCAGGCCAGTCTTTTAGAAGTGGCTCAGAAAGAGGATTTTTGCAACAGCAGAGGCCAGATATAAATTTGGCCAGCCAGGGTCCACTACTGGAGATCGAGGAGGATGAGGAGGAGGAGGAGAATGGGGATGAAGCATGTTCACAGCGGGGTGGCATCCAACGCAGCTCAGGCCCATCACTGGTGCGTGGCTGGGGGTATACGGAGGACGCAGACAATACGCCTCCCAAAGAGGACAGCTTGTCCTTACCTCTGGGCAGCCTGGCACACATGAGCGACTACATGCTGCAGTGCCTGCGCAACGACTGCAGAGTTGCCCACATTTTAACGTGTGCTGACTACTGGGTGGCCACCTTGCTGGATCCCCGTTACAAAGACAATGTGCCGTCCTTAGTTCCCTCACTGGAGCGTGATCAGAAGATGCGCGACTACAGTCGCACGCTGGTAGACGCGCTCCTGAGAGCATTCCCGACTGACGCCGGGGGACAAGTTGAAGCACAAGGCGAAGGCAGGGGAGGAGGAAGAGGTTGCCAACTCAGCTGTGTCAGCGCCAGCACCTCAGAAGGCAGGGTTAGCATGGCCGACATGTGGAAAAGCTTTGTCACCAACTGCTGATATGGAGCATGTTAGCAGGAGGCAGCATTTGAACAAAATGGTGGAACAGTACCTGTGCACACGCCTACAAGTACTGACTGATGGTTCTGCCCCATTCAACTTCTGGGTCTCCAAATTGTCCACATGGCCAGAGCTTGCCCTGTATGCCTTGGAGGTGCTGGCCTGCCCTGCAGCCAGTGTACTCTCTGAACGTGTATTTAGCACGCAGGAGGCCTCATTACAGACAGACGCAGCCGCCTGTCCACAGCCATCGTGGACAAGCTGACGTTCATTAAAATGAACCAGGCTTGGATCCCACAAGACTTGTCTGTACCTTGTGCAGAATAGACATTTATACCACCATCAAACATACATTCTTGTACTCAAGTCAAGTGCAATGATTCTTTGTTTTCTTTTTATTTTTATTTGTCCCAATATTTTGGGGGCTACCAACCCCAATAAAAAATAAAAAAAAACATTGTTGGCTACCTCCTCCTCCTCCATTGCTGCCTCCACCTACAAAACCACCTTAACCGCCTCCTCAACCTCTGACTCCATATCCACCTCCTTCTCAGAGTTGCAGGTTAATAATTTGTAATTTTTAGCTATTTTATTTCATTTTAAGTTATTTCCCTATCCACATTTGTTTGCAGAGCAGTTGCCATGCTCTGAAGCACATTTTACTGCCCTTTACATCCCTCTAGCCTTTTCAAGGACTATTTTAGAGCCATTTTAATTTAAAAAAGTGCTTAATTTTGTGCCCTAAATTGAAAAAAATCTTATTTTCAATTGTTGGGTGACATTTTACCATTTTTGGCGTATACAAACCGCTGCTGTGCCTGGGTGACAGGTGCCTAAATCTCTCAAAATCGTCTGTTGTATTGCTGGGTGACAAGAACCCCCTTTTGCCGTGAATGAATCCCTGCTGTGCCTGGGTGACAGGGGCCTAAATCTCTCAAAATCCTCTGTTCTATTGCTGGGTGACAAGATCCCCCTTTTGCCGTGAATGAACCCCTGCTGTGCCTGGGTGACAGGGGCCTAAATCTCTCAAAATAATCTGTTCTATTGCTGGGTGACATGAACCCCCTTTTGCCGTGAATGAACCCCTGCTGTGCCTGGGTGACAGGGGCCTAAATCTCTCAAAATCCTCTGTTCTATTGCTGGGTGACATCAACCCCCTTTTGCCGTGAATGAACCCCTGCTCTGCATTGCTGACAAGGAACTAAATTTAGTGAAAACATCTGTTACTGATCGGAAGATGCGCGACTACAAGCGCACGCAGCTGATGGCATTCCCATCTGACAGCGGGGGCACAGTGGAAGCACAAGATGAAGCATGGCCCAAATGTGGAAAAGCTTTGTCAGCCTTGGAGGTGCTGACCTGCCCTGCAGCCAGTGTATAGTGTGAACGTGTGTTTAGCACGGCAGAGAGCATTATCATAGGCCGCAGCCAATGTGGACAAGCTTACGTTTATTAAAATGAACCAGGCATGGATCCCACAGGACTTGTCCGTACCTTATGCAGAATAGACATTTATACCAGCCTCAACCATCCATTCTTGTACTCAAGTGCACTTATTCTTTGTTTTATTTTGTTATATGTCCCAATATTTTGGGGGATACCCCAATTTAAAAATAAAAAATAACACAAATCAGTATTGGCTACCTATTCCTCCTTCACCGCCGCTTCCACCTACACCGCCACGTCAACCTACACCGCCACATCCACCCATTTACCGCCTCCTCAACCTCCTACTCCTAGATCCAGATTTTTATTTTTTATTTTTCTGTATTTTATGTTATTTTAAGTCATTTCCCTATCCACATTTGTTTGCAGAACAATTGCCATGCTCTTAAGCACATTTTGATGCCTTTTGCAGCCCTCTAGCCCTTTCCAGGACTATTTTAGAGCCATTTTAGTGGCCAAAAGTTCGGGTCCCCATTGACTTCAATGGGGTTCGGGGTCAAGTTCGGGTCAAGTTCGGGTCCCGAACCCGAACTTTCTTTTCAAGTTCGGCCGAACTTGCCGAACCCGAACATTAAGGTGTCCGCTCAACTCTAATTGTAATCTGATGGTCATTAATGTTAAGATCCATTCAATTTTTTTGTAAAATCCAAAAGAGGAATCTGTTCCACCCATAATAAAGTGCCAATTTTAGTGCTCTAAATTGAAAAAATTCTTATTTTCAATTGTCGGGTGACATTTTACTATTATTGGCGTATACAAACCCCTGCTGTGCCTGGGTGACAGGGGCCTAAATCTCTCAAAATACTCTGTTGTATTGCTGGGTGACAAGATCCTCCTTTTGCCGTGAATGAACCACTGCTGTGCCTGGGTGACAGGGGCCTAAATCTCTCAAAATCCTCTGTTCTATTGCTGGGTGACATTAACCCCCTTTTTCCGTGAATGTCCCAATATTTTGGGGGATACCCCAATAAAAAAAAATAATAATAACACAAATCAGTGTTGGCTACCTATTCCTCCTTCACCGCCACTTCCACCTACACCACCACGTGAACCTACACCGCCACATTCACCCATCCACCGCCTCCTCAACCTCCTACTCCTAGATCCAGATTGTTATTTTGAATTTTTCTGTATTTTATGTTATTTCCAGGACTATTTTAGAGCCATTTTAGTGGCCAAAAGTTCGGGTCCCCGGGTTCGGGGTCAAGTTCGGGTCAGGTTCGCGTCCCGAACCCAAACTTTTTTCCCGAACCTGCCGAACTCGAACATCCAGGTTCTAGTAAACAGGTAATAAAAACAAAATTTGTGTCCGTGTCAAAATATATATGGACCTAACTGTATGTTCTAAACCCTTATATGGCATTTAATAATGGCAAAACAAAAATATATTTGCCGTTAAACGGTGCAGTTATGTGTTCTAAAGCCCTTTTTGTTGTGTAATATTGGCAAAATAAAAATATATTTGCCGTTCAGCGGTGCAGTTATATGTTCTAAAGCCATTTTTGTTGCTTAATAGTGGCAAAATAAAAATATATTTGCCGCTCAGCTGTTCATTTACATGTCCTAAAGCCCTTTTTGTCATGTAATAGTGGCAAAATAAAAATATATTTGTCATTTAGTGGTGCAGTTATATGTTCTGAAGCCTTTTGTGGCGTGTATAAGTGGAAAAACAAAAAAAATATGTTTGCTGTTCAGCGATGCAGTTATATGTTCTAAAGTGTTTTGTGGCGTGTATTAGTGGCAAAATAAAAATATATTTGCCGTTCAGCGGTGCAGTTATATTTTCTAAAGCAGTGATGGCTAACCTTGGCACTCCAGCTGTGGTGAAACTACGACTCCCAGCATGCTCCGTTTATTTCTACAGAGTTCTGAGAGCAGCCAAGCAAGGGGGGCATCTTGGGAGTTGTAGTTTTACCACAGCTGGAGTGCCAAGGTTAGCCATCATTGTTCTAAAGCCTTTTGTGGCGTGTATTAGTGGAAAAAGAAAATATATATTTGCCGTTCAGTGGTGCAGTTATATAATATAGTAACATAGTTTATAAGGCCGAAAAAAGACATCTGTCCATTTAGTTAAGCCTGTTATCCTGCAAGTTGATCCAGAGGAAAGCAAAAAAAATCCCTGTGAGGTAGAAGCCAATTTTCCCCACTTAAAAAATTCCTTCCTGACTCCAATCAGGCAATCAGAAAAACTCCCTGTATCCCTGTGAACTCACCATCACCACATCCTCAGGCAGAGAGTTCCATAGTCTCACTGCTTTTCTGTAAAGAATCCTCTTCTATGTTTGTGTACAAACCTTCTTTCCTCCAGACGCAGAGGATGTCCCCTCGTCACAGTCACAGTCCTGGGGTTAAATAGATGATGGGAGAGATCTCTGTACTGACCCCTGATATATTTATACAGTCAGGTCCATAAATACTGGGACATCAACACAATTCTAACATTTTTGACTCTATACACCACCACAATGGATTTGAAATGAAACAAACAAGATGTGCTTTAACTGCAGACTGTCAGCTTTAATTTAAGGGTATTTACATCCAAATCAGGTGAACGGTGTAGTAATTACAACAGTTTGCATATGTGCCTCCTACTTGTTAAGGAACCAAAAGTAATGGGACAGAATAATAATCATAAATCAAACTTTCTCCTTTTAATACTTGGTTGCAAATCCTTTGCAGTCAATTACAGCATGAAGTCTGGAACGCATAGACATCACCAGACGCTGGGTTTCATCCCTGGTGATGCTCTGCCAGGCCTCTACTGCAACTGTCTTCAGTTCCTGCTTGTTCTTGGGGCATTTTCCCTTCAGTTTTGTCTTCAGCAAGTGAAATGCATGCTCAATCGGATTCAGGTCAGGTGATTGACTTGGCCATTGCATAACTTTCCACTTCTTTCCCTTAAAAAACTCCTTGGTTGCTTTTGCAGTATGCTTTGGGTCATTGTCCATCTGCACTGTGAAGCGCCGTCCAATGAGTTCTGAAGCATTTGGCTGAATATGAGCAGATAATATTGCCGAAACACTTCAGAATTCATTCTGCTGCTTTTGTCAGCAGTCACATTATCAATAAATACTAGAGAACCTGTTCCATTGGCAGCCATACATGCCCACACCATGACACTACCACCACCATGCTTCACTGATGAGGTGGTATGCTTAGGATCATGAACAGTTCCTTTCCTTCTCCATACTCTTCTCTTCCCATCACTCTAGTACAAGTTGATCTTGGTCTCATCTGTCCATAGGATGTTGTTCCAGAACTGTGAAGGCTTTTTTAGATGTCGTTTGGCAAACTCTAATCTGGCCTTCCTGTTTTTGAGGCTCACCAATGGTTTACATCTTTTGGTGAACCCTCTGTATTCACTCTGGTGAAGTCTTCTCTTGATTGTTGACTTTGACACACATACACCTACCTCCTGGAGAGTGTTTGTCATCTGGCCAACTGTTGTGAAGGGTGTTTTCTTCACCAGGGAAATAATTCTCCGGTCATCCACCACAGTTGTTTTCTGTGGTCTTCCGGGTCTTTTGGTGTTGCCGAGGTCACCAGTGCATTCCTTCTTTTTAAGAATGTTCCAAACAGTTGTTTTGGCCATGCCTAATGTTTTTGCTATCTCTCTGATGGGTTTGTTGTGTTTTTTTTCAGCCTAATGATGGCTTGCTTCACTGATAGTGACAGCTCTTTGGATCTCATCTTGAGAGTTGACAGGAACAGATTCCAAATGCAAATAGCACACTTGAAATGAACTCTGGACCTTTTATCTGCTCATTGTAATTGGGATAATGAGGGAATAACACACACCTGGCCATGGAACAGCTGAGAAGCCAATTGTCCCATTACTTTTGGTTCCTTAACAAGTGGGAGGCACATATGCAAACTGTTGCAATTCCTACACCGTTCACCTGATTTGGATGTAAATACCCTCAAATTAAAGCTGACAGTCTGCAGTTAAAGCACATCTTGTTTGTTTCATTACAAATCCTTTGTGGTGGTGTATAGAGCCAAAAATGTTAGAATTGTGTCGATGTCCCAATATTTATGGACCTGGCTGTACATAGTTATTAGATCTCCCTTCAGTCGTCTTTTTTCTAAAGTGAATAACCCCTTATTTGATAATCCTTCAGTTTACTGTGGTCCATCCATTCCAGTTATTACTTTAGTTGCCCTACTCTGAACCCTCTGCAGCTCCGCTATGTCTGCTTTGTTCACAGGATCCCAGAACTGAACACAGTACTCCATGTGTGGTCTGACTAATGATTTGTTGAGTGGTTGCACTATGTTCTCATCATGGACATTTATTCTCCGTTTTGATGCAACCCATTATCTTATTGGCCTTGGCAGCAGCGGCCTGATACTGGTTTCTACAGCTTAGTTTGCTGTTCACCAAAATTCCTAAATCTCTCAAAATCGTCTATTGTATTGCTGGGTGACAAGAACCCCCTTTTGCCGTGAATGAATCCCTGCTGTGCCTGGGTGACAGGGGCCTAAATCTCTCAAAATCCTCTGTTCTATTGCTGGGTGACAAGATCCCCCTTTTGCCGTGAATGAACCCCTGCTGTGCCTGGGTGACAGGGGCCTAAATCTCTCAAAATAATCTGTTCTATTGCTGGGTGACATGAACCCCCTTTTGCCGTGAATGAACCCCTGCTGTGCCTGGGTGACAGGGGCCTAAATCTCTCAAAATCCTCTGTTCTATTGCTGGGTGACATCAACCCCCTTTTGCCGTGAATGAACCCCTGCTCTGCATTGCTGACAAGGAACTAAATTTAGTGAAAACATCTGTTACTGATCGGAAGATGCGCGACTACAAGCGCACGCAGCTGATGGCATTCCCACCTGACAGCGGGGGCACAGTGGAAGCACAAGACGAAGCATGGCCCAAATGTGGAAAAGCTTTGTCAGCCTTGGAGGTGCTGACCTGCCCTGCAGCCAGTGTATAGTGTGAACGTGTGTTTAGCACGGCAGAGAGCATTATCATAGGCCGCAGCCAATGTGGACAAGCTTACGTTTATTAAAATGAACCAGGCATGGATCCCACAGGACTTGTCCGTACCTTATGCAGAATAGACATTTATACCAGCCTCAACCATCCATTCTTGTACTCAAGTGCACTTATTCTTTGTTTTATTTTGTTATATGTCCCAATATTTTGGGGGATACCCCAATTTAAAAATAAAAAATAACACAAATCAGTATTGGCTACCTATTCCTCCTTCACCGCCGCTTCCACCTACACCGCCACGTCAACCTACACCGCCACATCCACCCATTTACCGCCTCCTCAACCTCCTACTCCTAGATCCAGATTTTTATTTTTTATTTTTCTGTATTTTATGTTATTTTAAGTCATTTCCCTATCCACATTTGTTTGCAGAACAATTGCCATGCTCTTAAGCACATTTTGATGCCTTTTGCAGCCCTCTAGCCCTTTCCAGGACTATTTTAGAGCCATTTTAGTGGCCAAAAGTTCGGGTCCCCATTGACTTCAATGGGGTTCGGGGTCAAGTTCGGGTCAAGTTCGGGTCCCGAACCCGAACTTTCTTTTCAAGTTCGGCCGAACTTGCCGAACCCGAACATTAAGGTGTCCGCTCAACTCTAATTGTAATCTGATGGTCATTAATGTTAAGATCCATTCAATTTTTTTGTAAAATCCAAAAGAGGAATCTGTTCCACCCATAATAAAGTGCCAATTTTAGTGCTCTAAATTGAAAAAATTCTTATTTTCAATTGTCGGGTGACATTTTACTATTATTGGCGTATACAAACCCCTGCTGTGCCTGGGTGACAGGGGCCTAAATCTCTCAAAATACTCTGTTGTATTGCTGGGTGACAAGATCCTCCTTTTGCCGTGAATGAACCACTGCTGTGCCTGGGTGACAGGGGCCTAAATCTCTCAAAATCCTCTGTTCTATTGCTGGGTGACATTAACCCCCTTTTTCCGTGAATGTCCCAATATTTTGGGGGATACCCCAATAAAAAAAAATAATAATAACACAAATCAGTGTTGGCTACCTATTCCTCCTTCACCGCCACTTCCACCTACACCACCACGTGAACCTACACCGCCACATTCACCCATCCACCGCCTCCTCAACCTCCTACTCTTAGATCCAGATTGTTATTTTGAATTTTTCTGTATTTTATGTTATTTCCAGGACTATTTTAGAGCCATTTTAGTGGCCAAAAGTTCGGGTCCCCGGGTTCGGGGTCAAGTTCGGGTCAGGTTCGCGTCCCGAACCCAAACTTTTTTCCCGAACCTGCCGAACTCGAACATCCAGGTTCTAGTAAACAGGTAATAAAAACAAAATTTGTGTCCGTGTCCAAATATATATGGACCTAACTGTATGTTCTAAACCCTTATATGGCATTTAATAATGGCAAAACAAAAATATATTTGCCGTTAAACGGTGCAGTTATGTGTTCTAAAGCCCTTTTTGTTGTGTAATATTGGCAAAATAAAAATATATTTGCCGTTCAGCGGTGCAGTTATATGTTCTAAAGCCATTTTTGTTGCTTAATAGTGGCAAAATAAAAATATATTTGCCGCTCAGCTGTTCATTTACATGTCCTAAAGCCCTTTTTGTCATGTAATAGTGGCAAAATAAAAATATATTTGTCATTTAGTGGTGCAGTTATATGTTCTGAAGCCTTTTGTGGCGTGTATAAGTGGAAAAACAAAAAAAATATGTTTGCTGTTCAGCGATGCAGTTATATGTTCTAAAGTGTTTTGTGGCGTGTATTAGTGGCAAAATAAAAATATATTTGCCGTTCAGCGGTGCAGTTATATTTTCTAAAGCAGTGATGGCTAACCTTGGCACTCCAGCTGTGGTGAAACTACGACTCCCAGCATGCTCCGTTTATTTCTACAGAGTTCTGAGAGCAGCCAAGCAAGGGGGGCATCTTGGGAGTTGTAGTTTTACCACAGCTGGAGTGCCAAGGTTAGCCATCATTGTTCTAAAGCCTTTTGTGGCGTGTATTAGTGGAAAAAGAAAATATATATTTGCCGTTCAGTGGTGCAGTTATATAATATAGTAACATAGTTTATAAGGCCGAAAAAAGACATCTGTCCATTTAGTTAAGCCTGTTATCCTGCAAGTTGATCCAGAGGAAAGCAAAAAAAATCCCTGTGAGGTAGAAGCCAATTTTCCCCACTTAAAAAAATCCTTCCTGACTCCAATCAGGCAATCAGAAAAACTCCCTGTATCCCTGTGAACTCACCATCACCACATCCTCAGGCAGAGAGTTCCATAGTCTCACTGCTTTTCTGTAAAGAATCCTCTTCTATGTTTGTGTACAAACCTTCTTTCCTCCAGACGCAGAGGATGTCCCCTCGTCACAGTCACAGTCCTGGGGTTAAATAGATGATGGGAGAGATCTCTGTACTGACCCCTGATATATTTATACAGTCAGGTCCATAAATACTGGGACATCAACACAATTCTAACATTTTTGACTCTATACACCACCACAATGGATTTGAAATGAAACGAACAAGATGTGCTTTAACTGCAGACTGTCAGCTTTAATTTAAGGGTATTTACATCCAAATCAGGTGAACGGTGTAGTAATTACAACAGTTTGCATATGTGCCTCCTACTTGTTAAGGAACCAAAAGTAATGGGACAGAATAATAATCATAAATCAAACTTTCTCTTTTTAATACTTGGTTGCAAATCCTTTGCAGTCAATTACAGCATGAAGTCTGGAACGCATAGACATCACCAGACGCTGGGTTTCATCCCTGGTGATGCTCTGCCAGGCCTCTACTGCAACTGTCTTCAGTTCCTGCTTGTTCTTGGGGCATTTTCCCTTCAGTTTTGTCTTCAGCAAGTGAAATGCATGCTCAATCGGATTCAGGTCAGGTGATTGACTTGGCCATTGCATAACTTTCCACTTCTTTCCCTTAAAAAACTCCTTGGTTGCTTTTGCAGTATGCTTTGGGTCATTGTCCATCTGCACTGTGAAGCGCCGTCCAATGAGTTCTGTAGCATTTGGCTGAATATGAGCAGATAATATTGCCCGAAACACTTCAGAATTCATTCTGCTGCTTTTGTCAGCAGTCACATTATCAATAAATACTAGAGAACCTGTTCCATTGGCAGCCATACATGCCCACACAATGACACTACCACCACCATGCTTCACTGATGAGGTGGTATGCTTAGGATCATGAACAGTTCCTTTCCTTCTCCATACTCTTCTCTTCCCATCACTCTAGTACAAGTTGATCTTGGTCTCATCTGTCCATAGGATGTTGTTCCAGAACTGTGAAGGCTTTTTTAGATGTCGTTTGGCAAACTCTAATCTGGCCTTCCTGTTTTTGAGGCTCACCAATGGTTTACATCTTTTGGTGAACCCTCTGTATTGACTCTGGTGAAGTCTTCTCTTGATTGTTGACTTTGACACACATACACCTACCTCCTGGAGAGTGTTTGTCATCTGGCCAACTGTTGTGAAGGGTGTTTTCTTCACCAGGGAAATAATTCTCCGGTCATCCACCACAGTTGTTTTCTGTGGTCTTCCGGGTCTTTTGGTGTTGCCGAGGTCACCAGTGCATTCCTTCTTTTTAAGAATGTTCCAAACAGTTGTTTTGGCCATGCCTAATGTTTTTGCTATCTCTCTGATGGGTTTGTTGTGTTTTTTTTCAGCCTAATGATGGCTTGCTTCACTGATAGTGACAGCTCTTTGGATCTCATCTTGAGAGTTGACAGGAACAGATTCCAAATGCAAATAGCACACTTGAAATGAACTCTGGACCTTTTATCTGCTCATTGTAATTGGGATAATGAGGGAATAACACACACCTGGCCATGGAACAGCTGAGAAGCCAATGGTCCCATTACTTTTGGTTCCTTAACAAGTGGGAGGCACATATGCAAACTGTTGCAATTCCTACACCTTTCACCTGATTTGGATGTAAATACCCTCAAATTAAAGCTGACAGTCTGCAGTTAAAGCACATCTTGTTTGTTTCATTACAAATCCTTTGTGGTGGTGTATAGAGCCAAAAATGTTAGAATTGTGTCGATGTCCCAATATTTATGGACCTGGCTGTACATAGTTATTAGATCTCCCTTCAGTCGTCTTTTTTCTAAAGTGAATAACCCCTTATTTGATAATCCTTCAGTTTACTGTGGTCCATCCATTCCAGTTATTACTTTAGTTGCCCTACTCTGAACCCTCTGCAGCTCCGCTATGTCTGCTTTGTTCACAGGATCCCAGAACTGAACACAGTACTCCATGTGTGGTCTGACTAATGATTTGTAGAGTGGTTGCACTATGTTCTCATCATGGACATTTATTCTCCGTTTTGATGCAACCCATTATCTTATTGGCCTTGGCAGCAGCGGCCTGACACTGGTTTCTACAGCTTAGTTTGCTGTTCACCAAAATTCCTAGGTCCTTTTCCATGTCAGTGTTACCCAGTGTTTTACCATTTAGTATGTACTGGTAACTAGTGTTGGGTGCGAATATTTAGTCACTCATACACCACAAAACACACCCTCCTTGAGCTGCAGCGGCAGAACGGCATCCCCCAACATAGGCTGATATGAAACGTTTCCACCCATTCGAATTCCACCCTCCATATGTTGGACCGACTATATGAACAGAGAAAGGCCCTAAACGATTTCTTGATGATCCAAGCAGACAGGAGCACTCCCCTGTGTAACTTCGATGTCAGCCAATGGCAACTCATGTGTGACACCTGCCTTTTGCTCAGGCTGGTAAATCTGACTGGTCAGGGGACTGAAGACATGGCACCTATCTCACGGCCACATGACCCCTGTGGCGGCTGAACTGGAGAAGGAGGAGGAGGACATTGGAGCACAAGCAATGTGTAGAGAAATGGGTGGCTTTTCTACAAAGGTGACAGGAGAGGAGAAGCAGGAGCAGGCAGAGGAGCTACAGGGCAATGAGGAAGATGAGGCAGAGGGCCCAGACATACCATGGCAGTATGCAGTGGAGATGGAGGCAGGGAGTCCCTCCGAGTCACATGCGCAAATGGACCTATGCATGCTCTTTTGCTTGCGCAGTGACAGCTGAATTGTCACCATTCGGCAGTGGGATGACTCCTTGCTCTCCACCTTGTTGGACCCTTGCTATGGGTCCAAATTGGGGGTCTTTTTTTACACCCACTGAGAGGGAGGACAAATTGAACAACTATAGAGACATCTTATGTAGTCAGTTGGCCTCTGCCTATGTGCGCCATCGCCCATCCTCACTCAGGTCTGACCGGGGGGGGGGGGGGGGGGGCCCTCTGCACTCACGTTCCACTGCCATGGCTGCTGGAAGGGAGTGGGGGGCAGGAGCAGTACCAGCTCCATCAGCAGCAACTTAAGTCTAGAGTGGCTGATGCGCAGTTTTCTTCACCCGCCTACTGAAGAAACTACTTACCAGCAGCAGGTAGACATAGAGCAGAACCTGAAACAGCAGGTGGTGGCATAATTGGACAGCACCCTGCCACCCCATGCTGAAGTTACGCTGGACTACTTGGCAGCCAACCTGGATTTGTGGCCACAACTGGCAGAGTTTGCCCTGGAAAAGACATCCTGCCCAGCCAGTAGTGTGGCATCAGAGAGGGTGTTTAGTGCAGCGAGGGCCATTCGTACCCCAAGAAGAATTTGCCTGACCAAAATGTGGAGAGAATGACTTTTGACAAGATGAATCAGGCGTGGATCAGCCAGGATTTCCACCCACCAATGCCTGATCCATCAGACTAGATCATCAATGGTGCCACACCAACACTTTGACAAAAGAGACCGGTTTCTTCTGGCTACCTGCCTCAGCTACTTTTCTGATGCTGCGTATCGCCTGATGCCACACATCTGATGCCAAGTGCTCCTTCTTTCACCCACCATCTTCAGTGGGTACTGGTATCGCCACCCACCTCCACATTATGTCTCTATGGTCTCCTCATGCTGCTGCCACCTCGACACTATGTCACCTTGCCACTCTGTGGTCTTCTGATGCTGCTGCAACCTCCACACTATGTCACATTTCACATTGCTACTCTGTAGTCTCCTGATGCTTCTGCCACCTCTACACTGTCACCTTGCCACTCTGGTCTCCTCATGCTGCTTCCACCTCCACACTGTGTCACCTTGCCACTCTGTAGTCTCCTCATGCTGCTGTCACCTCCACAATGTCACATTGCCACTCTGTGGTGATTTTTTGATGCTGCTGCCACCTCCACACTATGTTACCTTGCCACTCTGTGGTCTTCTGATGCTGCTGCCACCTCCACACTATGTCACCTTGCCACTCTGTGGTCTCCTCATGCTGCTGCTGCCACCTCCACACTGTGTCACCTTGCCACTCTGTGGTCTCCTCATGCTGCTGCTGCCACCTCCACACTGTGTCCTTGCCACTCTGTGGTCTCCTCATGCTGTTGCCACCTCCACACTATGTCACCTTACCACTCTGTTGTCTCCTCATGCTGCTGCCACCTCCACAATATGTTACCTTGCCACTCTGTGGTCTTCTGATGCTGCTGCCACCTCCACACTATGTCACCTTGCCACTCTGTGGTCTCCTCATGCTGCTGCTGCCACCTCCACACTGTGTCACCTTGCCACTCTGTGGTCTCCTCATGCTGCTGCTGCCACCTCCACACTGTGTCACCTTGCCACTCTGTGGTCTCCTCATGCTGCTGCTGCCACCTCCACACTGTGTCCTTGCCACTCTGTGGTCTCCTCATGCTGTTGCCACCTCCACACTATGTCACCTTACCACTCTGTGGTCTCCTCATGCTGCTGCCACCTCCACAATATGTTACCTTGACACTTTGTGGTCTTCTGATGCTGCTGTCACCTCTACACTATGTCACATTGCCACTCTGTTGTCTCCTGATGCTGTTGCCATCTCCACACTATATCACCTTGCCACTCTGTAGTCCCCTCATGCTGCATCCACCTCACCACTATGTCATAGGGCCACTCTGTGGACTTCTCATGCTATTCCCACCCTCCCCACTTCATGAATGGGCCGCTATTTTGCCTTTGGATCTGGCTGACATCATGATTTATTTGACCCTTCTGATCTGTCAGAAGGAAGGAAAAATGAGACGCACAACGGTTCCTGTCTGTGTATCAGCTGTAAGTCCTGTATGGTCCCATCAGAATTGGCTTATGATTTGGTAGCCAACAGCAGGAGTGGGTACAAAACACAGAAGACATGCAAATATTCCATTCACGTGGATCCGCTCCTGTTTTTTTTGTCATTAGCAATACTGATGGATTACTGACCAAATGCTGACCGAGTGAAGGTGGATGCTCAACAGACAGGATTTGTTTTTTGTGGGTTATTGTTCTGACAGATCAGAGGAAGAGCAAAATAATCAGTGACATCAACACAAACTTATTGCTGACACCCTCTCCACTCTGTCAGGGGGCTCTACTTGTATAGGCGTTTAATAGAACAGTTTCTGTAGAGATCTATGTGGAATCAGCTGACGACGGTGTAAAAGGAGTGCGCTTCTTCTTGGCGCTAACATCAACCTGTAAGGCTGAATTCATACGTGAGATATTTGATACGTGACTGCCCAAATAAGTGAAGTGTGCAGTGATTCTAAGAGCGACGCCTGTCATCTGCATGTCATACAGACTCACAGTACAATTTCACTACCACAGGAGACTCCCTATGCGTGTTACTGCAAGGCACAGTGTTCTACACCACTATAAAGGCTCTATGCAGTCAGGAAATAGCAATTTTTTTATGCAAATAAAATATTTCAATGTGGCGTCATACTGATGCTATGTAATGCAACAGAAGGCATTCGCTATGATACATTTTGCTACACTGCTCACATATACAGGGCAGAGTATTTAAAGGGGCACGGGAGCGCATCGGAGCATGAGATGCTCCGATGATAGCCTCAGGGGGGCTGTCTGGGTGAAAAAAAGGGTATGTCCGGTTTCAGCTCTGAACCCGGACATACCCTTTTTTTCACCCAGACAGCCCCCCTGAGGCTAGCATCGGAGCATCTCATGCTCCGATGTGCTCCCGTGCCCTGCGCTAAATCGCGCAGGGCACAGGCTTTTTTGTTTTCAATAACACACTGCCGGGCGGTAACTTCCGCCCGGCAGTGTGTTCGGTGACGTCACCGGCTCTGAGTGGCGGGCTTTAGCTCTGCCCTAGCCATTTTACTGGCTAGGGCAGAGCTAAATACCGCCCATCAGTGCCGGTGATGTCACCAGGGTTCCTGTCAGCCCCATGGAGAGCCCCGGTACGTCACCGGAACTCCTAAAAATGCCTTTGCCCTGTGCAATTTAGCGCAGGGCAAAGGAGAGCATCGGAGCATGAACTGCTCCGATGCTCATGTCAGGGGGGCTGCCGGGGTGAAAATGGAGGGATGTCCGGGTTCAGCTCTGAACCCAGACAACCCCTTTAACTGTGGCCTAATGCTGTTATTATGTAATGCAACAGCTAACAGAAAGCATTTGCTATAATCACATTTGCTTCACTGCGCTCATTTACAGGGCAAAAAATAAAATCATACCGTCCTGGAATACGTACGCAATGTAACTGTATCACAAAAATAAGGGATTAACTCTGAATGGGTGCACTAGAACATGATGCACACATTAATTAGACTCAACCTGCAGTCTCCCTACGCTCTCCCTACAGTCTTAAAACACTCTCCCTACAATCTCCCTGCACTTCCCCTCTCCAATATTCCTTCTTAAAACTGTTTTCAGCAACACTGTCCTTAGTGCATGTTGTGAGTAATTTAGAAATTTGGGAGAGCAGAAGATAGCCCCGATAATTCACCTGCTGGTTGCTAAATAGGAGTGCTACGGTATATCGGGGAGAACAGACACAGGAGACAGACATGGAGTCCTCCTGCCTTAGAGCAGTTCTCTGCTTGTAGGCAGAAATTCAGCTTTATTTATACTTCTAGTTATGTAACAAGTCATTAAACTAGTCAAACTAGTATAAACGGCTAGGGCAGCGCTAAAGCCCGCCCATCAGAGCCGGTGACGTCACCGAACACACTGCCGAATGGAAGTTTTCCGCCCGGCAGTGTGTTATTGAAAACAAAAGAGCTGAACCCGGAGATGCTCCGATGCTAGCCTCAAGGGGGCTGCTGGGTGAAAATAAGGGTATGTCCGGGTTCAGCTCTGAACCCGGACAACCCCTTTAAGGTGACTGGCAGCAACTGACCTGGTTGCTAAGTCTGCTGGGTTATGGTCAGTAGGTACAAAGTGCCATTGCTTTGGGAAAGTGGACCTCCTGATTCTTAACACTCGCCTAGTTTGGTTGTAAATGTAGCCCAGGACCACTTTACTGTCTGTATAAAACTCGGTGTCTCGAATATCTAGGTTTATCTCTGATGTAATTAATTCAGCTTGTTCAACGGCTAGTACAGCGGCACAGAGTTCTAGCCTGGGTATCGTATGTTCGAGAAGTGGTGGGAGTTTCGCTTTGCCCATGACAAACCCTGTGTGGCATTGACCTTTGTTGTCTACAGTTTTAAGATAAGCTACAGAGGCAATTGCTTTGACGGACGCGTCAGAGAATACGTAAAGTCTTTGTGTTTTTACTTCTGTGGATGGCACAGGAGCGTGAGAACGTGCAACATGGAGGCTAGATAAAGTCTTTAGGGAGTTTCTCCACTCTATCCATGTGTTTCTCTTTTCAGGGGAAAGTGGGTGATCCCAATCCAATGTCTCCTGAGTTAAGTCTCTAAGTAGTGTTTTACCCTGGATTGTAACGGGGGCCGTGAATCCTAAGGGATCATAAAGACTGTTTATGGCAGACAGGACACCTCTACGGGTAAAGGGCTTCTCTTCCTGGCTGACTTGGAAGGTAAACGTATCTGATTTTAGATCCCAGAGGAAACCAAGGCTACGTTTTATAGGAAGGGAGTCAGTCCCTAAGTATAAGCTCTGCAGGACATTTGAGTGGTCTTGAGAGGGAAATGCTTCTATCAGCTGCTTACTATTGGAGGCTATTTTGTGGAGTCTCAGGTTCGAGCATGCAAGCATTTCTTGAGCTCTATTAAGGAGACATTGCATCCTCATCAGTGGGTAGTGAATTTAGACAGTCATCTACATAAAAGTCTCTTTCTATGAATTGTCTGACGTTTGACCCATATTCTATTTTGCCTTCCTGAGCAGAGTGTCTGAGACCATAAGTTGCAACTGCAGGGGAGGGACTGTTACCAAAGATACAGTACAGACCAAAAGTTTAGACACACCTTCTCATTCAAAGAGTTTTCTTTATTTTCATGACTATAAAGGCATCAAAACTATGAATTAACACATGTAGAATTATATACATAAAAAACAAGTGTGAAACAACTGAAAATATGTCATATTCCAGGTTCTTCAAAGTAGCCACCTTTTGGTTTGATTACTGCTTTGCACACTCTTGGCATTCTCTTGATGAGCTTCAAGAGGTAGTCCCCTGAAATGGTCTTCCAACAGTCTTGAAGGAGTTCCCAGAGATGCTTAGCACTTGTTGGCCCTTTTGCCTTCACTCTGCAGTCCAGCTCACCCCAAACCATCTCGATTGGGTTCAGGTCCGGTGACTGTGGAGGCCAGGTCATCTGGCGCAGCACCCCATCACTCTCCTTCATGGTCAAATTGCCCTTACTTTCAAAGTTTTCCCAATTTTTCGGCTGACTGACTGACCATTTCTTAAAGTAATGATGGCCACTCGTTTTTCTTTACTTAGCTGCTTTTTTCTTGCCATAATACAAATTCTAACAGTCTATTCAGTAGGACTATCAGCTGTGTATCCACCTGACTTCTCCTCAACGCCACTGATGGTCCAAACCCCATTTATAAGGCAATAAATCCCACTTATTAAACCTGACAGGGCACACCTGTGAAGTGAAAACCATTTCAGGGGACTACCTCTTGAAGCTCATCAAGAGAATGCCAAGAGTGTGCAAAGCAGTAATCAAAGCAAAAGGTGGCTTCTTTGAAGAACCTAGAATATGACATATTTTCGGTTGTTTCACACTTGTTTGTTATGTATATAAATCCACATGTGTTAATTCATAGTTTTGATGCCTTCAGTGTGAATCTACAATTTTCATAGTCATGAAAATAAAGAAAACTCTTTGAATGAGAAGGTGTGTCCAAACTTTTGGTCTGTACTGTATGTACCAGCATGTGGTATTCTGCGATATCTTTTGTGGGGTCATTGTCAATAAACCAAAGAAATCTTAAAAAGTTTCTGTGTTCCTCTTTAACTAGAAAGCAATGAAACATCTGCCGAATGTCCGCCATGAAGGCAATAGAGTCTTTGCGAAAACGAAGCAGAACTCCTAGGAGTCTGTTGTTAAGATCTGGACTGGAGAGCAGGACGTTGTTTAAGGAGACGCCTTCATATTTTGCACTAGAGTCAAACACTACTCTAATTTGACCTGGTTTCTTTGGGTGGTAACCCCGAATATGGGTAAATACCAACATTCTTCTGAGTTTTTATGGGTGGGAGGTACCTTAGCATGACCATTCTCAAATATTTTCCTCATGAAAGTAAAGAAGTGATCTTTCATTTCTGGCTTCTTGTGGAAGCTACGTCTTAGAGAGACAAAACGTCTGTAGACTTGCTCTCTGTTGTCTGAAGGGAAGGGGTGCGACCCAACTATTTGTTTCATCCTTAGTGATTTTCCTTTGCATGGTCTCTAAAACCAATCTGTCTTCATGGGACATTGCTACCTGATTGTCCTCCTTGGTCCTTTGGAACACTGAGCAACCTAGGTGGTCTTTGTCACTGTCGCAAGCTATGTTGTGGTCTAAAGAGCCTACGAGAGAACAAGGTAGGTGAGTACTATGTGGCAATTCCTTTATGAGGAAGTTGTTTTGACATGGTTGGAAGATAGACGGACGCCCATTATCTAATGTGCTTGTAAGCATGCTATTAATGGAAGCTGGTTTGTGTATGCTTCCTAAGCAGACATCCCCTACTATGACCCATCCTAGGTCATGCCTTTGGGCATAAGGAGCATGATGTGGGCCATTCATTTGTTCTTTGGTTTTATGAACTTGTAAGATATCTCTACCTAGGAGTAGGATTATCTGAGCGTTAGGATCGAGTTCTGGTAAGAGATGGGCTATACACTCTAAATGGAGGTGATGCATGGCTACATCTGGTGTAGGGATCTCATGTCTATTATCAGGGATTTGGTTACATTCGATTTGGTTACATTCAGTAATAGTTGGCAAGGGAAGACACGTCTTATCATCTATGGACTCAATCAGGTAGCCACTAGCTCTCCTCCCCGCTGTTTCTACAGTACCTGCACAAGTCTTTAGAGAATAAGGAGTGTTGGGCCCTTTGATGTTGAAAATGTCAAATAAAGTAGATTTGGTTAGGGACGAATTACTTTGGTCATCTAGGATGGCGTGAACATTGATGGCTTTGTCTCTGCAGCCCTTTGGGTATACTTTTGCTAGGCAGATTTTTGAGCAGGACCTGCCACCTATGAGTCCTTTGCAGACTTCAGTGCATTGGGAAGTAACTGCTGGTGGGTTAGCTTGAGAGTTACTTTCCTCCCCGCCATGCTCTCTGGCACTGTTACTCTGTGATAAGGTCCTTGGGAAAGGCCCAGGATGTAGGGCCGTGTTTTGATCTGAGTTGTTGCATTCTGTTCATTTTACACTAACCTGACAGTCTTTGGCAATATGTGATGTTAATGAGCAGCACTTGTAGCAAATGCGGTTCTCCCTGAGGAAGGCTTTGCGATCTTCTATGGACATTTCTCTAAAGGCTCTGCACTTCAGAAGAGGGTGTGGCTTCTTGTGTCGAGGGCACTGCTTACCAGGATCTTTGACTGTTTCGGGGCTAGAGGAGCTGTAATATCTGCAAGAATCTGAAGGTGAAATGTTAGTTTTGTGCACTGCCACTGATCCTTTGTGTGGCCTGTTGTCATAGGGAGTGACACAAGACTGTGATAGATCAAAGCTAGGGTCATTACGAATATTAGCTTCTAGCCTTAAAAAGTTGACAAACACACTGAAGGGAGGGAATGGCACATTGTAGGTATGTTTGTACCTTGACCCGTAGGAGACCCATTTCTCCTGCATGTTGTGGGGAAGCTTTAATGCAATAGGCTTGACACCTATGGCAGTGTCGAGGAAAGCAAGCACCGGTAAATCCCCTTCGGCTTTGGCAACCTGTAGTTCCTTCAGTAGATCACTTAAATCCCTAAGTTTCTGGAAACCTTTGCTAGATATTTTAGGGAATTTGTCATTTCTTTTAAACAACAAATCCTCTATGATCTCTGCAGAACCATAACATTCATCAAGTCTATCCCAGATCATTTTTAGGCCAGTCTCTGGGTACCTTATATTAATATCCCTCATTCTCTTGGCATGTTCTACAGAGTCTTTTCCAAGCCGATCTACAAGAAAGTCTATCTCCTCACTACATGACATACCCAAGTCTTTTGTAATGTTATAAAAGGAGGCCCGCCATGCTCTATAGTTTTCAGGGTGATCACTGAACTTCGCCAGTCCCTTTGTAACCAGCTCTCGTCTAGTAAAGAACCTGGCAACGTCTGTTGCGCTCTGGTTACTACTAAGGTTGCTTGGAGGTGGGAAGTGACGGTGAGAGTGCAGTGGGTGATCATACCTGTATGGAGTCTCTGACTTAGGCCAGCCCATGTCATACCGTCTTGAGGGATAAGGTGGCTCTGCAGGCTGGACTGGAAGCTGGCTTCCTTGGTGTGCAGGGAAGTTAGCTTGAGTTTTGTCGCGTGGCTCTGTGCTCTCTTGTTTGTAGGACTGGTTTCCGAGCATGACTTCTTCTTTTGGATGGTATGATTCCTCTGTGGCATAGGTGACATCTTCGGTTCCTGGGAATGGATCAGCATTGCTGTTTGGTCTAGAGTGTTGACGGATGTACTCTGAAGTGCGTCGTACAGGATCTTGCTGGCCGAGTTCTGGACTAAGCACACTGCGGTGACTTTTGGTTTTTGGGTATTCCATTACTTCCAAGAACTCTGCTTCAGCTATGGCGGCTGCCGTTTGGTTCTCTACGGCGAGTTTCTCTATCTTTGCATCTAAGAGGACCTTTTGCATTTCTAGTGAAGCCTGTTGCTTTGCTTTCTCAGCCTCTAACTGTGCATTTTCTTCTTTCATCTTCATTTCTTGTTAGGCAAAGGCTGCTTTGACCTTCGCGGCTTCTGCCTTTGTGCAGGCAATTGCAGCCGCATTGCTAATTGAAGACGACTTGGAGGAACCATCCCTCTCTGATCTTGCCTTGTAGCTCGAAACTGTGCTTTGCGACATGGTGTGGGTGAAGACACTTAACTGCGTTGAGACTACTAGAGCGGTCACAGTATGCAATCAAATGTGTCTAGATTGTTTGAAGCAGCTATCCCCTTGTAGCACTGAACTGTGTAGAAGTCGCTGTGGTGTCCATTTGCAGATATTGCGTGGACCGTAACAGACTTCTGTGTAGTCAGGTGTGCCTCTCTCGCTAGAAGTCGTCGTTTACTGTCCTGTTCTCACAACATGTACCCCCGGGGTCTATATGCAGTTCAACAGGCAGATATCACCATTCTACTAGTTAATACATTGAGACTTGTTTCTGTAATCTGTGGATATATTAACCGGCAGAAGATAAGGTAAACTATAAGAAAAAATGAACATACAAGAACTGAATATACAGCACAATGTACAGTCGTGGTCAAAAGTTTTGAGAATGACACAAATATTAGTTTTCACAAAGTTTGCTGCTAAACTGCTTTTAGATCTTTGTTTCAGTTGTTTCTGTGATGTAGTGAAATATAATTACATGCACTTCATACGTTTCAAAGGCTTTTATCGACAATTACATGACATTTATGCAAAGAGTCAGTATTTGCCGTGTTGGCCCTTCTTTTTCAGTACCTCTGCAATTCGACTGGGCATGCTCTCAATCAACTTCTGGGCCAATTCCTGACTGATAGAAACCCATTCTTTCATAATCACTTCTTGGAGTTTGTCAGAATTAGTGGGTTTTTGTTTGTCCACCCGCCTCTTGAGGATTGACCACAAGTTCTCAATGGGATTAAGATCTGGGGAGTTTCCAGGCCATGGACCCAAAATGTCAACGTTTTGGTCCCCGAGCCACTTAGTTATCACTTTTGCTCCATCGTGCTGGAAAATGCATTGTTCTTCACCAAACTGTTGTTGGATTGTTGGAAGAAGTTGCTGTTGGAGGGTGTTTTGGTACCATTCTTTATTCATGGCTGTGTTTTTGGGCAAAATTGTGAGTGAGCCCACTCCCTTGGATGAGAAGTAACCCCACACATGAATGGTCTCAGGATGCTTTACTGTTGGCATGACACAGCAACCCCACACATGAATGGTCTCAGGATGCTTTACTGTTGGCATGACACAGGACTGATGGTAGCGCTCACCTTTTCTTCTCCGGACAAGCCTTTTTCCAGATGTCCCAAACAATCAGAAAGAGGCTTCATCGGAGAATATGAATTTGCCCCAGTCCTCAGCAGTCCATTCACCATACTTTCTGCAGAAGATCAATCTGTCCCTGATGTTTTTTTTTGGAGAGAAGTGGCTTCTTTGCTGCCCTTCTTGACACCAGGCCATCTTCCAAAGTCTTCGCCTCACTGTGCGTGCAGATGCGCTCACACCTGCCTGCTGCCATTCCTGAGCAAGCTCTGCACTGGTGGCACTCCGATCCCGCAGCTGAATCCTCTTTAGGAGACGATCCTGGCGCTTGATGGACTTTCTTGGATGCCCTGAAGCCTTCTTAACAAGAATTGAACCTCTTTCCTTGAAGTTCTTGATGATCCTATAAATTGTTGATTGAGGTGCAATCTTAGTAGCCACAATATCCTTGCCTGTGAAGCCATTTTTATGCAACGCAATGATGGCTGCACGCGTTTCTTTGCAGGTCACCATGGTTAACAATGGAAGAACAATGATTTCAAGCATCACCCTCCTTTTAACATGTCAAGTCTGCCATTTTAACCCAATCAGCCTGACATAATGATCTCCAGCCTTGTGCTCGTCAACATTCTCACCTTAGTTAACAAGATGATTACTGAAATGATCTCAGCAGGTCCTTTAATGACAGCAATGAAATGCAAACAAGGACTATGCAATTCATCTGATCACTCTTCATAACATTCTGAAGTATATGCAAATTGCTATTATAAAAACTTAAGCAGCAACTTTTCCAATTTCCAATATTTATGTAATTCTCAAAACTTTTGGCCACGACTGTACACAAAGTTTATAAGAAAACATTAAACCCTTACCGACGATGCTTAGTAAAGAGACACGCAATGTGTAGCTGCTCTTTCCAAGAGGTGAAGGAAAATGGCAGAAGGTGCTTGTCTCTATCCCACAAAGCCCTGCTAGCAGGAAGTCAGGTGACCTAATGAATATGCATAGCTTATAACAAGGCAAACAATGCGCTTACAGCTAAAGGTCACTAGGTGGCGCTGTAGGCACACATATGAACACACATTAACAAAAAACTATGCAATGGCTACTGAAGAGAAGACAGTACAATACATCATAATCAAAAGAAAAAGGAAAAAGTCTGGTACCGAATTCCGCTTTGAATGCTTTGCTGAGCACTAGTGCTCTGCACATATAGGTTCTTGAATACATGATATATACCTAACTTGTGAGCATATCTGAAACTTGAGGAACGGGACCTGGTAGAATGCTCTTATCTAAGCCTTGGAGAACAGGATCTGGCAGAGTGAGCTTATCTAACCCTTGTGAAGCTGGATTTTATTACCCAGAGTCAATAGAAGAAACATATGAGCAATCTTCTGTAACCCCTTAGCTACTCTTCAGCGCAGGAACGTTTGCCACGTTTCTCCCTGTGTCAGCTCACAGTGAAATGGCAGCAACTGTTCAGGATCAGGATTTTATAGCGCTGTGACATCACAGGGGGTGGCCATCTACGGATTGGATGGCTGCACGGCATTATGGGTGATCTTGCATTCCGGAGCCTCTTACTTCCTCTTTGTAACATGTGCAGTTACCATTTTAGGAAAATCTGATTCGTTACCACAAAACGGGAGGAAATTCGACTTTGTTGCGAATCAGTTTTCCTAAACTTTGGACCGAATTTCGCTTTGAATGCTTTGCTCAGCACTAGTGTTCTGCACATATAGGTTCTTGACTCTACAGGGAATAATAAAACTGCTGCATGGTAGAGGGCTGCACTGCAGAAGTTGTTGAAATGATACCTCCTTCTCTTATGTCATCTGCTTTGTAGTTGTATGCTGAAGTTGCAACTGAAAGTCTTCCTGCTTCCAAACTTCCAAACTTCTGCAAGCATCT
Source organism: Bufo bufo (assembly GCF_905171765.1). NCBI lineage: Eukaryota > Metazoa > Chordata > Amphibia > Anura > Bufonidae > Bufo > Bufo bufo. Next base: position 518,558,301 of record NC_053391.1, on the reverse strand, counting down.
TAAAGCCTGTGGAGTACTGCTGCATCTTAATGATTGTCTGTTAGCTTATCAATAGTTTTGGCATGTAAAAACATGGTTGAATGTTCTTAAGAGGAGTCTGTCGGGAAGTATGTGGCCAGTAATGCATTAATATTGACAGGTAGGGCGCTAAAATTCATGAAAAGATATACATTTGTAGCCACTAACTGACTTATTATTGCTGAGAAAAAGAAGTTTTATTCTTATATGCAAATAAGCTGGCAAGTGTCCTGAGGGTGATCCCCGATTCAGCAAGCACTCTGGCCCTCCTGGGTAAACACCACTGTAATCTGTTTCTTGGTCTTGGCTGACAGCTCCACTAATTTCCGATGTCACTGTACTGTATGTGGCTATGAAATCTGGCACATATGCTGTGCAGTTCCCAGGGGTAGACTGACAACTCATGGGGCAATAGGAGATTATGGGGCCCCTGTGTCCCCGCCCACCCTCAAGCCACACCCACACACAGCCCCACCCACATATCACGCCACCCACATCACCTACACTTGGTACAGAATTTCTCTTCACTATGTTCAAAATAAAAGTTAATTATAGTTAATGGGGCCGGTGGGCATTCTGTCTGCATCCATGCCTGTAGCCTCTCAGAGCAACGGGCAAGGGAGACGCCTCTCCCCTGCCCCCCACTGTTCATCTGGAGGACGGCGATACAGATGAATATAGACATTAGCACTTCCACAATGAAAGCGCTCATCTCTCCCTACAGCTGCCACCGCTGCCGGGCCCCCTAGTGGCCGCGGGCCCTTGGTCCAGGGCCGGCCTTTGGGGTGCGGCCGCACAGGGCGCCATGGCAACAGGGGCGCCCGGCGGCCGACACAGCTCGCAGTCGGTCTCTTACAGCAGGCCGGCCCGAGATTGTGTGAGGCGAGCCTGGCGTGCTGAGCCGCTGCAGCTGCCAGGTCAGGTTCTGGAGCGTGGAGGAGGAGCTTAGGGGCGCAGGGGCAGCGTTCAAGTGCTGTGCCTTCACAGAGAGCCGTGGAAGCATCCGCTCAATGTGTGAGGGCGGCGGCCGGTGCTCTGCAGACAGGGAGGGAGCAGAAGACTTCATTGTTTTTTCTTTGTTTTTTTTACCAAATATCTTTCATTAAATGGGGGCAGGGTCTAATTAAAGGGGGCACGGGACTGGATAAGGGTGACAGACACTGGTTATGATTAAGGGGGCAGGGGACTGGATAAGGGTGACACTGGGTATGATTAAGAGGCAGGGGACTGGCTTTGGTTGACACTGGGTATGATTAAGGGGGGCTGGGGACTGGGTAAAGTTGACAGGGTATGATTAAGGGGGGCAGGGGACTGGTTATGGGTGACACTGGGTATGATTAAGGGGGGCAGGGTCTAATTGAGGGGGCAGGGGACTGGGTAAGGGTGACACTGGGTATGATTAAGAAGGGCAGGGGAATGGGTAAAGGTGACAGGGTATGATTAAGGGGGGCAGGGGACTGGCTCTGGGTGACACTGGGTATGATTAAGGCCCTTAATCATACCCAGTGTCACCCATAGCCAGTCTCCTGCCCCCCTTAATCATACCCTGTCAACTTTGCCCAGTCCCCTGCCCCCCTTAATCATATCCAGTGTCACCCATAGCCAGTCTCCTGCCCCCCTCATCATACACTGTCACCTTTACCCAGTCCCCTGCCCTTCTTAATCATACCCAGTCCCCTGCCCCCTCAATTAGACCGTGCCCCCCTTAAATTAAGGGTGACAGACACTGGGTATGATTAGGGGGCAGGGGATTGGATAAGGGTGACACTGAGCTCGCACAAGATTAGCTCGCACAGGGCGCCTGAACACCTAAGGCCAGCCATGCCTCGGTCCATGACCGAGTGCCCAAATAGTCAGTCCGCCCCTGGCAGTTCCTAACCATCACATATGCAGTAGTCTCCCTACAGTAGTGAAAATGGTTTAATGTCCACATACTACCTGACAAAATGCCTTTAAAGGGGTTATCTCAAATCTATGACATTAGTAATCTATCCACAGGATTAAATAAATGATCACTGGGTCCCTCCTACAGGAACCTCCACTGATCACTAGAATAGGAGTCCTCACTACAAGAATTGCAGTAGGGAAGGGGCGGAGCTGGCTGCAGAGCTGAGCAGAAGCAAGGTGGTGGAGCTCTGCATACAGCCGGATTGAAAAAAGATTTTTCTCAGTTAAATCTGGACGTATTGTTCTAAAACCTACAGATTTAGATTCAAGACACCGACCAGAACCCAGGGATATCAAATTTATGGGTTTTCTGAGTGGCTGAAAAGTGCGACCTGCTGCACAGCCTGAGGCAGCGGACTTTATTTTAGCCCACAGCCAACTACCGGACCGTCTACTGGTGTTCCCCCGCACCATCACCGCTTGAAATATCAGCGGACAACTAAAGTGGTCCTGTACTGGGTGAAAACCCTTATTTATACGGCAATCGGATCCGCTGAAGTGACCGGGGACAGTTGAAGCTTGCGGCGCGACCTGGTTGAGCATTGATTTAAGCGCCCAACAACACCCGACTGCAGCCTGACGCGAACAGACCGGACTGTAAGTGAAGACTGCGCTCCATAATCGCTGTCCAGGAGACAGGCACCGCTGTACCCAGCGCTGAAGTCCCACTGTTGTAGTCCCGCCGCTTTAAGAAAGAGCCGCCGCGAAACTACCGCTCCGGGGACAGACTGAGGGCCTGCAAAAATAATCGCAGTGCGGAGGTGACGAATCACCACAAAGCTACTTACCGGGACCTAGAAGCTGCAGGTGCCAAGAACCAGAGTGCCGTTCTGAAGCTGCTGCCGGCCGGAGGAACAAGGGAGCCGCTGCGCTACACTGGCAGAACACTGCAGGCACCGGAGACTATATAAGGCACCCGAAAGAACAGAGAGCCGCCCGCTCCATATCTACATCCCACAGTGAGTACCGCTGGGTTTAAGAGTGGATGGGTCCTGTAACTGATGATTGCTAAGTTCGGCGCTGGACGCCGCAAGTACAGAGGGATCCCAGACCCATAGAGCGGTCACAAGCCAGCATATAAAGAGCAGGGTAGAAGATCGCAGCCTGCAGTGATTTAGGCAGGCAGAAACTGAAACGATTGCACAGCAGCGCTTCCAAAGCAGGGGTCAGTGACCCTAACCTCTGAGACAGAGGACTGCAACGCTGAATACTACAGCCAATTAAAGAGAGACAGCTTAAATAAAGATACACCGTGCTGCAGAAGCTCCTCTTGTCCAAAATTGATGTTTTTCACAGAGAACCCAATACATTATGTGCCTCTAACCGCTATATGATGCACACCTTTGTATGCCACTCCTCAGTTATGCAGCTAAAGTAAAACATATAGTGTGTGCATACTACAACATACATTTCTCAATGCTATAGTAGTTCATCCAAATACAGCCACAGCATATTTAGCAAAAATGGTCAAGGGACACCAGCTTGAAAAAGCGACAAAGGCTCCTAAAACTCCAAAGAAATTGTCAGACCCACAAAAACCTGCTCGTTCTTATCAAATGGAGCAAGACAAATCGTCAAAGCAGAAAGAAAAAAGAAACATGGCTTCTAACGCTGCAGAATGGACTGACAGTGAAGAAGAAGAGGATGCGTCCTCTGAAACTGAGAACATCCAATCCCTCATTAAATCACTACCATCAGCAGAATGCATTAAAGATATGCTTAAGGAGTTTACAACAACCATTAAAGAAGAAATTACAGAATTGAGGTCAGACATGAGACAAGTCTCGTCCAGAATGTCACAGGTGGAGGAGTCTACCTCGGCACTTTCCACTCATGCCAGCTTTCTTTCTAAAAAATTAAAGGAACAGCAGAAAGAGACATATTCGCTCAGATTACATCTAGATGATCTAGAGAATAGATCTAGAAGAAACAACCTGATGATTAAAGGCTTAACAGAAAAAGTCCCAGATGCAGAACTGACAACAGTTGTCTCTCAGATCTTTTGTGAACTTCTAGGAAAAGAAGACTCCTTTGATTTGGGTTTCCAGAGAATCCATAGAGTATACAGACCAAGAAACTCTGACAATGATACCCCAAGAGATATACTCTGCTGCCTTCTGGATTTCAAAGTAAAGGAAGAGGTTTTACAGAAAGCTAGAGCAAAAAAAATTGAATATGAAGATAAAGAGATTCGCATCTTCCAGGACATTTCTAGACAAATGTTAGAACTAAGGCGTAATCTCCAACCTCTTACTATGGCACTAAGGGAAAGAGGACTAAAATACAAGTGCCTTTTTCCGTTTGGGCTCCTAGTTACCCATAATGGAAAACCTTTGGTCATCAGAGAACCCAAAGACATACCCTTTGTCACCAAAAAATTAAACCTTCAGGAACTGTCTATCAAAGACTGGATTATAGGTGACACACAAGATTCTGAACCACCTGTTCCAGAGATACCCCAATGGACATTGGTAACAACACCAAAGACAAAGAAAACTAAAACCTCAGAGGGATTACCTGTGCCTAAAGTCCCGCAGAAGATACAACGAACGCCAGCTGGGGACTGAAATAAGTGACGACACTCCGTGGTAAAACGCACTCACACCACACTTCAACACATAGTCATCATATGTGTATGTTCTTACTCATGTTTATCACATAAGTAATTTGCACACTCCTAGAGTCGATAAAACCGAATTATTATTGATCTACCTGTAAACAACTTTTTCTTCTTTAGGTTATTTTTTTTATGTTACACAAATTAAATGATTTCATTGAGACTGAGGAGCAGTACAATTCCACCTGTGCTGCTCTCAACCAAGGTGCCATTCTGTTGAGGCCTGATCAGGGCTTAACTGAATTGACACCTTTTCCACTCCTCCCCCCCACCCCACTTCCACCCGCATTAACATCTACGGAGGAAGTCAATCCTAATAGATAGGACCCTGGGCACCATACTGACATGGGTGCCATAACAGACAGGACTAATTGTTCTCTTTAGTACTCATATTCACGTTGGAATATGTACTACTTTTGTATTAGTGATGTATTATGTTTTACAGTTCCCCTAACCCACCCTCTGCTTCAATATCAGGGACTCAATATCAAGATAAGTCACAAACCTACTCTAAAATATCATGGTCATGGCTGATTTAATCTGTGCATCATATAATGTGAATGGCCTAAACATTCCCAAGAAACGATCCAAAATTTTGATGTACTTAAAAAAAGAGAAAGTGAGCGTAGCATTTTTTCAGGAAACGCATTTAAAAAAAACATTCACACCCTTCTCTAAAACTTTGCATTACAATCAATGGTATAACTCTACCACTCCAACCCGCAAAAGAAAAGGTGTTTCCATAGTTTTTAGCAGAAATCTAGGTTTTCAGCATAAGAATACGTTGTCCGACCCCGAAGGTAGATACTTATTTGTTAAGGGATCTATATATGGTAAAATGTATACATTTGCCAATTTTTATGCCCCTAATGTACTACAACATAAGTTTATGGAGACAATTATCACCAGGTTAGAGGGATTTGTGGAAGGGATGCTGATCCTAGGAGGAGACCTAAATACCCCTCTAGAACCAACTGTAGACACCACAAAAGGAAAGGCGAGATTAGCTTGCAGCAACCTTAAAACCTTAAAAAAACTGCTACGCCAAAATAATTTAATAGACGCATGGAGAGTTTTAAACCCCACCTGCAGAGACTATTCCTTTTTTTCTTCTGCCCATGAAACATACTCCAGACTAGATTATTTCTTCGTACATCACAAAGATATCCAATTCTTGAAAAAAGCGGACTACAAATCCTTCCATCTTTCAGACCATGCCCCTTTATTGATGCATCTTTCCTTCAGAGACGATACAATTAAAAAATTTAAATGGTCACTAAATGAAAGCTTATTGAAACACCCTGACGATGTCACAGCTCTTGCAACTGATATAGATTCTTTTTTTTCTGAGAATATACAGGCAAGTAATTGTAACTCTTTGATATGGGAAACGCATAAAGCCGTTATTAGAGGCAGACTGATCAGACTTGAAGCTTACAAAAAAAAAAAAAACGAAAAGCAGATTTCAGATCTTGAATGATCTTACTTCTCTGAGATCTAAACTACTTGACCTTTTGGACCAGAAAAATCAGAAATATCTATACCTAGCGAAATTCAGCAAATACTTAGAAGATAATAGATGCGGTAAGAGACTGGCTAGACTCCTCAGAAAACAGAAAAATAAGTCATATATCACCAAAATTAGAGATCAAAAGAACTCCTTGAAACTTTCAACTCCGGATATTATGAAGGTATTTAGACAATACTATGAAGAACTATATAACCTCGGAAAAAGTTTACCTACCCCAACAGATCTAAAATCCAAAATAAGAGATTTCTTAGGTTCACTTCCCCTCCCTAAAATATCAGTAGCCCAGCAGACTAAACTAACCAGACCTTTCTCGCAGGAAGAAATAGGATCCGTAATAAAATCTTTGCCAAACGGAAAGAACCCAGGCCCAGATGGACTGACGGCCACATATTATAAAAATATTTCTGAAAAACCTTTCCCCACACTTAGACACTTATTTTAATGGTATAGCGACTGGTGACTCATTTCGCGCAGAGTCCCTACTAGCTCATATCACAGTAATACCAAAAGAAGGTAAAGATAACTCCATTTGCTCCAATTATAGACCAATATCATTGTTAAATGTCGACATAAAAATTTACGCCAAGCTTATAGCCATGAGACTTCAGCACATCCTCCCTGGTATACTACATCCTGATCAAGTTGGATTCACAGAAGGCAGAGAATCCAAGGATAATATCTATAGGGTTCTTCACGCCATACAATTTGCACAATCTAAAAACTTTCCTTTATCATTTGTCACAACTGATGCTGAAAAGGCATTTGACAGGATAAGTTGGAGTTACTTGGAGGAGGTGCTGAACAATTTTGGTTTCCCACAACCGTTCATATAAAAAATACTTGCTATGTACAGTCGTGGCCAAAAGTTTTGAGAATTACATAAATATTGGAAATTGGAAAAGTTGTTGCTTAAGTTTTTATAATAGCAATTTGCATATACTCCAGAATGTTATGAAGAGTGATCAGATGAATTGCATAGTCCTTCTTTGCCATGAAAATTAACTTAATCCCAAAAAAAACTTTCCACTGCATTTCATTGCTGTCATTAAAGGACCTGCTGAGATCATTTCAGTAATCGTCTTGTTAACTCAGGTGAGAATGTTGACTAGCACAAGGCTGGAGATCATTATGTCAGGCTGATTGGGTTAAAATGGCAGACTTGACATGTTAAAAGGAGGGTGATGCTTGAAATCATTGTTCTTCCATTGTTAACCATGGTGACCTGCAAAGAAACACGTGCAGCCATCATTGCATTGCATAAAAATGGCTTCACAGGCAAGGATATTGTGGCTACTAAGATTGCACCTCAATCAACAATTTATAGGATCATCAAGAACTTCAAGGAAAGAGGTTCAATTCTTGTTAAGAAGGCTTCAGGGCATCCAAGAAAGTCCAGCAAGCGACAGGATCGTCTCCTAAAGAGGATTCAGCTGCGGGATCAGAGTGCCACCAGTGCAGAGCTTGCTCAGGAATGGCAGCAGGCAGGTGTGAGCGCATCTGCACGCACAGTGAGGCGAAGACTTTTGGAAGATGGCCTGGTGTCAAGAAGGGCAGCAAAGAAGCCCCTTCTCTCCAAAAAAAACATCAGGGACAGATTGATCTTCTGCAGAAAGTATAGTGAATGGAATGCTGAGGACTGGGGCAAAGTCATATTCTCCGATGAAGCCTCTTTACGATTGTTTGGGGCATCTGGAAAAAGGCTTGTCCGGAGAAGAAAAGGTGAGCGCTACCAGCAGTCCTGTGTCACGCCAACAGTAAAGCTTTCTGAGACCATTCATGTGTGGGGTTGCTTCTCATCCAAGGGAGTGGGCTCACTCACAATTTTGCCCAAAAACACAGCCATGAATAAAGAATGGTACCAAAACACCCTCCAACAGCAACTTCTTCCAACAATCCAACAACAGTTTGGTGAAGAACAATGCATTTTCCAGCACGATGGAGCACAGTGCAATAAGGCAAAACGTTGACATTTTGGGTCCATGGCCTGGAAACTCCCCAGATCTTAATCCCATTGAGAACTTGTGGTCAATCCTCAAGAGGCGGGTGGACAAACAAAAACCCACTAATTCTGACAAACTCCAAGAAGTGATTATGAAAGAATGGGTTGCTATCAGTCAGGAATTGATTGAGAGCATGCCCAGTCGAATTGCAGAGGTCCTGAAAAAGAAGGGCCAACACTGCAAATACTGACTCTTTGCATAAATGTCATGTAATTGTCAATAAAAGCCTTTGAAATGTATGAAGTGCGTGTAATTATATTTCACTACATCACAGAAACAACTGAAACAAAGATCTAAAAGCAGTTTAGCAGCAAACTTTTTGAAAACTAATATTTTTGTCATTCTCAAAACTTTTGGCCACAACTGTATATGTAATTCCATAAATATCGAGAATCATAAAACACTTTAGAGAAAAGTGCCTCAGCAAACTATACTTTGCTGAAAGTACCCAACTATCCTGGATTCTTTTACCTTACCCATCTCACCTATAATGCCAGGAAAAGAGATTAAGGATCATTATATTTCTCCACAATTCCTCTCATATATCGTTGAGGCTCCAGGAGGTATATATTTCTTCAGGGAATGCAGAATGTGACATAAAGAATCCATGAGACCGCTAAGTATTCATAGCAATGAGTAGTTTTCTAAGGGCTATGGTAAGTACTGTTTTCTGGACTAAATATTTATGGAATGATGGGCAGGTTGGTAGTGGGGCCTATGATTTCTTTCTTGGCTAGTGAAAATTTTTATTAACACAACTCCTGCTCGAGACTGAGCTATTTAGGCTCAAGGTGTACAATAGAGAAAGAAATTCATCTTGGGAGAAAGAACCCGTCTGAAGAGACTGCAACTGAGATTGCTAAATTCAGACTGGACATTTACTCCTGGTGTGAGGTACTCACGTAAATGTAACTTTGTTTGAGTGGTGGGTACAAAGCCACTTGTATAGTCATGGAAACATGTATATTTAGAGTTTAACCAAGCAGTGTTTGATTTGTGTTTCGAGCCTGAATGTAAAGGTTATATGTTAATTTTGTGCTAGAGAATAAAGGACATGCAGACAAAGCTCTATTTGAAATTGACTTTTGCATTTGATCCCATTTTGCCTATCATTACAGAGAATATATATGTATATGTATAGTGTTGATCGAGCACCGTAGTGCTCGGGTGCTCGAGGGCTCGGGGTCGAACACATCATGATGTTCGGGTGCTCGACCGAGCACCCGAGTATAATGGAAGTCAATGGGAGAACCCGAGCATTAAACCAGGTACCCCCTGCTCTGAAGAGGGGAGGGTGCCTGGTTCATAGAAAAATGTCAGACATTGATGGAAAAACCACCGAAATGGTTCGGGAACAGCATGGAGAGGATGTCTGGATGCATCTTGAACTCCCAGGTCGCTGCTGGGAACGATGTTGTCCGATTCGTACGCCACTTTTACAGACTGACAATAATACGCACAAAACCGAATATGATAATCGACTTTAGAGGAAAATTTGTTATGAAACATTATTCCCTGTATATTAACTTGTATATAAAGTGCAAGCTCAGGCAACAATTTTGTTGATTTTCGGAACTGGGGCCAGTGGCATCCGTATTGCGCCGCCAGAGGGGAAATTTGTGGACCGGTGCAAGACGAACCGCAGTGAAAGCATTTGCCAAGAATGTTTTCATTAGTCAACAATGAAAGTCGGAGGTTCGAAGACGATCTGACAGGCGATCCGGCTGCGTTATTCCCATGACCCGCCGAGCAGCTTCCGGGAAACCAAAGTCTTTGGGTTCCGGGAGGAGTATGGTTGCAAATCTGAAACTTAAACTAATTGACAGAAGGGCACCACCAGAAGTGGAGCCTGCGTCTTAATTTGACTCAACACAGCAAACCTCACCCGGCCCGGAAACGGATAGGATTCTGTGGGTGGTGATGCATGGCCGTTCTGAGTTGGTGGAGCGATTTGTCTGGATAATTCCGATAACCAACAAGACTTTTCCGTGCTAATTAGTTAGGTGACCCCCGACGGTGAGGATTGTGTTGACCAGACTCTTATGGGAGAGTGCCTGCTGCTTACCTGACCATCGAAAAATTAAGAGAATGCCAAGAGTGTGCAAAGCAGTAATCAAAGCAAAAGGTGGCTACTTTGAAGAACCTAGAATATGACATATTTTCAGTTGTTTCACACTTGTTTGTTATGTATATAATTCCACATATGTTAATTCATAGTTTTGATGCCTTCATAGTCATGAAAATAAAGAAAAGTCTTTGAATGAGAAGGTGTGTCCAAACTTTTGGTCTGTACTGTGTATATATATATATATATATATATATATACAGTAAGGTCCATAAATATTGGAACATCGACAAAATTCTAACATTTTTGGCTCTATACACCACCACAATGGATTTGAAATGAAACGAACAACATGTGCTTTAACTGCAGACTGTCAGCTTTAATTTGAGGGTATTTACATCCACATCAGGTGAACGGTGTAGGAATTACAACAGTTTGCATATGTGCCTCCCACTTGTTAAGGGACCAAAAGTAATGGGACAGAATAATCATAAATCAAACTTTCACTTTTGATTACTTGGTTGCAAATCCTTTGCAGTCAATTACAGCCTGAAATCTGGAACGCATAGTCATCACCAGACGCTGGGTTTCATCCCTGGTGATGCTCTGCCAGGCCTCTACTGCAACTGTCTTTAGTTCCTGCTTGTTCTTGGGGCATTTTCCCTTCTGTTTTGTCTTCAGCAAGTGAAATGCATGCTCAATTTAAATCAGGTCAGGTGATTGACTTGGCCATTGCATAACATTCAAATTCTTTCCCTTAAAAAACTCTTTGGTTGCTTTTGCAGTATACTTTGGGTCATTGCCCAAGTTCTGAAGCATTTGGCTGAATATGAGCAAATAATATTGCCCTAAACACTTCAGAATTCATCCTGCTGCTTTTGTCAGCAGTCACATCATCAATAAATACAAAAGAACCAGTTTTATTGGCAGCCATACATGCCCACGCCATGACACTACCATCACCATCGCCATGACACTACCATCACGGAAACATGGCTGCATGATGACATCCCGGACAACGCTCTCCATCTCCACGGATTTAACTTTGTTTGTGCGGACCGCGTACCATCCCTTTCGGGGAAGTCCAAAGGCGGCGGCATCTGCTTCTACATCAGCGCTACCTGGTGCCCTAGTGTCTCCCTCTTAGAACGGATATGCACTGCGAACCTTGAGGCGCTCCTCATCAACTGCAGGCCGGCCTACTCACCAAGGGAGTTCTCTTCGTACATGCTGGTGGGTGTTTGCATCCCCCCGACGCTGACACCGGTAATGCCCTGCAGGCCCTCAGCGATACCATCACAAACTGGGAGTCGGCCCTTCCTGGCTCACTGTTCATCGTGTTGGGTGATTTTAATAAAGCGGACCTCTGTCGTGTCCTACCACGCTACTCCCAGCACATTGATTGTCCCACGAGACTCTCGAACACCTTGGATCATTGTTACACGCCTCTAAGGAAAGCGTACAAAGCCATCCCGAGAGCCGCATTAGGCTCATCCGACCACTGCCTTGTCCATCTGGTCCCCTCCTACAGACGTCGCCTAGAGTCATCGAAACCGATCTGTAGAACTTCCAGAGTGTGGTCCGAGGAGGCCAAGCTACAATTACAGGCCTGTTTTGACTGCACAGACTGGGGAGCCCTAGAAGAGAATGACCTGGACACCTGCGCGGATGTTGTCTCCTCGTACATCAGTTTCTGCGAAGACTCCTGCGTCCCCTCAAGATCTTACACGATTTACCCAAATGAAAAACCGTGGTTTACAAACAAGCTCAAGCAACTACGCAGGAAACCGCGCATAAATCCGGTAATCAAATAGAATACAGACTGGCCAAAAACTGCCTTAATCGGGAACTGCGTGCGGCGAAACGGGCATACGCGGAACGCATCCACCATTCTATGCGCTCAAACCACCATTCTTTGCGTTTCTGATCTAAACAACTTCCGGCCCGTGGCTCTGACTTCGGTGGTCATGAAGACCCTAGAGAAGTTGGTCCTCTCCATCCTGAAGACCGCCACTCTGGACCGGCTGGACCCTCTGCAATTCGCCTACAGGGCAAACAGATCCACTGACGATGCGATTAACATGTGCCTAGAATACGTCACTGAACACCTCGACAAACCCAACACATACGCGAGAATCCTCCTTTTAGACTTCAGCTCGGCTTTTAATACCATCTCCCCCAGCATCCTGCAGAGGAACCTTACAGCGCTTGATGTCCACCCAACACTACGACATTGGATCATGGACTTTCTCACTAACAGAACCCAGGTCGTCAGATTAGGCAATCTGACCTCCAAACCGAGGGTCACCAACACTGGCGCCCCTCAGGGATGTGTACTATCGCCGTTCCTGTTCTCTCTGTACACGAACGAGTGCAGATCGGAGGAGGCCTCAGTTAAAGTCATCAAGTTTGCAGATGACACCACACTCGTGGGCCTGATTAGCGACAGCGATGAGCAGGCCTACCGTAAGGAAATCGACAGGGCTACTGGTGCGGCGTGCACAATATGGTCCTAAACGCCACAAAGACGGTCGAGCTGGTCGTCGACTTCAGGAAGGGAAGGGTAGTCCCCCCCCCGACCTTTATTGACGGATGTGAAGTCGCAAGGGTACCCAGTGCCCGCCTCCTAGGCACGACAATCTCTGAGGACCTATCCTGGCATCCCAACATCTCGTCCATCATAAAGAAGGCTCACGAGCGGCTCTATTTCCTTCGACAACTGAGGAAGTTCGGCATGGCTCAGGACCTACTGAAGTCCTTCTACTCCTGTACCATCGAGTCGGTACTGTGCTCGTCCCTTCTGGTGTGGTATGCCGGCTCATCAGCCAGTGACAAGAGCAAACTACAAAGGGTCATCAACTCGGCGGAGAGAACTACTTGACTGCCACTACCACCCCTTGACTCTATCTTCTCCAACAGACTGCGCTCCGGGGCTCTGAAAATATTCAATGACCACTCCCATCCGGGCCATCATCTCTTCAGACGTCTAAAGTCCGGCCGCAGGTATCAGGCCATCCCTGCAAAGACATAGAGGAGGCTGAACACTTTCTTCCTAACGGCCGTCAGACTGCTGAACTCATCACACCCCATCTCCCGCCCATAATCCCTCGCCCCGGATGTGCCCATTGCATAACCCCCCCCTTCCACCCCCTAGTACTATGCCTGTACCTGTGCCTAACCCAATTACGAGCACGAATAAAGCTAATTCTGATTCTGACCATGCTTCACTGATGAGGTGGTATGCTTAGGATCATGAGCAGTTCCTTTCCTTCTCCAAACTCTTCTCTTCCCATCACTCTGGTACAGGGTAATATTGGTCTCATCTATCCATAGGATGTTGTTCCAGAACTGTGAAGGCTTTTTTAGATGTCATTTGGCAAACTCTAATCTGGCCTTCCTGTTTTTGAGGCTCACCAATGGTTTACATCTTGTGGTGAAACCTCTGTATTCACTCTGGTGAAGTCTTCTCTTGGTTGTTGACTTTGACACACATACACCTACTTCTTGGAGAGTGTTCATCTGGCCAACTGTTGTGAAGGGTGTTTTCATTCACCAGGGAAAGAATTCTTCTGTCATCCACCACAATTGTTTTCCGTGGTCTTCCGGGTCTTTTGGTGTTGCTGAGCTCACCGATGCGTTCCTTCTTTTTAAGAATGTACCAAACAGTTGTTTGGGCCATGCCTATGTTTTTGATATCTCTCTGATGGGATTGTTTTGTTTTTTCAGACTAATGATGGGTTGCTTCACTGATAGTGATGGCTCCTTGGATCTCATCATAAAAGTTGACAGCAACAGATTCCAAATGCAAATAGCACACTTAAAATGAACTTTGGACCTTTTATCTGCTCATTGTAATTGGGATAATGAGGGAATAACACAAACTTGACCATGGAACAGCTGAAAAGCCAATTGTCCCATTACTTTTGGTCCCTTAACAAGTGGGAGGCACATATGCAAACTGTTGTAATTCCTACACCGTTCACCTGATTTGGATGTAAATACCCTCAAATTAAAACAGTCTGCAGTTAAAGCACATGTTGCTCGTTTCATTTCAAATCCATTGTGGTGGTGTATAGAGTCAAAAATGTTAGAATTGTGTCGATGTCTCGATATTTATGGACCGACTGTATATATACTGTATATATATATATATATATATATATAGACAACGTAGAATCAGGGCAGCACGCCTGGTGGTAGATAGATGGGTGCCAGCGGTGGAAACACCTTACCAAGGTGTATAATGTAGAAAAAGAAAAGACACCGCAGCACATCCGTAGGTGAAAAATGTGGATCTTTATTCACCCTTGCGACGTTTCAGTCCACTTGCTGGGATTATTATCATCGCTTGATAATAGTCCCAGCAAGTGGACTGAAACGTCGCAAGGGTGAATAAAGATCCACATTTTTCACCTACGGATGTGCTGCAGTGTCTTTTCTTTAACTTTTTCTATATATATATATATATATATATATATATATATATATATATATATATATTAGCTGATGACCCGGGGTTGCTCGGGTATTTATTTATTGCAATTTTTAATTAAATAACATTGACTTTCACAATGGCCGCCCCTTTAATGGTGACTGCCCCTTTAACTGTAACTTTCACAGTGGCCACCTCTTTAACGGTGACCGCCCCGTTAACAGTGACTTTCACAGTGGCCGCCCCTTTAACGGTGACCACCCCTTTAACAGTGACTTTCACAGTGGCAGCCCATTTAACGGTGAATGCCCCGTTAATAGTGACTTTTACAGTGGCCGCCCTTTTAACAGTGACTTTCACAGTGGCCGCCCCTTTGACAGTGACCGCCCCTTTAACAGTGACTTTCACAGTGGCTGCCCCTTTAACAGTGACAGCCTAACAGTGAATTTCACGTTGGCCGTCCCTTTAACAGTGACTTTCACAGTGGCCGCCCCTTTAACGGTGACCGCTCCTCTAATGTTGACCGCCCCTTTAACAGTGACTTTTTCTTAGTAAAAGCCAAAAATGGAAGAGACAACTGTGGTACTCAGCAGAAGTGGCCAAAATCATTAAAAACAAAAAGATAGCATTTAGTAATTATAAAAAAAATAAAAAATGAAGATTAGGCAGAGGGAGGCTAAACAAGTTATAAGAGCTTCTAAAGCACAGGCAGAAGAGAAATTAGCTCAGTCAGTGAAAAAAGGTGATAAGACATTTTTCAGATACATAAATGAAAAATGGAAACTAAAACAAGGATTTACCAAATTAAAAACGAAAGAAGGAAGGTATATGGAAGAAGATAAAGAACTAGCTGACTGCCTAAATGAATACTTCTGTTCAGTTTTTACAAAGGAAAATAAAGGAAAAGGACCTCAGTTAGGAAGGAAGACTAATGAATCTTTTGATGCATGTGTCTTTACAGAGGAAGAGGTTCTAAGTCAGCTTAGCGGTGAACTAGCTAAACCATTAACAGATTTATTTAACCAATCACTGGTAACAGGAGTCATCCCAGAAGATTGGAAATTAGCAAATGTTGTGCCCATTCACAAGAAAGGTAGTATGGAGGAATCGGGCAACTATAGCCCAGTAAGCCTGACATCAATAGTGGGGAAATTAATGGAAACCGTACTTAAGGAGAGGATTGTGGAACATCTAAAATCCCATGGATTGAAAGATAAAAAACAGCATGGGTTTACTTCAGGGAGATCATGTCAAACTAATCTTATTGATTTTTTTTAGTGGGTGACTAAAATAATAGATGACGGAGTTGCAGTAGACATCGCTTATCTAGACTTTAGTAAGGCTTTTGATACTGTCCCACATAGAAGCAGTGTCGGACTGGGGTACCTAGGGCCCACCAATAAAATTTATTTTGGGGGCCCACAATACGGATACATTCAAATATAATAAATAATTTAACAAGTTTTTTATATGAACATAGGCTGGTTGAGGTGCTGTACATTGAATATATGTATGTAGTGCAGTAAATCTAATGTGTTATGTGCCACTTGTGCAGGGGGTGAGAGACTAGTGGCCCACCTTGCTCAGGGGCCCACCGGGGAATTCACCTGTACCCCTGTAGGCCAGTCCGAGTCTGCATAGAATGTTTATCAATAAATTTAAGTCTTTGTGCTTGGACCCTGCACTGAAAAACTATAAGGAAAAAAATAGAACATGTAAAAAACAAATAAAAGCGGCCAAACTAGAGACCGAGAGATTAATTGCCAAAGAGAGTAAAACTAACCCTAAAATGTTCTTTAATTATATAAATGTTAAAAAGTATAAATCTGAAGGTGTCGGCCCTTTAAAGAGTAATAAGGGGGGAGTCGCAGAGAGCGACGAGGAGAAAACAAAGCTGTTAAATATTATTTTTTCCTCCAATGTATTCACTGAGGAAAATAAACTGTCAGATGAAATGCTGAATGTAAAAATAAATTCCACATTAAAGTGTCCTGTCTGACCCAGGAAGAAGTACAACAGCGACTTAAAAAGATTAAAATAGACAAATCGCCAGGACCGGATGACATACACCCCGTATCCTAAGGGAATTAAGTAATGTCATAGCCAGACCCTTATTTCTGATATTTGCGGACTATATACTGACAGGGAATGTCCCACAGGATTGGCGCATGGCAAATGTGTTGCCAATATTCAAAAAGTGTCCAAAAACAGAGCCTGGAAACTATAGGCCGGTAAGTTTAACATCTGTTGTGGGTAAACTGTTTGAAGGTTTTCTGAGAGATGCTATCTTAAACTCTGAGATATGCATGCGCGGCTGTGGTGTTACTTCCAGCAATTTGGCCAGGTAGGAATTAAGCTTGCATACCTTTTAATTGCTGGGCATGTAGAGTTGTTTCATACCCACACATTCCTTTATCAATTGCTGATGATGGCAGGGGGCAGGAGGAGGAGAAGTAGTATGAGCAGAAGAAGCAGTAGGTGATGGTGACAAAAAGGACATTGTACTTCATGTAGATGCCACCAAGTAGATTGGCAGAAGGAGGACACTCTTGTTGCTCTAGCCAGTGCACACCACAGTAACTGGTGATGTTCTGGTGATGTTCTGCTTGAACTACCATGGCTTATTGTAATCATGAAGATCTTGCACGCATCAATGCTTTTTTTTTTTCCAGCACTGTGGAGAAAAGCTGCCAGAGAGTAGAACGCAGACTGTGCTTAGATGTAGTGACAACCAAGCTTTGTCTGGCATGTTTTGGGCCTGCACCCACAGTATAAGTGGCATCATCAGTTCCCGAGGCACATCTGGTCTTGGCACTTTCTGGCTGTATGTTGCCTCTGCTATTTATTGCTGCCACAGTCACCACCATCATGTTATCTCCTCCTCAGCACCCTGATACGGCTCCCAGGTCCTCTCCAACACACAATTCTCACCACTTTTTTCAGACTGTGATATGTCATTGTGAGCTTCCTATTCCCTGCTATGTATTTGCCCGGAGTGCTGCTGTTGCTACCATTGCCCCTACTTCCACCGCCGTGATTATGGCTACCAGTACTACCACCACCAACAACAGAGCTATCCTCAGGGCAGTGCAAACAATGACTATTCTTACACAAGTCATCATCAGGGAGATTCTCTTGACTATGTTACATTGTGTGTGGAGGGGATTTTTTTTCTCTTCTTTGAAAAAAGTAGGCAGTCCACTAGCAGGAGGCAGTGATGACAGAGAGGATGAAACTGAAAGGCTTTTTTGGGGTTGGGACAAGGAGGAGCAGGAGGAATGCTGGCTCTAAGGTATGGTTTCAGAATAAGAGATGATCTCCACATTATCTTGCTGTGACTGAGATAAGGATGTGCCATCCAGTCCATGGTCTCCTCCTTTGTCCTCAATAATAGTGTTGCACCTTTTGGAAACCACGGAGAACTGTGACCTACTACTGCTACTGGATGAATGGCTGGTGCTGCCACCTACATTCTGATTCTGGAAGAACAAGGCATGGATGTTTTGTTTTGTACTATAAATGCTATAAAATTTAAGTTTTTGGTTCGGTACACACATATTATTAAAAAGTACTAGCAAGACTGCAAGTACTTTTTCAGTATTTTAAAGGCAGAGGTGAAAGTAAACGTCTCGAATACCTCCTGGGACTCTCTTTCCTGATTACACCCTTTAACCACCTCAGCCCCCAGTGCTTAAACACCCTGAAAGACCAGGCCACTTTTTACACTTCTGCACTACACTACTTTCACCATTTATTGCTCGGTCATGCAACTTACCACCCAAATGAATTTTACCTCCTTTTCTTCTCGCTAATAGAGCTTTCATTTGGTGGTATTTTATTGCTGCTGACATTTTTACTTTTTTTGTTATTAATCGAAATTTAACGATTTTTTTGCAAAAAAATGTCATTTTTCACTTTCAGTTGTAAAATTTTGCAAAAAAAACGAGATCCATATATAAATTATGCTCTAAATTTATTGTTCTACATGTCTTTGATAAAAAAAAAATGTTTGGGTAAAAAAAAAAAATGGTTTGGGTAAAAGTTATAGCGTTTACAGGGGCTTGGCCTGAGAGCGCATGGAGTAGGTCGCACCGCACTGAGCTCCTGCAGACATCCTGATTTTAGAGTGGTAGCAACCCCTTATATCGCAGATCCTAGCCTACCTGGTGGTTGAGAGGAGACAGGAGAGTGTGGTGCTGATCTTTTGAGTCCCGACATGCCTAGAAAGTCCGGTAAAGGGCCGCGCTGTGACAGGCCAGAGGAGAGTCGGCATGGCGCCGAGGAAGAAGAGGGGCCGGCCTTACAGCCCAAGACGAGACAGACGGCTGCCGCAAAGCTGAGCAGGTTTGCTCGCACGGAGAGTGCTGGGGGAGACTGGGCTGAGGAGAAGGAGATGGACGCTCAGGTTTCCTCTGGACAAGAGGATGAATCCACCGACGGGGAGACCCTGGACGCGGTAAATTGGCCGCCATTAACCCCTGCACGGCCGGCAAAAGACGCGGTAAGCCCTAAAGTTGTGGATGGAGCAGAGCCTACTCTAAAAGATATTATGGCCGCTGTGGCCAGTTGTAACAGCACACTGAAGGTGCTTACAGTACAGGTTGGCAGTCTGAGGTCAGACGTGTCTTTAATTAGGCATGACTTACATAAAATCACAGAACGCACCTCTGAATTGGAGAAGAGGGTGTCCACTATTGAGGACGTTATCCAGCCTTTGCAAATGGCGGCAAAATCATCTGCTAAAGATATAGCGGCGTTATACGCCAAAACAGATGACCTGGAGAACAGGTCCAGAAGGAATAACCTGCGGATTGTGGGTGTGCCAGAGAAGACGGAGGGGGATAATGCCACCGAATTTGTGGAAAAATGGCTGCACCAATTATTTCATGAAAAAGGTCTATCCTCATTATATGCGGTGGAGCGGGCGCACAGAGTCCCCATGCGGCCGCTTCCGCCTGGCAGACCTCCCCGTCCCATACTGGCGAAGATACTCCATTTTAAAGACCGGGACACTATCCTGCGACAATCTAGGGACAATGAGGAGATGGTCCTGAATGGGGTGAAAGTATCCATATTTCCGGATTATTCCAACGAAGTGCAGCGGAGGAGAAGTAGATTTATGGACATAAAGAAAAGGCTGAGAGCTCTACAAGTCCAGTACACTATGCTGTTTCCTGCTAAACTGCGTGTGGTGGCATTGGGATCCACCAGATTTTTTGAAGATCCGGAGGAGGCGACGCAGTGGCTGGACGTCCACGAGCGACAATTGAGAAGTGGTGCCCTGGACACTTGAAGGAGGCAGATATACGTTTCTTATGTTCAAGTTATATATGCATTTACACTCTAGGATTGCTTTAAATGTTGCACCAGTTAGGGAGTGTATTATGTAATGCTACCAAATGGTAGTTCCTGAGGAGGGAGCAGGCGGTAATGATAGTAAAATGTATTTCTCAGTTGTGGGGAGGATTCTCTACCTGAGGAAAAGTGTTATAAATTGTTATGCTTATTGTAGGTTAAAGGGATGGTTGCTCTCGGATTGCCCTGTTTTAATGTGGGAAGTGGATACTGAGGGGAAAGGTATCCCCAGCTACAGTAACCTGAGTACGAGAGGGAGGGAGGGGGGTGGGGGGGTAGGGAAAAGGTTGGGGGGGAAGGTTAAGGTCTTGAACTATGAGCGAGTGTTATCTGAATGGGGTGTGAGATTCAAATATGGTTTAAAGTTTTACCATGTCACAGGCGATTAGAATCTTAAGCTGGAATGTGAGAGGGATGGCTGAAGCACGGAAAAGACAGTGTATTTTTCAGTATCTGGGGCGGTTTCAGCCGGCTATATGTTGTCTTCAGGAAACGCATTTGACAGGAGAAAATTTACACTGGATGAATAAAAATTGGGTAATCCATGCGTTACATTCAACTCATTCCTCTCATTCTAGAGGTGTAAGTATGATTGTGCATAGGAGTATCAGGTATGAACATATGCAGGAGTGTGTGGATGCTGAGGGCAGGTATGTGTGTGTGGTGTGTAAGGTGGATGGAATACAGATGGTGCTGGTGTCTGTGTATATACCTCCACCGTTTGCTTCTCCGTTAATAAGAGAGATCATGGGCTTTGTGGCGGACTTCCCTGGGCTGCCGTGGCTATTGGTTGGGGACTTTAATTGCACGATGAATGACTCCCTAGATAGATGCCGGGTGGAGGGAGCAGTACATGCCTCTACAATGACTCCCTAGATAGATGCCGGGTGTTGATGTAGAAGTACATGCCTCTACAATCAGAAAGAGACTGTACAAGTTTAACTTGCATGGGAGGTGTGCAAGGAGGAAACCTTTGCTTTCCAAGAGAAACATCGAGGCCAGACTGACATTTGCCAGCGATAAAGTTGACAAAGACCAGGACTTCTGGAATAATGTTCTTTGGACAGATGAGTCCAAAATTGAATTATTTGGACACAACAGCAGAGGACATGTTTGGCGTAAACCAAACACAGCATTCCAAGAAAAGAACCTCATACCAACTGTGAAGCATGGAGGTGGAAGTGTCATGGTTTGGGGCTGCTTTGCTGCAGCAGGACCTGGTCAGCTCACCATCATAGAATCCACGATGAATTCTACTGTGTATCAGAAGGTGCTTGAAGAACATGTGAGACCATCAGTTAGAAAATTAAAGCTGAAGCGGAACTGGACCATGCAACATGACAATGACCCAAAACATACTAGTAAATCAACCAAAGATTGGCTGAAAAAGAAGAAATGGAGAGTCCTGGAATGGCCAAGTCAAAGTCCAGATTTGAATCCCATTGAGATGCTGTGGGGTGACTTGAAAAGGGCTGTACGTGCAAGAAACCCCTCAAACATCTCACAGCTGAAAAAGTTCTGCATTGAGGAGTGGGGTAAAATTTCCTCAGACCGATGTCGAAGACTGGTAGATGGCTACAAGAACCGTCTCACTGCAGTTATTTCAGCCAAAGGAGGTAACACTCGCTATTAGGGGCAAGGGTGTCCTATCTTTTTCCTCAGTTAGAATAGGCATTTTTGTAGAATGACATTTACAGAAGATCTTGAAAAGACTTTTCTTCAGTTTTCTTTGTTTAGTCGGATTACTTTAATCTCTCTGTATTGTTGAAACGGAGATGAAATAACCATTTATTAAAAATGTTACAAAAAACCACATGCTTTCAAAGGGTGTCCTAATTTTTTCACAAGACTGTATGTGTCTGAAATTGGAGGGAATGAACCGGTCAAGGTAGCTGCGGGGAGATTGCTATATGTGGCCAGGAAACTGATTGCTATGAGGTGGATCCAGGGAAGTCCGCCCACACTGAGTGAGTTTGAACGGAAGGTGCATGACATGCTGGTACTTGAAAAAGGGGTGTTTGTGAAGAGAGGGTGCCCTCAGAAGTTCGAAAAAATGTGGACTGAATGGTTATCTAATACCCACGTGGTTATATAGACATGTGATGGTCAAGACCAATGTTAGGGTTGGGGGGTTAGGGTAGGGTAAGGGGGGGAGGGAGTTTGGAAAGGTCAAGTTTCTGGTAATTTTTTGCCCATAATATGTTTTAGCAAAGGTATATGTATTGTATGGATTCATGATAATACTGAGTGGTGATATACATATGAGTAATGTTGTTCACTGAATCCGCATTGTGGATAATGTAAAGAAAGAAAAAGTCAACGTATTGTATTATGTTATAATATGTATTTATTGTTTAATAAAAACGATTTGATTCAAAAAAAAAAGTTATAGCGTTTACAAACTATGGTACAAAAATGGGAATTTCCGCTTTTTGAAGCAGCTCTGACTTTCTGAGCACCTGTCATGTTTCCTGAGGTTCTACAATGGCCAGACAGTACAAACACCCCACAAATGACCCCATTTCGGAAAGTACACACCCTAAGGTATTCGCTGATGGGCATAGTGAGTTCATAGAACTTTTTATTTTTTGTCACAAGTTAGCGGAAAATGATGATTTTTTTTTTTTTTTTTTTTCTTACAAAGTCTCATATTCCACTAACTTGTGACAAAAAATAAAAAGTTCTATGAACTCACTATGCCCATCACGAAATACCTTGGGGTCGTTTCTTTCCAAAATGGGGTCACTTGTGGGGTAGTTATACTGCCCTGGCATTCTAGGGGCCCAAATGTGTGGTAAGGAGTTTGAAATCAAATTCTGTAAAAACTGACCAGTGAAATCCGAAAGGTGCTCTTTGGAATATGGGCCCCTTTGCCCACCTAGGCTGCAAAAAAGTGTCACACATCTGGTATCTCCGTACTCAGGAGAAGTTGGGGAATGTGTTTTGGGGTGTCATTTTACATATACCCATGCTGGGTGAGAGAAATATCTTGGCAAAAGACAACTTTTCCCATTTTTTTATACAAAGTTGGAATTTGACCAAGATATTTATCTCACCCAGCATGGGTATATGTAAAATGACACCCCAAAACACATTCCTCAACTTCTCCTGAATACAGAGATACCAGATGTGTCAAACTTTTTTGCAGCCTAGGTGGGCAAAGGGGCCCATATTCCAAAGAGCACCTTTCGGATTTCACAGGTCATTTTTTACAGAATTTGATTTCAAACTCCTTACCACACATTTGGGCCCCTAGAATGCCAGGGCAGTATAACTACCCCACAAGTGACCCCATTTTGGAAAGAAGAGACCCCAAGGTATTCGCTGATGGGCATAGTGAGTTCATGGAAGTTTTTATTTTTTGTCACAAGTTAGTGGAATATGAGACTTTGTATGAAAAAAAAAAAAATCATCATTTTCCACTAACTTGTGACAAAAAATAAAAAATTCTAGGAACTCGCCATGCCCCTCACGGAATACTTTGGGGTGTCTTCTTTCCAAAATGGGGTCACTTGTGGGGTAGTTATACTGCCCTGGCATTCTAGGGGCCCAAATGTGTGGTAAGGAGTTTGAAATCAAATTCTGTAAAAAATGACCAGTGAAATCTGAAAGGTGCTCTTTGGAATATGGGCCCCTTTGCCCACCTAGGCTGCAAAAAAGTGTCACACATCTGGTATCTCTGTATTCAGGAGAAGTTGAGGAATGTGTTTTGGGGTGTCTTTTTACATATACCCATGCTGGGTGAGATAAAGATCTTGGTCAAATGACAACTTTGTATAAAAAAAATGGGAAAAGTTGTCTTTTGCCAAGATATTTCTCTCACCCAGCATGGGTATATGTAAAATGACACCCTAAAACACATTCCCCAACTTCTCCTGAGTACGTAGATACCAGATGTGTGACACTTTTTTGCAGCCTAGGTGGGCAAAGGGGCCCATATTCCAAAGAGCACCTTTCGGATTTCACTGGTCAGTTTTTACAGAATTTGATTTAAAACTCCTTACCACACATTTGGGCTCCTAGAATGCCAGGGCAGTATAACTACCCCACAAGTGACCCCATTTTGGAAAGAAGAGACCCCAAGGTATTCGCTGATGGGCATAGTGAGTTCATGGAAGTTTTTATTTTTTGTCACAAGTTAGTGGAATATGAGACTTTGTATGAAAAAAAAAAAAAAATCATCATTTTCCACTAACTTGTGACAAAAAACAAGAAAATTCTAGGAACTCGCCATGCCCCTCACGGAATACCTTGGGGTGTCTTCTTTCCAAAATGGGGTCACTTGTGGGGTAGTTATACTGCCCTGGCATTCTAGGGGCCCAAATGTGTGGTAAGGAGTTTGAAATCAAATTCTGTAAAAACTGACCAGTGAAATCCGAAAGGTGCTCTTTGTAATATGGGCCCCTTTGCCCACCTAGGCTGCAAAAAAATGTCACACATCTGGTATCTCCGTACTCAGGAGAAGTTGGGGAATGTGTTTTGGGGTGTCATTTTACATATACCCATGCTGGGTGAGAGAAATATCTTGGCAAAAGACAACTTTTCCCATTTTTTTATACAAAGTTGGAATTTGACCAAGATATTTCTCTCACCCAGCATGGGTATATGTAAAAAGACACCCCAAAACACATTCCTCAACTTCTCCTGAATACAGAGATACCAGATGTGTGACACTTTTTTGCAGCCTAGGTGGGTAAAGGGGCCCATATTCCAAAGAGCACCTTTCGGATTTCACAGGCCATTTTTTACAGAATTTGATTTCAAACTCCTTACCACACATTTGGGCACCTAGAATGCCAGGGCAGTATAACTACCCCACAAGTGACCCCATTTTGGAAAGAAGAGACCCCAAGGTATTCGCTGATGGGCATAGTGAGTTCATGGAATTTTTTATTTTTTGTCACAAGTTAGTGGAATATGAGACTTTGTATGAAAAAAAAAATCAAAAAAAAAATCATCATTTTCCACTAACTTGTGACAAAAAATAAAAACTTCCATGAACTCACTATGCCCATCAGCGAATACCTTGGGGTCTCTTCTTTCCAAAATGGGGTCACTTGTGGGGTAGTTATACTGCCCTGGCATTTTCCAGGGGCCCTAATGTGTGGTAAGTAGGTAAATGACCTGTGAAATCCGAAAGGTGCTCTTTGGAATGTGGGCCCCTTTGCCCACCTAGGCTGCAAAAAAGTGTCACACATGTGGTATCGCCGTATTCAGGAGAAGTTGGGGAATGTGTTTTATGGTGTCATTTTACATATACCCATGCTGGGTGAGAGAAATATCTTGGCAAAAGACAACTTTTCCCATTTTTTTATACAAAGTTGGCATTTGACCAAGATATTTATCTCACCCAGCATGGGTATATGCAAAATGACACCCCAAAACACATTCTACAACTTCTCCTGAATACGGAGATACCACATGTGTGACACTTTTTTGCAGCCTAGGTGGGCAAAGGGGCCCAAATTCCTTTTAGGAGGGCATTTTTAGACATTTGGATACCAGACTTCTTCTCACGCTTTGGGGCCCCTAAAATGCCAGGGCAGTATAAATACCCCACATGTGACCCCATTTTGGAAAGAAGACACCCCAAGGTATTCAATGAGGGGCATGGCGAGTTCATAGTAAAAAAAATTTTTGGCACAAGTTAGCGGAAATTGATTTTTTTGATTTTTTTTCTCACAAAGTCTCCCTTTCCGCTAACTTGGGACAAAAATTTCAATCTTTCATGGACTCAATATGCCCCTCAGCGAATACCTTGGGGTGTCTTCTTTCCAAAATGGTGTTATTTGTGGGGTGTTTGTACTGCCCTGGCATTTGAGGGTCTCCGCAATCATTACATGTATGGTCAGCATTAGGAGTTTCTGCTATTCTCCTTATATTGAGCATACGAGTAATGAGATTTTTTTTTTCCGTTCAGCCTCTGGGCTGAAAGAAAAAAATGAACGGCACAGATTTCTTCATTCGCATCGATCAATGTGGATGAAAAAATCTCTGCCAAAAAAAGAAAAAGGAGGGGAAAGGCGTCTGCCAGGACATAGGAGCTCCGCCCAACATCCATACCCACTTAGCTCGTATGCCCTGGCAAACCAGATTTCTCCATTCACATCAATCGATGTGGATGAATAAATCCTTGCCAGGATTTTTTTTATATACAAAGTGTTTGCCAAAGCATAGGAACACCGACACCTCCTCAGCTCATATGCCTCGGCAAACGTATCTTTTACTGCAGAGGAGAAATCTCGTCTTGCAGCGCCGCATACACCGACTTGCGTGTAATCTGACAGCAGCGCAATGCTTCTGTCCGAATGCACATCAGTGCTGCAGCTAGTCGATCGGTTGGTCCACCTGGAAGGTAAAAAAAAATAAAAAAAAAATGAAAAAACCAGGCCGCAACACAATAATTTTATTAACTTTGGAAGAGAACATATTAACTTTAACTTTTTGAACTAAACATTAACCTTTTTGCTTACTGGTGTTTTTTTTTTTTTTTGTTTTTTTTTACCTTTATAGAACAAACCTCTCCTTCCCCATTGGACAATGTGCAAAGCGCAAATCGCCCAAAGATGTGGCGAAGTACGTTATGCACTTTATCCCAGGTGAAAGGAGAGGTTTGCAGCAGCTGTGAGAGAAAGGGCCCTAATAGCCCTGTGTGCCTGTCCTGGTGAGATGTGATCCCTATGCTAGGTGTACCTGTGTGTGGTACTTCCGGAAACACTCTCCTAAGCATAGGGCAGGGTGGTCCGGACAGTCAGGACAGAAATAGCGGGTGTCACGCCTTATTCCACTCCTGCTACAGACACGACATTTTTTTCGGGGTGGCGGTTGGGTTGAGGTACCAGCAACGACACTGGGGAAATGTCGCTTGTGTAGACGGCTAACTACACTGGTGGATGGGGCCACGGAACCTCCTGGATAAAGGAGGTTCTCGATGATCTCTTCCTGGAATTTGAGGAAGGATCGTGTTCTCCCAGCCTTACTGTAGAGAACAAAACTATTATACAGCGCCAATTGAATTAAATATACAGACACCTTCTTATACCAGCGTCTGGTTCTGCGGGAAACTAAATAGGGAGCCAACATCTGGTCATTGAAGTCCACCCCTCCCATGAGCGCATTATAGTCGTGGACTGAGAGGGGCTTTTCAATGACACGGGTTGCCCTTTCAATTTGGATTGTCGTGTCTGCGTGAATGGAGGAGAGCATGTAAACGTCACGCTTGTCTCTCCATTTCACCGCGAGCAGTTCTTCGTTACACAAGGCAGCCCTCTCCCCCCTTGCAAGACGGGTGGTTACA
This sequence comes from Bufo bufo, assembly GCF_905171765.1. Classification (NCBI taxonomy): domain Eukaryota; kingdom Metazoa; phylum Chordata; class Amphibia; order Anura; family Bufonidae; genus Bufo; species Bufo bufo. Next base: position 518,531,039 of record NC_053391.1, on the reverse strand, counting down.
AGCTGTTGGGGGAAGCCCACGCGACTAGTTCGCGCGGTGCCACAGGCGCAAATCCGTTCTATAAACAAATGCCTAAAGAGGGCCACACTTGTGTAAAAATTGTCCACATAAAGATGGTACCCCTTGCCAAATAAGGGTGACACCAAGTCCCAGACTGTCTTCCCACTGCTCCCCAGGTAGTCAGGGCAACCGACCGGCTCCAGGGTCTGATCTTTTCCCTCATAGATCCGAAATTTGTGGGTATAGCCTGTGGCCCTTTCACAGAGCTTATACAATTTGACCCCATACCGGGCACGCTTGCTTGGGATGTATTGTTTGAAGCCAAGGCGCCCGGTAAAATGTATTAGGGACTCGTCTACGCAGATGTTTTGCTCAGGGGTATACAAATCTGCAAATTTCTGGTTGAAATGGTCTATGAGGGGCCGAATTTTGTGGAGCCGGTCAAAAGCTGGGTGGCCTCTGGGACGGGAGGTGGTGTTGTCGCTAAAGTGCAGGAAACGGAGGATGGCCTCAAATCGTGCCCTGGACATAGCAGCAGAGAACATGGGCATGTGATGAATCGGGTTCGTGGACCAATATGACCGCAATTCATGCTTTTTGGTTAGACCCATGTTGAGGAGAAGGCCCAGAAAAATTTTAAGTTCGGAAACTTGGACTGGTTTCCACTGGAAAGGCTGGGCATAAAAGCTTCCCGGGTTTGCGGTTATAAATTGTGTGGCATACCGGTTTGTCTCTGCCACGACTACGTCCAAGAGCTCCGCAGTCAAGAACAGCTCAAAAAATCCCAGGACCGTACTGATCTGAGCCGTCTCAACCCGAACTCCAGACTGGGCGGTGAAAGGGGGAACTAATGGTGCGGCTGAAGTTGGTGACTGCCAATCAGGGTTTGCCAGCACCTCAGGGATTCTAGGGGCTCTACGGGCCTGTCTGTGCGGTGGCTGCGACGGGGTAACTAGTGCACGTGCCACCGTACCAGCTTCAACTGCCCTTCTGGTGCTCGCTACTTCACCATGTTGTACGGCAGTGCTGGTACTAGGTCCAGGGAGGGCTGCGCTGCTGGTGTATGCCTCACCACGTGATCCGGCAGCGACAGCCCCACTCTGCTGCTCTTGAAGCGGATCCTGCACAACCTGTGGTCTAGCGACACGGGGCCGGGTACGCCTGGTGCTGCCAGGGACCTCAACCTCCTCGTCCGAACTTTGGGTCAGAGAGCCACTGCTTTCTACAGGTTCATATTCTGACCCGCTAGATTCGTCAGATGAGGGTTACCATTCCTCATCCGACTGGGTCAGAATCCTGTAGGCCTCTTCAGAAGAATACCCCCTGTTTGACATTTTGGACTATTAAATTTAGGGGTATTCCCTGAGACTACCCAAGAAAAAAAGCAAGCCTGTCTTACAAAGGGGAGGCTAGCGAAGTACCGGAGGCCGCTGCGGTTGATAAAAAATATCAAAACTGATTTTTTTATCGCCGCAGAGCGTGTAAAGTGATTGTGCAGTGATCAAAAAAATTAATTTTTTGTCACTGCGGTGGGGCGGGCGTGGGTGAACGCACGTGTGGGCGACCGATCAGGCCTGATCGGGCAAACACTGCGTTTTGGGTGGAGGGCGAGCTAAGGTGACACTAATACTATTATAGATCTGACCGTGATCAGTTTTGATCACTTACAGATACTATAAAAGTACAAATGCTGATTAGCGATACGCTAAACAGCGAATAAAAGTGACTGCGGTGCGGTGGGCTGGGCGCTAACTGATCCCTAAACTACCTAACCAAGGGGCCTAAACTAATCCTAAACCTAACAGCCAATACTAGTGAAAAAAAAAAGTGTCAGTTTACACTGATCACTTTTTGTCTTTCACTAAGTGATTGACAGGGGGCGATCAAGGGGTTAATTTGGATGATGGGGGTGATGGATGGTGATCAGGGGCTAAGGGTAGTGTTTTGTGTGTACTCACAGTGATGTCTGCTCCTCTGCTGGATCCAACCGACGAAAAGGACCAGCAGAGAAGCAGAGAAGCCATATAACAGATCATATTTACTAATATGATCTGTTATCTGGCTTGTGATTCGATTTTTTAAAAATCAGCAACCTGCCAGCGACGATCATTGGCTGGCAGGTTGCTGATGCAATAGTCCTTTAACTTTGCCGGCCCGCGATGCGCATGCGCGGGCCGGCTGTGACCGAAATCTCGCGTCTCGCGAGAGGACGCGCCGGCGCGTCCAGGAGGAATGAAACAACCACCTCCAGGACGCGTCTGTGCGTACAGCGGTCCGGAGGTGATTAATATCCTGAGGATGGCGATAAAGTTGAATGTGGAGAGGCACTAGCAGCCAGCAATGAAACATGCTGGATGCTAAGGCAATCCCACATACCCACTCACCCTGTAGCGCATACCACAAGGGTGTACCACAAGTTAAGAAACAGTGTTGTAGATGTTATAATCATTCATACTCTCTGTGAATATCAAACCTAACATCTTGTGATAATCTCTGTGTTGCACTTTCCTAATGAGCAAACTAATAAGTGCATAATCCAGTTTCTATGCATATATACACTATATGGACAATGGTATTGGGACACCTACACATTACACCTAGAGGAGCTTTTATAACATCACATTCTAAATCCATAAACAATAATATGGAGTTGGTCCCCCATTTTGGCTAAAATAGCTTCTGCTCTTCTGGGAAGACTTTCTACAAGAGCTTCAGACACTGATGATGGACAAGAGGACCTGGCTCGCAATATTTTTTCTAGTTCATCCCATAGATATCTAATGGGTTTGAGGTCTGGGTTCTCTATTAGGGCTGTCTCACACGAGGGCTGTCTCACACGAGCAGATGCCGTGCGTGACATCCACTCCGTGAATGACAGCCAAGACCCGATGCAGACTGCAGAAGCACGGAGCATTAACATGATTGATAATGCTCCGTGCCTCTCTGTGATCTCTTTACTACGAAATCACAGTGAGATAAAGTTGTCACTGTGATTTCGTAGTCAAGAGATCACAGAGAGGCACAGAGCATTATCAATCATGTTAATGCTCCGTGCTTCTGCAGTCTTCATCGGGTCTTGGCTGTTATTCACGGAGCGGATGTCACGCACGGCATCCGCTCGTGTGAAACAGCCCTTAGCCATACAAGTTCTTACGCAGAAAACTCACCTAACTATGTCTCTATAGACATTGCTTTGCACACTGGGGCACAATCACTGTTCCCACAAGGTTAGAAGCATGCAATTGCTAAAAATGACTTCTTATGCTGAAGAATTAAGATTTACCTCCACTTGAATTAAGGGCCTAGGCCAACCACTGAAAAATAACCCCAGGACATTATCTCTCCTCCACCAACTTTACAGTTGTCACAAAGCAGTTTGGCAGCTAATGTTCCACTGGAACTCTCCAAACCCAGACTCATAAACCAGACTTATAGATAGAGAAACAAGTTTCATCACTCCACAGGACATGTTTCCACTGCTCCATGGTCCAGTGGTGGTGTTTGTTACTAGTATTGAGCGCGAATATTCGAAAAGCTATTTTTTTTCTTGCGAATATCGGCATTTCGAGAATTTGCAAATATTTAGAATATAGTGCTATATATTCGTAATGACGAATATATATATATATATATATATTTTTTTTTTATACAATACATATCAGGTGATCTTCCCTCCCTTCTTCTAGCTTGTGTGCCAATGAGAAGGCTTTGTCACATCTTAGCAACATCCCTAGCAACCAATAGAAAAGTTGCCTACCCCACTCCGGTATTTCGCACGCATTACGCGAATAATACATTGCCGATTTTCGCAATAAAGACTATAATCTCGAATTCGCGAATTTACAAATATATGACGAATATTGAACAAAATATTCGGGAAATATGGCGAATTCAAATTTTGCCCCTGCCATTCATCACTATTCATTACACCAGTCCATCAGACAGTTGGCATTGTGCTTAGTGATGTAAGGCTTGCATGTAGCTGCTCAGCCAAGGAAACCCATCACTTGTAACCCAGCTACACAGATTTTGTGCTGATGTTAATGCCAGAGGAGTTTTGGAACTTTGCAGTTATTATTATTATTATTATTACTTGGCTTCCCACTTTATTGCTGAGTAGCTGTGGTTCATAAATGCTTCAGCTTTGCAATAATATCACTCACAGTTGAAGGTGGAATAACGAGGATGGAAGGCATTTCACATACTGACTGCTTGAAGTTGTGGAATCTTATAACAGTACCACACTTGAATTCAGCAAGCTCTTTAGACAATCCATTCCTTTACAAATGTTTGTAAAGGCTGTCTGTATGGCTAGGGGCCGGATTTTGTACAGCTTTTGCAATGGGACTGAATAAACAACCTGAATCCGATGATTGAGAGGTTTGTATTGGTACTTTTAGCCATATATTGCATGTTTCTGCACTAATTATGGAAGATTTGTTAGCTTTCCTGACATGTCTGTTGTGGAAAATATGTGTATTCCCCATAAAATAACCATTCTAGGGCATCTTTTCTTAGAACTCTGTATTGTACGGTTACTCTGTTATTCCTCCATGTAAATAGAAGAAACACAATGGTGCTCCCTAGTGTAAAACTCAAGTAATGTAAGGAGACACACAGCTAGCACACGTTCTTACCAGAAATACCTGTAGTTGTGCATCAAAAGGCACGGCTCTAGTGAAGACAAATCCAGTACTGGGTCAGGATAGCTGCAGCTTTTCTCCCTTGAGACTAAACCACTTTCTCGAGCAGTATAGGATAAATAAAAAAGGAAATTCTTAACTAGTATAAAATGTATTAAAAAGTGTAGATAAAAAATTACAGTAAAGTGCAATGTATTACAGAAGCATTTTGCTTCCTTCTTCAGATACATGGTGAACTTTCCAAACATACTGGAATATCTGGGCAGTAGCAGGAAATGACATGTCAATAACTCCTTACTGGATAACAATCCAAATAAAAAAATGTGTACAATAATAAAAGCACAATAGCCTCAAATGAAAAAAATACATATACAAAATGGAAAAATATTTGTGCAAACCAATTGAATTGTAAACCATGACTAGGTAAAAGCATAGTGTTTCGATCAGTGCTTTTTATGTGTTATTCTGTGTTATTCCTCCTACAAATGTATGAATACAACTGGTTGCTATCAGTTAGAGTATGTCCCTACACAGTTTCCAATCAGGACACTCGTTCTTCATACATTTCTAGAATGAATAATGTCACGGCACAGCATCTCAAAATCTTGTGCATATACTCTGTGCTACAAACAGCAGGGATCCATGGGAAGTTAGGGGAGGAGACAAAAGGTGGGAAAAGCGACGTGCTTGGGCAAGTCAAACAGCAATGCTGACCCAGCGTGGGTACTTGGAACAGCAAAGCCTACCCAGCTGGGCAATTGGGAGCCATTTTTATGCAGAATAAAACTGCTTTTCCTGGACATGAAATAAAGATACAAAGTACATACAGGTATATTTGGAATGTGTTCGCAGTCTTCTGCAGGGCAATGCTGTTAGTTTTATACAGTAGAGGTGAAAATGACGTGACAGATTCCCTCCAGTTAAGGAATTCCCATACTCATTTGACATCTTAAAGCAACAGATAATGATTTTAGGGGGGAATAAATCTGTAATACAACATTTGATGAGGCCTAGATATTGGAGCAATGTAAGAAGACTTCAGTTCACTACCGAGTTGAATCTGGAACAGAACATTATGGTAGGTATGCAGCATGATAATATGGCAGGCAGATAGCAGCAGTGGCAAAATAGAGCACCATCAGCAAGGCCAGATCTATTCAGCCGGAAGAGTGGGAGACTCCTCCTTTGGGAGAATCCATGGCCTTTTCATTTTGACAAAAGTGGTGTTTTGTACACTGGAGGATAATAACTTGGGTTAGGATAACCTTAGGTGTTATTATGCTGCCTGTGGCACTAATAAACATCCCTAAGATGACACAGGAGAATGGGCAAGAGAGAGCGAGCATACTAGGCAAGTTAGGACTACTGTTCCAGCCTGATATCCAGAAGTCCATGGGAAACTTGTCATCACAAGTGTCATCATACTTTGCCCTGTCAAGTGGTGAGGGCATGGCAGAGAGAAGAGAGCCTCCAGGGCGAACGGCAATGCGTACATTGCTCCTAGAGGCTTATTTACATATTTACAACGCAGGCAGATATGAACATGAGACCAACACAGATGCCTTCAGCTGCCAAGTGCACAAGCAACAGGTCAGTCAGTTTGCTAGGTACAAATCTACTGACAGATACCCTTTAAAGCTTGACTAAGAAGACCTTTTACACCCTGTTTTCTCATACAAAGAAGCATCTAATAAAGTATATTGCAAAAATGTTTAACATCCCCATCCTATTTAAAAATAAACTGAAAAAACAGGTAGGCTTTAAGTAATATACACTAGCCAGTTACTGTAAGTATTCAAATGGTTGAAATCTAGAATATTTTTGTCATCCATGTCCACTTGTACACGCAATAACCTTTAAATTGACTTTCTTAATTCAGGATCTAACCTGAATTTAATGGTACTATGACTGATGAGGTTTATGCAGTGTAAAACACAAAGTATTCATGAAATTGATGTTATCACAGAATTACAATTTTAAGACACAGCAACACAGTCAATCAAACAAAAAACTTTACATTATAGTAACCTACAGGCTTTTCTAAAAGCCTTATTTTGACTTTGTCTTCTATATCTCTTGAACGAGAAGACATAAAAGAACACATCCTCAAAAAGGCAATGTAATAATTAGACTCCGCAGAGCAGGAAGATGTGTCAGTAGTGTTTGGATACAATTACTTCTAATTTTGAAAATCAAGTTACTGCATTGTCAGATTAAATAAGAGTATTACTTGCTCAGTATGGATTGTGCCAAGAATTACAGACTTCTTTGTACATTCACAAATTATACAGGGTAATGAGTAATCTGGTCCAGGATTCTCTGATGTACAGTTAAATAGTGTCAGAAACTGAGGTCTACTAATTTGGGTTATAAAAAAAGATACTAAAACTAAAAACTTATTTCGATTTTGTGCCAGAAAAAAGTATTTATGCTCAGTCCTGCCATTATCTCTCTGATCCCCGGCGTGGTGAACCAGCTGCTCCTGACACATCTTCTCCTTTAAGAAGCAGAGAAGACACCACAACTTCAGAAGCAGCAAGTTTGTCTCACCAGGGACCCCACACACACCTGTTGGAGCAGAGAGAGAGAGAGAAGTAAGACAGAGGTAAGACTGAGTATGCGTGTCCACCTCAGCATAGTTACTGAGGTGGACACAGAAAGGCTGTTCAATAGACACAACTAGTGGCACTATTCTAACATTATTTCTGGAATATATCTGGGGATATAATGACTTTTAATTAGGGTTGAGCGAACCCGAACTGTAAAGGGTTTGTACCGGACTTTAGGATTTTTGGACCCCGGACCCGAACCCGAACATTTCCGTAAAAGTTCGGGTTCGTTGTTTGGCGCTTTCTTGGCGCTTTTTGAAAGGCTGCACAGCAGCCAATCAACAAGCGTCATACTACTTGCCCCAAGAGGCCATCACAGCCTTGCCTACTAATGGCATGGCTGTGATTGGCCAGAGCAGCATGTGACCCAGGCTCTATATAAGCTTGAGTCACGTAGCGCCGCACGTCACTGTGCTGTTACAAGTGTAGGGAGAGGATGCTGCTGGACTTGTGATTTCAGGGAGAGAATAGGAGAGAATCTAACTCAGGGATCTACCTATAAAAAGTTGTGTGGGTGCAGGACACTATCGTTTTACCCTGCCCTGAGGCAATTGACCAAAAAAAAAATACCTTTTATAATTCTGTTAGTTAGGTGGGTGGCGGCGGCGGCCATTTTATGCATGCTCAGTGCACCAGCACTGCATCTGAGCTTTTGGGACATTGCAAATCACCATTTTTTTGGGGCAAACTACAACATCTGGATTAGTCAGTGTGCAATTTAAGGTAGAAATACACCCATCATTTTCTGGGGTTTGAAAAACACACTTTTTTTTTCAAAAAACAGTATTTTCCAGATCTGCAAGTGTTAATTTCAAGTTTAATATATACAGCATTCATATTCTGTTAGCAAAAAAAAAGACTTTTGGGCAATCTACAACATCTGCATCTGTATTAGTCAGTGTCCAATTTAAGCTCGAAATACACATCATTTTCTGGGGTTAGAAAAACACACTTTTTTGACCAAAAACACTATTTTCAGGACTTGCAGCATCAGCACGTGTGAAATTACAGGCTTATATACTGCTGTCAAATTCAGTTGTTAAACAAACAGTTGTTTGGGCACAAAAAATTTAGTTGGCAGCCTTTGATGCAGATGTCATTGTGAGATACACCCTTAATACATTTGTGTTACATTCAGAGATTTTAAATACCGCTATTTGTTCCACCTCTACATACAGGGGTTTGAATTAGGCATTTAAAATACAGCCATTTGAAATGCCGCCTTTTTGTGCAAAGATATATTTACTTCAGGCCTACACTGATTCAGGGCGTGTGTGATCCCCCTATACATACAGAGGTTTGAATTAGGCCTTTGAAATACAGCCATTTGAAATACAGCCTTTTTGTGCAAAGATATACACTGCTCAAAAAAATAAAGGGAACACTTAAACAACACAATGTAACTCCAAGTCAATCACACTTCTGTGAACTCAAACTGTCCACTTAGGAAGCAACACTGAGTGACAATCAATTTCACATGCTGTTGTGCAAATGGGATAGGAGTCTACAACCCACACAAGTGGCTCAGGTAGTGCAGCTTATCCAGGATGGCACATCAATGCGAGCTGTGGCAAGAAGGTTTGCTGTGTCTGTCAGCGTAGTGTCCAGAGCATGGAGGCGCTACCAGGAGACAGGCCAGTACTTTAGGAGACATGGAGGAGGCCGTAGGAGGGCAACAACCCAGAAGCAGGACCGCTACCTCTGCCTTTGTGCAAGGAGGAACAGGAGGAGCACTGCCAGAGCCCTGCAAAATGGCCTCCAGCAGGCCACAAATGTGCATGTGTCTGCTCGGTCAGAATAGAAACAGACTCCATGAGGGGGATATGAGGGCCCGACGTCCACAGGTGGGGGTTGCGCTTACAGCCCAACACCATGCAGGACGTTTGGCATTTGCCAGAGAACACCAAGATTGGCAAATTCGCCACTGGCACCCTGTGCTCTTCACAGATGAAAGCAGGTTCACACTGAGCACATGTGACAGACGTGACAGAGTATTGAGATGCCGTGGAGAATGTTCTGCTGCCTGCAACATCCTCCAGCATGACCGGTTTGGCATTGGGTCAGTAATGGTGTGGGGTGGCATTTCTTTGGAGGGCCGCACAGCCCTCCATGTGCTCGCCAGAGGTAGCCTGACTGCCATTAGGTACCGAGATGAGATCCTCAGACCCCTTGTGATACCATATGCTGGTGCGGTTGGCCCTGGGTTCCTCCTAATGCAAGACAATGCTAGACTTCATGTGGCTGGAGTGTGTCAGCAGTTCCTGCAAGACGAAGGCATTGATGCTATGGACTGGCCCGCCCGTTCCCCAGACCTGAATCCAATTGAGCACATCTGGGTCATCATGTCTCGCTCTATCCACCAACGTCACGTTGCACCACAGACTGTCCAGGAGTTGGCAGATGCTTTAGTCCAGGTCTGGGAGGAGATCCCTCAGGAGACCGTCCGCCACCTCATCAGGAGCATGCACAGGCGTTGTAGGGAGGTCATACAGGCACGTGGAGGCCACACACACTACTGAGCCTCATTTTGACTTGTTTTAAGGACATTACATCAAAGTTGGTTCAGCCTGTAGTGTGTTTTTCCACTTTAATTTTGAGTGTGACTCCAAATCCAGACCTCCATGGGTTGAAAAATTTGATTTCCATTTTTTTATTTTTGTGTGATTTTGTTGTCAGCACATTCAACTATGTAAAGAACTAAGTATTTCAGAAAAATATTTAATTAATTCAGATCTAGGATGTGTTATTTTTGTGTTCCCTTTATTTTTTTGAGCAGTGTATTTACTTCAGGCCTACACTGATTCAGGGCGTGTGAGATCTCCCCTATACATACAGGGGTTTGATTCAGCCATTTGAAATACAGCCATTTGAAATACAGCCATTTTGTGCAAAGAAATATTTACTTCAGGCCTACACTGTTTCAGGGCGTGTGAGATCCCCCCTATACATACAGGGGTTTGAATTAGGCATTTGAAATACAGCCTTTTTGTGCAAAGATATATTTACTTCAGGCCTACACTGATTCAGGGCGTGTGAGATCCCCCTATACATACAGGTGTTTGATTCATCTATTTGAAATACAGCCATTTTGTGCAAATAAATATTTTATTGAGACCTAGTCTGGTTCAGGCCGTGTGAAATACACCCTTTACATACTGTCGTTCTATTCTACTATTAATTAAACACCCATTTAGGGCAAGATCCTAAATTTAAAAAAATATGAGGAGAGTGTCAAATAATGGAGCTCCTGTTGCAGGGACAGGACGTGGTCGATCTGTGCCAGTTACACGCACAAGTGAAACCCCTTCCTTAGGTGTGAGTAGACGACAAAACCTGCAGCGGTATTTGGTCGGGCCTAATGCTGCTCTGCGAATGGTGAGGCCTGAACAAGTACAGGCGATAGTAGATTGGGTTGCTGACAGTGGATCCAGTTCCTTCACATTGTCTCCCACCCAGTCTCCTGCTGAAAGACCACAGTTGGCACCTGCAGCCGATGTCCATCAGTCTTTCACCTCACCTCCTTGCAAATCAGCCAAGCAGTCTTAGCCCCAAGTCATGCAGCAGTCTCTTCTGCTTTTTGATGACTCTGTTAGCAGTGTTTTCCAGGGCCATCCACCTAGCCCTGCCCCAGAAGTGAAAGAGATTGAGTGCACCGATGCCCAACCACTTATTTTTCAAGATGAGTACATGGGAGGACCATCGCAGCACGTCTCGGATGATGACGAAACACAGGTGCCAAACTGCTGGGGCTTTCGCAAGTGTGCAGACCGACAAGGAAGTCAGGGGTGAAGACTGGGTGGAAGATGATGTGGAGGACGATGAGGTCCTCGACCCCAGATGGAATCAAGGTCATGCGAGTGACCGATGTAGTTCGGAGGAAGAGGCGGTGGTCGCACAGAGCCACCAGCACAGCAGAAGAGGGAGCAGGGTGCAAAAGCGGAGCGGCCGTCCTGTAGACAGTACGCCTTCTACTTCCCACTGCAGCAAGGCACCGAGCACACCAAAGCCAGCTCCAAGGAGTTCCCTGGCGTGGCAGTTCTTCAGACAATGTGCTGACGACAAGACACGAGTGGTTTGCATGCTGTGCAATCAGAGCCTGAAGCGAGGCATAAACATTCTCAACCTGAGCACAACCTGCATGACCAGGCATTTAAGTGCAAAGCACGAGCTGCAGTGGAGTAGACACCTCAAAAACCAAGAAAGGTCTCTGGCTCCTTCTGATTCCTTTTCTGCTGCAGTCGTGGCCTTTTCATCCACCTCTGGAGTGACAGTGCCACCTGGCACCCCACAAACAGAGGATCTGCCAGCAACACCAACACCTGGGTCACCAAGCATCTCCACAATGTCACACGGAAGTGTTCAGCTCTCCATATCCGAAACGCTGGAGACGAAGAGGAAGTACCCCCCTACCCACCCGCGATCCCTAGCCCTGAATGCCAGCATTTCTAAATTACTTGCCTTTTAAATTCTGTCATTCCGTCTGGTGGAGATGGATTGTTTTAAAGGCCTTATGGCGGTGGGTGTCCCACAGTACGTTGTGCCCAGCCGCCACTACTTTTCAAGGCGAGCCATCCCTTCCCTTTACAACCAAGTAGGGGACAAAATCAGGTGTGCACTGCGCAACGCCATCTGTGGCAAGGTGCACCTGACTACGGATACGTGAACCAGTAAGCACGGTCAGGGCCGTTATATCTCCATAACAGCACACTTGGTAAATGCAGTGGAGGCTGGGCCTGAGGCGGATAGCAGTTTGGCGCATGTCCTTCGTCCACCGAGGATTGCAGGGCGCTTCAGTTTGCCTACTGTTGCTTCCTCCTCCTACTCCGCTTCTGTAACGACCGGCGTCACGCACAGGGAGGGAAAAGGGAAAGCCCTGCCCAAGGGAGAGGGAAAGGTGGTGACCCCTGACTCACCTTGCGGCTGGCACCTGACTGCCCTGACGTCCCTAGACGGGTTCCTCACCCATGCGGCCATCAAGTGCCTAAACCCTGGCTTTCCCTAAAATGAGCCCTAGATAGTGAACGGGCCGGTGGGATCGCTAGTCTGCACCACTGACACTAAGAGGGAAACACCAGGGAGAGGACAGACAATACAGGCAAACACATATACCCAGGTGGGCGACCACAGCAGACCACAAAGGTCCAACAGGGATCCGGAGGGTAGTGTTCTGGACCAACAACCAGAGAACGCAGCAACACAGCTCCAGAGGGTCAGAATAGATGTCCAGGCAGGAAGCTCTATATCAGGCAACCAGAGAAGTGTGAGAGGGGAATATAAGGAGGTTGGGAGGGCTGGACAAGGAACAGCTGAGGAGAAAGAGCTACGGATCCCTGAGTGAGACAAAAGGGTTGCAAAGCAAACCCAGAAAGCTACCATTAGGAAACAGCCCTATCTTACATTGAGCGCGCAGCCAACCGCTGCGACTTCCTGACCCCGGGTATAACGGAGTCAGGCGTGGTTCTTGACACCCTCGTGACAGTACCCCCCTCTCTACGAGGGGCCTCCGGACACTCAGGACCAGGTCTCTCAGGATGAGAGGCATGAAAAACCCGAACTAGCCTGTCTGCGTTTACCTCAGACGCAGGAACCCACATTCTTTCCTTGGGACCGTAACCTCTCCAATGCACCAGATATTGAAGAGAGCGGCGGACCCGACGAGAATTAACAATTTTGGATATCTGAAATTCTAGATTACCATCCACAACAACAGGAGGAGGTGGCAGCGGTGACGGTTCTAGAGGTGGAACATATTTTTTTAAGTAACGACTTATGAAAAACATTATGGATTTTAAAAGTCTGAGGTAACTCCAGGCGAAAAGCCACGGGGTTGATGATGGCTAAAATTTTGTAAGGACCAATAAACTTAGGACCCAGTTTCCAAGAGGGAACCTTCAATTTAATATTCCTAGTAGACAACCACACATAGTCATTCACTCCTAGGTCCGGACCTGGCGATCGTCTCTTATCAGCCATGCATTTGTATTTACCTCCCATATTTTTCAAGTTAGCTTGCACCTTCCACCATACCGATGAAAGAGATGACGAAAACCGTTCCTCTTCGGGAACCCCAGAAGACCCTTCCTCTTTGAAAGTACTGAATTGGGGATGAAAACCATATGCACCAAGAAATGGTGACTTGCCAGTGGACTCCTGACGACGATTATTTATGGCAAACTAAGCTAACGGTAAATATGATGACCACAACTCTTGGTTTTCAGACACAAAACATCTTAGATATGTCTCCAGGTTTTGGTTGGTACGCTCAGTCTGTCCATTCGACTGAGGATGGAAAGCTGAGGAAAAGGACAAGTGTACCCCCAAACGGGAACAAAAAGCTTTCCAAAATTTAGAAATAAACTGGGTACCCCGATCCGAAACAACATCGGAGGGGACCCCGTGAAGCTTCACGATTTCACTGACGAATACCTGAGCAAGAGTCCTAGCATTAGGTAGTGAGGGTAACGCAATGAAGTGTACCATTTTGCTAAACCTGTCCACTACTACCAAAATAACTGTTTTACCCACAGACAAAGGTAAGTCAGTAATAAAATCCATAGACAGATGTGTCCATGGTCTATTGGGAATGACGAGTGGTAATAGAGACCCTGCAGGACGTGTATGTGAAACTTTTGCGCGCGCACAGGTAGAACAAGAAGACACAAAATCCAATACATCCTGACACAACCTTGGCCACCAAAAATGACGAGACAATAGCTCCAGGGTTGCTTTACTACCCGGGTGCCCAGCAAATGCCGAATTATGATGTTCCTTTCATAACTCGAAACGCAGGTTCAACGGTACAAACAATTTCTCTGAGGGGCAAGAGACCGGGGCGTCCCCCTGGGCCTCTAACACCTTCCCCTCCAGAACAGAGTGTTCCGCAGAAACAACCACTCCTCTTTGAAGAATGGGCACCGGATCACTCACATTACCCCCTCCAGGGAAACAACGAGATAGTGCATCAGCCTTGGTATTCTTTGCCCCAGGACGATAGGTAATCACAAAGTTAAACCTGGTAAAAAATAGCGACCACCTAGCTTGTCTAGGGGTGAGACGCTCAGCTGATTCAAGGTACAGAAGATTTTTGTGGTCCGTAATCACAGTGACGGGGTGGACTGCCCCCTCCAAAAAGTGACGCCATTCTTCAAACGCTAGTTTAATAGCTAATAGTTCCCTATTGCCAATATCGTAGTTCTTTTCTGCTGCAGATAGTTTTTTTAGAAAAGAAAGCACAAGGACGCCATTTGCCAGGAGACGGACCCTGAGACAGCAACGCCCCCACTCCCACCTATGACACATCGACTTCAACAATAAAAGGCTGAGAGACATCAGGTTGGACTAGTACAGGTGCTGAGGTAAACCTCTCTTTTAGAGAGGAAAAAGCAACTTTAGCGGCGTCAGACCATTTAGAAAAATCAGTCCCCTTCCTAGTCATGTCAGTAAGGGGTTTTACAATAAGTGAATAATTTTTTATAAATTTCCTATAGAAATTTGCGAAGCCCAAGAACCGTTGCAGTGCTTTGAGGTTCTCAGGAAGATCCCAATCTAAAATTGCTGGACCTTCCTGGGATCCATACGGAAACCTGAAGCAGATAAAAAATAACCTAGGAATTGTATCTCCTGAACGGCGAAGACACATTTTTCAATTTTAGCATATAATTTATTCGTCCGTAAGACCTGCAGTACCTGTCTGACATGCACCTCATGTGTTTTCAGATCCGACGAATAAATTAAAATATCATCTAGGTATATTACCACAAACCTGCCGATCAGATGACTAAAAATGTCATTAACGAAATGTTGAAAGACGGCAGGAGCATTGGTCAGACCGAAAGGCATAACTAGATTTTCATAATGCCCCTCAGGGGTGTTAAAAGCTGTCTTCCACTCATCCCCCTCCTTAATACAAATTAGATTGTAGGCCCCCCTAAGATCAAGTTTGGAGAACCACCTAGCACCCGCAATCTGGTTAAATAGGTCAGGAATGAGAGGAAGAGGGTATGGGTCTCGGATGGTTATCCGATTTAATCCGCGAAAATCTAGGCAAGGACGCAGGCCCCCATCTTTCTTTTTAACGAAGAAAAACCCTGCAGCCACGGGTGAAGAAGAGGGTCTGATGTGTCCCTTAGCCAAGCTCTCGGAGATATAATCTTTCATGGCTTGTCTCTCTGGACCTGAAAGATTATATAACCTGGTCTTGGGTAATTTTGCGCCGGGAATAAGGTTAACCGGGCAATCATAAGGATGATGAGGTGGTAACTTCTGACAACCCTTTTCAGAAAAAGCGTCCTCAAAATCCGAAATAAATGTAGGTAGGGTAGTTATGGAGGCGACTAAGCAATTGCTATTTAAGCAATTTTCTCTGCACTGCTCACTCCACTCCAATATCTCCCTGGCCTGCCAATCCACCACTGGATTGTGCGCTACCAACCAGGGAAGACCCAGCACTACCGGAGTGGGAAGCCCCTCCAGAACATAACATTAAAGCATCTCGTTATGGTGGTCCCCTACCCGAAGGTGTAAATTATAAACAATGTGGGTGAGGTTTCTCTGAGACAGAGGAGCAGAATCAATAGCGAATATGGGAATAGGTCTCTGTAGCGTACAGAGAGACAAACCCATAGTGCGGGCAAAATGGGCATCTATCAAATTTACCCCTGCTCCACTGTCTAGAAAGAAAGAAATAGTCTCAGTCTTATCACCAAAAACAATAACCGCTGGCAACACAAATTGCATGTACGTATGGAGGAAACGTATACCCCCCGGCTGACATCCTCCACACAGCCTGGGGTTAGTAGTTTTCCGACGGTCTTTTGTTTCTGAGGAGAGAAGGACAGACATTAATGAAATGACCCCTCGCCCCACCAAAAAAAAAAAACCCACGCCTACGGCGAGCCTCAGGAGGACGGGCCTGACGAGTAGTTCCTCCTAGCTGCATAGGCTCGTCTAAGTCCGTACAGACTAACTGCTGCTTGGGAGGGGTTACCAATTGCTCCGGTTTTTTCAACCTGTCCCTAAGGTGTCTATCTATTCGGATAGAAAGGGACATAACCGCGTCAAGGGAAAAGGGGGTCTCATATAATGCAAGCGCATCCTTAACCCTTTCGGATTACCCAGAGCAGAACTGACTCCTGAGAGCCGGGTCATTCCATTGGGTATCCGTAGCCCACCTACGGAAGTCAGAGCAATACTCCTCTACCGGCCACTCTCCTTGTAGGAGTCTCCGTAATCTTGATTCAGCCAGTGCGACTCGGTCAGGGTCGTCATATATGAGACCCAAGGCCCCGAAAAACTCATCCACTGACCGAAGAGCCTGGGAATCAGTAGGTAAAGAGAACGCCCAAGACTGCGGGTCCCCCTGCAGCAGGGAAATAACAACCCCCACCCGCTGTTCTTCATTACCAGAGGAGTAAGAACGCAGATTAAAATATAATTTACAGGCCTCACGGAATGTCAAAAACTTGTCCCTTCCCCCAGAAAATCTGTCAGGGAGAGGGACCTTGGGTTCCGCAACAACCTGGTTACCAGTAGCAACCGCTGGGCTTGCGGTCTGTTGTAATTGCTGCTGTTGCTGGAGGACCGACGCCTTCAATCCTGCCACCTCCAAAGACAGGCCATGAAATTGTTTGGTCAGAGCAGCAATTTGATCCATACTGGATTCTAAGTAGGTTAAAAAAAAAAAAAAAAAAAAAAAATATTTTTTAACCTACACAAAATAAGGGCCAGATATAATGTAATGACCGGCGTCACGCACAGGGAGGGAAAGGGGAAAGCCCTGCCCAAGGGAGAGGGAAAGGTGGTGACCCCTGACTCACCTTGCGGCTGGCACCTGACTGCCCTGACGTCCCTAGACGGGTTCCTCACCCGTGCGGCGATCACGTGCCTAAACCCTGGCTTTCCCTAAAATGAGCCCTAGATAGTGAACGGGCCGGTGGGATCGCTAGTCCGCACCACTGACACTAAGAGGGAAACACCAGGGAGAGGACAGACAATACAGGCAAACACATACACCCAGGTGGGCGACCACAGCAGACCACAAAGGTCCAACAGGGATCCGGAGGGTAGTGTTCTGGACCAACAACCAGAGAACGCAGCAACACAGCTCCAGAGGGTCAGAATAGATGTCCAGGCAGGAAGCTCTATATCAGGCAACCAGAGAAGTGTGAGAGGGGAAAATAAGGAGGTTGGGAGTGCTGGACAAGGAACAGCTGAGGAGAAAGAGCTACGGATCCCTGAGTGAGCCAAAAGGGTTGCAAAGCAAACCCAGAAAGCTACCATAAGGAAACAGCCCTATCTTACATAGAGCGCGCAGCCAACCGCTGCGACTTCCTGACCCTGGGTATAACGGAGTCAGGCGTGGTTCTTGACACCCTCGTGACAGCTTCCTCATCCTCTACCAGCTCCTCATCCGGTCAGCGTAACACCTTCACCACCAACTTCAGCACAGCCAGGGGTAAACGACAGCAGGCAGTTTTAAAACTTATCTGTTTGGGGGACAAACCCCACACCGCGCAGGATCTGTGGACGGGCCTTGAACAACAGACCGATGAGTGGTTTGTGCCAGTCAGCCTCAAGCCCGGCCTGGTGGTGTGCGATAATGGGCGAAATCTCGTTGCAGCTCTGGGACTAGCCGGTTAGACGCACATCCCTTGCCTGGCGCATGTGCTGAATTTGGTGGTGCAGAGATTCCTTAAAAATTACCCCGACATGTCACAGCTGCTGCATAAAGTGCGGGCCGTCTGTGCGCGCTTTCGGCGTTCTCACCCTGCTGCTGCTCGTCTGTCAGCGCTGCAGCGTAACTTCGGCCTTCACGCTCACCGCCTCATATGCGACGTGCCCACAAGGTGGAACTCCACCTTGCACATGTTGGCCAGACTGTGCGAGCAGCAGCAGGTGATAGTGGAGTTTCAGCTGCAGCACGCACGGGTGAGTCGCTCGGCTGAGCAGCACCACTTCACCACCAATAACTGGGCCTCCATGCGAGACCTGTGTTCCTTGTTGCGCTGTTTCGAGTACTCCACCAACATGGCCAGTGCCGATAACGCCGTTCTCAGCATTACTATCCCACTTCTATGCCTCCTTGAAAAAACGCTCCTGGCGATGATGGAAGAGGATGTGGCACAGGAGGAGGAGGAGGAAGAGGGATCTTTTCGTAGGGTTTTCGGCCAGTCATTCTCAAGTGGCTCCGAGGGTGGGTTCCTGCACCCACAAACCCAAGGTACACAATTGTCCAGCCAGGGCATAGTTCTGGAGGATGAGGAGGTGGGGGATGAGGAGATGGAGGAGGAGGAACCATGTTCACATCAGGGTGGCACCCAGACCAGCTCATGGCAATCACTGGTGCGTGGATGGGGGGATACAGAGGACACAGACGATACACCTCCCACAGAGGACAGCTTTTCGTTGCCTCTGGGCAGCCTGGCACACATGAGCGTTTACATGCTGCAGTGTCTCCGCAACGACCGCCGAGTTGCCCAGATTCTAACTTGTGCTGATTACTGGGGGGGGGCCACGCTGCTGGATCCCCGTTTACAAGGACAACGTACCACCCTTAATTCCGTCACTGGAGCGTGATCGTAAGATGCGCGAGTACAAGCGCACGCTGGTAGACGCGCTGCTAGTGGCATTCCCACCTGACAGCGGGGGCACAGTGGACGCACAAGGCGAAAGCAGAGGAAGAGGTCGGCAACGCAGCTGGGGCACCGCCAGCACCTCAGAAGGCAGGGTTAGCATGGTCGAATTGTGGAAAAGCTTTGTCAGCATGCCACAAAAACCAGCACCACCAGCTGATATGGAACGTCTTAGCAGGAGGCAGCATTTCACCAACATGGTGGAGCAGTATGTGTGCATACGCCTACATGTACTGAATGACGGGTCTGCCCCCTTCAACTTCTGGGTCTCCAAATGGGCACATGGCCTGAGCTTGCCCTTTACGCCTTGGAGGTGCTGGCCTGCCCTGCAGCCAGTGTATTATCTGAAAGTGTAAAATATAAGAAAAAGAACTGGATTGCACATCCTCAATACTATGCTTTTATCTAACTGCTTCTCAGCATAATTAATATCGCTTCTCAGCGTAATTTATCGTATACCTACCCCTATGCTGCATGCTATACATGAGGCATTAGTATACAATTTGATCAAAAAGCATAGGCCCACTCACCGCGACAAGCTTGCATCTTCGAATAGGACCCTATTCTAAATTTGGGTAGGTATACGATAAGCGATGTTTATTATGCTGAGAAGCAGTTAGATAGAAGCATAGTATTGAGGATGTGCGATCCAGTTCTGTTTCCTATATTTATACATGTATTGTAGTATCTATGCTCTTTTCCCCACTGGTCTCAGCACTCCTCCCCTATTGGCCCAGGTGCTTTTAATTAGCAGGAGACTGCATAAGGGTGTATATTCCAACCTCTCAGTTGGAGTTCCTGAGAGTATGTGATAGGGCGAGTTCCATACCTGTTCACATGGTGAGAGTATGTGATGGGGTTGGTTCCACACCTGTTCACATGGTGCATTACTGCACAGCGGCTGTTGTTGCTTTGGTGCCGTTCTGGTGGGTTGGTGGGGCCCAGTGCCATGGTGGCTTTGTCATGCAGCGGGGGAGCTGTTTGACTGCTGGCTCCCGCTGCCTGCTGGGGTGGTGCTGCGGCGTCGGCGGTCGCCGTGCAGTGCTGCGCCAAATGTAGAATAGATTCCCATTCAAAGAGGCAACCTTGTCGCGGTGAGTGGGCCTATGCTTTTTGATCAAATTGTATACTAATGCCTCATGTCTAGCATGCAGCATAGGGGTAGGTATACGATAAATTACGCTGAGAAGCGATGTTTATTATGCTGAGAAGCAGTTAGATAAAAGCATAGTATTGAGGATGTGCGATCCAGTTCTGTTTCCTATATTTATACATGTATTGTACAGTCGTGGCCAAAAGTTTTGAGAATTACATAAATATTGGAAATTGGAAAAGTTGCTGCTTAAGTTTTTATAATAGCAATTTGCATATACTCCAGAATGTTATGAAAAATGATCAGATGAATTGCATAGTCCTTCTTTTCCATGAAAATGAACTTAATCTCAAAAAAACCTTTCCACTGCATTTCATTGCTGTAATTAAAGGACCTGCTGAGATCATTTCAGTAATCGTCTTGTTAACTCAGGTGAGAATGTTGACGAGCATAAGGCTGGAGATCATTATGTCAGGCTGATTGGGTTAAAATGGCAGACTTGACATGTTAAACGGAGGGTGATGTTTGAAATCATTGTTCTTCCATGGTTAACCAATGTGACCTGCAAAGAAACGCGTGCAGCCATCATTGCGTTGCATAAAAATGGCTTCACAGGCAAGGATATTGTGGCTACTAAGATTGCACCTCAATCAACAATTTATAGGATCATCAAGAACTTCAAGGAAAGAGGTTCAATTCTTGTTAAGAAGGCTTCAGGGCGTCCAAGAAAGTCCAGCAAGCACCAGGATCGTCTCCTAAAGAGGATTCAGCTGTGGGATCGGAGTGCCACCGGTGCAGAGCTTGCTCAGGAATGGCAGCAGGCAGGTGTGAGCGCATCTGCACACACAGTGAGGCGAAGACTTTTGGAAGATGGCCTGGTGTCAAGAAGGGCAGCAAAGAAGCCACTTCTCTCCAAAAAAAACATCAGGGACAGATTGATCTTCTGCAGAAAGTATGGTGAATGGACTGCTGAGGACTGGGGCAAAGTCATATTCTCAGATGAAGCCTCTTTACGATTGTTTGGGGCATCTGGAAAAAGGCTTGTCCGGAGAAGAAAAGGTGAGCGCTACCATCAGTCCTGTGTCATGCCAACAGTAAAGCATCCTGAGACCATTCATGTGTGGGGTTGCTTCTCATCCAAGGGAGTGGGCTCACTCACAATTTTGCCCAAAAACACAGCCATGAATAAAGAATGGTACCAAAACACCCTCCAACAGCAACTTCTTCCAACAATCCAACAACAGTTTGGTGAAGAACAATGCATTTTCCAGCATGATGGAGCACCGTGCCATAAGGCAAAAGTGATAACTAAGTGGCTCGGGGACCAAAACGTTGACATTTTGGGTCCATGGCCTGGAAACTCCCCAGATCTTAATCCCATTGAGAACTTGTGGTCAATCCTCAAGAGGCGGGTGGACAAACAAAAACCCACTAATTCTGACAAACTCCAAGAAGTGATTATGAAAGAATGGGTTGCTATCAGTCAGGAATTGGCCCAGAAGTTGATTGAGAGCATGCCCAGTCGAATTGCAGAGGTCCTGAAAAAGAAGGGCCAACACTGCAAATACTGACTCTTTGCATAAATGTCATGTAATTGTCGATAAAAGCCTTTGAAACGTATGAAGTGCGTGTAATTATATTTCACTACATCACAGAAACAACTGAAACAAAGATCTAAAAGCAGTTTAGCAGCAATCTTTGTGAAAACTAATATTTGTGTCATTCTCAAAACTTTTGGCCACGACTGTAGTATCTATGCTCTTTTCCCCACTGGTATCAGCACTTCTCCCCATTTGGCCCAGGGGCTTTTAATTAGCAGGAGACTGCATAAGGCCTCATGCACACGACCGTTGTGTGCATCCGTGGCCGTTGTTCCGTTTTCCGTGATTTTCTGCGGACCCATTGACTTTCAATGGGTCCGTTGAAAACTCAGAAAATGCACCGTTGTTCATCAGCGGCCGTGTTTCCTGTCCGTCAAAAAAATATGACCTGTCTTATTTTTTTGACGGACAACGGTTCACGGACCCATTCAAGTCAATGGGTCCGTGAAAGAACATGGATGCACACAAGATTGGCATTCGCGTCCGTGATCCGTGGCCGTAGGTTACTTTCATACAGATGGATCCGAAGATCCGTCTGCATAAAAGCTTTTTCAGAGCTGAGTTTTCACTTAGTGAAAACTCATATCCGACAGTATATTCTAACACAGAGGCGTTCCCATAGTGATGAGGACGCTTCTAGTTCGAATATACTACGAACTGTGTACATGACTGCCCCCTGCTGCCTGGCAGCACCCGATCTCTTACAGGGGGCTGTGATCCGCACAATTAACCCCTCAGGTGCTGCACCTGAGGGGTTTATTGTGCATATCATAGCCCCCATAAGAGATCAGGGGCTGCCAGGCAGCAGGGGGAAGACTCCCCTCCCTCCCCAGTTTTAATTTCATTGGTGGCCAGTGCAGCCCCCCTCCCTCCCTCTACTGTATTATTTTTTATTGGTGGCACAGTGTGCGGCCCCCCCTCCCTCCCTCTATTGTATTATTTTCATTGGTGGCACAGTGTGCGGCCCCCCCTCCCTCCCTCTATTGTATTATTTTCATTGGTGGCACAGTGTGCGGCCTCCCCTCTCCCCCTCCCCCGATCATTGGTGGCAGCTGAGAGTTCCGATCGGAGTCCCAGTTTAATCGCTAGGGCTCCGATCGGTAACCATGGCAACCAGGACGCTACTGCAGTCCTGGTTGCCATGGTTATTTAGCAATATTAGAAGCATCATACTTACCTGCTGCGCTGTCTGTGACCAGCCGGGAGCTCCTCCTACTGGTAAGTGACAGATCATTAAGCAATGTGCCGCACAGACCTGTCACTTACCAGTAGGAGTGCTTCTAAAATTGCTAAGTAACCATGGCAACCAGGACTGCAGTAGCGTCCTGGTTGCCATGGTTACCGATCGGAGCCCCAGCGATTAAACTGGGACTCCGATCGGAACTCTCCGCTGCCACCAATGATCGAGGAGGGGGGGAGAGGGGAGGCCGCACACTGTGCCACCAATGAAAATAATACAATAGAGGGAGGGAGGGGGGCCAGGGGGGGCCGCACACTGTGCCACCAATGAAAATAATACAATAGAGGGAGGGAGGTGGGGGCCGGGGGGGCCACACACTGGCCACCAATGAAAATAATACAATAGAGGGAGGGAGGGGGGCCAAGGGGGTCTTCCCCCTGCTGCCTGGCAGCCCCTGATCTCTTACAGGGGACTATGATATGCACAAATAACCCCCCTCAGGTGCGGCACCTGAGGGGTTAATTGTGTGGATCACAGCCCCCTGTAAGAGATCGGGTGCTGCCGGGCAGCAGGGGGCAGTCATGTACACAGTTCTTAGTATATTCTAACTTGAAGCGTCCCCATCACCATGGGAACGCCTCTGTATTAGAATATACTGTCGGATCTGAGTTTCACGATCTAACTCATATCCGACAGTATATTCTAACATAGAGGCGTTCCCATGGTGATGGGGACGCTTCAAGTTAAAATATACCATCGGATTGGAGAAAACTCAGATCCGATGGTATAATAGGGACTCCTGACTTTACATTGAAAGTCAATGGGGGACAGATCCGTTTGCAATTGCACCATATTGTGTTAACGTCAAACGGATCCGTCCCCATTGACTTGCATTGTAAGTCAGGACGGATCCGTTTGCGTCCGCACGGCCAGGCAGACACCAAAACAATTTTTTCTTCATGTCCGTGGATCCTCCAAAATTCAAGGAAGACCCACGGAAGAAAAAACGGACACGGATCACGGACCTACGGACCCCGTTTTTGCGGACCTTAAAAAAAAACGGTGGTGTGCATGAGGCCTAAGGATATATATTCCTACCTCTCAGTTGGAGTTCCTGAGAGTATGTGATAGGGTGAGTTCCATACCTGTTCACTTGGTGAGAGTATGTGATGGGGTTGGTTCCACACCTGTTTACATGGTGCAGTACTGCACGGCGGCTGCTGTTGCTTTAGTGCCGTTCTGGTGGGTTGGTGGGGCCCAGTGCCATGGTGGCTTTGTCATGCAGCGGGAGCGCTGTTTGACTGCTGGGTCCAGCTGCCTGCTGGGGTGGTGCTGCGGCGTCGGCGGTCGCCGTGCAGTGCTGCGCCAAATCTAGAATAGGGTCCCATTCAAAGAGGCAACCTTGTCGCGGTGAGTGGGCCGATGCTTTTTGATCAAATTGTATACTAATGCCTCATGTCTAGCATGCAGCATAGGGGTAGGTTTATTATGCTGAGAAGCAGTTCAATAAAAGCATAGTATTGAGGATGTGCGATCCATTTCTTTTTCCTATATTTATACATTATCTGAACGTGTGTTTAGCACGGCAGGGGGCGTCATCACAGACAAGCGCAGCCGCCTGTCCACATCCAACGTGGACAAGCTCACGTTCATAAAAATGAATGAGGCTTGGATCCCACAAGACTTGTCTGTACCTTTTGCAGAATAGACATTTATACCACCATCAAACATACAATCTTGTACTCAAGTCAAGTGCAATGATTCTTTGTTTTCTTTTTTTTTATTTGTCCCAATATTTTGGGGGCTACCTACTCCAATAAAAAAAAAAAAAAAAACATTGTTGGCTACCTCCTCCTCATCCATTGCTGCCTCCACCTACAACACCACATTCACCGACTCCTCAACCTCCGACTCCATATCCACCTCCTTCTCTGAGTTGAAGGTTAATAATTTGTAATTTTTAGTTATTTTATTTCATTTTAAGTTATTTCCCTATCCACATTTGTTTGTAGAGCAGTTGCCATGCTCTTAACCACATTTTACTGCCTTTTACATCCCTCTAGCCTTTTCAAGGACTATTTTAGAGCTA
The DNA here is from genome assembly GCF_905171765.1 of Bufo bufo. Taxonomy (NCBI): domain Eukaryota; kingdom Metazoa; phylum Chordata; class Amphibia; order Anura; family Bufonidae; genus Bufo; species Bufo bufo. The sequence continues at coordinate 518,506,194 of NC_053391.1, read as the reverse complement.
TTTTAATGCAAAAAAGTGCCCTAAATTGAAAGAATTCTTATTTTCAATTGTCGGGTAAAATTTTACCATTTTTGGCGTATACAAACCCCTGCTGTGCCTGGGTGACAGGTGCCTAAATCCCTCAAAATCGTCTGTTCTATTGCTGGGTGACATGAACCCCCTTTTGCCGTGAATGAACCCCTGCTGTGCCTGGGTGACAGGGGCCAAAATCTCTCAAAATCCTCTGTTCTATTGCTGGGTGACATGAACCCACTTTTGCCATGAATGAACCCCTGCTGTGCCTGAGTGACAGGGGCCTAAATCTCTCAAAATCCTCTGTTCTATTGCTGGGTGACATGAACCCCCTTTTGCCGTGAATGAACCCCTGCTGTGCCTGGGTGAAAGGGGCCTAAATCTCTCAAAATCCTCTGTTCTATTGCTGGGTGACAAGAACCCACTTTTGCCGTGAAAGAACCCCTGCTGTGCCTGGGTGACACGGGCCTAAATCTCTCAAAATCCTCTGTTGTATTGCTGGGTGACATGAACCCCATTTTGCCGTGAATGAACCCCTGTTGTGCCTGGGTGACAGGGGCCTAAATCTCTCAAAATCGTCTGTTCTATTGCTGGGTGACAAGAACCACCTTTTGCCGTGAATGAACGAACCCCTGCTCTGCATTGCTGACAGAGAACTAAATTTAGTGAAAACATCTTTTACTGATCGGAAGATGCGCGACTACAAGCGCACGCTGATGATGGCATTCCCACCTGACAGCGGGAGCACAGTGGAAGCACAAGGCGAAGGCAGAGGAGGAGGAAGGGGTCGCCAACACAGCTGGGGCACCGCCAGCACCTGAGAAGGCAGGGTTAGCATGGCCCAAATGTGGAAAAGCTTTGTCAGCCTTGGAGGTGCTGACCTGCCCTGCAGCCAGTGTATAGTGTGAACGTGTGTTTAGCACGGCAGAGAGCATTATCACAGGCCGCAGTCAATGTGGTCAAGCTTATGTTTATTAAAATGAATCATGGATCCCACAGGACTTGTCTGTACCTTGTGCAGAATAGACATTTATACCAGCCTCAACCATCCATTCTCCTACTCAAGTGCACTTATTCTTTGTTTTATTTTGTTATATGTCCCAATATTTAAAAAAAAAAAATAACACAAATCAGTGTTGGCTACCTATTCCTCCTTCACCGCCGCTTCCACCTACACCGCCACGTCAACCTACACTGCCACATCCACCCATCCACCGCCTCCTCAACCTCCTACTCCTAGATCCAGATTGTTAATTTTAATTTGTCTGTATTTTATGTTATTTTAAGTCATTTCCCTATCCACATTTGTTTGCAGAACAGTTGCCATGCTCTTAAGCACATTTTGATGCATTTTGCAGCCCTCTAGCCCTTTCCAGGACTATTTTAGAGCCATTTTAGTGCCCAAAAGTTCAGGTCCCTATTGACTTCAATGGGGTTCGGGTACGGGGTCAAGTCCGGGTCCCGAACTTTTTTTTCAAGTTCGGCCGAACTCTTCGAACCTGAACATCCAGGTGTCAGCTCAACTCTACTTTTAATAAGTGTAAACACAATGGGCCAGATTTATCATTACTCTGACAGCTCACTCCACTTTCACATATGGCTAAAGTCAGTTTTAGCCAAGTCAGATTTATGATCGGCCCTTTAAGACTGTAATAAATGTGGTTTGACGGTAGCAGTTTATCCGTCAGTAAGCAGCTTTACAAAAGTTGCACATCTTTACGAAAAAGTCGCACGTTTTACGAAAAAGTCGCATGTTCTATTAAAAAGTCTCATAAGATAAGCATGGTCCTCACTGGAGTGAAATTGCACATTTTTTTGCGACTTTTTAAATAGTCCCAATAGTAAATCCGTCTAGAGATTAATTTACATAAGTAAACACGCCCACTTTTAGAAAACTGGCGAGCATAGTGCAGAGCAGTAAAAAGTCGCAAATTTGTGCACAGTTTTAGCGTTTGCGCATTTTTTTTGCGACTTTTTCACTCTATTATTCTGACTTGAGCTAATGATAAATCTGGCCCAATGTTTCTAATTATGAACTACTGTACATTGACTGTCTAATAAAGCTGAGTGTATGTATGTGTGTGTGCATGTATGTCTGCTAAAGGAATCCGCACAGACGCATTTACAATCACGAAATTTGGCACACAGGTACATCAGGTGTCCAGGAAGGTTTTAGACCGGGTCTCAGCTCTCTAGGGCGTACTGTTCCTGATCTATTCCCAAAAAATGCATTAGTCAATAGAAGCCTGGCAACATGACCCTTATCAGCCAATAGAAGCTCGCAGGCCCTAAGTCTCTAAATACACACAGTTTTACACTAGGTTTCCATAACAACCCAGCCATTTTTCTTCACTGCTGTAGGTCAGCTTTAAAGTAAATCTGTCACCAGGATAATCTCTATTTAAGTAAAGCCATGGCCTAATAGCACTTAGTACCTTATTTTCAGATGTCCCTTTGTTCCAGCAATAGATGTTTTTTATCCTCTGAAAATCAAGTTTATTTGGTATGCAAATGAGCCAGTAAAGTGCCCAGAGGGGCATCATTCTTGCCCAGGCACACCTTCTACCACAATGTGTCCACCCACCCATCCTACATCACATTCAAGTCATAACTCTGCCCCCCTTTTCCCTGTTCCCAGCATGAGGGTGGGCATGGCCACTAGTAGGAGGCATGTCTGAGCACCTTCCTGCAAGAGTGACGCCCCTCTGGGGACCTTACTGGCTCCTTTGCATACCAAATAAACTGGATTTTCAGAACAGAAAGCATCTATTGCTGAAAAAAAGGCACATCTGGAAACAAGGTACTAAGTGCTATAAGGCTATGTGGCTTTACTTCAATATCAATTATCCTGTTGACTGATTTACTTTAAAGGGGAAGGGTGCTGTGGGTGACACTGTTAAGGGAGTGAAGGGCTGTGGAGGTCACAGTTCAGGGGGCAGATCCCTCAAAAGATGGACTTAGAAACCCCGCCCCCAGGTCCCACTAAGCCACCCCCTGACTCAGTTAAGCCTTGCTCCCCCACTCCGCAGCCAATGGGGATTGAGAAAATGAAGGTAAAAATAAACTTCTGTAAGCTGAAGGGGTGGGAGGGAGGGTGACTTTCTCCCTGCAGCTCATGCTCAGACAGCACAGTGCTGCTGTCTGAGAGTGAGCTGTTCAAAAGGACATCCCTGTTTCCGTCCAGGCCCTTTCCCGGATGGAGGACAGGGAGTCTAAAAGCCGGACTGTCCTGCCTAAAACCGGACCTCTGGACACCCTAGGGGCAGGATGCTGTGGAGACCACAATTAAAGGGGCGGTCCACTATGGAGGTCAGTGTTAAGGGGCAGATTGCTGTACAGTCCACTGTTAAGGGGGTGGGGTGTTGTGGAAATCACTGTTAAGGAGATGGGGTACTGTTTAGGTCACTAATAAAGGGGCAGCCGCTGTGGATGTCACTGTTAAAGGGGCGGGTCGCTGTGAAGGTTACTCTTAAGGGGACAGGGTGCTGTGGAGGTCACTGTTAAATGGATGGGCACTGTGGAGGTCTCTGTTAAGGTGGCAGGGAATGGTGGCAGTCACAATTAAGGGCACGGTCCACTATGGAGGTCAGTGTTAAGGGGCGGGGTGCTGTAGAGGTTACTGTTAAGTGGGCAGGGTGTTGTGGATGTTACATTTTAAGGGAACGGAGCTCTGTGGAGGTCACTGTTAAGGGGGCGAGTTATTGTGTAAATCACGGTTAAAGAGATGGGGTACTGTAGAGGTCACTGTTAAAGGGGAGGGTGTTGTGGATGTTACTGTTAAGGGGGCAGGCCGCTGTGGAGGTCACTGTTAAGGGATGAGGGGACTGTGGAGGCCACTATTAAAGGGGCAGTGGGATACTGTGAGGTCACTGTTAAGGCAACAGGGTACTGTGAAGTCACTGTTAAGGCAGCGGGGTACTATGGCAATCACTGGATGGACAAATGTCTTTTTTCGGGCTTATGTACTATGTTATGTTACTATGTTACTGTTAAAGGGGCAGTCACTGTGGAGGTCTCTGTTAAGGGGTTCAGGAATGGTGGAGGTCACAGTTAAGAGGACTGTAACCTATGGTCAGTGTTAAGTGGCGGTTGCTGTAGAGGACATTGTTAAGGGGGTGGGCCCCTGTGGACGTCACTGTCAAAGTGGTGGGGTGCTGTGGAACTCACTGTTAAAGGGGCAGGCTGCTGTGAAGGTTAAAGTTAAGGGGGTGGGCTGCTGTGGAGGTCCCATTTTAAGGATACAGGGCACTGTCAAGGGGGAGTCAGTGTTAAGGGGTGGGGGCTGTGGAGGTCACTCTTATAGTGGATACTGTCAATATCTTTTAACGACACACACAAACATTAAATATAAACAATATTCTTAAAGGGCATCTGTCAGCAGATTTGTACCTATGAAACTGGCTGATCTGCTCCATGTGCGCTTGAAAGATAAAGGCATCTGTGTTGGTCCCATGTTCCTATGTGTCTGCATCGCTGATAAAAATTAAGTTTTAATATATGGAAACGAGCCTCTAGGTGCAACGGGTGTGTTGCCATTACTCAGAGGTTCAGCTGTCTCTGCAACTACAGCATTCTCCTAAAAAGTCAGGACCAGGTGTGATGGCATTTACACTTCTCAGCAATGCGGGCACATGGGACCAACACAGATGCCTTCAGCTACCAAGCGCACATTTAACAGATCAGGCAGTTTAATCTGCTTGCAGATGCACTTTAATGCAATTAATCCTTTAACTCCTTAAGGACCGGGCTCATTTTCACCTTAAGGACCAGGAATTTTTGGCAAATCTGACCAGTGTCACTTTATGTGGTGATAACTAAAACGCTTTGACATATCCAGACCATTCTAAGATTGTTTTCTCATCACGTATTGTACTTAATGACACTGGTAAAATGGAGTCAAATAATTCATTTTTATTTATAAAAAAATACCAAATTTACCAAAAATTTGGAAAAATTTGCAAATTTCCAAGTTTCAATTTCTCTACTTCTATAATACATAGTAATACCTACAAAAATAGTTATTACTTTACATTCCCCATATGTAAACTCCTTTTTGGATCATTTTGGGAATGACATAATTTTTTTTTGGGGATGTTACAAGGCTTAGAAGTTTAGAAACAAATCTTGAAATTTTTCAGAAATTTTCAAAAACCCACTTTTTCCAGGATCATTTCAGGTCTGAAGTCACTTTGTGAGGCTTACATAATAGAAACCACCCCAAAATGACCCCATTCTAGAAGCTACACCCCTGAAGGTATTCAAAATTGATTTTGCAAATTTTGTTAACCCTTTAGGTGTTCCACAAGAATTAATGGAAAATAGAGATAACATTTCAAAATTTCACTTTTTTGAAGATTTTCCATTTTAATATTTTTTTCCAGTTACAAAGCAATGGTTAACAGCCAAACAAAACTCAATATTTATGGCTCTGATTCTGTAGTTTACAGAAACACCCTATATGTGGTCGTAAACTGCTGTACGGGAACACGGCAGGGAGCAGAAGGAAAGGAATGCCATACGGTTTTTGGAAGGCAGATTTTGCTGGACTGGTTTTTTGACACCATGTCCCATTTGAAGCCCCCCTGATGCACCCCTAGAGTAGAAACTCCAAAAAAAGTGACCCTATTTTAACTACGGAATAGGGTGGCAGTTTTGTTGGTACTATTTTAGGGTACATATGATTTTTGGTTGCTTTATATTACACTTTTTGTGAGGCAAGGTAACAAGAAATCGCTGTTTTGGCACAGTTTTTTGTTATTTACAACATTCATCTGACAGGTTAGATCATGTGGTAATTTTATAGAGCAGGTTGTCACGGACGTGGCAATACCAACCATGACTACTTTTTTTGGTTGTTTGTTTCAGTTTTACATAAAGCATTTTTTTTAAAATGATTTAGTGTCTCCACATTCTGAAAGGCATAGTTTTATTTATTTTTTGTGCGACTGTCTTGTGTAGGGGCTAATTTTTTTCAAGATGAGATGATGGTTTGATTGGCACTATTTTGGCGTGAATATCACTTGCTATTACAGTTTTTGTGATGTAAGGTGACAAAAAATGGCTTTTTTTACACAGTTTATTTTTTTACGGTATTCACCTGAGGGGTTAGGTCATGTGATATTTTTTCAGAGCAGGTTATTACGGACGTGGAAATACATAAATAAAAAAAAAGTATACATATTATGTAAGTTTCACACAATAATATCATTTTTAAAACAAAAAAATAAATCCTGTTTTAGTGCATCCATATTCTGAGAGCCATAGTTTTTTCAGATTTTGGGCGATTATCTTGGGTAGGGTCGCATTTTTTGCGGGATGAGATGACGGTTTGATTGGCACTATTTTGGGGTGCATATGACTTTATCGCTTGCTATTACACTTTTTGTGATGTAAGGTGACAAAAAAAAGGCTTTTTTTACACCGTTTTTATTTTTATTTTTTTACGGTGTTCATCTGAGGGGTTAGGTCATGTGATATTTTGATAGAGCAGGTTATTACGGATGCAGCGATACCTAATAAGTAAATAAAAAAAAGTATACATAAGTTTTACACAATAACAGCTTTTTTAAAACAAAAAAAAAAAGATGTTTTAGTGTCTCCATATTCTGAGCCATATTTTTTTTATTTTTTGGCCGATTGTCTTGGATAGGGGCTTATTTTTTGCGGGATGAGGTGACGGTTAGATTGGTACTATTTTGGTGGGCATGCGCCTTTTTGATCGCTTGCTATTGTACTTTTAGTGATGTAAGGTGACAATTTTTTTTTTATTTAGCACAGTTTTTATCTTTTATTTTTTACGGTGTTCATCTGAGGGGTTAGGTCATGTGATATGTTTATATAGCTGGTCGATACGGACGCGGCGATACCTAATATGTCAACTTTTTTTTCCCTATTTTTTACAAATCTTTTTTTTACTTTATTTGGGGAAAATTAAGTTTTTTTTTTTTATTGAAACTTAATTTTTTGGGGTGAAAACTTTATATTTTTCAACTTTTTTTTCACTTTACTTTTGTCCCACTTTGGGACTTCAACTTTTGGGGGTCTGATCCCCTTTTCAATGCATTCCAATACTTCTGTATTGGAATGCATTGGCTGTTTGAGTAATACAGTGTGTATTACTCATACAGCTTCCTGCCTGTGAGATCCAGGGGGCTGGATCTCACAGGCTCTACACCGGAAGGCAGCCCCAATGCCTAAGGAAGGCATCGCGCTGCCTTTCCTGCTATCGGGTCCCCATCACAGCATCAGGGGGACCCGATGGCCACTGCAGTCCCCGCCCGAACCACCCGGAAACGCTGCAAACCGCAGGTTTGAATTGACCTGCGGTTTGCAGCGATCGCTGATACGGGGGGGGGGGGGGGTCATAGGACCCCCCTCGGCATTGTGACAGAGTGCCTGCCGAATGTTTTCAGCAGGCACTCTGTTCCGATCACCGCCCACCGTGCGGCGGTGATCGGAAGTAAACATGACGTACCGTTACAACATGTGTCCTTCAGTACCAGGACCTCATGACGTATCGGTATGTCATATGTCCTTAACAGGTTGAAAGGAACCGGTCTGCTCCCCTGACATGTCTGCTTTAGTAAATAATTATTTTTCCCATACTCCGTACAACATAACAATTCTGGATCTACGTTGAAATGTATAAATAATTTGATAACTGTGTGTCCCTACACACTCTGACACTGTCCAATTAGTGTTGACTGTGTAGGGACACACCCCTTTGACAAGGTTGGTAACACACAAATGTAAATTTACTCATACATTTTTGAAGGAATAAAAGAGAAATTTCACAACATAGAGTTATATATATATATATATATATATATATATATATATAAAAAGATGGCCTAGAATAGTTATTTGATGGGTAATAGAAGTATTTACTAAAGCAGACATGTCAGGAGTGGTGACGGGACGGCTCATCAATAAAGAAGGAATATGAGGAGTTGCAGGATTAGAATAGTAATGGTATGTATGTAAATAGTAAGTATGGATAAAACTGGATCAGCATAAACAGTGCTGAATTGTATTATGAAAGTTAGAAGTGTGAACCATTGATGTAAAGTGGGATGAAAAATCACACAGTTTATGCCAAATTATGACCTTACCGGTTCCAAGGTACCACGTAAATTAAGGTTCTTGACCAATGATTCTGTTTAATCCAAGCTTCTTTGATGCATACCATGGTTGCTCTACATAATTATTTGACTCACTATCATATACAGTATATATTTTCTTTACTTGAAAGGGGTTTTTCCCGAGACTGTAGAACTGATGATCTATCCTGTGGGTCTGACACCCGGGACCTCTGCTGATCAGCTGTTTGAGAAGGCAGCCGTGGCCTTCCCTCAGCTTTCCCTAAGCCAGTGATGACACATTCATTGGTCACGTGGCCTAGACAAAGCTCAGCCCCATCCAAGTGAATGGGGCTGAGCGCAATACCAAGCACAGCTGCTATATAATGTACAGCACTGTGCTTGCTATGCATAGAGAAGGCAGTGGTGCTCACAGGAGCCCCAATGCTTTCTCAAACATCTGATCAATAGGCGTTCCGGGTGTCGAGCCCACATCGATCAGATATTGATAGCCTATCCTGAGGATAGGTTAACAGTTGTAAAGTCTTGGAAAACCCTTTTAACCAGTCAATTCATGTTCAACTTATGTCATCATAGTCATCATTAACTTACCTCATAATTATTACCAAATCATTTTTCAGACAAAAGTACTGATTAAATATTTCTTCTTAATTCTGGGAATTGGAGTGTAACTGATCCTCTTGACCGTTTTGGCCTATTCTTATATTTTGAGGCCACATGATACTTACATTAACAGAAAGCTAAGTGGATCTAAAAATACAGATGACGTCTGTGTGATGTCCGTGTTGCATCCATTTTTTTGCGGATCTATTGACTTCAAAGGGGTCTGTGAATTGCATTTTGCAGCCAAGTATAGGACGTGCTCTAATTTTTGTGGAACGGACATACGTATGTGAAAAGCACACAGATGTCTTCCATGTACGTTCTGCATTTGTATATCTGTTCCACAAAGGATATTACATGTCCTATTCTTGACCACAAAAGTGGACCATAAACCCACTGAAGTCAGTGGATCTGCAAAAAAATGGATGCAACATGGACATCACAGACCACAAAATACATACAGTCATGTGAATTTACCCTTATTATAGCATTTAATGTTAAGCATTTGCCTAACATTCAGTATGATATGCAAATGAAATAAAACTAATTTAACAGTCGTAACAGTTGCAATACAATTGGAAAAACCATCCCTAAAATGTTACTTTTTATTGTACATTTTTAGCCTTAACATTTTCCACCCTCTGTGTTCCAGCAGTTATAAAGTTTTTATTTTTTCTTCAATTTAGCTGTACAAGAGCTTGAATTCCTTTAATTTTTTTTTTTTACTGAAAAAAATAAAAACAGCATTTTAACCTTATTTTGGGAGTTTTATTTTTACACTGTACAATGAGTGGTATCAATAAAATGAATACTTTAGTTTGTGGGTCACTATGATTATGCTGATGCTAAATTTATTGATTTTTTTTATATTTCTTTCTCTCCTACAGGCTGTGAGCTCGCACACTGCCCACCCCATTCTCTTCCATGCTGAAGAGGGAGGGCTCCTTTAACGCTTCATCTCTTCAGTTGGGTAGCAGCTAGAGATATGTACCTGATCTTATTTGAAAGCTGAGAATCTAAGCTTTAAGAGACCAGAATTACAGCACTATCTCTACTACATTGAGAGATATACAGATGTAGCCGAGATAAACTTGATGGGTTAATGTGTTAGGTAAATAGTGGCAAGAAAATTTTATTTGACTTTTTTAATGTATTTCAATGGCTTTTGTCACACGATGGCAAAAGATAACACTATTATCTGTTATCAGAGTCAATTTTAGCTCAGCTACATATATAGCCCTTAGAAATCGGGTCGGAAATGAAAGCAGCTGAAAGTGAAAGCAGGTTTCAGCTGTTTTCATTCCCAACTCAGTTTCTAACAGCTATATTTCCCAATGTACTGGACATAATGCTGCAATCCAATCCCGTGATAAGAGTTTTTTTTTAAGCCACCTCCTGGTGAACTGTCACAGTGCATTTGTAAAGTCTTCAGACCTTTTCACTTTTTCCACTTGTATGTTGCAGCCTCATGCTAAAATGATAAAAGCAAAATCACATTTTTATCCCCCATATGCTGCCCTCTATAATCCATAATGAAAAAGTGAAAACACTAAATATTCAAAATCTTTACCAATTTTTTGAAAATTAAAAACTAAAGTCTTCCATTCACATAAGTATTCAGACCCTTTACTCATTACTTAGTTTAAGCACCTTTGGCAGCAATTACAGCCTCAAGTCTTCTCCACAAGGCTTACACACCTGGATTTTGGGGATTTTCTGCCATTCTTCTCTGTAGATCCTCTTAAGCTATTTCACAATGGATGGGGACCATCAATAAACAGCAATTTTCAGGTCTCTCCAGAGTTGTTTTATAGGGTTTAGGTCAGTGCTGTGGCTGGGCCACTCAAGGACATTTACAAAGTTGTCCCTAAACCACTCTAATGTTGTCTTGGCTGTGTGCTTAGGGTCATTGTGTTTTTGGTGTGTGTATGGTCCAGAGCATTCTGGATCAGTTTTCCTTTAAAAACATCTCTGTATTTTACTCCATTCCGCTTTTCATGAACCCTGACCTGTCTCCCTGTCCCAGATGCTGTTGCTGCCACCACCAATATTCATTGGAGGGATCGTATTGGGCAGTACCTAGTTTTTCATAAAGCCCAGATTGATGGAGTGCTGCAGCGATGGTTGATATTCTGAAAGTTTCTCCCATCTACACAAATAATCTTTGGAGCTCAGCCAGAGTGACCATTTGGCTGTTGGTCAAACTCTCTTACCAAGACTCTTCTCCTCCAATTACTTCTTTTGGTGAAATCATTGGTTTTATAATAGATGGACACTTTGAGATGTGTACTGTAGGAACATCTCTAAGATGATTAAGAGAGCTACATTTCAAGTGTCATAGCAAAGGATCTGAATACTTATCTCCAGGTGAAATGTTAGTATTTCCTTTTTAACACATTTGCGATAATTTCCAATATTCTCTTGTCATATTCTCATATACTCATTATTACTGATTGCAGATTGATGGGAAACACTTGATTTTTATTTTATGTTAGCACTAGTCTACATAACATATGAAAAAAGTGAAAGGGTCTGAAGACTTTTCAAACTGTACGTCCTTTCCCAAAAAAGGTTAGTTGGTTAAAGGGGTTATGTGCAAAGATATTAATGACCTATCTTCATGTAGTTCATTTTAAAGTGGAAGTTGTGCTTGCACGAGCATTGCTACCCCTTCTAACAGCTGGTTGGTCGCTGCTTGGAGTTGGACCCATGCCGATCAGATTTTAATGACCTATCCTATGGCTAAGTCATCAATATCTTTGCACTGCACAACCTCTTTAATTCCAGGTTGATAAAATAAAGCCTTTAAAATTGAAAGCAAAATGACATAAAGTGGGCCAAGTATAACAAAGGTATTATTTGTATGAACTTATTCAGGATTATGCTGCATGAACTTAAACTACCGATGCCATTGGGAGCCTTATATTTTTTCCAAAGGCAATTTCCTAGTGCTGATAGTGTTTCATCTTGCCGCTCCCTCAGTTCCTTTTTCAGTATCTGCTGTAGAACCAACAATTCAAGGTTGACTCGTGCAATATGCTATTATGAATTTCACATACATCAAAAAGTCTTTAGAGAAATGCTAAGCACATAGTAGATTAGAAAGCAGACACAGCTCCAGTACTTGTAGTATCATTACTCAGCAAACACAATCTGGCAAAATGCTTGCAGAGAAAAAAATATCAAACACATATATTTTCAATAATTTACTGGCCAAAACAGCTTCATAAGCTTAATGTGATAATTACACATTTGCTGCGCAAAATCTAACACGTTTCTCTAGTATCAACATGTTGAAAAAAAAATCTAAAATACAACCACATCTTATGTCTTATTTATGTACTGCACTGTAATATATACAGAATATTTTACAATTGTAATAGCATAATTTGCCCTATCTGCACTAAATTGACAAAATACAAGCTGCCAAATATATATATTTATATATATATATATATACACACCAAACATTCTTAAGAAATTATGAAATTATGTTTCTTAATTTAACTTTAGTAGGCAATGATATTTCTAATAAAAAATCACCACAAAATGATATTGCAAACTTACGGTACTTGCTGCTGACAGTTGTCACCCAACGCACACTATCCACAATATTCCAGTGTGTGAATTCATCAGGGCCCGTTGTGCCTGTTCACACCACATAGATTTGAGAATGAATGCACTGTCATTAGTAATCGTCTCAAAGAACGTGGTTTTCCCTTATGGATGATTAAAAATGCTAAAGATATTGCCCTATCCAAAGATAGAAGTAATTTATTAAGGAGAAAGAAACAAATAAACATCAAGCAATGAGTGTATTACTTTTTCCACAAATTTTTCAGATTATTGAGCTTATTACTAAATACTTAACTACACTAGAAGATGATTCCGAAGTAAAAATATATATTATCCAATGGTTGTAAGTTTGTAGAACAACGAGGCATCACCCTAGGTAACCTAGTTGCACCATCCATGTATTCTTTACAGATAAAAAGACCTGCTCCCTTGCAGTTTTTTTTAAAATGCATTTTAAATAGATGTTGCATACGTAAATATGTCACGCCTATTAAGCTATATCTACCCATAATAATCCCAAGAATGTTTTAGGCTCATTCATAAATTGCAACAGTATGTTGTTTAAATTATTGAAGGTAACAAATGCAACCTCCAGTACATAGGGTGTAAAACACGCAACCTAAAAAACAGAATTGGTGACCATTTAAAAATTATGATTAATCGCGAACAAAAAAAACTATCCAATGCTGCAATGCACTTTGTGAACATACACCAAAAAGACATGAGTTCACTTCAGCTGAAGGTAATTGAAAGGGTGTTTCCCCCTAAACGTGGAGGAAACCGGAGTTGGGCTCTCCTCCTTTGTGAAGCCTATTGGATTTTAACCATTGACAGACGGTATCCAAATGGTTTGAATCTCAAAACGGATCTGGTTTCATTTTACTAATAGATTGTTATTGATTGCTATGCTGTTGTATGTGGTTGTATTTCATCTTTTGCTGCAGTCCTATGCACTTTGTATGCTTTATACATGCACAACTTAATTTTCCATAATGCTGTTTTCCATGCATGCCTTGTTTTCTCTTGTACAGTTGCAATAAAAAGTATGCGAACCCTTTGTAAGGATATGGATTTCTGCACAAATTGGTCATAAAATGTGATCTGATCTTCATCTAAGTCACAACAATAGACAATCACAATATGAAATGGTATACTGGGCACTCACACTATAGGCAGAACCATAAAATAGAAACAATGCTAATGACTGAATTAACAGATTTATTAGTATGGCTGGACGTTAATAATAATTGAGATAAAATACAATGGACTAAACTATCTAAAAGTCAATAGAATATCATTGGAATAAAATACAATACATTATAAGTACCTAAAATGAATAGAATATTGGTAAATAGACAATAATATGGAATTAATAAGGAATGGTAATATGCGGCTATAATAACATCTAATAGTAAAGTTTAAAAGACAGTCGAGTTCCTGGCCAAGGAAATGATGATTATAATGTTTAGGATATTGGGGCAAGGTCTATGAATAATCCAAAATCCAATGGAACAGTGAAAGAGTGAAAGAGCAATGCTTTTGTTGCAGTGAGTGTAATATGCGGCGTCCCGTTTATACTCACTGTTCGGTGATTGTATCACTGAGGAAGGGGCAACGTGAAGCCCCGAAACGCGTTTGATCCAAGACCCCCAGCTTATCTCCATTTGAACCTTTGTTACACCAAGTGTTGAATTTTCTCCAGGCTGACGCTATACAACCGGAACATCTTCTAAGAGAACCTGGCACGCTGATACATCAGGAGCTTGAACCTCTCCAAACCAGAGAACAAGCACATCCTTATTTTGCGACCGCAAAGTCAATCCAGCGTGGAAGCAGGCAAACATAGGCTTGGAGGACATCGGCTCTTTTATCGTACGGAGCGGTGACCAGAGCCCTATAAACCGGTGACGGAGACAACCTGGGAACAACTATTGGGTGACACAGAGAACCGGAACCACAGCAGTGCAATCCACACTAACAATCACCGAACAGTGAGTATAAGCGGGACGCCGCATATTACACTCACTGCAACGAAAGCATTGCTCTTTCACTCTTTCACTGTTCCATTGGATTTTGGATTATTCATAGACCTTGCCCCAATATCCTAAACATTATAATCATCATTTCCTTGGCCAGGAACTCGACTGTCTTTTAAACTTTACTATTAGATGTTATTATAGCCGCATATTACCATTCCTTATTAATTCCATATTATTGTCTATTTACCAATATTCTATTCATTTTAGGTACTTATAATGTATTGTATTTTATTCCAATGATATTCTATTGACTTTTAGATAGTTTAGTCCATTGTATTTTATCTCAATTATTATTAACGTCCAGCCATACTAATAAATCTGTTAATTCAGTCATTAGCATTGTTTCTATTTTATGGTTCTGCCTATAGTGTGAGTGCCCAGTATACCATTTCATATTGTTTCTCTTGTAAAGGAGGGGCGAATCCTTTTTTACTGCGAGCACCTCCATCTGTGGCCTCATTCACTCTTGTGCGTCTCATAACATTTACTCCAATAGACAATCACAGTCTGATTAAACTAATAACACACAAAGAATTAAATGTTACCATGTTTTTATTGAACACACCATGTAAACATTCACAGTGCAGGTGGAAAAAGTATGTGAACCCCTAACTATGACATCTCCAAGAGCAATTGGAGTGAGGTGTCAGCCAACTGGAGTCCAATCGATGAGATGAGATTGGAGGTGTTGGTTACAGCTGCCCTGCCCTATAAAAAACACACACCATTCTGGGTTTGCTTTTCACAAGAAGCATTACCTGATGTGAATGAATGCCTCGCACAAAAGAGCTCTCAGAAGACCTACGATTAAGAATTGTTGACGTTGCATAAAGCTGGGAAAGGGTTATAAAAGTATCCTCCAAAAGCTTGCTGTTCATCAGTCCACGGTAAGACAAATGTCTATAAATGGAGAAAGATCAGCACTGGCTGCATACCCTCCCTAGGAGTGGCCGTCCTGTAAAGATGACTGCAAGAGCACCAGCACAGACTGCTCCATGAGGTGAAGAAGAATCCTAGAGTGTCAGCTAAAGACTTACAAAAGTCTCTGGCATATGCTAACATCCCTGTTAGCAAATCTACGATACGTAAAACACTAAATAAAAATGGATTTCATGGGAGGATACCATAGAGAAAGCCACTGCTGTCCAAAAAAACATTGCTGCACGTTTACAGTTTGCACAAGAGAACCTGGATGTTCCACAGCAGTACTGGCAAAATATTCTGTGCACAGATTAAACTAAAGTTGAGTTTTTTGGAAGAAACACACAACATTATGTGTGGAGAAAAAGAGGCACAGCACACCAACATCAAAACCTTATCCTAACTGTGAAGTATGGTGGTGGGGGCATCATGGTTTGGGGCTGCTTTGCTGCGTCAGGGCCTGGACGGATTGCTATCATCGAAGGAAAAATGAATTCCCAAGTTTATCAAGACATTTTGCAGGAGAACTTAAGGCCATCTGTCCACCAGCTGAAGCTCAACAGAAGATGGGTGTTGCAACAGGACAACGACCCAAAGCATAGAAGTAAATCAACAACAGAAGAAAATACGCCTTCTGGAGTGGCCCAGTCAGAGTTCTGACCTCAACCTGATTGAGATGCTGTGGCATGACCTCAAGAAAGAGATTGACACCAGACATCCCAAGAATATTGCTGAAATGAAACAGTCCTGTAAAGAGGAATGGTCAAGAATTACTCCTGACCGTTCTGCACGTCTGATTTGCAACTACAGTAAACGTTTGGTTGAAGTTATTGCTGCCAAAGGAGGTTCAACCAGTTATTAAATCCAAGGGTTCACATACCTTTTCTACCTGCACTGTGAATGTTTACATGGTGTGTTCAATAAAAATATGGTAACATTTAATTCTTTGTGTGTTATTAGTTTAAGCAGACTGTGATTGTCTATTGTTGTGACTTAGATGAAGATCAGATAACATTTTATGACCAATTTGTGCAGAAATCCATATTATTCCAAAGGGTTCACATACTTTTTCTTGCAACTGTTTATAAACTTACTATTTCTTTTATATTTTATGCCATGACTAAGGGCGCTTCTGCCCGAAACATGTCGGCACTATGTTTTTAATCTTTCTATGTCCTGATATACACGGCTCAAAAAAATAAAGGGAACACTTAAACAACACAATGTAACTCCAAGTCAATCACACTTCTGTGAAATCAAACTGTCCACTTAGGAAACAACACTGAGTGACAATCAATTTCACATGCTGTTGTGCAAATGGGATAGACAACAGGTGGAAATTATAGGCAATTAGCAGGACACCCCTAATAAAGGAGTGGTTCTGCAGGTGGTGACCACAGACACTTCTCAGTTCCTATGCTTCCTGGCTGATGTTTTGGTCACTTTTGAATGCTGGCGGTGCTTTCACTCTAGTGGTAGCATGAGACGGAGTCTACAACCCACACAAGTGGCTCAGGTAGTGCAGCTTATCCAGGATGGCACATCAATGTGAGTTGTGGCAAGAAGGTTTGCTGTGTCTGTCAGCGTAGTGTCCAGAGCATGAAGGCGCTACCAGGAGACAGGCCAGTACATCAGGAGACGTGGAGGAGACCGTAGGAGGGCAACAACCCAGCAGCAGGACCGCTACCTCCGCCTTTGTGCAAAGAGGAACAGGAGGAGCACTGCCAGAGCCCTGCAGAATGACCTCCAGCAGGCCACAAATGTGCATGTGTCTGCTCAAACAGTCAGAAACAGACTCCATGAGGGTGATATGAGGGCCCGACGTCCACAGGTGGGGGTTGTGCTTACAGCCAAACACCGTGCAGGACGTTTGGCATTTGCCAGAGAACACCAAGATTGGCAAATTCGCCACTGGCGCCCTGTGCTCTTCACAGATGAAAGCAAGTTCACACTGAGCACATGTGACAGACGTGACAGAGTCTTGAGACGCCGTGGAGAACGTTCTGCTGCCTGCAACATCCTCCAGCATGACCGGTTTGGCATTGGGTCAGTAATGGTGTGGGGTGGCATTTCTTTGGAGGGCCGCACAGCCCTCCATGTGCTCGCCAGAGGTAGCTTGACTGCCATTAGGTACCGAGATGAGATCCTCAGACCCCTTGTGAGACCATAGGCTGGTGCGGTTGGCCCTGGGTTCCTTCTAATGCAAGACAATGCTAGACCTCATGTGGCTGGAGTGTGTCAGCAGTTCCTGCAAGACGAAGGCATTGATGCTATGGACTGGCCCGCCTGTTCCCCAGACCTGAATCCAATTGAGCACATCTGGGACATCATGTCTCGCTCTATCCACCAACGTCACGTTGCACCACAGACTGTCCAGGAGTTGGCAGATGCTTTAGTCCAGGTCTGGGAGGAGATCCAGCTCAGGAGAACCGTCCGCCACCCTCATCAGGGAGCATGCCAGGCGTTGTAGGAGGTCATACAGGCACGTGGAGGGCCACACACACTACTGAGCCTCATTTTGACTTGTTTTAAGGACATTACATCAAAGTTGGATCAGCCTGTAGTGTGTTTTTCCACTTTCATTTTGAGTGTGACTCCAAATCCAGACCTCCATGGGTTGAAAAATTTGATTTCCATTTTTTTTATTTTTGTGTGATTTTGTTGTCAGCACATTCAACTATGTAAAGAACAAAGTATTTCAGAAGAATATTTAATTAATTCAGATCTAGGATGTGTTATTTTTGTGTTCCCTTTATTTTTTTGAGCAGTGTATAATAAAGACATTTTAATGGATTCCCTGGAGAGTGCTGAACAGATTTCGTTTATACCAATTATTGTCATTGGTGGGACTTTTATATTGCTATGTGGGGGGACTATCTGTATGGCATTGTTATTTATGCAGTATAGTATTTGGGGACATTGATGAGCACAGCGGGCACAGTATTGGAGGTAGCAACAGGATAAAACTGTTGGGGCACTAGTCCAAGGAGAGATTTCCCATGTAATGTACTGATGGCAAAGGTCAGAAAACAGTTTTCATTCTAGTAATGTTTGTACAGTATATGGATGCATCATAACTGCTCAGTCTGGGTAGCACTGTACATAGACATCGTATTTTGCTTGTAAGATATCACCATTTTTATAACTTTATTTCTCTGTAGGACTGGGTCGGCATCTCCCATTTGGGAGAAATAAAGATTCCACAGGTTGAATTTCACAGTTGTGCGTCATCTGATAATTTTTTTTTATTTTAGTTAAATAATCACTTTAAAGAAGTGCAAATTCAAAAGGAGCATCTGACAGCAAAGTAATAAGCCATGTCAGTGGCAAAATTCATTTATTAAATTGGTTTTCTCAAACATCCTCTTGGAAGAAGGCTTCCTGACGTAAGTTGGTTGCAGTGATATGCTTAGAGATAGAAATCATAAGAATTGTGAATTTCAAGGAAACAGAATCTAATGCATGCTGATGCACGTGGATGGAACAAAAATGATTTCCTTTATCAAAAGCAGACTTCTCCATAAGACTATTTATACCTGAACCATCCCAAGATGTAGAGCTCATTTATAAACCACAGCTCAGTTGCATTCACTCCAAGAGAAAAAGGTATGTAATGTACAGATTCATATTATATTCGCATAGCAAGGCACACATTCATATTTTAATTTTAATATTTTATTTTAATTTTAATACCTAATAGAAGCTGTACATTACTGCAAAGTACTACTTTAGAAGAGAAGCTATGAGGTCAATATGTTTGTTGTTCATTGAAACATATATATATATATATATATATATATATATATATATATATATAAAAAGAAGTAAGTACACCGCAGCACATCCGTCTGGTGAAAAGTGGTGGGATCCTTTATTCACCCAGGTAGCGACGTTTCGGTCCGCTTACTGGGACCATTTTCAAGCAATGCATACATTACAATTGTGGGTTTTTATGTGGTCATCTCATTTTACATACATAAGTGGTACTTAAACAAAAATAGTGGAAATAAAATACAATACATTTTGAGTACATGCATCCGAACATCATATAAGAGAGACAATGCAGTCAAATGCATGAATACATGTAGTTCAAATATAGGAAACCATCAGTGCATAAAATATAAACTTATAACACTAAAGTGATGATCAGAATTAAATAATTGTCACCTGTAAGTGTGACGTTGTAGAAGGGCCTGGTATGGAATCGGGCAAGCTCAGGTTACAGGTGGACACAGGATTCATGCTTGTGTTCTCGTGGATACGGCGTCCCGGAACTAGATTTGCGCATGTCCGTGACGTCATTGAAAAGGCGGTCACGTGTTCACAATGGTGTGTCACATGATCGCCGCGTCACCGGCACCATAAACAAGGTGTTTCGATATCAATACAGAGTAGCATCTAAGGTCAAATGTCATTCAGGAGGCTTTTCCCAGGGTACAGAATCGGGTGATGTGCTAAGTTTATATTTTATGCACTGATGGTTTCCTATATTTGAACTACATGTATTCATGCATTTGACTGCATTGTCTCTCTTATATGATGTTCGGATGCATGTACTCAAAATGTATTGTATTTTATTTTCACTATTTTGTTTAAGTACCACTTATGTATGTAAATTGAGATGACCACATAAAAACCCACAATTGTAATGTATGCATTGCTTGAAAAAGGTCCCAGTAAGCGGACCGAAACGTCGCTACCTGGTGAATAAAGGATCCCACCACTTTTCACCAGACGGATGTGCTGCGGTGTACGTTATTTCTTTGTCTATTTGACACTTTTGGACCTAGTGTCGACACCGCTGCGGCACCCAGCATTTTTTACTAGGTGTGCTGGCCCTGAATTTGCATCATTCTATATATATAATATATATATATAATATATATATATATATTCTTCTGTCTTGTCTATTGTTTTATGCACAGTAAATGACTGGACCAATCTGTGCCAAATTTAGCATATAGGTAAATTAGAAATCAGTTGCTTAGAAAGGTTTTATACTAGATTTCAGCTCGCTAGGACATACCGTTCCTGAGAAACTTACTATATATATAATATATAAAGATGAGTGTATGTATATATGTCAGGGAGAGGGGTATTGTGGCAGTCACTGTTAAAGAGGCAGGCACTGTGGAGGTCTCTGTTAAGGGGCAGGGAATGGTGGAGGGTCACAGTTAAGGGGACTGTCCCCTATGGAGGTCACTGTTATGGGCAGGGTGCTGTAGAGGTCACTGTTAGGGGGCGGCCCCTTTGGAGGTCACTGTCAAGGGGTTGGGGTGCTGTGGAACTCACTGTTAAAGGGGAAGGCTGCTGTGAAGGTCAAAATTAAGTAGGTGGGCTGCTGTGGAGGTTCCATTTAAGGAGGTGGGACACTGTGGGGGGGGTCAGTGCTAAGGGGTAAGGTGCTGTGGAGGTCACTGTTAAGGGGGCAGGGTGCTGACTGTCAATATCTTTTAACGACACACACAAACATTATATGAAATATACTTGCGCAAAGTCAGGTCCTCCTTCTAGTAAATATATAATATATATATTATATTATATAAATATATTATATTATAACAAATTTGTTCACACCTACACAGGGTCACACTAGTAAACATAATCAGATATGGATGTATTGCAGACTTGGTTCCCAGGTAGATGAAATGATCCTTGAGATGTATTGTCAAGAAGGAGTCATAGGATACCAGGTATAAGACATACATAGATTCCTACAGTTCCAGTATGGCGGGGGTTAAATCCTTATTATTTAGCAGACAGATAAATCAGATAAATACTTATGTTATAAACATGAGAGAGCCTCATCCCCAATCAGGAGGACCTACCAGTGCCGCTTGATGGTGGAATATTAGGATAGAAAGACACACATACAGGTAAGGTGCTATCAGCACCAGTCATTCCGTGTGTGCCCATAGCAGTATTCAACAATGCTTTAAAAGATGCCGGGAAGCGCGCCTAGACAGTGGGCGGGCTAGGAGCCTGGTGCACGTGTGACGCTGTGCGTTCCATTTGCCGAAGTAGATCGGCAAATGGAACGCATCGGGTCACGTGATTGCGTTCCACAGACCGTAATTGCCTGAAACATCACTGGGGACCTGGAAAAGGAATAAAGGAGATAAGAGAACGAGGAGTATAGTATGTATTAAAGGGAAGAGATGGTATGATCATGAGAATATGTGATTTATGGTATATAAAACTGAAACCTATGGTAGAGAAGGACTATATAAATGGGTCAGATGTATATGAGCTAAAATAGGCTAGTGTATATGAATTATACGTGGGATATAGTATGTATTTAAGAAATTAAATGATATAATCATGAGAATATACGATTTATAATATATGAAGTCGAGACATAGGGTAGAAATGGACTATGTAAATGGATCCAATGTATATGAGCTACAATAGGATAGTGTATGTGAGTTATACCAGGGTGTATGTCTGATGAGTCGTGTAGTGAGTAAATGTAAGATGTATATGTGTATGTTATGTGAACGGAACGGGCATGTAGTGTGTATCTACGTTTTGATATTATAGAATATGAGTGTAAGCTGTATAGGGGAGGAAATATAGGTAAAGGATACGAGGAACGGCACGTGGTCCAGGAGATGGGGATCAGGAGGCCTGTCAGAAAAGAAGGGAACAAGAATTAGTATGATAATTGGAACAACACTGGGTCAATATAATTCAAAGCGACCTAAAGGCCTTAATGCATTACAATAAACATTGGATCTCATAGAGCGTGTGCAATGTGTGGATCCAATAGGCCTCTCTGAGCTTGAGGTTTCTGATTCTATTGCCTCCTCTCCGAGGTGGAGGTACCTGTTCAATTATCTGATACTTAAGTTGAGATATGGAATGTTTATACTTATCTAAATGCGCCGGGACCGGTAACAACAGATTTTTTTCTCCGTATTGTCGATTTGTGCTGGCAAATCCTATCCCTTGCTTTTTGTGTGGTCTCTCCCACATAAGCTATTCCGCAAGGGACATTTTATTGGTATATTACAAAATCAGTTGTCGCAGGTAAAAAAAGCCATTAATGTTGTATGCTTTGCCAGTTTGGGGATGTGTAAATTGCGAGCCTTTTTGTATATTGGAGCACTGGGAACACGTAAGGCATGGGAAGGTACCTTTCCTCTGGGTTTGTAGAAAAATTTGTCTAGGTAAACGTGTCTCAGAACCCAAGTCTGCTCTCACCAAATTATCTTGCAAATTACTTGGGGCGCGGCGGTTACAGGACAGCACTGGATTGCGGAATTCCTCTATTTTCGGATAAGCCTTTTTAAGGATTGGCCAGTTGCTACGAATGATGTGCAAGATTTTATTAGAGCTGGGATG
Source organism: Bufo bufo (assembly GCF_905171765.1). Lineage (NCBI taxonomy): Eukaryota > Metazoa > Chordata > Amphibia > Anura > Bufonidae > Bufo > Bufo bufo. The sequence continues at coordinate 518,483,600 of NC_053391.1, read as the reverse complement.
AAAAGTATGGACGAATGGGATTCTTTTATTATTGTCCCTTGGAATTCTGTTTCTAGTATTAGTCTTGAAAGTATTTTCTGGATAGCCCCTGGCCCTAAATCTCTGTTTCATCTCGTTTTCTCTCTCTTTGAGTATGATGGGATCCTCCACTATAGTCTGTATTTCTTGGTCATTGGTGGATGGAAACTGGTAAAATGTAGTAAACTGTTACGGTCGGTCGGTTTACGATATAGATCAGTTGTGAGTTTGCCCTGGGAATTAATTGTCACGACTGTCAAGAAAGGCTATGGACAATTTGCTGTGATAGATAGTGAACTGTAGCTCAGGCCAGATGGAGTTAAGATGATTGTGGAATGTGAGGAGTAATTCCTCTGTTCCAGTCCAGACGCAGAAAACATTGTCTATATATCTTCTCATAACAGACAATGGGATGCAAAGAGTTCATGTGGGTATATGTGGGATGTCTCAAAATGTGCCATGAAGCAATTGGCATATGGGGGGGCACATTTGACCTCATTGTGGTACCCTGTACCTGTAGATAAAATGAATCCTGAAACATGAAAAAATTATGATGTAGTACTAGCTTGAGAAGGTCTAGACAAAATGAAATGATATCTTCATGTAAATCAGTGTTGGACAGCATGGTGGTTACTGCAGTAATACCTTTTTCATGTTTTATTGAGGTGTACAGACTTGTAACATCCCAAGTGACAAGGAGTGTATCTGTCATGGTCTTACCTTCTTGCTGTTCTCCTTCGTTTGACATGTGCTGGCGGCCATCTTGGTTTCTGGGTTTCTTGTAGCCTCCCACCCTGCGGCTCCTCCTTCCCACTGGGAGGAGCTGGATGCCCAGCTCATATATATAGGAGGTCTGTGGCTTCAGTTCCTTGCTTGGTCCTCCTGTGTTCACATGCTTCTAGACTGCTGCTGCTTCTGGTTCCTGATCCTGGTTTCGTCCGACTACCCTGCTGGTTCCTGATCCTGGTTTCGTCCGACTACCCTGCTGGTTCCTGATCCTGGCTTCGTCTGACTACCCTGCTGGTTCCTTATCCTGGCTTCGTCTGACTACCCTTCTGGTTCCTGACCTCTGGCTTCGCAAAGACTCTGCTTCGGTTTCGCCATCCGTTTGGACTTTTGCTTTACAGCTTTATTTTCAATAAAGCCTTCTTATTTTCACTTATCCCTTGTTGTACGTCTGGTTCATGGTTCCGTGACATTAGGACCAAGCCATGAATTCTGACGGTACAGGGCCATCCTCGCTACCCACGCTGGTTGCCAGACTTGATCAGCAGGATCACCTGTTGGGTCGGTTCGCTGTGGCGTTGCAAACCCTGCTTGAACGCACGGCTCATTTCGCTCCCGTTGCCGATGGGTCGGTTGTCGCTCCTGGGCCCGCTCCTACTGCCGCTCTGGTTGTTGCGCCAGAGTCTACCCCGACACCTGTTGTTGCACCTGCGGTGTTTCGGGGTATGACCGGTTCTGCCCCTCTTCCACAGCGCTTTGGGGGAGAGCCAACTCAGTGCCGAGGTTTCCTTAACCAGGTGGGCATTTATTTCGAGTTGCTGCCACATGCCTTTCCCACTGAGAGATCAAAGGTGGGCTTCTTGATCTCGCTGCTCTCGGACAAGGCCTTGGCCTGGGCCAGCCCTTTATGGGAGAACAACAATCCGGTGGTTGCCGAGTTTTCCGGTTTTGTTGCTTCTCTTCGGAAGGTATTCGATGTGCCGGCTCGTGCTGCCTCTGCTGCGAAGCTCCTTATGTCCATCAGACAGGGTTCACGATCCGTAGCTGAATACGCCATTGAGTTTCGTACCCTGGCAGCAGAGGTGGGCTGGAATAATGAGGCTCTGGTCGCTGCTTTCTCTCATGGTCTCTCGGATGCCTTGAAGGATGAGGTTGCAGCTAAGGACCTACCAGTGGAGCTCGAGTCTCTTATTTCTTTCCTGATTTTGATTGACACCAGACTCAGGGAGAGACCTTCCTTTAAGGAGAGCCTGCGGAGGTTTTCTAACAGATTGGCGCCTACGTTTGCTGTCCCACCCGTGCCTCCCTCTCCTCCCACGCCTCCTGGGGATGACTTGTCTGGGGGTGAACCCATGCAGCTGGGGTTTGCTCGCCTGTCCGAGGGGGAGAGGGTACTCCGGAGACGCGAGGGCCGATGCATGTACTGTGGTCTCGGTGGGCATTTTCGGTTGGCATGTCCGAACCGTCCGGGAAACGCTCGCACCTGAGATCATGTCGGGGGCAGATCTTGGGTGGAGTCTCCTCGTCCCCAGTTTCCATTGTGGAGACAAACCACTGATCACTGTTGTCCTCTCCTGGGTCGGGGGCTCGGTGACGACCCAGGCGTTGGTGGACTCTGGTGCTGGTGGTTTGTTCATTGATAATGTGTTCGCTGCCGCCAATTCCATTCCTCTGCAGGCTAGAGGTTCCCCACTGGCTCTTGAGGCGATAGACGGCAGACCCCTTCTGCCGCCACACGTGACTCATGAGACCCTTCCAGTGGGGATAGCCATTGGTGCCGTTCACAGAGAGTCGGTCTGCCTCCAGGTTATTTCGTCTCCACACTACTCGGTGGTCTTGGGGTACCCCTGGCTCCGGAAGCATAATCCGACTTTCGATTGGAGATCGGCCGAGATCCTCTCGTGGTCACCGCAGTGTGGGGCTAGTTGCATCCATGGGTCTGTCAAGTTGCTGTGTACTTCCTCAGACTCTCTGTTGCCTCCTGAATACGAGGAGTACCGGGATGTATTCGATAAGGTGCGCGCGGTTGCCCTACCTCCGCACCGCCCATACGATTGTGCCATAGAGTTACAATCTGGTGCCGTTCCTCCTCGTGGCAAAGTCTATCCACTGTCGGTAGCGGAGAATGAGGCCATGGAGGAGTACGTGAGGGAGGCGCTTTCACGCGGACACATTCGCAAATCCTCGTCCCCGGCAGGGGCTGGATTTTTCTTTGTGAAAAAGAAGGGCGGTGAGTTGAGGCCTTGCATCGATTACAGGGGTCTCAATCGCATCACGATCAAGAACGCTTACCCGATACCCTTGATTTCCGAGCTGTTCGATCGCCTTAAAGGGGCCACGGTCTTTACCAAACTCGACCTGAGGGCGGCATATAACCTGGTAAGGATCAAGGCGGGCGATGAGTGGAAGACCGCGTTTAACACCAGGACCGGTCATTATGAATCCTTGGTTATGCCCTTTGGGTTGTACAATGCGCCCGCAGTCTTTCAGGAATTCAACAACGATGTTTTCCGTGACCTGTTGCAGCAGTGTGTAGTGGTCTATTTGGATGACATCTTGGTATATTCTGAATCCATGGAGGCCCACATTCTGGATGTCAGACGAGTGTTGCAACGGTTACGAGAGAACAAGCTGTTCGGTAAGCTTGAGAAATGCGAATTTCACCGATCCCAGGTAACCTTCTTAGGTTACATCATTTCCGCTGAGGGGTTCTCCATGGATCCTGAGAAGGTTTCGGCTGTCTTACAGTGGCCCTAGCCCAGTGGTCTTCGTTCCCTGCAGCGCTTTTTGGGCTTCGCCAATTATTATCGGAAGTTCATCAGGGACTTTTCCATGCTAGCCAAGCCTCTCACGGATCTGACCAGGAAGGGCAGTAATTCCCAGGTCTGGCCGCTCGAGGCCATCCGAGCTTTTGAGGCTCTAAAGTCCGCCTTTGTGTCGGCTCCGATTCTGTCACATCCCAACCCTGGGTTGCCCTTTGTCCTCGAGGTGGACGCGTCTGAGACGGGAGTAGGCGCCCTTCTGTCTCAGCGTAGAACACCAGAGGGTCCTCTGCTTCCTTGTGGGTTTTACTCCCGGAAACTGTCTTCCGCGGAGTGCAACTATCAGATTGGTGACAGGGAGTTATTGGCCATCGTGCAGGCCCTTAAAGAATGGAGGCACTTGCTCGAGGGTTCGGTGGTTCCGGTCCTCATCCTGACGGACCACAAGAATCTGACCTACCTTTCTGAGGCCAAGAGATTGACACCACGTCAGGCCAGATGGGCTCTGTTCTTGTCACGTTTTAATTACGTGGTCTCCTACCTACCCGGTTCCAAGAACATCAGGGCGGTTTGCCTTATCACGGCAGTACTCCGAGCTGTCCAGGGAGGAGTCGATTTCGACTTCGGTCATACCTCCGAATCAGATCTTGGCCGCCATTCGCACCAGCCTGACCTCTCCCCTGGGTGAGCAGATTTTGGCGGCTCAATCTGGTGCTCCCTCTGGGAGACCCAACGGCAGATGTTTTGTGCCTGAGGAGTTGCGCACTCGGTTGTTGCGAACCTACCATAACTCCAAGACCGCGGGGCATCCTGGAAAGAATCAGCTGTCCTGGGCTGTTTCACGTCTGTTCTGGTGGCCTTCCCTACGTTCCGACATCGCCGCATATGTAGCGGCATGCTCCGTTTGTGCCCAGAGTAAGTCCCCTCGGCACCTTCCGTTGGGCCTTCTGCAACCCATAGCCACCGGGGAGCGCCCATGGTCACACCTGGGGATGGATTTCATTGTGGACCTCCCTGCATCCCGAGGCCATACGGTCATTCTCATGATTGTGGATCGGTTTTCCAAAATGTGCCACTGTGTTCCTCTCAAGAAGTTACCCTCTGCACAAGAGTTGGCCACGATTTTTGCCAGGGAGGTCTTCCGGTTGCACGGTTTGCCCAAGGAGATTGTGTCGGATCGGGGGAGTCAGTTTGTGTCCAGGTTCTGGCGCGCCTTTTGCTCCCAGTTGGGGATTCATCTCTCCTTCTCATCGGCCTACCACCCTCAGTCCAATGGGGCCGCAGAACGATCCAATCAGGCCTTGGAGCAATTCCTTCGTTGCTATGTCTCCGATCACCAAGACAATTGGGTTGACCTCCTGCCTTGGGCTGAGTTTGCCAGGAACACGGCGGTGAACTCTTCCTCTGGGACGTCTCCCTTCATGGCCAATTATGGGTTCCAACCTGCCGTGTTACCGGAGGTATTCTCTCCCCAGGATATTCCGGCTGTGGAGGATCACCTTTCCGTCCTACGTGCTTCTTGGGTACTGATCCAGAAGTCCCTTGAGGTCTCTGCGCAGCGCCAGAGACTCCAGGCTGATCGCAGACGAGCGCCTGCTCCTTCCTACCAGGTCGGAGACCGTGTATGGTTGTCCACCCGCAACCTCAACCTTCGAGTGCCCACTCCCAAGCTGGCGCCTCGCTTTGTTGGTCCCTTCCGAGTGCTTCGCAGGGTAAACCCGGTAGCCTATGCCCTTGCGCTTCCTCCTGGCATGCGGATCTCCAACGTGTTTCATGTCTCCCTGTTGAAGCCACTGGTGTGTAATCGTTTCACTTCCTCGGTTCCTCGGCCTCGTCCGGTCCAAGTGGGTAATCGTGAGGAGTATGAGGTGAGCAATATCCTGGACTCACGCCTGGTCCGCGGTCGGGTGCAGTTTTTGGTCCTTTGGCGTGGTTATGGTCCAGAGGAGCGTTCCTGGGTTCCCTCCGCAGATGTCCATGCTCCTGCCTTGCTCCGAGCCTTCCACGCACGCTTCCTTCAGAAACCGTTCTTTACTCCGCGGAGGAGGGGCCCTTGAGGGGGAGGTACTGTCATGGTCTTACCTTCTTGCTGTTCTCCTTCGTTTGACATGTGCTGGCGGCCATCTTGGTTTCTGGGTTTCTTGTAGCCTCCCACCCTGCGGCTCCTCCTTCCCACTGGGAGGAGCTGGATGCCCAGCTCATATATATAGGAGGTCTGTGGCTTCAGTTCCTTGCTTGGTCCTCCTGTGTTCACATGCTTCTAGACTGCTGCTGCTTCTGGTTCCTGATCCTGGTTTCGTCCGACTACCCTGCTGGTTCCTGATCCTGGTTTCGTCCGACTACCCTGCTGGTTCCTGATCCTGGCTTCGTCTGACTACCCTGCTGGTTCCTGATCCTGGCTTCGTCTGACTACCCTTCTGGTTCCTGACCTCTGGCTTCGCAAAGACTCTGCTTCGGTTTCGCCATCCGTTTGGACTTTTGCTTTACAGCTTTATTTTCAATAAAGCCTTCTTATTTTCACTTATCCCTTGTTGTACGTCTGGTTCATGGTTCCGTTACAGTATCGGATGGGTCCAGTTGTCTGATCAATTCAAGGAAAGAGTTGGTGTCTAGGAGGAAGGATCTGGTACGTTTCACATGAGGGGTAATAATCTTTTCAAGGAAAATGGACAGAGGAGATAAAATGGATTCTCTGGATGCCACTATTGGTCGACCGGGGGGATTATGAAGATTTTTGTGGATCCTAGGTAACACATAAAAGACCAGTATGATGGGGTAAGTTTTGGTTAAAAAATTAACAGTAGGAGTATCAATGGTGCCCTTAGAGTGATGGTGCCTAAGGGTATTGCCAATTAGGGAAGCTACAGTTGCCGTGGGATTGTAATCCAATTTCTTGTAAACCGCTGTATCGTTTAGTTGACGATATATTTCTGTGACATATTGGGTTTTGTCCATTATTACTAGTGCTCCCCCCTTGTCCGCTGGTTTAAGGACTACATTTTTTGCTAGTTTTAGCGCTTCTAGGGCTATTCTTTCTGTATTGGTCAAATTATTATTGTATTTGTAATGGCCCTCTCTTACCCCTTTGATGAAGGTGTCAGTGTCCCTCTGTACTAGTTTAATGAACGTTTCTGCAGCTGGTTGATTCCTTGGGGGCATGTATGTACTTTTGGTACATAGGCCTAGGTCCCTAGCTGATATACGGGATTCTTCCTTCTCTGGAGTGGATTGTACTTCTCTATTGTCATCCCCAAAGTGTGCCCGAAGGCGAATGTTTCTGAAAAAACGTGGTAAATCCAGTTCCAACTCAAAACTGTTTAAACAGTATGAGGGACAAAAGGATAGTCCCTTTTGTAATAAAGTCAGTTCAGATGGGCTAAGAGGAGTCGAGTAGATGTTAAATCACCAAGGACTCTGATGGGGGTTGTATATATGTAGTTTCAGAACAAACTGGAGTATACGGTACCTGGGATCTGGTCATGACGGATGACGTTTGTTGTTGTGATGTCCCTGGTCTTGGTGCCCTTCGGGTGGTCTTAGGTCTGCGTTGTTCATCTGGTCTATCAGGATGGCGAGAATCCATGCTCGAGGCTGATCTCTGGGAATCCATGGAGGAAGATCTTCCACTTTTCCTTGGATGAAATCCGGTAGGGTCTGGCCAGTGGTAAATTCTATTATTCCTATAATCTTCTGTGTCTCTCAAGAATTTCTTTTTCTTGGAGAACTCAATTTATTTCCGTCTTTCCAGGAGGATGGTGGAGATCTTTTCTTGAACAGTACTGTATTCTTCCTTTGATAGGAGATCAAGCAGCTGGGATTCTATGGCCTGGATCTTGTTCTTTAACTCCGTCATGGCTGTATGGATATACATCAATCAGAGTCAGCGTCATGATGTCTGTTGAACATTTGAGGATTTGTTCGAATTTGGTGCAATATTCAGGATTGTCCTTAAAGAACTTAGGACGTGTCCTTATACGCAAGCCACCGTCTAGGCGCGCTTCCCGGCATCTTTTAAAGCAGTGTTGAATACTGCTATGGGCACACACGGAACCACTGGTGCTGACAGCACCTTACCTGTATGTGTGTCTTTCTATCCTAATATTCCACCATCAAGCGGCACTGGTAGGTCCTCCTGATTGGGGATGAGGCTCTCTCATGTGTATAACATAAGTATTTATCTGATTTATCTGTCTGCTAAATAATAAGGATTTAACCCCCGCTATACTGGAACTGTAGGAATCTATGTATGTCTTATACTTGGTATCCTATGACTCCTTCCTTGACTATACATCTCAAGGATCATTTCATCTACCTGGGAACCAAGTCTGCAATACATCCATATCTGATTATGTTTACTAGTGTGACAGTGTAGCTGCAAAATCACAGCTCTGTATATTATATTATATTGTTTCACTGGATTATCTGCTTGCCATTTTCTTTATGTTTTAAGTTTTTTTTATGTCAATTGTCGTCCATGGTATGTTATATATGTTATATGTTTATGTCAATACCTTGTACATGTATATGACACTATTGCTTTTCTTTTCATAGTGTCTGATGAAGGCTAATATAGCCAAAAACGCGTTAACACGTTATTGTCGCATTTAACTACCACAAAATAAATTGCAATTTAAGGAATCTCCTTTACTGCTGTGATTTTTACTATATATATATATATACACACACTGTATATACAGTGAGGAACAGAAGTATTTGAACACCCCTGCAATTTTGCAAGTTCTCCCACTTAGAAATCATGGAGGGGTCTGAAATTCACATTGTAGGTGCATTCCCACTCTGAGAGACAGAATAAAAATAAAAAGAATTCAGGAAATCACATTGTATGATTTTTAAAGAATTTATTTATCTTGCACTGCTGAACATAAGCACTTGAACACCTAAGAAAATCTGTGTTAATATTTGGTACAGAAGCCTTTGTTTGCAATTACAGAGGTCAAACATTTCCTGTAGTTCTTGACCAGGTTTGCACAGACTGCAACAGGGATTTTGGCCCACTCCTCCACACAGATCTCCTCTAGATCTGTCAGGTTTTGGGACTGTCGCTGAGCAACACAGAGTTTCAGCTCCCTCCAAAGATTTTCTATTGGATTTAGGTCTGGAGACTGGCTAGGCCTCTCCAGAACCTTGATATGTTTCTTACGGAGCCACTCCTTGGTTATCCTAGCTGTGTGCTTTGGGTCGTTGTCATGTTGGAAGACCCAGCCACGACCCATCTTCAATGCTCTGACTAAGGGAAGGAGGTTGTTGTTCAAAATCTCACAATAACTGGCCCCATTTATCTTCTCCTTAATACAGTGCAGTCGTCCTGTCCCCTTCACAGAAAAGCACCCCCAAAGCATGATGTTACCACCCCCATGCTTCACAGTAGAGATGGTATTCTTGGGATGCAACTCATCCTTTTTCCTCCAAACATGACGAGTGAAGTTTAGACCAAAAAGTTCTACTTTGGTCTCATCTGACCACATGACTCTCTCCTATGCCTCCTCTGGATCATCCAGATGGTCATTGGCAAACTTAAGACGGGCCTGGACATGTGATTACTTGAGCAGGGGAACCTTCCGTGCAATGCATGAATTGAAACCATGACGGCTTAGTGTTCTACCGACAGTGACCTTTGAAACTGTGGTCCCAGCTCTCTTCATGTCATTGACCAGCTCCTCCCTTGTAGTTCTGGGCTGATTCCTCACCTTTTTTATCATCAATGATACCCCACGAGGTGAGATCTTGCATGGAGCCCCAGACCGAGGGAGACTGACAGTCGTCTTTAGCCTCTTTCATTTTCTAACAATTGCTCCAACAGTTGATCTATTTTCACCAAGCTGCTTAGCAATTGCCCTGTAGCCCTTTACAGCCTTGTGGACGTCCACAATGTTGTCTCTGGTGTCTTTTGACAGCTCTTTGGTCTTGCCCATGGTAGTAGTTGGCGTCTAACTGACTGTTGGGTGGACAGGTGTCTTTAAAGAGCTCACAAAGGTGCTACTAAGTTAGATTAATGAGTCGAGTAGAGGCGGACTTTTTAAAGGCACAGTAACAAGTCTTTGAGAGACATAATTCTTGCTGTTTCTCAGGTGTTCAAATACTTATGTTCAGCAGTGCAAGACAAATAAATTCTTTAAAAATCATCCAATGTGATTTCCAGATTTAAAAAAGAAATAATATTCTGTCTCTCAGAGTGGGACTGCACCTACAATGTGAATTTCAGACCCCTCCATGATTTCTAAGTGGGAGAACTTTCAAAATCGCAGGGTGTTCAAATACTTCTGTTTCTCACTGTATATATATAATATTCGCAGGTCGGCACTGCTTGCTGAAGTCGCGGTGCACGTGTCTGTGGGATGGCGCTCCCAATAAAACACTGAAGAAAAGACCGACACTCGCTGTAGAGAAAGGCTCATGTATGAGCCGAAACGTCACTCTGTGCCACTTTATGGGTGAATAAAGTTTCTTCACTGACTATTTGGAAAGTCTACAGGAGTGCAGTCCAATTTTTCTTTTTATATATATATATATATATATATATATATATATATATACACACACATACAGTTGCAAGAAAAAGAATGTGAACCCTTTGGAATGATATGGATTTCTGCACAAATTGGTCATAAAATGTGATCTGATCTTCATCTAAGTCACAACAAGAGACAATCACAGTCTGCTTAAACTAATAACACACAAAGAATTAAATGTTACCATGTTTTTATTGAACACACCATGTAAACATTCACAGTGCAGGTGGAAAAAGTATGTAAACCCCTAGACTAATGATATCTCCAAGAGCTAATTGGAGTGTGGTGTCAGCCCACTGGAATCCAATCAATGAGATGAGATTGGAGGTGTTGGTTACAGCTGCCCTGCCCTATAAAAAAAAACACACCAGTTTTGGGTTTGCTTTTCACAAGAAGCATTGCCTGATGTTAATGATGCCTCGCACAAAAGAGCGATTAAGAATTGTTGACTTGCATAAAGCTGGAAAGGGTTATAAAAGTATCTCTAAAAGCCTTGCTGTTCATAAGTCCACGGTAAGACAAATTGTCTATAAATGGAGAAAGTTCAGCACTGCTGCTATTCTCCCAGTGGCCATCCTGTAAAGATGACTGAAAGAGCACAGCGCAGACTGCTCAATGAGGTGAAGAAGAATCCTAGAGTGTCAGCTAAAGACTTACAAAAGTCTCTGGCATATGCTGACATCTCTGTTAGCGAATCAATGATACGTAAAACACTAAACAAGAATGGATTTCATGGGAGGATACCACAGAGGAAGCCACTGCTGTCCAAAAAAAACTGCTGCATGTTTACAGTTTGCACAAGAGCACCTGGATGTTCCACAGCAGTAGTGGCAAAATATTCTGTGGACAGATGAAACCAAAGTTGAGTTGTTTGGAAGAAACACACAACACTATGTGTGGAGAAAAAGAGGCACAGCACACCAACATCAAAACCTTATTCCAACTGTGAAGTATGGTGGTGGGAGCATCATGGTTTGTGGCTGCTTTGCTGCGTCAGGGCCTGGACGGATTGCTATCATCGAAGGAAAAATGAATTCCCAAGTTTATCAAGACATTTTGAAGGAGAACTTAACGCCATCTGTCCATCAGCTGAAGCTCAACAGAAGATGGATGTTGCAACAGGACAACGACCCAAAGCATAGAAGTAAATCAACAACAGAATGGCTTAAACAGAAGAAAATACGCCTTCTGGAGTGGCTCCGTTTGATCTGCAACTACAGGAAACGTTTGGTTGAAGTTATTGCTGCCAAAGGAGGTTCAATCAGTTATTAAATCCAAGGGTCCGCATACTTTTTCCACCTGCACTGTGAATGTTTTCATGGTATGTTGAATGAAAACATGGTAACATTTAATTATTTGTGTGTTATTAGTTTAAGCAGACTGTGATTGTCTATTGTTGTGACTTATATGAAGATCAGATCACATTTTATGACCAATTTGTGCAGAAATCCTTATCATTCCAAAGGGTTTACATACTTTTTCTTGCAACTAATATATATATATATATATATATATATATATATATATATATCATCATCACATGATCAGTATAATGAATAGAAGGCAACAGGTCCTTCATTGATTGACTGACATACCCTTATTGGCCAATAGAATTTTGCATGTCCTTCACTCATAGTCTCACTGACATACACAGTTGTATATAACAACTAGTGATGAGTGGCAGGTGCCATATTAGATTTCGACGAAATTCGCAAATATTCAATAGAATATTTGTTTCATATTCGTCGAAATCGAATATTCGTCATTATTCTAGTTATCGCGATTATTATGCAATTTAAATAATCGCGTATTGCGATTTTAACTTAAGGCTACTTTCCTATTGGTTTGATATCTAGAATTAGCGAAGATGACGAATATGACGAATGTATTCGTCATATTCCTCCAAACGAAGATAACGAAGTATTCTACATCTTCATTTTAGCTACCTATTCGTCAACTTCACTTATTCTAGCAATCAAATAGGAAAGTTGACTATAGAGACAGCTAAGTTTAATTTGCTATGCGATTATATTACTTTGCTTTTTTTTTTTTTATAAATAGAATCATTATAATAATCAAGTATTTAACTATTCAATTAAAAAAAAAAATATCTAAGTAATATAATCGCATAGCAAATTAAACACAGCTGTCTTTATAGTCAACCTTCCTATTTGATTGCTAGAATTAGCGAAGTTGACGAATAGGTAGCTAAAACGAAGATGAAGAATACTTTGTTATCTTCGTTTTGAGGAATATGACGAATACATTTGTCATATTCGCTAATTCTACCAAGCCAACCATAGTAAACCATGTGCAAGTTGAAATAGCAATTCGATTAATTCAAGTTATAATAATCGAATTTCGATTTCAACTTAGCACTGCTATATTCCATATTAGGCTAGAATTAACAGTGTTAAGTTGAAATCGCAATTCGATTATTATAACTTGAATTAATCGAATGGCTATTTCAACTTGGACCTGGTTTACTATGGTTGGCTTGGTAGAATTAGCGAATATGACGAATGTATTCATCATATTCCTCAAAACGAAGATAACGAAGTATTCTCCATCTTCGTTTTAGCTACCTATTCGTCAACTTCGCTAATTCTAGCAATCAAATAGGAAGGTTGACTATAGAGACAGCTGTGTTTAATTTGCTATGCGATCATATTACTTTGCTTTTTTTTTTATAAATAGAATCATTATAATAATCAAGTATTTAACTATTACATTTTTTAAAAAAAAAGTAAAGTAATATAATCACATAGCGAATTAAACACAGCTGTCTCTATAGTCAACTTTCCTATTTGATTGCTAGAATTAGCGAAGTTGACGAATATGGAGCTAAAACGAAGATGGAGAATACTTCGTTATCTTCGTTTTAAGGAATATGACGAATACATTCGCCATATTCGCTAATTCTACCAAGCCAACCATAGTAAACCAGATCCAAGTTGAATTAGCACTGCTATATTCCATATTAGGCTAGAATTAACGAATATGGAATATAGCAGTGCTAAGTTGAAATCGAAATTCGATTATTATAACTTGAATTAATCAAATTGCGATTTCAACGTAATTCTCAAATCCGACAGTACATTCTAGTATGGAGACGTTCCCATAGTGATGGGGACGCTCCATGAGCACGGAAGTCGTCAGAAGCGGCAACGGGCACTGACACGAGCAGTCAGGAAGCCAGGAATCCTAAGGACAGGTAAGAACTACTTTTGGGAAGTGGGAAAGAAAAAAATATAACAATAAAAAAATAAAAAAATAAATAAAAAAAAATATTCGAAATATCGAATTTATAGCACTATATTCGAAATATTCGCGAATTAGCGAAGTGCCGATATTCGCTAAAAAAATTCGATATTCGAATATTCGTGCTCAACGCTAATAACAACCCAGCCATTTATAACCAGTATTATCCCAAAAAAGTTTGCAGGTCATAATAAAATCTTATTCTCACTGACATACTTTTTCCTCATTGACATGCAGTTTTACACCAGGTTTTCATAACAGTCCTACCATTTTTTTCAAAGTTATCGGGACACTGTAGCTATCAATATTATGGGGGCACCGTGGATGTCACTGTTATGTGGGCACTGTAGATATCATTTATATGGGGGAGCTTTGGATGTCACAGTTAAGGGAGCACTTTAGATGACATTATTGGGATTCTGTGAATGTCAATTTTATGGGGCACTGTATATGTCACTCTAATGGGGCGTTGTAAATGTCACTGTTATAAGAGCATTGTAGATGTTCCAGTTATCAGGTACTATGGATCTCACTGTTAGGGCTCATTCACAAGGCCATTGTTCGGCCGTGCCCATATTGCGACCTGCATTCACTTGAATGGGTCCGCAAACCGGAAAGTTGGTGCGTTCGTTGGGGTTTCTGTACATTGCAGTGTGGATGGATCATGGACCAATTCAAGTTAAGCCACTGTGGATGTCACTATTATGGGGGCATTGTGGATGTCAGTTATGGGGCACTGTGGATGTCACAGTTATGGGGGAAGTTTAGATGACACTATTACTGGAACTCTGTGAATGTCAATTTTATGGGACACTGTAGATTGAACAGTTATTGGATGTTTTTCTTATGGGGTGCTGTAGATGTCACTGCTATGGGGGCATTGTGTCTGTTACAGTTATTGGGTACTGTGAATCTCACTGTTATAGGGGCACTGTACATGTCACTGCTATGGGGAGCGGTAGATGTCACTGTTATGAAGAAATGTTTGACACTGTTATGGGGCACTGTGGATGTCAAGGTTATGGGGGCACATTAGATGACACTGTTATTGGGACACTGAATGTCAATCTTATGGGGCACTGTAGATTGAACAGTTATGGGGCACTGTGGATGTCACTCTTATGGGATTTTGTAGATTTCATTGCTATGGGGGCATTGTGGCTGTTAGGCCCCTTTCACATGGGCGAGATTTCTGTGCGGGTGCAATGCGTGAGGTGAATGCATTGCACCTGCACTGAATCCGGACCCATTCATTTCTATGGGGCTGTGCACATGAGCGGTGATTTTCACGCATCACTTGTGTGTTGCGTGAAAATCGTAGCATGCTCCTCTTTGTGCATTTTTCACGTAACGCAGGCCCCATAGAAATGAATGGAGTTTCGTGAAAATCGCAAGCATCCGCAAGCAAGTGCGGATGCGGTGCGAATTTCACGCACGGTTGCTAGGTGACGATCGGGATGGAGACTCGATCATTATTATTTTCCCTTATAACATGGTTATAAGGGAAAATAATAGCATTCTGAATACAGAATGCATAGTACAATAGGGCTGGAGGGATTAAAAAAATAATAATAATAATTTAACTCACCTTAATCCACTTGTTCGCGCAGCCGGCATCTCTTCTGTCTTCTTTTGTGAGGAATAGGATCTTTGATGACGTCACTACATTAATTACATGGTCCGTAACAAGTGGATTAAGGTGAGTTAAAATTTTATTAATTTTTTTAACCCCTCCAGCCCTATTGTACTATGCATTCTGTATTCAGAATGCTATTATTTTCCCTTATAACCATGTTATAAGGGAAAATAATACAATCTACACAACCTTGAACCCAAACCTGAACTTCTGTGAAGAAGTTCGGGTCTGGGTACCACATTCAGTTTTTTATCATGCGCGTGCAAAACGCATTGCACCCGCGCGATAAAAACTGAATAACGGAACTCATTCGCAGACAAAACTGACTGCAATTGCGTACCTACTCGCGCGGGTTTGCCGCAATGCACCGGGACGCATCCGGACCTAATCCGGACACGCTCGTCTGCAAGGGGCCTTACAGTTATCGGGTACTGTAGATCTCACTGTTATGGGGGCACTGCTTTGGGGGAGTGGTAGATGTCACTGTAATAAATAACTGTAGCTGACATTGTTATGGGAGCACTGCGAATGTCACTGTTATGGGGCACTGTGGCTGTCACTGTTATGGGGGAACATTAGATGACACTGTTATTGGGACACTGTGGATGTCAATCTTATGGGGCACTGTAGATTGAACAGTTATGGGGCACTGTGGATGTCACTCTTATGGGCTTCTGTAGATGTCATTGCTATGGGGGCATTGTGGCTGTTACATTTATCGGGTACTGTAGATCTCACTGTTATGGGGGCACTGTATGTGTCACCTCTTTGGGGGAGTGGTAGATGTCACTGTAATAAATAACTGTAGCTGACATTGTTATGGGAGCACTGCGATTGTCACTGTTATGGGGGAACTTTAGATGACACTGTTATTGGAAAACTGTGGATGCCAATCTTATAGGGCACTGTATATTGAAAAGTGATGGACGAACATTGGCCGGGAGGGTTCGCAAACGCGATCGCGTGAACGGGATCCAATGTTCGCGCACCGCAAGATCACGGCGGACGCCATTCACTTTAATGGCAGGCGAACCTAAAAAAACTTCAGTTCATATTTGCAGCCACCAAATACTTAGTAGAAGTGCACAAATAGTCCCATAACATGGACAGTGACTAGGGTTGAGAGAACTTGAACAGTAAAGTTCGGGTTCGTACCGAACTTTAGGATTTTTGGACCCCGAAAACAGTAAAAGTTCGGGTTCTGTGTTTGGCTATTTTGTGGCGCTTTTTGAAAGGCTGTAGAGCAGCCAATCAACAAGCGTTTAACTTGTGTGCCCTTAGAAGCCATCACAGCCATGCCTACTAATGGCATGGCTGTGATTTGCCAGTGCAGCATGTGACTCAGCCTCTATATAAGCTGGAGTCATGTAGCGCTGCACGTCACTCTGCTCTGATTAGTGTAGGGATAGGATGCTGCTGCTGTGAGGGAGAAAATAGGACAGCATCTTTAATAAGAAGTGCTTGTTAACTCAGCGATCTACCTAGATTTTTTTTATCCTGCCCTGAGCCCAGTGACCCAGAAAAATTATTTTTATCCAACTTTTAGTTAGGTGGGCGGCGGCCATTTTATGCGCTGTGCTATTCTGTTATAAAAAAAAAAAAAAAAACACCCATTTTGGCCAAAATATATAATTTGCAGCCTTGTCTGCATCTGTCAGTGTGAGATACACGCTGTAGATACTGCTTTGCTATTCTAGTATTAAAAAAAACACCCATTTTGGGCAAAGTACTTAATATTGCAGACTTTGCTGCATCTGTGATTGTAAAAAACAAGCTTGAAATACTTCAATAATTTTCTGGGTTTTAAAAAACACAAATTTTTGGCAATACCCTCCATTGGGGCCTCTGCCGCATTATTCAGTATACAATTTAAGCTAAAAATACTTCAATAATTTTCTGGGTTTTAAAAAACACCCTTTTTGTGCAAAATACTTAATTTGTGGCCTTGTCTGCATCTGTCAGTGTGAAATTCAAGCGTTATATACTGCTGTCATATTCTGTTATTAAAAAAAACAAAAATAATAAATTTTACAGCCCTTGCAGCATCTGTCATTGTGAGATACATGCTTTAGATACTGCTGTGCTATTCTGTTATAAAAAAAACACCCATTTTGGGCAAAGAACTTAATATTGCAGCCTTTGCTGCATCTGTGATTGTTAAAAACAAGCTTGAAATACTTCAATAATTTTCAGCGTTTCAAAAAACCATTTTTTGCAATACCCTCCAAATGGGGCCTATGCCTCATTAGTCAGTGTGCAATTTAAGGTAGAAATACAGTTCTAATTTTCTAGGTTTTAAAAAACACCCTTTTTGGGCAAAATACTTAATTTGCGGCCTTATCTGCATCTGTCAGTGTGAGATACACCCTTTAGATACTGTTGTTCTATTCTGATATTAAAAAAACACCTATTTAGGGCAAACATCTTAATTTTGCAGCCTTTGCTGCATCTGTCATTGTGAGAAACACCCTTTAGATACTGTTCTATTCTGTTAATAAAAAAAACACATATTTTGGGCAAGATCCTAAATTTGAGAAATATGAGGAGAGCTTCAAAAAAGGGACGTGGCCCCAGTCGTGGTGCTGCTGGGACGTGGTCGATCTGTGCCAGCTACAAGCACAAGTGAAACACCTTCCTCAGGTGCTGACAGTGCCTCCAGTACCTTTTACATTTTGTCCCACCCAGCCTTCTGCTGAAAGATCAGAGTTGGCACCTGCAGCCGATGTCCATCAGTCTTTCACCTCACCCCCTTGCAAATCAGCCAAGCAGTCTGAGCCTTAAGTCATGCAGCAGTCTTTTCTGCTTTTTGATGACTCTGCTAGCAGGGTTTCCCAGGGCCATCCACCTAGCCCTGACCCAGAAGTGGAATATATTGAGTGCGCCGATGCCCAACCACTTATGTTTCAAGATGAGTACATGGGAGGACCACCGCAGCACGTCTCGGATGATGAAGAAACATAGGTGCCAACTGTTGTGGCTTTCTAAAGTGTGTAGACCGACAAGGAAGGCAGGGGTGAAGACTGGGTGGAAGATGGAGGACGATGAAGTCCTCGACCCCACATAGAATCAAGGTCATGCGAGTGACCTGTGTAGTTCGGAGGAAGAGGCGGTGGTCAGAGCCTGAAGCGAGGCATAAACGTTCTCAATCTGAGCACAACCTGCATGACCAGGCATATAAGTACAAAGTACGAGCTGCAGTGGAGTAGACACCTCAAAAACCAAGAAAGGTCTCTGGCTCCTCCTGCTTCCTCTTCTGCTGCAGTCTCAGCTTCTTCATCCAACTCTGGAGTGACAGTGGCACCTGCCACCCCGCAAACAGGGGATTTGCCAGAGACACCACCACCTGGATCAGCAAGCATCTCCACAATGTCCCACGGAAGCGTTCAGCTCTCCATTTCCCAAACACTGGAGCAGAAGAGGAAGTACCCCCCTACCCACCCACGATCCCTGGCCCTGAATACCAGCATTTCAAAATTACTGTCCTTTGAAATGCTGTCATTCTGTCTGGTGGAGACGGAGAGTTTTAAAAGACTTATGGTGGTGGCTTTCCCACAGTACGTCGTGCCCAGCAGCCACTACTTTTCCATGCAAGCCACCCCTTCCCTGCACAACCAAGTGGGGGAAAAAATCAGGTGTGCACTGCGCAACGCCATCTGTGGCAAGGTCCACCTAAATATGGATACGTGGACCAGTAAGCACGGTCAGGGACATTATATCTCCATAACAGCACACTAGGTAAATGCAGTGGCAGCTGGACCTGAGGCGGATAGCAGTTTGGCACATGTCTTTCCACCACCGAGGATTGCAGGGTGCTTCAGTTTGCCTCCTGTTGCTTCCTCCTCCTACTCTGCTTCCTCATCCTCTACCGCCTCCTCATCCGGTCAGCGTAACAACTTCACCACCAACTTCAGCACAGCCAGGGGTAAATGATAGCAGACAGTTTTAAAACTTATCTGTGTGGGGGACAAACCCCACACCTCGCAGTAGCTTTGGACGGGCCTTGAACAACAGACCGATGAGTGGTTGGTGCCAGTGAACCTCAAGCCCGGCCTGGTGGTGTGCGATAATGGGCGAAATCTCGTAGCAGCTCTGGGACTAGCTGGTTTGAAGCACATCCCTTGCCTGGTGCATGTGCTGAATTTGGTGGTGCAGAAATTCATTCACAACTACCCCGACATGTCAGAGCTGCTGCATAAAGTGCAGCCCATCTGTGTGCGCTTTCGTCATTCTCATGCCAGCGCTGCAGCGTAACTTCAGCCTTCCCGCTCACCGCCTCATATGCGACGTGCCCACAAGGTGGAACTCCACCTTGCAAATTCTATCCAGACTGTGCGAGCAGCAACAGGCGATAGTGGAGTTTCAGCTGCAGCACGCATGGGTGAGTCGCTCTGCTGAACAGCACTACTTCACCACCAATGACTGGGCCTCCATGCGAGAGCTGTGTTCCTTGTTGCGCTGTTTTGAGTACTCCACCAACATGGCCAGTGTCGAAAACGCCATTCTCAGCATTACTATCCCACTTTTAGGAGTCCTTGAAAAAACGCTGCTGGTGATGATGGAAGAGGATGTGGCACAGGAGGAGGAGGAGGAAGAGGGATCATTTCGTAGGGTTTCCAGCCAGTCATTCACAAGTGGCTCAGAGATTGGGTTCCTGCACCCACAAACGCCAGATACACAATTGTCCAGCCAGGGCACAGTTCTGGAGGATGACGAGGTGGTGGATGAGGAGGAGGAGATGGAGGAGGAGGAACCATGTTCACAGCAGGGTGGCACCCAAACCAGCTCATGGCCATCACTGGTGCGTGGCTGGGGGGATACAGAGGACACAGACGATACACCTCCCACAGAGGACAGCTTTTTGTTGCCTCTGGGCAGCGTGGCACACATGAGTAATTACATGCTGCAGTGTCTCCGCAACGACTGCCTAGTTTCTCACATTCTAACTTGTGCTGATTACTGGGTGGCTACGCTGCTGGATCCCCATTACAAGGACAATGTACCATCCTTAATTCCGTCACTGGAGTGTGATCATAAGATGCGCGAGTACACGCTGGTAGACGCGCTGCTGGTGGCATTCCCATCTGACAGCGGCGGCACAGTGGAAGCACAAGGCGAAGGCCGAGGAGGAGTAAGAAGTCACCAACGCAGCTGGGGCACCACCAGCACCTCAGAAGAAAGAGTTAGCATGGCCATAATGTGGAAAAGCTTTGTCAGCACACCACAACAACCAGCACCACCAGCTGATATGGAACGTCTTAGCAGGAGGCAGCATTTCAGAAACATGGTGGAGCAGTATGTGTGCACCCTTCAACTTCTGGGTCTCCAGATTGGACACATGGTCTGAGCTTGTCCTTTAAGCTTTGGAGGTGCTGGCCTGCCCTGCAGTTAGTGTATTGTCTGAACGTGTGTTTAGCACGACTGAAGGGGGGTTATCACAGGTTATATTTCCCAATGTTTTGGGGTGTACCCTGATTTAAAAAAATCCTGCCTCCTCAACCTCCTACTCCATATGGACCTCGCCCTCCTAGATCAAGATTATTATTTTTTATTTTTACATATTTTATGTTATTTGAAGTCATTTCCCTATCCACATTTGTTTGCAGAGCACTTGCCATGCTCTTAATCACATTTTGCTGGCATTTGCAGCCCTCTAGCCCTTTCCATGACATTTTTAGAGCCATTTTAGTGCTCAAAAGTTTGGGTCCTCACTGACTTCAATGGGGTTCATGGTCAAGTTCGGGTCCCGAACTCAAACTTTTTTGTGAAGTGTGGCCAAACCCGTCGAACCTGAACATCCAGTTGTCCGCTCAAATTTAAGTGACTTACTAGAGGGGGATCAATGACAAAAATTCCAATAAAAAATATGTAGCGTTGAGCGAACCCAAACTTTAGGTTTTTCGGCACCGGACCTGAACCCGAACATTTACATAAAAGTTTGGGTTCGGTGTTCGGCGATTTTTATGGCGATTTTTGAAAGGCTGCAAAGCAGCCAATCAACAAGCGTCATACTACTTGCCCCAAAAGGCCATCACAGACATGCCTACTATTGGTATGGCTGTGATTGGCCAACTGCAGCATGTGACACAGCCTCTATTTAAGCTGGAGTCACGTAGAGCCGCCCTTCACTCTGCTCGGATTAGTATAGGGAGAGGATGCAGCTGCTGTGAGAGAGAGATCAGGGAAGAATCTTATGAAGAACTGTTTCTTTACTCAGCGATCTACAGCAAATGTGTTTTGTGGGTGCAGTGCACAATTGTTTTAAGCCTGCCCTGAGCCAACTACTACTGAAAACAAACTTTTTTTCCTTCAGTTAGTCAATATCAGTACATAATCGGCAGCCATTTTATGCAATGATAGTGCACCAGCACAGGATATCTGCATGTCTGCAAGTTCAGAAATACTGCTTTGAGACACTGGGGTTAAAAAAAAAACCTTAGTTTTTATATAGTGCACATCTAGGATTATCGCTGCATAAGTGACTGTGAAATTTAGGCAAGAAATACGGCTTTCTCATACTGGGGCATACCGGGGTGAAAAAAAAAAAACATCTGTTTCATATAGTGCACATCTAGGATTATAGGTGCATAAGTGAGTGTCACATTTAGGCCAGAAATACAGCTTTGGCATACTGGGTGAAACAAACCCCTCCGTTTCATATACTGCACATCTGGGATTAGACATGTATAAGTGACTGAAATTTAGGCCACAAATACGGCTTTTTGCTTACTGGGGTTAAAAAACCCTCTGATATACTGCACATCTGGGATTAGACGTGCATAAGTGACTGTGAAATTTCAGCCACAAATACGGCTTTTTGCTTACTGGGTTTAAAAAACCCTCTGATATACTCCTGGGCGTCCGCAGTAGGGGGCAAGAGCCCCCCCCTGGAATCGCCCCCCCCCCTGGAAAGATTGCCCCCCCGAGCTACTCAGAAGTGGGGGGCGTCGGCGGGGTACAGGGAGATGAACGCTTCCATTGCAGAAGCGCTCATCTCCATAGTCATCTGTATCGCCGTCATGTGTATCGCCGTCCTCAGGACAGCGATACAGATGACTGTGCTGAGGCAGCGGAGGGAGAGGCGTGTCCCTTTCCCTTTCTCTGATAGGCTGCCGGCCTAGTGCCTGCAGCCTATCAGAGGTCGGCGCAGGCGGCGCAATGACGTCATCACGCTGCCTGAGCCGTACAGCGTGGGACACAGGCCGGAAGAAGCCTGCATCGCATCGCTGCCAAGGAGGTAAGTATAAGTGTTTATTTTTTTTATGTGTACAATACTGGTGGCTACTGGCACATAATGGGGGGCTCTGGCTACTGGCGCATAATGGGGGGCTCTGGCTACTGGCACATAATGGGGGGGCTCTGGCTACTGGCACATAATGGGGGGCTCTGGCTTCTGGCACATAATGGGGGGCTGTCATTACTGGCACATAATGGGGGGGCTGTCATTACTGGCACATGATGGGGGGGCTATCATTACTGGCACATGATGGGGGGGGCGTTATTACTGGCCATTATGTGGGGCACTATAGGGGCATTAACTGAGGCCGCAAAGAAGGGGTGTTTTATATGGGGGGCTCTGTACAGTAGAATTTTATACTGGGACACATTAAGGTGGGTACTATGAGGAAGAGGGGAGAGGAGTACTATGGGGTCATCTATGGGGGCACTAAGAAGGGGTATTTTATACTTGCAAGTTATGGGGGACACTGAGGGCATCTACTGGGGCATTTTATACTAGTACATTATGGGGGGCACTAGGAGGAAGGGGGGAGAGGAGCACTATGGAGGCATTTACTGGGGCACTATATAGGAGTATTTTATACTGGCACATTATGGGGGCACTATGGGGACATTAGCTCAACTGGGGGCATTACAAGGGGGTATTTTTATGGTATATTTATGGTGGGCTTTATTACTCCCACATGGTATGACCCCCTAGTAGCAGCACCATCCTCTCCCTGCTCTGCTATTCCTCTGCCCCTTCTCCAAATCCTCATTATGAAATCTTTCTCATTAGGATAAAACACATCAGCTCCGCCGAGCCCCCCAGCCAAGTGTTGAAGTGGTGTCTGAGATCCCCAAGGGCCAAGCCAAGTAATTGTAAGTTTTCATGTGAAATATGTTTATGTTATACAAATATAGCCTACACTGTGCACACAATATACAGTATACCGCTACACTGTGTAGTCTGTTCTATAAGCACCATTGTTTTGTGGCGGCGGACAGAAAATAATCTGGAAGTGCCCCTCCAGAGACCAGGCTCTGGATCCGCCACTGCACAGCTCTTGCGTTATTATACTTTGTGATAATGAATATGCCCCTCCCCTTCATTACATTCTCAGAAACAAGCAGAGTATGGATGTCAATAAAATTATGTCCTGGAAAAATTTCTGCGGACGCCCGTGGATATACTGCACATCTGGGATTTGACGCACATAAGTGACTGTGAAATTTAGGCCACAAATACGGCTTTTTGCTTACTGGGATTAAAAAACCCTCTAATATACTGCACATCTGGGATTAGGCGTGCATAAGTGACTGAAATTTAGGCCACAAATGCGGCTTTTTGCTTACTGGGGTTAAAAAACCCTCTGATATACTGCACATCTGGGATTAGACGTGCATAAGTTATTGTGAAATTTAGGCCAGAAATACGGCTCTCGCATACTGGGGCATACTGTGGTGAAAAAAACCCCCATCTGTTTCATATAGTGCACATCTAGGATTATAGGTGCATAAGTTGCAGTACGCCAGTCCTGCAGGGTGAGCGAATGTGAGGGCACGGGGGTCAGTTTAGCAGACCGAGGGTTACTCTTGGTACTCACAATTTGTAGAAGACCCTGGGGAGGCGTACAGCAGTGATGGAGAGGCTGGCACATGGATCCTCTGGGGCACTCTCTGTATATAGGGACCAGGCCAGGTGGTAGGTGAGCTGCCCTGGGTGTTGGAAGTTTAGTGTGCCGGTGGCAAGATCCCTTATAGTTCGTGACGCCAGTGCCGGTAACGGTAACACACCGATTTGTTGTAGGAATAATTGAGGTACTGTCACGACTGTGACTGATCCAGACAGGTCTGGGAGGAGAAGGTCTCAGCGACTTGCTACTCGCGATAGCTTGTGAGTTTGCTCTGTGGTTCAGGGTATGTCATCTGGGTTTTGCCTTGTGAACCTTTTTGTCCTGACTGGGAGTTTGTAGGCATCCTTCTCAGGTGAGTTCTGTCTGCCACTCCCAGCTACTATATTAGTTTCATTTTCACTTGCAGTCATTGCCAGATATAGTCCTTACTTCCAGTGCTACTCTGACCTGGGAAGGAGATCATTTGATGGTGTTGCTGTGGAGCTCTTGTCCGGCATGGACTGTCGTGATTGGGATCGCCTTCTCTGCTCGTGACTGGATAAGTCTATCTCTTATATAGTTTGTTTGTTGCTCTCTTCCCCTGCTGTTCTCCTAGACATGAGTGATGGTGACTAGTGCTCCCATCGGCCTTTCCCCACTCTAGGCTTTTGTTAGGGTGACGGAGGGTTTAGGCATCCTGCTCGCCGCACGGGTTCACACCCCGTCTAGGGTATCAGGGCAGACAGGTGCCAGCTTAGGGTTAATCAGGGGTGGCCATACTATTCCCATCCGTAGATAAGGGTCCCCCTTCCCCTCCGTCTGGTGCGACACGACTGCTGCTGGGGTAGCGGTCGTGACAGTATATCTAGCCTTTTAAAAAAAAATTAAAAAAAGGTGACATTTCTTTTACGGGAAACCAAGGTACTCCTGAGCCAAAAGTGGTTTTACCTGATAGGTTCTCAGGAGGGAGAGACCAATTTGTAACCTTCAGAGAAGCTTGCAAATTGTTCTTCAGGTTACGCCCTAGATCCTCCGGCGGTGAGGAACAACGGGTGGGTATTGTAATTTCTCTCCTGCAAGGAGATCCGCAGGCTTGGGCTTTCTCCCTACCATCAGACTCTCTGGCCTTACGATCAGTGGAGGAGTTTTTTGAAGCCCTGGGTCTCGTATATGATGACCCGGACAGGGTCTCACTGGCTGAGTCTAAGCTACGTAGACTTCGGCAAGAGAACCGGTCTGCTGAACTATATTGTTCCGAATTCCGTAGGTGGGCTACTGATACGTTATGGAACGACTCGGCCCTTAGGAGTCAGTTCTGCCAGGGGTTGCCTGGAAAATTAAAAGACGCGCTGGCGGTATACGAGGTCCCTGGGTCTCTGGAGGCTGCTATGTCCCTGTCCATAAGAATCGACAGACGACTCAGGGAGAGACTATTAAATTTTACGGAGGCCTCTATAGGACAGGGATCGGTTTGTTATGATCCAGTCGAACCAATGCAAATAGGGGGCGCCACTAGACGGGTGAATCCTCCTAAGTTCCGCTGTAGGTCAGAGGTTTGTTTTCGTTGTGGGGGGAGGGGTCATTTTGTAAAGGTTTGTCCCTCAGAACCCACGAGACCACAAACAAAGGAGCCGCCGGGAAAACTAGAGTCCCCAGATTGTGCGGAGGATAACAGTCTGGGCGTATTCGTTTCCTCCATACGCATGTCTCAGTTTTTGTTGTCCGCTACCATTGAGGCGGGCAATAAGACTGAGATCTGTTCCGTCTTTTTGGACAGTGGGGCGGGGGTCAACTTGGTGGATTCACGGTTTGCTCAGGCTCTGGGTTTTACTCCAGAACCGATACGCAGAACTATTCCTGTGTTTGCCATCGACTCCTCCCCTCTTACTCAGAAAGAGTTAACTCAGATCATTCATAATATCCATCTGCAGGTAGGGGACCTCCATAAAGAGCATATCTCGTGTTATGTCCTGGACGGTCTTCCGGCTCCTATGGTATTGGGGCTTCCCTGGCTGGTGACTCATAATCCAGTGGTGGATTGGCAGGCCGGGGAGATTGTGGAGTGGAGTGAACATTGTAAGGACAACTGCTTGAGTAGTAGGTGCTCTACACTCTCTGTAACATCTTTACCTGCCTTTCTGTCAGATTTTATGGATGTGTTCTCTGAGAAGGGTGGTCAGGGGTTACCACCTCATCGTCCATATGATTGCCCGATTAATCTACTACCTGGGGCCAAACTACCTAAAACCCGGTTATACAATCTTTCCGGCCCGGAGAGGAAGGCTAAGAAAGATTATATTTCGGAGAGTTTGGCTAAGGGACACATCAGACCCTCTTCTTCACCTGTGGCTGCAGGGTTCTTTTTCGTTAAAAAGAAAGATGGGGGCCTACGTCCTTGCCTGGATTTCTGGGAATTAAACCGGATAACTATCCGAGATCCCTATCCTCTTCCTCTCATTCCCGACCTCTTTAATCAGGTTGCTGGTGCTAAATGGTTCTCCAAAATGGATCTCAGAGGAGCCTATAACCTGGTTCGCATCAAAGAGGGGGATGAGTGGAAGACGGCTTTTAATACTCCGGAAGGGCATTATGAAAATCTGGTCATGCCATTTGGTCTTACTAATGCGCCTGCGGTATTCCAACATTTTGTCAACGATATTTTTAGTCACCTTATCGGGAGATTTGTTGTGATATATATTGATGACATCCTGGTCTATTCCCCGGATCTGGATACACATTAGATCCATGTGAGACAAGTGCTGCAGATATTAAGGGCCAACAAATTGTTTGCTAAGTTAGAAAAATGTGTGTTCGCCGTAAAAGAACTGCCATTTCTAGGGTATGTGTTGTCAGATTCAGGTTTCCGCATGGATCCAGAGAAAGTCCGGGCGATTATAGACTGGGATCTGCCTGAGAACCTGAAGGCATTGCAACGCTTCCTGGGGTTTGCCAATTTTTATAGAAAGTTTATAAAAAACTATTCCTTGGTGGTCAAACCACTGACGGACATGACCCGAAAGGGATCCGATTTTTCCAAATGGTCACATGCAGCCAAAACTGCCTTTGCATCTCTGAAGGAGAGATTTACCTCGGCCCCTATTCTCGTACAGCCAGATGTCTCGCTTCATTTTATTGTAGAGGTTGACGCATCAGAGGTGGGGGTGGGAGCGGTACTATCTCAGGGCCCGTCCCCTGGTGAATGGCGTCCGTGTGCTTTCTTTTCGAAGAAATTGTCTACTGCTGAAAGGAACTATGATATTGGCAACAGGGAACTTTTGGCTATTAAGTTGGCTTTTGAGGAGTGGCGTCATTTTTTGGAGGGGGCGGTTCATCCCGTCACGGTGATTACTGATCACAAAAACTTATTATATCTGGAGTCTGCTAATCGTCTCACCCCCTAGACAGGCTCGGTGGTCGTTATTTTTTACTAGCTTTAATTTTGTAATAACCTATCGCCCGGGGGCAAAAAATACTAAGGCGGATGCATTGTCTCGAAGTTTTCCTGGAGGGGGTGATGTTGAGGTACCAGAGCCCATTTTGCAAAAGGGGGTGGTGATCTCTGCATTACACTCAGGTTTGGAGGGGAGGGTGTTGGAAGCTCAGGGGGACGCCCCAGCCTCCTGCCCCTCGGGTAAACTGTTTGTGCCAGAAAATTTACGACTGGAGATACTAAAAGAACACCATAACTCCACACTGGCAGGACACCCAGGTAGTAGGGCAACCTCTGAGTTAGTGTCTCGTCGGTTCTGGTGGCCTAAATGGCGCCAGGAGGTGTTGAATTTTGTGTCTGCATGTGCTACCTGTGCTCGTTCTAAGGTAGATCATACTCGTCCGGCAGGGCGTCTATCACGGTCGGCGTGACTATCACATACGTGACACAGAGGGAGGGAACAAGGAAGGCCCTGCCCAAGTGAGAGGGAAGGTGGTGACCCCTGACTCACCTAGCGGCTGGCACCTGGCTGCCCTGACGTCCCTAGACGGGTTCCTCACCCGTACGCCGATCACGTGCCTAAAGCCCTGGCTTTCCCTAAGCTGAGCCCTAGATAGTGAACAGGGCGGTGGGAACACTAGCCCGCACCACTAGCTCTAAAGGAAAACACCAAGGGAAGGACAGACAATACAAACTCAACATATAATCCCAGGTGGGCGACAACAGGAGACAACAAGAAGCCCAACAGGGATCCGGAGGGTAGCACTCTGGAACGACAACCAGGATTCACAACTCCAGTGGGTCAGTATAGATGTCCAGGCAGGAAGCTCTATAACTGGCAACTAGAGAAGTGTGAGGGGAGAATATAAGGAGGTTGGGAGTGGCAGACAAGAAACAGCTGAGAAGGAGAAGCTACGGATCCCTGATTGAGACAAAAAGGATAGCAAGGCAAACACAGAAAACAATCACTAAGAAACAACGTGATCTTTAGATATAGAGCGCGCAGCCACCCGCTGCGACCTCCTGACCCCGGGTATAACGGAGTCAGACGTGGCTCTTGATACCCTCGTGACAGTACCCCCCCTTTCACGAGGGGCCTCCGGACACTCAGGACCAGGTCTCTCCGGATGAGAGGCATGGAAAGCCTGAATTAACCTGTTGGCGTTTACCTCTGACGCTGGAACCCACATTCTTTCCTCGGGACCGTAACCCCTCCAATGCACCAGATACTGAAGAGAGCGGCGGACCCGACGAGAATCAACAATTCTGGCTATTTGAAACTCCAGATTACCATCCACAATAACAGGAGGAGGTGGCAGCGGTGATGGTTCTAGAGGTGGAACATACTTCTTGAGTAACGATTTATGGAAGACGTTATGGATCTTACAAGTCTGAGGTAGCTCCAGGCGAAAAGCCACAGGGTTAATGACGGCTACTATTTTATAAGGACCAATGAACCTAGGGCCCAGTTTCCAAGAGGGAACCTTCAACTTAATATTCCTAGTAGACAACCACACATAGTCATTCACCCCTAGGTCCGGACCTGGCGACCGTTTCTTATCGGCCATGCATTTATATTTACCACTCATCTTTTTCAAGTTAACTTGCACCTTCTGCCATACCGATGAAAGAGATGAAGAAAACCTTTCCTCTTCGGGAACCCCAGAAGACCCCCCTTCTTTGAAAGTACAAAATTGGGGATGAAAACCGTATGCACCAAGGAATGGTGACTTGCCAGTGGACTCCTGATAATGATTATTTATGGCAAACTCAGCTAACAGTAAATATGATGACCACAACTCTTGGTTTTCAGACACAAAACACCTTAAATATGTTTCTAGGTTTTGGTTGGTACGCTCAGTCTGTCCATTCGACTGAGGATGGAAAGCTGAGGAAAAGGACAAGTGTACCCCCAAACGGGAACAAAAAGCTTTCCAAAACTTAGAAATAAACTGGGTTCCCCGATCTGAAACCACATCGGAAGGGTCCCCGTGAAGCTTCACGATTTCACTGATAAACACCTGAGCAAGAGTTTTAGCATTAGGAAGTGCGGGTAGCGGAATAAAGTCTACCATTTTGCTAAACCTGTCTACTACTACCAAAATAACTGTTTTACCCGCAGACAACGGTAAGTCAGTGATGAAATCCATTGACAGATGTGTCCATGGCCTATTGGGGATAAAAAGTGGCAATAAAGACCCTGCTGGACGTGTATGAGAGACTTTCGCGCGTGCACAAGTAGAGCAAGTAGACACGAAATCCATTACATCCTGACGCAACCTTGGCCACCAAAAAACGACGAGATAATAGCTCCAAGGTTGCTTTACTACCCGGGTGCCCAGCAAGTGCCGAATTATGATGTTCTTTTAATAATTCAAGACGCAGGTTTAACGGTACAAACAATTTCTCTGAGGGGCAAGAGGCCGGGGCGTCCCCCTGGGCCTCTAACACCTTTCCCTCTAGAACAGAGTGTCCAGCAGAGACAACCACTCCTCTTTGTAAAATAGGTACTGGATCACTAACATTACCCCCTCCAGGGAAACTACGAGATAACGCGTCTGCCTTGGTATTTTTTGCCCCAGGATGATAGGTGATTACAAAGTTAAATCTGGTAAAGAATAGCGACCACCTAGCTTGTCTAGGGGTGAGACGCTTAGCCGATTCTAGGTACAGAAGGTTTTTGTGATCCGTAATCACCGTGACGGGGTGGATTGCTCCCTCTAAGAAATGACGCCACTCTTCAAGCGCCAGTTTAATCGCCAACAGTTCCCTATTTCCAACATCATAGTTCTTCACTGCAGAAGATAATTTTTTGGAAAAGAAAGCGCAAGGGCGCCATTTGCCAGGAGACGGACCCTGAGACAATACAGCCCCCACTCCCACCTCTGACGCATCTACCTCAACAATAAAAGGCTGGGAGACATCAGGTTGAATTAGAACAGTGCCGAGGTAAACCTCTCTTTAGAGAGAAAATTCATTTTTAGCGGCGTCAGACCATTTGGAAAAATCAGTCCCCTTCCTAGTCATGTCGGTAAGGGGTTTAACGATCACTGAATAATTTTTTAATGAACTTTCTATAGAAATTTGCGAAACCCAAAAACCGTTGTAGGGCTTTAAGGTTCTCAGGAAGATCCCAATCTAAAATTGCCTGGACCTTCCCAGGATCCATACGGAAACCTGAAGCAGATAATAGATATCCCAGGAACTGTATTTCCTGAACGGCGAAGACACATTTTTCAATTTTCGCATATAATTTATTCGTCCGTAGGACCTGCAGTACTTGCCTGACATGCACCTCATGTGTTTTCAGATCAGCCGAATAAATTAAGATATCATCTAGGTATATGACTACAAACCTGCCGATGAGATGACTAAAAATATCATTAACGAAATGTTGGAAGACAGCGGGGGCATTGGTCAGACCGAAAGGCATAACTAGATTTTCATAATGCCCCTCAGGGGTGTTAAAAGCTGTCTTCCACTCATCCCCTTCCTGATACGAATCAGATTGTAGGCCCCCTAAGATCAAGTTTGGAGAACCACCTAGCACCCGCAATCTGATTAAAAAGGTCAGGAATGAGAGGAAGAGGGTATGGGTCTCGGATGGTTATCTGGTTTAGCTCACGGAAATCTAGGCAAGGACGCAGGCCCCCATCTTTCTTTTTAACAAAGAAAAACCCTGCAGCCACGGGTCAAGAAGAGGGTCTGATGTGTCCCTTAGCCAGACTCTCGGAGATATAATCTTTCATGGCTTGTCTCTCGGGACCCGAAAGATTATACAACCTGGACTTGGGTAATTTTGCACCGGGAATCAGGTTAACCGGGCAATCATAAGGACGATGAGGTGGTAGCTTCTGACAACCCTTTTCAGAAAAAACGTCCTCAAAGTCCGAAATAAATGTAGGTAGGGAAGCTATGGAGGCGATTAAGCAATTGTTATTTAAGCAATTCTCTCTGCAATGCTCACTCCACTCCAATATCTCCCTGGCCTGCCAATCCACCACTGGATTGTGCGCTACCAACCAGGGAAGACCCAATACCACAGGAGAGGGAAGGCCCTCCAGAACGTAACATGAAAGACACTCATTATGGTGGTCCCCTACCCGAAGGTGTAAATTATGAACAATGTGGGTGAGGTTTCTCTGAGACAGAGGAGCCGAATCTATAGCGAATACGGGAATAGGTCTCTGCAGCGTACAGAGAGACAAACCCATAGTGCGGGCAAAATGGGCATCTATCAAATTTACCCCTGCTCCACTGTCTAGAAAAAAAGAAATAGACTCCGTCTTAACACCAAAAACAATAACCGCTGGTAACACAAATTGAGATGTACGTATGGAGGAAACGTATACCCCCCGGCTGACATCCTCCGCACAGCCTGGGGTTAGTAGTTTTCCGACGGTCTTTTGTTTTTGAGAAAAGGAGGACAGACATTAATGAAATGACCCTTCCCCCCACAGAAAAAACAAGCCCCCCCCTACGGCGAACCTCAGGAGGACGACCTGACGAGAAGTTCCGCCTAGCTGCATAGGCTCATCTAAGTCAGTACAGACTAATGTTTGCTTGGGAGAGGTAACCAATTGCTCAGGAATTTTCGATCTCTCCCTAAGACGCCTATCTATTCTGATAGAGAGGGACAATAACAGCATCAAGGAATAGGGGGGTCTCATACAGCGCCAGTGCAGTCCTTAACCCTTTCAGATAACCCAGAGCAGAACTGACTCCTGAGAGCCGGGTCGTTCCACTGAGTATCCGTAGCCCAACCTACGGAACTCTGAGCAATATTTCCTCTGCTGACCGATCTCCCTGTAGGAGTCTCCGTAACTTCGACTCAGCCAGGGCGACTCGGTCAGGGTCATCATATATGAGACCCAAAGCCCCAAAAAATCCCTCCACAGACCGAGAGCCTGGGAACCAGGGGGTAACGATAACGCCCAGGATTGTGGGGTCCCCCTGAAGCAGGGAAATGACAATCCCTACCCGCTGTTCTTCATTACCTGAGGAGTAAGGGCGCAACTTAAAGTATAATTTGCAGGCCTCACGGAACGTCGCAAATTTGTCCCTTCCCCCAGAAAATCTGTCAGGAAGAACAACCTTGGGTTCTGTAACAACCTGGTTACCCATAGCACAACCGCTGGGGGTGCGGTCTGCTGCATTTGCTGCTGTTGTTGGAAGACAGAACGCCTTCAATCCTGCCACCTCAAAGACAGAGACATAACGTGACACAGAGGGAGGGAACAAGGAAGGCCTGCCCAAGTGAGAGGGAAGGTGTGACCCCTGACTCACCTATCGGCTGGCACCTGCTGCCCCTGACGTCCCTAGACGGGTTCCTCACCCGTACGCCGATCACGTGCCTAAAGCCCTGGCTTTCCCTAAGCTGAGCCCTAGATAGGTGAACAGGGCGGTGGAACACTAGCCCGCACCACTAGCTCTAAAGGAAAACACCAAGGAAGGACAGACAATACAAACTCAACATATAATCCCAGGTGGGCGACAACAGGAGACAACAAGAAGCCCAACAGGGATCCGGAGGGTAGCACTCTGGAACGACAACCAGGATTCACAACTCCAGTGGGTCAGTATAGATGTCCAGGCAGGAAGCTCTATAACTTGCAACTAGAGAAGTGTGAGGGGAGAATATAAGGAGGTTGGGAGTGGCAGACAAGAAACAGCTGAGGAGGAGAAGCTACGGATCCCTGATTGAGACAAAAAGGATAGCAAGGCAAACACAGAAAACAATCACTAAGAAACAACGTGATCTTTAGATATAGAGCGTGCAGCCACCCGCTGTGACCTCCTGACCCCGGGTATAACGGAGTCAGACGTGGCTCTTGATACCCTCGTGACAGCGTCTTTTACCTCTGGCCATCCCCAACAGGCCTTGCACGCACCTGTCAATGGATTTTATTACGGATCTACCAGTATCAGCGGGGAAGACTGTTATTCTTGTAGTTGTTGACAGATTCAGCAAAATGGTGCACTTTATTGCTCTTGCGCATTGGCCTAATCTAAACACTGGCTCAGGTTTTTATGACCACATCGTGAAGCTTCACGGGGTCCCTTCCGATATTAGTTTCGGATCGTGGTACCCAATTCGTTTCTAAATTTTGGAAAGATTTTTGTTCTCGTTTAGGGGTTCATCTGTCGTTTTCTTCATCTTTCCATCCACAGTCCAACGGTCAGACTGAACGTACCAATCAAAACCTAGAGACATATTTGAGATGCTTTGTTTCCGAAAATCAGAGGAATGGTCATCTTATTTACCGTTAGCCGAGTTTGCCATTAATAATCGTCGTCAAGAATCCACCGATAAGTCACCATTTTTTTGGTGCGTATGGTTTCCATCCTCAGTTTTGTACGTTTAGTGAGGGGGGGGGGGCCGTCTGGGATTCCCGAGGAGGAACGATTTGCGTCTTCACTTTCTTCAGTGTGGCAGAGTGTGCAAGAAAGTTTGAAGAGAATTGGTGTAGATACAAACGTGCGCTGATAGGAAGCGCTCTGAAGGTCCGGACCTTGGGGTGAATGACTTGGTGTGGTTGTCTACCAGAAATATCAAGTTAAAGGTTCCCTCGTGGAAATTAGGTCCAAGATTTATTGGTCCTTATAGGGTAATTAAGATCATTAACCCGGTGGCTTTGAGTCTGGAGCTACCTCAGACTCTAAGGATCCATAATGTCTTCCACAGATCTCTGCTTAAGAGATATGTAGAACCTCCTGAACCATTGCCACTACCGCCTCCACCGGTGGTTGTTGATGGCAGTCTTGAGTTTCAGGTAGAAAAGATTGTTGATTCACGATATGTTCGCCGCTCTCTTCAGTACCTGGTGCACTGGAAAGGTTATGGTTCCGAAGAGAGAATGTGGGTTCCAGCATCAGAGATAAAAGCGGACAGACTCATTCGGGCTTTTCATAGCTCCCATCCGGAGAGGCCTGGTCTTGAGAGTCCAGGGGCCCCTCGTAGAAAGGGGGGTACTGTCACGACTGTGACTGATCCAGACAGGTCTGGGAGGAGAAGGTCGCAGCGACTTGCTACTCGCGATAGCTTGTGAGTTTGCTCTGTGGTTCAGGGTATGTCATCTGGGTTTTGCCTTGTGAACCTTTTTGTCCTGACTGGGAGTTTGTAGGCATCCTTCTCAGGTGAGTCCTGTCTG
Organism: Bufo bufo; assembly: GCF_905171765.1. Lineage (NCBI taxonomy): Eukaryota > Metazoa > Chordata > Amphibia > Anura > Bufonidae > Bufo > Bufo bufo. Next base: position 518,449,255 of record NC_053391.1, on the reverse strand, counting down.
CCACTCCCAGCTACTATATTAGTTTCATTTTCACTTGCAGTCATTGCCAGATATAGTCCTTACTTTCCAGTGCTACTCTGACCTGGAAGGAGATCGTTTGATGGTTGTTGCTGTGGAGCCTCTTGTCCGGCGTGGACTGTCGTTGATTGGGATCGCCTTCTCTGCTCGTGACTGGATAAGTCTATCTCTTATATAGTTTGTTTGTTGCTCTCTTCCCCTGCTGTTCTCCTAGACATGAGTGATGGTGACTAGTGCTCCCATCGGCCTTTCCCCCACTCTAGGCTTTTGTTAGGGTGACAGAGGGTTTAGGCATCCTGCTCGCCGCACGGGTTCACACCCGTCTAGGGTATCAGGGCAGACAGGTGCCAGCTTAGGGTTAATCAGGGGTGGCCATACTATTCCCATCCGTAGATAAGGGTCCCCCTTCCCCTCCGTCTGGTGCGACACGACTGCTGCTGGGGTAGCGGTCATGACAGGTACACACAGTTGTAGTGAACCAGAACTCCTTTTTACTGAACAGTTCAACTATTTACAGACTTCAGATAAAGTTCCATATGCAGGATAATGGTATCAGGCAGGCTTTACATAAATGGCAGGTAAAATCCTAGCAAGATAACTCAGAGGGAATAAACTCACAGATCAGGCTGTACTTTCTACATAATCCTGTCTGACTTTCTCCAAGCCCGGATGCCTAATAGCTGGCTTTATCCTTGGGAGGGAACCTTCCTCTGGTATGAATCCACTTGCTGTACAATAACCTTCTGCCTTTCAGCTTTCTACTTTGCTGGTTAAAATTAGCACTGCTCTGTACTTTGTAAGCTGCAGGATAACTTTAGGAGGGAACTTCTTCTCCTGGGGGCAAGCTAGGAGCCTGGGCTATCTAGCTGCATGTTAGAAGCTGGACCTCAGCTCCTGCCTGGCTGAAGTGAATCTTGGTTTATAAAACAAACCTCTCTGGACTAGACCTGTCTATATATACTAGGGGTTTCCCTAGCTCCCTCTACTGCCTAGGAAGAGGAACTACACCCCTAACAGGCCTGGTACACAGGAAATAACATGAAATTATACATTACAATGCAATATAAAATACCATAACCATGTTCCACAGAAGGTGGAGAACAACGTGACCCAATTGACCCTTGAGTAGTGCCCACCCTTACGTAGTGGGACACTACAAAGTGAGTGTCACATTTAGGCCAGAAATACAGCTTTGGCATACTGGGGCATACTGGGTAACACAAACCCCTCTGTTTCATATACTGCACATCTGGGATTAGACATGCATAAGTGACTGAAATTTTGGCCACAAATACGGCTTTTTGCTTACTGCGGTTAAAAAAACCCTCTGATATACAGCACATCTGGGATTAGACGTGCAATAGTGACTGAAATTTAGGCCACGAATACGGCTTTCTCATACTGGTGCATAGTAGGATAAAAATAAAAAAAACATCTGTTTCATATAGTGCACATCTAGGATTATAGGTGCATAAGTGAGTGTCACATTTAGGCCAGAAATACGGCTTTGGCATACTGGGTGAAACAAACCCCTCTGTTTCATATAGTGCACATTTAGGATTATAGGTGCATAAGGGACTGTTCATTTTAGGCCACAAATACTGCTGTCCTATAGAGTTTAAAAAATAATAATTTAGTGCAATACCATACATCAGGGTTTTTATTGGGGGTTAATTATTTTTAAACAGACTTAACCACTTTTTACTTTGCTTGGTTAATGCTAACTATGAGGCAAAGATCTAATTAGGGACGCGGTCATGGTGGTGGTATTGGTGGAGCATCTAGTGCAGGGAGAGGACGTGGCCGTTCTACCACAGTTACACGTCCTACTGAACCTACTACCTCAGGTCCCAGTAGCCGCCAGAATCTACAGCGATATTTGGTCTGGCCTAATGCCGTTCTAAGGATGTTAAGACCTGAGCAAGTACAGGCGCTAGTTCACATTATCTCCTACCCAGTCTTCAGCAGAAAGCGCACAGGTGGCGCCTGAAACCCATGCCCATCAGTCTGTCACATCACCCCCGTGCATATCGGGGAACCTGTCTGAGCCTCAAGTCATGCAGCAGTCTCTTATGCAGTTTGAAGACTCTGCTGGCAGGGTTTCCCAAGGGCATCCACCTAGCCCTTCCCCAGGGGTGGAAGACATAGAATGCACTGACGCACAACCACTTATGTTTCCTGATGAGGACATGGGAATACCACCTCAGCACGTCTCTGATGATGACGAAACACAGGTGTCAACTGCTGCATCTTTCTGCAGTATGCAGTTGACACCAGTGGTCAGGGAGGAAGACTGGGTGGAAGACCATGCAGGGGACGATGAGGTCCTAGACCCCACATGGAATGAAGGTTGTGCCACTGACTTTCAGAGTTCGGAGGAAGAGGCAGTGGTGAGACCGAGCCAACAGCGTAGCAAAAGTGGGAGCAGGGTGCAAAAGCAGAGCAGTCATCGCCAAAACAGTTCGCCTGCTACTGGCCACAGTCACCAGGGACCGAGCACACCAAAGGCAGCTTCAAGGAGTTCCCTGGCATGGCACTTCTTCACACAATGTGCTGACGAGTGGTTTGCACGCTGTGCCATCAGAGCCTGAAGCGAGGCATTAACGTTCTGAACCTTAGCACAACCTGCATGACAAGGCATCTACATGCGAGACACGGGCTGCAGTGGAGTAAGCACCTTCAAAACCAAGAAAGGGCTCAGGCCCCTCCTGCTACTTCTTCTGCTGCTGATTCGGCCTCTTCCTCCGCCTCTGGAGGAACGTTGGCACCTGCCGCCCAGCAAACAGAGGATGTGCCACCAACACCACCACCTCCGTCACCAAGCATCTCCACCATGTCACACGGAAGCATTCAGCTCTCCATCTCACAAACCTTGGAGAGAAAGCATAAATTCCCACCTAGCCACCCTCGATCCCTGGCCCTGAATGCCAGCATTTCTAAACTACTGGCCTTTAAAATGCTGTCATTCAGGCTGGTGAAGACGGACAGTTTTAAACAGCTCATGTCGCTTGCTGTCCCACAGTACGTCATTCCCAGCCGCCACTACTTCTCCAGGAGAGCCGTGCCCTCCCTGCACAACCAAGTATCGGATAAAATCAAGTGTGCACTGCGCAACGCCATCTGTGCCAAGGTCCACCTAACCACAGAAAGCACGGCCAGGGACGCTATATCTCCCTAACTGCACACTGGGTAAATGTAGTGGCAGCTGGGCCCCAGGCAGAGAGCTGTTTGGCGCACGTCCTTCCGCTGCCAAGGATCGCAGGGCATCATTCTTTGCCTCCTGTTGCCTCCTCTTCCTACTTGGCTTCCTCCTCCTCTTCTACCACCTCCTCATCCGGTCAGCAACAGACCTTCACCACCAACTTCAGCACAGCCAGGGGTAAACGTCAGCAGGCCGTTCTGAAACTGATGTGTTTGGGGGACTGGCCCCACACCGCGCAGGAGTTGTGGCAGGGTATAGAACAACAGACCGACGAGTGGTTGCTGCCAGTGAGCCTCAAGCCCGGCCTGGTGGTGTGCGATAATGGGCGAAATCTCGTTGCAGCTCTGGGACTAGCCGGTTAGACGCACATCGCTTGCCTGGCGCATGTGCTGAATTTGGTGGTGCTGAAATTCATTCACAACTACCCCGACATGTCAGAGTTGATGCATAAAGTGCGGGCCGTCTGTGCGCGCTTCGGGCGTTCTCATCCTGCCGCCGCTCGGCTGTCTGCTCTACAGCGCAACTTCGGCCTTTCCGCTCACTGCCTCATATGCGACGTGCCCACCAGGTGGAACTCCACCTTGCACATGCTCGAGAGACTGTGCGAGCTGCAGCAGGCCATAGTGGAGTTTCAGCTGCAGCACGCACGGGTGATTCGCACTGCGGAACAGCACCACTTCACCACCAATGAATGGGCCTCCATGCAAGACCTGTGCGCCCTGTTGCACTGTTTCGAGTACTCCACCAACATGGCCAGTGGCGATGACGCCGTTATCAGCATTACAATACCACTTCTATGTCTCATTGAGAAAACACTTAGGACGATGATGGACGAGGATGTGGCCCAGGACGAGGAGGAAGAGGTGTCATCTCTAACACTTTCAGGCCAGTCTTTTAGAAGTGGCTCAGAGGGAGTTTTTTTGCAACAGCAGAGGCCAGGTACAAATTTGGCCAGCCAGGGCCCACTACTGGAGGATGAGGAGGAGGAGGATGAGGATGAGGAGGAGGAGGAGGAGGATGAGGAGGAGGATGAGGAGGAGGAGGAGGATGAGGAGGAGGAGGAGGAGGATGAGGAGGAGGAGAGGGAGGATGAAGCATGTTCACAGCGGGGTGGCACCCAACGCAGCTCGGGCCCATCACTGGTGCGTGACTGGGGGGATATGGAGGACGCAGACGATACGCCTCTCACAGAGGACAGCTTGTCCTTACCTCTGGGAAGCCTGGCACACATGAGAGACTACATGCTGCAGTGCCTGCGCAACGACAGCAGAGTTGCCCACATTTTAACGTGTGCTGACTACTGGGTGGCCACCCTGCTGGATCCCCATTACAAAGACAATGTGCCGTCCTTAATTCCCTCACTGGAGCGTGATCGGAATATGTGCGACTACAGGCGCACGCTGGTAGACGTGCTCCTGAGAGCATTCCCGACTGACGCAGGGGGACAAGTGGTCAGCGCCAGCACCTCAGAAGGCAGGGTTAGCATGGCCGACATGTGGAAAAGCTTTGTCACCTCGCCGCAACAACTGGCCCCAACTGCTTATATGGAGCGTGTTAGCAGGAGGCAGAAGTTGAACAACATGGTGGAACAGTACCTGTGCACACGCCTACACGTACTGACTGATGGTTCTGCCCCATTCAACTTCTGGGTCTCCAAATTGTCCACATGGCCAGAGCTTGCCCTGTATGCCTTGGAGGTGCTGGCCTGCCCTGCAGCCAGTGTACTCTCTGAACGTGTATTTAGCACGGCAGGAGGCGTCATTACAGACAGACGCAGCCGTCTGTCCTCAGAACCAGGCCTGGATCCCACAAGACTTGTCTGTACCTTGTGCAGAAAATACAGTTCTAACAGCCTCAACCATCCATCCTTGTACTCAAGTGAACTTATTCCTTTTTTTTTATTTTTTTTTTATATGTCCCAATATTTTGTGGGATACCCCTATGTTAAAATGCAAAATAACACACATCTGTGTTGGCTACCTATTCCTCCTTCGCTGCCGCTTCCTCCTAGACCGCCACGTGAGCCTACATGGCCACATCCACCCATTCACCGCCTCAACCTCTTCCTCCTACATCATTCCTAATTTTTATTTTTTTAAGGTCGTTTATGTTTTTTTTAAATTCATTTTCCTATCCACATTTGTTTGCAGAGCATTTGCCATGCTCTTAAGCACATTTTGCTGCCTTTTGCAGCCCTCTAGCTCTTTACAGGTCTATTTTAGAGCCATTTTAGTGGCCAAAAGTTCGGGTCCCCATTGACTTCAATGGAGTTCTGGTTCAAGTTCGGGTCAAGTTCGGGAACCCGAACCTGAACTTTTTTTTCAAGTTCTTTTGAACCCGAACATCCAGGTGTCCGCTCAACTCTAAAAATATGTAGCAGGCCAGTGGACTGCAGACCCAAACAATTATGCATTCAGCAGAAAGAAAAGAACAAGTAAGTATGTGGCTGGAGGCAGATTACACGATCATTGGATATTAATTTTACAGCAGGCCAGTGGACGGCAGGCCCCAAAAATTATGCATTCAGCAGAAAGAAAAGAACAAGTAAGTATGTGGCTGGAGCTAGATTACACGGTCATTGGATATCAATTTTACAGCAGGCCAGTGGACTACAGGCCCCAAAAATTATGCATTCACCGTATAGAAAAGAACAAGTATGTGGCTGGAGGTAGATTACACGTCAGCCCCAAAAATTATGCTAATAATTCTCACTCTGTGTAGCTGCGGCAATGCAGCAGAACCACAAACAAATGATGCACTACCCAAATGCACTATATAGAAAATATATTATTGGTATATCACACCCCTGCCTCAGTTTTTTTTAGGGTCAACTGGTATATCACACCAGTTGAAATAATTTGTTCCAATAGCGTTTGTCACTTTGTGTAGCTGTGGTAACGCAGCAGAACCACAAACAAATGCTGCACTACCCAAATGCACTATATAGAAAGTATATTATTGGTAAACCTCACCCCTGCCTCAATTTTTTTGGGGGTCAACTGGTATATCACACCAGTTGAAATTATTTGCTCCAATAGCGTTTCTCACTCTGTTTAGCTGTGGAAACACAGCAGAACTGCAATCAAATGCTGCACTACCCAAATACACTATGTAGAAAGAATATTATTGGTATATCACACCCCTTCCGCAATAGGTTTGTTTGGGGGGCAACTGGTATATCACACCAGTTGAAATTATTTGTTTTAATAGCATTTGTCACTCTGTGTAGCTGCTGTAACGCAGCAGAACCGCAAACAAATGCTGCACTACCCAAATGCACTATATAGAAAGTATATTATTGGTTTATCACACCGCTGCCTCAATAATTTTTTTGGGGGGCAATTGGTTTATCACACAGCGTTTGTCACTCTGTGTAGCTGCGGTAACGCAACAGAACCGCAAACAAAATACTGCACTACCAAAATGTACTATATAGAAAGAATATTATTGGTATATCACACCCCTGCCTTAATCACTTTTTTGGGGGGGCAACTGGTATATACACCAGTTGAAATTACTTGTTCCAATAGCTTTTGTCATTCTGTGTAGCTTCAATAATTCAGAAGAACCGCAAACAAATGCTGTACTAACAAATGCACTATATAGAAAGTATTATTGGTTTTTCAAACACCTGCATCAATCAGTTTTTTAGGGGTCAACTTGTATATCACACCAGTTGAAATTATTTTTTCCAGTAGCGTCTGTCACTCTGTGTAGTTGCGGTAACGTAGCAGAACCGCAAACAAATGCTGCACTACCCAAATGCACTATATAGAAAGTAGATTATTGATATATCACACCCTTGCCTCAATCAGTTTTTTTGGGGGGCAACTGGTATATCACACTAGTTGAAATTCTTTGTTCCAATAGCGTTTGTCACTCTATGTAGCTTCAGTAAAGCAGCAAAACCGCAATCAAATGCTGCACTACCAAAATGCGCTATATAGAAAGTATATTATTGGTATATCTCACCCCTGCCTCAATCAGTTTTTTGGGGGGGGCAACTGGTATATCACACTATTTGAAATTATTTGTTCCATTAGCGTTTGTCACTCTGTGCAGCTGCGGTAACGCAGCAGAACCGCAAACAAATGCTGCACTATCCAAATGCACTATATAGAAAGTATATTATTGGCATATCACACCGCTGCCTCAATAATTTTTTGGGGGGGAAACTGGTATATCACACCAGTGTAAATTATTTGTTCCAATAGCATTTATCACTCTGTGTAGCTTCGGTAACACAGCAGAACCGCAATCATATGCTGTACTAACAAATGCACTATTGTAACAGTCCTACAGGCTCACCTCAGTCAGAGGACAGCTGGCTGGAGGTAGGAGTGGAGCCCAGTGGCAAGGACCGCAGGCAGGTAGTAGCTGCAGGAAGTCTGGCAGAGGCGTAGTCGGTTGGCAGGCGGTGGGTCAGGGCAGGCGGCAGTAAGGGTGGTCAGACAATCCGGATGGGCAACGGTGGTAGCAGTTCAGTAGGTAGGGACAAAGCAGAAGAGTAGTCGCTAGTCAATTCCTGGTCAGCAGTGGACTTACAGTAGTAGCAAGAGCAGCAGATGAGAAGCTTGATCAAGGCTCAGGAGCTCAATAACCAGCAAGCTGGAGTGCAAGGGGCTGGACTTTATATAGGGAAGTACCAGGTGTGGGTCAGGGCAGGCGGCAGTAAGGGTGGTCAGACAATCCGGATGGGCAACGGTGGTAGCAGTTCAGTAGGTAGGGACAAAGCAGAAGAGTAGTCGATAGTCAATTCCTGGTCAGCAGTGGACTTACAGTAGTAGCAAGAGCAGCAGATGAGGAGAAGCTTAAATCAAGGCTCAGGAGCTCAATAATCAGCAAGCTGGAGTGCAAGGGCCTGTACCCTCACGGGTGGTGGAGTGGCGGCCTGTGAAGGTGTTCTCCACGTATGGCTTGAGAAGGGAGCAATGGAAGACAGGGTGCACCCTAATGGAGTCCGGAAGGTCGAGCCGGAATGTGACCTCGTTGATTTGTGCGGTGATCCGGAACGGACCAATGTATCTTTGGGTCAACTTTTTGGAGGGGACCTTCAATCTGAGGTTCCTGGTGGACAGCCACACCTTGTCTCCCACATGGAGGCCCGGGGTGGGTTTGCGACATCTGTCTGCTCCCTGTTTATGAGCTCAAAACAATATCACCACTAGGGCTCAATCGTGATTTTGACTTATTATTATAATCATGTAATACTAAATGGATGTCTGACTATATATAAAAAAGTGTTTGTTTCTTTATATTCTCTGTGAAATTGGATTACCTTTACTATGAAATTTGTACTTAATTGTTTCTACATCTCGTCCTTTTTTATCTAGACACATTGATCCATAGGTCTAGGTATGCTTCTACTTTTTTGAACTTCTTAATATTAACATTCTAATATATACTAGTTTGATTATAGCTAACCTTGGCACTAACCTAGTTATCTAACATTATATGTGATGACCGACACTATGGAACGTGTGTAAAGTGATTATATGGTGCATTAAGTACCATTTCTGGACTGTCTCCTTTATAAGTCATAATTTTCCAAATTTTCCACATAAGCCTATGTTTATTCTATCTCTGTGTTCTGACTAACATTGTTTTTATGCATGATTAAGGGCATTGGCACTGCTCACGTTGGCACAGAGGTGAGCGCTGTATGGCGCAGTAGATACCAGGTACTAAGACTACGCATGCGCAGCTCCGTTTTGAGCGGCTTGCGTTCCATATACAACCAGGCGCACTTTTGTGACGTCAGACGCCGACATGCACGAGGGAAACTCAATATAACTGGCGCTCTATAGCCAGTTTCCTCTATGCCACCAACGAGCACGCATCTCTTCCTCAGCATTAGGTATGTCTGTAGACTTTGATGATTTATGCCTGTAATCCTGCACGTTATACCATGAAATCTTTGTGGTCTTTTCACAGTGTTGTCGCTATTTATTTATACTATTGGATATATGGAGGCTCTGCACTGAACCCCAGGATTGTTAGATACCTTTTTCTTTTCTTTTTTCTTTTCTTTGCTCTTACTGGCTATAATCCTATATTGGATATCTGATCACCCTTGTGGCCTCCCTTGAACAGTGCTGCTCTCTATTTACATAGTCTTTTAATAAGACTGGAAGCCTGTAAAGCTACATTGGGATGTGACCCTTTTCTGATCAGACTCCACCTATATTGCTTTACCTGAGTACCTGCTAGACTGATTCTACTATAGTGAGTGAGTAATGATTGTCACTAGCTATACTAACATGTGTACACCCTGTACAGAATTATTAGGCAAATGAGTATTTTGACCACATCATCCTCTTTATGCATGTTGTCTTACTCCAAGCTGTATAGGCTCGAAAGCCTACTACCAATTAAGCATATTAGGTGATGTGCATCTCTGTAATGAGAAGGGGTGTGGTCTAATGACATCAACACCCTATATCAGGTGTACATAATTATTAGGCAACTTCCTTTCCTTTGGCAAAATGGGTCAAAAGAAGGACTTGACAGGCTCAGAAAAGTCAAAAATAGTGAGATATCTTGCAGAGGGATGCAGCACTCTTAAAATTGCAAAGCTTCTGAAGCGTGATCATCGAACAATGAAGCGTTTCATTCAAAATAGTCAACAGGGTCGCAAGAAGCCTGTGGAAAAACCAAGGCGCAAAATAACTGCCCATGAACTGAGAAAAGTCAAGCGTGCAGCTGCCAAGATGCCACTTGCCACCAGTTTGGCCATATTTCAGAGCTGCAACATCACTGGAGTGCCCAAAAGCACAAGGTGTGCAATACTCAGAGACATGGCCAAAGTAAGAAAGGCTGAAAGATGACCACCACTGAACAAGACACACAAGCTGAAACGTCAAGACTGGGCCAAGAAATATCTCAAGACTGATTTTTCTAAGGTTTTATGGACTGATGAAATGAGAGTGAGTCTTGATGGGCCAGATGGATGGGCCCGTGGCTGGATTGGTAAAGGGCAGAGAGCTCCAGTCCGACTCAGACGCCAGCAAGGTGGAGGTGGAGTACTGGTTTGGGCTGGTATCATCAAAGATGAGCTTGTGGGGCCTTTTCGGGTTGAGGATGGAGTCAAGCTCAACTCCCAGTCCTACTGCCAGTTTCTGGAAGACACCTTCTTCAAGCAGTGGTACAGGAAGAAGTCTGCATCCTTCAAGAAAAACATGATTTTCATGCAGGACAATGCTCCATCACACGCGTCCAAGTACTCCACAGCGTGGCTGGCAAGAAAGGGTATAAAAGAAGAAAATCTAATGACATGGCCTCCTTGTTCACCTGATCTGAACCCCATTGAGAACCTGTGGTCCATCATCAAATGTGAGATTTACAAGGAGGGAAAACAGTACACCTCTCTGAACAGTGTCTGGGAGGCTGTGGTTGCTGCTGCACGCAACGTTGATGGTGAACAGATCAAAACACTGACAGAATCCATGGATGGCAGGCTTTTGAGTGTCCTTGCAAAGAAAGGTGGCTATATTGGTCACTGATTTGTTTTTGTTTTGTTTTTGAATGTCAGAAATGTATATTTGTGAATGTTGAGATGTTATATTGGTTTCACTGGTAAAAATAAATAATTGAAATGGGTATATATTTGTTTTTTGTTAAGTTGCGTAATAATTATGCACAGTAATAGTCACCTGCACACACAGATATCCCCCTAAAATAGCTAAAACTAAAAACAAACTAAAAACTACTTCCAAAAATATTCAGCTTTGATATTAATGAGTTTTTTGGGTTCATTGAGAACATGGTTGTTGTTCAATAATAAAATTAATCCTCAAAAATACAACTTTCCTAATAATTCTGCACTCCCTGTATATAGATTGTCTTTGTATTCTCTTATTATTTCTTATGTAATTATTGTGAACCGATATCCCACTGATATTATATACTTATTTGTACTATTGTAGGCCGTGATCAAGGTCCCGGGCGGACTGAAACGTTGGCTCTGCTTTCATGTGATGTCTGAAATATGAAACATAAAGTTGGTGTTGGCAAACAAACCATATTCTACTGAGCAAAATATATGAGTGTGCCGTGGATATATATATATATATATTGCTCCCTGTTTAAAGCGCCTCTGGGCGAGCTGGAGGTTGTCTATAATGTTCTTTTGTGCCTCCTGTAGGGTTGTTAGGCGTTCGGCCACTGCTGGGAGGGTGGAGGCGACGAGTAGGTGGGGAATGAACACCGGGTGCGAGCCTGTGTTAGCAAAGAAGGGGCTGTGCTTGGTTGAGCTGTGCTCAGCATTGTTGCAGGCAAACTCAGCCGTGGGGAGATGGTCAAGCCAGTCATCCTGGAGGTGGAAACTGAAACAGCGTAGGTACTGCTCTAGGGTCTGATTACTTCTCTCCGTCTGCCCTTTTGACTGAGGGTGGAAAGCGGAGGACAGGTTCACTTTAACCCCGAGCAGAAGTTCTTCTAGAACTTTGAGGCAAACTGTACGCCTCGGTCGGAGACCACGTCGTCCGGGATCCCATGCAGCCTGAAGACCTCTCTGAGAATAAGATCGGACGTCTGTTTGGCGGTGGGTAGGCCTTTGTAGGGGATGAAATGAGCCATCTTGGTGAGGCGGTCAACCACGACCAGGATGGTGTTCATCCCTTTTGAAGGAGGAAGGTCTACCACAAAGTCCATGGAGATCGAGCCCCAGGGGCGGGAGGGAATCGGGAGGGGTTGTAACAGACCCACGGGAGAGGAACGAGGAGTCTTATTGCGGGCACAGACCGTGCACGAGGAGATGTACCTCTTGATGTCCTCCTTATATGTTGGCCACCAGAAGGAGCAGGAGAGAAGCTCCTGGGTCTTTCCTGTGCCCAAATGGCCGGCCAGCTTGGAGTCATGGTTGAGTTTGAGCACTTTGAGCCGTGCTATTTCTGGTACATATAGTTGTAGGTCCTGATGAAACCAATGACCGTTCTTAAACGTAAGGCTGACATTCCTTGTGGGGTGGGCGAGGAAGGGGTCATTTTCGTATTCTTCTTTGATTGTGCCCAGGAGTTCTTTAGAGTAGGTGGCTCCTACGACCCTTCTCTCGGGTAGGATGTTGTTTTGTCCCTTGTTACTCTGTGAGGGCTCGGAAAACATTCTGGAGAGGGGGTCAGCCTTGCCGTTGTTTGATCCGGGGCGAAAGAATAGGCTCCATCTGGCCTGTCTGGCTGAGCGTCTCTTAGCGCTGCGGATGAACTCAAGGTTCTTGTGGTCAGTTTGTACGATTATGGGGTTGGTGGCTCCCTCCAGCAGGTGTCTCCACTCGGAGAAGGCATCCTTGATCGCCAGTAGTTCTTTGTTCCCGATGTCATAGTTCTTCTCGGAGGGGGACATCTGGCGGGAGAAATATGCACACGGGTGTAATAGCATCTTTTCCCCTGTCTGTTGTGACAGAACTGCCCCCACCGTGGAGTCTGATGCATCCACTTCGACTGTAAATGGCAGCTCGGGGTTCGGGTGGATTAGGATTGGAGCAGAAGTGAAGAGGAGTTTCAACTTGGTGAAGGCCTCCTGGGCCTCGGGTGTCCAGGAGAAGGGGACTGCCTTCTTGGCGAGTTGGGTGATTGGTGCTATGACCTTGGAGAAGTTCCGGATAAAATTCGGAAGCCAATGAATCTTTGTATCTCCTTCTCGTTTCTCGGAACGGGCCAGTTCATCACGGCTTGGACCTTCCCCGGGTCCATACTTAGTTCCTCGGATACATCATCTCCCCAGAGGGCCTGAGTGGTGGTTCGCTCAAACTCGCATTTCTCTAGCTTGATATAGAGAGTGTTCTGTCAGAGTCTCTGCAGTACCCTGCGGACGTGTTCGCGGTACTGCTCGAGGTCTTCAGAGAAGATCAAGATGTCGTCCAGGTAAACGACTACAAACAGATCCAGCATGTCCCTGAGGACGTCGTTAATGAAGTGCTGGAAGGTGGCGGGAGCATTGCAGAGTCCGAAAGGCATGACCAGGTACTCAAAGTGACCATAATGTGTCCGGAAGGTGGTCTTCCATTCGTCCCTAAAGCGAATTCGGACGAGGTTGTAGGCCCCTCGAAGGTCGAGTTTAGTGAAGATCTTCGCTGCCCGGAGTCTCTCGAGGAGTTCTGAAATCAGTGGGAGCGGGTACCGGCTTTTTACGGTTATGTCGTTAAGCTTTCTGTAGTCTATGCAGGGACGCAGGGAGGAGTCTTTTTTCTCTACGAAGAAAAAGGGGGCTCCCGCAGGGGAGGTAGAGGGCCAGATGAACCCTTTCCTCTGGTCCTCGTCCAGGTACTCTTTCAGAGCCTTAAGCTCAGGCTCTGAGAGGGGGTAGATACTGCCAAAGGGTATTTCGGTCCCGGGCAACAGTTCTATAGGGCAGTCGTAGGGTCGGTGTGGTGGCAGCTTGTCTGCGTTTTTCTTGTCGCAGACATCCTGGAACTCGCGGTATTGAGGGGGTAGCAGATACTTGACGGATAGTTTTGAGATGGTGGTGTCTTCAGGTTGAAGGACGGGTTTGTGGGAGCAATTTAGCGAGTAGAACTCGGACGGGAACCGTATGCAGCGGGTTTCCCAGTCCACCGAGGGGTTGTGGGTGGCCAACCATGGGATGCCCAAGATCACCAGGAACTTTGGGGAGGCGATCAGCGAGAAGTGGATCTTTTCGCGGTGATCGGGTTCTATGAGGAGTTGTAATTTGGTAGTCTCGCGAGTGGCCGGCCCCGAGGAGAGTGGGGTTCCGTCAACGGTTTCCAGGTCAATGGGGGCTGCCTTGATTGTCAGTGGAATGTTCTTTTCGCGGGCGAAGGTTAGGTCCATGAAGTTGCCTCCCGCCCCGGAGTCTAACATCGCTGAACAGAGGAGTTGTCGCCCCTCAATGTCGATGAGGATGGGGACGATGAAGTGGGATCCATGAGCCGCCGAGTTGTTATTTTCAGGGGCTGCTGGCGGGGTTGGAGTCTGTGGTTGCTCCTTTAGTTCCATGGCAGCAATCGTTTTTCAGATCTTATTAGGACATTTGATGGCAAAATGACCCGGCCTCCCAGTAGAGGCAGAGGTTTTCGGCCAGCCGTCTCTCCTTCTCTGCTGTGGATAGAGACCTACGTAGAGTGTCGACCTGCATAGGTTCAGTTGCTGACTGGGGGTCGCGCTGGGCGGTGGAGGAGAAGGAGTAGGTGGGTCTGTCTTTCTTTCTTCCTCTCGGAGAGTCTTTGATCTATCCGGATGCATAACTGAATGAAGTCATCCAGATCGTCCGGGGCCTCAACTCTGGCGAGTTCGTCCTTTATTAATTCGGACAGGCCTCGCCGGAAATTGGCTCCTCTGTGCTGCTGGGTTCCAGGGGGTGTCCGTGATCCAACGGCAAAATTCGGTGGTGTATTCGGCGACCGAGCGTCTCCCTTGCCGCAGACCATGTAGTTGCACCTCGGCTGTTGCACAGCGGTTAAGGTCATCGAAGACTTGGCTCATGGCGGTGATGAAGTTGTTTAGGTTGTCCAGGAGCTGACTGTTAGTCTCCACGTATGGTGATGCCCATGCTAATGCTTCATCCGTCAGGAGATTCACCATGAATAGCACCTTATTTTTCTCGGTGGTGAAGGGGGCTGGGTACATCTGAAAATAGATGCGGCATTGGCTTAGAAACCCCCGATACTGGCGTCTGTCGCCGCCGAATCTTGATGGGAGTGGCTTGCGGGTGTCTGTCTCTGTAGTTCAATAATCTCCCTCTGTTGGCTTTGGACTACGCCTTGGAGCAAATTTCTCCTGATACGTAGTACCAAATTCTTGAAGTTTGGTGACCTGCTTACGCAGAGTGGCCATTGCGGACTCCATAGTGGGGCTGATAATTCTGTAACAGTCCTACAGGCTCACCTCAGTCAGAGGACAGCTGGCTGGAGGTAGGAGTGGAGCCCAGTGGCAAGGACCGCAGGCAGGTAGTAGCTGCAGAAAGTCTGGCAGAGGCGTAGTCGGTTGGCAGGCGGTGGGTCAGGGCAGGCGGCAGTAAGGGTGGTCAGACAATCCGGATGGGCAACGGTGGTAGCAGTTCAGTAGGTAGGGACAAAGCAGAAGAGTAGTCGATAGTCAATTCCTGGTCAGCAGTGGACTTACAGTAGTAGCAAGAGCAGCAGATGAGAAGCTTGATCAAGGCTCAGGAGCTCAATAACCAGCAAGCTGGAGTGCAAGGGGCTGGACTTTATATAGGGAAGTACCAGGTGTGGGGAATCAAGGGTGATGAGCAAGGCTTGGCAAGACTGAGGTTAAATAATAGGCTTCAGGGAGGAATGTCCTGAGAGGGTGGTAGCCTAGTAAGCAGGGCGAATCCCGACAACTATAAAGAAAGCATATTATTGGTAAGTCACACCCCTACCTCAATCACTTTTTTTGGGGGGCAACTGGTATATCACACTATTTGAAATTATTTGTTCCATTAGCGTTTGTCACAATGTAGCTGCAGTAACACAGCAGAACCGCAAACAAATTCTGTACTACCCAAATTAACTATATAGAAAGTATATTATTGGTATATAACACCCCTGCCTCAATCAGTTTGTTTGGGGGGCAACTGGTATATCACACTAGTTGAAATTATTTGTTTCAATAGCGTTTGTCACTCTGTGTAGCCGCGGTGACGCAGCAGTACCGCAAACAAATGTTGCACAACCAAAATGCACTATATAGAAAGAATATTATTGGTATATCTCACCCCTGCCTCAATTAGTTTTTTTGGGGGTCAACTGGTATAATACACCAGTTGAAATTATTTTTTCCAATAGCATTTGTCACTCTGTGTAGCAGCGGTAACGCAGCAGAACCGCAAACAAATACTGCACTACCTAAATGCACTTTATAGAAAGTATATTATTGATATATCACACCCCTGCTTCAATCAATTTTTAGGGGGGCAACTGGTATATCACACAGCGTTTGTCACTCTGTGTAGCTGCGGTGACGCAGCAGTACCGCAAACAAATGTTGCACAACCAAAATGCACTATATAGAAAGAATATTATTGGTATCTCACATCCCTGCCTTAATTAGTTTTTTTTGGGGTCAACTGGTATATCACACCAGTTGAAATTACTTGTTCCAATAGCTTTTGTCATTCTGTGTAGCTTCAATAATTCAGAAGAACCGCAAACAAATGCTGTACTAACAAATGCACTATATAGAAAGTATTTTATTGGTTTATCAAACACCTGCATCAATCAGTTTTTTGGGGGTCAACTTGTATATCACACCAGTTGAAATTATTTGTTCCAATAGCGTTTGTCCCTCTGTGTAGCTGCGGTAATGCAGCAGAACCGCAAACAAATGCTTCAATACCAAAATGCACTATATAGACAGTATATTATTGGTATATTTCACCCCTGCCACAATCAGTTTTTTGGGGGGGCAACTGGTATATCTCACCAGTTGAAATTTTTTATTCCAATAGCATTTATCTCTGTTTAGCTTCGGTAGCGCAGCAGAACCGCAAACAAATGCTGCACTAACAAATGCAATATATAGAAAGAATATTATTGGTATCTCACATCCCTGCCTCAATTAGTTTTTTTGGGGGTCAACTGGTATATCACACCAGTTGAAATTATTTTTTCCAATAGCGTTTGTCACTCTGTGTAGCAGCGGTAACGCAGCAGAACCACAAACAAATGATGCATTACCCAAATGCACTATATAGAAAGTATATTAATGGTTTATCACACCTCTGCCTCAATCAATTTTTTGGGGGGGCAACTGGTATATCACACCAGTTGAAATTATTTGTTCCAGTAACGTCTGTTACTCTGTGTAGCTGAGGTAACGCAGCAGAACCGCAAACAAATTCTGCACTACCCAAATACACTATATAGAACAGCGGTCAGCAACCTTCGGCACTCCAGATGTGTTGAAACTACAACTCCCAGCATGCTCCATTCACTTCTATGGGAGTTCTCAAAATAGCTAAGCAAGTGTGCATGCTGGGAGTCGTAGTTTCACCACAGCTGGAGTGCCGAAGGTTGCTGATCCCTGATATAGAAAGTTTATTATTGTTATATCACACCCCCGCCTCAATCAGTTTTTTGGGCGGCAACTGGTATATCACACCAGTTGAAAGTTTTTGTTCCAATAGCGTTTGTCACTCTGTGTAGCTTCAGTAATGCAGCAGAACCGCAAACCTATACTGCACTAACAAATGCACTATATAGAAAGTATATTATTGGTGTATCACACCCCTTCCTCAATCACTTTTTGGGGGGGTCATCTGGTATATCACACCAGTTGAAATTATTTTTTCCAATAGCGTTTGTCATTCTGTGTAGCTGTGGTAATGCAGCAGAATAGCAAATAAATGCTGCACTACCCAAAAGCACTATATAGAAAGAATATTATTGGTATATCACACCCCTGCCTCAATCAGTTTTTTTGGGGGGACACTGGTATATCACAACAATTTAAGTTATTTGTTCCAATAGCGTTTGTCACTCCGTGTAGCTGCGGTAACGCAGCAGAACCGCAAACATATGCTGCACTACACAAATGCACTATATAGAAAATATATTATTGATATATCCCACCCCTGCCTCCGTTTTTTTTTGGATTCAACTGGTATATCACACCAGTTGAAATTATTTATTCCAATCACGTTTGTCACACTGTGTAGCTGTGGTAACGCAGCAGAACCGCAAACAAATGCTGCACTAACAAATGCTCTATATAGAAAGTATATTATTGGTTTATCATATGCCTGCCTCAATCATTTTTTGGGAGGGGCAACTGGTATATCACACCAGTTGATATCATTTGTTCTAATAGCGTTTCTCACTCTGTGTAGCTGCGGTAACGCAGCAGAACCATAAACAAATGCTGCACTACCCAAATGCACTATATAGAAAGTATATTATTGGTAAATCTCACCCCTGCCTCAATCAGTTTTTTTGGGGGGCAACTGGTATATCACACCAGTTGAAATTTTTTGTTCCAAGAGCGTTTGCCCCTCTGTATAGCTGCGGTATCGCAGCAGAAACGCACGCAACTGCTGCACAATACAAATGCACTATATAGAAAGTATATTATAGGTATATCACACCCCTTAGTATGTCACAGCTATCGATAGCACACCTATACTAGTCCTTAAAAGGACTTTTGTGGCCCTATTAGATAGCGTTTGGTGTCCCTAACAGTCTGTCCCTGCTCCACACAGCAGCCTCTCCCTACACTGGTAAAAGACTGAATATAAAATGGCAGCCAGATCTGGTTTATCTATAAGGAAGTGAGTGAGTCTATGTGCTAAAACTTCTCAATTGGCTGTCCTGTACCACCTGATGGATGTGTCATGGGTCAAAGTTCTTTACAATGTAAAAGAATATGGTGCCGCTGGACATCGCCATATGTTTGCTTGTTTGGCGAACTGCGAACAACAAAAGTTTGCCATGAAATGACCGAACGGGCGAACTGCAAGGCCATCTCTAATATTGAACAGTTATGGGGCACTGTGGTTGTTACTCTTATGGGGTGCTGTATATGTCACTGCTATGGGGACATTGTGGCTGATAATCTGAATTTTATTTTTTGGACGACTATGTAGGGTCTTTTTTTGGGGGGGTTTGAGATGCTGATTTGATTGGTATTATTTTAGGGTGCATATGCCTTTTTGATTGCTTTGTATTACACTTTTTGTGATGTAAGGTGACAAAAAATGGCTTTTTTTAAACACTTTTTTATTTTTTATGGTGTGCACCTGAGTTGTTAGGTCATGTGATATTTTTATACAGCAGGTTCTTATGGACGCTGCAATAACTAATATGTATACTTTTTTATAATTATTTAAGTTTTACACAATAAAAGCATTTTTGAAACAAAAAAAATATCATGTTTTAGTGTCTCCATAGTCTGAGAGCCATTGTTTTTTTTTATTTTTTGGGTGATTGTCTTAGGTAGGTTCTCATTTTTTACAGGATGAGATGACGGTTTGATTGGATCAATTTTGGGGTGCATATCACTTTTTGACTGCTTGCTATTACACTTTTTGTTATGTAAGGTGGCAAAAAAATGGCTTTTTTTACACCGTTTTATTTATTTATTTTTTTACGGTGTGCACCTGAGGGATTAGGTCATGTGGTATATTTATAGAGCAGGTTGTTACGGACGCGGTTATACCTAATATGTCTACTTTTTTTATTTATTTAAGTTTTACACAATAATAACATTTTGAAACAAAAATAAAATCATGTTTTAGTGTCTCCATAGTCTGAGAGCCATAGTTTTTTATTTTTTGGTCTTAGGTTGGATATAATTTTTTTCAGGATGATATGACGGTTTGATTGGCACTTTTTTGGGGTGCATATGACTTTTTGATCGCTTGTAAGGTGACAAAAAAATTCTTTTTTGACATCGTTTTTTTAAGAGAGGGGGAATGTCAGGCTGCAGCTGCGATCTCCTCAGCAATTAGGAGTATACTGCTGAGGATTTATAGCACACACTCTCGATCTCCTCAGCACTATCACAGTAATGACAAAACTGAGGAGATTGGAGTTGAAATAGGCGCCTTTAGCTGTGATTGGTCAGTCTGGATTGACTGACCAATCATCAGATGGGGACAGCTGTGACTGTCTCTGTCATAGGTGTTGTGACCAATCAGCTGTCTGTGACAGCTGTTGTCAGGATCCTGACACTGTTTACTCACAGTGACAGTTTAACTGCAGGACGAGAATGCTCGTCCTAGTGCCTGAAGTACCTGCAAGATAGGACGAGCATTCTCGTCCAAGGTCCTGAACGTGTTAAATGATCCGGCAGAGTGCTTATAGAGCACACTGCTGGATCAATGAGAGATGTGCCTCTGTACACTTCCTCTGTCTCTCCCTGCCTGACACCCATCTGGAGGCTATATGATTGTTCAGCACGTACAGTGCACATAAGACTGTGAGGTAAAAAAAAATAATAAATACATAAATACCTAGGACTCTAAGCTGCAGATGCTGAGATGAAAAGATGAAAGATCAGATTTTTTATTTTTTTATGTCTAAACCTGGGGGTGCATCTTATATTCAAGTGCATCTTATGGTTTGAGAAAGCGATTTACTAATAAAAATGCCCCAGAATTTGTGGAAATTGTGCAAACATATTTACGTACATCTGTTGCAGACTGCAGTGTAAGGTTAATTTCGCTGCAATCTGCGACTTTTCCCCACTCACGCCAGGTCTAAAAAAGGGGCATGGTCGAGGAAGGCCTGTTTTAGGCGTAGAAAATGTTCTAAATCTACACCAGCAAGGAAGCTGGCATAGATTTAGACTGGGGTTGGATGCGCCAAAGTTATGTAGAGGCCAGCGCCTCTACATAACTTCGGCAGATCCAACGCTAGAGCAGGGGTTATTAAGACCAGCATCTAAAACACCGGTCTTAATAAATGACCCCCTTAGTATTTGGGACACAGGAAGTGGCATGGCTTGCCAGAAGTGGGTATGGCTTAATATGCAACAAAAGAAATGCCAAGATTGAGAGCTATGGACTGATGCACAAACTTCTTAACTGATAAGATTTGGGTGTGCAAGGACAGCAAGGCCTTTATGGAAATGTAGCACTAGTTAAACCAAAGAAGAAAGAAAGTCCAAAAGACAGGGCTGATATAAAAAAGACATCTTGAGATACATATTAACCTCCTTGAAATCTTGGGTTGTTCATACATGCAATCCTCAGGATAGACCCAGCTGAGTGAACTATTGGTTTATTCTTTATATCATTACTTATTTTTCACTTATTTATTGTGCTTCTGAGCTACTTGATTGTATATACATTCTCACTGTTGCACATGAATTTCTCTAAATTGCATAATATGAAGTATTGTTTATTCACTTACTGTTGGATGTGACATCTTTATTCATACACTTCTTAAATCCTATGTATTGCACCCTGGTCACGGGCACCCTAATGATGACTGTGATATCTTCCAAAAGGGATTCAAAAGATTTCACTGCCCCATTGTCTGTAATCTCTACGCTTTTCTCTAGTGAACAGGGAAAAGATTCAGAGCAAATCTGCAACCAACGCCATCCAGCTCAATGTCTACCTCAACATTAAGGATAATAAAAAAAGTTGGAATCCAATTGATATATTTTATTTTTAGATACCTGTGAATGATTCTCTTTGATAAAATGTGAGCTGACTTTGAAGCTGTAACCACTTGACAGCCTGCAGACTGTAAAGTACATTGCAAAACACTGCAGAGTATGAAGAAAAATTACATTCACAAAGCCATTTACATTAATGATCGATTACAATTTTGACCCTGGATGGTAACTTAATGCAGCGCAGGAAATGTAAACTGCTAAATTATTTTTGCATATTATTTATGAGAAAGAAAAACAATCTTTTCCTAAGGGCTCATGCACATGAATGCGTGCCAGCCGGGCAATCCGCAATGCACAGGCACCAATCGCGTGCCTACCGTCTGTGGACGTGGACCCATTCACTTGAATGGGGTCCACAATCCGCATCCAGAGGTCCACAACTTTTTTGCGGTGCGGAAGCACGGACAGAAAACCCATGGAAGCACTCAAGTGAACAGGCAGCAATCGTGGGCCTACCATCTGTGGACGTGGACCCATTCATTTGAATGGGGTCCAATACTTTTTTGCGGTGCGGAAGCAAGGACAGAAAACCCATGGATGCACTCCAAAGTGCTTCCGATCCGTGCCTCCATTCCTCATCGGGATTACGGTCCCATTCAAGCGAACACGCAATATGGATATGGCCGGGCAACAGCCGTGTGCATGAGCCCTAACATTGTTTCACTTCAAATTATAGGAAAATCTGCCTTGAAAAGTACATTTTCTCTACAAAATAATAAAAATAAATATTTACAGAGTAGTTTAATAGAATTTTCCACAAAGTTCAGTTGACCTAACCCAAGATCCCCCACTGTCAGCTAAATGAAGGGGTTGCAGTTCTCACAGGACATATGCAACAACTTTATTTGTTATCTAGGCACAGCACCCTACTGTAAATATGAGTGCTCTCGTTTCTGGTACTAAAGGTCCGCCCTTTCAAGTGGAGAGGACGGAGCTGAGCTTCAGTATTGATGAAAGCCACACTCATATGGGTGTCACTGCAGCTGGTGTTCTGTGAACACCCCCCCCCCCCTCCTTCACATACCATGTAGCATTATCTATAAGTATGCATCATAAAGTACATTTCAAACCTAAAACTGAGAAATTCATTATTTTTCCAGAATAAAGTACCGTAACTGACTTTTAATAAAGACAATCAGAATCAGAACAAAATAAAAAAAAGTTTGGTATTACTATAAATCATGCTGTATATAATATCACAAATAGTACAAATCTCTGTTGTTGGAAAGTAATGTCATTCTAAACTACTTCTGTGCATTAATATTATTTCTTGCTTACTTTCTGCTCCTGAATTGTTTTTGGTCTCCGGAAACACGGGGGATGGAACTGCTGAGGAGCAAGTCTCCTACCGAAGCTAACAGCGGCCACCAGGGAGAGGTTGCACATATGTATTTATATTGATCCCATTGACTTTGCTGACACTGTTTATGCTGGCTCTATTCAATTAGCAATCAAAATGATTTCACAGCCTATATTTCTGCTTCCTTCTCGCATCCCGATTACCATTCCCGAGTAACCATTCTAATCAGCAAAAATTAATTGAAGACTGTATTACAAGAACTCTTAGGGGGTCATTTACTATCCAAAAATACACCTATATTAGGTATATTTCTGGCACAGATTGTGGAACAAAGGTTATTTGCACCACAATCTATCACTATTCTCCACTCACGCCTGTTTTAGGCATAGAAAATAGTCTAAACATAAGCCAGCAAGGAAGCTGTCTTACATTTAGACTGGCGCCTCTTCGTAACTCTGGCACATCCACTGCCAGCTAGGATTATTAAGACCAGCGTCTAAAACGTCAGACTTAGGGCTCATGCACACGAACGTATTTTCTTTCCCTATCCGTTCAGTTTTTTTTGCGGACCATATGCGTAACCATCGATTTCAATGGGTCCGCAAAAAAAAAAAAAAAACTGAAGTTATTCCATGTGCGTTTCGCATCGGTATGTCCGTATTTCCGTTCCTCCAAAAGATAGAACATGTCCTATTATTGTCCATATTACGGACAAGGATAGTACTGTTCTATTAGGGGCCAGCTGTTCCGTTCTGCAAAATACAAAATGCAAACTGATGTCACCTGTATTTTTTGCGGATCCTTTTTTTGCGGACCGCAAAATAGAAACGGTCGTGTGCATGAGCCCTTAATAAATGACCCCCTTAACGCGCTCTTTTATTCATTATGTACTGTTATTTTATAACGCTCCTGACATTTCATAGACACGCATTTGATTGTTGGGAGTCTGCATGCTCAGTTGTGATAATAAAGACATTGGGGGGATTTATCAAAACTGGTGTAATTTTGGAGAACTGTGTATGGGACATAGAAATTACCTAGAACGTATTGAACCCAGATGTAGATCAAACATCTGCCATTTCTATATTAGTACAGGGAGGAGGAGGGGCGTTTCCTTCTCCCTGGCTGTGATACGCTCCTTGAGAAACACGGCCATCCTTCCTGAACTGATGGCATGGGAACGGTGCAGCGCATCTGAAAAAAAAAAGCACCCTGACATCTACTAACAATGCCCTACACTGCCAGATACTAATATTGTAACGTTAGGACCAGTAAAAGGTCCTGTTTAAGATTCTTCATTGACTTAAATTTGGAAACCTCAGGCCTGACCAAAATAGGACATACAGCATTTCAAATACAGATGCAAAACAATAGACATGTATAATAAATACAATTATAATGAACATTAATATTACAAATTATAATGAACATTTGTTTTTTAAATGACAGTGTAAATGAGCTAAATAAAGAAACATACAGAGGGGAACTGATCATTGGAGGTGTATTTTAGGTTAGTTTTTAGAATGAAATTGTTATGCACACCTGCACCATATTTATGAAAATGGTGCACAGAAATAATACATTTTGCACAAATGCAATGTGGCTGCGCCCATTTCAGTAAACTTAAGCTTAGGGGACACATGGTGTGGAGTTGTGACTTTTTGTGGCTTTTTAAAAAGTCTCACTTCATAAATGTGTCAATAAATTGATCTACTTTGAAATCCTGACCAAATTTTCCAAATTCCAAACCTGTAGGTGGAGGTGGTGCTGGAAGTCCTGGTGCTCAAAAGTTTGGAACATTTTTGCGCAAGTGAACCAAAAAGTTACAAAATTTGTGCACAAGTGACCCCAAACTGCCAGAAAAGCCCTACCTGCGACTTTTTGAGTCCAGAATTCTGGCGTAATGGGGCTTAATAAATTCTCTCTATAGTTTTTTCAACTAATCGTCAAGTTCACCTGCTGGCAGATGTTATTTGCATTGGGAATACAAAATATGTGACAAACATGAAAGAACCAAATACCATATTTTTCACTGCATAAGACACATATTTTTCCCCCAAAAGTGAGGGGAAAATGTCCCTGCGTCTTATGGGGTGAATACTAATGAGCGCTTTCATTAAGGAAGGGCTCATTTGTACCGGAGGACCGGGAAGTGGTGAAGGCTCTGTACTCACCGCTTCCTGGTCCTCAGCAGTTGGCTGTGCTGTGGCTACACACAGCGTGTGGGCGCTCTGTAACCTCAAGCTGTGCGGATCGGTTCACAGCACAGTCAGTGGCAGGAAAAGCAGGAGGAGCACTGGAGTTGAGAAGCAGCGGCATCCTGAGCAGGAGAGGTAAGTGTTTTATTTTATTTTATGTGCTCTGTGGCATGGGGGCTGATAATTTGAGGCATGGGGACTGATATGAGAAAATGGGGGATGATGAGAGGCATGGGGGCTGATATGAGAAAATGGGGGATGATGAGAGGCATGGGGGCTGATATGAGGCAATGGGGGCTGATATGAGGCAATGGGGGCTGATGAGAGGCATGGGGGGCTAATAAGAGGCATGAGGGGCTGATAAGAGGCATATTGGTGCTGATGAGAGGCATAAGAAGGCTGATTAGAGGCATATGGGGGCAGATGAGAGGCATATGGGGGCTTATCAGAGGCATGGGGGATGACGTGAGGCTTATGGGGGCTGATAAAAGGCAGGGTGGCTGATGAGAGGCATGGGGATCTTATCTGAGGTCTGATTGGGGGTCATTCATATTGAGGTCTAAGCAGAGGTCTGATTGGGGGTCTGATCTGAGGTCTTATTGGGGCTTATTAACATTGGGGGTCTGATTGGGGCTGTCAGCTAAGGTTTGATTAACATTAGGGGTCTTATAGGTGGTCAAACCTGAGGTCTAATGAAAAATATTTTTAACTTATTGTCCTCTAAAACCTAGGTTTGTCTTATGGGCTGGTGTATCCAGGGCCAGTGCAAGGATTTTTGCCAACACAAGCGAAGCTACATTTTGCCCCCCACTCCCCACACCAGAACTCGGTGGGGGTGATGTAAAAAGGAGGGGGAGATGTAATATGGAGGCGGTGATGTGACATGGAGGGGGAGAAAATTGACATAGAGGGGGAGAAATGTGACATGGAGGGGGTAATGTGACATGCAGGTAGTCAGAAGAAATCGGTCTCTTTTATCAAAGTGTTGGTGTGGCAACATGGATGATCTAGTCTGATGCATCAGGAATTGGTGGTTGGAAATATTGGCTGATTCACGCCTGATTTATCTTGAGAAAGGTCAGTCTCTCCAAATTTTGGGTGGACATGCGAGTTCTCCTTGGGGTACCTATGGCCCCCGCCGTACTAAACACCTGCTCTGATGCCACACTACTGGCCGGGCAGGACAGATTTTCCAGGGTAAACTCTTCTAGTTGCGGCCACAAATCCAGTTTGGCTGCCCAGTAGTCCAGCGGAACTTCAATGGTGGCTGGCAGGTTGCACTCTAAGTATGCCAGGTTCTGCTCTATGTCTACCTGCTGGTGAGTAGTTTCTTCACTATGCGGGTGAAGAAAACTGCTCATCAGCGACTCTAGACTCAGGCTTCTGGCGCTGCTGTCACTTGCGATGAAGTCGAAGATCGAGTCAACCAAACAAGAACCGCTGGGTTGCTGGTCAAGACACGACCGCTAGCTGACTCTGGGAGCTCAAACCTCTTGAAGTGACCCTGCTGCCACGCCCCCTTACTCTACTGCGACCTCTGCTTGCACCAGAAACATTCAGGCCTCTGCCACTCCTCTGTGCATGGCTTGGCATTTCTTTGCCTGACATACTTGTAGCAGAACTAAACAAATTAAACAGAAATTAAAACACCCCTAAAAGCGACAAATATATTTTTCTTTTTATACTGAAATAGTCCACTAAACACTTTCACCACAATTAACTGCAAAAATGCACTAAGAATATATTTTTCTTGTTTTATTGAAATACGACCCCATACGTTTTGACCAGGACAAACTCAATGAGTGAAGTGCGTATATATTTTTCTAGTAGTACTGAAATACGCACCTACATGCTTTGACCAGAAATAACTGCAGCAGTGAACTGAGAATATATATTTCTTGTTGGACTGAAATTGGCCACTATACACTTTGACCAGAAAAAAATTATAGTGAAGTGCGTATATATTTTTTATTTGTTACTGAAATACGCCCCTTTATGCTTTCAACAGAAATAACTGCAGAAGTGAACTGAGAATATATTTTTCTTGCAGTACTGAAATACGCCCCTATAAGATTTCACCCGAAATAAGTGCAGAAGTCTCGAGTCTCCGCCCCGCACGTTTCTTGGCTGCTACGCAGCCAATAAACGTGCAGGTAAGTACTGCCCACACTGTAATACCGTAGCCATGTTGGCTGCTAGCATTACAGTGATTGGCTGTCCCTAACACGTCATCGGGTGATATATAGCACCCGATGACGCATGTTCGGCTCATTCGTAGTCAGGGAGAGCTGAACATAGGAAGGGACAGAGAGTGTAATTGAATATTTTTTTGTACAAAAACATTTCAAAGACCCAAAAGTCCTTGTAAGGACTATTGTGTGTGACAGCAGCAATATCTTTTTTTAGCGCAAGCTGCGCTAAATAGCTAAAACTTTACAGACCCAAAAGTCCTTCTAAGGACTATTGTGTGTGGCAGCAATATCTATTTTTGCGCATCCTGCGCTAAATAGCGTACAATAATTAGGCCGCTGCTGACAGTGACATTAGCTGCGCCACATCTCCAGTGTAAAGTGTGCACATCCCAAAAAAATCGGTGACATCCAGTGTAATTTTTCCATAGATGGTGTCCACTGCGGACAGTGACATTAGCTGCGCCACATCTCCAGTGTAAAGTGTGAGCATCCAAAAAATATCTGTGACATCCAGTGTACTTTTTCCGTAGACGGTGTCCGCTTCTGTCATTGACATTAGCTGCACCACATCTCCAGTGTAAAGTGTGCACATCCAAAAAATATCTGTGATATCCAGTGTACTTTTTCAATAGACGGTGTCCGCTGCGGACAGTGACATTAACTGAGCCAGATCTCCAGTGTAAAGTGTGCGAATCCAAAAATGTATCTGTGACTAGAGATGAGCGGCTTGGTCAATATTTGATTTTCCGATTTTTCGCGAATATATGGACGAATATTCATCATATATTCGCTAATTCGCAAATTCGCTATCTTAGTTCACCCAAAGTTGCGTAATGCGCATGCGCAAGGGGCGTGGCCTAATTACAAAACTGTTTTCAAACTACCCGAAGTTTGAGAAGATTGAAAAGATGGTGGGAAGCAATTTTCGCGACAGTGAGCAAGAACTAATGATCACTGTAAGTAATTTGCCATTACAGCAGTGTATTCGATTACTTTTCACATGCATGTCAGAACAATCGCTTTATATGCAGAAAATCCTCACTTATGATCCGAATTTTTTTTTGCGATACATATAACTTTTTATCAGGTCTAAGTAGATATTACTGATTGGTGCGCTAAGTATTGTGACATCACAGCATTATGTCAGTAGCATGTATGTATGGACAGCTTTTTTTTTTCCTACCTCCAGTATTTGCTGGTTCATTTAGAGTTACCCAGGGTGCACCAAGGGGAGACGAACCAACTGTACACCCCAAACTGTACTGTCACTTCACTAGACAGGTACATTTCTGCTCAGCTGGCCAATATCCGATTGCTCAGACCCCACACACATACAATCGCAATACAATCCGATCTTATAACAGTAACATTAAATCGAAAAATTTTCTCGTTCAAAGACTTAAATACTTTTTGATGTTTTGTTGAGGACATTATTTTCAATGCTTGTATTAAAAAAAAATTGGATTATATGCTTGCATCTTTATCCTGCAGCTCATGTTATAGCTGGGCTACGACCGCACCCGGGTCCTCGCAGAGAAGAAGGCCATTGTGAGTGAGATCCGTTCTGAGCTCAAGAGGAAGTTTAAAGAGGACCTTTCACTAGAATAAAACATCTAAACTAACTATACAGACATGTAGAGCGGCGCCCAGGGATCCCCCTGCACTTACTGTTATCCCCGGGCGCCGCTCCGTTCTCCCGTTATAGCCTCCGGTATCTTCATAGTTAGGCTCCACCCAGGGGAACCTGCCGGCGTCTCATTCTTCCATGCTGTAGCGCTGGCCAATCGCAGCGCTCAGCTCATAGCCTGAGAGAAAAAAAAGCCTCTCAGGCTATGTGTTGAGCGCTGCGATTGGCCAGCGCTACAGCATGGGAGAATGAGACGCCGGCAGGCTCAACTGGGTGGAGCCTAACTATGAAGATACCGGAGGCTATACTGGGAGAATGGAGCGGCGCCCAGGTATAACAATAAGTGCAGGGGGATCCCTGGGCGCCGCTCTACATGTCTGTATAGTTAGTTTAGATGTTTTATTCTAGTGAAAGGTCCTCTTTAAGGACAAGCACCCTAGAATGGCCATATTAAAAAAAAATGTCAGATTTGAAGAGGAGGAATTTGGAGCGTATCAGAAAGATCCGTTACAGAAAATGCCTAGGTACAATGCTAACATTACTTTTGTATCTCTCTCCAACACTCTGTAATGTATATATACATTTATGAAAATAAGTATTTCATTCTCTTTACAAATGATTACTTATTAACTGGTATGACATCTAGCAAATCAGCAGGTTACATTATTATACATCTCTACCTCGCCATGAGTATATATATATATATATATATATATATATATACAGTCCTTATCAAAAGTTTAAGACCACTTGAAAAATGGCAAAAATCATATTTAGCATGGCTCGATCTTAACAAGGTTCCAAGTCGAGCTTCAACATGCAACAAGAAGAAATGGGAGTGAGACAAAACATTTTTTGAGCATTCAATTTAATGAAAACAACGAATAAACTGAAACAGGCTGTTATTCAGCTGATCAAAAGTTTAGGACCACATCTCCAAAAAAAAACTAAACCCCCCCAAAACAGAAATCCAACTTCCAAATATGAACTCAGTAACGAGTAGCTCCACCGTTATTGTTTATCAAATTCGTTTCGGCATGCTTGATGCAAGCGTTTCCATGAGGTGAGTGGGAACATTTCTCCAAGTGGTGAAGACGGCCGCACGAAGGCCATCTACTGTCTGGAACTGTTGTCCATCTATCCCCAAAGGTTCTCAATTGGATTTAGATCAGGGGAACACGCAGGATGGGCCAAAAGAATGATGTTATTCTTCTGGAAGAAGTCCCTTGTCCTGCGGGCATTGTGTACTATAGCGTTGTCCTGTTGAAAAACCCAGTCGTTACCCCTCAGTCATGAGGAATACTCTCTGCAACCACGGTGGCGCATAGAAAACATCTCAGGTGGGATCTGCTTGTCATGCCAGTAACGTTGGAAACCATCAGGACCATCAAGGTAAAAAAAATCTCATCATAGAATAAAACTTTCTTCCACCTTTGAATGTCCCATGCTTGGTGCTCTCTTGCAAAGTCCAAACGAGCAGTTCTGTGACGTTCAAGGAGACGAGGTCTTTGAAGACGTTTTTTGTTTTTGAAGTCCTTCAGTCTCAGATGCCGTCTGATGGTTATGGGGCTGCAGTCAGCACCAGTAAGGGTCTTAATTTGGGTCGAGGATCGTCCAGTGTCTTAACGGACAGCCAATTGGATCCTCCGGCTCAGTGCTGATGACATTTTTTTGGGTCTTCCACTTGACTTTTTTGTTCCATAACCCTCAGGATCATTTAAGAAATTCCAAATGACTGTCTTACTGCGTCCCACCTCAGCAGCGATGGCGCGCTGTGAGAGACCCTGCTTATGCAGTTCAACAACCCGACCACGTTCAAAAAGGGAGAGTTTTTTTGCCTTTGCCATCACAACGTGCAACTACCTGACAGAAAATGACAATAAATCCACATCTTTGCACAGATTTGGCCTTTTAAAGGCATGTGGTCCTAAAATTTTGATCAGCTGAAAAACAGCCTGTTTCAGTTTATTCGTTGTTTTCATTAAATTGAATGCTCAAAAAATGTTTTGTCTCACTCTCATTTCTTCTTGTTGCATGTTGAAGCTCTACTTGGAACCTTGTTAAGATCCAGCAATGCTAAATATGATTTTTTGCCATTTTTCAAGTGGTCTTAAACTTTTGATCAGGACTGTATTTATACACACAGCTAGGTACAAATGTATGATGTAACCAGCTGATTTTGTGCATTTCACACACACACAGAAATATATGTGTGTGTATACACTCACCTGTTCTATTTCTCATTAATGCAATTATCAAGCTGATAGAAGAGCAACGTTGACTGAAATAACCACTCGTTACAACCGAGGTATGCAGCAAAGCATTTGTGAAGCCACAACATGCACAGCCTTGAGGCGGATGGGCTACAACAGCAGAAGACCCCACCAGGTACCACTCATCTCCACTACAAATAGGAAAAAGAGGCTACAATTGGCACAAGCTCACCAAAATTGGACTGTTGAAGACTGGAAAAATGTTGCCTGGTCTGATGAGTCTCGATTTCTGTTGAGACATTCAAATGGTAGAGTCCGAATTTGGCGTAAACAGAATGAGAACATGTATCCATCCTCTGATGGCTACTTCCAGCAGGATAATGCACCATGTCACAAAGCTCAAATCATTTCAAATTGGTTTCTTGAACATGACAATGAGTTCACTGTACTAAAATGGTCCCCACAGTCACCAGATCTCAACCCAATAGAGCATCTTTGGGATGTGGTGGAACGGGAGCTTCGTGCCCTGGATGTGCATCCCTCAAATCTCCATCAACTACTAGATGCTATCCTATCAATATGGGCCAACATTTCTAAAGGATGCTATCAGCACCTTGTAGAATCAATGCCACGTAGAATTAAGGCAGTTCTGAAGGCAAAATTAGTATGGTGTTCCTAATAATTCTTTAGGTGAGTGTATATTGTATACATTAACTGCAATCATCATTCTGTATTCCAGTAAAAGGTCCCGTACATCATTACATTAGATACATCACACACTTAACTCCTTAACGCCCGATGACGTACATGCACGTGAGATCTGGACGTGACTTAAAGAGGACCTTTCACCTGTATAAACAATGTGAACCGAGTATGCTGCCATATAGAGCGGCGCCCGGGGATCTCACTGCACTTACTATTATCCCCCTGGCGCCGCTCCGTTCTCCCGTTATAGGCTCCGGTACCTTTGCTTTTTAAGTTATAGTAGGCGGGTCTTCCCTTGTCCTGTGGGCGTCTCCTTCTCCTAGGCTGCAGCGCTGGCCAATCGCAGCGCACAGCTCACAGCCTGGGAGAAAAAAACCTCCCAGGCTGTGAGCTGTGCGCTGCGATTGGCCAGCGCTGCAGCCTAGGAGAAGGAGACGCCCACAGGACAAGGGAAGACCCGCCTACTATAACTTAAAAAGCAAAGGTACCGGAGCCTATAACGGGAGAACGGAGCAGCGCCCGGGGATAATAGTAAGTGCAGTGAGATCCCCGGGCGCCGCTCTATATGGCAGCATACTCGGTTCACATAGTTTATACAGGTGAAAGTTCCTCTTTAAATCCCAGTGACGTAAGTGTACTGCATGGTGATCGGGCAGGTGTAGAAACTGAACCCGCCCGATCGAGGGGAGGGTTCCAGCAGTCACTGATAGCTGGACCACTGCTGTATATGCTGGCATCGGTGAAATCACAGATGCCGGCGCATTAACCTCTGCGCGGCTGCGGTCAGCACTGACAGCGGCACGTGCGAGCTTCAAACATGTGCGGGGTATCCATACGGTCCCCGCGCTGCTGTGACGGGGACCCGATGGCAGGGAAAGTAGCCCGATGCCTTACTTAGGCATCGTGGCTGCCTTACGGGAGGGCCTGTGATATCCAGCCCCCTGTATTACACTGGTAATACACGTACAGCCAATGCATTACAATACAAAATTATTTTAATGCATTGTAAAGGGGATAAGACCCCCAAAAGTTGAAGTCCCAGAGGGGGACAAAAAATAAACAGAAAAAAACAAGTAAAAAAATTAAAGGTTTCAAAAAATTATAATATTTTCAATTAGAAAAGTGTTGTTTTACCAAAATAAATAAATAAACAAATAAAGATATATATATATATATATATAGTGGTGTCTCACAGGGTGAAGTAGTTGAGGGTGTACAGTATATGTATCTCCCAGGTTCCTAACATACGCTGAGGAGTGCTATTTAGGAAGGGGTTAAAAACCTAAGCCTGTGTCCTGATGAGCTCCACATGGCAAGTTGCTAGATAACAAGGCTGGCAGGACACTTGCTCAGAACTTTCCTCGGAGTGAGAGAAGCAACTGAAGGTTGCTGTTCAGACTGTGTGTCTATTTTGGGTGGTCCGAGGCTAGCTCAGCCCCATCCTAGTGAGGGACCCACTGTTAAGTTAGAGCCTGGACAAGGCTAGGGGTTTTGTTTGTGTTGGTTTATGCAACCTGTGGGCAGGGCCGGTGCAAGGATTTTTGACGCCCTAGGCAAGATAAAAATTGCCGCCCCCCCTTATCAGATGGTCTGCCCATATCATGACATCACATATGTTCCACCCCTTTCTCAGCTTTTAAATTAAAAGAACTGCTATGTTTCCCTTACGGTTAATCCAGCTTCTTATAGCTGTCTCTTTTTGCGGAACGGAATTGCGGACCCATACATTTCTAGGCCCCGATCCGGAATTGTGGACCCGTATCCGCAATTCCGATCCTGAAAAAATAGAACATGTCCTATTCTTGTCCGCAATAGCGGACAAGAATATTCATATTCTCTTAGTGCCGGCAATGTGCGGTCCGCAAAATGCGGAACGCACATTGCCGCTGTCCGTGTTTTGTGGATCCGCAAAACACACACGGATGTGTGAATGGACCCTAAATGTGAGGTAAATTAGTTTCCAATGTAGTATTAATAACTAAACAATGACATAATAAACATATTGCATTGTCTACTTACCACCAGGACAATAAGATGTTCTGGTCTCTGGCTGCAGTCTGGCTCTTGGTCTGGCTCTGGGGACTCCCTTGTCACTCTCTTCTCTCCCCCCCCTCCCTTGTCACTCCATTCTCCCCCCTCCCTCCCTTGTCACTCTCTCCCCCCCTCCCTCCCTTGTCACTCTCTCCCCCCCTCCCTCCTTTGTCACTCTCTCCCCACCTCGCTCCTTTGTCACTCTCTCCCGCCCTCCCTCCTTTGTCACTCTCTCCCCCCCCCCCTTGTCACTCTCTCCCCCCTCCCTCCTTTGTCACTCTCTCCCCCCTCCCTCCTTTGTCACTCTCTCCCCCCCTCCCTTGTCACTCTCATTCTACCCCCCCTCCCTTGTCACTCTCTCCCCCCTCCCTCCTTTGTCACTCTCTCCCCCCTCCCTTGTCACTCTCATTCTACCCCCTCCCCCTCGCTCCCTTGTCACTCTCATTCTACCCTATACCCCCCCTCCTTGTCACCTCTAGTGTAGTGTGTCCGAGCTCTGTTCTGTCCGCGGTACAGGAGCATTTGTTTCCTGTACCCGGCCGGACTGAAAGGAAGTGCACACTAAGTGAGCACTTCCTGTCAGTCCGGCCGGGTACAGGAAACAAAAGCTCCTGTACCGCGGACAGAACAGAGCTCGGCCACGCTACATTAACAACAGCACAGAGCAGACACAGCATGACAGCAGGCGCAGGCAGGCTGCGCAGCACAGAGCCGGCGGGCGGAGATTCTTTGGAGCGGCAAGCGCCCAGCCGCTCAGGAGGCGCAGCATGAGGGGCGCCGCCGGCCGGCCGCCCAAACTTATATAACCAACTTTTTTTTTTTTTTTTTACACCGCAACGGGCGCCCCCTGCTAAATGGCGCCCTAGGCGACTGCCTAAGTCACCTTACTGGTGGCGCCGGCCCTGCCTGTGGGAAAAAAAACGGCAGGATGCCAGTTTAAATATACTTTTTTTGTCTCCTGAGTCCTTGTGTGTAAAAGCCTGATGGTTCCCCCCCCCCCTACCTTTCACCCCTGGCAAGGTGAGCTTGCAAGACTGACTGTCACAATATATAAACACATGCCATGGCACAGCCTTAAGAAAATGTGCATTTATTAAACCAAAAGCGACGTTGCAGTCCACACAATGGGACCTTTCTCAAGCAGTGATAAAAGTAAATAGTGGCAAGTACAAATACAAACTCAGGTGATTATTTAATGAAAACTATTAATAATAGAATTTAAAGGGAGTCTTTCACGCCGATTGACCCTATTAACAGACTTATGTCCACGGCATCCCCCCTATTAAAACTGTTCTTACCGTTAGTTCCTTGCTATGATCGTTCCTCCGAAAAACACTTTTATTCCGTATGCAAATTAGGCTGTGACGGTGCCCAGGGGCGGCCTTACAACGGCCGGTGCCCAGGCCCCTGGGTCATTTTCATACCAATCCACTCCCCCTCCGCCGCTTCTGCCCGCCCATCCGCCGCGTCTGCCCGCCCTTGGTCTCTTCTCTAACCTTCCTCGTACTGTCCGTGATCCCGCGCATGCGCTGATGACCGCGATATCGGCGCGTGCGCATTGAATGACCACAGTCTGGCCAGGGCATCACAGTTTACCGTGCGCATGCACCGGCCCCGGCCTAACTTACGTTTTTGCCGTGATCACAGCATCACGGCAAGAACATAAGTTAGGCTCGGGCCGGCGCATGGTAAACTGTGATGCCCTGGCCAGACTGTGGCCATTCAATGCGCACGTGCCGATATCGCAGTCATCGGCGCATGCGCGGGATCACGGACAGTAGGAGGAAGGATAGAGAAGAGACCAAGGGTGGGCAGACGCGGCAGATGGGCGGGCAGAAGCGGCGGAGGGGGAGTGGATTGGTATGAAAATGACCCAGGGGCCTGGGCACCGGCCGTTGTAAGGCCGCCCCTGGGCACCTTCACAGCCTAAATGTAGTGGCGGCTGGGCCCCAGGCGGAGAGCTGTTTGGCGCACGTCCTTCCGCCGCCAAGGATGGCAGGGCATCATTCTTTGCCTCCTTTTCCTACTCGGCTTCCTCCTCCTCTTCTACCACCTCCTCATCCGGTCAGAGACAGACCTTCAGCACAGCCAGGGGTAAACGTCAGCAGGCCGTTCTGAAACTGATGTGTTTGGGGGACAGGACCCACACCGCACAGGAGTTGTGGCGGGGTATAAAACAACAGACCGACGAGTGGTTGCTGCTAGTCACCCTCAAGCCCGGCCTGGTGGTGTGCGATAATGGGCGAAATCTTGTTGCAGTTCTGGGACTAGCCGGTTTGACGCACATCCCTTGCCTGGCGCATGTGCTGAATTTGGTGGTGCAGAAATTCATTCACAACTACCCCAACATGTCAGAGCTGCTGCAAAAAAGGGCGGGCCGTCTGTGCGCGCTTCCGGCATTCTCATCCTGCCGCCGCTCTGCTGTCTGCTCTACAGCGTAACTTCGGCCTTCCCGCTCACCGGCTCATATGCGACGTGCCCACCAGATGGAACTCCATCTTGCACATGGTGGAGAGACTGTGCGAGCAGCAGCAGGCCATAGTGGAGTTTCAGCTGCAGCACGCACGGGTGAGTCGCACTGCGGAACAGCACCACTTCACCACCAATGACTGGGCCTCCATGCGAGACCTGTGTGCCCTGTTGCACTGTTTCGAGTACTCCACCAACATGGCCAGTGCGATGACGCCGTTATCAGCGTTACAATACCACTTCTATGTCTCCTTGAGAAAACACTTAGGGCGATGATGGAAGAGGATGTGGCCCAGGACGAGGACGAGGAGGAGGAGGAAGAGGGGTCATTTCTAACACTTTCAGGCCAGTCTTTTAGAAGTGGCTCAGAGGGAAGTTTTTTGCAACAGCAGAGGCCAGGTACAAATTTGGCCAGCCAGGGCCCACTACTGGAGGACGAGGAGGATGAGGAGGAGGATGAGGTTGAAGCATGTTCACAGCGGGGTGGCACCCAACGCAGCTCAGGCCCATCACTGGTGCGTGGCTGGGGGGATACGGAGGACGCAGACGATACGCCTCCCACAGAGGACAGCTTGTCCTTACCTCTGGGCAGCCTGGCACACATGAGCGACTACATGCTGCAGTGCCTGCGCAAT
Source organism: Bufo bufo (assembly GCF_905171765.1). NCBI lineage: Eukaryota > Metazoa > Chordata > Amphibia > Anura > Bufonidae > Bufo > Bufo bufo. Next base: position 518,412,588 of record NC_053391.1, on the reverse strand, counting down.
GACAGCAGAGTTGCCCACATTTTAACGTGTGCTGACTACTGAGTGGCCACCCTGCTGGATCCCCGTTACAAAGACAATGTGACGTCCTTAATTCCCTCACTGCCACCCAGCCACCCACCCACAGGCCATAGCACTAAATGCACAACTTTCCAAATGACTAGCCCTGGAAGTTTTGCCATTTAGGCTTGTGGACACTGAGGCCTTCCGTAGCCTGATGTCGGCGTCAGTCCCATGTTACGCAATCCCCAGCCGCCACTATTTTTCAAATGTGACCTGACCAACGCAGTTACTGGGAAGGTCCACTTAACCATGGACACATGAACAAGTGCATTCGGCCAGGGATGCTACATTTCCCTGACCGCACACTGGGTGAACGTTGTGGAGGCTGTGAGCGAGTCGTACCCTGGGATGGCATAGGTGCTACCGATGCCAAGGATTGCGGGTCCTAATTCCATCAGGGTTTCCATCACCACCTATGTTAGTGGCTCCAACCCACCCACTTCTCCTCCTCTGCCACCTTCTCCACTTTCACCTCAGAAGGGCAGTAGTGAAATACCAGCTGCAACATGGTCATCCCCTTTCCAGTCAGCTTCCGCTATTCACAAACGAGGAGTGGGTATGGATGTCTGACCTCCTGAGGTTTTAAGAAACTTTGAGGAATCAACGCATATAGTGAGCGGCGATAACGCTATTATCAGCGTAACCATCCCACTTCCGTGTCTATTTAAACACTGGCTGCTCACAATTAAGGACGACGCATTGCACGTGGAAGAGCTGGAAATGGGGGAAGACATTACACAGGGTGATAGCCAGACCACCCTCAGTTCGTCTTCTCAGTGCAAATTGGAAGATGAAGAGGAGGAGGAGGAGCAGGAGACGGTTGCCCCAGCTACATAGGGTAGTACCCTTGGAAGTTTAATTCCATCTGTTCTATGTGGGTGGGCAGAAGAGGAGGAAGAGGATGAGGAGATTGAGAGTCATCCTCTTTATGACAGCAAAGTCTTGCCTGTTAATACTCTGGCACAAATGGCTGACTTCATGTTAGGCTGCCTTTTCAGCGACCCGGGAGTTATACACATTTTAGACAACACAGAATACTGGTTGTTCACCCTTCTTGACCTCCGCTACAAAGAACTTCTCATCTCTCATTCCTTCAGTGGAGAGGATGAGCAAAACGGTGCAATACCAGAAGGTCCTTGTTTAAACATTTCTCCAAAATTTTCCATCTTACAACGCTGGCGGCAGAATCTGTAGTTCCTTGGGCAACCGAGGAGGGGAGACGAGGGAAACACACAGCAGTTCCAACAGAGGCAGGGCAACACTCTCTAAAGCCTGGGACAGTTTCATGACAAGGAGGGAAACATTTTGGAAGATGGTGAAGAGTACATAGCAGACCGTGTCAGCGTCCTCAATGATCCCTCAGTGTCTTACAACTACTAGGTGTCCAAGCTGGACATGTGGTATGAACTGGCGCTCTACGCCTTGGAGGTGCTGGCCTGCCCTGCCGCCAGCTTTTTGTCTGAGCGGGTATTTTGTGCTGCTGGTGGCATTATAACAGATAAGCGTATCCGCCTGTCAACTGAAAAATGCTGACAGGTTGACTCTTATAAAAAAGGGCAAGGCTTGGATTGACCATGACTTCTCGACTCCACCAGAGGAAAGCGGCTGAACATAAAGGCACTTAAAATGTGTTTATAATGTACTGAATACACTGTATTCCCATGCACCCCTTCCACCACAAACAAGGGTATATAGTTGATCCTTCCTCTTTCTCTCCAGTCCAGGGTGTTCTATCTGCCCAGTCCTTGAGGGCAACCTTGTAGGACATCGATGTCATCTGTGATGTCATTCCTTTGTCTCCCTGTGTACCCAACCTCACTTGTATGTTTGGTGTGGGTTTATGTTCAGGGTTTGTTGTACGTCTTGTTTGTTGTTAAATGTCTGGGATGTTGTTGGTGTTTGTCCCTGCATGTGTGCAAGATGTTTCCCTGTGTGTGTGTGTTGTATCTCCGGAAGGGGGCTGGTTTCCTGGAGGGGTGAACCATAAGTCTGTATGCAGTGCTGCCTGGGGCTGCAGTGCACCTTGCTGTTTCGGGTCCAGGCAGTATCAGGAGTGCTGGGTACCTGTGTGTGGTGTTGTTTGTACGGTGTCCTATTTGGTGTGTGGGCACCTGTACTTATGCACGGGTTCCAGTCGTGGTCGTTGCGTCAGGTAAGTGTGTTTCTGGTATTCTTACCTGCCGACTCTGTTGCTGCTTATGGTATTTTAATTTCCCTGCTGCTAGGCCATTTTAGACTCCTGTTCATCAGTGTCTGGGAAGAACAGGTTTAGGGTTGAGCAAACCCGAACTATAAAGTTTGGGTTGGTACCGAACTTTAGGATTTTTGGACCCCGGACCCAAACCCGAACATTTCAGTAAAATGCTGTGCTTAGTGTAGGGAGAGGATGCTGCTGGTGATTTCAGAGAGAGAATAGGAGAGGGTCTTTGCTCAAAATCTGAATCTAACTCAGCGATCTACATATATTGTGTTTTGTGGCTGCAGGGCACAATATTTTTTATCCTGCCCTGAGTCCAGTGAAAAAAAATAACTTTAATAAGTCAGTTAGGTGGGCGGCGGCCACTTTATGCAAGCTCAGTGCACTAGCACTGCATCTGAGCTTTTGGGACATTGAAAATCCCAATTGTTTTGGGCAATTTACAACATCTGGTGCATTTGCAGGCTTTCAGTGTGCAATTTAAGTTAGAAATACAGCCATCATTTTCTGGGTTTTTAAAAACACACTTTTTTGCCAGATTCCACTATTATCCTGATCTGCAAGTGTTAAATTCAAATTTAATATATACAGCTTCCAGATTCCACTATTTTTCAGGCCTTGCAGCATCAGCAGGTGTGAAATTACAGGCTTATATACTGCTGTCAAATTCAGTTATTAAACATACACTCGTTTGGGCAAAAAAAAATTTGTTGGCAGCCTTTGCTGCAGATGTCATTGTGAGATACACCCTTTATACATTTGGGTTATATTCAGAAATTTGAAATACCGCCATTTGGTGCACAAATCTTTAATTGAGGCCTACTTTGGGTCAGGCCGTGTGAGATACACCCTGTATATACTGGGCTTATATTCTTTTATTAATAAAACACCCTTTTTGGGGCAAAATACACTATATTTCAGGCCTTGCAGCATCTTGACGTTTGATATTCCTGGGTTATATACTGCTGCCATATTGAGTTATTAAACCAACACGCGTTTGGGCCAAAAAAGTTTATTTGGCGGCCTTTGCTGCATATGTCATTGTGAGATACACAACACAAATCTTTAATTCAGGCCTACTGTGGGTCAGGCCATGTGAGATACACCCTTTAAATACAGAGGTTTGATTCAGGTATTTTAAATACAGCCATTTTGGGCAAACAAATCTTTAATTGAGGCCTACTGTTGGTCAGGCCGTGTGAGATACACCCATTACATACTGTCGTTATATTCTACTATTAATTAAACCCCCATTTAAGGCAAGATCCTAAATTCAAGAAATATGAGGAGAGCGTCAAATAAGGGACATGGCCCAGGTCGTGGTGCTGCTGGTGGAGCTCCTGTTGCAGTGAGAGGACGTGGTCTATTTGTGCCAGCTACATGCACAAGTGAAAACCCTTCCTCAGGTGCGAGTAGGCGACAGAACCTGCAGCGGTATTTGGTCGGGCCTAATGCGGCTCTACGAACGGTGAGGCCTGAACAAGTATAGGCGATAGTAGATTGAGTTGCTGACAGTGGATCCAGTTCCTTCACATTGTCTCCCACCCAGTCTTCTGCTGAAAGACCACAGTTGGCACCTGCAGCCGATGTCCATCAGTCTTTCACCTCACCCCCTTGCAAATCAGCTAAGCAGTCTGAGCCCTAAGTCATGGAGCAGTCTCTTCTGCTTTTTGATGACTCTTTGATGACTAGCAGGGTTTCCCAGGGCCATCCACCTAGCCCTGCCCCAGAAGTGGAAGAGATTGAGTGCACCGATGCCCAACTACTTATTTTTCAAGATGAGTACATGGGAGGACCATCGCAGCATGTCTCGGATTATGACGAAACACAGGTGCCAACTGCTAGGGCTTTCGAAAGTGTGCAGACCGAAGGCACATGGAAACAAGATCATGCGAGTGACCTATGTAGTTCGGAGGAAAAGGCGGTGGTCGCACAGAGCCACCAGCACAGCAGAAGAGGGAGCAGGGTGCAAAAGCGGAGAGGCCATCCTCTAGACAGTACGCCTGCTACTGCCCACCGCAGCAAGGCACCGAGCACAACAAAGCCAGCTCCAAGGAGTTCCCTGGCGTGGCAGTTCTTCAGGCAATGTGCTGACAAGACACGAGTGGTTTGCACGCTGTGCAATCAGAGCCTGAAGCGAGGCATAAACGTTCTCAACCTGAGCACAACCTGCATGACCAGGCATTTAAGTGCAAAGCACAAGCTGCAGTGGAGTAGACACCTCAAAAACCAAGAAAGGTCTCTGGCTCTTCCTGCTTCTTTTTCTGCTGCAGTCTCGGCCTCTTCATCCACCTCTGGAGTGACAGTGCCACCTGCCACCCCGCAAACAGAGAATCTGCCAGCAACACCAACACCTGGGTCACCAAGCATCTCCACAAGGTCCCACGGAAGCTTTCAGCTCTCCATCTCCCAAACGCTGGAGAGGAAGAGGAAGTACCCTCCTACCCACCAGCCGCGATCCCTTGCCCTGAATACCAGCATTTCTAAATTACTGGCCTTTGAAATGCTGTCATTCCGTCTGGTGGAGACGGGTAGTTTTAATGGCCTTATGGCGGTGGCTGTCCCACAGTACGTTGTGCCAAGCCGCCACTACTTTTCAAGGCGAGCCACCCCTTCCCTGCACAACCAAGTAGGGGACAAAATCAGGTGTGCACTGGGCAACGCCATCTGTGGCAAGGTGCACCTCACTACGGATACGTGAACCAGTAAGCATGGTCAGGGACGTTATATCTCGATAACAGCACACTGAGTAAAAGCAGTGACGGCTAAGCCTGAGGCGTATAGCAGTTTGGCGCATGTCCTTCCATGTCCTGAGTGGTTTGTGCCAGTCAGCCTCAAGCCCGGCCTGGTGGTGTGCGATAATGGTAGAAATCTCGTAGCCGCTCTGGGACTAGCTGGTTTGACGCTCATCCCTTGCCTGGCGCATGTGCTGAATTTGGTAGTGCAGAGATTCCTTAAAACTTACCCCGATATGTCAGAGCTGCTGCAAAAAGTGCGGGCCATCTGTGCGCGCTTTCGCCGTTCTCACCCTGCTGCTTGCCTGTCAGCGCTGCAGCGTAACTTCAGCCTTCCCACTCACCGCCTCATATGCGACGTGCCCACAAGGTGGAACTCCACCTTGCACATGGTGGCCAGACTGTGCGAGCAGCAGCAGGCCATAGTGGAGTTTCAGCTGCAGCACGCACGGGTGAGTCGCTGTGCGGAACAGCACCACTTCACCACCAATGACTGGGCCTCCATGCGAGACCTGTGTTCCTTGTTGCGCTGTTTCGAGTACTCCACCAACATGGCCAGTGCCGATAACGCCGTTCTCAGCGTTACTATCCCACTTCTATGCCTCCTTGAAAAAATGCTCCTGGCGATGATGGAAGAGGATGTGGCACAGGAGGAGGAGGAGGAAGAGGGATCATTTAGTAGGGTTTCCGGCCAGTCATTCCCAAGTGGCTCCGAGGGTGGGTTCCTGCACCCACAAACCCAAGGTACACAATTGTCCAGCCTGGGCACAGTTCTGGAGGATGATGAGGTGGAGGATGAGGAGGAGGAAATGGAGGAATCATGTTCACAGCAGGGTGGCACCCAGACCAGCTCATGGCCATCACTGGTGCGTGGATGGGGGGATACAGAGGACACATACGATACACCTCCCACAGAGGACAGCTTGTCGTTAGCTCTGGGCAGCCTGGCACACATGAGCGATTACATGCTGCAGTGTCTCCGCAACGACCGCCGAGTTGCCCACATTCTAACTTGTGCTGATTACTGAGTGGCTACGCTGCTGGATCCCCATTACAAGGACAACGTACCTTCCTTAATTCCGTCACTGGAGCGTGATCGTAAGATGCGCCAGTACAAGAGTACGCTGGTAGACGCGCTGCTGGTGGTTTTCCCACCTGACAGCGGGGGCACAGTGGAAGCACAAGGCGAAGGCAGAGGATGAGGTAGAGGTCGCCAACGCAGCTGGGGCACCGCCAGCACCTCAGAAGGCAGGGTTAGCATGGCCAAAATGTGGAAAAGCTTTGTCAGCACGCCACAACAACCAGCACCAACAGCTGATATGGAACGTCTTAGCAGGAGGCAGCATTTCACCAACATGGTGGAGCAGTATGTGTGCACACGCCTACATGTACTGAATGACGGGTCTGCCACCTTCAACTTCTGGGTCTCCAAATTGGGCACATGGCCTGAGCTTGCCCTTTACGCTTTGGAGGTGCTGGCCTGCCCTGCAGCCAGTGTATTATCTGAACGTGTGTTTAGCACGGCAGGGGGCGTCATCACAGACAAGCGCAGCCGCCTGTCCACAGCCAATGTGGACAAGCTCACGTTCATTAAAATGAACCAGGCATGGATCCCTCAGGACTTGTCCGTACCTTGTGCAGATTAGACATGTATACCGGCACTAACCAGCCATTGTTATACTGCAGCGCAATTGCTCATTCTTTTGGATATTTCACACTCTTTTAGAGTGTACCCTAATTTTAAAGAATTCAATTAAAACTAAAAACCTGTGTTGGCTACCTCATCCTCCAACGTCGCTTACACCTACACCGCTACGTCCCCCGCCTCCTCAAACCTACTCCATATGGAACTCCACCTCATAAATCAAATTATTTTTTTTATTTGTACATATTTTATTTTATATTATCTCAATACTTTGTCATTTCCATTTTCGAGTGAAATTTAATTTTTTTTTGGTGTGATGTACCACTGCTATACCTATTAGACCGGTAAAAAAAAAATATAACATTTGTCAGTTACATTTTAGGGTCAAATTCACAAATTTTTCGGTGTAATATACCCCTCCTCTACCTATTTTACAGCTTAATAAATTTCAATAATTTTTATTTTACATTTTCGGGTGACCATAAACAATTGTTTTCTGTCATAGACCCCTGCTCTACCAAGTAGACAGGTCAATAAATCTCTGTAATTTTTCTGTTACATTCTTGGGTTGACATTATACAATTTTAGACGTGAATAAACCCCTGCTCTGCATAGGTCACAGGGAATAAAATTTCTGAAATGCTTCTTTAATTAATGCGCGCCACCTCCTTTGATTCAATGCTTAAACTTAAACAAATTGTACCACATTTGCACTTCAATAATTTGTCCCACATTTCCGCCTTACTCTTCTGGCCCACATTTGGGCTTCTGTAATTTGTCCAAAATTTTAACATCAATAATTTTTCCCATAATTCCGCTTTACTCTTCTGGCCCACATTTGGGCTTCTGTAATTTATACAACATTTGCGCCTTAATAGCTTTTCCCACATTTCCGCTTGACTCTTTTGGCCCACATTTGGGCTTCTATAATTTGTCACACATTTGCGCCTCAATAGCTTTTCCCACATTTTTGCTCGATCCCAATTTTTTAAAATAATTTTATCTCCCTTAAATTTGGTCTTTTTTTTTCTCACGCTCTCTCTCCGGCCTGGAACCCTGATTCCCCGCCACCTGTGATTACCATGGTAGGCGCATAAAAGAACATCGAAAGTTGATAGAACAGATATCAAATTGGATCGTGAACATCGCGGGAACGTGCGACATGGTGGGGCAGTATGTATGCACACGCCTACACGAACTAACTGACAGGGGTCAGCCCCTGCAACTTCTGGGTCTCCAAATTGGGCACATGGCCTGAGCTTGCCCTTTACGCCTTGGAGGTGCTGGCCTGCCCTGCAGCCAGTGTATTGTCTGAGCGTGTGTTTAGCATCACTGGAGGGTATTATCACAGGTTATATTTCCCAATGTTTTGGGGTGTACCCTAATTTAAAAAAATAAAAATAAATTTTAAACCAAAAAGCAGTGTAGGCTACCTCCTCCACCGCCACTTCCACCTACACCGCCACATCCACCGCCTCCTCAACCTCCTACTCCATATGGACCTGGTCCTCCTAGATCAAGATTATTATTTTTTATTTTTACGTATTTTATGTTATTTAAAGTAATTTTCCTATCCACATTTGTTTGCAGAGCACTTGCCATGCTCTTAGCAACATTTTGATGCCATTTGCATCCCTCTAGCCTTTTCCATGACATTTTTACAGCCATTTTAGTGCTCAAAAGTTAGGGTCCCCATTGACTTCAATAGGGTTCGGGTCAAGTTCGGGTCCCGAACTCGAACTTTTTTGTGAAGTTCGGCCGAACCCGTCGAACCCGAACATCCAGGTGTCCGCTCAACTCTAAACAGGTTGTCTCTTCCCTGCTCCTATGTGAGGGATTATCAGGGCGACTCAGGGCCAAAGGTATCCTGGTATGAGCCATCCCATCATCCAGTTCTGCTCATATGGTGAGGAGTTAGGGTGAGGATTAGGGACGCTGATTCCGATGTCCAGGCCTACCTGCTCCCCCATTATTCCGGACATTGTACGGTGGGGGGTTTCCCCCACTCCCCACCGTGACACCTACCGGCCCTTGGATATAATTTTTTATTTTTTTTTAGAGGGTCAGCTCACCAGCAGGCCATCAGTCATAATTTTACAAGGGTCTATAATGCTCTCCTTTATGTGTAATAAAGGGTGTATTGGAGCGCCGGTTCTTTGTAATTTTTGGCAGCCCTTTCACTTAATGCATAGGCTTCTTTGTAATTTTTGGCAGCACTTGCACTTATATACAAGTAAATATACAGGAAAGAATGTTTCCTAACAATTTTTCTTCCGTCTAAAATCTATTTTATCTTCGGTTTGGTGCAGATTATTGTCAGTCTGTAAAAGTGGCGTACTACTCAAACAACATCGTTCCCAGCAGCGACCTGGGAGTCCAAGATGCATCCAGACATCCCCATGCTGTTGTTGAACCATTTTAGCGGGTTTTCCTAGTGTTGAGGGTGAATATTCGAAAAACAAATATTTCGGCACTTCGAGAATTCTCGAATATTTTGAATATAGTGCTATATATTCGTAATGACGAATATTTGTTTCGTCCATCCCTTCTTCTAGCTTGTGGGCCAATGAGAAGGCTTTGTCACAGCTTAGCAACATCTCTAGCAACCAATAGAAAGGTTGCCTACCCCACGCCGGTATTTCGAGCGCATTACGTGAATAATACATTGCCTATTTTCACAATCAAGCATATAAGCTCGAATTCGCAAATTCATGAATATATGATGAATATTCTACTAAATATTCACGAAATATCGCAAATTCGAATATTGCCCCTGCCACTCATCACAAGTGTTTCCATCAATTTAGGGAATTTTTTCGTATGAACATGACACCCTCCACTCTTCAGAGCATGGGGTGCCTGGTTTAATGCTCGGATTCTCCCATTGACTTCCATTGAGCTCGGTAGAGCACCCGAGCATCCCGAGGTGTTTGATTGAGCACCATAATGCTCGGGACAACACTAGTGGCAACCATTTGCCTCACGCAGTGCAACACATCTCCGTCGCATAGAATTGATCAAGTTGTTGATTGTGGCCTGTGGAATGTTGGTCCACTCCTCTTCAATAGCTGTGCGAATTTGCAGAATATTGGCAGGAACTGGAACACGCTGTCATATACATCGATTTAGAGCATCTGAAACATGCTCAATGGGTGACATGTGAGTATGCTGGCCATGCAAGAACTGGGATGTTTTCAGCTTCCAGGAATTATGTACAGATCTTTGCAATATGAAGCCATGCATTATCATGCTGCAACATGTAGGGTTGAGCGAACCTGAACTGTAAAGTTCGGGTTCGTACCGAACTTTAGGATTTTTGGACCCCAGACCCGAACCCAAACTTTTCAGTAAAAGTTCGGTGTTCGGCGAGTTAATGGCGCTTTTTGAAAGGCTGCATAGCAGCCAATCAACAAGCGTTTAACTCATGTGCCCTTAGAAGCCATCACAGCCTACTAATGGCATGGCTGTGATTGGCCAGTGCAGCATGTGACCCAGCCTCTATATAAGCTAAAGTCACGTAGCGCTGCACGTCACTCTGCTCTTATTGGTGTAGGGATAGGATGCTGCTGCTGTGAGGGAGAGAATAGGACAGAATCTTTTATCAGAAGTGCTTGTTAACTCAGCGATCTACATAGATTTAGTTTTGTGGGTGTAGTGCACAAACTGTTTACCCTGCCCTGAACCCAGTGACACAGAAAAATAACTTTTATCTGTCTGTTAGTTAGGTGGGTGTCGGCGGCGGTGCAAGTTCAGTGCACTAGCACAGCATATGTGCATTTGTGTCAAATACAAGCTTGAAATACTGCAATTATATTCTGGGTTTAAAAAACACCCATTTTTGGCAATAGCCTACATCTGGGGCCTTTTCTGCATTTGTCACAATGAAATGCAAGCGTTAGATACTGCTGTTATATTATGTTATTAAAAAAGCACCCATTTTGGGCAAGATAATACATTTGCGGCCTTTGCTGCATTTGTCACAGTGAAATACAACCAGTCAATACTGCAGTTACATTGTTGGTTGACAAATTAACATTTTTTGTGACCGTGAAGTAATTATATAAAATTTGCCTGTTACACTATTGTGTGACCTCAAGAAATTTTTCCTCTTTATTAAACCGGTATTGCCTTACTCTCGGTGAACTTAATTGTTGACTATTGGCAGTTAAATTTTTTTGCCTGGCATAAACCATCTTAGATTGTTGGGTAAACGCAAAGAATGTGGAGAGCGTCAAATAAGGGATGTGGCCACGGTCGTGGTGCTGCTGGTGGAGCTCCTGTTGCAGGGAGAGGATGTGGTCGATCTGTGCCAGCTACACACATGTGAAACACCTTCCTCAGGTGCGAGTAGGCGACAAAACCTTCAGCGTTATTTGGTAAGGCCGAATGCAGCTCTACTAATGGTGAGGCCAGAACAAGTACAGGCGATAGTAGATTGGGTGGTTGACAGTGCCTCCAGATCCTTCACATTGTCTCCCACCCAGTCTCCTGCTGAAAGATCAGAGTTGGCACCTGCAGTCCATGTCCACCAGTCCTTCACCTCACCCCCTTGCAAATCAGCCAAGCAGTCTGAGCCCCAAGTCATGCAGCAGTCTCTTCTGCTTTTTGATGACTCTTTGATGACTAGCAGGGTTTCCCAGGGCCATCCACATAGCCCTGCCCCAGAAGTGGAAGAGATTCAGTGCACTGATGCCCAACCACTTATGTTTCAGGATGAGTACATGGGAGGACCACCGCAGCACATCTCGGATGATGACGAAACAAAGGTGCCAACTGCTGTGGCTTTCTGCAGTGTGCAGACCGACAAGGAGGGCAGGGGTGAAGACTGGGTGGAAGATGTGGAGGACGATGAGGTCCTCGACCCCACATAGAATCAAGGTCATGCGAGTGACCTGTGTAGTTCGGAGGAAGAGGCGGTGGTTGCACAGAGCCACCAGCACAGCAGAAGAGGGAGCATGGTGCAAAAGCGGAGCGGCCATCCTCTAGACAGTACGCCTGCTACTGCTGCTCACTGCAGCAAGGGAACGCGCACACCAAAGCCAGCTCCAAAGGGGTTCCCTGGTGTGGTAGTTCTTCAATGTGTTGACGACAAGACACGAGTGGTTTGCACGCTGTGCAATCAGAGCCTGAAGCGAGGCCTAAACGTTCTCAACCTGAGCACAATCTGCATGACCAGGCATCTAAGTGCAAAGCACGAGCTGCAGTGGAGTAGACACTTCAAAAACAAAGAAAGGTCTCTAGCTCCTCCTGCTTCCTCTTCTGCTGCAGTCTCTGCCTCTTCATCCACCTCTGGAGAGACAGTGGCACCTGCCACCCTGCAAACAGAGGATCTGCCAGCAACGCCACCACCTGGATCACAAAGCATATCCGTGCCCAGCCGCCACTACTTTTCCAGGTGAGCCATCCCTTCCCTGCACAACCGAGTGGGGGACAAAATGAGGTGTGCACTGTGCAACGCCATCTGTGGAAAGGTCCACCTAACTACGGATACGTAGACCAGTAAGTACGGTCAGGGTTGTTATATCTCCCTAACAGCACACTGGGTAAATGCAGTGGTGGCTGGGCCTGAGGTAGATATCAGTTTGGCGCATGTCCTTCCACCACCGAGGATGGCAGTGTGCTTCCGTTTGCCTCCTGTTGCTTTCTCCTCCTCCTACTCCGCTTCCTCATCCTCTACCGCCTCCTCATCCGGTCAGCGTAACACCTTCACCACCAACTTCAGCACAGCCAGGGGTAAACAACAGCAGGCAGTTTTAAAACTTATCTGTTTGGGGAACAAACCCCACAACGCGCAGGAGCTGTGGATGGGCATGGAACAGACCAATGAGTGGTTGGTGCCAGTGAGCCTCAAGCCCGGCCTGGTGGTGTGCGATAATAGGCAAAATCACGTAGCAGCTCTGGGACTAGCCGGTTTGATGCACATCCCTTGCATGGCGCATGTGCTGAATTCGGTGGTGGAGAAATTTTTAAGTAATTACTCCAATATGTCAGAGCTGCTGCAGAAAGTGTGGGCCGTCTGTGCACACTTCCAGCGTTCTCTCGCGGCAGCGCTGACAAGCGAGCAGCAGCAGGGTAATTTCAGCCTTCCCACTCACCGCCTAATATGCGACGTGCCCACAAGGTGGAACTCCACCTTGCACATGCTGGCCAGACTGTGCGAGCAGCAGCAGGCCATAGTTGAGTTTCAGCTGCAGCACGCACGGGTGAGTCGCTCTGCGGAACAGCACCACTTCACCACCAATGACTGGGCCTCCATGCGAGACCTGTGTTCCTTGTTGCGCTGTTTCGAGTACTCCACCAACATGGCCAGTGCCAATGACGCCGTTCTCAGCATTACTTTCCCACTTCTATGCCTCCTTGAAAAAAAATCTTTGGGCGATGATGGAAGAGGATGTGGCACAGGAGGAGGAGGAGGAAGAGGGATCATTTCATAGGGTTTCAGGCAGTCATTCAGAAGTGGCTCCGAGGGTGTGTTCCTGCACCCTAAACGGCAGGGACACAAATGTCCAGCCAGGGCACAGTTCTGGAGGAGGAGGAGATGGAGGAGGAACCGTGTTCACAGCAGGGTGGCAGCCAAACCAGCTCATGGCCATCACTGGTGCGTAGCTGGGGAATACAGAGGACACAGACAATACACTTCCCACAGAGGACAGCTTTTCGTTGCCTCTGGGCAGCCTGGCACACATGAGCGATTACATACTGCAGTGTCTCTGCAACGACCACAGAGTTGCCCACATTCTAACTTGTGCTGATTACTGGGTGGCCACGCTGCTGGATCCCCGTTACAAAGACAATGTACCGTCCTTAATTCCGTCACTGGAGCGTGATCGTAAAATGCGCGAGTACAAGCACACGATGGTAGACGCGCTGCTAGTGGCATTCCCACCTGACAGTGGAAGCACAATGCGAAGGCAGAGGTCACCAACGCAGCTGGGGCACCATCAGCACCTCAGAAGGCAGGGTTAGCATGGCCGAAATGTGGAAAATCTTTGTCAGCACGCCACAACAACCAGCACCACCAGCTGATATGGAATGTCTTAGCAGGAGGCAGCATTTCAGCACCATGGTGGAGCAGTATGTGTGTACATGCCCACACGTACTGGATGATGGGTCTGCCCCCTTTAACTTCTGGGTCTCCAAATTGGGCACCTGGTCTGAGCTTGCCCTTTACGCCTTCGAGGTGCTGTATTGTCTCAACGTGTGTTTAGCTCGGCAGGGGGCTTTATCACAGACAAGTGCAGCCGCCTGTCCACAGCCAATGTGGACAAGCTTATGTTTATTAAAATGAACCAGGCATGGATCCCTCAGGACTTGTCCGTACCTTGTGCAGAATAGACATGTATACCGGCCTTACCCAGCCATAGTTGGGTGACATTCACCAATTTTTGGCTGTGATATACCCCTGCTCTACCTAGTGGACAAGGAAATACATTTCACTAAATCGTCTGTTACATTCGTGGGTGACATTTTACCATTTTTGCCATGACTAAACCCCTGCTCTGCATAGGTGACAGGGACCTAATTTTCTTAAAATCGTCTGTTCAATTGGTAGGTGACATGAACACAGTTTAGCCGTGAATAAACCCCTGCTCTGCATAGTTGACAGGGCCCAAAATTTAAAAAAATCGTCTGTTCCATTGGTGGGTGACATTAACCCATTTTTGACGATGGGAAAACCCCTGCTCTGCATAGGTGACAGGGACTTAAATTTCTAAAATTCATCTTTAATTGGCCCTTTTCATTCGATCCTTCGGCTTTAATAACTTGTCCCACATTGCAGCCATTGAGCTCCCTTGGATGTGGTATCCCATTCTCACGCTCCCTCTCTGGCGTGGAACCCTGATTCACCGCTAACCGTGATCAACATGGTAGGCGCAGAAAAGAACATCAAAAATTGATAGCAAAGATATCCAATTGGATCTTGGACGTCACGGGGACGTGCGACATGGTGGAGCAGTATGTGTGCACACGCCTACACATTTTGGATGATGGGTCTGCCCCTTTCAACTTCTGAGTCTCCTAATTGGGCAAATGGCCTGAGCTTTCCCTTTATGCCTTGGAGGTGCTGGCCTGCCCTGCAGCCAGTGTATTGTCTGAATGTTTGTTTAGCACGGCTGGAGGAGGTTTTCACAGGTTATATTTCCCAATGTTTTGGGGTGTACCCTAAGTTAAACAAAAATTAAAAATTAAAACCAAAAACCAGTGTTGGCTACCATCTCCTCTTCCACCTACATCGCCACATCCACCGCTTTCTCAACCTCCTACTCCATATGGACCTCGTCCTTCTAGATCAAGATTATTATTTTTTATTTTTGTGTATTATATGTTTAAGTCATATCCATATCCAATTAGTTTGCAGAGCACTTGCCATGCTCTTAACCACCTTTTGCTGCCATTTGCAGCCCTCTAGTCCTTTCCATGACTTTTTTAGATCCGTTTTAGTGCTCAAAAGTTTGGGTCCCCATTGACTTCCATGGGGTTCGGGGTCAAGTTCGGGTCCCGAACTCTAACTTTTTTGTGAAGTTCGGCTGAACCCGAACATCCAGGTGTCCGCTCAACTCTAGCAACATGGGGTGATGGTCGTGGATGAATGGCACAACAATGGGCCTCAGGATCTCGTCACGGTATCTCTGTGCATTCAAAATACCATCAATAAAATGCACCAGTGTTCATTGTCCCTAACATACGCCTGCCCATACCATAACCCCACCACCACCATGGGCCGCTCAATCCACAATGTTGACGTCAGCAAACCAATCACCCACACGACCCCACACACGCTGTCTGCCATCTGCCCTGAAGAGTGAAAACCGGGACTCATCTGGACCTCCACACGTGCCAGACGCCTTCGAATGTGAGCATTTTCCCACTCGGTTACGATGGCGAACTGCCGTCCGGTCCAGACCCCGATGAGGACTACGAGCATGCAGATGAGCTTCCCTGAGACGGTTTCTGACAGTTTGTGCAGAAATAATTTGGTTATGCAAACCAATTGTTGCTGCAGCTGTCCAGGTGGCTGGTCTCAGACAATTATGGAGGTGAACATGCTGGATGTGGAGGTCCTGGGCTGGTGTGGTTACACGTGGTCTGTGGTTGAGGCCGGTTGGATGTACTGCCAATTTTTCTGAAACACTTTTGCCAATTGCACGCTCCCTCAAATGTTGTGACATCTGTGGCTTTGTGCTGTGTGATCAAACTGCACATTTCAGAATGGCTTTTTATTGTGGGGAGTCTAAGGCCCACCTGTGCAATTTTCATGCTTTCTTATCAGCACCTTGATATGCCACACCTGTGAGGTGGGATAGATTATCTTGGCAAACGAGAAGTGCTCACTAACACAGATTTTGACAGATTTGTGAACAATATTTGAGAGTAATCGGTACTTTGTGTATGTAGAAAATGTTTCAGATCTTTGAGTTCAGCTCATGCAAAATGGGACCAAAACCGAAAGTGTTGCGTTTATATTTTTGCTCAGTGTATTTTTCTTGTTGGACTGAAATAGGCCACTATACGCTTTCACCAGAAAACAATTAAAGAGTGAAGTGCGTATATATTTTTCTTGTAGTAATGAAAAACGCCCCTATACGCTTTCACCATAAAATATTTTTCTTGTTGGAATGAAATAGCATATAGTGGCCTTTCACCAGAAATAACTGCAACACTGCAGTGCATATATATTTTTCTTGTTGTACTGAACTACACCCCTATTTGCTTTCAACAGAAATAACTGCAGAAGTGAACTGAGAATATATTTTTCTTGTAGTACTGAATAAGATACTAAGACATAAGCCACTAAAGGCTTTTCAACATATCACTTGCAGCCTAAAAACAAAAAGCTGGAATGACAGAGCTGTCTAATGACTTTTTGGATCCCCAAATAATTGTTCCCTGAACTTGTAAATCACTTTCCTATCAATGTGTCTAGCGCCTTCTGATGTCTCTCCCATCACTGAGATGCTGTGAAATGATTCCTCCCTATCCTTTCCCTGTACTTGTACATCATTTTAATTTTTATTTTTTCATTTTTTTATTTTTTTAAAGGGTAAAAAAGAGGTTTTTCCAATTGCGGTCCCTAGCATCTTCACACATCTTTCGCTGCACTCTGAATGCTGGAAAATGTCTGACTGTAAGATGGCTGACATATTTATAGGGCTGTGACATCACAGGGCTGGCTGCTGATTGGCTGCATGCAGGAATGTCAATCTGGGTGATCCCACCTTCCCAGAGTTCCTTTCCCCATTTCCTCAGTACTCACATGTGTAGCCACCATTCTAGGAAAATTGTGATTCATTACCACGAAGCGAGAAAATTCGCATTCGTTGCGAATCAAATTTTTTCTGAAATTCTAACGAATTCCACTTCATCAGCTTTGATTCGCTCATCTCTCAATACATTGCCTGTTCAAAAAAAAAATTCTTCACCAAATATAAAAGGTCACACACTCTAATATTTCATTGGACCGCCTTTTGCTTTAATTACGGCACGCATTCGCTGTGGCATTGTTTTGATAAGCTTCTGCAATGTCACAAGATTTATTTCCATCCAGTGTTGCATTCATTTTTCCCAAGATCTTGCATTGCAAGATCAGCACATCCCGAAGATTCTCAATGAGGTTAAGGTCTGGACTCTGTGGTGGCCAATCCATGTGTGAAAATGTCTCATGCTCCCTGAACCACTCTTTCACAATTTGAGCCCGATGAATCCTGGCATTGTCATCTTGGAATATGCCCGTGCCATCAGGGAAGAAAAAATCCATTGATGGAATAACCTGGTCATTCAGAATGTTCAGATAGTCAGGTGAACCTAGACCTGACCAACTGCAGCAACCCAAGATCATAGCACTTCCCCCACAGGCTTGTACAGTAGGCATGATGGGTGCATCTGCCTCTCTTCTTACCCTGATGCGCCCATCACTCTGGAACAGGATAAATCTTGACTCATCAGACCACATGACCTTCTTCCATTGCTCCAGAGTCCAATCTTTATGCTCCCTAGCAAATTGGAGCCTTTTTTTTCTGGTTTGCCTTACTGATTAGTGGTTTCCTTATGGCTACATAGCTGTTCAGGCCCAATCCCTTGAGTTCCCTTCGCATTGTGCGTGTGGAAATGATCTTACTTTCACTATTAAAGGGGTTGGCCACTATATAGTGGGAGTTAGGGTAAAAAAAGAGTTTCCTAATATACTTTTATTTAAAAAAAACAGAATGGTAATGTTTTTATAATGAGCCCCGCTCTGTGTGCAGCCAGTTCGTCCCTGGCTGCGCGTAACATGGAGGAGCTTTAGAGAAAGCTCGTCCATGGATTTAATCTACCTGCACATGCGATGCTTTTCCAAATAAGAGCAGCGCATGTCCAGTCTGCCCCTGCCACTTGGCGTGCTCCCTGCTCCGACTGTCTCTACAACCGGCTTATTATTCCTGTCAGAGTTCGGAGCGTGAAGAAAAGTAAGAGCGTGTCTGATCCCCGACACGCTCTTACTTTTCTTCCTGCTCCAAACTCTGACAGGAATAATAAGCCTGTTGTAGAGACAGTCGGAGCAGGGAGAGCGCCAGTGGCAGACTGGGTATGCACTGCTCTTATTAGGAAAAGCAATGCATGTGCAGTTAGAATAAAGCCATGGACGAGCTTTTTCAAAAGCTCCTCAATGTCATGTGCAGCCATGGACTAACTGGCTGCACGCAGAGCGGGGCTGAGGGGCAGGGCTCATTCTAAAAACATTACCATTCAGATTTTTTAAATAAAGCATATTCGGAAACTCTTTTATTTTTACCCTACCTCCCACTATATAGTGAAAAGTACTTATATAGTGGCCAACCCCTTTAAACATAGCCCTGAGTTCTACTGTTTTTCTTAAATTTGATTTCACCAAACGTTTAAGAGATCTTCGATCACGATCATTCAGTATTTTTTTTTTTCCCCCCACATTTCTTCCTCGAATACAATGCGTCCCCACTATCCTTCCAGTTTTTAATAATGGGTTGGACAGTTCTTAGTAGTAATTAGTAGTAGTAATTTTAGTAGTTTCTGCAATCTCCTTAGATGTTTTATCTGCTTGTTGCATGCCAATGATTTGACCCTTCTCAAACAGACTAACATTTTTTCCACGACCAGGAGATGTGTCTTTAGACATGGTTGTTTAAGAAATGAGAAGCAACTCATTGCAACAGTTGGGGTTAAATAACTTTTTGCCAGTTGAAAGATAATCGCTCATGAAGTAATTATCCAATAGGAGGCCAAAGTCTGTGGGGCACATTTATTAAGACCGGCGTTTTATGCGCCGGTCTTAATAAAGGCTTTGTGCTGGCAGTGGATTGCCAGAGTTATGAAGAGGTTCCAACCTCTCTATAACTTCAGCGTATCCAGTGCCAGTTCTAAAAGTAAGACGTGTTCTGAGCTGTCTTACATTTAGACCATTTTCTACACCTAAAACAGGCGTAGAATATGATGCCTAATGATGCTTCCATGCCCACGACACACCCACTTTCTTGACCTGATGTGAGCAGGGAAAAGTCTAACCACGTCATCTGCTCCTGAAATGTTCTTAATTTAGGCCTATTTCAGAATAATAAATGACCCCCAAAGTTTTATTCCATGAAGATGTCTGTGAAGGGTCTGTTGATGGTCCATGTCCATTTTTAGCCTTCCACGTGTCATATGTTTTCCACGTGCCCTGCCAGTCTGAGAAGGGGATTTTCAGAGCAAAACAAACCATGGATCTCCTCTGTGTTCTCTCAGTGGTCTTCATTGACCCATAGACATTAGTGGACTTGTTTGGTTTGCATCACGAAGCAAAGTAGTGCATGCTTCTGACGCATCCATTAAATTTCATAGGGAACATGGACAGTCTATGGTTCACAAACATTTGAATAAACCCTCACATCGACATCTTAAATATACCCATTAACCCCTGCACATATCAACTAATAACCCATATGAGCAAGTGTCACGTAGAACATCAGCTGACAAATTAGTGGTGCTTCCTATAACAGTCACTAGCAGATTTTTCATGAATGAATTGGTTTCTGATTTTATTTTATTTTTTCGTTTTGCAACATATAGGCCTCATGCACACGGCCATTGTTTGGGTCCGCATCGGCTCGGATGCGGACCCGTTCACTTCAATGGGGCCGCATCTGTGTCTCTGCTCCGCGGCCCTGATAAAAAAATATAACATGTCCTATTCTTGTCCGCGCTTTGCGGACAAGAATAGGCATTTATATTGCGGCGCCCATTCCGCAAATTGCAGAAGGCAACACGGGCGGCTTCCGTTTATTGCGGATCCGCGGTTTGCGGACCGCAAAAAAAAGCACAGTCGTGTGCATGAGGCCAAATAGAAACATTTTTAAGAATTGTGCCTTATGTTCATGAACATAATGAGCATTTGAGTTCAGAAAGGCAGACAAGATTGCGTATCTTCTTACATGTTTGCTGATGTCACTCTTATTAATGAATGATAGTAGGAAGTGTTTTGCTCACTTGCTCATTTCTTGTAATAGTGATTGGGATTTTGAAATGTAGTAAACATCCCCATCTTGAGGCCATTTATCTAACTGCAGCCCCTTGGAGATACTATGTGCTTTTTTTTTTTCACACAATGCTTATCTGTCAAGGTTATTGACTGAAACAAACATAAAGATCTGACCTTTTCTCTATATTTTTTCGATGGAATTCTCTGTATTATAGGCTTGTTCTATCACCAAGGAGTGTCTACTCTATTTAATGTAAGTAGTGTATCCTCCTATATATTAGAAAACGTGAAAGGAGCTTTTAATGGGTAAAATAAACAGACATATGAAAACATCCAGACCAGTGCAAAAAAAGAGAAGTATAAGGCACATTTACGTTTCATTTTGTTATTCTGATCCGTCAGAAGAACTGAAAACGGATACTTTATTTTGAGCATCTGTGTGCTCATTTTACATCCTTTTTAGCCATTTCCATCTGAGATCCGTTATTTTAGATGGAAGAAAAAGTTCTTTGTTGGCCTTATTGATCTCAGACAGAACTGACAAAAATAGATACAAAATGAGCACAACTAATACTGAAAATAAGATTGTTTTTTTTGTATTTTTTCTGTTCTGATGGATCAGAAAAGCGGGAAACAAAATGGTGTTGTGAACCTAGCCTTCGGCTACCTGCACCTGGGTGCAGGTTTCAAAACAGAAAATCTGCATGGATTTTTGTGTTGATTTCTGTTTTCCCCGGCACCTCCACAACGGCACTGACAGGAGGGTGTCCCCGCCCCCAGGACAGGAAACAACGCAGTAGCACATGATTTAAAAGGCCGCCTCCCCCTTACCTATCCAGTCGTTGTTTCCTGTCCTCAGGATACGTAGGAGCCGCTCTTGCAGTGCCAGGAAGATTCTCATTTCGCCCAGCCTGTTTTTCGTTCCCCACGCTGTGGGAGGGCTGGTGCAGGGGACGGGTTTCCCGGGGATGCGCGTGCCTCCCTTTACCGTCCCTCGGAGTAAGACCTGTGTGCAGGCATCCCCGGACTCGCAATTTTTTCCATGAGAAGAGGGAAATCGCGCGGGATCTATGACGTCACCAAGCGAGATTCTCCTTGGGCAAGAGAATCTTTTGAGATTTCGGCGTACTTCCGGGAATAAGAGCGGGGCTGAGATGCCGGCATTTGCGATGAAGCCGGCCATCCAGCTCACATTCACTGCTTGCCGGACTCCAGTATTCCAGTGTTGGAAAACAGATCTGCCATGCTCTCTTCAGTAGAGGATGCCACTAGAAAGCCTGGTGACCCCATTGCCCTCAGCCCGGTAAGCCTCCTCCCCTGGGGGATAATTATGCTAACCCTGTTGTTTGAATCACTATTGGGGAAGTATTGTTATGGGAATTTTTTTTTACTCTGGTGATGTGGTGGCCCTAAGTGCAAGTGTCGGGTTCATGGTCCTACTGCCCTTTTCTTTTCTTTTTTCTTTTAGGGCACTGAGACCATGACTCCCAAGCCAGCCAGTGGGGAAGCAGGACGCAGAAAATGTGCAATTTGCAAAAAATCCTTTACCTCAAAAAATAGAAAACCCTTGTGCCAGAAATGCACAGAAAAGGTTGTTTGAGTCTCCCTCCCTCCTAGAGTCCCTGAGTGATTATTAAGGATGAGGTTAATACAGCTGTGGACTTACAAATTGCGTCTCAATCTCCATGACCATCCACATCCCAGAGATCGCATACCTCTGAATTGCCTTTTGATCTTGATGAGGGAGGGTTGGTTTCTGAATCCGATTCGGCCTCTTCTGATGAGGGCTCAGGCAGGCACTTATTTCTCCCAGAATAAACTGACTGTCTCCTAAAAACCATCCATTCTATTATGCACATAGAAGATGTTAAAGCGTCACATTCAATTCAAGACAATATGTTTCAGGGTCTGGGAAAAAGGCGTAGAAGGGTATTCCCAATCCATAACAACATAAAATCTCTATCAAAGGAGTGGAAAGACCCGGAAAAAAGAATGACGTTCACAAACTCTTTTAAAAGGAAATGCCCCTTTGAAGAGTCCAAAACAAATTTATGGGACAAAACACCTAAAATAGATGCACTGGTTGCCCACATCTCCAAAAAATCTTCTCCCCCGTTTGAAGATATGGGCCTTTTACGGGATCCCATGGATAAAAAATCAGTGTACTGAAAAAGGCTTGGGGAAACTAACACGGCCATGCTACGCCTTAGCATTGCCTCTACTTATACGGCCAGAACTCTATCGATCTGGCTTAATCAGTTAGAAGAACACATTGCTGCGGGTACACCTAGGGAAGAAATCCTTGCATCCCTACCCATGTTAAAAAAAGCTTCAAACTTTCTATCGGACGCCTCTGCTGACTTAGTCAAACTTTCCGCTAGATCAGCTGCACTTTCAAACGCGGCCCAAAGAACAATTTTGCTTCAATCCTGGTCAGGGGACGCAAGCTCAAAAAAGTCGCCTGTGTTCCATCTCCTGTGAGGGGGACAGATTATTTGGGTCTGGGTTAGATGACATCCTTGAAAAGGCATCTGATAAAAAAGGATTCCCCCTGGAAAATAGGTACTTTCATCAGAGACGGTCCTTTCAGAACCAAAGAAAGGCCAGAGTGGACCCCAAAAAGAAAGAGGGCTACAGAAAGTGGCAATCTTCCAAAGGCAGGGGTAGAGGGTTCTTACTTAACCCCGAAAGTTCTTCTCACCCCACCCAATGACGCCAGAAGTCAGGTAGGAAGCAGGTTAACGGGCTTCATTCCTGCTTGGGAACAAATCCATGCCTCCCCGTGGGTAATAAAACTCTAAAGGAAGGATTAAAACTAGAGTTTTTATCCCCTCCGTTAAATCAGTTCACAATAAACAAAAAGCTGTCTCCTCTACAAAACAACTTTGTCTAGAGTCAGAAATCTCCTCCTTAATAGAAAAGAAGGTACTCCTTCCTGTCCCAAAAGATCAATACGGAAGGGGGTTCTATTCTCCAGTCTTTTTAGTACCAAAACCAAACAGGTCCTTTCGGTTGATAAATCTAAAATTCCTAAACAGGTCGATTTATATACAAAAAGTTCAAGAGGGAAACCATAAAAGCTACCGTAAATCTGCTTCCTCAAGATTGTTTCATGGCAACAATAGATTTACAGGACGCCTACTACCATGTTCTAATATATCCACCCCATCAAAAATATTTACGAATCGCTGTTTTCATGGGAGAAAATTTGTGCCACTTCCAATTCAGAGCCCTTTTGTTCGGTCTCTCTTCAGCCCCAAGAGAGTTTTCCAAAATCCTGTCCGACAGCATAAAACACCTACATCTCCAAAAAATTCTAATACCATATCTGGGCGACTTCTTAATAGCATCTCGCTCAGAAGAACTCCTCAGACTCCATCTCTCCCTGGTTCAGGACAGTTTCACCACCCTGGGGTGGATCATAAACTTCAAAAAATCTGATCTGTCTCCAGACAGAAGAAAGATCTTCCTTGGGGTTCTATTGGACTCTCATCTACTAATGTCCTTTCTACCCACAGAAAAGAGGACCAAGTTGTTTCTGCAGTCTAAGGGCTGCCTCTCTCAGGAACATTATGACAGTTCTGGGCCTTCTCACTTCCACAATCCTGTCAGTCAGATGGGCTCAGAGCCATACTCGAGTACTTCAGTCCTTCCTTCTTTCCTCATGGGACGGAACAATCTCTGCCCTAGAAAAGAAGATTTACATCCCAAATTCTGTAAAAAAAAAAATCCCTCATGTGGTGGAAAGTAGGGAAAAACCTAAACACAGGGGTTTATTGGAGACAAATAGATCAAATGATAATCACCACAGATGCCAGCGGATCAGGATGGGGAGGCCATGCAAATGGGAAGATAGTACAGGGCAGATGGGGCCTGGATATGTTAAAAGCTTCTTCAAATCTAAAAGAGCTTACGGCCATTTACAAAGTCATCACTGCTCTACACACGCTCTCATCCTCAAAACACGTAAAAATGTTATCTGACAACACCACAGGTGTCGCTTACCTCAACAGGCAGGGCGGAACCAGAAGCCGCTCCCTAGTAGCCGTAGCTCGCAACATATTTCTCTGGGCAGAAAGAAATCTTCTGTCCTTATCCACAGTCCATGTCAAGGGAGAACAAAATTTTGTAGCAGATTTCCTCAGTCGAACAACCTTGAAGAAAGGGGAATGGTCTTTAAATCCCCAGGTGTTCCGCAAGATCTGCGAAAAGTGGAAAAATCCGGACTTGGATCTGTTCGTCACAGAGGACAACAGGCAGACCGAAAAACTTTGCTCCCTCTCCCGGCAAGATCAGCCACTTTGGATAGATGCCGTATCCCAGCCTTGGCCAAACACTCTTCTGTATGCATCCCCTCCTTTCAGTCTAATAGCAAGGACGCTTATGAAAATAGAGGAGGAACAGTCTCAGGGGATCTTCATTACACCGTTTTGGCCAAGGAGGGCCTGGTTTCCCCTGCTCCTCAAACTATTTGTGGGGGTGTTCTGGACCTTGCCACAAGTTCCGGACCTTCTCCATCAGGGTCCAATTAATCATCCTGGACTAAAACAGCACAACCAGATGGCCTGGAAGTTGAACGGTCAGCCTTAAAAAATAAAGGATTGTCAGATGAAGTCATTTCCACTCTTATGCTGAGTCGTAAACCAATTACCTCAAAAATTTATTTAAGAACCTGGAAAGCCTTCCTTTCCTTCTCTAAAAATTCATTTTTTCCTGACATACCTCAAATACTTGAATTCTTACAATCTGGTTTGAACAAAGGTCTTCGACCCGCCACTCTAAAAGTTCAAATATATGCCCTCAGCGCCTTCTTAGATAGATTTTTTTTTTTAGCTGACTCACCCCTTATTAAGCGCTTCATTAAAGGGGCCACAAGAAAGTTACAAACTGTCCATTCTGTAATCCCACCATGGGATCTAAACTAGGTCCTCTCAGTATTGATGGAGCATCCATTTCGAACCAGTGGACAAAATTTCCTTGAAGCTACTAACCTACAAAACTGTATTTTTTGTGGCAATAACCACCGCGAGAAGGATTTGGGAAATACAAGTCTTTTCCTGTAGACCACCTTACCTAACTATACTGGACAAATGTATAATCCTAATGTATTGCCCTTCGTTTCTTCCCAAAGTGGTCTCTAGATTTCACTGTGATCAGGAAGTCTCGTTACCTTCATTTTGTCCGCACCCAACTACCGAAAAAGAGAACTTCCACAACCTGGATGTTAGGAGGCCTGTATTGGCTTACCTAAAAGCCACAGGGTCCTTCAGACTCTCAGATCAACTTTTCCTTCAATACCAAGGTGCCAACAAAGGAAACGGGGCCAACAAGTCATCTATAACAAGATGGATTAGAGATGTCATTGCAACAGCTTATATCAAAAAGGATTTCCTTCCTCCTACAGGAATAAGAGCTCACACTACAAGGGCCGTGTCCTTCTCCCCCCTTCCCTCACCCTAGTGGATTACTCTGTTAATCCTCCTGTCAGTGCTGTTGTGGAGGTGCCAGGGAAAAGTAGAAATTAATTTTACCGGTAATTCGTTTTTTCAATAACCTCCACAACGGCACATAATTTTTTTCCCCCTCCTTTGTGGATTTATATTATGTGATGTTATGCTTATATTATGTTATCCTTTTGTCAAATGATGAAATTTGATATTTAATAAAATTTTTCTTTTTGCATCACTTCCGAGTACTCTCATACTGACTGGATAGGTAAGGGAGAGGAGGCCTTTTAAATCATGTGCTCCTGCGCTGTTTCCTGTCCTGGGGGCGGGGACACCCTCCTGTCAGTGCCGTTGTGGAGGTTATTGGAAAAACCAATTACCGGTAAGATTGATTTCTACTTTACACACCAAAATCCACATGTGTTACTTTCAAAGTGGTTTAGGCAACTTTCACACTAGCGTTTTTTTGCGGATTCATCATGGATCTGCAAAAACGCTTCCGTTACAATAATACAACCGCATGCATCCGTCATGAATGGATCCGGTTGTGTTATGTCTTCTATAGCCATGAGGGATCCATCTTGAACACCATTAAAAGTCAATGGGGGACGGATCCATTTCTATTGTGTCAGAGAAAGCGGATCCGTCACCATTGACTTACATTGGGTGCCAGGATGGATCTGTTTGGTTTCGCTTCGTCAGGCGGACAGCAAAACGCTGCAGGCAGCGTTTTGGTGTCTGCCTCAAGAGCGTAATGGTGATTGAACAGAGGTTAACTGATGCATTCTGAGCGGCTCCATTTCCATTCAGAATGCATTAGGGCAAAACTGATCCGTTTTGTGAACATTTCTGAAAGCCCATGACGGAGCTCACAAATGGAAAGCCAAAATGCTGGTGTGAAAGTAGACTTAGCCCCAGTCTCTCCCTTTGCAGTGAAATGTTTGTTGCACAAACAATTGACACACTGCAGATTTCAAAATCCACAAATGAGGTCAAATTCTGCACAGAAGAAAAAATTTGTGTACATGAGATTTGTCAGATCTCAGTCACTGTGCTGTTACTGTATCATGCTACGGTGTTTCCGCATGTAAATGAGCACCTGCACATAATCTGCAATGTGTGCAGGTACCATAGGTCTGGCAGTTCTTGTTGCAGTCCTTCACTATTAATATTCCTTCTTCATCAGTGAGGTATATGCCCCAGAGGGGAGTGTTTTAACACTAGGACCCCATCTTGAATGTGCCTCTTTTTTATATATATATCAAACAATATATATTTTTTGTGTGTGATGTATGTATGTATGCGTATGTGTGTGTATGTATATATATATATATATATATATATATATATATATATACACTGCTCAAAAAAATAAAGGGAACACTTAAACAACACAATGTAACTCCAAGTCAATCACACTTCTGTGAAATCAAACTGTCCACTTAGGAAGCAACACTGAGTGACAATCAATTTCACATGCTGTTGTGCAAATGGGATAGACAACATTGGAAATTATAGGCAATTAGCAAGACACCCCCAATAAAGGAGAGGCTCTGCAGGTGGTGACCACAGATCCCTTCTCAGTTCCTATGCTTCCTGGCTGATGTTTTGGTCACTTTTGAATGCTGGCGGTGCTTTCACTCTAGTGGTAGCATGAGACAGAGTCTACAACCCACACAAGTGGCTCAGGTAGTGCAGCTTATCCAGGATGGCACATCAATGCGAGCTGTGGCAAGAAGGTTTGCTGTGTCTGTCAGCGTAGTGTCCAGAGCATGGAGGCGCTACCAGGAGACAGGCCAGTACATCAGAAGACGTGGAGGAGGCTGTAGGAGGGCAATAACCCAGCAGCAGGACCACTACCTCCGTTCTTTGTGCAAGGAGAAACAGGAGGAGCACTGCCAGAGCCCTGCAAAATGACCTCCAGCAGGCCACAAATGTACATGTGTCTGCTCAAACGGTCAGAAACAGACTCCATGAGGGTGATATGAGGGCCTGACGTCCACAGGTGGGGTTTGTGCTTACAGCCCAACACCGTGCAGGACGTTTGGCATTTGCCAGAGAACACCAAGATTGGCAAATTCGCCACTGGCGCCCTGTGCTCTTCACAGATGAAAGCAGGTTCACACTGAGCACATGTGACAGACGTGACAGAGTCTTGAGACGCCGTGGAGAAAGTTCTGCTGCCTGCAACATCCTCCAGCATGACCGATTTGGCATTGAGTCAGTAATGGTGTGGGGTGGCATTTCTTTGGAGGGCTGCACAGCCCTCCATGTGCTCGCCAGAGGTAGCCTGACTGCCATTAGGTACCGAGATGAGATCCTCAGACTCCTAGTGAGACCATATGCTTGTGCGGTTGGCCCTGGGTTCCTCCTAATGCAAGACAATGCTAGACCTCATGTGGCTGGAGTGTGTCAGCAGTTCCTGCAAGATGAAGGCATTGATGCTATGGACTGGCCCGCCCGTTCCTCAGACCTGAATCCAATTGAGCACATCTGGGACATCATGTCTCGCTCTATCCACCAACGTCACGTTGCACCACAGACTGTCCAGGAGTTGGCAGATGCTTTAGTCCAGGTCTGGGAGGAGATCTCTCAGGAGACCGTCCGCCACCTCATCAGGAGCATGCACAGGCGTTGTAGGGAGGTCATACAGGCACGTGGAGGCCACACACACTACTGAGCCTCATTTTGACTTGTTTTAAGGACATTACATCAAAGTTGGATCAGCCTGTAGTGTGATTTTCCACTTTAATTTTGAGTGTGACTCCAAATCCAGACCTCCATGGGTCGAAAAATTTGATTTTCATTTTTAAATTTTTGGTGATTTTGTTGTCAGCACATTCAACTATGTAAAGAACAAAGTATTTCAGAAGAATATTTAATTAATTCAGATCTAGGATGTGTTATTTTTGTGTTCCCTTTATTTTTTTGAGCAGTGTATATGGATTATCTCGGCAAACGAGAAATGCTCACTAACAGATTTAGACAGATTTTTGAACAATATTTGAGAGTAATGGGTCTTTTGTGTATGTAGAAAATGTTTCAGATCTTTGCAAAATGGGAGCAAAACCGAAAGTGTTGCGTCTATATTTTTGGAGAATTATATATATATATATATATATATATATACACTCACCTAAAGAATTATTAGGAACACCATACTAATACAGTGTTGGACCCCCTTTTGCCTTCAGAACTGCCTTAATTCTACATGGCATTGATTCAACAAGGTGCTGATAGCATTCTTTAGAAATGTTGGCCCATATTGATAGGATAGCATCTTGCAGTTGATGGAGATTTGAGGGATGCACATCCAGGGCACGAAGCTCCCGTTCCACCACATCCCAAAGATGCTCTATTGGGTTGAGATCTGGTGACTGTGGGGGCCATTTTAGTACAGTGAACTCATTGTCATGTTCAAGAAACCAATTTGTAATGATTCGAGCTTTGTGACATGGTGCATTATCCTGCTGAAAGTAGCCATCAGAGGATGGATACATGTTCTCATTCTGTTTACGCCAAATTTGGACTCTACCATTTGAATATCTCAACAGAAATCGAGACTCATCAGACCAGGCAACATTTTTCCAGTCTTCAACAGTCCAATTTTGGTGAGCTCGTGCAAATTGTAGCCTCTTTTTCCTATTTGTAGTGGAGATGAGTGGTACCCGGTGGGGTCTTCTGCTGTTGTAGCCCATCCGCCTCAAATTTGTGCGTGTTGTGGCTTCACAAATGCTTTGCTGCATACCTCGGCTGTAACGAGTGGTTATTTCAGTCAACGTTGCTCTTCTATCAGCTTGAATCAGTCGGCCCATTCTCCTCTGACCTCTAGCATCCACAATGCATTTTTGCCCACAGGACTGCCGCATACTGGATGTTTTTCCCTTTTCACACCATTCTTTGTAAACCCTAGAAATGGTTGTGCGTGAAAATCCCAGTAACTGAGCAGATGGTGAAATACTCAGACCGGCCCGTCTGGCACCAACAACCATGCCACGCTCAAAATTGCTTAAATCACCTTTCTTTCCCATTCTGACATTCAGTTTGGAGTTCAGGAGATTGTCTTGACCAGGACCACACTCCTAAATGCATTGAAGCAACTGCCATGTGATTGGTTGACTAGATAATTGCATTAATGAGAAATAGAACAGGTGTTCCTAACAATTCTTTAGGTGAGTGTATATATCTGAGTGTATGTGTGTATGTCCGCTAAAGGAATCCACACCATCACTTTTACAATCACAAAATTTGGCACACGGGTACATCAGGTGTCCAGGAAGGTTTTAGACCAGGTATCAGCTCTATAGGATGTACCGTTCCTGAGATATTCCCAAAAAATGCATTAGCCAATAGAAGCCTAGTCACATGACCCTTATCAGCCAATTGAAGCTCGCAGGCTCTTAGTCTCCACATACACACAGTTTTACACCAGATTTCCATAACAACCATTTTTATTCACTGCTGCAGGTCAGCTTTAAATGGGCAGGGCATTGTGGATGACACTGTTAATGGAGCAGAATGCTGTGGAGGTCACACTTAAGGAGGCAGGTAGGATGGCCATTCAGGCCACCCTCAAAAGACGAATTTAAAAACCCTGTCCCCAGGTCCTGCTAAGCCATGGCCCCTCCCTCTACGCAGCCGACGGGGATTGAAAAAATGAAGGTAAAAATCAACTTCTGTCAGCTGCAGGTGTGGGAGGGAGGGTGACTTTTTCTCCCTGCAGCTCACGCTCAGTCAGCAGAGTGCTGCTCAAAAGGACATCCCTGTGTCCGTCCAGGCCCTGCGCCGAACGGAGGACAGGGAGTCTGAATGCCGGACTGTCCGGCCTATAACCAGACCTCTGGCCACCCTAGTGGCAGGCTGCTGTGAAGGTCACAGTTAGGCAGTGGCGTGCCCAGGGGGGTTCGGTCCGCCCTGGGTGCCGGCTCTCATGGTGGTGCCAGGCCCATATGCAATGAGCGCTCCCATCAATACAGCGCTGATGCCCACATACTGCGGCACGGGAGTGCATAGTTCCCTGCCTGCCTCGTCGCCGATCACCGCCATAGGCTTCAGGCCTAGTAAGCCTGAGGCCTACGCGGTAGTGAAATCCCGGCGCAGGTGTGCGTGATGACGTCTTTGCGTGCGCCTGTCCCGGGACGCAGCAGCACAGTGAAGAGTGCGCACCTTTCTCTGCAAACAAGCGCCTGGACATAGGTGAGTATTTAGCTTTTATTTTATTTTTATGTGCCAACTTCGGGAGACACAGGAGGACATGTGGGGAAATAAATTATGGTGGGATACTGTGTGGGGGAAAATTATTATGGGAGGGATTACTATATGGGGCAATGTGGGGGAAACTACTATGTGGGGGACACTACTGTATGGGGGCAGTGTGGGGGTAATTTCTATATGGGGGCAGTGTGGGGGTAATTACTATATGAGGGCAGTGTGGGGCAAATTACTGTATGGGTGCAGCATGGGGGGCATTGCTATTGGGGAGGCACTGTAGGGGCAATTCTATTTATTTCTGGGGACACTATACAGGGATTATTGCCTGGAGCAGAATATAGGGTGTTATTATAACTGGGGTCACTCTAGGGGACATTATAGCTGCTGTGGACACTATAGGGACATTTAGGGTAATTTATCAAACTGGTGTAAAGTAGAACTGGCCTAGTTGCCCATAGCAGTCAATCAGATTCCACCTTTCATTTTTGACAGCTCTTTTGGAAATCCAGTTCTACTTTACACCAGTTTGATAAATGACCCCAATTATGTCTACTGGGGTCACTATTATTTCAGCAGTATAGTACCTGGGACATTGGGGAGCACAACGGGCACAGTATTGGGGTTGGCAGCAGGATGACACTGTGGGGACACCAGGATGGTGAGGTTGATGGGAAAAATTGAGAAATCTAATGTGTCTGTGTTACAAACTCTGTAGAGACGAGATGTGGCTGAAAGAATTTGTCATGGCGGTCTAACAGAGGAGAAGAGGAAAGAGAAGACCTACATGACAGAAGATGTCCCTGGATGTAAGCGGTATGTGACAAAGTATTGGGGGGGTGCAATAGAAAGGACCAGCCCCGGGTGCCAAACACCCTAGGCACGCCACTGCAGTTAAGAGGAAGGTTCGCTATGGAGGTCAGTGTTAAGGGGCAAATTGCTGTAGAGGCCACTGTTAAGGGGATGAGATGTTGTGGAAATCAGTGTTAAGGAGATGGGGTACTGTGGAGGTCACTAATAAAGGGGCTACTGTGGAGGTCACTGTTAAGGGGGCAGGGAACAGTGGAGGTCACAGTTAAGGGGACGGTCCACTATAGAGGTCAGTGTTAAGGGGCGGAGTGCTGTAGAGGTCACTGTTAAGGGGGCGGTGTGGAGGTCACATTTTAAGGGAACAGAGCTCTGTGGAGGTCACTGTTAAGGAGGCAGGTTATTGTGGAAATCAATGTTAAAGATATGGGGTACTGTGGAGGTCACTGTTAAAGGGGACGGTGCTGTGGATGTTACTGTTAAGGGGGCAGGCCGCTGTGGAGGTCACTGTTAAAGGGGCAGGGTACTGTAGATGTCACTGTTATAGTGGATACTGTCTATCTTTTAACGACACACAAACATTAAATGAAATAGATTAAATATACTTATGCAAAGCCAGGTCCTTCTGCTAGTATATATATATATATATATATATATAAAAAAGGAAAAAGGCGGCGGCACTGGAAACAAGCAAAAATAGGTGCTATGTCCAGGGATATTGCTGCTTACCCCAGATGAACAAAAACGAAGAAAGGACAGCACTCCAAGTAAAAATATGATGGTCTTTAATCACCCATGTAGATGGCAACGTTTCAGCTCCAAACAAGAGCCTTTCTCAAGCAATGAACACACTATATGCTGGGGTATATATAGTCCAACCCCCATTACAACATAATACAATCAATCAACAATAAAATATATATTTAACAGTGCAAAAGTGTATATATAATATCCATACTTAAATACAATTGTGTAATATCCTTGAATAGGAGATGCCATAATAATGCATCCAAAATATAGTAAATGGTGTACATATTATAACCTAAAAGGAAGTAATTGGTGATAAGGAACAGGTGTATATATTAGTGCAAAAATTAGGAACGATGATGCTGCAAAGAAAGAAGGAAAAGTGTTGACATACCCAGCGCCGTCCATCGCACCAAACATGTCACATGTCGATCAGACCGGTGTCAGGAAACAGGTAGTGCGCAGACGCCAACCGCGTCCTGTCACGGCGTGACGTCACCAACATTGGTTGCAAAGACACGCGCACAGACATGCGCACTACCGCCGAGAAGCTCAGTCGGCCATATTACGAAAGGTCATTGCGTCCCACATGTCCATGTGTATGCGCATGTCCATGTATGTGTAGACAGGACAGCGCAGCACGGGAATACAAGCCGTGTTATACAATATGTATATACAGGGGGGGGAGGGCAGGGCAGGACACTGTATCACAAAGTAACACAGATCCCACCACCTAAGGGTGAACAGCGGAGATCACAACACCAATGTCGCGATCCTCACCAAGATCACCCATAGATCTCCCACAAACCAAACATGTATCGATATACCGCAGTGTAGACTGACACAGAATGTAAATAATAGTGAGTTAGCCAAATCAAAATTACACATCATAATGAGGGCACTCTTATAGATAAATAAGGACATGTGGATACAATGTATGTGCACCAGGTACGTCACACATCCTGTTTCCGCAGCATCATTGGAATCTGTGAATATAAAAAAAGAAAAAGAATTAGAAACATGGCTTAGTAGTGTTCAAAAATACACTATGTAGCACAAGAGAAGACGGCGCATATCACATATTGATCAAAAGGGGGCAAACAACTCATTTAAAAATATAGATCCCCGGATTGTAATCCACATTGAGTCCATTAGGTCTCAAACTGTTAAGAGTGTAGATCCAGAGAAGCTCTCTCTTTTTGAGAATCCGTACCCTGTTCCCCCCACGTCTGGGCATGGGTACATGATCAATGGCCCAACATTTCAGATCTTTTTCAGAGTGTTTAAATTCTGTGAAATGTTTGGCAACTGGGAGGTCCTTTCTCTTTTTACGAATGGACAAGCGGTGATTGTTGAGCCGCGTCTTAAGATCAGTTGAAGTTTCACCCACATACAATAACTTACATGGACAGATCAAGACATAAACCACGTAACAGGAATTGCATGTAAGGTGAAAACGAATAGGGTGTACAGCTCCGGTGGTAGGATGAATGAAAGCACTGCCTTTACCCATATATTTACAGTCAGTGCAGCACAGGCAGGGAAAACTACCCTTGCCCAATGTGGTTAGTGCAGTTTGTACCGACCTAGATTTAGGGCCAATATCCGCTCTAACTAGTTGATCCCGTAGGCTTCTAGACCTACAATATGAGAATAGGGGGGGAGATCTGAATTCCTGGATCTCACTATGGCAGCCTCCCAAAATACCCCAATGCCGCTTAATAATACAGTTGATCTCTTCACTTTGTTCCGTAAATTTGGAGATGAAAGGAATCCGAGTCAAGGATCCTTCAGATGACTTCCTTTTTAGAAGACTACTCCTATCCAAATCACGGACCTTGTTCATGTGAGAATCCAACAATTTAGTAGGGTACCCCCTTTTTTTGAATTTAACGGCCATATTGTTTAAGGAGGAATCTAGTTTGTTAGGCTCAGAGACAATTCGTTTAACCCTAAGAAATTGTGAAAAGGGTAAGTATTTAAGTGTGTTACGTGGGTGACCACTATTGTAACAGAGGAGGGTATTTTTATCAGTTGGTTTGGTATAGAGCTGAGTGTGTATCCCGCTCTCGCCAAACGTAACAGTGGTATCAAGAAACTGCAGTTCAGTATCCGAATGGATTAACGTGAACTGCAGATCCCTGTCAACACCGTTTAAAAACCGATGAAATTCAAGTAACTGGGTGACACTACCAGTCCATATGAGGAAGATGTCGTCGATGTATCTCCACCACCGCAGCCAATTGCTGCGGTGGTGGAGATACATCGACGACATCTTCCTCAAAGCATCTCATAAAGATATTGGCGTAGGTAGGTGCCACGTTAGATCCCATAGCCACGCCCCTTTTTTGTTGGAAAAAGGTGTCTTGGAACAGGAAATAATTATGTCTCAAGACTATCTGCAATAGATCAATGATGAGTTGCCTAGCAGCCACTGTGTAGGGTGAAGTGTCAAGCATGCGGGAAATGGCGTCAATACCTAGATCATGACTGATAGAGGTGTATAGTGAAGTGACGTCAAAGGACGCCAGATGGACCTCATGGACACCGGTAAAGTCAATCTCCCTCAACTTGCATAGGAAGTCGGTCGTATCTTGTACATACGACTCAGCCCCTATTGCAAATTCATGTAAAACCTTATCCAGAAAAATAGCAATGCAACTAAAGATGGAGTCCGACCCGGAGACGATAGGTCGTCCGGGAGGATCAATAAGGGACTTGTGCACTTTCGGAAGTATATATAGAACCGGGGTCACCGGATGATCTACAGTGAGAAAAGTGCACAGGTCCTCATCGATAGTGCCCGCCAACATAGCGTCTGCCAAACATCTCTGGATAAGTTTAGCGATCTTGAACTTAGGATCACATTGAAGAACAGAGTAAACATTGATATCATCCAGCTGACGCTGAATCTCAGCCACATATTTACCGGTGTCCATGATGACCACTGCGCCACCCTTGTCCGCAGGCTTGATTGTCAGTGAAGAGTCTTTCCTTAATTGATCTAGCGCTTCAATTTCAGATTTGGATAAGTTAGGATGTTTAAAGGCAACATTATCACATCTCAATCTATAAGCAGAGACATCAGACTTAACTGCAGTAATAAATGCATCAATCGAGGCCTCATTGGTGCATGGAGTAAAACTACTTTTCAGAGACAGATCGAGGCGGCCCAGGGAGAACTCGCTAGCCTGAGGCGCCGCGATCCGTGTCCTAGAGTTAAACCACAATTTAAGCTTAATCCTGCGAAAAAAAGCATGAAGGTCAGTGTCCAGTTCAAACCAATTAGGCACAGACATAGGGCAGAACGAAAGTCCTTTATTCAGGACACTCACTTGAGCCAAAGTGAGCGTCCTGGATGACAAGTTGATCACCGTCACCTCCTCTTGTTCACCAGTGACTTTGTGGTCTGTGCTCTGGTTTTGTTGATTTTGGGCTTGACCGGTTCTGCGGTGTCGACGACCCCCTCTTCTGGTCCGCCCACGTCTCTCCTTTCTGGATCCGTACTGTTCCCTAAAAAAGGGGAAGATAAAGTGGAGGTAGCGGGTGTATTTCTTTTCTTCTTCCTGGGATCTTTATAATTGAAATTGCCACTATCAGACTGCCAGGTGTAAACAGCATCTTTCTTGTAATCATCGGAGTCACGATTCCACTTTGACCTTTTTCCTTCCTCCAGCTCCAATTTGGTTCGTGTTACATGCACACCAACGTTATCGCTAAACAGCGAATACTCCTCAGCGGACATAGCTGACCGTAATGTATGTTCAATATCCGCCGTATCAGAAGCAATAGTGATTAATTCATGCTGGAGGTACTGAATGTTCAATAGAATAAAATCAAGGGAATATCTATTCGATAAGGCTTCAAATTTTTTGCAAAACAAAGCATTGTTGGCAAATAGATTAGGTCTCAGATTGGACCTCATACCACGTGGGATCCTTTGTACCTTGAAGTATTCCCCAAGTGTAGTCATGTGTAAGCGAAGAGAAGCTGTCTTTTTAGACAAAATTTTTTTTTATATTCACAGATTCCAATGATGCTGCGGAAACAGGATGTGTGACGTACCTGGTGCACATACATTGTATCCACATGTCCTTATTTATCTATAAGAGTGCCCTCATTATGATGTGTAATTTTGATTTGGCTAACTCACTATTATTTACATTCTGTGTCAGTCTACACTGCGGTATATCGATACATGTTTGGTTTGTGGGAGATCTTTGGGTGATCTTGGTGAGGATCGCGACATTGGTGTTGTGATCTCCGCTGTTCACCCTTAGGTGGTGGGATCTGTGTTACTTTGTGATACAGTGTCCTGCCCTGCCCTCCCCCCCCTGTATATACATATTGTATAACACGGCTTGTATTCCCGTGCTGCGCTGTCCTGTCTACACATACATGGACATGCGCATACACATGGACATGTGGGACGCAATGACCTTTCGTAATATGGCCGACTGAGCTTCTCGGCGGTAGTGCGCATGTCTGTGCGCGTGTCTTTGCAACCAATGTTGGTGACGTCACGCCGTGACAGGACGCGGTTGGCGTCTGCGCACTACCTGTTTCCTGACGCCGGTCTGATCGACATGTGACATGTTTGGTGCGATGGACGGCGCTGGGTATGTCAACACTTTTCCTTCTTTCTTTGCAGCATCATCGTTCCTAATTTTTGCACTAATATATACACCTGTTCCTTATCACCAATTACTTCCTTTTAGGTTATAATATGTACACCATTTACTATATTTTGGATGCATTATTATGGCATCTCCTATTCAAGGATATTACACAATTGTATTTAAGTATGGATATTATATATACACTTTTGCACTGTTAAATATATATTTTATTGTTGATTGATTGTATTATGTTGTAATGGGGGTTGGACTATATATACCCCAGCATATAGTGTGTTCATTGCTTGAGAAAGGCTCTTGTTTGGAGCTGAAACGTTGCCATCTACATGGGTGATTAAAGACCATCATATTTTTACTTGGAGTGCTGTCCTTTCTTCGTTTTTGTTCATCTGGGGTAAGCAGCAATATCCTTGGACATAGCACCCATTTTTGCTTGTTTCCAGTGCCGCCGCCTTTTTCCTTTTTTGATATATTGCTTGAGTGGCTGAGCACGGCAGTTTACCTTTGGACATTATAATTTTGTACTATGGCTGAGACCGACTATCCATGTGGTTCTATGTACTCCCAGGAGGAGACGGATCGCATATTGCATGACATTGGGGGAGATGCTGCTTTTTTGAACACCCCTTCCATTCCTGAACTCAGAAGAAGATATGAATTTTTGTCTAAAAAGACAGCTTCTCTTCGCTTACACATGACTACACTTGGGGAATACTTCAAGGTACAAAGGATCCCACGTGGTATGAGGTCCAATCTGAGACCTAATCTATTTGCCAACAATGCTTTGTTTTGCAAAAAATTTGAAGCCTTATCGAATAGATATTCCCTTGATTTTATTCTATTGAACATTCAGTACCTCCAGCATGAATTAATCACTATTGCTTCTGATACGGCGGATATTGAACATACATTACGGTCAGCTATGTCCGCTGAGGAGTATTCGCTGTTTAGCGATAACGTTGGTGTGCATGTAACACGAACCAAATTGGAGCTGGAGGAAGGAAAAAGGTCAAAGTGGAATCGTGACTCCGATGATTACAAGAAAGATGCTGTTTACACCTGGCAGTCTGA
Source organism: Bufo bufo (assembly GCF_905171765.1). Lineage (NCBI taxonomy): Eukaryota > Metazoa > Chordata > Amphibia > Anura > Bufonidae > Bufo > Bufo bufo. The sequence continues at coordinate 518,374,566 of NC_053391.1, read as the reverse complement.
TAGTGGCAATTTCAATTATAAAGATCCCAGGAAGAAGAAAAGAAATACACCCGCTACCTCCACTTTATCTTCCCCTTTTTTAGGGAACAGTACGGATCCAGAAAGGAGAGACGTGGGCGGACCAGAAGAGGGGGTCGTCGACACCGCAGAACCGGTCAAGCCCAAAATCAACAAAACCAGAGCACAGACCACAAAGTCACTGGTGAACAAGAGGAGGTGACGGTGATCAACTTGTCATCCAGGACGCTCACTTTGGCTCAAGTGAGTGTCCTGAATAAAGGACTTTCGTTCTGCCCTATGTCTGTGCCTAATTGGTTTGAACTGGACACTGACCTTCATGCTTTTTTTCGCAGGATTAAGCTTAAATTGTGGTTTAACTCTAGGACACGGATCGCGGCGCCTCAGGCTAGCGAGTTCTCCCTGGGCCGCCTCGATCTGTCTCTGAAAAGTAGTTTTACTCCATGCACCAATGAGGCCTCGATTGATGCATTTATTACTGCAGTTAAGTCTGATGTCTCTGCTTATAGATTGAGATGTGATAATGTTGCCTTTAAACATCCTAACTTATCCAAATCTGAAATTGAAGCGCTAGATCAATTAAGGAAAGACTCTTCACTGACAATCAAGCCTGCGGACAAGGGTGGCGCAGTGGTCATCATGGACACCGGTAAATATGTGGCTGAGATTCAGCGTCAGCTGGATGATATCAATGTTTACTCTGTTCTTCAATGTGATCCTAAGTTCAAGATCGCTAAACTTATCCAGAGATGTTTGGCAGACGCTATGTTGGCGGGCACTATCGATGAGGACCTGTGCACTTTTCTCACTGTAGATCATCCGGTGACCCCGGTTCTATATATACTTCCGAAAGTGCACAAGTCCCTTATTGATCCTCCCGGACGACCTATCGTCTCCGGGTCGGACTCCATCTTTAGTTGCATTGCTATTTTTCTGGATAAGGTTTTACATGAATTTGCAATAGGGGCTGAGTCGTATGTACAAGATACGACCGACTTCCTATGCAAGTTGAGGGAGATTGACTTTACCGGTGTCCATGAGGTCCATCTGGCGTCCTTTGACGTCACTTCACTATACACCTCTATCAGTCATGATCTAGGTATTGACGCCATTTCCCGCATGCTTGACACTTCACCCTACACAGTGGCTGCTAGGCAACTCATCATTGATCTATTGCAGATAGTCTTGAGACATAATTATTTCCTGTTCCAAGACACCTTTTTCCAACAAAAAAGGGGCGTGGCTATGGGATCTAACGTGGCACCTACCTACGCCAATATCTTTATGAGATGCTTTGAGGAGGATGTCGTCTATGTGTCACACCACCGCAGCCAATTGCTGCGGTGGTGGAGATACATCGACGACATCTTCCTCATATGGACTGGTAGTGTCACCCAGTTACTTGAATTTCATCGGTTTTTAAACGGTGTTGACAGGGATCTGCAGTTCACGTTAATCCATTCGGATACTGAACTGCAGTTTCTTGATACCACTGTTACGTTTGGCGAGAGCGGGATACACACTCAGCTCTATACCAAACCAACTGATAAAAATACCCTCCTCTGTTACAATAGTGGTCACCCACGTAACACACTTAAATACTTACCCTTTTCACAATTTCTTAGGGTTAAACGAATTGTCTCTGAGCCTAACAAACTAGATTCCTCCTTAAACAATATGGCCGTTAAATTCAAAAAAAGGGGGTACCCTACTAAATTGTTGGATTCTCACATGAACAAGGTCCGTGATTTGGATAGGAGTAGTCTTCTAAAAAGGAAGTCATCTGAAGGATCCTTGACTCGGATTCCTTTCATCTCCAAATTTACGGAACAAAGTGAAGAGATCAACTGTATTATTAAGCGGCATTGGGGTATTTTGGGAGGCTGCCATAGTGAGATCCAGGAATTCAGATCTCCCCCCCTATTCTCATATTGTAGGTCTAGAAGCCTACGGGATCAACTAGTTAGAGCGGATATTGGCCCTAAATCTAGGTCGGTACAAACTGCACTAACCACATTGGGCAAGGGTAGTTTTCCCTGCCTGTGCTGCACTGACTGTAAATATATGGGTAAAGGCAGTGCTTTCATTCATCCTACCACCGGAGCTGTACACCCTATTCGTTTTCACCTTACATGCAATTCCTGTTACGTGGTTTATGTCTTGATCTGTCCATGTAAGTTATTGTATGTGGGTGAAACTTCAACTGATCTTAAGACGCGGCTCAACAATCACCGCTTGTCCATTCGTAAAAAGAGAAAGGACCTCCCAGTTGCCAAACATTTCACAGAATTTAAACACTCTGAAAAAGATCTGAAATGTTGGGCCATTGATCATGTACCCATGCCCAGACGTGGGGGGAACAGGGTACGGATTCTCAAAAAGAGAGAGCTTCTCTGGATCTACACTCTTAACAGTTTGAGACCTAATGGACTCAATGTGGATTACAATCCGGGGATCTATATTTTTAAATTAGTTGTTTGCCCCCTTTTGATCAATATGTGATATGCGCCGTCTTCTCTTGTGCTACATAGTGTATTTTTGAACACTACTAAGCCATGTTTCTAATTCTTTTTCTTTTTTTATATTCACAGATTCCAATGATGCTGCGGAAACAGGATGTGTGACGTACCTGGTGCACATACATTGTATCCACATGTCCTTATTTATCTATAAGAGTGCCCTCATTATGATGTGTAATTTTGATTTGGCTAACTCACTATTATTTACATTCTGTGTCAGTCTACACTGCGGTATATCGATACATGTTTGGTTTGTGGGAGATCTTTGGGTGATCTTGGTGAGGATCGCGACATTGGTGTTGTGATCTCCGCTGTTCACCCTTAGGTGGTGGGATCTGTGTTACTTTGTGATACAGTGTCCTGCCCTGCCCTCCCCCCCCTGTATATACATATTGTATAACACGGCTTGTATTCCCGTGCTGCGCTGTCCTGTCTACACATACATGGACATGCGCATACACATGGACATGTGGGACGCAATGACCTTTCGTAATATGGCCGACTGAGCTTCTCGGCGGTAGTGCGCATGTCTGTGCGCGTGTCTTTGCAACCAATGTTGGTGACGTCACGCCGTGACAGGACGCGGTTGGCGTCTGCGCACTACCTGTTTCCTGACGCCGGTCTGATCGACATGTGACATGTTTGGTGCGATGGACGGCGCTGGGTATGTCAACACTTTTCCTTCTTTCTTTGCAGCATCATCGTTCCTAATTTTTGCACTAATATATACACCTGTTCCTTATCACCAATTACTTCCTTTTAGGTTATAATATGTACACCATTTACTATATTTTGGATGCATTATTATGGCATCTCCTATTCAAGGATATTACACAATTGTATTTAAGTATGGATATTATATATACACTTTTGCACTGTTAAATATATATTTTATTGTTGATTGATTGTATTATGTTGTAATGGGGGTTGGACTATATATACCCCAGCATATAGTGTGTTCATTGCTTGAGAAAGGCTCTTGTTTGGAGCTGAAACGTTGCCATCTACATGGGTGATTAAAGACCATCATATTTTTACTTGGAGTGCTGTCCTTTCTTCGTTTTTTATATATATATATATATATATATATATATATATAGCGTCAAATCTGCCTGTATTATGTTTATAGCAATAAAATTAAGATTTGTTATCATAAAATTGCTGATCCACCTCTTCTACTTGAATCCAGCTTTAAGTTGTCCACATAATGAGCACTGTGGTTATTTAGTACAGCTGTAGGTGGCATATAAGGTTTTAAATTCTTCTTCCCATAGTGCAAATATCATGCATTTTTTAGAACATGCTGTCAATGCTTGTTACTGACCACCTTATCCAAAGTAACAATACATAGATTAAAACCATAAAAATATCTATAAAGCACTATGACTGTGTATAGTCTGATCCGAACATTGGTTCTCTCCTGATACAATTCATTGCCTGATGATTCGATGAGTCGTGAGCTAAATGATCAGAGCAAAGGATCATACTATACACAGGATTGAGTTATTCACTTGAGTATCACTGAAGACAAGCTACTCCAATGGCCAGGGAGAAGCTGAGTAGTGCTGTACTATATATATGTGGATAGATCTTGTGTACCAGTGACAAAACAAATGGTTGCAGCACTGCTGCTGTATACATTAGAAAACTTCTGCTAATGGAGATAATTGTGACATTTTAACTGACTATGCAAATCATCATTTTCCTGTATGCGATTATATAAAGACTGATTTTTGATAACTTTCATAATAATTATCATCTTGCATGGTCCCTCAGTTGTGAATTTTCCTAGAAGCATTTCTTAAAGCCGCATATTTGCATGTTGCTTTCAGCCACTTAAATTGCACGTTTTCGTTTGCTGAACGTGTGATTATATTATAAATGTTTCCTTTCTATTTCCTCACATGTAAGAGCTACATAAAACTACACTGCGTGTGCACAGCTTAAGTAGAAATACATTACAACTGCTGAAGCCTATACTGGTTTTGTCCCAATTCAAAAACACCAAAAATTACAGTAAAACTGCATATTTGTTTTAACTAAAAAATGCAAGACCCTCTTTAAAAAAAAAAATAATTTTCAAAATGACATTCAACCTAAACACTGTTCTTAACCCCTTAGGGACCGGGCTCATTTTCACCGTAAGGACCAGGTCATTTTTTGCAAATCTGACCAGTGTCACTTTATGTGGTGATAACTTTAAAACGCTTTGACTTATCCAAGCCATTCTGAGATTGTTTTCTCATCACATATTGTGCTTTGCGACACTGGTAAAATGGAGTAAAAAAAATCATTTTATTTATAAAAAAATACAAAATTTGCCCAAAATTTTGAAGAATTTTCAAATTTCCAAGTTTTAATTTCTCTACTTCTATAATACATAGTAATACCTACAAAATAGTTATTACTTTACATTCCCCATATGTCTACTTCATGTTTGGATCATTTTGGGAATGACATTTTATTTTTTGGGGATGTTACATGGCTTAGAAGTTTAGAAGCAAATCTTGAAATTTTTCAGAAATTTTCAAAAACCCACTTTTCAAGGACTTGTTCAGATATGAAGTCACTTTGTGAGGCTTACATAATAGAAACCACCCAAAAATGACCCCATTCTAAAAACTACACCCCTCAAGGTATTCAAAACAAATTTTACAAACTTTGTTAACCCTTTAGATGTATCCCAAGAATTAATGATAAATAGAGATACAATTTCAAAATTTCCCTTTTTTGGCAGATTTTCCATTTTAATATTTTTTTTCCAGTTACAAAGCAAGGGTTAACAGCCAAACCAAACTCAATATTTATGGGTCTGATTCTGTAGTTTACAGAAACACCCAAAATGTGGTCGTAAACCGCTGTACGGGCACACGGCAGGGCGCAGAAGGAAAGAAATGCCATACGGTTTTTGGAAGGCAGATTTTGCTGGACTGGTGTTTTTTGACACCATGTCCCATTTGAAGCCCCCCTGATGCACCCCTAGAGTAGAAACTCCAAAAAAGTGACCCCATTTTAGAAACTACGGGATAGGGTGGCAGTTTTGTTGGTACTATTTTAGGGTACATATGATTTTTGGTTGCTCTATATTACACTTTTTGTGAGGCAAGGTAACAAGAAGTAGCTGTTTTGGCACCGTTTTTATTTTTTGTTATTTACAACATTCATCTGACAGGTTAGATCATGTGGTATTTTTATAGACCAGGTTGTCACGGACGCGGCAATAACTAATATGTATACTTTTTTATTTATGTACGTTTTACACAATAACAGCTTTTTTAAAACCAAAACAATTATGTTTTAGTGTCTCCATATTCTGAGCCATAGTTTTATTTTTATTTTTTGGGCGATTGTCTCAGGTAGGGGCTTATTTTTTGCGGGATGAAATGACGGTTAGATTGGTATTATTTTGGTGAGCATACGCCTTTTTGATCGCTTGCTGTTGTACTTTTTGTGATGTAAGGTGACCAAAAAATGGTTTATTTAGAACAGTTTTTATTTTTTATTTTTTACGGTGTTTTATTTTTTCATCTGAGGGGTTAGTTCATGTGATATGGTTATAGAGCCAGTCGATACAGACGTGGCGATTCCTAATGTCTACTTTTTTTTTTCCTTATCATTTTTTTAACTTTATTAGGGGAAAATGACGTTTTTGTTTATTTTTACTTGAAACTTTTATTTTTTTGGGAGGAAAACTTTATTTTTTCAACTTTATTTTTCACTTTTTTTTTTGTCCCACTTTGTGACTTCAACTTTTGGGGGTCTAATCCTTTACAATGCATTCCAATACAGAAGTATTGGAATGCATTGGCTGTATGAGTAATACAGTGAGTATTAGGCCTCTTTCACACGAGCGAGTATTCCGCGCGGGTGCAATGCGTGACGTGAACGCATTGGACCCGAACTGAATCCGGACCCATTCATTTCTATGGCGCTGTGCACACGAGTGGTGATTTTCACGCATCACTTGTGCGTTGCGTGAAAATCGCAGCATGTTCTGTATTCTGCGTTTTCACGCAATGCAGGCCCCATAGAAGTTAATGGGGCTACGTGAAAATCGCAAGCATCCGCAAGCAAATGTGGATGCGCTGCGATTTTCACTCACGGTTTCTAGGAGACTATCGGGATGGGGACCCGATCTTTATTATTTTCCCTTATAACATGGTTATAAGGGGAAATAATAGCATTCTGAATACAGAATGCATAGTACAATCGGGCTGGAGGGGGTTAAAAAAAAATATATAATAATTGAACTCACCTTAATCCACTTGTTCGTGCAGCCGGCATCTCTTCTGTCTTCTTCTTTGAGGAATAGGACCTTTGATGACGTCACTACGCTCATCACATGGTCCGTCACATGATCATAAAATATCATATAATATCATGTGACGGACCATGTGTTAAGCATAGTGACGTTATAAGGGGAAATAATACCTTGAACCCAAACCTGAACTTCTGTGAAGTACCAGGACATCAGCGCGTACCTGTAAAACAACACACATAAAAAAAAAAAAAAATCTCATGAAGAAAAACTATATTTGAATGTTAAAGAGAACCTGTCACCACTCCTGACATGCCTGTTTTATTAGCTTTATGCCTTCCCCATGTAATAATTCTGGAGCATCTATTTTTAAGGCTGTATGTTGTGTAATTCCTATATTTTTACTAGAAGTTATGAATGAATTACTAGCAGTCTGCAGTAAGGGTACAGACCCCCTACTGGTTACCACCCCTCTGTACCCATACTGCAGACTGCTAGCAATTCATTTATAATTTCTAGTAGAAATAATATAGGAATGGCACAACCAGGGGCATTGCTAGGGTCTCAAAAGATCCGGGGCCCAAGCACCAATGCATATGGCCCAATTCTCTAAGTTGAGCAACCGCATCCCCCCTTCCTGCAAACACTAGCACTAAAGACATTTTACTGTACTTGCTATACAGCAGCACATACCTCTCACATCCAGGGCCTCCCAGGTGACATCTCCTCTCATGTAGATCTTCTCTGTCATCATCTTCTCCATTCGGTCCGGACACTTCTCTCAGCCGCCTCGTCTCTGCAGAGAGTGACACACAGACATCTTAGCTTCCTTACTTTTCTGTACCCCCAAATACTATCCTGAAGAAAAATGAGTTCCCCCCATAGTAACAGTACTCCTCATAGTCCCACCTATAGTAATTCCCTTCTAGAATGCTCTCATTAGTAATACTGCCCTCTACTGGATCCAACAGTGATAATGCTCCACAAGAGTGCCCTCATTAGTAGAAGAGCCCTCCACTATTAATAGTACCCTCACAGAGCCCCCAGTAGAAATAAGGCCCCCTATTGTTCCCCCAGTGGTAATAAAGCTCTCTACAGACGCTTCAGTAGTAATAATGCCCCCATAGTGCTCTTAGTAGAAATAATGCAGATCCCTCCTATAAAGCCTGCAGAAGTAATAAGAACGCCTAATGTCCCTTGGATTTAAAATACTCCCACAGTGCCCTCAGTATTTATACTGCCCCCTACTGTTATAACGCTCGCCCTGAAGCTCCCCAAGTATTTATAATGCCACCTGCATTGCCCCCTGTAGTTATATCGCCCCCTACTGTTATAATGCTTGCCCTAAAGCGGCCCCAATATTTATAATGTCGCCTGCAGTGCCCCCTGTAGTTATATTCCTCAGTTTAGTATCCTCAGAAATGATAATTCCTCAGCACACTATTTCCCTCCCTCCGCCATAGAGTCCCATATAAATACCATCTCTCCAGCCCCCTCCAATATACAGTCCCATGTAAATAACATCCCTCTTTATCTACAGACCCCTCCAAAATACAGTCCCATGTAAATAACACTATTTCCCTCCCTCCGCCATAGAGTCCCATATAAATACCATCTCAACATACAGTCCATGTAAATAACATCACCTCCTCAATATTCAGTCCCATATAAATAACATCACTCCCTCCCCCAGACACCTTCAACATGCAGTCCCATGTAAATAAAATCACCCCCTCCCCAGCCACCTCCAACATGCAGTCCCATGTAAATAACATTACCCCTTAACATTCAATCCCATGTAAATATCATTCCCTCCCACAGCTGCCTTCAACATGGAGTCCCATGTAAATAACATCACCCCACCCCAGCCACTTCCAAATTTCAGTCCCATGTAATTAACTTCACTCCACCTCACTGTCCCATGTAAATAACTTCCCTCCCTTCAGCCCTAACATACAGTCCAAGTTAAATAACTACATCTCCCAACATTGCTCTGCCTCTCACACTGAGTAATCTACACTTACCTCTCCTCATGTAGCAGACCTCACCTCAGCCTCTTCCCAGGGCTTCTCTTCACTGCTGAGCTGTCCTCTCCTGCACTGGTCACATGATGGTGACATCATCCCAGGTCCTTTTTAGCTACTGCATTTAGAACTGATCACATGACCTGTGAGGTCATCACAGGTCCTTCAGTTCTTGCAGTGCATTAGATTCTATTGTATTGCCACCTGAGGATGGCAATACAGTTATAGCTAACAGGCAGGCGGGACATTCGAGGCCTGGGACAAAACATCATGGTCCCAGGTCCCGAATGTTTTGACCTAGCAATGCCCCTGGGAACAGCATATAGCCTTAAAAATAGATGCTCCAGAATTGTTACATGGGGAAGGCATGAAGCTATTAAAACAGGCATGTAAAACAGGCATGTCAGAAGTGATGAAAGGTCCTCCATTTTTATCAAATATTACATAGCATTTGTATATTTGTATATTGTGCTGTTTCAAATAAAAATATATAGAAGGAATGCCTAAAATAACCTATTATTATAACGTATTGCTTTTTCAAGTTATGTTAAACATATTTTTTTTTATGTTTATTTTTTTTTTTTTGTTTAATTCTGTTTCTAGACATGATGTTTAAGCTATCCAGAGATCAGGAGAGAGCTGACAAGCTGTGATATCACCTATTGTGAATGGTGGATGCTTTGGTATTGGCAGATGTGATAACTTTTTGGTAGCTATTGCAAGCAGAATTACAATAAAAGGTATCTGTACGGAACACGATGTCTTGACATATTTTAGGCCTAGTGGTCAATGCAAAAAGTGCACTTTTTTAGGTTATGTTTTCACATTGACAATTAAAAAAACACCAAAATTCTAAAATTTTTGTTTTAAAGAGGACCTTTCATGGGTCCAGACTTTATAAACTAAGTATCAGGGTATGTAGGGCATAGTGCAGGGATCGAACTGCACTTACTATTTTTTATGGGCACCACTCTGTTCGCCCCGCTGTGGCCCCCGTTGTATTCTCCCGCCTATCCCGCATGGTATGCTAATTTTAGCATCGGTACAGGGAGGAGGAGATGGTCACAGACTTTATAAACAGAAGTTGCAGAGGAGAGCGTGACAGCCAGGGAGAAGATGATTATAATTTATTATTTTTTCCTCCCTGGCTGTGACGCTCTCCGCTGCGATTGGACAGCTCACAGCCAGGGAGAAGGAGATGCCCATTGAGAAACAGGGCAGTCTCCTCCCTGTACCGATGCTAAAATTTGCATACAGGGTGGGAGAATTTTTAACTGGGACCACAGGGGGCGAACGGAGCTGCGCCCAGAAAAAATAGTTAGTGCAGCTAGATCACCGCATTATGCCCTATGTATCCTGATACTTAGTTTATAAAGTCTGGACCCATGAAAGGTCCTCTTTAACCCTTTCCCGACTGCAATCTGTATATATACGTGATAGCTGCACATGCCCCGTGCAGCTATCACGTCTATAAACGTCAAGACAGTTCTTTAATCCAAGCGCTGCAAAGCGCTTGGATTAAAGCTTCTGCCCCTGCCCTGCTACTGTCACGGACAGAATACAGTTCAGTAATGTCGGCAAGGGGCCAATCAGAGTGGCCCCTTGCCGACAATCGAGTTTTATTGATACTATTTTGGGGTATATATGATTTTTTTTTATCGCTCTATATTATGCTTTTTATGAGGCAAGGTAAACAAAAAATGGCTGTTCTATTTTTTGTATTTTACAATGTTCATCTGACAGTTTAGATCATGTGCTATTTTTATAGGGCAGGTTGTGATTGACACGACATTATCAAATATGTCTCTTTTTTTTGTTTCAATTTTACATAATAAAGCATGTTTGAGAAAAAAAAATTGGTGTCTCCATTTTCTGAATCAATATTTAATTTTTTTTGTCTGCTGATCGTCTTGAGCAGGGCCCAATTTTATGCAGGAATAGTTGACGTTTTTATTGGTTACATTTTTGGGTACATATGATTATTTTTTTTTGATCATTCAGTATTACACTTTATGGGGCTAGGTGGCCAAAAAATTGGTTGTTTTGGCACAGATTTTATTTATTTATTTTTACGGTGTTCATCTGAGGGGGTAGTTCATGTGATAATTTTATAGAGCAGGCCATTGCGGACGTGGTAATAGGGGGCATATTTTTTGCAGGATAAGATGACTGTTTTCTTGGTACTATTTCGGGGTGCATTTGACTTTTTGATCACTTGGTATTCCACTTTTTCTGATGTAAAGTGACAATGTATTTTTTGGCACAGTTTTTATTTTTTACTTCTTTCAGTGTTCACCTGAGGGGGTACGTCATGTGATATTTTTATAGAGCTGGTTATTACGGACGCTGTGATACCTAATATGTCTACTTTTTTATTTATTTCACTTTAACACAATAAAAGCATTTTTGAAAAAAATGTTTGTCTCCATATTCTGAGAGCCATATTTTTTTTTTTTGGGCGATTGTCTTATGTAGGGACTCATTTTTTGTGGGACAAAGTGACAGCTTGATTGGTACTATTTTGAGATACATAGTACTATTTGATCGCTTGGTATTGCACTTTTTGTGATATAAGATGACAAAAAATGGTATTGAAATGCATTGCCTGTTAGTGTATTACACTGCGTAATACACTAACAGTTGCCTAGGAGAGCCAGACAAAGGCTGGCACTCCAGGGCTTCTTTAGAAGGCTGGCCCCGATGCCTCTGCAAGGCATTGGGCTTCCTTTTCACCCATCGGGTCCTTGTCACCGCAGAGCAGGGACCCGATGCGATCCCTCACTGACCGCAAACACCTTCTATGCCGCGGTCAGTGCTGACCACGGAATAGAAGGGGTTAATCCGACGGCATTTTTTTTACAGCAATCCTGGTGGAAACAGCTATCCAGCTATCAGTGACCACCAGGCCCCTGCACTGATCTGACGTAGTAGTACATGAAATTGCAGGAAGTCACTTCCCTCTATGACGTACTATTATGTCATATGTTGGGAAGGGGTTAAGCATATGTGACATTTGTATAACATGACAACATTACTGATGGGCTTTCTGTAGTTACCACATTATTTATAGGCATGTTTTACTTAAATTGTGACATTTAAACGCTAACTGCAGAAGCACAAGACATTTTTACTAAATGTCTATTAAAAACAGAACAAGTTATTCATTTTCTGAGACATAATAAACACAGATAATGGAGGGTTAAGAAGTATTCATTTGCATATAATTTAACATGACGGACTGCATTTCACTAAAGGGAATGAGTAATTAGGTTAGTGCTTCTCATTTGCATATTTGCTTACAAGTCCTTTTGGTAGCATTGCCACTTTTCAAAACAACCTAATGCCATTATTAAATACAATAGAACAACCTCTGTAACCTAGAAAAGTATAAAGTACAATAGCTGTTCTTACCTTTTGTTATATAAGTCATGGACTGCTGCTGATTTATCTAATGGGGGAGTTTAGCACAATTAGTTAAAAACCTTTCACCTATGTTACCTCTCAGCTATACTTGTAATTATCGTCATGTGAAAACCAGGGCTAGAAAAGGTACAAACCCTTCCTCACTAGTGTTGATCGAACACCAAAGTGCTCCGGTGCTCTGGACAAACACATCGGGGTGCTCTACCAAGCACCCGAGTATAATGGAAGTCGACGGGAGGACCAGAGCATTAAACCAGGCACCCCCTGCTCTAAAGAGTAGAGGGTGTCTGGTTTACAGAAAAAGGTTAAAAATTTATGGAAACACCACCAAAATGGTTTGGAAACAGCATGGGGAGGACATGTGGATGCATCTTGGACTCCTATTACCTATGACATACAATAGACAGCCACACAAAAGCTATATGCCAAAAGCCGGGTATGTGCAAGCCAACAATCTATCCATGAGACAGATACCTTACACCTTACAATGGCAGCCTTGTGCACTATGAGACATTCAAAACCAGATTTTTCAACCCCGCCTCAGTTAGAAATATTTACAATCTATCACTCATAAACGTTCCATCCCATCATCATCGGACTTTATTGCATACTTTCTTATCAAGTTCTATCACTCCTAAACGTTCCATCCTGTCTGAGGCATTCAAAACCAGCTCTCATCTGACTGAGAGCCAGTAAGCCTCAAAGTTGCTTCATATCTGTTGGGTGGCTTGGGTGAACCTGCGCACCTAGATCATTATCATTAGGGTGACAAAACTTTTCTGATTGTCCTAACATAATATTTAATAAACTTTCTATATAGTTTTGTCATGTAAACGCATTTGTATAAACATGGGCATATGGGAAAGGCATGCAAATGAGCAGAATCTGCCTTGTTTTTCAGCTGAAAAACCATTTGTGCTCGGATCGGCTATTGCTGAGAGGATACCCTACCTAAGCCTACCCTCCCCCCGCCTACTAGAAGCAGCAGAGTTGTGCCGGAACTGCTTATAGAAGGGTAGCCTAAAGGGGCCAAAAAGAACCATGCGTAGGAGTGTTGAAAAGCTTTAATGACAGAAATTACAACACCAACACTTGAAAAGCCAGTGACATTTCGTTATGCGGATCCGGGATATACTGCATGTAACATGCGGAACTCCAGCGTCCCAACCGTTTAATAATATGTGCCGGCACCTTATGCAGGGACGCCGCGGCTGCCGCGCCAATGCGTAAGGAATGTCCTGTGATAGAGAGGGGATCGACCCCTGACCCTGCCAGCAGCACCCGAACGTATTTGAGAAAGACCACGATGGTTAGCCGGGTATTGCCTAGTGCGAGTAGGGGAGAGGATGTCGGCTCGGATTCAATGCTGAGGAGCCAAGCATCAAAGGCACGTACCGGACACCACCTATTGGCCGTGGGGAAGTATCTGACCTCCACCTACTCCCCGGGCCGTGCCGTCTTGGATGAGGCCAAGGTGAGCACGTAGATGGACCCGCGCCGGACGAGCTGACCTTTCTGCAAGCACCCGGCCAGCGTGTTGGCGCCCATGAGCTCACCTGGCCTGAGGAACCCATAGAAGGCCAGATACAATGCTGTTACTATCAGCGCTCTACCCTGTGGGCCGAATGGTTCGCCCTGTAGTTTGTCTATCACCAACCTGAACTAGCGGCCGGTAAAGGGCTGACACACCTGTTGTTTCGCGACAGACGTCTTGCGCAAACCCTTCAACGCTGCTTTGATAGGGTGGGCAGAGAAAAGTGATGGTAGTTCCGGATATAGGCTGTACCGGTGGTGCTGAATACCTGCCAGATATAATTTAACCGTGCTATAGGATAAGTGTAATTGAGAGTGGCAAAACCCAACAAAACCCAATAGGTGAGTGATAGGCCCCAGGCCTGCGGCCGGGTAGGTGTTTTCATATTTCTGGAACAGGCGCCACGCTGTCTTATATGCCCTCAGGGTATTGCGGGACAATGATTTAGCCATCAGTGTCTTAGCTACGGTGAGATGCGAGACTAATCCAAGCGCAGCTGGGCATGGTGCGGAATTGGTGTCGGCGAGTGATCTGCCCCTGGACAAACCTGAAAGAAAAGTGGAAAATTAAGGCGGGATAAGGCATCTGCAGCGACATTGCGTTCTCCACTGATGTGCCTGCATACAAAACGAAAATTATGTGTCAGAGACAACCAGACGAACCTCCTCACGAATGACATGACCAGTTTGGAACTAGACCTGCCCTTCATGACGATGTCCACCACTGCCGTATTGTCCGTGAGAATTAGTACCGTGCAGTTCCTCCACTGCTCGCCCCATGCCACTGCTGCCCCCACTAAGGGATATACCTCAAACAAGGCGGAACATGAAGTGAAACCTGTAATGGATGCGACCTCCAGCGGCCAAGGACCAGCGAACCAACGGTTGCCGTACAGCGCTGCAAAGCCGACTGACGATGAGGCATCAGTGTGGACCACTGGAGACTGGTTCGAGACCACCGGAATGAAGAGTGACACGCCATTCCAGTGTGTCAAAAACCTGTCCCACATCATCAGGTCGGCCATGGCCTCTGGACCTAACCGTACCATCTCGTTCTGTGCGCGGGCCTGTGGGAGCAGCGCCAAAAGCCTAGAGATGAAGGACCTGCCTTGGGGAATGATGCGCATGGCAAAATTGAGCATGCCTAACAGGGATAGCAGGTCCGCTCTGGAAGCTACTCTTACTTGAGCCCACCTATGCACGGCCTGCCTAATCCTATCTAATTTATCAGGTGGGAGACTCGCCTGCATGCGCACCGTGTCTAAGCGTATCCCTAAAAACGTGATGGTGGTGTCGGGGCCTTTTACTTTGTGAGAAGCTATTGGCACATTGAGGTCTGAAAATACTGTCTGCAAGCGCTGTAGGTCCTGAGGCTGCCGTGTCGGGGGCTCGACCAGAAGGAAGTCGTCCAGGTAATGCGTGACATGGCTGACCCTGAAGACGTCTGATAATACCCAATGCAACGCGCTAGCCAACTGATCAAAGAGCCATGGACTTGACTTGGACCCGAAGGTCAGTTTGCTGGCAAAGTAGTACAGCCATCGCCACTTTATCCCATGCCACTGCCAGAGTTCCGGTTGGATGGGGAGCAGTTTAAAGGCGTCTGTGATATCCGCCTTGGATAACCAGGCCCCTCTCCCGAACTTGAGTATGACCTCAATCGCCTCATCAATAGAGGCGTACCTCATGGAGAATTCTTCCGAGGGGATCAAAGAATTCAGACTGGGGACTGATAAGGAATGTGGGGCCGACAAATCGTACACCAATCTTTTTTTATTGGAAAATTTGCCTGTCACCACCCCGACCGGGTTAACCCTCCAGCAATCAAACGGAGGCTGCCGGACTGGGCCAATCCCATAAGCCTTATCTAGCTCGATTTGGATTAATTTGGTGACCGTCTCGGGATCTCTGATAGCCGACGCCAAGTTCCCGCACTCATGCGGGGCTTGCGGAAGAGCCAGCAAGCCTGTGTGGAAGCCGTACCGCAGACCGTTGAGCACGTATAGTACCCAAGCTGAATCTGGATGACCGGCTAAGAAACAGGCGAGGAGATCCACGTTAACCACGCTTAGTCATGTGTGATTCCCCCCTTTTTGCGTACAAGCGACGCGGGGGTGAGCCCTGAAACACTGGGTACATAAATGCAACAACCTGCATTGATTGTAGTGGCATATGGCATAATTGAAATTATCGCATAAAGGTGACTTACCGAGGTATTTCACCGGGCGCCCCAACTTGTCATTGGAAGCCCTGCCCGCCGGCTGGATTGGGAGAACGCCTGACACGGAAGGCGCAGCTGTGCTACCGCTCTCTGAGCACCATCTGGCCGTGTGGGCGTAGGAACCGCAACCAGCGCAAGCCGGGGCCTTGAGGCCCGCAAAGTGGCGGCAAAATAACTCGGTATCCATCCAAGACCAGTCTACGACATATTTGCACTGAGTGAGTGTGGCCGCAGCCTTTGCTGAGAAGGAGCGGTGGTACTCATAGAAGGCGGTGCCTCCATATTTATACCCTAGATCGACGACCTTGAATAAATACAGGTCAAGCTCCTCCCTCCTAAGGGGGCTAGCAGAGCACACCACGTCTCGGTAACGGCTGAATGCCAACACAAATTCGGCAACATTGAGTTTCCTGTTGAGCCTTGCGTCCCTAGACTTGAGCACAACAGAGACCTCTCCGCAGGATATGGTCTTGTTGTCCGGCGCTTCGTGTGCCGGCACCAGCAGGGACGCCAAATTAATGTCTTTCCCTTCCAGAATATCCTGCCGGATATTGGGAGGGACAAAATGGGAAGGAGCTATGGTCGCGGAAAAGCTGGACCCACCCGGCGCTGCGGATGCTGATGAGCTGGCGACAGATCCTGTCTGCAACACTGTGTTGAAGGCTGCAGGCTGGCCCTCGACAGTCTCCAGCCTAGCCTGCATATCTGACACCGCTGTACCCATGGTGTTGACCGCAGCATGCAGCTCCGTTAGGGAAGTCAGAATGTCACTGAGGGACCCTTCATCTCGGCTAGGAGCCGCGGGTTGTGAAGTCAGAAGGTGGTGAAGTTCCGCCTTCCTCGCGGCGGCCGGGAACGGTATCCCCCTTCTTGATAATTCTGCCGTCAGCCTAGGGACGGTCCACAACCTTATCGGCAACTCCGCTGATCTCACGGACTGCTGCTCCCCGCTGTCCCGAGAAGATAAGGACCCCTCCGGAAGAAACTCCTGAGACATCTCCCTACTAAAAGAAATTCAAACTCAAGTAACCACATCAATGCTAATCGCTATCTACTGGCCGGTCCAGACCGGCTCTGCCCCGGGGGGGGGGGGGGACCTAGTGTCTGTGGCCAAGGGCCGACGGCGCCCACGGTCGTGACCAGAAGCACTGCCAGGTCTGCCGCCTGGTCGGGCAGGGATTCTGAAGTCCGTAGTCAATGAGCAGGTCCGAGTATCGTAGTGTTTGTGACTGTAGCCGGGATACGCGACTCCGCTGTTAACTGCCCGGCTGTGTGTTTTTTTTTTTTTTTGTGGCATGACTGGGACCCGCTGGGAGACGGAGGCCTGACCGGCTTAGCCTGTGACCGTGAAGTTGCATTCCCAGGCTGCGTCTGGGCTGCGTGTGTGGCCGTGACGCCACCTCCCGCAGCTATCCCCCCCCGTGCCTGTGGTCAACGGGAGTGCGGCCGAGTCCGTGGATGTGACCGCCTCGCACCTGCAGCCCCGAGGGGACCCTGCATCGTAAGTAGCGGTACCGGAATCCCTCCTGCCGCGGTGGTAGTATTGCTCACGAGTATGCCGTCGTGAGGTTACTGCGTGCCGTAGTGGCCGGCCTTAATAATGAGTCTGTGGTCGTAACGGATTTGTGCCTGCAGTCGTGGCAGGGCTTTAGAGCGGGTCTGTAGTCGTGACAGACTGATGCCTGCAGTCGTGGCAGGACTTTATAACGTGTCTGTAGTCATGACAGACTGACGCCTGCAGTCGTGGCAGGGCTTTATAACGGGTCTGTAGTCATGACAGACTGATGCCTGCAGTCGTGGCAGGACTTTATAACGTGTCTGTAGTCGTGACAGACTGATGCCTGCAGTCGTGGCAGGGCTTTATAACGGGTCTGTAGTCGTGACAGACTGTTGCCTGCAGTCGTGGCAGGGCTTTAGAGCGGGTCTGTAGACGTGACAGACTGATGCCTGCAGTCGTGGCAGGGCTTTATAAGGAGTCTGTAGTCGTGACAGACCTGGCAAAGCAACATTCCTCTCTGAACCCAATTTTTTATTTTTTTTTACCTTCCCCCCCACCAAGGCCACGACTGTAGGCGCCACCCTGTAATAGATGCGCCAGCGGCCTGGACATAGTAGTCCACCATCCCCCGACCCCCAAGCCTAAGCCTATGCAGGAGAAAAGAGGGGTTCAGCCCACGCATGCACCACCCCTAACTCACCTGGCGGCCATGACAGCCACAAAACCCCACAGTGTCGTAAGTTTAGCCAACCACCTGTGGACCTGGATAAACAAGGACAGACATGTGAGTAAGCGCACGCCGGCTGTGTGACCCTTCACTCATGCCGCCGCTCCCTAGCTAACCACCGGATTATGGCGACTGCGCTTTGACCAACCCCCTGCCTCCCTGTACGGCCTTACGGGCGGCCCGGCTGCGTGTGCAAGTGCAGTGGCCAGCCCCCCCCCCCCCCCCCCCCCTGAAGCCCTCTTTGTATTTTGCTCTTCAACACATATTGCAAATATATTAAACACACATTTTTTTTATTTCTTCCTTTCCCCTGCCTTAGTACCTAGCCACTGCCTGAGCAAGGGAAGCCTGTACCTGGACTGCAGTACCAGTATAGGCCTGTAGGTGTCACCCACTAACAAGCCAGGAGCTGCTGGAGCGTGATCCGACGCTGCTGCGCCACAGGTGAGGGGTGCCCGCCTGGGGGACACTGTATGTGGGAGCGGGGGCGCTTGGCGCTGGGCCTGGAGCGGGTTGGGGTGCCTGTATGGGGGTGCCTAGAGCGGGAGTGTGTAAGTAACCATGATTATATACATAGAGACAAAACGGGAGATGTCACTGGGGATGCCGGAAGCGATCGTGAGCACGGGTAGTCGCCAGCGCGGCTGGGGACCGGCGGCACGGTCGGCAGCCCCACATGTTTATACATCGCAAGACGGGTGTGCGGCCACCCTGCCTACCTAATCACCGTAGCGACGAGCCCGACGCAACCGATCACCCGATCCTCCAGTGGACTATGAAACCAATAGATGGCGCTGTTGATGAGTCATGAACAGCGCCATCTATTAGATTCATAGTCTTGATTGCGAATATTCTAATCGCAAATTATTATCGCAAATTTTCTATGCATATGCCCATGATTATGCAAATGAGTTTACATGAGAAAACTGTATGGAAAGGTTATTGAATATTATGTTAGGACAATCAGAAAACTTTTTGTCACCTTAATGATGATTATCTAGGTGCGCAGGTGCACCCAAGCCATCCAACAATTATAAAGCAACTTTGAGACTTACTGGCTCTCAGTCAGATGAGAACTGGTTTTCAATGTCTCATAGTGCACAAGGCTGCCATTGTGAGCTATGCTGACTGTATCTGTCTCATGGATAGATTGTTGGCTTGCACATTCCTGGCTTTTGGCATATAGCCTTTGTGTGGTTGTCTATTGTATGTCATGGGTAATGGGAGTCCAAGATGCATCCAGACATCCTTCTCATGCTGTTTTCCAAACGATTTTGGTGGTGTTTCCATCAATTGCTAACCTTTTTCTGTGAACCAGACACCCTATTTTTTTCAGAGCAGGGGGTGCCTGGTTTAATGCTCGGGTCTCCCATTGATTTTTATTGTGTTCAATTGTGCTCGAGCATACACAGTATTCAGCTGAACATTGTGGTGTGCCGAGCATAGAGATGCTTGAGCCGAACTGCTGTTCGGCTGAGCATGCTCGCTCAACACTATTCCTCACCCCTTGATGCATCGCTACAATAACTTATTAATGCTCGTTTTTTTCTTTTAGTTAACGTGTATGTATTTACTTGATATAGTACCACCTCACTTTATCCTGTCAAAGTGTCTTTATATGTGGATTTAATAGGGAGAATAGTTAAAAAAAAACAACAGCAAGATGTGAACTAGAGATGGGCAAAGTTTTAAAAAATTGACATTGTACGATTTGCTGAACTTCGCCCAAAAAATTCAATTTGTCATGAATCATGATAAATCTGTTATACCCAGCCTCTGCCTAATTATTTTCTATCCCTTTTGGTCCAATCTCATTGTAAAGGCTTGGAACTTAAGAGGACCTTTCACTAGATTGAAAAATCTAAACTAACTATACAGACATGTAGAGCGGCGCCCAGGGATCCCCCTGCACTTACTATTATCCCTGGGCGCCGCTCCGTTCGCCCGTTATAGCCTCCGGTATCTTCACATGTTAGGCTCCACACAGGGGAACCTGCCGGCGTCTCCTTCTCCCATGCTGTAGCGCTGGCCAATCGCAGCGCTCAGCTCATAGCCTGAGAGTTTTTTTTTTTTCTCTCAGGCTATGAGCTGAGCGCTGCGATTGGCCAGCGCTACAGCATAGGAGAAAGAGACGCCGGCAGGTTCCCCTGGGTGGAGCCTAACATGTGAAGATACCGGAGGCTATACCGGGAGAACGGAGCGGCGCCCAGATATAACAGTAAGTGCAGGGGGAACCCTGGGCGCCGCTCTACATGTCTGTATACTTAGTTTAGATTTTTTAATCTAGTGAAAGGTCCTCTTTAAAGGGGTTGTCTCACTTCAGCCAGTGGCATTTATCATGTAGAGCAGGAATGCTCAACCTGCAGCCTGCAGCTGTTGTAAAACTACAACTCCCACAATTCCCTGTTGTAGGGTGATAGCTGTAGGCTGTTCAGGCATGCTGAGAGTTGTAGTTTTGCAACAGCTGGAGGGCCGCAGGTTGAGCATGCCTGATGTAGAGAAAGTTAATACAAGGCACATTCTAATGTATTGTTATTACCCATATTGCTTCCTTTGCTGTCTGAATTCATTTTTCCATCACATTATACATTGCTCATTTCCATGTTTACGACCATCCTGCAATCCACCAGTGGTGGCCATGCTTGCACACTATAGGAAAAAGCACTAGCCTATGTGCCCTCTCGTGATCTCATCCACCAGAAAGGCCAATTTTTTTTTTTTTGTGTGCAAGCATGGCTACAACTGATGGATTGCAGGGTGGTTCTAACCATGGAAACGTGCAGTCTATAATGGGATGAAAAAATTAATCCAGCCAGCAAAGGAAGCAATATGGACAATAGGAATACATTAGTAAGGGTCTTGTTGTATTAACTTTCTCTACATGATAAATGCCACTTGCTGAAGTAAGACAATCTCTTTAAACTGCAGAGAGAGTGCAGGGGGATTGTATCGCCTCTTGCATTATGTTCTAATGCACCCACACTCATAGTTAATCCGTTCTGTAGGTATTGTGATGTCAGTATTATAGGCAGTTGTATTTTAGCAATGTCTACATTACTGTGCAGGGCACCAAGATTCATAGCTAATCCCTTCTGTTAGCTGTCGAATTACTGTATGTCAGTATTACAGGTCAATAAGTGTCAGATCTAATTTATCACAATGGACTTAAAGGGAACCTGTCACCGGGATTTTGGGTATAGAGCTGAGGACATGGGTTGCTAGATGGCCGCTAGCACATCTGCAATACCCAGTTATTGTGTTAAAAAAATCGATTTGATACATATGCAAATTAACCTGAGATGAGTCAGAGCTTGAAAATATGACTCTTCTCTGGTCACACAAGTAAGATATGACTCTTTTATGTTAATTTGCATAAAAGGCGGGAAGTACAAAAATGCATAATACTTATTGAATTCGTCTGCAAATGAAATTAAAAGTGTAATTTATATGTTTAGGGTAACACAATGAACATTTGGAAACACTCAGTGAGGGTAGGATGGTAGAGGTGACAGGTTTCCTTTAACTTTGCGGTGCACCAAGATTCAAGTCCTCAGTATCAGTGGCAGTAACAGCTAATCATTCATAGCTAATCCCTTCTGTTAAAAAGAAAAGCATATAGCACCCTTCAGTAAAGCAAAAAAGTGTGTGCTCCTTTAATGAATGTTGTGGCAGTCCAAACACCTGCTTTTTAATCCCTTCTGTTAGCTGTCAAATCACTGTGTGTCAGTATTACAGATCAATGTTAGCGTAAGGTCTAATTTATCACCGTGGACTTAACCATGCAGTGCCCCAAGACTAGTTGGGAAAGTGGGCAAGTAGTGGCCCCATGAGAGTGGGGAAGGTGGCAGCAACAGCAGTGGCAGTAACCATCACTAGGGATGAGCAAAAACTATGGATTAATGCTGTACAAAAGAAGAAAAATAAATAAAAATAATACTAGAGTCTCAAGCTGCAATTCCTCCTGGAGCGCAGCAAGTCTATGGTGAGGTAGGTTCAGATTCACACTTAGTCCCAAATGTTGTATAAAAGACTGCGCAGCTCCTAAATCCTCAGTGGAAATGTCAGTATTCAAAGGCACACGGCATCCTCCGATGCAATCGATTACTAGATTGAAATCCGGACTTCAACTGCAGTCCAAGCTTTTGCCTCCTGTGTGCTCAAATCTCTGTTATGTCTGAAGGAGGTGTTTGATCTCAGGATCAGTAGAATCTTATTGATCAGAGTGTAAGTTCAGTCTTTTTCATCTAAGCATTTATATCAATTATTTAAGCTAGTGCTCTGACTGGCTATATTTTGGAGGGCTGCCCTCCATGACACAAGCTTTTGGCTTACTAATTCTGATCAAATACTGATGCAAAAAACACTGACCAAATTTTTCAGACTGTCAGTATTTGGTCAGAGTTTTGCATCAGTAATTGTAAGCCGAAAACAGGAGTGGGTCCAAAACAGAGATAAAATGTAATGATATTATTTGTATCTCTTCTGTGTTTTGGACCCACACCTGCTTTTGGCTTACAAATTCTGAATAAATACTGACCGTGTGAAAGACCGTGTGAAAGAGGCCATACAGATGCTCAAAATACAGGATCCTTTTTTTTCTTTATTTTTTTAGAAGAAAGGAAAAATAAACTATGATGTCAACACTGATGAACAGGGACAGTAGTGGGTATGGTGACTTATAGCAGTGGCAGTAACAGGGACAATAGTGGCCCCATGACAGAGTGGGGATGGGGGGCAACCCTAGTGACAAACAGCACAAGATGGTGCCAGATTACAGTAGTGGCAGAACCCAAGGCCCAGTAGCATGCATATCCTTTTTTTTTTTTTATTGACATATCAGTAGGCCAAGAAGCCCCTTTTGTAGGAATGTCAGTAGTGTTGATAGCGAATATTCTAATCGCAAATTTTTATCGTGAATATGTAGAATATAGTGCTATATATAGTAATTGCGAATATTCTAGATTTATTTTTTTCATCAGTAACCTCCCTTCTTGCTTGTGGGCCAATGAGAAGGATGCAATATCTTTATCAGAGCTTAGCAACATCCCTAGCAACCAATAGGAAAGTTGCCTACCCCTTACTATATAAGAACCTCCCCAGCAGCCATTTTCTGCTGTTTTTTTTTGCAGTTCTGTGAGAGAGAGAGCAGTGACATCGCTGTGCTCTCATCTGAATCCTATTCCTTATTCAATTACATTAGATAGTTAGTTAGCTCATACTGTATATATAATACAGATGGTCAATGGGAGATAGTCAGTGTAGGTTAGATAGTGTTATAGTGCAGCTGATTCCAGTGCAGGGTGTTAGGTAGTGTGATAGGAATTACTGTTTCTCGGCTGTCCATACATACATGCTACAGACATAGTACTGTGATGTCACAACAATACTTAGTCCACCAATCAGTAATATCTACTCAGACCTGATAAAATGTGAAGTTGCATGTATTGCGCAAAAAATATGAGCATCATTAGTGGCGATTTGCGCAATCGCGAAAATGACTGGAGATCACGCATTCTAGAATTTGCTAATTTATTGCGAATATTATGTGAAAGATTTGCAAAATATTGCAAAAACGAATATTACCTATGCTGCTCATCACTAAATGTCAGTAGAGGCAGCAGGTGGGTGGCATCAGGCGAGTGGTAGCATCAGAATGGTGGCAGTAGCACGTGCCCATTTGCAGAATTTTCCAGTGTGGTAGCACATTACAGTATGATCATTACGGGCAGAATGATTTATTTTGTTGCATCAGGCACCAGTATCTGAAAATCCTGGTTGATCCACGCCTCATTCATCTTTATTAAGGTTAGTCTCTCGACATTTTGGGAGAAAAGGCGAGTTCTCTTAGGGGTAACTATTCCCCTTGCAGCACTGAATACCCTCTCTAATGCCACACTACTGGCCGGGCAGGAAAGCATGCCCATGGCAAACTCGGCCAGTTGGGGCCACAATTCAAGTTTGCATGCACAGCATTTGGTGACAGGGTGCAATCCAAGAATGCCACCACCTGCTAGTTCTGCTGCATGTCCTGCTGCTGCTGGGTGATTTCTTCAATAGGCGGCTGAAGAAAACTGCTCATCATAGACTGTGGCAGTCTATCAGGGTCGTCTTTGTTGTCACTCTCCAGCTCCTCCTGCTCCTCTTCTGTCGTTTGGGCAGATAAACCACCTAGCTGTGTATAGAATTCCTGGGCGTTTATGTCCTTCTCATCGTCCTCAACCTCCTCAGGGCTCAGGTGGCCTCATCCCTTCCAGGACGTGAAGGAGTGGAATGACATTATTCACCCCGTAGTTCTGCCGACTAAGGCTACTTTCACACTAGCGTTCAGAGCGGGTCCGTCTGGTCTCTGCTCAGACGGATCCGCTCCTATAATGCAGACGTTTGGATCCGTTCAGAACGGATCCGTCTGCATTATAGTTTAAAAACAAAACTAAGTCTGAAAGTAGCCTGAACGGATCCGTCCAGACTTTACATTGAAAGTCAATGGGGGACGGATCCGTTTGAAGATTGAGCCATATGGTGTCATCTTCAAACGGATCCGTCCCCATTGACTTCCATTGTAAGTCTGGACGGATCCGCTTGCCTCCGCACGGCCAGGCGGACACCCGAATGCTGCAAGCAGCATTCAGGTGTCCGCTTGCTAAGCGGAGCGGAGGCTGAACGCCGCCAAACTGATGAATTCTGACCGGATCCGCGTCCACTCAGAATGCATTAGGGCAGTACGGATGCGTTCGGGGCCGCTTGTGAGCTCTTTCAAACGGAGCTCACGAGCGGACACCCGAACGCAGGTGTGAAAGTAGCCTAACAAATAAAGTGGCCTTCTCAAAGGGCCTGAGAAAATGGCACGTGTCACGCATGAGCTGCAAAGGGATAATGTGGAATTTACACTGGGGAGTAGGCCTGCCCATCTGCAGCATTAAGAAATCATTGACCGCCTTCCTCTGCTTATACAGGCTATCTAACATATGGAGTGTGGAGCTCCAACAGGTGGAAAAGTTGCATATCAGGTGATGTTAAGGAACAGCACTGTTTTGCACGGTAAGAATTGCTGAAGTGTATGCACAGCTTCCTAGAATTTTTAACAAAATATTGCACTGTTTACTGTGCCTACATTGGAGGGCGAGGACAAGGTGGAGGATGAGGAGGCGGAGGAGGACATTGGCACAGATATCCCGGCATTGCATGTCTCCTGTCTTCATGTCAACTGTCCGTCATTTCTTTACTTTATGTCTCCTCATGAATGCCATTCCCACAGAAATTCAGCTGTATTCAGGATCATTTTATCTGACAAGTAGGAGAAGAGGAGGAAGAGACAGTTCTTTACAACAGTGTTCTGAAGTAACTAGTCCTCCTGTGGGATTAGGACAGGTATTTGTACTAATAGAACAGCTGCCATTTTATTTTTCCTAATTATTGTTCCCTAGACAAAATGAGCCATTATAAATAACAAAAGGTATTTGGGAATATATTTATAATAAAGTAATAGTTAAGTATTTTCATTTGCTTAATTTCCGGAGAACCCCTTTAAGTATGAATGGCACAGCAAGTGAACAAGATAAACGTGGCAATATAGTAGCTCCTGTTAAGACTGAATCTGACTGTCCCTCTCTGTCTCTCTCTCTATAGTGGTGATGTGTACAGTATAAGTGCTGGGAGGCGCTTCTATCCCACCCAGATAGCTCAGCTGGATGAGATAACTGAAATCCAGAAAGCTGCAGTGGTTTCAGCAAAGTGTAGTTTGCTGAGACCGTTTTGTCTAGATGTTGTTCTGGGCTAGATTTTATGTGGACTGGGGGATAGGTTTGGTAGTGGGTTCTACCAGTCCATACCCTTTCACTACATGTATTGTCTTTTGCCGGTGGTGATCGCAGGTGAAGCCTGCTGCTGTAATCAAGGAGGGATAAAACAACCCTCTGTGTATGACTTGGAGGAAGAAAGGCTGAGGAAGCCTGAGAGAGAGGGGAGCCAGAGGCTCTGTGTGGTCTCAGCCAGGTGGGCTAAGGGACCACGAGGCTTTGTAAAGCCTGAAGTTTGGGGGGGGGGGGCAGCGACGCCTATGGAAAGAGGGTCACATGGTCAGAGTCGGGAGGACTTCTGGACCATCTTCCCTCCAAGGGTGTTGGTGTGGTCACAGCCTGGAGGCTGCTGGACCGTATATGGCTGAGGAAGCAGGATGTAATCCCGTGTGTGAACGGCGCTCTATAGGTGAGGTAGAGACAACGCGTGTATTAGGCAGAGCCCAGATGGGAAGGTGAACTCTGAACTAGGTGCAGCATGATGACGCGGCACTGTCCTAGTTGGCGGCAGGACCCAGGAGTCAAACAGCAAACCTGCTATCTGACAATGCCCCCCATGGCAATGGGTCCCACCAGCACATCGCCACAAAAACAAAGGCCACCACGCAGTACTGCACCATCTGAACAGTTGTCTAACACAACATAGCCAATGCTATCAGGAACTCCAGCGAAAAGCTGGCGGGTCCATACTCGGTCATATGCAGACTCCTGCTAAATTAAAACCACCTGTAGTGAATGGGAGGAGTGCTGATACCAGGAACAAAGAAGGAAGATTAAACATTCATATACCAAGGGGAGAAACAGAGCTGGATTGCACATCCACATGCTATGCTTTGGTCTAATAAAACTAGCTTCTCAGCACAATATATAGTGTACAGCCCCCAATACTACCTGCTGTAAAAGAGGCATTAGTGTACATTTTGATCAAAAGGCATAAGCCCTTTATTACTGGTATCAGCACTCCTCCCATTCGCTACAGATGGATTTAATTCTGCAGAAGTCTGCATATAAGTGGTAATTGACCCGCAGTTCCTGATAGCAGTGGACATGTTGTGTTAGACAACTGTTCACATGGTGCAGTACTGCGTGGTGGCCTTTGTTTTTGTGGCACTGTGCTGGTGGGTCAGTGGGACCCAGTGCCATGAGTGGCATTGTCAGATAGCAGGGCTACTGTTTGACTCCTGGGTCCTGCCGCCCACTAGGGCAGTGCCGCTTTGTCACAGCACTGTGCTGCGCCTATTTGTCAGAGTAGGTCCCACTCTAAGAGGCAACCTTGACGTGGTGAGTGGGCTTATGCCTTTTGATCAAAATGTACACTAATGCCTCTTGTACAGCATGCAGTATGGGGGGCTGTACACGTTAATATAGCGCTGAGAAGTGAGTTTAATTAGATCTAAGCATAGCATTGTGGATGTGCGATCCAATTCTGTTTCTCCCCTTGATATATGCATGTCTATTTTCGATGTTTGTGTGTGATGGTGCTTTACCAGTGACCTCCACAGCATCCCGCCCCCTTATCAGTGACCTACACAGCAGCCCGCCCCTTATTAGTGACCTCCATGGTACCCCATCTCCTTAACAGTGATTTACACAACACCCCGCCCCCTTAACAGTGGCTTCTACAGCAATATGCCCCTTAACACTGACTTCCACAACAGCCTGCCCCTAGGGTGGCCAGACATCCGGTTTTAGGCTGGACAGTCCTTCTTTCAGACTCTCGGTCCTCCATTTGGCACAGGGCCTGGACGGACACAGGGATGTTCTTTTGAACAGCTCACTCTGACAGCAGCACTGTGCTGTCTGAATGTGAGCTGCAGGGAGAAAGTCACCCTCCCTTCCATTTCTCAATCACAGTTGGCTGCGAAGTGGGAGGGGGCGTGGCTTAGCGGGACCTGGGGCAGGTTTTTAAGTCCGTCTTTTGAGGGTGGCCTGAATGCCCACTTTACCTGCCCCATGAACTGTTACCTCCACAGCGCTCCGCTCCCTTAATAGTGTCATCCACAGCGCCCTGCCCCTTTAAAGCTGACCTGCAGCAGTGAAGAAAAATAGTTGTTATGGAAACCTGGTGTAAAACTGTGTGTATGTGGAGACTAAGGGCCTGCGAGCTTCTGTTGACTGATAAGGGTCATGTGACCAGGCTTCTATTGGCTAATGCATTTTTTGGGAATGTCTCACGCAGGGATAACATAGTAACATAGTAAGGCCTCATGCACACAACCGTAGTTTGTTTCCGCATCTGTTCCGTGTTTTTTTTTGCGGATAGAATGTGGACCTATTAATTTCAATGGGGCCGCAAAAGATGCGGAAAGCACTCCGTCTGCTGTCTACATCCATTGTTCAGTGATCCGCCAAAAAAATATAACCTGTCCTATTCTTGTCCGCAAAAAAAATGTTTGCGGACCCATTCAAGTCAATGGGTCCGCAAAAACAGCAGATGCACAACGGAAGACATCCGTATGTCATCTGCATCCTCATTTTTTGCGGATCCGTTGCCAAGCAACCTGGATCCAAGACCTTTGACTTAAAAAAAAAAAAAAAAGGTACAGGAAGTTCAAACTCACAGAGTTTTGGATAGTGATAAACACCTGCCACAGTTTGCCTTGTGCTTTTGGCTGTCTGCAAACCATAAAAAGATGCCACGTTGGAATGTGGACAAGTAAATTACATTGGTGCAGGAGCGTCCCGAGCTGTGGGACAGCCGCAACAATATATACCACGATCGGGTGAGGAAGGATGCATTGTGGGAGCAAGTGGCCCGTCGCATGAGGCCTTCGGAATGGGAGAAAGCAGATAGCAGAGGTCGGGATGATTTAGGTAAGTGCAAGCTATGTCGTTGTTGTGTCCTGCCCCTGTGTTGTCCCTAAATATTTTACAACTACTATATTCAGGTCATTATCATGACCCTTTTGTGGCCAGCGTTTAATTATGTACTGGCCATGTTTTAATGGATGTCTTGACTTTAGCTACAGCACACATTACATAGTAACATAGTACATAAGGCCAAAAAAATACATTTGTCCATCCAGTTCGGCCTGTCATCCTGCAAGTTGATCCAAAGGAAGGCAAAAAAAAAACTGTGAGGTAGAAGCCAATTTTCCTCACTTTAGGGGAATAAAAAAATTCCTTCCTGACTCCAATCAGGCAATCAGAATAACTCCCTGGATCAACGACCCCTCTCTAGTAGCTATAGCCTGTAATATTATTACACTCCAGAAATACATCCAGGCCCCTCTTGAACTCTTTTATTGTACTCACCATCACCACCTCCTCAGGCAGAGAGTTCCATAGTCTCACTGCTCTTACCGTAAAGAATCCTCTTCTATGTTTGTGTACAAACCTTCTTACCTCCAGACGCAGAGGATGTCCCCTAGTCACAGTTACAGTCCTGGGGATAAATAGATGATGGGAGAGCTCTCTGTACTGTCCCCTGATATATTTATACATAGTAATTAGATCTCCCCTCAGTCGTCTTTTTTCTAAAGTGAATAACCCTAATTTTGATAATCTTTCAGGTTACTGTAGTTGCCCCATTCCAGTTATTACTTTAGTTGCCCTCCTCTGGACCCTCTCCAGATCTGCTATGTCTGCCTTGTTCACAGGAGCCCAGAACTGTACACAGTACTCCATGTGTGGTCTGACTAATTATTTGTAAATTGGTAGGACTATGTTCTCATCACGGGCATCTACAGTTGCAAGAAAAAGTATGTGAACCCTTTGGAATTATATGGATTTCTGCACAAATAGGTAATAAAAATGTGATCTGATCTTCATCTAAGTCACAACAATAGACAATCACAGTCTGCTTAAACTAATAACACACAAAAAAATAAAATGTTACCATGTTTTTATTGAACAGACCATGTAAACATTCACAGTGCAGGTGGAAAAAGTTTGTGAACCCCTAGACTTATGACATCTCCAAGAGCTAATTGGATTGAGGTGTCAGCCAACTGGAGTCCAATCAATGAGATGAGATTGGAGGTGTTGGTTACAGCTGCCCTGCCCTATAAAAAACACACACTGGCTCTGGGTTTGCTTTTCACAAGAAGCATTGCATGATGTGAATGATGCCTCGCACAAAAGAGCTCTCAGAAGACCTACGATTAAGAATTGTTGACTTGCATAAAGCTGGAAAGGGTTATAAAAGTATCTCCAAAAGCCTTGCTGTTCATCAGTCCACGGTTAGACAAATTGTCTATAAATGGAGAAAGTTCAGCACTGCTGCTACTCTCCCTAGGAGTGGCCGTCCTGTAAAGATGACTGCAAGAGCACAGCGCAGACTGCTCAATGAGGTGAAGACGAATCCTAGAGTGTCAGCTAAAGACTTACAAAAGTCTCTGGCATATGCTAACATCCCTGTTAGCGAATCGACGATACGTAAAACACTAAACAAGAATGAATTTCATGGGAGGATACAACAGAGGAAGCCACTGCTGTCCAAAAAAAACCTTGCTGCACATTTACAGTTTGCACAAGAGCACCAAGATGTTCTACAGCAGTACTGGCAAAATATTCTGTGGACAGATGAAACCAAAGTTGAGTTGTTTGGAAGAAACACACAACACTATGTGTGGAGAAAAAGAGGCACAGCACACCAACATCAAAACCTCATCCCAACTGTGAAGTATGGTGATGGGGGCATCATGGTTTGGGGCTGGTTTGCTGCATCAGGGCCTGGACAGATTGCTATAATCGAAGGAAAAATGAATTCCCAAGTTTATCAAGACATTTTGCAGGAGAACTTAAGGCCATCTGTCCACCAGCTGAAGCTCAACAGAAGATGTGTGTTGCAACAGGACAACGACCCAAAGCATAGAAGTAAATCAACAACAGAATGGCTTAAACAGAAGAAAATACGCCTTCTGGAGTGGCCCAGTCAGAGTCCTGACCTCAACCCGATTGAGATGCTGTAGCATGACCTCAAGAAAGCGATTCACACCAGACATCCCAAGAATATTGCTGAACTGAAACAGTTCTGTAAAGATGAATGGTCAAGAATTACTCTTGACCGTTGTGCATGTCTGATCTGCAACTACAGTACACATTTGGTTGAAGTTATTGCTGCCAAAGGAGGTTCAACCAGTTTTTAAATCCAAGGGTTCACATACTTTTTCCACCTGCACTGTGAATGTTTACATGGTGTGTTCAATAAAAACATGGCAACATTTAATTCTTTGTGTGTTATTAGTTTAAGCAGACTGTGATTGTCTATTGTTGTGACTTAGATAAAGATCAGATCACATTTTATGACCAATTTGTGCAAAAATCCATATCATTCCAAAGGGTTCACATACTTTTTCTTGCAACTGTATGCCCCTTTTGATGCAACCATTATCTTATTGGCCTTGGCAGCAGCTGCCTGACACTGGTTTTTGCAGCTTAGTTTGCTGTTTATTACAATTCCTAGATCCTTTTCCATGTCAGTGTTACTGAGTGTTTTGCCATTTAGTATGTACGGGTGACTTGCATTATTCCTTCCCATGTGCATAACTTTACATTTGTCAGTGTTAAACCTCATCTGCCACTTATCTACCCAAGCCTCCAATCTATCCAGATCCCTCTGTAGTAGTATACTGTCCTCTTCAATGTTAATTACTTTACACAGTTTAGTGTCATCTGCGAAAATTGATATTTTACTATGCAAGCCTTCTACAAGATCATTAATAAATATATTGAAGAGAATAGGGCCTGATACTGACCCCTGAGGTACTCCACTAGTGACAGTGACCCAATCTGAGTGTGTACCATTAATAACCACCCTCTGTTTTCTATCACTAAGCCAGTTACTTACCCACATACAGACATTTTCTCCCAGTCCGAGCATTCTCATTTTATATACTAACCTTTTATGTGGTACAGTGTCAAATGCTTTGGAGAAGTCCAGATATACGACATTAGTAATGTATACCCAGCATGAGCACTTTATAGTTTTGGTCACATATGGCCCTGTTGTAATTTTTGTTCCAACATCTGTCTCCTTTCCATATAAAGTATTATTAGCAAAAGGCCTAGAACAAATAATCTAATCCTTCATGCAATTATTGTAGCTTGGATCTGCTGCTTCACATGAGTACCACAAAGTACTGTCCGACATTGGTCTGCTGTGTAATTATGTTTTTGTTGGATGCTCATGTACGTTTTTAAACACTGGAGATACCCACACATGGCCTACTGTACCATGTACTGTGCATTCTCACCTTTTAGCATTGTTTTGATATTTTTTGGGTTTGGTTGTCATATTTTAATATAAATTCTTTACAGTTTTTTGTTATAATTGATGAAATGATACATTTTTATGTCAGGTTTGCTCTTTTCACAGTCAAGAAGACAAAAACTTGGTGGAACAGCTGCCGGGACCAGTTTAGGCGGGAGCTAACAGAAAAGGGCCACCATGGGGCTGGTGGTCTCCGTAAAAGGCCTTATATCTACACTGACCAGTTGCAGTTTCTATGCCCTGTCATGGACTTGAGGCCGTAAGTTTTTTGTAAACATAAAATAGTGTTTGTAACGGTATATGTCATTGGCTAGTACCATAATATAGCAGACCTTTCTTCCAGGTTTGGTGTGCAATATATGATGGCGTTGGCCAATTACAAATGATTTATTTTAGTCACCAGATGCATAGTTCTCCCCTTTTTATAGACGCTTTTTCATAATCAGGGTGACTCGTGTTCACACCTTTTGGTTAGTTAATTTCCAAAGGTGTGGCTTTTAAGACAGTTAAAGGGGACATTCGCTTGATGTATGTCCAAGTTGGCGTGTTTACCGCCTTTTACCTATTTTCAATATTGTACTTTATAACCCGCATGAGCAAAAACCACAAAAATGTAGATATGCTTACTATGTCAAGCAATGCAAATCTACTTCTCCGTTTATATAGACCAGGGATGCTCACCCTGCGGCCCTCCAGCTGTTTGAAAAGTACATCTCTCACTATGACCTTCTGTAAGCTTATAGATGTAGGCTGTCTGAGAAGGATGGGAGTTGGAGTTTAGCAAATACCTGGAGGGCCGCAGGTTGAGCAGAGCTGATATAGAAGGTCAGAATATCAGCACTTTGTTAGCTCTCGGAATGTGTGTGAATGTTTTTGGTGCTGGACAGCTCAAAACAACCAGCTATTTGGAAATATGTTTTGGCCTATAACAAAGCCATAGTCCTTCAAAGGTTGGAATCTGTAATGTGTCCTTAAATGTTTATGGAAAACCTGAAGATTTTTTAAACTTATGTGATCTCTCGGCTCGCCTTATTGTAGACATACAGCACTATGTTTCTCATAATGCTTTTGGTGTTTTGTAATGTAATTTTTCCATAATGTAATATATGTTTTCATGTCATTTATCTATACAGTACAGTGGACAGTCTGGAGGACCCCGAGGATTCTGACTTGGGAGGGGAGGAAACGCCAGCAGTCTTTTCACCTGCTTCATCTCCTGCACCAACAACACTGGCTGAGGAGCCTATCCCACAGCCAAGAGAACCTGCTGCCATTTCTAAAGGGAGCCCACAAGAAACACACCAGCCTCAGGCCAGGCGAAGGAGGAGGAATGTCCGTCAGTCTTCCTCTGGGCAAGATACTCGGGAAATTATAGATGCTCGAGTAATCGATTTCCTTGCCCAGAGGAGGAGTGACGGACAAGAGGAATGTGTTTTGAGGGGTCTGGGGCCATTACTCTGCCGGGTCCCTATGGAGAGGCATAATATGTGTGTAGCCTCATTAGTGGTTGTGATTGAGATGTATGCCTCCCACTACCAGGGAGACATACACTCACACATTACTGAGCTACGGCATAAATTAATGAGGCAATCCTATCATCAGCCCACCATGTACCAGCATCCTCAACAGCCACCCCAAGGGCCACCTTTCCATGGCCAACAAACCTGCAGGTTCCCAGAACCAAACCCACCCCTTGGCCAGCAGAGTCATCAGGGCAGTTATGGTACATGGGCACCACATCCTGCCCAGGTTTGCCCGGGATACGCCACATCGGCCCAAGATCTTGGCCATGTCCGTCCAGGTTCTTCATCTGGCCCTGATCCTGGCCATGTCCATCCAGGTTCTTCATCTGGCCCTTATCCTGCCCAGGTCCGTACAGGTGCCTCATCTGGCCCTGATCCTGTCCAGGTGCCTCATCTGGCCCTGATCCTGTCCAGGTGCCTCATCTGTGCCTGATCCTGTCCAGGTGCCTCATCTGGCCCTGATCCTGTCCAGGTGCCTCATCTGGCCCTGATCCTGTCCAGGTGCCTCATCTGGCCCTGATCCTGCCAAGGTCCGTCCAGATCATTCATCTGGCCCTGATCCTAGCCAGGTCCGCCCAGGTCAATCATCTGGCCCTGATCCTGGCCAGGTCTGCCCAGGTTATTCATATGGGCAAGGATCCTTCACAAGAGACCTTTTTGACTTATAATTTTTGAAAATGTTATTATTTATTTAATGTTATTTGTATTTATTTTGTCTAGACAGGTATTGTCTTTGTATTTTGTTTGTGGGGCAAGGGTTTCAGTAAATACTTTAGTGCAGTAATTTATTGCGAGACAAATTACATTAAACACATTTCAACATAATAACATAGACACACACAATACTCCTAGTACAATCACTTTAATGATCCACTTACTTGCTTAATTATTACTATTTAAATGAGGTATTAGAAGGTTGTTAGGACCATAGATTAACTAGATTATTGATTTTGAATACAGTCAACTTTCAAAAGCATCTTTATAATTTATATTCAACGTCAATATGTTTATGGCCCAAAACCTCAGCCCGCAAGCCCACGTCAAGGGTCCTCATTCTCTTGCAAGTCCCTACACTCAAATACAACATAAATTCCATATTCTATCTGAAAAAATAAAATAAAATAACGAGAGCAGAAGAAATCAAACTCTGCCACGAATAGCGTCCATCTGCCATGGCAAGGACCCCTCTGGGCTGAAAAAGTAGTCTGCATAGAGTTCCCGAACTGCAATGCCTGCAGTCCCAAGTTGTCTATGCAGGGTTCTATCCAAACCTAAAACTGCTGATGTAGGAAATTCTTCCATGTCAACAGAAGAGGAAGCCTCGTAAATCCTGGTGAAGTTTTTGTAGAACACCACAAGCTTGAATCATCAGGGTAGCATTCTCCAGATCCATTTCTATGGATGACAAAAACAGCCTCCACTTGCTAGAGAGTGTTCCAAATGCGCACTCAACATACCGACGGGCACGAGTCAACCGGTAGTTGAAAATATGCCTCCTGACATCCAAACCACACTTTGGGAAGGGCCGCATAACATGGTGAGTCAATGCAAACCCTTCATCCGCCACAATCACAAATGGAGCAGGGGGACCAGAATATCCGGCAGTCTTCTGGACACAGGCAGGGCAAACAGGTTGGCACAAAGCCGCTCACCCATTCTAGAAGCACTAAAGACGCGAGCATCTGCAGTGCTTCCATAGGCCCCGATATCAACCATTAGAAACCGGTAGTTACTGTCAGCAACAGCCATGAGCACTACCAAAAAATATTGCTTATAATTGAAGAATCGGGTCCCTGAGTGAGGCTTCTTCACACGAATGTGCTTGCCATCCATTGCCCCGTTGCGGTTTGGAAACTGCGCAGCAAGATTGAAGCCCTCAGCGATTCTAACCCAATCGTCCGCCTTGGGCTGTGGCATCACTGTCTCTTGGAGTTGCTGCCAGATGACATGGCAAGTGTGACGCACAATCCGAGAAATCATTGAGGTTCCCAAAAGAAACTCAAAATTCAGGGATGCAAATGAGTTCCCAGTTGCCAGGAATCTGTAGACAAAAACAAAAAGGTGACATCATTAATTTGGGCAAAATAATGAACATGGTTCATATAATGGTTGTTAGTAGACCTATGTTACACATTCTATGTCCATTTTGTAGAGTATCATTTTATCCACAAAATGGTTTAACATCCGATAAATACTTTCAACAATAAGGGTGTGGGCCCAACTCCTACAAGCTATGTTACGCCTACTGTGGTGACGCCATTTCCATGCTGAATGTATGGGAAACGTAGAATGATGTGACCACTCAGCAGGATGATGGCATTGGCATATACCAAACTTAAAAGCTATAAATACAGGACTACCGTTCATCTTTGCATGTTATTTGTCTGGGAAACAGAAATAAAGGAAATAGACAATGGCAGAAATTAATAAGGGGCAAAGACTGGTAACTATAGCTAACATTAACACATGTCTAAGAACAGCCAGTTTAAGAACCATGTTACTCACGAGAGAAGCAGTACACATTACTGTTAAAAAATAAATCACTACATATAGATTACCTCAATGTGAAAATGAGCCTTTCCTCAGGAGTAATGCTGCGCCTCATATTGGTGTCCATGAAGGTAAGGACAGTACGTAGAGACGACAGCAAGCAATCCAAGGTAGACACTGACATCCGACAGAACGCAAAGTACTTCTCTGGATGCTGGCGAAGATCTGCGTAGAGGGTATGGCAGTGTCCTTTCCTATACCGTTGGGAACCAATGGGATGGACCCAAAATCTCCTCCTTCTACTCGGATCAGCATCCAAAAGAATGGACCGCTGTCCCCATTGCTGAGAAATAAGCCAGTGCAGTACGACCTCATCCTCTGAGTCATCCACCATGGTGAAACCAAGATGCACAACGTTAGAATCAAAGATCAGCAAAGCCAAGGAATCAAATGAAACTCTGTACCCTGGAAACACTGCAGAAAATGGCCATCAAACACTCAGATGACCAGCATATATACCTGTATCCTGGGTGTGGATAGTAAAATCACACAAATTCCTGCTTCTATTTTTTCTGCGGTCTGCAAAAAAAATTGAAGACACACGGACACTAAAAAACGGAACAACGGATCCGCAATTTGCAGACCGCAATAAACGGAAAACACAACGGAAAATAAAAACGGAACAACGGATCCGCAATTTGAAGACCGCAAAACACATATGGTCGTGTGCATGAGGCCTAACATGGTTTATAAGGCCCAAAAAAGACATCTGTCCATCCAGTTCGGCCAGTTATCCTGCAAATTGATCCAGAGGAAGGCAAAAAAAAAAACTGTGAGGTAGAAGACAAAATTCCTTCCCGTATCCAATCAAGCAATCAGAATAACTCCCTGGATCAATGAGCCATGTCTAGTAGCTATAGCCTGTAATATTATTACACTCCAGAAATACATCCAGCCCCTTGAACTCTTTTAGTGAACTAACCACCTCCTCAAGCAGAGAGTTCCATAGTCTCACTGCTCTTAGGGCTCTTTCACACTTGCGTTGTCCGGATCCGGCATGTACTCCACTTGCCGGAATTACACTCCGGATCCGGAAAAACGCAAGTGTACTGAAAGCATTTGAAGACGGAACCGTCTTCAAAATGCTTTCAGTGTTACTATGGCACCCAGGACGCTATTAAAGTCCTGGTTGCCATAGTAGGAGCGGGGAGCGAGGGAGCGGTATACTTACAGTCCGTACGGCTCCCGGGGCGCTCCAGAATGACGTCAGGGCGCCCCATGCGCATGGATGACGTGTGCCAATGCGATCACATGATCCATGTGCTTGGGGCGCCCTGACGTCACTCTGGAGCGCCCCGGGAGCCGCACGGACGGTAAGTATGCTGCTCCCCCGCTCCCCACTACACTTTACCATGGCTGCCAGGACTTTAGCGTCCCGGCAGCCATGGTAACCATTCAGAAAAAGCTAAATGTCGGCTCCAGCAATGCGCCGAAACGACGTTTAGCTTAAGGCCGGATCCGGATCAATGCCTTTCAATGGGCATTAATTCCGGATCCGGCATTGCGGCAAGTGTTTCGGATTTTTGGCCGGAGCAAAAAGCGCAGCATGCTGCGGTATTTTCTCCGGCCAAAAAACGTTCCGTTCCGGAACTGAAGACATCCTGATGCATCCTGAACGGATTTCACTCCATTCAGAATGCATTAGGATAATCCTGATCAGGATTCTTCCGGCATAGAGCCCCGACGACGGAACTCTATGCCGGAAGAAAAGAACGCAGGTGTGAAAGAGCCCTTACCGTATCTTTTTGAACAGCTCACTCTCAAACAGCAGCACTGTGCTGTCTGAGTGTGAGCTGCAGGGAGTAAGTCCCCCTCCTTCCCACACCTGCAGCTGACAGAAGTTGATTTTTAACTTGATTTATTTCAATCCCTGTTGGCTACGGAGTGGGAGGGGGCGTAGCTTAGCGGGACCTGGGGCAGGGTTTTAAGTCCGTATTTTGAGGGTTGCCTGAATGCCCACCCTACCTGCCACCTGAACTGTGACCTCCACAGCACTCCACTCCCTTAACAGTCTCATCCACAACGCCCTGCCCCTTTTAAAGCTGATCTGCAGCAGTGAAGAAAAATGGCTGGGTTGTTATGGAAACCAGGTGTAAAACTGTGTGTATGTGGAGACTAAAGACCTGCGAGCTTCTATTGGCTGATAAGGGACATGTGATGTGCCATATTTGCATTTTTTGGGAATATTTCAGGAACGGTACGTCCTAGAGAGCTCAGACCCGGTCTAAAACCTTCCCGGACACCTGATGTACCTGTGTGCCAATTTTCATGATTGTAAATGTGGCAGTGCGGATTCCTTTAGCAGACATACATACACACATACAGTACAGACCAAAAGTTTGGACACACCTTCTCATTCAAAGAGTTTTCTTTATTTTCATGACTATGAAGACATCAAAACTACGAATTAACACATGTGGAATTATATACATAACAAACAAGTGTGAAACAACTGAAAATATGTCATATTCTAGGTTCTTCAAAGTAGCCACCTTTTTCTTTGATTACTGCTTTGCACACTCTTGGCATTCTCTTGATGAGCTTCAAGAGGTAGTCCCCTGAAATGGTCTTCCAACAGTCTTGAAGGAGTTCCCAGAGATGCTTAGCACTTGTTGGCCCTTTTGCCTTCACTCTGCGGTCCAGCTCACCCCAAACCATCTCGATTGGGTTCAGGTCTGGTGACTGTGGAGGCCAGGTCATCTGGCGCAGCACCCCATCACTCTCCTTCATGGTCAAATAGCCCTTACTTTCAAAGTTTTCCCAATTTTTCGGCTGACTGACTGACCTTCATTTCTTAAAGTAATGATGGCCACTCGTTTTTCTTTACTTAGCTGCTTTTTTCTTGCCATAATACAAATTCTAACAGTCTATTCAGTAGGACTATCAGCTGTGTATCCACCTGACTTCTCCGGAAGTAATTTGAGTCAATTCAGAAATTCCTACACTACAATGACAATTCACAGTGCCCACCCCAAAACGACCCAACATTTGACCGTCTATTGAAAGTTAGGCCTGTCATTGACCATTTTAACACCAAGTTTGCTGAGGTGTACAACCCCGATAAAAATGAATGTGTAGATGAGTCCCTATTACTCTTCAAAGGGAGGATTACATTCCGCCAGTACCTGCCTAGCAAATGAGCAAGGTATGGCATAAAGTTCTACAAACTTTGTGAGAGTAGCTCTAGGTACACCCACAAGTTCCGCATTTACAAAGGGAAAGATTCCCAGATAGAACAACAAGAATTCCCCCCCATCCTAGGAGTTAGTGGGAAGATCGTGTGGGACTTACTGCACCCACTGCTGGATAAGGGTTACCACCTCTATGTGGATAACTATTATACCAGCATACCCCTTTTCACATCCCTAACTCCCAGAGGTACTGTGGCTTGCGGCACAGTGCACAGAAATCAGAGAGGCCTTCCCTAGATCCCTGGTAGGGCAACCACTGAGAATGGGTGAAAGTAGGGCTCTCCTCCATGAGAACATGCTAGCGGTTAAGTACAAGAGTGACGTCTTTGTACTTACCACCATTCACACAAACGCCAGCTCCCCTGCCCTTGTACATGGTACCACTACCACTGTCCCCATACCAGTTTGTATCCTGGACTACAACAGGCACATGGGAGGGGTGGATCTTTCAGATCAACTTCTGAAGCTCTACAGTGCCACACAAAAAATGAAAGTGTGGTACAAAAAGCTGGCCGTACACATCGTACAGATGGGCTATTTCAATCTGCAGGCCGCACAGGAAAATTACTTCAGTTCCAAGAGGTGGTGATTAGAGTTGAGCGAACCCGAACTGTAAAGTTCGGGTTCATACCGAACTTTCAGTGTTTCGGCACCCGGACCCGAACCCGAACATTTACGTAAAAGTTCGCGTTTGGTGTTCGGCGATTTTTATGGCACTTTTTGAAAGGCTGCAAAAAATCAACAAGCGTCATACTACTTGCCCCAAAATGCCATCACAGCCATGCCTACTATTGGCATGGCTGTGATTGGCCAACTGCAGCATGTGACCCAGCCTCTATTTAAGCTGGAGTCACGTAGCGCCGCCCATCACTCTGCTCGGATTA
The DNA here is from genome assembly GCF_905171765.1 of Bufo bufo. NCBI lineage: Eukaryota > Metazoa > Chordata > Amphibia > Anura > Bufonidae > Bufo > Bufo bufo. The sequence goes on along the minus strand of NC_053391.1, from coordinate 518,334,187 downwards.
GTGTAGGGAGAGGCTCCAGCTGTTGGAGGGAGAGATCAGGGAGAAATCTTATCAAGAACTGTTTTTTGTACTCAGCGATCTACAGCAAATGTGTTTTGTGGGTGCAGTGCACAATTTTTTAAATTATATATAAACCAACACTGTTTCCCTATTATTTATCAAGTATGTGATCCATTATCACTCATAGCGTAACCAATAAAAGATATATAGATCTATGTAAATTCCAAATCCCAACTCAAGCAACAAGATTTTATACAAAATCACTGATGTTTATTAATACAAAATAGAGTTGTGACCACTGGCCACACAGACATTAAGAACACTTAAAATGTCATTCAGACCGCAAATGTGTGGTAATTACAATACATATACGTAAAGTGCAAGTGCTAAAATACTCTACAGCAATAAGATACAGTCAGTGCCTAGCAGGGAGTATTATCCTGTCTATGATATATTATCAAAAGGTCAAACAGTGGACCCTAGACTCTATGGACATCAACTCACACTATGTTATCTGAGAAGTAGTATAATGAACACAAGGTAAAGCATACTGACCAAAGTATCTACCAAAACACTAGAAGTCCGTGCCCCGACGCGCATTTCGCCGTCAGCTTTTTCAAGGGGTAATGACAAGCACTTCATAGCCGGGTATATATAGTCCCTATGATGGGCGGAATCATATCCACCTAACCAATAGATCAAGGGCACACTGATGAGGAGGTAGATTCCCACAAATTCCTCACCTGTATAGTACAACCTCACTTGCCTCGTGTATTATGGCGCACGAACCGCCGCGCACCACCGATGCCCGCGTACGCGGCCGTAGCAATGACGCAGGACGGCCACGCTCATCAGAGCACCGAGCGTCCTACGTCAGAGCCAGGACCGCGTCAGCGCGCCCGCGGCTGCGCAGAAGGACGCGCGCACTACGAGCTCCATATAGGGTGAGGGAAGATCAATATCATAAATCCTCTCTCCATCAATGCGCTCTTTATCCAAAAACATATATACATACACATGTGGATACACTGTTTACCTCCATGAGTATTATTCGGTTGACCATATATTTGTAAGAAAATATATTGCTATAGATATGCATAATTGCTAAAAAGTATAAAGTGAATCTAAAATAAGTGAGGCTATATATAAAGAACCATACGAATTTAAAGTGTAAACTCCCTAAAGGCAATGGCTATGCCACTAGTGATATAGTGTTATAAAGAAGCATATACCATATACATATTAAACAATTCATTATTATACAGATAAATAGATAAATGACCTACATGATTCCTATTCCATATATCAAGAATAAAAATATGACATAATCATTATATATGTGACCATAATGGTGCAAAAATACATATAATCATAAAACAAAAATCTATATATCATGCCTGATCAAGATATGACAGGATCGGCATGAACAAACAATATAAGTGTAATACATAATTATTATAAGGGTGAAAATTAATAAAGCATACAATTACTTCCATCCTCAATTAGTCAGGACATATAGTTTTAACATCAAGTGCCTATATTCAAACAAGCATAATTAAAATTTATAACATAATGCATATATATAGAGCTGATTGACCGCAGTACACAAAGCGGTCCACTGGTCTGTAGATATTATACATAAGAAGGTGTATCCTCATGGAGGGAGCGGTTTTCCGACTTTACGACCTTAGTACATGCATATCCTACATATGAGGTAGAAACAAAACCATATTAGTGGACATAGTTCATTTATCACACCTCAGGAACCCGGCTAGAAAGGACCTAAAAACATAGACATCCTAATACTCTAAAACACCACATATCAGGGATGATGCTGCACCCTACAAAAACGAAGCAAATGGAATTTTGTCATTCAGGCCGAATGGCACCTGAGTGTTCAGTTTCACAATCCACTTGCTTTCAACCTGCTCCAACCGTTTGAACAAATCACCACCACGCGCACCCAGGGAGACCCTGTCTATCCCCCTAAATTTTAAATCTTGCCAACAATTATTGTGTTTTTGACGGAAATGCTTTGCAATAGGTTTTAATTTTACAAGTTTGTCTCTGTCTCCATCAGCAATTTTGGCAGCCGCCCTAATATCTTTTTGATGTTCCTGTATGCGGACCCGGAATTCACGGGTCGTCATACCAATATATATCAGGCCACATGGACATGTGGCGTGATATATGACTCCTGTGACACTACAATTAATAAAATGGACAATATTGTAGCTCATTTTGCCTGAGGAGTCTTCAAAGGTCTTGGTCTTAATAATAGCTCTACATGTGGTACAATGACCAATAGTGACTCCTCACCAAAATGTCCCTAAGATTCTTACTGCGTTTGGCCACAAATAAAGGGGTAGATGTAATTATTTTCCCCAAGTCCACATCCGATTTTAGGATGGGCCAAAATTTTTAAAAATATTCTCTCATATTGTACCATTGTGTATTGTAGTTGGTTATCATACGTATAGTAGATGTCACCGGGTCAACCCGAGCCTTTGGGGATAACAGAGATTCCCTTGATGCGGTGGTGGCGCGCATATAACCACGTTGTATATCACTTTGATTGTAACCCCGTTGTGTGAATCGATTTTTTAAGGTATCAGATTCCCATTCAAATTCGCCTCTTGATGTACAGATCCGTCTTGCCCTTAAGAATTGACCAATCGGTATTGAGTTTTTTTGATGTTTGGGATGGAATGAAGTCGCATGAAGCAGAGAGTTAACAGCAGTAGATTTCCTATGGATCGAAGTTTTTAGGTCACCATTAGTTGTTACTTTAATGTTTATGTCCAAAAAGTCAATTTCTTTTTGACTTACCACTTTAGTAAGAGTGATATTCCATTTGTTCACATTTAATTTCTCTAAAAATAAATCCAAAGACACCCGTGACCCCTGCCATATAAACAAAACATCATCAATAAATCTCATCCATGATATTACTTCCCCATCAACTTCATCCATAGATGCCTGCACACATTGCCGTTCCCAATTGCCCAAAAATGTATTAGCGTACGAGGGTGCGCATTTCGCACCCATCGCCACTCCTTGTAGTTGTAAATAATGTTGGTCTTTAAACAAAAAATAACTATGCCTCAGTATGTAATCTAGAAGCTTCATCAAAAGGTCAATCAAGTCCTGTGGGAGGTTTCTTGTACGCAAAAAGAAGCAAGAGGATTCTAAACCTTTATCGTGTGAAATACACGTATATAGTGATTCAACATCACATGTTATTAAAAACATGTTGTCTTCCATTTTGATGTTCTCCAGACGTTTTAAAACGTCCGTCGAATCACGAATATACGAGGGCAAACTCTCCACACATGGTTTTAAATAAAAATCCAAGAACTGACATACCGGTTCATTCAGACCGCCACACCCCGAGACAATAGGTCTCCCAGGAGGTTTTGTGGAGGATTTATGGACTTTCGGTAGTAAATATAGGGTCGGAATGACCGGAAATTTGGTTATGAGACTCTGATATACCGATTTTGTGATTACACTGTCTTCCACCCCTCTTGATAGGATGTCCTCCAACTGGAATTTGAATTCAACTGTTGGATTTGTTGATAATCGTTCATAACTAGAGTTGAGCGAACACCTGAATGTTCGGGTTCGAGAAGTTCGGCCGAACTTCCCGGAAATGTTCGGGTTCGGGATCCGAACCCGAACCCGAACCGAACTTCGTCCCGAACCCCATTGAAGTCAATGGGGACCCGAACTTTTGGGCACTAAAAAGGCTGTAAAACAGCCCAGGAAAGAGCTAGAGGGCTGCAAAAGGCAGCAACATGTAGGTAAATCCCCTGCAAACAAATGTGGATAGGGAAATGAATTAAAATAAAAATTAAAAAAATAAAAATGACCCAATATCAATTGGACAGAGGTCCCATAGCAGAGAATCTGGCTTCACATCAGCAGAGAATCAGTCTCTTCATGCCATAGCAAAGAATCTGGCTTCATGTCAGCAGAGAATCAGTCTCTTCATGCCATAGCAGAGAATCTGGCTTCATATCACCCACCACTGGAACAGGCCACTGTCACACATTTAGTCCCAGGCACCCAGGCAGAGGAGAGAGGTCCCGTAACAGAGTATCTGGCCTTATGTCAGCGCAGAATCAGTCTTCATGTCATAGCAGAGAATCAGGCTTCACGTCACCCACCACTGGAACAGGCCACTGTCACACATTTAGACCCAGGCACCCAGGCAGAGGAGAGAGGTCCCGTAACAGAGAATCTGGCCTTATGTCAGCGCAGAATCTGTCTTCATGTCATAGCAGAGAATCAGGCTTCACGTCACCCACCACTGGAACAGGCCACTGTCACACATTTAGGCCCAGGCACCCAGGCAGAAGAGAGAGGTCCCGTAACAGAGAATCTGGCCTTATGTCAGCGCAGAATCAGTCTTCATGTCATAGCAGAGAATCAGGCTTCACGTCACCCACCACTGGAACAGGCCACTGTCACACATTTAGGCCCAGGCACCCAGGCAGAGGAGAGAGGTCCCGTAACAGAGAATCTGGCCTTATGTCAGCGCAGAATCAGTCTTCATGTCATAGCAGAGAATCAGGCTTCACGTCACCCACCACTGGAACAGGCCACTGTCACATATTTAGGCCCAGGCACCCAGGCAGAGGAGAGAGGTCCCGTAACAGAGAATCTGGCCTTATGTCAGCACAGAATCTGTCTTCATGTCATAGCAGAGAATCAGGCTTCACGTCACCCACCACTGGAACAGGCCACTGTCACATATTTAGGCCCAGGCACCCAGGCAGAGGAGAGAGGTCGCGTAACAGAGAATCTGGCTTCATGTCAGCACAGAATAAGTCTTCATGTCATAGCAGAGAATCAGGCTTCACGTCACCCACCACTGGAACAGGCCACTGTCACACATTTAGGCCCCGGCACCCAGACAGAGGAGAGGTTCATTCAACTTTGGGTTGCCCCGCAATATAATGGTAAAATTAAATTAAAAATAGTATTGAATGAGGAAGTGCCCTGGAGTAGAATAATATATTGTTAAGGGGAGGTAGTTAATATCTAATCTGCACAAGGGATGGACAGGTCCTGTGGGATCCATGCCTGGTTCATTTTTATGAACGTCAGCTTGTCCACATTGGCTGTAGACAGGCGGCTGCGTTTGTCTGTAATGACGCCCCCTGCCGTGCTGAATACACGTTCAGACAAAACGCTGGCCGCCGTGCAGGCCAGCACCTCCAAGGCATAAAAGGCTAGCTCTGGCCACGTGGACAATTTAGAGACCCAGAAGTTGAATGGGGCCGAACCATCAGTCAGTACGTGGAGGGGTGTGCACAGGTACTGTTCCACCATGTTAGTGAAATGTTGCCTCCTGCTAACACGTTCCGTATCAGGTGGTGGTGCAGTTAGCTGTGGCGTGTTGACAAAACTTTTCCACATCTCTGCCATGCTAACCCTGCCCTCAGAGGAGCTGGCCGTGACACAGCTGCGTTGGCGACCTCTTGCTCCTCCTCTGCCTTCGCCTTGGGCTTCCACTGGTTCCCCTGTGACATTTGGGAATGCTCTCAGTAGCGTGTCTACCAACGTGCGCTTGTACTCGCGCATCTTCCTATCACGCTCCAGTGTTGGAAGTAAGGTGGGCACATTGTCTTTGTACCGGGGATCCAGCAGGGTGGCAACCCAGTAGTCCGCACACGTTAAAATGTGGGCAACTCTGCTGTCGTTGCGCAGGCACTGCAGCATGTAGTCGCTCATGTGTGCCAGGCTGCCCAGAGGTAAGGACAAGCTGTCCTCTGTGGGAGGCGTATCGTCATCGTCCTGTGTTTCCCCCCAGCCACGCACCAGTGATGGGCCCGAGCTGCTTTGGGTGCCACCCCGCTGTGAACATGCTTCATCCTCATACTCCTCCACCTCCTCCGCATCCTCGTCCTCCTCGTCCTCCAGTAGTGGGCCCTGTCTGGCCACATTTGTACCTGGCCTCTGGTGTTGCAAAAAACCTCCCTCTGAGTCACTTCGAAGAGACTGGCCTGAAAGTGCTAAAAATGACCCCTCTTCCTCCTCTTCCTCCTGGGCCACCTCCTCTTCCATCATCGCCCTAAGTGTTTTCTCAAGGAGACATAGAAGTGGTATTGTAACGCTAATAACGGCGTCATCGCCACTGGCCATGTTGGTGGAGTACTCGAAACAACGCAACAGGGCACACAGGTCTCGCATGGAGGCCCAGTCATTGGTGGTGAAGTGGGTCTGATCCGCAGTGCGACTGACCCGTGCGTGCTGCAGATGAAACTCCACTATGGCCTGCTGCTGCTCGCACAGTCTGTCCAGCATATGCAAGGTGGAGTTCCACCTGGTGGGTACGTCGCATATGAGGCGGTGAGCGGGAAGGCCGAAGTTACGCTGTAGCGCAGACAGGCGAGCAGCGGCAGGGTGTGAACGCCGGAAGCGTGAACAGACGGCCCGCACTTTATGCAGCAGCTCTGACATGTCGGGGTAGTTGCGAATAAACTTCTGCACCACCAAATTCAGCACATGCGCCAGGCAAGGGATGTGTGTCAAACCGGCTAGTCCCAGAGCTGCAACGAGATTTCGCCCATTATCGCACACCACCAGGCCGGGCTTGAGGCTCACCGGCAGCAACCACTCGTCGGTCTGTTGTTCTATACCCCCCCACAACTCCTGTGGGGTGTGGGGCCTGTCCCCCAAACATATGAGTTTCAGAATGGCCTGCTGACGTTTACCCCGGGCTGTGCTGAAGTTGGTGGTGAAGGTGTGTGGCTGACTGGATGAGCAGGTGGAAGAAGAGGAGGAGGAAGCTGAGTAGGAGGAGGAGGAGACAGGAGGCAAAGAATGTTGCCCTGCGATCCTTGGCGGCGGAAGGACGTGCGCCAAACAGCTCTCCGCCTGGGGCCCAGCCGCCACTACATTTACCCAGTGTGCAGTTAGGGAGATATAGCGTCCCTGGCCGTGCTTACTGGTCCATGTATCTGTGGTTAGGTGGACCTTGCCACAGATGGCGTTGCGCAGTGCACACTTGATTTTATCGGACACTTGTTTGTGCAGGAAAGGCACTGCTCTCTTGGAGAAGTAGTGGCGGCTGGGAACAACATACTGTGGGACAGCAAGTGACATGAGCTGTTTGAAGCTGTGTGTGTCCACCAGCCTAAATTACAGCATTTCATAGGCCAGAAGTTTAGAAATGCTGGCATTCAGGGCCAGGGATCGAGGGTGGCTAGGTGGGAATTTACGCTTTCTCTCAAATGTTTGTGAGATGGAGAGCTGAACGCTGCCGTGTGACATGGTTGAGATGCTTGGTGACGCAGGTGGTGGTGTTGGTGGTACATCCCATGTTTGCTGGGCGGCAGGTGCCAACGTTCCTCCAGAGTCAGAGGAAGAGGCCGAGGCGGCGGCAGCAGCAGCAGAAGAGGCCGAGGCGGCGGCAGCAGCAGAAGAGGCCGAGGCGGCAGCAGCAGAAGAGGTAGCAGGGGGAGCCTGAGTGACTTCCTTGTTTTTAAGGTGTTTACTTCACTGCAGTTCATGCTTTGCATGCAGGTGCCTGGTCATGCAGGTTGTGCTAAGGTTCAGAACGTTAATGCCTCGCTTCAGGCTCTGATGGCACAGCGTGCAAACCACTCGGGTCTTGTCGTCAGCACATTGTTTGAAGAAGTGCCATGCCAGGGAACTCCTTGAAGCTGCCTTTGGGGTGCTCGGTCCCAGATGGCGGCGGTCAGTAGCAGGCGGAGTCTCTTGGCGGCGGGTGTTCTGATTTTGCCCACTGCTCCCTCTTTTGCTACGCTGTTGGATCGGTCTCACCACTGCCTCTTCCTCCGAACTGTGAAAGTCAGTGGCACGACCTTCATTCCATGTGGGGTCTAGGACCTCATCGTCCCCTGCATCGTCTTCCACCCAGTCTTGATCCCTGACCTCCTGTTCAGTCTGCACACTGCAGAAAGACGCAGCAGTTGGCACCTGTGTTTCGTCGTCATCAGAGACGTGCTGAGGTGGTATTCCCATGTCCTCATCATCAGGAAAAATAAGTGGTTGTGCGTTAGTGCATTCTATCTCTTCCACCCCTGGGGAAGGGCTAGGTGGATGCCCTTGGGAAACCCTGGCAGCAGAGTCTTCAAACAGCATAAGAGACTGCTGCATAACTTGAGGCTCACACAGTTTCCCTGATATGCATGGGGGTGATGTGACAGACCGATGGGCTTGGTTTTCATGCGCCATCTGTGCGCTTTCTGCAGAAGACTGGGTGGGAGATAATGTGAACGTGCTGGATCCACTGTTGGCCACCCAATTGACTAATGCCTGTACCTGCTCAGGCCTTACCATTCTTAGAACGGCATTGGGCCCCACCAAATATCGCTGTAAATTCTGCTGGCTACTGGGACCTGAGGTAGTTGGTTCACTAGGACGTGTGGCTGTGGCAGAACGGCCACGTCCTCTCCCAGCACCAGAGGGTCCACTAACACCACCACGACCATGTCCACGTCCGCGTCCGCGTCCCTTATTAGATGTTTTCCTCATTGTTCCCGTTCACCACAATTTTGAGAATGGCAAATTTGGGAATAGTTTTTCAACCCAGAACAAAAAGTGTGCTTTTACGGTGACTACAAATAACTTGACCAGCTAAAACAGTACAGATTTGGTTGAATAGAAATGTCAGGCCTGTTTTTTTTTTGCGCTGTGTGACAGGTATAGGTTTAATCACAGAATCAGACTTCTATCTGCACGGTAGCGTGTGTCTTAGGTTTTTCTGAATGACACTATCAGCACCTTCAATGTAAGATATCATATTTGGGATAGATTTCAAGTAGGCCTCATATACCAGAAACTAGTTATTTTGAGAATGGCAAATTTGGGAATAGTTTTTCAACCCAGAACAAAAAATGTGCTTTTACGAACACTACAAATAACTTGACCAGCTAAAATATACAGATTTGGTTGAATAGAAATGACAGGCCTGTTTTTTTTTTTTGCGCTGTGTGACAGGTATAGGTTTAATCACAGAATCACACTTCTATCTGCACGGTAGCTTGTGTCTTAGGTTTTTCTGAATGACACTATCAGCACCTTCAATGTAAGATATCCTTTTTGGGATAGATTTCAAGTAGGCCTCATATACCAGAAACTAGTTATTTTGAGAATGGCAAATTTGGGAATAGTTTTACAACCCAGAACAAAAAGTGCTTTTACGGTGACTACAAATAACTTGACCAGCTAAAACAGTACAGATTTGATTGAATAGAAATGTCAGGCCTGTTTTTTTTTTGCGCTGTGTGACAGGTATAGGTTTAATCACAGAATCAGACTTCTATCTGCACGGTAGCGTGTGTCTTAGGTTTTTCTGAATGACACTATCAGCACCTTCAATGTAAGATATCCTTTTTGGGATAGATTTCAAGTAGGCCTCATATACCAGAAACTAGTTATTTTGAGAATGGCAAATTTGGGAATAGTTTTTCAACCCAGAACAAAAAATGTGCTTTTACGAACACTACAAATAACTTGACCAGCTAAAATAGTACAGATTTGGTTGAATAGAAATGTCAGGCCTGTTTTTTTTTTTTGCGCTGTGTGACAGGTATAGGTTTAATCACAGAATCACACTTCTATCTGCACGGTAGCGTGTGTCTTAGGTTTTTCTGAATGACACTATCAGCACCTTCAATGTAAGATATCCTTTTTGGGATAGATTTCAAGTAGGCCTCATATACCAGAAACTAGGTATTTTGAGAATGGCAAATTTGGGAATAGTTTTTCAACCCAGAACAAAAAGTGTGCTTTTACGGTCACTACAAATAACTTGACCAGCTAAAACAGTACAGATTTGGTTGAATAGAAATGTCAGGCCTGTTTTTTTTTTGCGCTGTGTGACAGGTATAGGTTTAAACACAGAATCAGACTTCTATCTGCACGGTAGCGTGTGTCTTAGGTTTTTCTGAATGACACTATCAGCACCTTCAATGTAAGATATCCTTTTTGGGATAGATTTCAAGTAGGCCTCATATACTAGAAACTAGTTATTTTGAGAATGGCAAATTTGGGAATAGTTTTTCAACCCAGAACAAAAAGTGTGCTTTTACGGTCACTACAAATAACTTGACCAGCTAAAACAGTACAGATTTGGTTGAATAGAAATGTCAGGTCTATTTTTTAGGCGCTGGGTGACAGGCTCAGCCTGCACCAGATGTAGTATATGGCCAAAAAATAACCAGACTGTTGATGGTTAAATGCACTTCGGTGACACAGGCTCAGCCTGCAGCTGATGTACAGGGAGTGCAGAATTATTAGGCAAGTTGTATTTTTGAGGATTAATTTTATTATTGAACAACAACCATGTTCTCAATGAACCCAAAAAACTCATTAATATCAAAGCTGAAGTTTTTAGTTTGTTTTCAGTTTTAGCTATTTTAGGGGGATATCTGTGTGTGCAGGTGACTATTACTGTGCATAATTATTAGGCAACTTAACAAAAAACAAATATATACCCATTTCAATTATTTATTTTTACCAGTGAAACCAATATAACATCTCAACATTCACAAATATACATTTCTGACATTCAAAAACAAAACAAAAACAAATCAGTGACCAATATAGCCACCTTTCTTTGCAAGGACACTCAAAAGCCTGCCATCCATGGATTCTGTCAGTGTTTTGATCTGTTCACCATCAACATTGCGTGCAGCAGCAACCACAGCCTCCCAGACACTGTTCAGAGAGGTGTACTGTTTTCCCTCCTTGTAAATCTCACATTTGATGATGGACCACAGGTTCTCAATGGGGTTCAGATCAGGTGAACAAGGAGGCCATGTCCTTAGATTTTCTTCTTTTATACCCTTTCTTGCCAGCCACGCTGTGGAGTACTTGGACGCGTGTGATGGAGCATTGTCCTGCATGAAAATCATGTTTTTCTTGAAGGATGCAGACTTCTTCCTGTACCACTGCTTGAAGAAGGTGTCTTCCAGAAACTGGCAGTAGGACTGGGAGTTGAGCTTGACTCCATCCTCAACCCGAAAAGGCCCCACAAGCTCATCTTTGATGATACCAGCCCAAACCAGTACTCCACCTCCACCTTGCTGGCGTCTGAGTCGGACTGGAGCTCTCTGCCCTTTACCAATCCAGCCACGGGCCCATCCATCTGGCCCATCAAGACTCACTCTCATTTCATCAGTCCATAAAACCTTAGAAAAATCAGTCTTGAGATATTTCTTGGCCCAGTCTTGACGTTTCAGCTTGTGTGTCTTGTTCAGTGGTGGTCGTCTTTCAGCCTTTCTTACCTTGGCCATGTCTCTGAGTATTGCACACCTTGTGCTTTTGGGCACTCCAGTGATGTTGCAGCTCTGAAATATGGCCAAACTGGTGGCAAGTGGCATCTTGGCAGCTGCACGCTTGACTTTTCTCAGTTCATGGGCAGTTATTTTGCGCCTTGGTTTTTCCACACGCTTCTTGCGACCCTGTTGACTATTTTGAATGAAACGCTTGATTGTTCGATGATCACGCTTCAGAAGCTTTGCAATTTTAAGAGTGCTGCATCCCTCTGCAAGATATCTCACTATTTTTGACTTTTCTGAGCCTGTCAAGTCCTTCTTTTGACCCATTTTGCCAAAGGAAAGGAAGTTGCCTAATAATTATGCACACCTGATATAGGGTGTTGATGTCATTAGACCACACCCCTTCTCTTTACAGAGATGCACATCACCTAATATGCTTAATTGGTAGTAGGCTTTCGAGCCTATACAGCTTGGAGTAAGACAACATGCATAAAGAGGATGATGTGGTCAAAATACTCATTTGCCTAATAATTCTGCACGCAGTGTAGTATATGGCCAAAAAATAACCAGACTGTTGATGGTTAAATGCACTTCGGTGACACAGGCTCAGCCTGCAGCTGATGTAGGATATAGCAAAAAATAACCACACTATTGATGGTTAAATGCACTTGGGTGACACAGGCTCAGCCTGCAGCTGATGTAGGATATAGGTGGTTAAATACACTTGGTGATAGCTTGTGCTGGCGCACCACAAGCCACAAAATGGCCGCCGATCACCCCAGAAAAAAGTGATATAAAAACGCTCTGGGCAACCTAACAAAAGTGAGCAATTCAATATCAGCACTTCAATGATCCACAGCTGCAGATCGATCACAGAATGAAGTCTTTTGGAGGAGTTAATCTGCCTAATCCGGCCCTAACGTCGCAGCTGCAACCTCTCCCTATGCTTGAATCAGCAGAGTGACGTGCAGCGCTACGTGACCCAAGCTTATATAGAGGCTGGGTCACATGCTGCACTGGCCAATCACAGCCATGCCAATAGTAGGCAAGGCTGTGATGGCCTCTTGGGGCAAGTAGTATGACGCTTGTTGATTGGCTGCTTTGCAGCCTTTCAAAAAGCGCCAAGAAAGCGCCGAACACCGAACCCGAACCCGGACTTTTACGAAAATGTTCGGGTTCGGGTCCGTGTCACGGACACCCCAAAATTCGGTACGAACCCGAACTATACAGTTCGGGTTCGCTCATCCCTATTCATAACACATCCTATCCCGCAATTGCCTAAATACTTCAGTTTCATACATATCCGTAGGCCAGACGACCACATTTCCACCCTTATCAGCTGGTTTAATTACCACATTTTTCATTTTCTTTAATTCCTGTATGGCCAGTCGCTGATTTTTGGACACATTATCATATGGCCTACTGGCAGGTAGTCTATACAACTCCTGCACCACCATCTTAACAAAGGTTTCGATGGCGGAGTTGCATGACAGGGGTGGAAATGTGGTCGACCGACCACGGGTAAAAGGCGAAAATTTGGGCATGCCTACCTCTTGTTCCAGAAGTAGAGATTCTAGCGCTCGAAGCGCCTCCAATTCCTCCGGGGCTGAAAAGACATCAAGGTCATTTTTAGAAAAGTGTTTTTTGTAGATTAGTTTATGTGCAAAAAGGAAGGTATCCTTTATTGCAGTAAAATTGTCATAGATGGAGACCGGACTAAAGGTTAGTCCGAGTGATAGTACCTCAATCTGTGCCACAGTAAGTGGTATATCAGATAAATTAATTACCTTTAATTCCCCACCATAGTTCTCCTCAGGGTTGTATTTACATTTCACAGGTGTTCGTGTGTGATATTGTCTCGACACATGCTGAGGTGAAATATCTGATCTTTGTCCGTCCTGTGATCGTGTTTGGGATCGTGTTTGGGATCTTTGGGATTGTTGAGATATCCCACTATTAACGGATGCTGAAGAGCTGTTGCCAGAAGTCATCAGCCTGCGTTTATATTGCCAGCGGAACACCCTACTTTGCTAGTGATCCGCAACATCCCGTTGGAATTTTTTGGCCTTCATATCCTGGATATGTATGAAACTGAAGTATTTAGGCAATTGTGGGATAGGATGTGTTATGAACGATTATCAACAAATCCAAGAGTTGAATTCAAATTCCAGTTGGAGGACATCCTATCAAGAGGGGTGGAAGACAGTGTAATCACAAAATCGGTATATCAGAGTCTCATAACCAAATTTCCGGTCATTCCGACCCTATATTTACTACCGAAAGTCCATAAATCCTCCACAAAACCTCCTGGGAGACCTATTGTCTCGGGGTGTGGCGGTCTGAATGAACCGGTATGTCAGTTCTTGGATTTTTATTTAAAACCATGTGTGGAGAGTTTGCCCTCGTATATTCGTGATTCGACGGACGTTTTAAAACGTCTGGAGAACATCAAAATGGAAGACAACATGTTTTTAATAACATGTGATGTCGAATCACTATATACGTGTATTTCACACGATAAAGGTTTAGAATCCTCTTGCTTCTTTTTGCGTACAAGAAACCTCCCACAGGAATTGATTGACCTTTTGATGAAGCTTCTAGATTACATACTGAGGCATAATTATTTTTTGTTTAAAGACCAACATTATTTACAACAACGAGGAGTGGCGATAAGTGCAAAATGCGCACCCTCGTACGCTAATTAATTTTTGGGCAATTGGGAACGGCAATGTGTGCAGGCATCTATGGATGAAGTTGATAAGGAAGTAATATCATGGATGAGATTTATTGATGATGTTTTGTTTATATGGCAGGGGTCACGGGTGTCTTTGGATTTATTTTTGGAGAAATTAAATGTGAACAAATGGAATATCACTCTTACTAAAGTGGTAAGTCAAAAAGAAATTGACTTTTTGGACATAAACATTAAAGTAACAACTAATGGTGACCTAGAAACTTCGATCCATAGGAAATCTACTGCTGTTAACTCTCTGCTTCATGCGACTTCATTCCATCCCAAACATCAAAAAAACTCAATACCGATTGGTCAATTCTTAAGGGCAAGACGTATCTGCACATCAAGAGGCGAATTTGAAAGGGAATCTGATACCTTAAAAAATCGATTCACACAACGGGGTTACAATCAAAGTGATATACAACGTGGTTATATGCGCGCCACCACCACATCAAGGGAATCTCTGTTATCCCCAAAGGCTCGAGTTGACCCGGTGACATCTACTATACGTATGATAACCAACTACAATACACAATGGTACAATATGAGAGAAATTTTTTAAAAATTTTGGCCCATCCTAAAATCGGATGTGGACTTGGGGAAAATAATTACATCTACCCCTTTATTTGTGGCCAAACGCAGTAAGAATCTTAGGGACATTTTGGTGAGGAGTCACTATATACCATCTAAATCTGGATTCATTTTTGAATCCAAAGGTCCCAAATGGGGATGTGTACCATGTGGACATTGTACCACATGTAGAGCAATTATTAAGACCAAGACCTTTGAAGACTCCTCAGGCAAAATGAGCTACAATATTGTCCATTTTATTAATTGTAGTGTCACAGGAGTCATATATCACGCCACATGTCCATGTGGCCTGATATATATTGGTATGACGACCCGTGAATTCCGGGTCCGCATACAGGAACATCAAAAAGATATTAGGGCGGCTGCCAAAATTGCTGATGGAGACAGAGACAAACTTGTAAAATTAAAACCTATTGCAAAGCATTTCCGTCAAAAACACAATAATTGTTGGCAAGATTTAAAATTTAGGGGGATAGACAGGGTCTCCCTGGGTGCGCGTGGTGGTGATTTGTTCAAACGGTTGGAGCAGGTTGAAAGCAAGTGGATTGTGAAACTGAACACTCAGGTGCCATTCGGCCTGAATGACAAAATTCCATTTGCTTCGTTTTTGTAGGGTGCAGCATCATCCCTGATATGTGGTGTTTTAGAGTATTAGGATGTCTATGTTTTTAGGTCCTTTCTAGCCGGGTTCCTGAGGTGTGATAAATGAACTATGTCCACTAATATGGTTTTGTTTCTACCTCATATGTAGGATATGCATGTACTAAGGTCGTAAAGTCGGAAAACCGCTCCCTCCATGAGGATACACCTTATTATGTATAATATCTACAGACCAGTGGACCGCTTTGTGTACTGCGGTCAATCAGCTCTATATATATGCATTATGTTATAAATTTTAATTATGCTTGTTTGAATATAGGCACTTGATGTTAAAACTATATGTCCTGACTAATTGAGGATGGAAGTAATTGTATGCTTTATTAATTTTCACCCTTATAATAATTATGTATTACACTTATATTGTTTGTTCATGCCGATCCTGTCATATCTTGATCAGGCATGATATATAGATTTTTGTTTTATGATTATATGTATTTTTGCACCATTATGGTCACATATATAATGATTATGTCATATTTTTATTCTTGATATATGGAATAGGAATCATGTAGGTCATTTATCTATTTATCTGTATAATAATGAATTGTTTAATATGTATATGGTATATGCTTCTTTATAACACTATATCACTAGTAGCATAGCCATTGCCTTTAGGGAGTTTACACTTTAAATTCGTATGGTTCTTTATATATAGCCTCACTTATTTTAGATTCACTTTATACTTTTTAGCAATTATGCATATCTATAGCAATATATTTTCTTAGAAATATATGGTCAACCGAATAATACTCATGGAGGTAAACAGTGTATCCACATGTGTATGTATATATGTTTTTGGATGAAGAGCGCATTGATGGAGAGAGGATTTATGATATTGATCTTCCCTCACCCTATATGGAGCTCGTAGTGCGCGCGTCCCTCTGCGCAGCCGCGGGCGCGCTGACGCGGTCCTGGCTCTGACGTAGGACGCTCGGTGCTCTGATGAGCGTGGCCGTCCTGCGTCATTGCTACGGCCGTGTACGCGGGCATCGGTGGCGCGCGGCGGTTCGTGCGCCATAATACACGAGGCAAGTGAGGTTGTACTATACAGGTGAGGAATTTGTGGGAATCTACCTCCTCATCAGTGTGCCCTTGATCTATTGGTTAGGTGGATATGATTCCGCCCATCATAGGGACTATATATACCCGGCTATGAAGTGCTTGTCATTACCCCTTGAAAAAGCTGACGGCGAAACGCGCGTCGGGGCACGGACTTCTAGTGTTTTGGTAGATACTTTGGTCAGTATGCTTTACCTTGTGTTCATTATACTACTTCTCAGATAACATAGTGTGAGTTGATGTCCATAGAGTCTAGGGTCCACTGTTTGACCTTTTGATAATATATCATAGACAGGATAATACTCCCTGCTAGGCACTGACTGTATCTTATTGCTGTAGAGTATTTTAGCACTTGCACTTTACGTATATGTATTGTAATTACCACACATTTGCGGTCTGAATGACATTTTAAGTGTTCTTAATGTCTGTGTGGCCAGTGGTCACAACTCTATTTTGTATTAATAAACATCAGTGATTTTGTATAAAATCTTGTTGCTTGAGTTGTGATTTGGAATTTACATAGATCCATATATCTTTTATTGGTTACACAATTTTTTTAAGCCTGCCCTGAGCCAACTACTACTGAAAACTAACTTTTTTTCTTCAGTTAGTCAATATCAATACATAATCGGCAGCCATTTTATGCAACGATAGTGCACCAGCAAAGGCTATCTGCATGTCTGCAAGGCCAGAAATACAGCTTTTTGCTTACTGGGGTTAAAAAAATACATCTGTTAAATATAGTGCACATCTGGGATTACACGTGCATAAGTGACATTTTGGCCAGAAATACGGCTTTTTGGTTACTGGGGTGAAAAAACCTCTAATATACTGCACATCTGGGAAAAGACGTGCATAAGTGATTGTCACATTTAGGCCAGAAATACATCTTTTTGGTTACTGGGGTGAAAAAAACATCTAATATACTGCACATCTGGGATAAGACATGCATAAGTGAGTGTCTCATTTAGGCCAGAAATACATCTTTTTGGTTACTGGGGTGAAAAAACCCTCTAATATACTGCACATCTGTGATTAGACAAGCATAAGTGACTGTCACATTTAGGTCAGAAATACGGCTTTGGCATACTGTGGTGATAAAACCCTCTAATATATTGCACATCTGGGATTACACATGCAGAAGTCACTGTCACATTTAGGCCAGAAATACGGCTTTTTGGTTACTGGGGTGAAAAAACCCTCTTATATACTGCACATCTGGGATTAGACGTGCATAAGTGACTGTTACATTTAGGCCAGAAATACGGCTATTAGGTTACTGTTAAAAAAATGTTTTTAAATGTCACATTTGATTACTGGGGTGAAAAAAACATCTAATAAACTTCACATCTGGGATAAGACATGCATAAGTGACTGTCACATTTAGGCCAAGAATACATATTTTTGCTAACTGGGGTGAAAAAACCCTCTAATATACTGCACATCTGGGATAAGACGTGCATAAGTGACTGTCACATTTAGGCCAGAAATACGGCTTTTTGGTTACTGGGGTGAAAAAACCCTCTAATATACTGCACATCTAGGATTAGACAAGCATAAGTGACTGTCACATTTCGGCCTGAAATACGGCTTTGGCATACTGTGGTAAAAAAAGCCTCTGATATACTGCACATCTGGGATTGCACGTGCATAAGTGACTGTCACATTTAGGACAGAAATACAGATTTTTGGTTAGGGTGAAAAAAAAACTAATATACTGCACATCTGGGATTACACGTGCATAAGTGACTAACACATTTCGGCCAGAAATACGGCTTTTTGGTTACTAGGTTGAATAAAGCCTCTGATATACTGCACATCTAGGATTTGACGTGCATAAGTGACTGTCACATTTAGGCCAGAAATTTGGCTTTTTGGTTACAGGGGTGAAAAAAGCCTCTAATATACTGCACATCTGGGATTAGACAAGCATAAGGGACTGTCACATTTAGGCCAGAAATACGGCTTTTTGGTTACTGGGGTGAAATAGCCCTCTAACATACTGCACATCTGGGATAAGATGTGCATAAGTGACAGTCACATTTAGGCCACAAATAAGGCTTATAGGATACTGTGGTGAAAAAACCCTCTTTATAGTGCACATCTGTGATTACACATGCATAGGTGACTGTCACATTTAGGCCACAAATAAGGCTTTTAAGATACTGTGGTGAAAAATCCCTCTGATATACTGCACATCTGGGATTACACTTGCATAGGTGACTGTCACATTTAGGCCGCAAATACTGGGGTCATGGTCGTGGTGGTGGTGTTGGTGGAGCCTCTGGTGCAGGAAGAGGACAGGGCCGTTCTGCCACAGCTACACATCCTACTGAACCTACTACCTCAGATCCCAGTAGCTGCCAGAATCTACAGCGATCCAGCACGTTCATATTATCTCCCACCCAGTCTTCTGCAGAAAGCGCACAGGTGGCGCCTGAAACCCATGCCCATCAGTCTGTCACATCACCCCCGTGCATATCGGGGAACCTGTCTGAGCCTCAAGTCATGCAGCAGTCTCTTATGCTGTTTGAAGACTCTGCTGGCAGGGTTTCCCAAGGGCATCCACCTAGCCTTTCCCCAGGGGTGGAAGACATAGAATGCACTGACGCACAACCACTTATGTTTCCTGATGAGGACATGGGAATACCACCTCAGCACGTCTCTGATGATGACAAAACACAGGTGCCAACTGCTGCGTCTTTCTGCAATGTGCAGACCGAAAAGGAGGTCAGGGAGAAAGACTGGGTGGAAGACAATGCAGGGGACGATGAGGTCCTAGACCCCACATGGAATGAAGGTCGTGCTACTGACTTTCAGAGTTCTGAGGAAGAGGCAGTGGTGAGACCGAGCCAACAGCGTAGCAAAAGCGGGAGCAGGGTGCAAAAGCAGAGCAGCCATCGCCAAAACAGTTTGCCTGCTACTGGCCACCGTCACCAGGGACCGAGCACACCAAAGGCAGCTTCAAGGAGTTCCCTGGCATGGCACTTCTTCACACAATGTGCTGATGACAAGACCCAAGTGGTTTGCACGCTGTGCCATCAGAGCCTGAAGCGAGGCATTAACGTTCTGAACCTTAGCACAACCTGCATGACCACGCATCTACATACGAGACACAGGCTGCAGTGGAGTAAGCACCTTCAAAACCAAGAAAGGGCTCAGGCCCCTCCTGCTCCCTCTTCTGCTGCTGCCTCGGCCTCTTCCTCCGCATCTGGAGGAACGTTGGCACCTGCCGCCCAGCAAACAGAGAATGTGCCACCAACAACACCACCTCCGTCACCAAGCATCTCCACCATGTCACACGGAAGCGTTCAGCTCTCCATCTCACAAACCTTTGAGAAAAAGCGTAAATTCCCACCTAGCCACCCTCGATCCCTGGCCCTGAATGCCAGCATTTCTAAACTGCTGGCCTTTGAAATGCTGTCATTCAGGCTGGTGGAGACGGACAGCTTTAAACAGCTCATGTCGCTTGCTGTTCAACAGTAGGGCCCGCCCTGCACAACCAAGAGTATCGGATAAAATCACGTGTGCACTGCGCAACGCCATCTGTGGCAAGGTCCACCTAACCACAGATACGTGGACCAGTAAGCACGGCCAGGGACGCTATATCTCCCTAACTGCACACTGGGAAATGTAGTGGCGGCTGGGCCCCAGGCGGAGAGCTGTTTGGTGAACGTCCTTCAGCCGCCAAGGATCGCAGGGCATCATTCTTTGCCTCCTGTTGCTTCCTCATCCTACTCGGCTTCCTCCTCCTCTTCTACCACCTCCTCATCTGGTCAGCGACAGACATTCACCACCAACTTCAGCACAACCTGGGGTAAACGTCAGCAGGCCATTCTGAAACTGATGTGTTTGAGGGACAGGCCCCACACCGCGCAGGAGTTGTGGCGGGGTATAGAACAACTGACCAACGAGTGGTTGCTGCCAGTGGGCCTCAAGCCCGGCCTGGTTGTGTGCGATAATGGGCAAAATCTCGTTGCAGCTCTGGGACTAGCCGGTTTGACGCACATCCCTTGCTTTGCGCATGTGCTGAATTTGGTGGTGCAGAAATTCATTCACATCTACCCCGACATGTCAGAGCTGCTGCATAAAGTGTGGGCCGTCTGTGAGCGCTTCCGGCGTTCTCATCCTGCCGCCGCTCGGCTGTCTGCTCTACAGCAATATTTTGGCCTTCCCGCTCACCGCCTCATATGTGATGTGCCCACCAGGTGGAACTCCACCTTGCACATGCTGGACAGACTGTGCGAGCAGCAGCAGGCCATAGTGGAGTTTCAGCTGCAGCACGCAAGGGTCAGTCGCACTGCGGAACAGCACTTCTTCACCACCAATGACTGGGCCTCCATGCGAGACCTGTGTGCCCTGTTGCGCTGTTTCGAGTACTCCACCAACATGGCCAGTGGCGATGATGCCGTTAATAAGCGTTACAACACCACTTGGGCCCACTACTGAAGGAGGAGGAGGATGGGGATGAAGCATGTTCACAGCGGGGTGGTATCCAACGCAGCTCGGGCTTATCACTGGTGCGTGGCTGGGGGGATACGGAGGACGCAGACGATACGCCTCCCACAGAGGACAGCTTGTCCTTACCTCTGGGCAGCCTGGCACACATGAGCGACTACATGCTGCAGTGCCTGCGCAACGACTGCAGAGTTGCCCACATTTTAACGTGTGCTGACTACTGGGTGGCCACCCTGCTGGATCCCCGTTACAAAGACAATGTGCTGTCCTTAATTCCCTCACTGGAGCGTGATCGGAAGATGCGCGACTACAGGCGCACGCTGGTATACACGCTCCTGAGAGCATTCCCGACTGATGCCGGGGGGCAAGTCAAAGCACAAGGCGAAGGCAGGGGAGGAGGAAGAGGTCACCAACGCAGCTGTGTCAGCGCCAGCACCTCAGAAGGCAGGGTTAGCATGGCCGACATGTGGAAAAGCTTTGTCACCTCGCCGCAACAAGCGGCCCCAACTGCTGATATGGAGTGTGTTAGCAGGAGGCAGCATTTGAACAACATGGTGGAACAGTACCTGTGCACATGCCTACACGTACTGACTGATGGTTCTGCCCCATTCAACTTCTGGGTCTCCAAATTGTCCACATGGCCAGAGCTTGCCCTGTATGCCTTGGAGGTGCTGGCCTGCCCTGCAGCCAGTGTAATCTCTGAACGTGTATTTAGCACGGCAGGAGGCGTCATTACAGACAGACGCAGTCGCCTGTCCACAGCCAACGTGGACAAGCTCACGTTCATTAAAATGAACCAGGCTTGGATCCCACAAGACAGGGGTGTAACTATCAGGGAAACAGGGGAAGCAGCTGCTTCGGGGCCCCGAGCTTAGAAAGGGCCCGGGAGCAGTAGCAGGGGTGTCAGCAGGGCAGGGTTGCATGTACTATGATGTAAACTTCTGGCCTCACAGGCAGCAGGCAGCGTATAGTGGAGGGCCACACTGAAGACAACAGCAGCTCTTGTCAGCAGCAGCTTATGCTGCTACCTTAAAAAATCTCCCTGGAGCTTCCTGAAGAACTCCCCCCCCCTTCCCAGTTTGCTCCTCTTCACTTAACCACCTCAGCCTCAGTGCTTAAACACCCTGAAAGACCAGGCCACTTTTTACACTTCTGACCTACACTACTTTCACCGTTTATTGCTCGGTCATGCAACTTACCACCCAAATGAATTTTACCTCCTTTTCTTCTCACTAATAGAGCTTTCATTTGGTGGTATTTCATTGCTGCTGACATTTTTACTTTTTTTGTTATTAATCGAAATTTAACGATTTTTTTGCAAAAAAATGACATTTTTCACTTTCAGTTGTAAAATTTTGCAAAAAAAACGAGATCCATATAGAAATTTTGCTCTAAATTTATAGTTCTACATGTCTTTGATAAAAAAAAATGTTTGGGTAAAAAAAAAATGGTTTGGGTAAAAGTTATAGCGTTTACAAACTATGGTACAAAAATGTGAATTTCCGCTTTTTGAAGCAGCTCTGACTTTCTGAGCACCTGTCATGTTTCCTGAGGTTCTACAATGGCCAGACAGTACAAACACCCCACAAATGACCCCATTTCGGAAAGTACACACCCTAAGGTATTCGCTGATGGGCATAGTGAGTTCATAGAACTTTTTATTTTTTGTCACAAGTTAGCGGAAAATGATGATTTTTTTTTTTTTCTTACAAAGTCTCATATTCCACTAACTTGTGACAAAAAATAAAAACTTCTATGAACTCACTATGCCCATCACGAAATACCTTGGGGTCTCTTCTTTCCAAAATGGGGTCACTTGTGGGGTAGTTATACTGCCCTGGCATTTTAGGGGCCCAAATGTGTGGTAAGGAGTTTGAAATCAAATTCTGTAAAAAATGACCTGTGAAATCCGAAAGGTGCTCTTTGGAATATGGGCCCCTTTGCCCACCTAGGCTGCAAAAAAGTGTCACACATCTGGTATCTCCGTACTCAGGAGAAGGTGGGGAATGTGTTTTGGGGTGTCTTTTTACATATACCCATGCTGGGTGAGATAAATATCTTGGTCAAATGCCAACTTTGTATAAAAAAATGGGAAAAGTTGTCTTTTGCCAAGATATTTCTCTCACCCAGCATGGGTATATGTAAAATGACACCCCAAAACACATTCCCCACCTTCTCCTGAGTACGGCAATACCAGATGTGTGACACTTTTTTGCAGCCTAGGTGGGCAAAGGGGCCCATATTCCAAAGAGCACCTTTCGGATTTCACAGGTCATTTTTTACAGAATTTGATTTCAAACTCCTTACCACACATCTGGGCCCCTAGAATGCCAGGGCAGTATAACTACCCCACAAGTGACCCCATTTTGGAAAGAAGACACCCCAAGGTATTCCGTGAGGGGCATGGCAAGTTCCTAGAATTTTTTATTTTTTGTCACAAGTTAGTGGAAAATGATGATTTTTTTTATTTTTTATTTTTTTCATACAAAGTCTCATATTCCACTAACTTGTGACAAAAAATAAAAACTTCCATGAACTCACTATGCCCATCAGCGAATACCTTGGGATCTCTTCTTTCCAAAATGGGGTCACTTGGGGGGTAGTTATACTGCCCTGGCATTCTAGGGGCCCAAATGTGTGGTAAGGAGTTTGAAATCAAATTCTGTAAAAAATGACCTGTGAAATCCGAAAGGTGCTCTTTGGAATATGGGCCCCTTTGCCCACCTAGGCTGCAAAAAAGTGTCACACATCTGGTATCTCCGTACTCAGGAGAAGGTGGGGAATGTGTTTTGGGGTGTCATTTTACATATACCCATGCTGGGTGAGATAAATATCTTGGTCAAATGCCAACTTTGTATAAAAAAAATGGGAAAAGTTGTCTTTTGCCAAGATATTTCTCTCACCCAGCATGGGTATATGTAAAATGACACCCCAAAACACATTCCCCACCTTCTCCTGAGTACGGAGATACCAGATGTGTGACACTTTTTTGCAGCCTAGGTGGGCAAAGGGGCCCATATTCCAAAGAGCACCTTTCGGATTTCACAGGTCATTTTTTACAGAATTTGATTTCAAACTCCTTACCACACATTTGGGCCCCTCGAATGCCAGGGCAGTATAACTACCCCACAAGTGACCCCATTTTGGAATGAAGAGACCCCAAGGTATTCGCTGATGGGCATAGTGAGTTCATGGAAGTTTTTATTTTTTGTCACAAGTTAGTGGAATATGAGACTTTGTATGAAAAAAAAAAAAAAAATCAGCATTTTCCACTAACTTGTGACAAAAAATAAAAAATTCTAGGAACTCGCCATGCCCCTCACGGAATACCTTGGGTGTCTTATTTCCAAAATGGGGTCACTTGTGGGGTAGTTATACTGCCCTGGCATTTTCCAGGGGCCCTAATGTGTGGTAAGTAGGTAAATGACCTGTGAAATCCTAAAGGTGCTCTTTGGAATGTGGGCCCCTTTGCCCACCTAGGCTGCAAAAAAGTGTCACACATGTGGTATCGCCGTATTCAGGAGAAGTTGGGGAATGTGTTTTGGGGTGTCATTTTACATATACCCTTGCTGGGTGAGAGAAATATCTTGGCAAAAGACAACTTTTCCCATTTTTTTATACAAAGTTGGCATTTGACCAAGATATTTCTCTCACCCAGCATGGGTATATGTAAAATGACACCCCAAAACACATTCCCCACCTTCTCCTGAGTACGGCGATACCAGATGTGTGACACTTTTTTGCAGCCTAGATGCGCAAAGGGGCCCAAATTCCTTTTAGGAGGGCATTTTTAGACATTTGGATACCAGACTTCTTCTCACGCTTTGGGGCCCCTAGAATGCCAGGGCAGTATAAATACCCCACATGTGACCCCATTTTGGAAAGAAGACACCCCAAGGTATTCAATGAGGGGCATGGCGAGTTCATAGAATTTTTTTTTTTTTGGCACAAGTTAGCGGAAATTGATATTTTTAATTTTTTTCTCACAAAGTCTCCCGTTCCGCTAACTTGGGACAAAAATTTCAATCTTTCATGGACTCAATATGCCCCTCACGGAATACCTGGGGGTGTCTTCTTTCCGAAATGGGGTCACATGTGGGGTATTTATACTGCCCTGGCATTCTAGGGGCCCTAAAGCGTGAGAAGAAGTCTGGAATATAAATGTCTAAAAAATTTTACGCATTTGGTTTCCATGAGGGGTATGGGGAGTTCATGTGAGATTTTATTTTTTGACACAAGTTAGTGGAATATGAGACTTTGTAAGAAAAAAAATAAAAATTCCGCTAACTTGGGCCAAAAAAATGTCTGAATGGAGCCTTACAGAGGGGTGATCAATGACAGGGGGGTGATCAATGACAGGGGGGTCATCAATGACAGGGGGGTGATCAATGACAGGGGGGTGATCAGGGAGTCTATATGGGGTGATAACCACAGTCATTGATCACGCCCGTGTAAGGCTTCATTCAGACGTCCGTATGCGTTTTGCGGATCCGATCCATCTATCAGTGGATCCGTAAAAATCATGCTGACGTCTGAATGGAGCTTTACAGGGGGGTAATCCATGACAGGGGGGTAATCAATGACAGGGGGGTGATCAGGGAGTCTATATGGGGTGATCACCACAGTCATTGATCACGCCCCTGTAAGGCTTCATTCAGACGTCCGGATGCGTTTTGCGGATCCGATCCATCTATCAGTGCATCCGTAAAAATCATGCGGACATCTGAATGGAGCTTTACAGGGGGGTAATCAATGACAGCGGGGTGATCAGGGAGTCTATATGGGGTGATCACCACAGTCATTGATCACGCCCCTGTAAGGCTTCATTCAGACGTCCGGATGCGTTTTGCGGATCCGATCCATCTATCAGTGGATCCGTAAAAATCATGCGGACGTCTGAATGGAGCTTTACAGGGGGGTAATCAATGACAGGGGGGTAATCAATGACAGGGGGGTGATCAGGGAGTCTATATGGGGTGATCACCACAGTCATTGATCACGCCCCTGTAAGGCTTCATTCAGACGTCCGGATGCGTTTTGCGGATCCGATCCATCTATCAGTGCATCCGTAAAAATCATGCGGACATCTGAATGGAGCTTTACAGGGGGTTGATCAATGACAGGGGGGTGATCCCCACAGTCATTGATCATGCCCCTGTAAGGCTTTATTCAGACGTCCGGATGCGTTTTGCGGATCGGATCCATCTATCAGTGCATCCGTAAAAATCATGCGGACATCTGAATGGAGCTTTACAGGGGGGTAATCAATGACAGGGGGGTGATCACCACAGTCATTGATCATGCCCCTGTAAGGCTTTATTCAGACGTCCGGATGCGTTTTGCGGATCCGATCCATCTATCAGTGGATCCATAAAAATCATGCGGACGTCTGAATGGAGCTTTACAGGGGGGTGATCAATGACAGGGGGGTAATCAATGACAGGGGGGCGATCAGGGAGTCTATATGGGGTGATCACCACAGTCATTGATCACGCCCCTGTAAGGCTTCATTCAGACGTCCGGATGCGTTTTGCGGATCGGATCCATCTATCAGTGCATCCGTAAAAATCATGCGGACATCTGAATGGAGCTTTACAGGGGGGTGATCAGGGAGTCTATATGGGGTGATCACCACAGTCATTGATCATGCCCCTGTAAGGCTTCATTCAGACGTCCGGATGCGTTTTGCGGATCGGATCCATCTATCAGTGCATCCGTAAAAATCATGCGGACATCTGAATGGAGCTTTACAGGGGGGTGATCAGGGAGTCTATATGGGGTGATCACCACAGTCATTGATCATGCCCCTGTAAGGCTTCATTCAGACGTCCGGATGCGTTTTGCGGATCCGATCCATCTATCAGTGGATCCGTAAAAATCATGCGGACGTCTGAATAGAGCTTTACAGGGGGGTAATCAATGACAGGGGGGTAATCAATGACAGGGGGGTGATCAGGGAGTCTATATGGGGTGATAACCACAGTCATTGATCACGCCCCTGTAAGGCTTCATTCAGACGTCCGGATGCGTTTTGCGGATCCGATCCATCTATCAGTGGATCCGTAAAAATCATGCGGACATCTGAATGGAGCTTTACAGGGGGGTGATCAATGACAGGGGGGTAATCAATGACAGGGGGGTGATCAGGGAGTCTATATGGGGTGATCAGGGGCTAATAAGGGGTTAATAAGTGACGGGGGGGTGTAGTGTAGTGTAGTGGTGCTTGGTGCTACTTTACTGAGCTACCTGTGTCCTCTGGTGGTCGATCCAAACAAAGGGGACCACCAGAGGACCAGGTAGCAGGTATATTAGACGCTGTTATCAAAACAGCGTCTAATATACCTGTTAGGGGTTAAAAAAAACACATCTCCAGCCTGCCAGCGAACGATCGCCGCTGGCAGGCTGGAGATCAACTCTCTTACCGTCCGTTCCTGTGAGCGCGCGCGCCTGTGTGCGCGCGTTCACAGGAAATCTCGGCCATCGCGAGATGACGCGTATATGCGTGACTGTGCGCAGCGCTGCCACCTCCGGAACGCGATCCTGCGTTAGGCGGTCCGGAGGTGGTTAAAGAGGACCTTTCATCTGGAAAAACATTGTGAACTAAGTATGCTGCCATTTAGAGCGGCGCCCGGGGATCTCACTGCACTAACTATTATCCCCGGGCGCCGCTCCGTTCTCCCGTTATAGGCTCCGGTACCTTTGCTTCTTAAGTTATAGTAGGCGGGTCTTCCCTTGTCCTGTGGGCGTCTCCTTCTCCTAGGCTGTAGCGCTGGCCAATCGCAGCGCACAGCTCACAGCCTGGGAGTTTTTTTTCTCCCAGGCTGTGAGCTGTGCGCTGCAATTGGCCAGCGCTACAGCCTAGGAGAAGGAGACGCCCACAGGACAAGGGCAGACACCGCCTACTATAACTTACAGAGCAAAGATACCGGAGGACATAACGGGAGAACGGAGCGGCGCCCGGGGATAATAGTAAGTGCAGTGAGATCCCCGGGCGCCGCTCTA
Organism: Bufo bufo; assembly: GCF_905171765.1. Classification (NCBI taxonomy): domain Eukaryota; kingdom Metazoa; phylum Chordata; class Amphibia; order Anura; family Bufonidae; genus Bufo; species Bufo bufo. Next base: position 518,306,425 of record NC_053391.1, on the reverse strand, counting down.
CATGGCAGCATACTTAGTTCACATCGTTTTTACAAGTGAAAGGTCCTCTTTAACGTCATATTACGTCAGGGCAGTAGTGCTCTTTGCTCTGCTGTCAGTGTGTAGTCGGGACATAGTGAGGGGGGTGGGCCTGCACTGCTCTCTGAGGAGGAGACACCCGGCCATGTGCTGGGGGGGGGTAGAAACTCTTCTGGATCCTCCACAGCCTGACAAATCCATCTAGCCTGCATAAAAGGCAAGTGTATGTATGTGAAAGGTGTGTGTGTGATTATCTATATATCATCTATCTCCTATCTATCTATCTATCTATCTATCTATTATACTGTATATATATATGTAACAGAACCTAGTTATCTCACCAGTGGAGGCATTTGGTGGAAATTTCAATGCATAAAATGCATATGTGAAATGAGAAAGAGGCCTAAGACTATATAATGAATGTCTGTGTATATTTATACATTCAGCCCCATACTGAGGATGCATAGGGGAAATACACTGCCTAGTTGCCTATTCCTGTACTTGCTTGAAATTGGTTATGCTATTTTATTCTGTGTATTCAAGTAAGCAAGAGTTCACCATTTCATTTTCGGTTCTTCTGATCCGTCAGAAGAACAGAAAAAAAGGATCCTGTAAACAAATGGATCCTGTTGCATCCGTTATGCACATTTGGCATCCATTTGAGACATTTCTACCTGAGATCCGTTTTTTAGACAGAAAGAAAACTCCTGTACGCAGTACTTTTTTCCGTCTGATAGAACAGATCTCAGAAATGGCTCAAACGGATGACAAATGTGCATAATGGATGCAGCAGGATCCATTTGTTTACAGGATCCTTTTTTTTTTTTTTACAAGATACATCCATTTTTTTTTTTTTTTTCGTTCTTCTGACACATAAGAAGAACGGAAAATGAAACGGAAATGTAAACTCTCCCTAATTATATTTGTTTTGAGTACTTTTTTGGCATTTTTATTGTAATTATGGTAACAGACCTTTTATTGGCATTGCATAGTGTGTATAGCTGTAATATTGTGAAAGGCAGGAGCGGACCTATAGTGGAAGCAGGGGACGCAGCTACTGCGGCACCTGAACTCAAAAGGGGCCCACCTGAGATGAGGACTAAATTGTAAAACGGCCCCCACAATAGTATTATATACAGTGACATGATATGCAGTATATGAGTGGGAAACGGACAAAGTCGCAGCAGGGCCTGGTCTGAGTGAGTGATTTTGACTAGCTGCAGGACTGGGGCTTGCATAGCGGGAGGGGGGGGTGGTTGTGAAGAAGTTGCCCATGAGGGGGGGGCATTCAAAAATTTGGTGTGGGGCCCAGTCAGTTCTAGTTACGCCACTGCCACAAGACTTGTCTGTACCTTGTGCAGAATAGACATTTATTCTTGTACTCAAGTCAAGTGCAATGATTCTTTGTTTTATTTATTTTTTATTTGTCACAATATTTTGGGGGCTACCTACCCCAATAATAATAAAAAAAAAAAAACATTGTTGGCTACCTCCTCCTCCTCCATTGCTGCCTCCACCTACAACACCACATTCACCGCCTCCTCAACCTCCGACTCCATATCCACCTCCTTCTCTGAGTTGCAGGTTAATAATTTGTAATTTTTAGCTATTTTATTTCATTTTAAGTTATTTCCCTATCCACATTTGTTTGCAAAGCAGTTGCCATGCTCTTAAGCACATTTTACTGCCTTTTACATCCCTCTAGCCTTTTCAAGGACTATTTTAGAGCCATTTTAATTTAAAAAAGTGCCAATTTTAGTGCCTTAAATTGAAAAAAATATTATTTTCAATTGTCGGGTGACATTTTACCATTTTTGGCGTATACAAACCCCTGCTGTGCCTGGGTGACAGGGGCCTAAATCTCTCAAAATCCTCTGTTCTATTGCTGGGTGACAAGAACCCCCTTTTGCCGTGAATGAACCCCTGCTGTGCCTGGGTGACAGGGGCCTAAATCTCTCAAAATCCTCTGTTCTATTGCTGGGTGACATGAACCCCCTTTTGCCGTGAATGAACGCCTGCTCTGCATTGCTGTTACTGATCGGAAGATGTGTGACTACAAGCGCATGCTGATGATATCATTCCCACCTGACAGCGGGAGCACAGTGGAAGCACAAGGCGAAGGCAGAGGAGAAGGAAGAGGTCGCCAACGCAGCTGGGGCACCGCCAGCACCTGAGAAGGCAGGGTTAGCATGGCCAAAATGTGGAAAAGCTTTGTCAGCCTTCGAGGTGCTGACCTGCAGCCAGTGTATAGTGTGAACATGTGTTTAGCACGGCAGAGAGCATTATCACAGGCCGCAGCCAATGTGGACAAGCTTACGTTTATTAAAATGAACCAGTCATGGATCCCACAGGACTTGTCCATACCTTGTGCAGAATAGATATTTATACCAGCCTCAACCATCCATTCTTGTACTCAAGTGCACTTATTCTTTGTTTTATTTTGTTATATGTCCCAATTTAAAAATTAAAAATAACAAAAATCAGTGTTGGCTACCTATTCCTCCTTCACCGCCGCTTCCACCTACACCGCCACGTCAACCTACACCGCCACCTCCACCCATCCACCGCCTCCTCAACCTCCTACTCCTAGATCCAGATTGTTATTTAAAATGTTTCTGTATGTTATGTTATTTTAAGTCATTTATCAATCCACATTTGTTTGCAGAACAGTTGTCATGCTCTTAAGCACATTTCGATGCCTTTTGCAGCCCTCTAGCCCTTTCCAGGACTATTTTAGAGCCATTTTAGTGCCCAAAAGTTCGGGTCCCCATTGACTTCAATGGGGTTCGGGGTCAAGTTCGGGTCCCGAACCCGAACTTTTTTTTCAAGTTCGGCTGAACCTGCCGAACCCGAACATCCAGGTGTCCGCTCAACTCTACTTCTAATTCATATTTGAATTTTATCAAGGGATTGAAGGTTAGTCACTCATTTTTAACTGTCTCTGGGCCTCTTTTTCATACATCTTTATTGGCCAGATAACAATGTTCCCACCCTTGTCTGCCGGTTTGATCACCACATCATTCCACCTCTTCATCTCCGTAAGTGCAATCCTCTCCCCTTTGGTGCAATTGTCCCTACCTCCCCGACTCGAGATATTGGATAGTTCACAGACTAGCAATTGGACAAATAGCTCCACATTCGGGTAGAAAGATAGTGATGGAATTTTTTTTTATTTTGAAACGAGGTGCCTTGGAAACTCATCTGATTGTTCAATTTCCTCCTGTTCCTCTAATAATGCAGTCAAAGTGGCCAGAGCATCCTGTTCAGGTCGAGAAGTAAAATTTGGATCCATTATGTGACTGTAAATTTTCTTAAAAACAAGCCCTCTTGCAAAGAGATGCAAGTTCTTCTATTTTCATTCAGCAGGACCTGCGCTGACATCACCGCGCTCACCACGTGGTGAGCGCAGTGGCGGATCCAGAGCCTGGTCTCGGGAGGGGCACTTCCAGATTATTTTCTTTCCGCCGCCACAAAACAATGGTGCTTATAGAACAGACTACACAGTGTAGAGGTATACTGTATATTGTGTGGCACAGTGGATGCTATATGTGTATAACAAACATATTTTACATGAAAACTTACAATTACTTGGCTCGGACGCCAATTCAACACTTTGGCTGGGGGGCTCGGTGGAGCTGATGTTGTGTTTTATCCTAATGAGAGATTTCATAATAAGGATTTGGCAGAAGGGGCAGTGGGGTCGCAGAGCAGGGAGAGGCTGGTGCTGCTACTAGGGAGTCATACCATGGGGAGTAATAAAGTAGTAATAATTCTCTTTATAAAAAATACCCCCTTGTAATGCCCCCAGTTGAGCTAATGTCCCCATAGTGCCCCCATATTGTGCCAGTATAAAATCCCCTATATATTGCCCCCAGTAAATGCCCCCATAGTGCTCCTTTCCCCCCTTCCTCCTAGTGCCCCCATAATGTACCAGTATAAATGCCCATTTATATAGTGCCCCAGTAGATGCCCTCAGTGTCCCCCATAACTTTCAAGTATAAAATACCCCTTCTTAGTGCCCCCCGTAGATTACACCATAGTACTCCTCTCCCCCTTCCCCATAGTACCCACCATGTGTCCCAGTATAAAATGCTACTGTACAGAGCCCCCCATATAAAATACCCCTTCTTTGTGGCCTCAGTAGATGCCCCTATAGTGCCCACAATAATGTGCCAGTAATAAGTGCCCCCAAATAATGTGCCAGTAAAATGTGCCCCATAGATGCCCCCATCACGTGCCAGTAACAAGAGCGCCCCCATCACGTGCCAGTAACAAGAGCGCCCCGATCACATGCCAGTAACAAGAGCCCCCCCATCACGTGCCAGTAACAAGAGCCTCCCCATCACGTGCCAGTAACAAGAGCCTCCCCATCACGTGCCAGTAACAAGAGCCTCCCGATCACGTGCCAGTAACAAGAGCCTCCATATCACGTGGCAGTAACAAGAGCCTCCCCATCACGTGGCAGTAACAAGAGCCCCCCATCACATGGCAGTAACAAGAGTCCCCCATCATGTGCCAGTAACAAGAGCCCCCCATCATGTGCCAGTAACAAGAGCGCCCATCATGTGCCAGTAACAAGAGCCCCCATCATGTGCCAGTAACAAGAGCCCCCATCATGTGCCAGTAACAAGAGCCCCCATCATGTGCCTGTAACAAGAGCCCCCATCATGTGCCTGTAACAAGAGCCCCCAATGTGCCTGTAACAAGAGCCCCCCCAATGTGCCTGTAACAAGAGCCCCCCCAATGTGTCTGTAACAAGAGCCCCCCCCAATGTGCCTGTAACAAGAGCCCCCCCAATGTGCCTGTAACAAGAGCCCCCCCAATGTGCCTGTAACAAGAGCCCCCCACAATGTGCCAGTAACGAGCCCCCCCAATGTGCCAGTAACAAGAGCCCCCCCAATGTGCCAGCACTGCCAGTAACAAGAGCCCCCCTAATGTGGCAGTAAAACTATTGTACATATAGAAAAATAAAAACTTATACTTACCTCCATGTCAGCGATGTGATGCAGGCCTCTTCCGGCCTGTGTTCCGCGCTGTACGGCTCAGGCGGCGCGATTACATAATTGCGCCGCCTGCGCCGGCCTCTGATAGGCTGCACTTGTGAGCAGCTCGGGGTTGAAAATTGCCAGTAACAAGAGCCCCCCAAATGTGCCAGTAACAAGAGCCCCCCCAATGTGCCAGTAACAAGAGCTCCCCCAATGTGCCAGTAACAAGAGCCCCCCCCAATGTGCCAGTAACAAGAGCCCCCCCCAATGTGCCAGTAACAAGAGCCCCCCCTCAATGTGCCAGTAACAAGAGCCCCCCCCCCCAATGTGTGGCGCGATGATGTCATTGCCGGCCTAGTGCTTGCAGCCTATCAGAGAAAGGGGAAGGGACACGCCTCTCCCTCCCCTGCCCGTTTGCTCTCGCAGCACAGCCATCTGTATCGCTGTCCTGAGGAGTGCCTGTTGCTGAGCTGACCATCAAAAAATTATGTTTGAGGGTCTGCTTGTGAGCTGACTATCTAAAACATTTAGGGGCAAGGGCCTGCTGCTGAGCTGACATCGAAAACATTATGGGCGAGGGCCTGCTGCTGAGCTGACCATCGAAAACATTATTGGCGAGGGCCTGCTGCTGAGCTGACCATCAAAAAAATTATGGTTGAGGGGCTGCTGCTGAACTGACCCTCTAAAACATTAGGAGTGAAGGCAGCCTAATAAGCATGTTGATATGATGGAGGAGGAGGAGAAAAGGAAGATTGAACCATATACTCTTTGTTGTGGTGGAAGGGGTGCATGGGAATAGAGTGTATTCAATACACCATAATAGCCACATTTAAAGTGCCTTTATGTTTAGCCACTTTCCTCTGGTGGAGTAGAGAAGTCAGGGGCAATCCAGGCCTTGTTCATTTTGATAACAGTCAACCTGTCAGCATTTTCAGTAGACAGGCGGATGCGCTTATCATTTATTATGCCCCCAGCAGCACTAAATACCCGCTGTGACAAAATAGTGGCAGGGCAGGCCAGCAGTTCGTGCCACGTGTCCAGCTTGGACACCCAATAGTTGTAAGGCACAGAGGGATCACTGAGAACGCTGACATGGTCTGCTGCGTACTCCTTCACCATCTTCCAAAACTTTTCTCTCCTTGCGACACTAGGCTGCGCATGAGGGTGAGGTTGCTGGCGGGTTGTCATGAAACTGTCTTAGGCCTTAGGGAGTGTTGCCTTGCCTCTGTTGGAACTGCTGTGTGTTCCCCTCGTCTCCCCGCCTCGGTTACCCAAGGAACTACATACTCTGCTGCCAGCGTTGTCAGCTGGAAATTTTTGGAGCAATTTTTCCGCAAGGACCTTCTGGTATTGTACCATTTTGCTAGTCCTCTCCACCACAGGAATGATAGATGAAAAGTTCTTTTTGTAGCGGAAGTCGGGAAGGGTGAACAACCAGTAATCGGTGTTGGCCAAAATGTGTATAACGCGAGAGTCACGGGAAAGGCAGCATAACATAAAGTCAGCCATGTGTGCCAGAGTCCCAACAGACAAGATTTCGCTGTCCTCATAATGAGGATGACTCCCAATCTCCTCATTCTCTTCCTCCTCTTCGGCCCATCCACGCTGAACAGATGGAATAAACCTGTGGGTAATACCCTCTGTAGCGGAGGCAACCATCTCCTGCTCCTCCTCATCATCATCTTATTCACGCTGAGAAGACGAACAGAGGGTGGTCTGGCTATCACCCTGTGTACTGTCTTACCCCATTTCCATCTCTTTCACATGCAAAGCGTCCTCCTTCATTGTGAGCAGCAACAATTTCAGTAGACTCAGAAGTGGGATGGTTACACTGATAATATCGGCATTGCCGCTCACCATCTGTGTTGATTTCTCAAAGTTGCGCAAAACCTCAGAGGTCAGACATCCATGCCCACTCGTCGCTTGTGAAAAGCGGAAGCTGACTGGAAAGGCGACGACCATGTTGCAGCTGGTATTTCACTACTGCCCTCTGCTGCTCACAAAGCCTGGCCAACATGTGGAACGTGGAGTTCCAGCGCATGCTCACGTCGCACAACAGTCGTGAGCTGGCAATTGCAAGCACTGCTGCAGCATTGCCAGACAGGCGGCAGCTGTAGATGACTTTCGGATATGGGCACACACGTGGCGCACCTTCACCAGTAACTCAGGCAAATTGGGGTAGGTTTTGAGAAACCGCTGAACCACTAAGTTGAACATGTGGGCTAGGCATGGTATGTGTGTGAGCTTGCTGAGCTCCAAAGCTGCCACCAAGTTACGGCCATTATCAGACACAACCATGCCTGGTTGTAGGTTGAGTGGCGAGAGCCACAGCTCAGTCTGGTCCCTTGTACCCTGCCACAGCTCTGGAGCGGTGTGCTGTTTTGCCGCTTCCCCACTGCAGTGCTACGCTGCTTCCAGCTACTGACTGATGGCTAACTGGTGCTGCAAGATGACAATTCAGTGGTGGAAATGGAGGAGGAGGTGGTGGAGGAGAAGGGGGGGTTGTAGCCGCTAAGGCAGGTGGTGGCGGAAATCCTTATGGCAGTAGGACCCGCAATCCTTGACGTTGGTAGCACCTGCTCTATCTCAGGGTATGACTCGCTCCCGGCCTCCACAACGTTCACCCAGTGTGCCGTCAGGGAAATGTAGCGTCCCTGGTCACAATCACTTGTCTATGTGTCAGTCGTTAAGTGGACCTTCCCAATAACTGATTTGGGAAGGGCATAGGTGATGTTACGGGACACATGCTTTTGTAAGCCTGGGGGCGGCCTCGGGAAAAATAGTGGCAGCTGGGGGCTGAGTATTGAGGGACCGCCGCCGCCATCAGGCAGCGGAAAGCCTCAGTGTCCACAAGCCTAAATTGCAAAATTTTCAGGGCCAGCAATTTGGAAAGGTGCACATTTAGTGCTATGGCCTGTGGGCTGTGTATTTGCACTGTTGTTCAAAGGCCTGGGGTATGGACATCTGTATGCTGCGCTGGGACACAGAAGCGGATGTGCTAGCTTATGGTGCTTGCAAAGGTCCAGGTGCAGAGCGGGAGGCAACTGGGCCTGCGTTTTGGACAGGGGATTGGCCAGCACGAAACACAGGGGTAGAGGAGGCAGTGGTGTGACCCGCAGACACTGATTGTGGACACAGGCGTTCGGCCCACCTATTAGGGTGCTTTAATGCTATGTGGCGGATCATGCTGGTGGTGGTGAGGTTGCTAGTGTTCACACACCTGCTCATTTTGGTACGGCACAGGTTGCAAATGACAATTCTTTTATCGTCCGCACTTTCCTCAAAAAAGCGCCATACTGTGGACCACCTAGCCCTTGGCAAGGGAGATTGCTGCAAGGGGTGCTCCGGGAAACAGTTGCGGGCCTGTTTGGTGTGGCCCGCCTCTTCCCTTTTGCCACCACACTGCCTCTTCCAGCCTGTTGCAGTGCTGCGAATCCCTCCCCCTCTGTACTGCTGTGTTCGCTCAGCTTGCCACCTTCCCAGGTTGGGTCAGTGATTTCATCGTCCACCACCTCCTTTACACTTCCTCACTCTGGTCATCCTCCTGACTTGTTGACTTAACAACAACCTCACTTATTGACAACTGTGTCTCATCCTCATCATCAACCTATTGAGACACTAATTGTCGTTGACTTATTGGCAACTCTGTCTCATCATCATCCACCTTGTGAAACACTAATTGCCGTTCTCCACCGTCATCTTCTTGTGACTGTGGATGCTCAAGAGTTTGTGCATCAGTGCACACGATCTCCTCATGTCCCCCTTCAAACGAGCTTGGCGAGAGGCCCAAATCAAAGAATAGCGATGAAAAGAGATCATCGGAATATCCGAGTGTGGGATCACTTGTTTGGCAAGACTCTCCATGGTGAGAGGAAGGAGAATCAGGGTGAGGATTCTGTTGACCAGACTCTTGGCTACTGAGACTGGACTTTGTGGAAGACAGGGTGGTGCTTAACCGAATGGAAGCATTATCTGCTGCAATCCAACCGACCATGTGGTCGCACTGGTGTGACTTCAAGAGTGGTGTCCTGCTACGCCCTACAAACTGGGACATGAAGCTAGGTATCGTGGATGAGTGTGTTTCTTGTGCTCTGGCAGCAGGCACAGTTTCACCGCGCCCAGTGCCACCGCCTCTGCGTGCACCATCAACAGCTTGCCCACTTCCCCGTCCCTTACTGCTCGCCTTCTGCATATTAAATGGTATATATGCTTGCAAATATGTCACACATACAGTAGCGCAGGTTTCGTAAGTGTATGCGCAAATAAATTAAACTGAATGTCACTAATATTTATGATGCGCAAACGTTATACAGGAGATGTAGCGCAGGTAATGTAACTGTCCGCAGCGGACACTGTCTATGGAAAAAGTACACTGGATGTCAGATATTTTTAGTATGCGCACATGTTATACAGGAGAATGTAGTGCAGGTAATGTCACTGTCTGCAGCGTCTATGGAAAAAGTACACTGGATGTCACAGATATTTTTAGGCTGTGCACACGTTACACAGGAGATGTAGAGCAGATAATGTCCCTGTCTGCAGCGGCCAAATAATTGCAAGCAATTTAGCGAAGGCTGTGCTAAAAATATATGTTGCTGCCAGATACAAAAATAGTTCTTAAAAGGACTTTTGGGTCTCTAACAATTGCACACAATTTAGAGCAGGTTGCGCTAATAATATATATTGCTGCCAGATACAACAATAGTTCTTAAAAGGACTTTTGGGTCTCTAATCGCACGCAATTTAGTGCAGGTTGCGCTAAAAATATATATTGCTGACAGACACAACAATAGTCCTTAAAAGGACTTTTGGGTCTCTAACATCATCCCTGCCTAACCAAAAAATTAAATTAAATTCACAGGTCTCCCTGACTAAATCTGTCCGAACCACATGTCATCGGGTGCTTTATAGCACCCGTTGAAGCGTTCCGGCCAGCCAAATCACTGTAATGCCACTAACCAACATGGCTACGGCATTACAGTGAGTAACAGTACTCACCTGCACGTTTATTGGCTGCGTAGCAGCCAACAAACGTGCGGGGAGGTAACTCAAACAAGGCGCTGGAGCACAAGCGGTATTCAGGTGAACACCTCGATGTGTCGAACATCGCGATGCTCAAGCCGCACTGGTGTTCGGCCGAGCATGCTCGATCATCACTAGAGGTGTGTTGAATTTTTTAATTTTTTTATAATCTGATTAAGATGAGATCTGATTAAGATGGGGGTCTTATTAACATGAGAGTCTGATCTGAGGTCTGATTATGGACCTGATAAACATTGGAGATCTGATCTGAGGTCTGATTGGGGGTCGTATTAACATTGGGCTCTGAGCTGAGGTCTGATTAACATTGAGGGTCTGATTGAGGATCTGAGCTGAGTTATGATTAACATTGAGGGTCTGATCTGAGGTCTAATGAGAATTTTTTTTCCCCTTATTTTCCTCTTCTAAAACAGTCTTATGGCCAGGTGCATCTTATTGGGCAAAAAATATGGTACATGTCTGTTATAGCTGGTATCAGTGGCCTCATGTGGCCTCCGGGCTGCAGGTTGTGCACCTCTGCTTTACTCTATCTCTACAAATGTTTAGAATTAACCTCTATGCAAAAGCCTCACGATCTAAAATGTAACTTTCATTATTAAAGGATAACTGTCACATTTAGACCTTAATTTCAATTTTCATATATGTAGTTACTAATGACATGAAATTCCAGAATCAGTTACTATTAGACTGACTTACCCCATATTTAATAAGATTCAGCCCTTAGCAACCAGTCTGCATAAAACTGCAATTTCACTATTCAGTTAAGATGGCCGCCACTGCCCTCACCCTGAGGCTAATCCTGCCTGCCCTCACTAGCCAGTAACAATAGCCCCCCAAAAGTGTCAGTAACCAGAGCCCGCCCCCCTAAAGGATTAATCTCCTGCAGCACAAAGGGGTCCTCTTACCACATGTTGCTTTCATGTATACACTGTGCAGATGGCAGATCTCCCTTCCCTGTTGTGCGCTGCACCAACTCTGCATTCTCCAGCTCTGCTGAGTGAGGGAGCATCTGCCAAGCGCAGGGACAGGGAGAAGTGCACACAGCCCAGGCACTGTTATCAGCTGCTGGTGAGGACCTGGCTTTAATCATTTACTTACAGTCCCTGGCTGTCAGTAATGTGACCTTGCAGGCAGCATGCACGTTGCGTGCTCCGTCCTTCAACAGATAGACAGACCATGCCTAGCAACCCTATTTTAAGCACAGGTAAAAGTAGGCAGTACAGGGAACAAAAATGTGGAATTAAGGGGCAATTGAATACACAGTGAAAAGTTGAAATAGGGCCACCAAGGTGATATTAATCACCACAATCCAATACTCAAAAAATAATAATATACGACACTTATCCTTTAATTGCTAGAGATGAGAAAACCAGTTCTAAACAAATTTGTCTCAAATTTCCAAACATTCGGATCCCAGCCAAACCTTCTGCAATTCAATTTGTACGAATCTCTGAAAATGTCGGCCGCTGTTTTATTGGTCTGAAGACAGACAAGAAAGCGTCTGCCACTGAAAAGGGATAATTTGTGGACCATGTTTTCATTTAACATGTTCAGGAACTTGGACGAGAATGCTCGTCCTAACTTTTCATCTTAGGGTTAAAGCGCTCCCCCACATGCGCTGCCACGATCAGCAGCAGGAGCCCAGCTGATACTGACAGCCGGGTCCCTGCTGTATCTGCCAGCATCGGTGAAAACACAGATGCCGGCGGATTAACCCCCTGTATGCCACGGTCACGCTGACGCGGCAGCTTGTACATCCTCATCGGGTCCACTGCTGCGGTGACGGGGACCCGATGGTTGCTATGGCAGTCCAAATGCCTTGTACAGGCATTGGGACTGCCAGTTACGGAAGCCCAGGAGATCCAGCCCTAGGGCTGGGTCTCCTAGGCAACTGTTAGGCCCCTTTCACACAGGCAAGTATTCCGCGCAGATGCGATGCGTGAGTTGAACGCATTGCACCCGCACTGAATACCGACCCATTCATTTCTATGGGGCTGTTCACATGAGCGGTGATTTTCACGCATCACTTGTGCGTTGCGTGAAAATTGCAGCAAGCTCTATTTTGTGCGTTTTTCACACAACGCATGCCCCATAGAAGTGAATGGGGTTGCGTGAAAATTGCAAGCATCCGCAAGCAAGTGCGGATGCGGTGCGATTTTCACGCACGATTTCTAGGAGACGATCGGGATGGAGACCCGATCATTATTATTTTCCCTTATAACATGGTTATAAGGGAAAATAATAGCATTCTGAATACAGAATGCATAGTAAAATAGCGCTGGAGGGGTTAAAAAAATAATAATAATAATTTAACTCACCTTAGTCCACTTGATCGCTCTGCCAGCTTCTCGTCTGTCTCCTTCTTTGCTGAACAGGACCTGTGGTGAGCATTCATTGCAGCAACAGGACCTGTGGTGAAGTCACTCCGGTCATCACATGATCCATCACATGATCTTTTACCATGGTGATGGGTCATGTGATGGATCATGTGATGACCGGAGTGACATCACCACAGGTCCTGTTCCTGCAATGAATGCTCACCACAGGTCCTGTTCAGCAAAGAAGGAGACAGACGAGATGCAAGTGGATTAAGGGGAGTTAAAAACAAATGTATTTATTTTTTAACCCCTCCAGCGCTATTTTACTATGCATTCTGTATTCAGAATGCTATTATTTTCCCTTATAACCATGTTATAAGGGAAAATAATACAATCTACAGAACACCGATCCCAAGCCCGAACTTCTGTGAAGAAGTTCGGGTTTGGGTACCAAACATGCGCGATTTTTCTTACGCGAGTGCAAAACGCATTACAATGTTTTGCACTCGCGCGGAAAAATTGTGCGTGTTCCCGCAACGCACCCGCACCTTTTCCCGCAACGCCCATGTGAAAGAGGCCTTAGCGTCTTAAAATGTAAGACACTGACAGTTCAATACAGCAGAATACAGATGCATTGTGCTGTATTGAAAAAGGGATCAGACCCTGAAATGTTTAAGTCCCATAGTGGGACAAAAAATAAAGTTAAAAATTAAATTACAAAAATAAAGCTTTACAAAAACAATTAAAAGTTTCAAATAAAAAATAAATAAAAAAGCTTCCTTTTCACAAAATAAAGTAAAAAAAAATAAGTAAAAAAAGAAAGAGTAGACATATTGGGTATTGCCGTATCTGTATCGACCGGCTCTAAAAAAAATTCACATGACCTAACCCCTCAGATGAACACCTTCAAAAAACAAAAATAAAAACTGTGGTAAAAAAATTTTTTTGCTCACCTTACATCATTAAAAGTGCAGCACCAAGTGATCAAAAAGGCGTATGCCCCCCAAAATAGTACCAATCTAACCATCACCTCATCCCACAAAAAATGAGCCCCTACCTAAGACAATTGCCCAAAAAATGTAAAAAAATATGGCTTTTAGACTATGGAGACACTAAAACATGATTTTTTTTGTTTAAAAAATGATATCATTGTGTATACATATTAGGTATTTCCGCATCAGTAACAAACTGTTCAATAAAAAAAAAAATCACATGACCTAACCCCTAAAGAGAACACTGTAAAAAATATAAATAAACAGTGTCAAAAAAGCTATTTTTTTTCTCACCTTACATCACAAAAAGTGTAATACCAAGCAATCAAAAAGTCATAACCACCCCAAAATCATACCATCAAACCGTCCTCTCCTCCCGCAAAAAATGATAACCTAACTAAGACAATTGCGCAAAAAGTAAAAATAATATTGCTTTCAGAATATAGAGACACTAAAACATGACTTTTTTTGTTTAAAAATGTTGTGACTGAGTAAAACTTAAATAAATTAAGTATACATATTAGGTATTGTCGCGTCCATAAGAACCTGCTGTATAAAAATATCACATGACCTAACCCCTCATGTGAACACCGTAAAAATTTTTTAATAAAGAATGTGTCAAAAAAGGCATTTTTTGGCACCTTACATCACAAAAAGTGTAATGTCAAGCGATCAAAAAATTAGCCCCTACAGAAGCCAAAAAATAAAAAAAAACAATTGCTTTCAGAATATGGAGACACTAAAAAATCTTTTTTTCAAAAATGCATTATTATGTAAAACTGAAACAAACAAACAAAAAATATTTGGTATTGTCGCGTCCTGAACAACCTGCTCTATAAAAACAGCACATGATCCAACCTGTTAGATGCACTTTGTAAATAACAAAAAATAAAAACTGTGCCATAACAGCTATTTTTGGTTACCTTGCCTCACAAAAAGTGTAATATACCAAAAATCATATGTACCCTAAAATAGTACCAAGAAAACTGCCACCTTATTCCGTAGTTTCCAAAATAGGGTGTTTTTTTATACTCTAGGGGTGCATCAGGGGGTCTTCAAATGTGACTTAAAATGATCCCAGTTAAATCTGTCTTCCAAAAACCATATGGTGTTCATTTCCTTCTGTGCCCTGCCATGTGCCCGTACAGCAGTTTACGACCACATATAGGGTGTTTCTATAAACTACAGAATCAGGGCAATACAAATGTAGTTTTGTTTGGCTGTCAACCTTTGCTTTGTTTATGGAAAAAATGGATTAAAATGGAAAATCGGCCAAAAAACTGAAATTCTGAAATTTTATCTCCATTTTCCTTTAACCCCTTAAGGACTGGGCTCATTTTCACCTTGAGGACCAGGCCATTTTTTGAAAATCTGGCCAGTGTCGCTTTATGTGGTGATAACTTTAAAATGCTTTGACTTATCCAGGCCATTCTGATATAGTTTTTTCGTCACATATTGTACTTCATGAAAATGGCAAAATGGAGTAAAAAAAAATCATTTTTATCTATAAAAAAAAATACAAAATTTTCAATTTCTCTACTTCTATAATACATAGTAATACCTCTAAAAATAGTTATTACTTTAAATCCCCCATATGTCTACTTCATGTTTGGATCATTTTGGGAATATTTTTTTTTTTTTGGGGATGTTACAAGGCTTAGAAATCTTTCAGAAATTTTCAAAAACCCACTTTTTAAGGACCAGTATAGGGTCTGAAGTCACTTTGTGAGGCTTACATAATAGAAACCACCAAAAAATGACCCCATTTTAGAAACTACACCCCTCAAGGTATTCAAAACAGATTTTAGAAACTTTGTTATCCCTTTAGGTTTTCCACAAGAATTAATGGAAAATAGAGATACAATTTCAAAATGTCACTTTTTTGGCAGATTTTCCATTATTTTTATTTTTTTTCCAGTTACAAAGCAAGGGTTAACAGTCAAACAAAACTCAATATTTATGTCCCTGATTCTGTAGTTTACAGAAACACCCCATATGTGGTCGTAAACCGCTGTACGGGCACACGGCAGGGTGCAGAAGGAAAGGAATGCCATACGGTTTTTGGAAGGCAGATTTTGCTGGACTGGTTTTTTGACACCATATCCCATTTGAAGCCCCCCTGATGCACCCCTAGAGTATAAACTCCAAAAAAGTGACCCCATTTTAGAAACTACGGGATAGGTTGGCAGTTTTGTTGGTACTAGTTTAGGGTACATATGATTTTTGGTTTCTCTATATTACACTTTTTGTGAGGCAAGGTAACAAGAAATAGCTGTTTGGCACCGTTTTTTTTTGTTATTTACAACATTCATCTGACAGGTTAGATCATGTGGTATTTTTATAGAGCAGGTTGTCATGGACGCGGTGATACCTAATATGTATACAATTTTTTTATTTATGTAAGTTTTACACAATGATTTCATTTTTGAAACAAAAAAAAATCATGTTTTAGTGTTTACATAGTCTGAGACACATAGTTTTTTTCAGTTTTTGGGCGATTATCTTGGGTAGGGTATGATTTTTGCGGGATAGGGTATGATTTTTGCAGGATGAGATGAAGCTTTGATTTGCACTATTTTGGGGTCCATATGACTTTTTGATCACTTGCTATTACACTTTTTCTGATGTAGGGTGACAAAAAAATGGCTTTTTTTTACACTGTTTTTATTTTATTTTTTTACGGTGTTCACCTGAGGGATTAGGTCATGTGATATTTTTATAGAGCAGGTTATTAAGGACGCGGCGATACCTAATATGTATACTTTTTTAAATTTACTTAAGTTTTACACAATAACAGCTTCTTTAAAACAAAAAAAATTATGTTTTAGTGTCTCCATATTCTGAGCCATAGTTTTTTTTTATTTTTTGGGCGATTGTCTTAGGTAGGGGCTCATTTTTTGCAGGATAAGGTGACGGTTAGATTGGTACTATTTTGGTGGCCATACGCCTTTTTGATCGCTTACTGTTGTACTTTTTGTTATGTAAGGTGACAAAAAAATGGTTTATTTAGCATAGTTTTTTTAGTCTTAGTTTATTTTTTACAGTGTTCAACTGAGGGTTTAGGTCATGTGATATGTTTATAGAACCGGTCGATATAGACGTGGCGATACCTAATATGTCTACTTTTTTTTTTCCTATTTTTTACCAATTTTTTTTTTAACTTTATTTGTGGGCAATGACTTTTTTTTTTTTTTTTTTACTTGAAACTTTAAATTTTTTGATGTGAAAACTTTTTTTTTTCACTTTATTTTTTGTTCCACTTTGGGACTTCAACTTTTGGGGTCTGATCCCCTTTACAATGCATTCCAATAATTCTGTATTGGAATGCATTGGCTGTATGAGTAATACAGTGTGTATTACTCATACAGCTTCCGGCCTGTGAGATCCAGGGGGCTAGATCTCACAGGCTCGTCACAGGAAGGCAGCTGCCTTCCATGCCATCGGGTCCCCCTACAGCCGCACGGAGACCCGATGGCACCGCCGCAACCTCCAGTAAAAGCCGCAAACCGCAGGTCTGAATTAACCTGCGGTTTGCGGTGACCCCCCGCGCATTGTCCGCGGTTGCATTGTCAGCCGGGCGCGACGGTGATCGGAAATACATAGGACGTACAGGTGCGCCCTGTGTCCTTAAGTACCAGGACATCAGGGTGTACCTGTACGCCCTATGTCCCAAACAGCTTAATTCTTGTGGAACACCTAAAGTTTTGAATACCTTGAGGGGTATGTTTTCCAAAATGGGGTAACTTTTTTGATGTTTCTACTCTAGGGGTGCATCAGGGGGTCTTCAAATGTGACATGGCAGCTTGAAATTATCCCAGTAAAATCTGCCTTTCAGAAACCATATGGCATTTATTTCCTTCTGCACCCTGCAAACGCCCATACAGCAGTTTACAATTTTGTTTGGCTGTTAACCCTTGCTTTGTTAGCGGAAAAATGTTTTATTAAATGGAAAATCTGCCCAAAAACAAAATTCTGAAATTTCATCATTTTTCATTAATTTATGTGGAACACCTAAATTTCAAGATTTGCTTCTAAACTTCTAAGCCTTCTAATGTCCCCAAAAAATAAAATGTCATTCACAAAATGATCCAAACATGAAGTAGACATATGGGGAATGTAAAGTAATAACTATTTTCAGATTTATTACTATCTATTATAAAAGTAGAGAAATTGAAATTTGGAAATTTGCTAATGTTTCAAAATTTTTGATAAATTTGTATTTTTTATAAATAAAAATGAAATATTTTGACTCAATTTTACCACTGTCATGAAGTACAATATGTGATGAGAAAACAATCTTAGAATGGCCTGTACAAGTAAAAGCGTTTTAAAGTTATTACCACATAAAGTGTCAGATTTGCTAAAAATGGCCTGGTCCTTAAGGGGTTAAAAATAAAATCCTACAATTCAGTGTGTTATTAACCACACTGTTTATTGCCATCCTCTTTCTTGAATTTAACCACAGATATATATATATATATATATATAATACCACAAATAATGCAGCAGCACAGTCAGATGTGGAGCTCTGGGTGCAAGAAATCCTCACAGAGGCTGGCTTGTCCTCCAAGATATATATTCAAAGAATGAAGAGGCAGCACTTCCAGTTGTTAGGTGATAGGGTGACGACCCCAAACTTTATTCCAGCTACGTTTCTGCCTTCTCAATGAGGCCTTTGTCAAGCTGACAAAGGCCTCATTGAGAAGGCAGAAACGTAGCTGGAATAAAGTTTGGGGTCGTCACCCTATCACCTAACAACTGGAAGTGCTGCCTCTTCATTCTTTGAATAAATATATATATATATATATATATATATATATATATATATACCTGCCCGTCTGGGCTCTAACTAAACATAGGGTAGAATCCCTGACTCACCTATAGAGGGCTGTTCAGACACGGTCATAACCTGCGGCTTTCTCAGCTAGCCCAGCAGCCTCCAGGCTGTAGCAAACGCAAGTCCCTTTGGGGGATTGTGGTCCAGCAGTCCTCCCGACTCTGACCTTGTGGCCCTTGTACCGCAGGTGTCACTGCGTCCCCAAAATTCCAGGCTGTCACTTAGTCTCGTGGTCCCTCAGCCTATCCCAGCTGAGGCCACACAGACAGAGCCTCCAGGCCTCTGTCTACAGGTAACACACTCCCCCTTGCCGACACCCTGGGAGGTGCTTTATGCCAGGCTGATTACATCCAGCTTGTCTCACCTGTGGTGGAATAGGGGTGTGGACCGCACTACCCACCCCTTCCTTGCCTCTAACCTGTGTGAGACCTGTCACTGTCTCACATACCCCCCCCCTTTTTGTTCAAGCCCGTGAGGGTGAACACCTGCATAACCACGGGAGGCTGGTGAGAGGGCATCCACCTGGCCTGGACTTGGGGAACTGCCACCCACCCTGCTCTTTGGCTGCTCCCAATAAGAACCGGCCCAGATTGGCCTTACAGCCACACTAAGTAACCCAGTGTCAGCGAGCACTAGCTGCTGCTGACACAGAGAATTACTGGTTCTTATTTCACCGAGGCCAGGAACCTCGGTGAAACGTACCTTCCCTTTGTTCTGCCAGACCCACGCCAGCAGAGCTTGGTTTATCACCAAAACCAACATCTTGCCCTGTCTAATCTGCCTAAAGGCCTCATGTGCCCATCTCATGGCCGATATTCTTTTTCTACTCTTTCCCGAGTGATAATGATGCACTGTCGTATATTTTGATCTCTCTCTCTTTTTAGATCCTCTGGCTCCTGCACATGCGCCTCATGTCCTTTCTCAGACTGCTGCAGCTGTTGCCTGAAATGTTCCCAGTCATGGTCATGTCCCGACACTTTCTCCTTTGCTTTGCAGGGCTCCTTCAGCAGGGCATGCTTGCCCCTACTCGCTTCTTTTACGTGCATCTGGATCACTTCTTCCTTCTTTCCAGCAGTAGTTACCCCAGCTACTATGGCAGTTTCAGAGACCTCTGCTTCTTTAGCGGCTTTGTCTACTTCGGCCGCGGCTCCCTTTGGCTTAACTTTGGTCTCTGCAGCACCTGGGAACTTCATGTCAACCAACACATCGGCCTTAACTTCTTCAGCTTTTGTCTTCTCGAAGTCTCCAGTCTCTTTGAGAGCCTTCTCAGACATGGCACCATACGCTTGCCCTCTTAACTCCTCCCCCTCTTTCTCATCGAGGCAGGAGGCACCAGGGTCTTCAGCAGACTCCTCATCTTCTGTCATTTTCTCCAGAAGCTCACCCAAGACACTGGTCTCCTTTTGGGAAGGAGTCAGGAGAGACAGCCCATCATAATAGCCAGGATCCAAAAACTAATCGTTCACCTCCTCGTACTTCTTCCCCAGCAGGCTGCTGGCTATTTGGAAGGCCTTGTATGCAGAGGGGACGTCTTCCAGGCCTGGGCTACACTCTACCACAGGTCTGTGGTCTTCAGCATCCACATTAGCCCCATCAATTGGTTCAGCAGAAGCATCTTCCCTCTTCTCTGCCTCAGCCAGTACCGCAGTGCCACCATCTTCAGTCCCATTTTTAACAGGCTCTGGCTTCTTGACGTCTTCCAGAGAACTCTCCTCTTCAGGTTTCTCACCCTCCACCTGCTGCTCGAGAATACACTTAGATTTCTCCAACTCATCTTTTAAGCTCATGAGATTTTCCATCTCTGTTCTGAGTTGCTTGTTCAGCCTCTTCAATTCAGCACGCTCCTCAAGTGCTTCTTCAAGTGCTCTAGCCAAGGAGAGGGCCTGGGTCTCCTTTTTACCCAAGCAACAGTCTCTGCTTGGTCACGTTTTTCATCATATTGAGCCGAGATGTATTTCTCTTCAGTTAGGAGCCAGTCAAACTTTTCCTGTTTGCAGTTGTACTGTCGTGTCAGGTCACCTACAACTGTCTGGATATGGGCTTCAGACCCTAAGCTGACGTCACCCGACTTAATTCTCATTTCGTCAGATATAACTGTCTGGTTGCTACTAGTAATCACCTTTGTTTCGCAGGACCTTGACATGGTAGCTTCACTCTCTGGGTTGCTATTGGTCACAGCACATACGTCACCTATACCGCTCGTGTCATTATTAATTCTGATCTCTAGGGGCACCGATGAGCTAATCCCTACCTGGGACACTCCCTTAGTAACCAACCAACATTGTAGAGACTGCATTTCCTCCTCTGGTACGTGCGGTACACCCTCTAACCCCATCCTATTTTCCTGCACCTTCAAACACTGAGCTGGAGCTGGGCTTTGCTCCACACTACTTATATGCATGTCTTCAAACCTTTTGATTAAGTCATATAGCGCTTCATGAAACATAGCAGATGCAGAAAATAAAGTTTCATCATCATTAAAATTTTTACCACCAGGGGGCGCTTCTCCCCTGACCACCACCTGCAACTGAAAATATATATCACTGTCACCACATATTTCATATGACATCACATTTTCCTTATGCATTTCCGCACTTTTGTCACCATCACTTTGCACTTGACCAGCACCATTGTTTCCAATGGTCAATATTCTTTCCCCATGCAGGTCAAAGTCCAGCTCCCTTAGATCCTCACTTAATGGGACAGGTACAGGTTCTGCAGGAGTTTCGTCACTATCTTCAGAAGTGTCTACCTTACCCCACAGCAACAAACCGATATCACGGCCCAATACTCCCTCATGCATGAGCGTATCTGTAACATTAAATTCATAAGTCCCTGTTCTCATTGGAGTCTCACGCTCAGTGAAAATCAGTGGATAGTCCTTATCCGCACGACTGTCCAGCACCTTTATAATTTACCAGTCTCAGGTTTCAATATTGTGCTACCTCTTACCCGGGCTAGCATGGGATCCCGGATCCTTGTCATCCCAAAACTAGCTTTGGTCATGGGCAACTGAGGTAACACAGAAACCTTCTCCTCTGTAGATTTCTGCGAGAGAGCAATCCCAACAGGCTTATCCGCCTGTTCAGACACAGTTTTTTTTCTTGGTGACTTATTACCTACCGGCCCAGCAGGTATCAACTGCCGCCGGCTCACTGTCACTGGGTCTGCCACATAGTTAATAACAGGAACAGTCTTACCCTTCGTTGTCACGGGTACAGCAGTCTCGGGAGAAGAGTACATCCCATGGACATCTCTACCGAGACGATCGTCCAAAATCCAGCCTCTGGAGACCTGCCCTTGATTCCTGGTACCATGATCACCTGCAGACTCCTTACTCCAACAGTTGCTACCGGAAACAACTTGGCCTGCAGTTAAGACTCTTCCTGGACGGTCATTCCAGCCGCACCCTTTAGAATCTTGTGCACAGTCGCAGAGAAGATATGTACTCATGAGAACTGCACCGCTCTCCACCTCTTTGTCTTCCCGAAGATTGCCCTTGGCAACGGCATATCTTTGCTTTTTATCAGGAACTCCGCTCCACAACTGCCCAAACAATGGAAAGTCCTTGCCCAGTACAAATTCCACTTCCAGTGTCTCACATTTTAACAGCTCCCATTGCACAGCCATAGTCTGTCACAAAGGTCAGAGACACGGTGGCATCAGTCTCTGGCCCTCTCTCCAGAAAGTCCAGCAAATCAGGCCTGACCCGAGACACCTGCTGGTGGGCATCTAGAGTGACCCCCAGAGGGATTCCCCCAATCACTAACTCGCAGTCCTTCTCCCATGGATGATACCAAGCCGCAGCCATTTTGACCAAAAAAATGCCACAAGTCAGTCTCTTTTACTCGGCTACTGGCCCTTTAAATCCTGCACTGTTTACACCGCAGAAAAAAAAAAAAGTCCAGATTAACACCAGCAGTCTCTGCTCCCGCAAACTAGCAGGCTTCCAGCACTTTTACTTATCAGCAGGAACACCTGCCCGCATCCGACACCAATTGTGGGGGGTTAGCTCTTCTCTGGGGGTCATTCTCACAGGTTACTTCACCAGACATGGATATACTGTCCAAACTTTGCATTTATTGTGCAACACCAGCAACAACAAACAATAACACAAAACAAATACCTGCCCATCTGGGCTCTAACTAAACATAGGGTAGAATCCCTGACTCGCCTATAGAGGGCTGTTCAGACACGGTCATAACCTGCGGCTTTCTCAGCTAGCCCAGCAGCCTCCAGGTTGTAGCAAACGCAAGTCCCTTTGGGGGATTGTGGTCCAGCAGTCCTCCCGACTCTGACCTTGTGGCCCTTGTACCGCAGGTGTCACTGCGTCCCCAAAATTCCAGGCTGTCACTTAGTCTCGTGGTCCCTCAGCCTAGCCCAGCTGAGGCCACACAGACAGAGCCTCCAGGCCTCTGTCTACAGGTAACACACTCCCCCTTGCCGACACCCTGGGAGGTGCTTTATGCCAGGCTGATTACATCCAGCTTGTCTCACCTGTGGTGTAACAGGGGTGTGGACCGCACTATCCACCCCTTCCTTGCCTCCAACCTGCGTGAGACCCGTCACTGTCTCACAATATACACTCACCTAAAGAATTATTAGGAACACCTATTTCTCATTAATGCAATTATCTAGTCAACCAATCACATGGCAGTTGCTTCAATGCATTTAGGGGTGTGGTCCTGGTCAAGACAATCTCCTGAACTCCAAACTGAATGTCAGAATGGGAAAGAAAGGTGATTTAAGCAATGTTGAGCGTGGCATGGTTGTTGGTGCCAGACGGGCCGGTCTGAGTATTTCACAATCTGCTCAGTTACTGGGATTTTCACGCACAACCATTTCTAGGGTTTACAAAGAATGGTGTGAAAAGGGAAAAACATTCAGTATGCGGCAGTCCTGTGGGCAAAAATGCCTTGTGGATGCTAGAGGTCAGAGGAGAATGGGCCGACTGATTCAAGCTGATAGAAGAGCAACGTTGACTGAAATAACCACTCGTTACAACCGAGGTATGCAGCAAAGCATTTGTGAAGCCACAACACGCACAACCTTGAGGTGGATGGGCTACAACAGCAGAAGACCCCACCGGGTACCACTCATCTCCACTACAAGTAGGAAAAAGAGGCTACAATTTGCACGAGCTCACCAAAATTGGACTGTTGAAGACTGGAAAAATGTTGCCTGGTCTGATGAGTCTCGATTTCTGTTGAGACATTCAAATGGTAGAGTCCAAATTTGGCGTAAACAGAATGAGAACATGTATCCATCCTCTGATGGCTACTTACAGCAGGATAATGCACCATGTCACAAAGCTCGAATCATTTCAAATTGGTTTCTTGAACATGACAATGAGTTCACTGTACTAAAATGGCCCCCACAGTCACCAGATCTCAACCCAATAGAGCATCTTTGGGATGTGGTGGAACGGGAGCTTCGTGCCCTGGATGTGCATCCTTCAAATCTCCATCAACTGCAAGATGCTATCCTATCAATATGGGCCAACATTTCTAAAGAATGCTATCAGCACCTTGTTAAATCAATGCCACGTAGAATTAAGGCAGTTCTGAAGGCAAAAGGGGGTCCAACACCGTATTAGTATGGTGTTCCTAATAATTCTTTAGGTGAGTGTATATTTGTCACTTTGCCATTAATAATGCTGTTTTGACGTTAAAATGCCATATAAAAATTTTCAGGACAATTTCTGTTAAGTTTGAATATATTCACAACCAAATCACTCTGCCCAAGCCTCCAATCTATCCAGATCCCTCTGTAGTAGTATACTGTCCTCTTCCATGTCAATTATTTTACACAGTTTATTGTCATCTGCAGAAATTGTTATTTTACTGTGCAAGCCTTCTACATGATCATTAATAAATATATTGAAGAGAATATGGCCCAATACTGGCCCCTGTGGTACCCCACTAGTGACAGTGACCCAATCTGAGTGTGTACCATTAGAAAACAGAGTGTGGATATTATAACTGAGACGGTTACTTACCCACATACAGACATTTTCTTCCAGTCCAAGCATTCTCATTTTACATACTATCAAATGCTTTGGAAAAGTCAAGATATGTGACATCCATTGACTCACCCTGGTCAAGTCTAGAACTTACCATGATTAAATTAGTTTAAGGCTACTTTCACACTGGCGTTTTGAATTCCGTTTGTGACATCCTTTTCAGGGCTCTCACAAACGGTAAAAAAAAACAGATAATTTCAGCCCCAATGCATTCTGAATGGATAAGGATCCGTTCAGAATGCATTAGTTTGGCTCCGTTCCGCCTCCATTCTGCTCTGGATGCGGACACCAAAACGCTGCTTGCAGCGATTTGGTGTCCGCCTGGTGATGCAGAGCCAAATGGATCCGTCCTGACTTACAATGTAAGTCAATGGGAGCGGATCCATTTTCACTGACACAATATGGTGCAATTGAAAACGGATCCGTCCCCCATTGACTTTCAATGTAAGTCAGGACGGATGTGTTTTGACTTTGTTCTTCATAATGCAAACAGATCCGTTCTGAACGGATACAATCGTTTGCATTATAGGAGCGGATCCGTCTGTGCAGATACCAGACGGATCCGCACCTAACGCAGGTGTGAAAGTAGCCTAACATGACTGATCCCTCATGAAACCATGCTGATATGCCATTATTTGCTTATTTTCATTGAGATCCTCCAAGATAGCATCAGTTTACCCACGACTTCCCGGCCTATAGTTTCCGGGCTCTGATTTTGACCCCTTTTGGAATATTGGCACTACATCCTGTTGATTTTCTTCAGTCAAGATGACATCACCACGTCATCACGCTGGCCGGGCATGAGATTTGCTGCGTTTCTTCAATCAAGATGGTCACGACTGCCTCTCCATGAGCAAATGTATGAGGTGAATATGTTTTAGTTTTAAAGTATAAGAGTGAGGCGGCTCTCTATTGACAAGAGGATGGAATATGGTGCTCAATCCAAACAGAGCGTACCCAGCGCTTGTGGTGAGGGAATAAGAGTAAAAGTAGAGGGATGGCACTCAGAACAATTGGGGTGTATGGAAAAGTAATAATATTTAATATGGAATAGCTGATAGTAAGTATAAAAAATATCAAATATAAAAGGACATAGTAGAGTATCTGTATATAAAACACATGTGGAAATATAATCAATATAAAAAGGACATAGTAGTAGTATCAATATAAAGATAAAAAGGCATAAATAATAAATGTCAATTCAGTGCAATCCTGCTGGAAAAAAAGAGACAGTCTTATAGGCCTGTTGGGAAAAAGTCTGATCTTATATTGTGATGACCAATAGTATAAAAATGTATCCTGGTACAATATAATGTCAATTATGTGGAATCCTGCTGGGAAAGAAGAATCCTCCTAATAGAGAAGGAGGAGAGACAATCTTGTGAGCCTGTTAGGGAAAAAGAAGGTCCAGTCTCATAACATGTAATCCGGTAAGGAAATGGGGTATCCTGATATAGGCTGAAAGGTGGATACCTTTCTATAAGGATTTGATTTTAGATCCCAAAGTTATGGGGTGGAAATAATTAAATCCGATTTTGTTTTTGGCGGTTATTCACAGATCCAATATTGGTAGGCTGTGGAATAAAGGCTGCTTTGTAAGCAGGTACATTACCCTCCTTGCGGCTGTTGGTGAGCTGGTCAGCGGTTCCTGCCTGGGCGGCGGTGTCCACGTGTGCCGTTCCCGCTCGCTGTGTGCTCAGGCCGTTGGTTGCTGCAACTCGCAGTTGTGGTGTTCCTTATAGTGTCTGGAAACAGAATGCAACTCGTAGCCCTTTTTATCTGAACATATCTCAAATATCAAAAAGGGCTACGAGTTGCATTCTGTTTCCAGACACTATAAGGAACACCACAACTGCGATCCATCATCACTTACCTATGTAGCCATAAAAAAAATCACACGTCAATGGAGAGGCGGTAACCACATAGCCGCCATATCTAGGTCCGAATCCAGGAAAATATTTGAATTCAATACACTGATTCCGAAAGGCCTCAATGCAGAGATGGAAATCTTTGGCTTTCTATAAAAGAACAGAGATTCTACACCTGGCGGGGTGCCCCCCTTGGGAATTGGGATCGTAGTCCGGCGGTTTACCAGCACTCCGACCCCTCCTCCCGGGTGGGCCCCTCCCCATATACACTATCAATTATCCACCATCACCTCCCATCTTGAAAACATTATCACTTTCTGGCAACTAATTGACAATTATAGAAAGGACAACAGTCTATTATAATTCCTAGACCTTAAATTTTAGACCACTATTACTGCTATACCACTTTCTTGCTCTATGATCGGGTATATATTTATCCATGGGACCTAACCATCCATTTTATTATATTATACTATATTGTATCTCATAATCATTTATTACCATTATTGACACATGTATTTCTATAGTATTTTATATTATCTTTGATATTTTTATTTATTTTCATATATTGCTATACATATATATACTTTTTATATTTTTTATAGCTCATAATTTTTTATATTCTCATTTTATACAACTTCTGTATCCTATACAAAATATGTAAGACATAATAAATTGTCCATCCATTGTGTTGGATTATCCATTCCACTCCTACTCCTGAAAATCCAGTACACAATTTATCCAAAGAAAAGAAAAAAACTTTGACCACTCCCATATTCACTAATTGGATCCAATTAGGCGCATATATATTCTCAAAAAGAAATAGGCTACTCATTCCCACTGAAGAAGGAGCAGTACGCTCTGAAACGCGTATGGGGCATTGAGTAAGCCTATCCCATCTAGCTAGAAACAATCAGAAGGATCCTACTACTACAGATTTGCTCCGGAGCTATCTATCTTCTTCCCCCCCTAAAGAAGCTGCAGCGTTTTGCTTCCCGCCACTAGCCTCCACGTGGCAAGCTGTAACAGCATTGAGCGGGAGATCCTAGGAACGCAGGTGACGTCACCGAAAGTGACGACATCAGCAGCAACCAACGGCCTGAGCACACAGCGAGCGGGAACGGCACACGTGGACACTGCCGCCCAGGCAGGAACCGCTGACCAGCTCACCAACAGCCGCAAGGAGGGTAATGTACCTGCTTACAAAGCAGCCTTTTTTCCACAGCCTACCAATATTGGATCTGTGAATAACCGCCAAAAACAAAATCGGATTTAATTATTTCCACCCCATAACTTTGGGATCTAAAATCAAACCCTTATAGAAAGGTATCCACCTTTCAGCCTATATCAGGATACCCCATTTCCTTACCGGATTACATGTTATGAGACTGGACCTTCTTTTTACCTAACAGGCTCACAAGATTGTCTCTCCTCCTTCTCTATTAGGAGGATTCTTCTTTCCCAGCAGGATTTCACATAATTGACATTATATTGTACCAGGATACATTTTTATACTATTGGTCATGACAATATAAGATCAGACTTTTTTCCAACAGGCCTATAAGACTGTCTCTTTTTTTCCAGCAGGATTGCACTGAATTGACATTTATTATTTATGCCTTTTTATCTTTATATTGATACTACTACTATGTCCTTTTTATATTGATTATATTTCCACATGTGTTTTATATACAGATACTCTACTATGTCCTTTTATATTTGATATTTTTTATACTTACTATCAGCTATTCCATATTAAATATTATTACTTTTCCATAGACCCCAATTGTTCTGAGTGCCATTCCTCTACTTTTACTCATGTTTTAGTTTTAGTTTTGTTTTTAACCCCTGAAAAGCCTCAGTGTTACTGTTAGATGCCGCAATCAGCTTTGAAGGTGGCATCTGTGGGGTTCAATGACAGGGGGCGGTGCGATCGTCGTTCCTCATAATTGAGCCTGCAACATACAATGGAATTTGTGACAAAGTCATTTGTAATGAATCTAATTGCTTTGTGAACTTCAGTGAAGCAGCCAAATCAAAATTTTCATAACTTCGCTCATCTCTTCTGATGACATATTCTCATCAATATTAGATGATGTGGAACAGGAGGGAAAGCAGATGGCAGAAGATAGGCTCCCACCTGTAGGGCAGGAGAGTACTGGGGTTGGGTATGCCAGAGCTGATTAATGTCCAGTGTTTACAGTCAAATAACCTGCAGTAGATTGCAGGCAAAAACAGCAAAATAATATGCATATTGTACTCCCAACCTAAACATGGCTGCAACCTGCCCACAGCACGGCTGCTCCATGTGGTTGCACTCTAAGGCAGAGTGGCCTGGGTATACCTGATTTATAATGATGCATGACAAATTAATTTTGGAACTAATAGAATTTCTTGGCAAACATCGGCGAAGTTGTCGAATTTAATTTTGAAAACTTCTCTCATCTCTGCTTATAGTTTTTTAATGCTTCCTCTCTATCTTCCTGTTTTAGTGATTTAAATGCTTTTTTGTCATTTATTGCTTCTTTGACATATCAATTTATCCTCACACTTTTATTCTCATAAAGTATGTACCTCTCACAATTAGAGTTCAGGATGGGTTTTTAAAAATATCCTAATTTGTGGCTGCATTTTTATTTTGGAGGACATTGTCCCAGTTAGTGAT
The DNA here is from genome assembly GCF_905171765.1 of Bufo bufo. Lineage (NCBI taxonomy): Eukaryota > Metazoa > Chordata > Amphibia > Anura > Bufonidae > Bufo > Bufo bufo. The sequence goes on along the minus strand of NC_053391.1, from coordinate 518,277,680 downwards.
GCCAATGGCCTCTCTTAGCTGGCCAAATTGAGCTTTTTGGAAATTTGGTATTCTTGTTGCTCCCTGAAGAAATACTCTTTTGAATGACAATTGGTTGGTTATAATTGTATGTCTTTTCTCTTTCCCAGGTGTTCCAACTTTCACGTCTGTTGTTCTATCAGGTCTATTGGTTAGTACCAAGTCCACTATGGCCATCCCTCTAGTCGGGTCCTGAACCAGTTGAGAAAGGTAATTGTCCTTGGTTATTGCCAAGAACCTGTTTCCTTTATGAGATATACAGGTTTCAGTTTCCATGTTTATATCTGGGTAGTTGAAGACCATCATAATAATGACCTCATTATGAGGACTCTGTTATATTAGGTGGCTTATAATAAACTCCTATCAGTGTTTTATTTATTTTTATTGTTTTTGCCTACATGTATTTCTACCCACAGTGACTCCATGGGCCAGATTTATCATTAGCTCAGGTCAGAATAATGGAGTGGAAAAGTCCCAAAAAAGTCCCAAACGCTAAAACTGCGCACAAATTTGCGACTTTTTTCTGCTCTGCACTATGCTCGCCAGTTTTCTGAAAGTGGGCGTGTTTTCTTATGTAAATGAATCTCTAGACAGATTTACTATTGGGACTATTTAAAAAAGTCGCAAAAAAGTTGCAAAAAAGTCCCAATTTCACTCCAGTGAGGACCATGCTTATCTTATGAGACTTTTTAATAGAACATGCGACTTTTTCATAAAAACGTGCGACTTTTTCGTAAAGATGTGCGACTTTTGTAAATCTGCTTACTGACGGATAAACTGCTACCGTCAAACCAGATTTATTACAGTCTTAAAGGGCCGATCATAAATCTGACTTGGCTAAAACTGACTTTAGCCATATGTGAAAGTGGAGTGAGCTGTCAGAGTCATGATAAATGGGGTCTTGATTTGCACAATAGGTTTTCTGGTGACACATTCAACTTATATTGAGTTCATTTATGAGCAAAAGTTGCAGATTCTTCTAGAGTTCAACGTATAAACCAACTACATGAAGCATAAAAGGCTTATGATCTATTTTAAACACTACATTAATATTTTGCTTCAAATATACTTTTAACCTAATAGGTTGATTAAAAGTTGTACTCTATGCTTTGGATAATATAACAGTTTTTATTATCTTGACTAATTGTTTCTAGCAGTGTTCAGTCAAATGCACATTGTAAAGCAGACTGAACACTCAAAGCTTTCTGTAGTTATGATTTGGAAAATTATACTTTCTCTTTTGAAAACAAATAATCAGCAATGTAAACATGTAATAGGAAATATTCCCTGCATGACAAATTTCATACTGGTTATGTTTTAAAAGCAATGTGCAAAGTAATTAATGGAATTCAGGACTTTCAGAATCTGTGTACTAACAACTACAAAAAAAAAGACACTTAGATCATAGATGATAGAGATTAATTACATTATTTAATACATTTAAAGAGAATCTGTCAGCAGTTTTGACTAAATTGCTGACAACTCTAGTTGAGGTCGGGAGAGAGCAGGGCAAGCATATTTTTTGTGGAACTTTGATCATAAGTAATAGTGTAAATATGATTGTTCTGCCAGGTTTTGCTCTTGCAAGTGCACTGGAGGAGCTTCCCTGTGAAGTGCTTTCTAAACTGATCTGGTTCAGAGTCCTTCCCCTCTGCCAGTGGATGCTAAAGCTGTCAGTCAGAGCAGTGGTGAAGAGCTAGGAAGCATCTCAATGCAGAAAATACAGATCCCTTCAATGTGAAGCTCTGCATCTGGTGCACACACAGAAACAAAATCTGACAGAATGAAATGTTATATTTAAGCTGCTACTGATAAAATATCCACAAAATGAATTGTGTACTGCTCTCCCAGCCCCTACCTCATACTTTTAGGAGTTTAGCATGGTCAAAACTGGTGACAGATTACCTTTAAAGAGTTTTTCTCAATTGTGTCTATGACATGCCATCAATGTAAAATTTGTGAAGGTCCAACAGATGTGAACCCATTTGAAGCTTTGAGGTAGGCCCATTATTGTCAGTAGATAACCTTGAGGGCTCTGAAAAATGGCAAGCTAGGAAAAAGAATTATAGATAGCAAAGTTGGGTGTCACAATGGTTGGACTCCTGAAAATCATACATTGATTCTATATTCTAGTTATATGCCATTAATGTTGTAAGAAAACCCTTTAAGTACATGTAGCTTCCTAATATAACCAACTCCATTGTGTTTGCCTAAATACTCGCAAATACAGTGCGTTTGAAAAGTCTTCAGACCCCTTGGATTTTTTCACATTTTGGTATGTTGCAGCCTTGTGTTATGTTTTTTTTCCTATCATTCTGCAATCAGTACCTCATAATGAGAATATGAAAATAGAATGTTACAAATCTTTGCTTATTTGTTGAAAAGAAAAAAAGTAAAATATTGCATTGTGAGAGACAGTGACAGGTCTCACACAGGTTAGAGGCAAGGAAGGGGTGGATAGTGCGGTCCACACCCCTATTCCACCACAGGTGAGACCAGCTGGAGGTACTCAGGTTGGCACAAGGCACCTCCCAGGGTGTCAGCAAGGGGGAAGTGTGTTACCTGTGGACAGAGGCCTGCAGGCTCTGTCAGTTTGGTCCAAGCCAGGAGGGCTGAGAGATCACGATTCCCCAAGAGACACTGGACTGGAGACAGTCGGCGTACTGTGCTCTGTACAGCCAGGAGGCTGTGGGACATTTGCTCAGAAAGCCGCATGTGTTCACAGGGTGTGAACAGGGACTTAGTTGAGTCAGGGATCTGTTTGTTTAGTTAGAGCCCAGCCGAGCGAGTGTTTATTATTTTGTATTATTGTTTATGTTTATGCGGATGTGCTGCAATAAAGCACCGTGTTTGGATCTTAAACTTGGTGTCCTGAAGATATCTGTGAGAATGACCCCGAAAGAGAGCTGATCCCCTACAATTGGTGTCGGATGCAGGCAAGTTGTCCATGAGAGAAGGGCAACGGTCAATTGCTAGGGGCAACGACGAGACAGCAGGTGCTGCTGAAAGCTGTTTTGCCATGTGTGGAGTTAAAGGGCCGGAAGCCTGTTTGTACAGTGGAACAGGTGCTGCACATAAGAGTGTGGACTATTTTGCTGTGGTGCAAGTAAAACTGCATTGAATTAAAGGGCCAGTAGCCCAGCAAAAGTGGACTTTTGGCTGAAAGTTTTTCCTGCTACCATGGGTCTCGGGGAAGAGTACATCTGGCGGCGCTGGCGCATACAGCAGGCAGAAGAAATGGCCATAGCAATTGGCTACACTAAAAAAGAATTGGCAAAATTTGATCCAGAGCGAGAGGCTTTGGAGGCACAGTTGGAGCTGGCCTTGAGAAATGGGTTCTCAACACTGTATGGACCCTGTACAAAGTTCCAAGAGGTTGGTGGTGTGCCGGGACTATCGGGGAAAAGCAAAGATATGCTGTTGCTAAGGGCAACCAACCACAACAGTGTGCGGCTGCCCAGCAGTTATGGAGCGGAGCAAGTGGCTCATATTCTGCGGCTGGAGATCCCAAGGACAGGTCTACCGAGAGTGTGACTCCACATCTGGAAGGAGGATGGAGTCACAGCGTTTCTCGTAGCAACCACTGCAGTCAGGAGTCTGCAGGTGATTTTGTAATGGAGGATCCTGGAGTATCCTTGGATTCTGGGTCTGCCGAACCCGTGACATGGCTGGGTAAGATCATCCCTGTTATTAATTATGTAACAGACCCAGTGACAGTGAGCCGACGGCAGGGGATACCTGCTGGGACGGTGAGTGATAAATAGCCGAGGGGAGGAACTGTCTCGGAAGTGTGTGACATTGGAGAAAGCGCAGGGTCTGAACAGGCGGGTAGGCCTGTTGCGGTTGGTCCCTTGCAGGACTTTGCGGGGGAAATGGTTTCTGGGTCGCCCAAAGAGCCTGTGATCAAAGCTAGATTTGGGGTGGTGAAAGTCAGAGATTCCATGCTAGCCCAGGTAAGAGGTAGCATGATGGCCGCCCCAGAGACTGATAGAGTGTTACATGTTCGGGACAATTAGGTGAATAATACGGACTATCAGGTGGTTCTCACTGAGGGAAAGTCTCCGGTGAGAACTGGGACTTGTGAACCTGATGTTACAAATACGCTCATACATGAGGGAATGGTGGACCGTAATTTCCCCTTATGCTTTGAGGTTTTAAGTAATGGAGACACTTCTGCAGAGAGTGACAAAACTCCTGCAGAACCTGTACCTGTCCCTTTAAATGATAATGTGAAGGAGCTGCACATTGAGAACAAGGGTGCAGATAAGGTGCAAAGTGATGGTACGATATTTGCCAAAATGCATAATGGAAATGTGATGTCATGTGAAATATGTGATAATAATGACATGCCTTTTCTTTTGCAGGCTGTGATTGGGGAAAAAGCTCCCCCTGTTGGTAAACATGTGTCTGATATAAAAGTGTTGATAAATATTGAAGAAACACCGCTAGGATACCCCATATTAGACAATGTGGCGGGGCTAGAGTGTGTTCCACACGTACCAGAAGGGGATATGCAGTCTCCACAATGTTTGTTGGTTACTAAGGAAGTGTCCCAGGTGGGGATTAGCTCATCGGTGCCCCTAGAAGCCAGAGTTAATAATGACATGAGCGGTGTAGGTGACGTATGTGCTGTGACCGATAGCAACTCAGAGAGTAAGGCTACCATGTCAAGGTCCTGCAAAACAAAGGTGGTTACTACTAGTAGCGACCAGACAGTTATATCTGACGAGATGAGAATTAAGTCGGGTGACGTCAGCCTAGTGTCTGAGGCCCATGTCCAGGCAGTTGTAGATGACCTGACACGACAGTACAGCTGCAAACAGGAAGAAGATCTCTCTGTCTCTCCTCACGCTCTGTAGAAACGTTAGGGAAGGGACTAGCTGTCTTCAAAGAGCAACTGAATAAGGCTTCAGAAAGGGCAAAGGAGGAGAGCCAGAAAGAGAATGGTGATATTCCTACATCTGCTGAAGCAGAGCCGAGCGAGGAGCAGCTGGAACCGGAGGCCCAAAAGCGGGGCACTTCCCACAAGCTTGTGCAAAAAGCTGAAGAGAAACTGTTGAAAAACATGGAGTTGATGTTTCAGCGCCTGGAGAAAAAGGGTGTGACATACGAAAAGTTGGAGAAAACCAAGACCAAACTTCAGCAAGAATTGGATGATCTAATGTTGGACCTGGACCACCAGAAGCAAATTATGTCTAACCTAACTAAGAAACAGAAGAAGTTTGACTGGATCCTGGCTGAAGAGAAATGCATCTAGGCTCGATATGATTGGGAAAAGGAGACCAAGGCCCTCTCCTTGGCTAGAGCCCTTGAAGAAGAGCTTGAGGAGCATGCTGAATTTGAGAGGCTGAACAAGCAACTCAGAGCTGAGATAGATGATCTTGTGACCTCAAAGGATGAAGTCGGGAAGAAAATCTATGAGTTGGAGACGTCTAAGTTAGAGCCTATTAAGAATGGGTCTGGAGATGGTGGCACTGCGGTGCTGGCTGTGGCAGGGAAGATGGAAGATGCTTCTGCTGAACCAGTTGATGGGGCTGATGTGGATTCCGAAGACCACAGACCCGTGGTAGAGTGTAGCCCAGGCCGGGAAGACGTCCCCTCTGCCTACAAAGCCTTCCAAATAGCCAGCAGCCTGCTGGGGAAAAAGTACGAGGAGGTGAACGATCAGTTTTTGGATCCGGGCTATTACGATGGGCTGTCTCTCCTGACTCCTCCCCAAAAGGAGATTAGTGTCCTGGGTGAGCCTCTGGAGAAAACGCCAAAAGACGAGGAGTATGCTGAAGACCCCCGTGCCTCCTGCCTTGATGAGAAAGAGGGGGAGGGGTTAAGAGGGCAAGCGTATGGTTCCATGTCTGAGAAGGCTCTCAAAGAGACTGGAGATTTCAAGAAGACAAAAGCTGAAGAAGTTAAGGCCGATGTGTTGGTTGACATGAAGTCCCCAGGTGCTGCAGAGACCCAAGTTAAGACAAAGGGAGCGGCAGCCGAAGTGGAAAAAGACACTAAAAAAGCAGAGGTCTCTGAAACTGCCACCATAGCTGGGGTAACTACTGCTGTAAAGAAGGAAGAAGTGACCCAGATGCATGCAAAAGAAGCGAACAAGGGCAGGCATGCTCTGCTGAAGGAGCCCTGCAAAGCAAAGGAGAAAGTGTCGGGACAGGACCATGACTGAGAACAGTTCAGTCAAGAGCTGCAGCAGTCCAAGAAAGGACATGAGGCGCATGTGCAGGAGCCAGAGGATCAAAAAAGAGAGAGAGATCAAAGAGTGCAAGAGCGCATCATTATCACCCGCGAAAGAGTAGAAAAAGAGTACCTGGCCATGAGATGGGCACATGAGGCCTTTAGGCAGTTTAGATTGGGCAAGATGTTAGTTTTGGTGATAAACCAAGCTCTGCTGGCGTGGGTCTGGCAGAACAAAGGGAAGGTACGTGTCACCGAGGTTCCTGGTCTCGGTGAAAAAAGAACCGGTAATTTTCAGTGTCAGCGGCAGCTAGTGCTCGCTGACACTGTGTTACTTAGTGTGGCTGTAAAGCCAATCTGGGCTGGTTCTTATTAGGAGCAGCCAAAGAGCAGGGTGGGTGGCTGTTCCCCACGTCCAGGCCAGGTGGATGCCCTCTCACCAGCCTCCCGTGGTTATGCAGGTGTTCACCCTCACGGGCTTGAACAAAGGGGGGGGGGGTATGTGAGACAGTGACAGGTCTCACACAGGTTAAAGGCAAGGAAGGGGTGGATAGTGCGGTCCACACCCCTATTCTACCACAGGTGAGACCAGCTGGAGGTACTCAGGTTGGCATAAGGCACCTCCCAGGGTGTCAGCAAGGGGGAAGTGTGTTACCTGTGGACAGAGGCCTGGAGGCTCTGTCAGTTTGGTTCAAGCCAGGAGGGCTGAGAAGAGACCACGATTCCCCAAGAGACACTGGACTGCAGACAGTGGGCGTACTGTGCTCTGTACAGCCAGGAGGCTGTGGGACATTGGCTCAGAAAGCCGCGTGTGTTCACAGGGTGTGAACAGGGACTTAGGTGAGTCAGGGATCTGTTTGTTTAGTTAGAGCCCAGCCGGGTGAGTGTTTATTATTTTGTATTATTGTTTATGTTTATGCGGATGTGCTGCAATAAAGCACCGTGTTTGGATCCTAAACGGTGTCCTGAAGATATCTGTGAGAATGACCCTGAAAGAGAGCTGATCCCCTATAATTAACATAAATATTTAGACCGATAACTGGGACTATATAGCCTTCAGTCTTTTTGGTTATGACACACAATTGCACATCTGGATTTGGGGATTTTCTGCTATTCCTCTGTGCAGATGCTCTCAATCTCTGTTAAGTAGCTGGAGACCACCAGCTATTTTCAGGTCTCTCCAGAGGTATTTGATTGGGATCAAGTCAGGGCTTTTGCTGGGCCACACATTTACAGAGTGTTTCCCTAAGCCACTCCTGTTTTATCTTGGATGTGTGTTTACAGTCATTGTCTTTTTTAAAGGTGAACCTTCAACCCAGTCTGAGGGTCCAAAGCACCCTGGATCAGGTTTTTATTAAGAATCACCTGTATCTCTGTATTTTGCACAATTCAGCTTTCCCTCAACTCTGACCAGTCTCCAAGCTGTTGAAAAACACCTCCACAGTATGATGCTGCCACCACCATGTTTCACTTTAAGGATGGTATTGGGCAGTGCCTGGTTTCCTCCAAATATGCATTTAAAATTGAGGCCAAAAAGTTCAATCTTTGTTTTGAGAATCTTGTTTCTCACAGTCCGATAGTTCTTTATGTGCTTTTTTTGCAAACTTTCATGTGTCTTTTACTGAGGAGATTTGTAGAAAGTATACATGACCACAGAACTCAGTATCTTCAATAGTGTGGAGATTTTATTCACCAACTGTGGGATGTTTCAATTTCAGAGTCTTTCTCCAGCTTGAGAGACTCTTTGAAGTCAAAACGTTGCACAGTTGGTGAATAAAATCTCCACACTATTGAAGACACTGAGTGCTGTGGTCATCTATACTTTCTACAAATCGACTGGAGCCCGACGGGCTAGGGCTCAACACCGTTGGCACCGCCACCATTGGGATCTACCATACTGTATGGAGTGAGTAGTGCTGTCTTTCCGTTGGATTCTTTTACTGAGGAGAGGCATCTTTTTGGACCCTCTACCATAAAGCCCAGATTGCTGGAGTGCTTCAGTGATGCACTTCTCTTTACCCTGCCCAAGCTCCATCACCACCCCTAACAATGCCAAGCTAGTTGATAGCTCTTCCCACCTAGCTAGTTACATAGACACCCCCCTTATCACTGCCCTATTGCTTTTTGACATGACCAGGGACATATATAAAATAAGGAAGAGCTATATGGACATGGTCATGTGAACACAGCCTAGAATGAAAGATAGGAGCAATAAAGGTAAAGGAAATACAGTCACAAAATTACAGCTACTTTAATTAAGGATTATTTTAAACCAGATGCAAACCAGAAAACTGCTTTAACTCCTTTTCAACCTCTGCCATACATGTACTTCGGAAAATGTGTTTTGAAATATGCACCCACAGCTGTGTGCAACAGGGACCAGAGCCGCTAGGTTTCTGCTGTTTTTAATAAGACACCTACGACTAATGTTTGACTGGCAATAACACTGATCACAGCTGTTTAACCCCTTATATGCCATGGTCAATAATAACCTTTGTGTCAGAGAGGATTTTCTTTGGGAGTGCTGTTACTGGGGCCCGAACGGCTTTCCTACTCTGAGATCGGAGAAGCTGTTTATTCTCTTTGGTAGCCTAGGGCCCTTTGATCCCAGGCTACCAAAGCAATGGTTCCTATGGAGCCCTGCCCTGATGTATTGAATGTTCCATAGGCTGCAATGGAAATTCATTATAGTCTGTGGGACAAATGATCTAATAATCACATTTTCAAGTCTCCTAAGGAAAGTTAATAGTATAAAATAAAGTTAAAAATTATGTTTTTAATAACCTAAAAATTGAAATCACCCCTTTCCCCGTAAAACAAAAATAAACAAAAAAATAAAATATCATTATTATTAAAAATAAAAAATGGCACCACTATGTCCCAAAAAGCCAATTCCACCATATTTTGATATTTTATTTCCAGCTTGCAACTACATTGTATGCAATATTCAATGGTGCTAAATAAAAAGTGCAAAAAATCAAGCCATCATTTGGCTTTCTAAACAGAAAAATAGTTATGGCTCCTGGAAAGCAGGGGGTAAAAAGTGAGAACCTAAAATGGAAAAACCCAGAGTCAGAAAAGGGTTAAGGGTTTAATGGACCATCAAAATATGCTGCAATTTGAAACGCAAAGAAGAATAATTGGACATTCTTTGCAGGATTTACTTTTCCGTGCCCTAAGTATTTATGGAGGGACTTCTAATAAGAAGTAGCAGCTAGATATTTCATTGCTTTTCCTGTCAGTAGCTGGTGATGTTTTTCTTTATACCTACAATGAGTTGATTCATTGTAACCTCAGTTTCTGGCTTGGATTGTGCTGAGTGACTGAGCTCTGACTTATCTCTAGTAAAGAAATTGTAATCATTTAATTGTATCAAACACCATTTATTAGCCAAATTTTAAATAACTCTCACTATGATATGCCCAACATTGTTGTGTGTTTACATATTTATTTGTTTGCTTCCTTTAGGTATATGGTACTAGTACGTAAAAATAAAAAATAAACACGAGCATATCCATGAAGTGATAGTAATTTAATAGTGATGTGGATGCCAATTCGATTTAATGTTCTCTTTTAAAGCCTTACAGCTTAGTTCCACTTGGTAAATATGAATAATTATTCCCCAGATGTCTCTTGGCAGCATTACATTTCTTTTTTTCTTATATTCTTTTGACCTAGTGTACTTTAAGTGTATTGTTGCGTAAAATACATAAAATATATCAGCCCTAACAATTCTATTTAAAGTTTAATTTGACATACTGCTTTGACAAACAGAAAATCATATACATCAAGTAAAAATACAGACATAGAAAAATTCTTGTAATAGAGTTTTAAAATAAAATTGTGTGGGGATGTGCTAGGTTGAGTTATAGTAGGAAAAATGTATATTAGGTATGAGGTTTGAAAATGTATCTTTATACATAATAATATAAAGAAAATGATAGAATTTTACACAATTGAAATATCGCCACATAAATAAATTGAACTAGTTAAAGGGGTTGGCATTAGCAGTGTTACTCAACTTTTCCTTCTCCTGCCCATATTCTGCTTATCACTGTTGGTTCACTGAGCTCAGCTGCATTTCAATACTTAAAATCAGCCTTTGTCTATGAATATGTTTCTGAGCCTTTTACTTGTCTTTTGAGCCTGACCCTGACCTTAACCATCTTACAGGAGTCTGCTCTTGACACGCTACTTCGGATCTGTCACCCAGTGCTTTTGATTGAGACATAAAGAGTCATCTTGATAGAATAAATACATGGCTGAAAATGAGAGATATGATCTCATTTAAATCTAGAAAAAAATGTCACAACAGATAATTCAGTGCATGTTATCTTTATAATCATAAAATCAAGCTTGATGATTTAGTTATTACAGAAATTAACAAGCAACAATGCCCAAATGCACATACTACTTTAATTACCGCATTGACTTTTTGTTCTAGTGTGGAAGAAATAGCATTTTCTCATGCAAACAGCCATTTGACAAATCTGTGTTAGTATAATCTGTTCCAAAATACAGGGAGTGCAGAATTATTAGGCAAATGAGTATTTTGACCACATCATCCTCTTTATGCATGTTGTCTTACTCCAAGCTGTATAGGCTCGAAAGTCTACTACCAATTAAGCATATTAGGTGATGTGCATCTCTGTAATGAGAAGGGGTGTGGTCTAATGACATCAACACCCTATATTAGGTGTGCATAATTATTAGGCAACTTCCTTTCCTTTGGCAAAATGGGTCAAAAGAAGGACTTGACAGGCTCAGAAAAGTCAAAAATAGTGAGATATCTTGCAGAGGGATGCAGCACTCTTAAAATTGCAAAGCTTCTGAAGCGTGATCATCGAACAATCAAGTGTTTCATTCAAAATAGTCAACAGGGTCGCAAGAAGCGTGTGGAAAAACCAAGGTGCAAAATAACTGCCCATGAACTGAGAAAAGTCAAGCGTGCAGCTGCCAAGATGCCACTTGCCACCAGTTTGGCCATATTTCAGAGCTGCAACATCACTGGAGTGCCCAAAAGCACAAGGTGTGCAATACTCAGAGACATGGCCAAGGTAAGAAAGGCTGAAAGACGACCACCACTGAACAAGACACACAAGCTGAAACGTCAAGACTGGGCCAAGAAATATCTCAAGACTGATTTTTCTAAGGTTTTATGGACTGATGAAATGAGAGTGAGTCTTGATGGGCCAGATGGATGGGCCCGTGGCTGGATTGGTAAAGGGCAGAGAGCTCCAGTCCGACTCAGACGCCAGCAAGGTGGAGGTGGAGTACTGGTTTGGGCTGGTATCATCAAAGATGAGCTTGTGGGGCCTTTTCGGGTTGAGGATGGAGTCAAGATCAACTCCCAGTCCTACTGCCAGTTTCTGGAAGACACCTTCTTCAAGCAGTGGTACAGGAAGAAGTCTGCATCCTTCAAGAAAAACATGATTTTCATGCAGGACAATGCTCCATCACACGCGTCCAAGTACTCCACAGCGTGGCTGGCAAGAAAGGGTATAAAAGAAGAAAATCTAATGACATGGCCTCCTTGTTCACCTGATCTGAACCCTATTGAGAACCTGTGGTCCATCATCAAATGTGAGATTTACAAGGAGGGAAAACAGTACACCTCTATGAACAGTGTCTGGGAGGCTGTGGTTGCTGCTGCACGCAATGTTGATGGTGAACAGATCAAAACACTGACAGAATCCATGGATGGCAGGCTTTTGAGTGTCCTTGCAAAGAAAGGTGGCTATATTGGTCACTGATTTGTTTTTGTTTTGTTTTTGAATGTCAGAAATGTATATTTGTGAATGTTGAGATGTTATATTGGTTTCACTGGTAAAAATAAATAATTGAAATGGGTATATATTTGTTTTTTGTTAAGTTGCCTAATAATTATGCACAGTAATAGTCACCTGCACACACAGATATCCCCCTAAAATAGCTAAAACTAAAAACAAACTAAAAAATACTTCCATAAATATTCGGCTTTGATATTAATGAGTTTTTTGGGTTCATTGAGAACATGGTTGTTGTTCAATAATAAAATTAATCCTCAAAAATACAACTTGCCTAATAATTCTGCACTCCCTGTATGACTCCAGTGTTATCTTATGGATTTATTTGGATATTATTAGGGTACGGCCACATATAACTTTTTGGATGATGTTTGGAGCAAATCTACCTGCAGGAATTTTTGCCAAAGTCAGAAGTGGATTGGAAAAGAATTGGAAATATAAAGGAAGGATTTTAACTTCTCTTTCCTGGTTCATCCACTTCTGGCTTTGACTGAAAATCCTGTATGCAGATCTGTTTCAAAACCTAGCCATACTCTAATTCATATTTAAACTGCAGGGGCATCAATTAAAATGGAAGCATATCCTAACTGAACACCTTACTGTAGTGTTAACTGAAGCAAAGCATCCAAAGTGGAATTCGGTCCAAATTTTAGACAGGTGCACTTCTGTCTAAGCGGCCGTTAAAACAGTCCAGTTGATTGATAGGCTGAATAGGGTTTTAACATAGTGATTTGTGACAAATCAATTTGTAATGGATCAAATTCCTTGTCAAACTTTGGCAAAGCTGCCGAATCAAATTTTTCAAAACTTCACTCATCTCTACCCTACTGAAACCTAGGAAAGTAAATATGGTAAAACATGTAATTCAGTGGTACAGTTTTTAATGTGTTTTGTGGATTCTAAAAGTCTGCTTTTTCCATTTTTGCTTTAAAGTGTAGTCCAGATGCATTATTATTATTATTATTATTATTATTATTATTATTATTATTATTATTAATAATAATATTATTATTATTGTTGTTATTATTTTGAAAAGGCTCTACATAGTTTAAAATTTTAAAATACTGGTGTAGCTCAATAAATTAGAATATCATCGAAAAGTTAATTTATTTCAGTTATTCAATTCAAAAAGTGAAGCTCATATATTATATAGATTCATTACACACAGTGATCTATTTCAATCATTTATTTCTTTTAATATTGATTATTATGACTTACAGCTAATGAAAACCCAAAAGTCAGTATCTCAGAAAAGTAGAATATTGTGAAAAATTTCAATAGTAGACGTATGGTGTCACAATCTAATCCGCTAGTCAACACAAAACACCTGCAATGGTGTCCTAAGCCTTTAACCACTTCAGCCCCCAGTGCTTAAACACCCTGAAAGACCAGGCCACTTTTTACACTTCTGACCTACACTACTTTCACCATTTATTGCTCGGTCATGCAACTTACCACCCAAATGAATTTTTCCTCCTTTTCTTCTCACTAATAGAGCTTTCATTTGGTGGTATTTCTTTGCTGCTGACATTTTTACTTTTTTTGTTATTAATCGAAATTTAACGATTTTTTTGCAAAAAAATGACATTTTTCACTTTCAGTTGTCAAATTTTGCAAAAAAAACTACATCCATATATAAATTTTGCTCTAAATTTATTGTTCTACATGTCTTTGATAAAAAAAAATGTTTGGGTAAAAAAAAAATGGTTTGGGTAAAAGTTATAGCGTTTACAAACTATGGTACAAAAATGTGAATTTCCGCTATTTGAAGCAGCTCTGACTTTCTGAGCACCTGTCATGTTTCCTGAGGTTCTACAATGCCCAGACAGTACAAACACCCCACAAATGACCCCATTTCGGAAAGTACACACCCTAAGGTATTCGCTGATGGCCATAGCGAGTTCCTAGAATTTTTTATTTTTTGTCACAAGTTAGTGGAAAATGATGATTTTTTTTTTTTTTTTTCATACAAAGTCTCATCTTCCACTAACTTGTGACAAAAAATAAAAACTTCCATGAACTCACTATGCCCATCAGCGAATACCTTGGGGTCTCTTCTTTCCAAAATGGGGTCACTTGTGGGGTAGTTATACTGCCCTGACATTCTAGGGGCCCAAATGTGTGGTAAGGAGTTTGAAATCAAATTCAGTAAAAAATGACCTGTGAAATCCGAAAGGTGCTCTTTGGAATGTGGGCCCCTTTTCCCACCTAGGCTGCAAAAAAGTGTCACACATCTGGTATCTCCGTACTCAGGAGAAGTTGAGGAATGTGTTTTGGGGTGTCTTTTTACATATACCCATGCTGGGTGAGAGAAATATCTTGGTCAAATGCCAACTTTGTATAAAAAAATGGGAAAAGTTGTCTTTTGCCAAGATATTTCTCTCACCCAGTATGGGTATATATAAAATGACACCCCAAAACACATTCCCCACCTTCTCCTGAGTACGGAGATACCAGATGTGTGACACTTTTTTGCAGCCTAGGTGGGCAAAGGGGCCCATATTCCAAAGAGCACATTTCGGATTTCACAGGTCATTTTTTACAGAATTTGATTTCAAACTCCTTACCACACATTTGGGCCCCTAGAATGCCAGGGCAGTATAACTACCCCACAAGTGACCCCATTTTGGAAAGAAGAGACCCCAAGGTATTCGCTGATGGGCATAGTGAGTTCATGGAAATTTTTATTTTTTGTCACAAGTTAGTGGAATATGAGACTTTGTATGAAAAAAAAAAAAAAAAAAAAAATCATCATTTTCCACTAACTTGTGACAAAAAATAAAAATTTCCATGAACTCACTATGCCCATCAGCGAATACCTTGCGGTCTCTTCTTTCCAAAATGGGGTCACTTGTGGGGTAGTTATACTGCCCTGGCATTTTCCAGGGGCCCTAATGTCTGGTAAGTAGGTAAATGACCTGTGAAATCCGAAAGGTGCTCTTTGGAATGTGGGCCCCTTTGCCCACCTAGGCTGCAAAAAAGTGTCACACATCTGGTATCTCCGTACTCAGGAGAAGGTGGGGAATGTGTTTTGGGGTGTAATTTTACATATACCCATGCTGGGTGAGAGAAATATCTTGGCAAAAGACAACTTTTCCCATTTTTTTTATACTAAGTTGGCATTTGACCAAGATATTTATCTCACCCAGCATGGGTATATGTAAAATGACACCCCAAAACATATTCCCCAACTTCTGCTGAATACGGAGATACCACATGTGTGACACTTTTTTGCAGCCTAGGTGGGCAAAGGTGCCCAAATTCCTTTTAGGAGGGCATTTTTAGACATTTGGATACCAGACTTCTTCTCATGCTTTGGGGCCCCTAAAATGCCAGGGCAGTATAAATACCCCACATGTGACCCCATTTTGGAAAGAAGACACCCCAAGGTATTCAATGAGGGGCATGGCGAGTTCATTGAAAAAAAATTTTTTTTGCACAAGTTAGCGAAAATTGATTTTTTTGATTTTGTTCTCACAAAGTCTCCCTTTCCGCTAACTTGGGACAAAAATTTCAATCTTTCATGGACTCAATAAGCCCCTCAGCGAATACCTTGGGGTGTCTTCTTTCCAAAATGGTGTTATTTGTGGGGTGTTTGTACTGCCCTGGCATTTGAGGGTCTCCGCAATCATTACATGTATGCCCAGCATTAGGAGTTTCTGCTATTCTCCTTATATTAAGCATACGGGTAATGAGATTTTTTTTTTCCGTTCAGCCTCTGGGCTGAAAGAAAAAAATGAACGGCACAGATTTCTTCATTCGCATCGATCAATGTGGATGAAAAAATCTCTGCCAAAAAAAGAAAAAGGAGGGGAAAGGCGTCTGCCAGGACATAGGAGCTCCGCCCAACATCCATACCCACTTCAGCTCGTATGCCCTGGCAAACCAGATTTCTCCATTCACATCAATCGATGTGGATGAATAAATCATTGCCGGGATTTTTTTTTTTATATATACAAAGTGTTTGCCAAAGTATATGAACACCGCCACTTCCTCAGCTCATATGCCTCGGCAAACGTATCTTTTACTGCAGAGGAGAAATCTCGTCTTGCAGCGCCGCATACACCGACTTGCGTGTAATCTGACAGCAGCGCAATGCTTCTGTCCGAATGCACATCAGTGCTGCAGCTGGTCGATCGGTTTGTCCACCTGAAAGGTAAAAAAAACAAAACAAAAAAGAAAAAACCAGGCCGCAAAGCAATAACTTTATTAACTGTTGAACAGAACATAGAAACTTTTTTTAAACTTTTTTAACTGAACGTTTAACTTTTTTACTTACCGGTATTTTTTTTTTTTTTAGTTTTTTTTACCTTTATAGAACAAACCTCTCCTTCCCCATGGGACAATGTGCAAAGCGCAAATCGCCCAAAGATGTGGCGAAGTACGTTATGCACTTTATCCCAGGTGAAAGGAGAGGTTTGCAGCAGCTGTGAGTGAATGGGCCCTAATAGCCCTGTGTGCCTGTCCTGGTGAGATGTGATCCCTATGCTAGGTGTACCTGTGTGTGGTACTTCCGGAAACACTCTCCATAGCATAGGGCAGGGTGGTCAGCACAGTCAGGACAGAAATAGCGGGTGTCACGCCTTATTCTACTCCTGCTACAGACACGACATCTTTTTCGGGGTGACGGTTGGGTTGAGGTACCAGGAACGACACTGGGGAAATGTCGCTCGTGTAGACGGCTAACTACACTGGTGGATGGGGCCACGGAACCTCCTGGGTAAAGGAGGTTCTCGATGATCTCTTCCTGGAATTTGAGGAAGGATCCTGTTCTCCCAGCCTTACTGTAGAGAACAAAACTATTGTAGAGCGCCAATTGAATTAAATATACAGACACCTTCTTATACCAGCGTCTGGTTCTGCGGGAAACTAAATACGGAGACAACATCTGGTCATTGAAGTCCACCCCTCCCATGAGCGCATTATAGTCGTGGACACAGAGGGGCTTTTCAATGACACGGGTTGCTCGCTCAATTTGTATTGTCGTGTCTGCGTGAATGGAGGAGAGCATGTAAACGTCACGCTTGTCTCTCCATTTCACCGCGAGCAGTTCTTCGTTACACAAGGCAGCCCTCTGCCCCCTTGCAAGACGGGTGGTTACAAGCCGTTGGGGGAAGCCCACGCGACTAGTTCGCGCGGTGCCACAGGCGCAAATCCGTTCTAGAAACAAATGCCTAAAGAGGGCCACACTTGTGTAGAAATTGTCCACATAAATATGGTACCCCTTGCCGAATAAGGGTGACACCAAGTCCCAGACTGTCTTCCCACTGCTCCCCAGGTAGTCAGGGCAACCGACCGGCTCCAGGGTCTGATCTTTTCCCTCATAGATCCGAAATTTGTGGGTATAGCCTGTGGCCCTTTCACAGAGCTTATACAATTTGACCCCATACCGGGCACGCTTGCTTGGGATGTATTGTTTGAAGCCAAGGCGCCCCGTAAAATGTATTAGGGACTCGTCTACGCAGATGTTTTGCTCAGGGGTATACAAATCTGCAAATTTCAGGTTGAAATGGTCTATGAGGGGCCGAATTTTGTGGAGCCGGTCAAAAGCAGGGTGGCCTCTGGGACGGGAGGTGGTGTTGTCGCTAAAGTGCAGGAAACGCAGGATGGTCTCAAATCGTGTCCTGGACATAGCAGCAGAGAACATGGGCATGTGATGAATTGGGTGCGTTGACCAATATGACCGCAATTCATGCTTTTTTGTCAGGCCCATGTTGAGGAGAAGGCCCAAAAAAATTTTAAGTTCGGAAACTTGGACTGGTTTCCACCGGAAAGGCTGGGCATAATAGCTTCCCGGGTTAGCGGTTATAAATTGTGTGGCATACTGGTTGGTCTCTGCCACGACTAAGTCCAAGAGCTCCGCAGTCAAGAACAGCTCAAAAAATCCCAGGGCCGAACCGATTTGAGCCGTCTCAACCTGAACTCCAGACTGGGCGGTGAAAGGGGGAACTACTGGTGCGGCTGAAGTTGGTGACTGCCAATCAGGATTTGCCAGCACCTCAGGGACTCTAGGGGCTCTACGGGCCTGTCTGTGCGGTGGCTGCGACGGGGTAACTATTGCACGTGCCACCGTACCAGCTTCAACTGCCCTTCTGGTGCTCGCTACTTCACCAGGTTGTACGGCAGTGCTGGTACTAGGTCCAGGAAGGGCTGCGCTGCTGGTGTATGCCTCACCACGTGATCCGGCAGCGACAGCCCCACTCTGCTGCTCTTGAAGCGGATCCTGCGTAAACTGTGGTCTAGCGACATGGGGCCGGGTACGCCTGGTGCTGCCAGGGACCTCCACCTCCTCGTCCGAACTTTGGGTCAGAGAGCCACTGCTTTCCACAGGTTCATATTCTGACCCGCTAGATTCGTCAGATGAGGGTTCCCACTCCTCATCCGACTGGGTCAGAATCCTGTAGGCCTCTTCAGAAGAATACCCCCTGTTTGACATTTTGGACTACTAAATTTAGGGGTATTCCCTGAGACTACCCAAGAAAAAAAGCAAACCTGTCTTACAAAGGGGAGGCTAGCGAAGTACCGGAGGCCGCTGCGGTTGATAAAAAATATCAAAACTGATTTTTTTATCGCCGCAGTGCGTGTAAAATGAATGTGCAGTGATAAAAAAATATATATTTTTTGTCACTGCGTTGGGGCGGGCGTGGGTGAACGCACGTGTGGGCGACCGATCAGGCCTGATCGGGCAAACACTGCGTTTTGGGTGGAGGGCGAACTAAAGTGACACTAATACTATTATAGATCTGACCGTGATCAGTTTTGATCACTTACAGATACTATAAAAGTACAAATGCTGATTAGCGATACGCTAAACAGCGAATAAAAGTGACTGCGGTGCGGTGGGGTGGGCGCTAACTGACGCTAACTACCTAACCAAGGGGCCTAAACTATCCCTAAAACCTAGCAGCCAATACCAGTGAAAAAAAAAAAGTGACAGTTTACACTGATCACTTTTTTTCCTTTCACTAGTGATTGACAGGGGCGATCAAAGGGGTGATCAAAGGGTTAATTGGGGTGCAGGTGGGTGATCTGGGGCTAAGGTGTAGTGTTGGTGCTACTCACAGTTCAGTCTGCTCCTGTGCTGGATCCAACCGACGAAAAGGACCAGCACAGGAGCAGACAAGCCATATAACAGATCATATTTACTAATATGATCTGTTATATGACTTTGGATTGGATTTTTTGAAAATCGCCAGCCTGCCAGCCAAT
Organism: Bufo bufo; assembly: GCF_905171765.1. Classification (NCBI taxonomy): domain Eukaryota; kingdom Metazoa; phylum Chordata; class Amphibia; order Anura; family Bufonidae; genus Bufo; species Bufo bufo. Next base: position 518,258,490 of record NC_053391.1, on the reverse strand, counting down.
GATCGTTGCTGGCAGGCTGGTGACGAAATACTTCTTTTAATTTTGCCGGCCCGCGATGCGCATGCGCTGGCCGGCTTTGAGCGAAATCTCGCGTCTCGCGAGATGACGCGTATATGCGTGACTCTGCGCAGCGCTGCCACCTCCGGAACGCAATCCTGCGTTAGGCGGTCCGGAGGTGGTTAAATTGTCTCTCAGTCTGGTTCAATGGGCTGCACAATCATGGGAAAGACTGCTGTACAGTCCATGGGAAAAATCCATGGAAAAAATACACTGGAAAGACTGTTATCCAGAAGAAAGTCATTGATACCCTCCACAAGGAGGGTAAGCCACAAAAGGTAATTGCTAAACAAGCTGGCTGTTCACAGAGTGCTGTATCCTAGCATTTTAATGGAAAGTTAAGTGGGGAAAAAGTGTGATAGAAAAATGTGCACAAGCAACAGGGATAACTAAAAAGATTGTCAAGAAAAGGCCATTTGAGAAATTTGGAGTGAAAAGCAGCTGGAGTCAGTGCTTCAAGAGCCACCACACACAGACATATCCAGGACATGGGCTACAACTTTTGCATTCCTTGTGTCAAACCACTCATGACTCAGAGACGTCAGAATCATCTTATTTGGGCTAAGGAGAAAAAGGACTAGACTGTTGCTCAGTGGTCCAAAGTCCTTTTTCTCAGATGAATTTTTTTTTTACATTTCATTTGGAAATCAAGGTCCCAGAGTCTGGAGGAAGAGTGGAGAGGCACACAATTCAAGTTGCTTGAGTTCCAGTGTGAAGTTTCCATAGTCAGAGATGGTTTGGGAAGCGATGTCATCTGCTGGTATTGATCCACTGTGTTATATCATTGACAAAGTCAGTGCAGCCATCTGTACCTGGTTTACCAGGTATCACTGATTTACCAAGGTTTCACTGTGCTCGATTGTCCAGCAAACTAGCTTAACCTAAAACCCATTGAGAATCTATGGGTAGAGTAGAGCAGACACCTGGATGTTCGGGTTTGACCCGAACTTTTGAGCACTAAAATGGCTCTAAAAATGTCATGGACAGGCCTAGAGGGCTGCAAATGCCAGAAAAATGTGGTTAAGAGCATGGCAAATGCTCTGCAAACAAATGTGGATAGGGAAATGACTTAAAATAACATAGAATATGTAAAAAAAAAAAAAAAATAATGATGATCTAGGAGGACGAGGTCCATATGGAGTAGGAGGTCTAGGAGGCAGTGGATGTGGTGGTGTAGGTGGAAGCAGCGGTGGAGGAGGAGGAGGTAGCCTACACTGGTTTTTGGTTTTAACTTTTTATTTTAGGGTACACCCCAAAACATTGGGAAATATAACCTGTGATAACCCCCTACAGCCGTGCTAAACAAACGTTCAGACAATACACTGGCTGCAGGGCAGGTCAGCACCTCCAAGGAGTAAAGGGCAAGCTCAGGTCATATGCCCAATTTTGAGACCCAGAAGTTGAAGGGGGCAGACCCATCAGTCAGTACGTGTAGGCATGTGCACACATACTGCTCCACAATGTCGCACGTCCCCGTGATGTCCACGATCCAATTGAATATCTGCTCTATCAACTTTTGATGTTCTTTTCTGCGCCGACCATGTTAATCATGGTTAGCGGCGATCAGGGTTCCACGCCGGAGAGGGAGTGTGAGAAAGGGATACCACATCCAAGGGAGGTTAATTGTTTGAAATTAAATATGATCGAGCGGAAAAGTGGGACAAATTATTGAAGCGCAAATATGGGACAAGTTGTTAAAGTTTAAGCATTGAATCGAAGGAGAGGGCGCGCGTCAATTAAAGAAGAATTTTTGAAATTTAATTCCCTGTCACCTATGCAGAACAGGGGTTTAATTGCGGCAAAAATGGTTAAATGTCACCCAAGAATGTAACAGCCAAATTAGTGAAATGTTTTTACCTGTCTACTAGGTAAAGCAGGGGTATATCACACCCAAAAATTGTCAAATTTCACCTGAAAATGTAACAGACAAATTAATGTTGTTTTTTTTTTACCTGTCTACTAGGTATAGCAGCAGTATATCACCCCCAAAAGTTGGTGAATTTCACCAGAAAATGTAACAGACAAATTAGTGAAATGACATAAAATAAAATAAGTACAAATTTAAAAGAAATCTTGATTTATGAGGTGGAGGTCCATATGGAGTAGGAGTTTGAGGAGGCGGTGGACGTTGAGGTGTAGGTGGAAGCGGCGGTGGAGGAGGACGAAGTAGCCAACACTGGTTTTTGGTTTAAATTTTTATTTAAATTTAATTTTTTTTAATTAGGGTACACCCCAAAAGTGGGAAATATCAAAAATACAACAATGAGCAATTGCTCTGTAGTAACAATGGCTGGGTAAGGCTGGTATACATGTCTATTCTACACAAGGTACGGACAAGTCCTGTGGGATCCATGCCTGGTTCATTTTATTGAATGTGAGCTTGTCCACATTGACTGTGACAGGCAGCTGCGCTTGTCTGTGATAACGCCCCCTGCTGTGCTAAACACATGTTCAATACACTGGCTGCAGGGCAGGCCAGCACCTCCAAGGCATAAAGGGCAAGCTCAGGCCATGTGCCCAATTTGGAGACCCAGAAGTTGAAGGGGGCAGACCCGTCATTCAGTATGTGTAGGCGTGTGCACACATACTGCTCCACCATGTTGCTGAAAAGCTGCCTCCTGCTAAGACGTTCCATATCAGCTGATGGTGCTGGTTGTTGTGGCGTGCTGACAAATCTTTTCCACATTTCGCCCATGCTAACCCTGCCTTCTGAGGTGCTGGTGGTGCCCCAGCTGCGTTGGCGACCTCTGCCTTCGCATTGTTTATCCACTGTGCACCCGCTGTCAGGTGGGAATGCCACCTACCAGTGTGCGATTGTACTCGCACATCTTACTATCACGCTCCAGTGACGGAATTAAGGACGGTACATTGTCCTTGTAATGGGGATCCAGCAGCGTGGCCACCCAGTAATCAGCACAAGTTAGAATGTGGGCAACTCGGCAGTCGTTGTGGAGACACTGCAGCATGTAATCGCTCATGTGTGCCAGGCTGCCCAGAGGCAGCGAAAAGCTGTCCTCTGTGGGAGGTGTATTGTCTGTGTCCTCTGTATCCCCCCAGCCATGCACCAGTGATGGCCATGAGATGGTTCGGGTGACACCCTGCTGTGAACACGGTTCATCCTCCACCTCCTCCACCTCATCATCCTCCAGAACTGTGCCCAGGCTGGACAATTGTGTACCTGGCATTTGTGGGTGCAAGAACCCACCCTCGGAGCCACTTGTGAATGACTGGCCGGAAACCCTATGAAATGATCTCTCTTCCTCCTCCTCCTCCTGTGCCACATCCTCTTCCATCATCGCCAGAAGCAATTTTTCAAGGAGGCATAGAAGTGGGATAATAACGCTGAGAACGGCGTTATTGGCAGTGGCCATGTTGGTGGATTACTCGAAACAGCGCAACAAGGAACACAGGTCTCGCATGGGGGCCCAGTCATTGGTGGTGAAGTGGTGCTGTTCGGCAGAGGACTCACCCGTGCGTGCTGCAGCTGAAACTCCAGTATCGCCTGCTGCTGCTCGCACAGTCTGGCCAGCATTTGCAAGGTGAAGTTTTCGCCCATTATCGCACACTACCAGGCTGGGTTTCAGGCTCACTGGCACCAACCACTCATCGGTCTGTTGTTCAAGGCCTGTCCACAGCTCCTGCGCGGTGTGGGGTTTCTCCCCCAAACAGATAAGTTTGGCTGTGCTGAAGTCGGTGGTGAAGGTGTTACACTGACCGGATGAGGAGCCGGTAGAGGATGAGGACGCGGATTACGAGGAGGAACAAAAGGAGGCAAACAGAAGCGCCCCGCAATCCTCGGTGGTGGAAGGACATGTGCAAAACTGCTATCCGCTACAGGCCCAGCCGCCACTGCTTTTACCCAGTGTGCTGTGAGATATAATGTTCCTAACCGTGCCTACTGGTCCACGTATCCGTAGTTAGGTGGACATTGCCACAGATGGCGTTGCGCAGTGCACACCTGATTTTGTCCCCCACTTAATTGTGCAGGGAAGGGATGGCACGCCTGGAAAAGTAGTGGCGGCTGGGTACCACCATAAGGCTTTTAAAACACTCCGTCTCCACCAGAATGGAATGACAGCATTTCAAAGGACAGTCATTTTGAAATGCTGGCATTCAGGGCCAGGGATGGGTAGGGGGGTACTTCCTCTTTCGCTCCAGTGTTTGGGAGATGGAGAGCTGAACGCTTCCGTGGGACATTGTGGAGATGATTGGTGACCCAGGTGGTGGTGTTGCTGGCAAATCCTCTGTTTGCAGGGTGGCAGGTGCCACTGTCACTCCAGAGGTGGATGAAGAGGCCCAGACTGCAGCAGAAGAGGAAGCAGGAGGAGCCAGAGACCTTTCTTTGTTTTTGAGGTGTCTACTCCACTGCAGCTCGTGCTTTGCACTTAAATGCCTGGTCATGCAGGTTGTGCTCAGGTTGAGAACGTTTATGCCTCGCTTCAGGCTCTGATTGCACAGCATACAAACCACTCATGTCTTGTCATCAGCACATTGTCTGAAGAACTGCCACGTCAGGGAACTCATTGGAGCTGGCTTTGGTGTGCTCGGTCCCTTGCTGCGGTGGGCAGTAGCAGGCGTATTGTCTAGGGGACGGCCGATCTGCTTTTGCACCCTGCTCCCTCTTCTGATGTGCTGGTGGCTCTGTGCGACCACCGCCTCTTCCTCCGAACTACACAAGTCACTAGCATGACCTTGATCCAATGTGGGGTCGAGGACATTGTCCTCCACATCATCTTCCACCCAGTCTTCATCCCTGCCCTCCTTGTCGGCTTGCACACTTTCGAAAGCCCCAGCAGTTGGCACCTGTGTTTTGTCATCATCTGAGACGTGCTGCGGTGGTCCTCCCATGTACTCATCTTGAAACATAAGTGGTTGGGCATCGGTGCACTCAATCTCTTCCACTTCTGGGGCATGGCTAGGTGAATGGCCCTGGGAAACCCTGCTAGCAGAGTCATCAAAAATCAGAAGAGACTGCTGCATGACTTGGGGCTCAGACTGCTTGGCTGATTTGCAAGGGGGTGAGGTGAAAGACTGATGGACATCGGCTGCAGGTGCCAACTCTGATCTTTCAGCAGGAAACTGGGTGGGAGACAATGTAAAGGAACTGGAGGCACTGTCAACAACCCAATCTACTTTTGCCTGTACTTGTTCTGGCCTCACCATTCATAGAGCCGCATTAGGCCCAACCAAATAACGCTGAAGGTTTTGTCGCCTACTCGCACCTGAGGAAGGGATTTCACCTGTGCGTGTAGCTGGCACAGATCGTCCACGTCCTCTCCCTGCAACAGGAGCTCCACTAGCAGCACCACGACCAGGGCCACGTCCCTTATTTGACGCTCTCCTCATATTTCTCAAGTTTAGGATCTTGCCAAAAATGGGTGTTTTTTCAAACCCAGAATATTATTTCAGTATTTCTAGCTTGTATCTCACACTGACAGATGCAGCAAAGGCTGCAAATTTATTTTTTTGCCCAAAATGGGTATTTTTTTAATAACACAATAGAACACCAGTATATTATGCATGTATCTCACACTGACAGATGCAGCAAAGGCTGCAAATTTAGTTTTTTTAAACCCAGAAAATTATTGAAGTATTTTAAGCTTGTCTGACACACAGACAAATGCTGCAAAGGCACCAGATGTAGGATATTGCCAAAAATAGGTGTTTTTTTAAACCCAGAATATTATTGCAGTATTTCAAGCTTGTATTTCACACACAAAAATGCAGCATAGGCCCCAGATGTAGGGTATTGACAAAAATAATTTTTTTTTAATCCCCGAAAATTATTACAGTATTTCAAGATGGGATTTCACACTGACAAATGCTGCAAATGCCCCAGATGTAGGGTCTTGCAAAAAATAGTGATTTTTTTTTAAACCTAGATTATTATTGCAGTATTTCAAGCTTGGATTTGAATGTTACAAAAGCACAGATGCAGTGCTGGTGCACTGAGCTTGCATAAAATGGCCGCCGCCGCCCACCTAACTAACAGTTGGATAAAAGTTATTTTTCTTTGTTACTGGGCTCAGGGCAGGGTAAAAAGATTATGCACTGCACCCACAAAACTAAATCTAGGTAGATTGCTGAGTTAACAAGCACTTCTGATTAAAGATTATTTCCTATTCTCTCCCTCACAGCAGCAGCATCGTCTCCCTACACTAGTAACAGCAGAGTGACGTGCAGCGCTACGTGACTCCAGCTAATATAGAGGCTGGGTCACATGCTGAACTGGCCAATCACAGCCATGCCATTAGTAGGCATAGCTGTGATGGCTTCTAAGGGCACAGAGTTAAACACCTGTTGATTGGCTGCTCTGCAGCCTTTCAAAAAGTGCCATAAAATAGCCGAACACCGAACCCGAACTTTTGCTAAAAAGTTAGGGTTCGGATCTGGGGTCAAAATATCCTAAAGTTCGGTACGAACCCGAACTTTACAGTTTGGGTGCACTCAACCCTATCTTTGGGTTATTGTCAAGATTAAATGATCCCCTCCATGCTATGCTGCATTGATGCAGTTATTCATGCAAAAGTAGCCCCAAGTATTGAGTGCATATACGGTCATACTTTTAAGTAAACCAATATTTCTGTATTAAAATTTTTTTTATTTAAATGGTCTAATATACTATTCTAATTTTCATTAGCTATAAGCCATAATTAGAGTTGAGTGGACACCTGGATGTTCGGGTTCGGCCGAACTTGAAAAAAAAGTTCGGGTTTGGGACCCGAACTTGACCCCGAACCCCATTGAAGTCAATGGGGACCCGAACTTTTGGCTACTAAAATGGCTCTAAAATAGTCCTGGAAAGGGCTAGAGGGCTGCAAAAGGCATCAAAATGTGCTTAAGAGCATGGCAATTGTTCTGCAAACAAATGTGGATAGGGAATAGACATAAAATATAGAAAATTTTTAAATAAAAATCTGGATCTAGGAGTAGGAGGTTGAGGAGGCGGTGGATGGGTGGATGTGGCGGTGTAGGTTGACGTGGCGGTGTAGGTGGAAGCGGCGGTGAAGGAGGAATAGGTAGACAACACTGATAACTTGTGTTATTTTTTATTTTTAAATTGGGGTATCCCCCAAAATATTGGGACATATAACAAAATAAAACAAAGAATAAGTGCACTTGAGTACAAGAATGGATGGTTGAGGCTGGTATAAATGTCTATTCTGCATAAGGTACGGACAAGTCCTGTGGGATCCATGCCCGGTTTATTTTAATAAACGTAAGAATGTCCACATTGGCTGCGGCCTGTGATAATGCTCTCTGCCGTGCTAAACACACGTTCACACTATACACTGGCTGCAGGGCAGATCAGCACCTCCAAGGCTGACAAAGCTTTTCCACATTTTGGCCATGCTAACCCTGCCTTCTCAGGTGCTGGCGGTGCCGCAGCTGCGTTGGCGACCTCTTCCTCTTCCTCTGCCTTATGCTTCCACTGTGCCCCAGCTGTCAGGTGGGAATGCCACCAGCAGCGTGCGCTTGTAGTTGCGCATCTTCCGATCAGTAACAGATGTTTTCACTAAATTTAGTTCCCTGTCAGCAATGCAGAGCAGGGGTTCATTCACGGCAAAAGGGGGTTTATGTCACCCAGCAATAGAACAGAGGATTTTGAGAGAACGAGGCCCATGTCACCCAGGCACAGCAGGGGTTTATTCACGGCAAAAGAGGGTTCATGTCACCCAGCAATAGAACAGAGGATTTTGAGAGATTTAGGCCCATGTCAACCAGGCACAGCAGGGGTTCATTCATGGCAAAAGGGGGTTCATGTCACCCAGCAATAGAATAGAGGATTTTGAGAGATTAAGGCCCCTGTCATTCAGGCACAGCAGGGGTTCATTCACGGCAAAAGGGGGTTCATGTCACCCAGCAATAGAACAGAGGATTTTGAGAGATTTAGGCCCCTGTCACCCAGGCACAGCAGAGGTTCATTCACGGCAAAAGGAGGTTCATGTCACCCAGCAATAGAACAGACGATTTTGAGAGATTTAGGCCCATGTCACCCAAGGCACAGCAGGGGTTCATTCACGGCAAAAGGGGGTTCATGTCACCCAGTAATAGAACAGACAATTTTGAGAGATTTAGGCCCCTGTCACCCAGGCACAGAATCCCATCTAAAACACATAGCCAGGGTCTTAGAGCGCCTCCAGACGAACGTTGAAACTGGACAAATGCCATCTAGGAATGGCGGAGGTCCAATATTTAGGGCATAGAGTGGGGTCAGTTAAGCAGCGTCCCGAGCCGGCCAAAGTAGAGGCCATTGTTAATTGGCCCCCATCCTACTACCAAGACTCAAGTATTAGCGCTCTTAGGAACGGCGGGTATTACCGGAAATTTGTCCCAGACTATAGCGCCCTGGCCAAACCCCTTACCGACCTAATCAAAAAATCCCTTCCCATGCTCGTAACCTGGTCTCCGGAGTGTGCAGAAGCGTTCCAGCAGCTAAAGTTAGCCCTCAGCAAGGCACCTGTGTTGGCAGCACCATACTATAACAAAACCTTTCTTGTGCACACAGATGCCTCCATGTATGGGCTGGGAGCCGTGCTGAGCCAGGTGGGGGAAGATGGGTTAGAGCACCCAGTGGCGTATCTCAGCAGGAAACTTTTACCCCGGGAGGTCAGCTACACCACTGTGGAAAAAGAATGCTTAGTTCTGGTGTGGGCCTTAAAGAGGCTCCAACCCTATTTGTATGGTCGCCCTTTTACGTTGATGACGGACCACAATCCGCTTGTATGGTTGAACCGCGTCTCAGGGGACAATCCAAGACTATTACGTTGGAGCCTGGCCTTACAATCGTACAATTTTACTATGCAGTACAGGCCAGGCAAACAACATGGGAATGTGGATGGATTGTCCTGTCAACAGGACTTGGACACATAAAAACTTTCGTTCTTCGGACATCTCTGAGCCAACCCGACAGGGTCTAGGCGGATATGCCGACCCATGGACTTAGGGGGAGCCGTGTGAAGATATGCGTATTGTGTGGCCTGTAATTGTACAATGTAATTTGTCTATTGGGTAATTTTCGTGGGTTTATTGTCTGGAGATAATTAAGTTATACGGTGTCTGAACTAATTGTCTCCAGGCAAACAAAGGGAGAGAACAAACTGTAAAGCATGTACTATTGGTTGTTTCTTGCCTCCCCCTGGGACGGTCCCCCCCCCCCCCCTGCAGGGGATACAGTATAAATACAAGTTCTGTTCAATAAAAAGTAAGTCTTTTTACACCCTTCATCACGTTTCGGCTGATGTTTGGGTACCTGTGATGTGTGTGGGAGTGATACTGCTGAGATTGCTGGCTGTTATACCTTGGGAATCTACCGAACAAGCAACCGAACAGAGGGCTATACTCACTGCGTGCTTTTCCGTTCGGGTAAACCAGACGAACCAGACGCTACTACTACGGGGTTTGTTACAACGGCAAAAGGGGGTTCATGTCACCCAGCAATACAACAGAGGATTTTGAGAGATTTAGGCCCCTGTCACCCAGGCACAACAGGGGTTTTTATACTCCAAAAATGGTAAAATGTCACCCGACAATTGAAAATAAGAATTTTTTCAATTTAGGGCACAAAAATTGCTACTTTTTTGCATTTAAAATGGCTCTAAAATAGTCCTTAAAAAGGCTAGAGGGATGTAAAAGGCAGTAAAATGTGCTTAAGAGCATGCCAACTGCTCTGCAAACAAATGTGGATAGGGAAATAACTTAAGATAAAATAACTAAAAATGACAAATTATTAACCTGCAACTCAGAGAAGGAGGTGGATATGGAGTCGGAGGTTGAGGAGGCGGTGAATGTGGTGTTGTAGGTGAAGGCAGCAATGGAGGAGGAGGAGGTAGCCAACAATGTTTTTTTTTTTGTTTTTTTTGGGGTAGGTAGCCCCCAAAATATTGGGACAAATAAAAAAAATAATAAAAAAAATAATCATTGCACTTGACTTGAGTACAAGAATGTATGTTTAATGGTGGTATAAATGTCTATTGTGCACAAGGTACAGACAAGTCTTGTGGGATCCAAGCCTGGTTCATTTTAATGAACGTGAGCTTGTCCACGTTGGCTGTGGACAGACGGCTGCGTCTGTCTGTAATGACGCCTCCTGCCGTGCTAAATACACGTTCAGAGAGTACACTGGCTGCAGCGCAGGCCAGCACCTCCAAGGTATACAGGGCAAGCTCTGGCCATGTGGACAATTTGGAGACCCAGAAGTTGAATGGGGCAGAACCATCAGTCAGTACGTGTAGGCGTGTGCACAGGTACTGTTCCACCATGTTGTTCAAATGCTGCCTCCTGCTAACACGCTCCATATCAGCAGTTGGGGCCGGGTTGTTGCGGCGAGGTGACAAAGCTTTTCCACATGTCGGCCATGCTAACCCTGCCTTCTGAGGTGCTGGCGCTGACACAGCTGCGTTGGCGACCTCTTCCTCCTCCCCTGCCTTTGCCTTGTGCTTCCACTTGTCCCCCGGTGTCAGTCGGGAATGCTCTCAGGAGCGCGTCTACGAGCGTGCGCCTGTAGTCGCGCATCTTCCGATCATGCTCCAGTGAGGGAGTTAAGGACGGCACATTGTCTTTGTAACGGGGATCCAGCAGGGTGGCCACCCAGTAGTCAGCACACGTTAAAATTTGGGCAACTCTGCTGTCGTTGCGCAGGCACTGCAGCATGTAGTCGCTCATGTGTGCCAGGCTGCCCAGAGGTAAGGACAAGCTGTCCTCTGTGGGAGGCGTATCGTCTGCGTCCTCCGTATCCCCCCAGCCACGCACCAGTGATGGGCCCGAGCTGCGTTGGGTGCCACCCCGCTGTGAACATGCTTCATCCCTAGCCTCCTCCTCCTCATCCTACAGTAGTGGGCCCTGGCTGGCCAAATTTGTACCTGGCCTCTGCTGTTGCAAAAATCCTCTTTCTGAGCCACTTCTAAAAGACTGGCCTGAAAGTGTTAGAGATGACCCCTCTTCCTCCTCCTCATCCTGGGCCACATCCTCTTCAATCATCGCCCTAAGTGTTTTCTCAAGGAGACATAGAAGTGGTATTGTAACGCTGATAACGGCGACATCGCCACTGGCCATGTTGGTGGAGTATTCGAAACAGCGCAACAGGGCACTCAGGTCTCGCATGGAGGCCCAGTCATTGGTGGTGAAGTGGTGCTGTTCTGCCCGTGCGACTCACCCACATGCGCCAGGCAAAGGATGTGCGTCAAACCGGCTAGTCCCAGAGATGCGACGAGATTTCGCCCATTATCGCACACCACCAGGCCGGGCTTGAGGCTCACTGGCAGCAACCACTCGTCGGTCTGTTGTTCTATACCCCGCCACAACTCCTGCGCAGAGTGGGGCCTGTCCCCCAAACACATCAGTTTCAGAATGGCCTGCTGATGTTTACCCCTGGCTGTGCTGAAGTTAGTTGTGAAGGCCTGTCACTGACCGGATGAGGAGGTGGTAGAAGAGGAGGAGGAAGCCAAGTAGGAAGAGGAGGCAACAGGAGGCAAAGAATGATGCCCTGCGATCCTTGGTGGCGGAAGGACGTGCGCCAAACAGCTCTCTGCCTGGGGCCCAGCCGCCACTACATTTACCCAGTGTGCAGTTAGGGAGATATAGCGTCCCTGGCTGTGCTTTCTGGTCCACTTATTTGTGGTTAGGTGGACCTTGGCACAGATGGCGTTGCGCAGTGCACACTTGATTTTATCAGATACTTGGTTGTGCAGGGAGGGCACGGCTCTCCTGGAGAAGTAGTGGCGGCTGGAAACGACGTACTGTGGGACAGCAAGCTACATGAGCTGTCCGTCTCCACCAGCCTGAATGACAGCATTTCAAAGGCCAGTAGTTTAGAAATGGAGGGAATTTACGCTTTCTCTCAAAGGTTTGTGAGATGGAGAGCTGAAAGCTTCCGTGTGACATGGTGGAGATGCTTGGTGACGGAGGTGGTGTTGTTGGTGGCACATGCTCTGTTTGCTGGGCGGCAGCTGCCAACGTTCCCCCAGAGGCTGAGGAAGAGGCCGAGGCAGCAGCAGAAGAGGGAGCCCTTTCTTGGTTTTGAAGGTGCTTACTCCACTACAGCCCGTGTCTCGCATGTAGATGCCTGATCATGCAGGTTGTGCTAAGGTTCAGAACGTTAATGCCTCGCTTCAGGCTCTGATGGCACAGCGTGCAAACCACTCGGGTCTTGTCGTCAGCACATTGTGTGAAGAAGTGCCATGCCAGGGAACTCCTTGAAGCTACCTTTGGTGTGCTCGGTCCCTGGTGATGGTGGCCAGTAGCAGGAGAACTGTTTTGGCGACGGCTGTTCTGCTTTTGCACCCTGCTCCCGCTTTTGCTATGCTGTTGGCTCGGTCTCACCACTGCCTCTTCCTCCGAACTCTGAAAGTCAGTGGCACGATCTTCATTCCATGTGGGGTCTAGGACCTCATCGTCCCCTGCATTGTCTTCCACCCAGTCTTCCTCCCTGACCTCCTTTTCGGTCTGCACACTGCAGAAAGACGCAGCAGTTGGCACCTGTGTTTCATCATCATCAGAGACGTGCTGAGGTGGTATTCCCATGTCCTCATCAGGAAACATAAGTGGTTGTGCGTCAGTGCATTCTATGTCTTCCACCCCTGGGGAAGGTCTAGGTGGATGCCCTTGGGAAATCCTGCCAGCAGAGTCTTCAAACAGCATAAGAGACTGCTGCATGACTTGAGGCTCAGACAGGTTCCCCGATATGCACGGGGGTGATGTGACAGACTGATGGGCATGGGTTTCAGGCGCCACCTGTGCGCTTTCTGCAGAAGACTGGGTGGGAGATAATGTGAACGTGCTGGATCCACTGTCGGCCACCCAATTGACTAGCACCTGTACTTTCTCAGGCCTTACCATCCTTAGAACGGCATTAGGCTTGACCAAATATCGCTGTAGATTCTGGCGGCTACTGGGACCTAATGTAGTCGGTTCAGTAGGACGTGTAGCTGTGGCAGAACGGCCATGTTCTCTCCCTGCACCAGAGGCTCCACCAACACCACCATCACGACCATGACCGCGTCCCTTATTAGATGTTTGCCTCATAGTTAGCGTTCACAAAGCAAAGTAAAAAGTGGTTAAGTATGTTAAAAATAATTAACCGCCAATATAAACCCTGATGTAGGGTATTGCACTCTTTTTTTTTTTTTAACTCTATATGACAGCGGTATTTGTTACCTAAATGTGACAGTCACCTATGCACGTGTAATCACAAATGTGCAATACATGAAAAAAAAGGTTTTTTTTCACTACAGTATCCAAATAGCCGTATTTGTGGCCGAAATGTGACAGTCACCTATGCAAGTGTAATCCCAGTTGTGCAGTATATGAAAAAATTGTTTTTTTCACCACAGTATCCTAAAAGCCTTATTTGTGGCCTAAATGTGACAGTCACCTATGCAAGTATAATCACAGATGTGTAGTATATGAAAAAAAGGTTTATTTTAACAACAGTAACCTAATAGCCGTATTTGTGGCCTAAATGTGACAGTCACCTATGCAAGTGTAATCACAGATGTGCAGTATATCAGAGGGATTTTTCACCTCAGTATCCTAAAAGCCTTATTTGTGGCCTAAATGCAGGCTAGGACTGGCCCACAGGGGTACAGGCGAATCCCCCGGTGGGCCCCTGATTAAGGTGGGCCCCTAGTCTCCCACCCCCTGCACAAGTGGCATATAACACAGTAGACTTACTGCACTACATACATATATTCAATATACAGCACCTCACCCAGCCTACTGTATGTTCATATAAAAAAAACTGGGTAGAATATTTAGGAAACCACCCAGTTTATTATTATAGACAAGTTCATGTGGCTGAGATGACTTTTAGGTACAGAGGCAGGACAGCTAGTGTTTCCTTTCCCAGGGACCTGCCTTCTCAAAGTGCTGCAAGGACCCCATAATTAATCATCTTCTAGCCTCTTGCTGCTGTGTGAGCAGGTAATATTTGGATGTATCCATGTGGTGAGCCCCCAAAATAAAATTTACTGGTGGGCCCTAGACAGCCCAGTCCGACACTGCCTAAATGTGACAGTCACCTATGCATGTGTAATCACAGATGTGCACTATATCAGAGGGTTTTTTCACCACAGTATCCTAAAAGCCTTATTTGTGGCCTAAATGTGACAGTCACCTATGCAAGTGTAATCATAGATGTGCAGTATATGAAAAAAAGGTTACTTTTAACAACAGTAACCTAATGGCCATATTTGTGGCCTAAATGTGACAGTCACCTATGCAAGTGTAATCACAGATGTGCAATATATGAAAAAAAGGTTGTTTTTTCACCACAGTAACCTAATAGCCATATTTGTGGCCTAAATGTGACAGTCACCAATGCAAGTGTAATCACAGATATGCAGTATATGAAAAAATAATTTTTCTTAACAGTAACCTAATAGCAGTATTTGTGGCCTAAATGTGACAGTCCCTTATGCACTTGTAATCCCAGATGTGCAGTATATCAGAGGGATATTTCACCACAGTATCCTAAAAGCTTTATTTGTGGCCTAAATGTGACAGTCACTTATGCACGTCTAATCCTAGATGTGCACTATATGAAAAAAAATGTTTTTTTAAGCACAGTAAGCAAAACGCTGAATTTCTGGACTAGCAGACATGCAGATAGATAGTGCTGGTGCACTATCGTTGCATAAAATGGCTGCCGATTATGTATTGATATTGACAAACTGAAGTAAAAAAAAGTTTGTTTTCAGCAGTAGTTGGCTTAGTGCAGGCTTAAAAAAATTGTGCACTGCACCCACAAAACACATTTGATGTAGATCGCTGAGTAAAAAGGCAGTTCTTCATAATATTTCTCCCTGATCTCTCCCTGACAGCAGCTGCAGCCTCTCCCTACACTAATCTGAGCAGAGTGATGGGCAGCGCTACGTGACTCCAGCTTAAATAGAGGCTGGGTCACATGCTGCAGTTGGCCAATCACAGCCATGCCAATAGTAGGCATGGCTGTGATGGCCTTTTGGGGCAAGTAGTATGACGCTTGTTGATTGCCTGCTGTGCAGCCTTTCAAAAAGCGCCAAGAAAGCGCCGAACACCGAACCCGAACTTTTAAGTAAATGTTCGGGTTCGGGTCCGGGTGCCGAAAAACCTAAAGTTCGGTACGAACCAGAACTTTACAGTTCGGGATCGCTCAACTCAAGCCATAATCATCAAAATTAAGAGAAATGTATATGAGATTCACTTTTTGAATTTAATTACTGAAATAAATAAACTTTTCAATGATATTCTAATTTATTGAAATCCACCTACTGTATAAGTGATACTCAACTTACCAATCCCCTGCTGCTCCCATTCGAATGCTTCATGGTATCCTTCTAGTGTCCTTCTTGAAATATGGGAAATAACTACAGTATTCAGTCAATCAGTAGCGGCAATGGTGACCCACCTTAGCCACTGATTGACTGAGCAGCCGTTTCCTCTATGAGGCACCAGGAAGTAGGGATCAACAGGGAAGGTGTAGCAGTGGAATGAATGTGGCAGTGGATCAGTAAGGTATCACTTATTTTTTTATTTTACATTAAGCAGACCTTTTTAAAAATAAATTAAAGTGTACCACCATTTGTGTGATAAATAATGTTGTGCAGGAGCCAACTGTTTTTGCTAACTTAAGAAATCTGTTGTATTGATTTTTTTTAAATAATGTGGCACATAGTACCTTTTCTGTACAACATTCACATAATAACATCCATGGAGTGAAACTCAGGTGTTGTTTAGAGCCAATTAGCCTGTTTCTGTATCCTCTTTTTCACTGTATGACCAGAATGGAGCACAGAGTCTGGGCAGTCTGCATTATCTGTAGAAGTAAATAAAGCAGCTTCATCAAGTATATAAGAAAAAAAAAAACATAATATTCGATATTCAGCACAATACTTTAACAGCAATCAATCTGCAGTTTGTACCTCCACATAAATATTGCATGCATAAAAGTGTGCTTTCAATTCTCCATCCCTTTCTTTTTTCCCATAAATGCCTGCTGAAAAATGAATCAAAAAAATTGTCTACAACCAATAGATGTCACCCAGACAACCAATTGCAAAGTATAATTTATTAGAACTGCACCAAAATGTTTTCTTTGCTGACCTTATAAGCACTTATTATTGTGTCAAATGAATCGATGAAACAAGAAAAGCATATAGCGGACACCCCCCAGCCCCAATCAATTTTGTTGTAGCTCGAGCCTTGGAAGTAGCATTAAGGCTGGGTTTAGACCTGAGCGTTTCTGAGACGCGCGTTTTACATGCATATTTGTCGCACGTATTATGTGCATTTTTATGCACGTTTTTTGCAATAGTAAACGCGCGTTTGACGCGCGTTTGTGTGATTGACTGCAGTGTTGTCCAATGAGCAAATATCCCTGTCTGTATGAAGTTTGGCCAATCATAGGGCATTGTAGGTGTGAAATTCCATGTGTGTTGGTAGAGTGTGTGGTTTGGAGTCATGGAATGCTATAGACGGCGACGTGTTGCGGCACTTGTTGCAGCTATCGACCTGGAACGCTTGAGGAGAAGGCGGGACAGCGGGCGACGTTTCTGGGTCCATCCTGTCATTGCCAATAGACAGGAGAGGGGCCAGTTCTGGGCACTGTATGCGAAACTCTGTGGCCATGAGGACAAGTTTTTTGACTACACCAGGATGTCCATCCACAGGTTAGTACGTATACATTGTTGCAATGTTTTTTCAATGGTTAAGCTAAGTGTTTTGTGCTTTTTGTATTGTTAACCCTGAACATTTTATTGTTTCCCAGCTTTGACGAGCTCCTGGTGCTGTTGTCCCCTCATTTGCAGCGTCTGGACACCTTCATGCGGGACTGCATCCCACCAGTGGAAAGACTGGTCATTACTTTGCGGTAAGTAGCCTATTATTGTGGCCCTTTTAACCATTTGCAGTGTGTTGTGCCAGGATCAGAGTTTTGCCGTGTTTCTCTTGTTGTTTGGGACGTATGAGTGTTTGTGCGGGGGGTATGTGATGTGTATGTTGTCAACATGTGGCATAGATATCCCATACATGCATCATGTATCCACATTTGCCCATGTTTTACCCCTCACTTTCAAAAAAAGTCCAAACATTTGCTTCAATTTTTTTTTCTTTGGTGAATGTATTAACATCGTACATTTCCAAATTAAATGTGTTAACTCTGTTCTACAAACAAAGGAGCAATTTTTTTGAAACAACATAAAAATATTAGAAACCATTTTCTATATATGTGACCTTTTTGTCACCAAAACCCTTGAGCCTGAGAATTCCCCTCTTATAATTTTCAAAGGGTTTCATATTGCGGCCCTGAAAATCCTGCCGTGTCTCTCTGGCTCCGCGAGACTGATTGGCGGGTGGCATTTCAGTGGTGGTGGTGCTGGAGGTGCTTGGGCCCGTGCTTGTAGAGGGATATGGGTATGATGTGTGTTGTGTCTGCCATGTGTCAAGAGGGTGTTGTATGTTACTTTGTGTGTATGTGTGAGGGTGTTGTTGTGCATGTTGGGGATGTAGTGGCCCATATTGTGGCCCATATTGTGGCCCATATTGGGGGCAATATTGTGGCCCATATTGTTGCCCATATTGTGCTGGCTGCTGTGGGGTCTGCTGTGGGGCCTGCAGTGGGGCCTGCTGTGGGGCCTGCTGTGGGGCCTGCAGTGGGGCCTGCTGTGGGGCACTGATAGATGTTGGGATCTCATAAGGGATGCAATATTTATCAATGGTCTTCGACAACTCATTACTTTTGTGACCAGATTTCTGGGCACATGTAGCATTTTCTCCTCTAGACCGAGGAGAAAATAGGCATCAGAAGAAAGTTTTGGCACAGGATGTGCCAGGGCATCCAGGCAGCCTATTAGCCTGTCCTCATGCCTCTCTGTTCTCCTCCTTTTATGTCGGGGCTGCCAACTTGCTTCTGGGACGGCTGGGACAGTCTGCATGGGGCTCACCAAACTCGGAGTGGTTGGAGGGCCTGGAGGACTCATTGGCCCCATAGATGGTCCGGGCTCACTGTCCATGGTTGTGCCCTCGTCCTCTTCTTCGTCATCTCGCGCCTGGCTGGGTTCCCAGCTACTATCGGTGCTGTGAAGTGGAAAATCTAGGTAAGTATGTTCCCCATATGAAATTAAATGTATGTCATGTCATACCACAGCCTCTCCTCAATGTGTATGCCCTTGACTCACCTCCGCATTTCCGTGCATGGAATCAAAAAAGAAATCTGTTGGGCATGCACATAACTGGAGTGTGCGTTTGGGGACGATCCGCTCCTCTGCTCCCTTTCTTTGCGCATATGGCGGATAAAGGCGTCTTTCAGGCTTTTCCATTTGCCTTTGATAGTGTTGACTTAGAAAAAAAAAAAAAAATGTTAATGTCTCTTTATTTTCTTACATTTGTTTCAGGTATTTAGCTACCGGACAGTCATTGACCAGTCTACACTTCGCCTTTCTCTTCGGGAAGTCCACAGCCAGTATGGTCGTCCGGGAAACCTGCGTGGCAATTTGGGACGTCCTTCATCCTGCTGTGATGGGCCAACCACAGAAGGAGGACTGGATGCAAATTGCGGATCATTTTTTACAATCCTGCAATTTCCCAAACTGTGTCGGCGCAATAGACGGCAAGCACATTCGCGTTCAGAAGCCCATCAGGAGCGGGAGTAAATTTTTTAATTATAAAAAATATTTCTCGTTTGTTCTTTTTGCGGTGTGTGACGCAAACTATTGCTTCAGGTACATTGACGTGGGGTCCTACGGCAGCAGCTCAGACTCAGCTGTTTTGGGGCATTCTGCCTTTGGCCAAATGCTCAATAATAATGAGCTGGACCTCCCGGGGAACACCACACTGCCTGGGACCACTTATCCGGCTATGCCCTTTGTTTTTGTGGGGGACGAGGCCTTTGCGCTGGGGGAGCATGTGATGAGGCCGTACTCCAGCCGGGGACTCTCCATTGCCAGGCGGGTATTTAATTACCGGCTGACAAGGGCACGCAGGGTGGTGGAGTGCGCCTTCGGCATTTTAGCAAACAAATGGCGCTTTCTCCATTCTCCGATTCATTTAAAATTGGAGACCGCCATCTCGGCTGTGAAGGCAGCGTGTGCTCTGCATAATTTTGAACGTGTACGGGATTCCCTCATCCATTCCTTGGAGAGTCCTAATGCGAGCGGTATGCGTGGGAGCAGACACAGTGCGGCTGTCCGGGACCACTTCACCGCATATTTTTTATCACCACATGGGGCGTTACCCTGGCAATTGGAAGCCATCTAAGTTTATGTTAATTTATATTTTTCGTCTGAAAAGAGTGTTTCAATTTTATTTAATTTTCCATTTTGGTTGTTTATTACTATGCCTAAATGACAAAATTTGAAACGAACTTTTGTGCATTTCTGTTTTTTCACCTATATAGTGCCCCTTGTGGAAGCCCCTATAGTGGCCATCAATAGTCGCCCGTTAACACTGGTAAAAAATGTGGGCGAAATTATGTGTCCCATTTAAGTGCCCCATACGCGGCCAGTAGAATATAAGCCAATGTGGGTGAAATAACGGATCCCATCAAGGTGCCCAATACTGGCACGTTAGAAACAGAAGCACCTAAAATATGCCAGCCCACCCATAGCCCACAAGCAGTCGATTTTGAAAAAGTACACAATATCAATAACAACTTATGATTCAAATCCCTCAACCCAAAATTAGGCCTACATTTCAAAATGCCACTACATTTGCGGATTGAGAGAGCGCAGTCTGGCACAAGACAGTGGAACCACTGCAAATTGAACTTACTGGGCCATTGCATTGTACCAGAATGTGGGGGAGGGTGAACCAGGACAGTACTAAAAACTAAAGGGCTGAGGGGACACTATACAACATGTAATGTGCACATCATTCTTTGTAAACTAAAGGCCACTGAGTGCCCATATACAAGAACAGGGATGGTGATGCTGCGTCCCTCTAGCTGTTGCTAAAATCCAACTCCAAGCATGCCTGCACAGGCTCCAGCAAGTAAAATACAGCCCAGCATTTGTGGAGGTGGCGTTTGACAACAGCTGGAGGGCTGCAGGTAGAGCTGGCCAGGGCTATTACATATAGTTGGTACACCACTGCACACAAGGAGTTTACTTTTCACATTAGAACACACATGGAAATACCTTTTCCCTGTTTCACTGTCTTTGTGAAAGTTGGCCAATCTGGCCAGATTCTTTTAGCTATATCCTCCCAGGCCTGCTGCCTGCTCTTCCTATTTTTATAGTTGGCATCTTGCATATCATACAGGCAGCGTTTGGCTTGCACCAGCCTGATCAGGTTCTCGGTGTCACACACAGACTCCTCCATGCTGGGTTCTCTCCAAAACTGTGCTTTGCATCTGGTGTTGTGCCTTTTCCAGCATGTTGCAAAATCCCAAACGCGCGTTCGAACGCACGTTTTCTGTGTCAAAAATGCGCAAAATTCAAGCGTTGCGCGTTCCCATTGAAGTCTATGGGCCAAAACGCGCGACAAACGCCCAAAAAAACGCTCAAGAAATTGTTTATGCGTCGGGCGTTTTTCAGCGCGTTCGAACGCGCTGTAAAACGCGAAAATGTGAACCAGTCCCATAGGGAAGCATTGGTTTGCATCAGTTATGCGTTTTACAGAGCGTTCGAACGCGCTTTAAAACGCTCAGGTGTGAACTGGGTGTAAAACTTCACAGCTCTGTCCACTCTGTAGTGTACAGAGCTGGTAAATGCAGAGCTGCTCCCAGAGAATGGATGCATTGCTGCAGTTACCAGCTCTCTCCACTACACAATGGTTGGAGCTGTGTACTTCCAGCTCCTACTTCTCGTGCTGGAGGTACAATGAAGTACCTGATTGGGGCCAGGCTAACATTATAAAAATCTTTAAGCCTAACTTTTCTGTCTTGAGGTATTACTCCATTGTCGATGCTACCCCTTTATTGGAGTAAGATTGCAATTATTTTTTTAAACTGCACTTCATAAATCTGGCTGAAATTAACTCCACAGCTTAGCCATGCCCACTTTTCAAAACTGGAGTTATGTAAAAATCTAAAATGTCACATGATGTTGGTCCAAAAGTTGCCCTGTATTTATTTATTTTTTTTAATTTTTTTTAAGGCTAGAATTCTGGAGTGGATGGCTTGATAAATTTCACCCAGTAAATATTTAATAAAAGTTGCGTGTGTACATCTTTAAATAGCTTTATGCTATAGAATTTAATTTTATTAATGTACATATGATTGAGGCCATGTGTGACAATGTTTCGGTCAGTGATTTCCATCAGTGATTGTGAGCCAAAACCAGGATTGGAGTCTAGACAGACATAAGATATAAGGGAAAGATCTGTACCTGTTCTCTGTTTAGAACCACATCTGGCTTTGGCTCAAAATCACTGATAGAAATCACTGACCGAACACTGACAGTGTGAATAATGCACAAAGGTTTATAATGTGTTGGTCTTGTTTGGTTTGTGAGGAGGATATTAATTAGACAGACATTAACGTTTTGTGTATCTGCACTATATTTTTGTTACTAAAGGTACTGTAGAAAGTACATTTAAACAACAAGTAATCATAAGCTGCTGTATTGAAGTCATTTTGACCTTGTCCATGTTGTACTAGTCAATGAAGAGAAAATGCATGAATGAAGAAGAATAGAACAATATGTTTTAATGACTATATTTTTCAGCTTTTTGTGACTTTTTTCACAAGTAGTCGACATAATCCCTAACCTCCACAGATACATTCATAACTAAACATCTTCACTCAAAACATTAAAACTCTGAATTGTTGTCAAATAAAGTGTTTTTCTTGCTTTTCACAGATACCCACTTGTAGAGAAAGAACATGTTCTATACTAAATACCAAAGATATCAAAATTTTTCACCTGATATGCACTTATAAAATGTAGGACATGGCTTTGAAAAGAAAATTTACATTACTGAAATGAAAGAAATGCAAAAATGTATATACACGTCTTGACCATCTGTAAACACAGAAAAGTGGAAAAGAAGTTGTGTGGCACATACTGTATGAGGGCTGAGGAATTGGTGGATGGATGCAAACAAGAATTAAGAAAGGAGTAGTCTTGGCAACTTCTCAGCAGTTGGTAGTATAGCATAAAGAAAGTTAACATACTGTAGATGCTTGAGAAGGGCACACCAAATTCTCAGGATTGGAAGCTTGCAAAAATAAAAATTAGACATTGGGAAATATTTTAAAATACTAACTGTATAGAGTCAATTAGATACATCTCTATCTACCTCTGTTTAGATGGTTGGACATCCTTTCATTTTAAAGGGTGTGTAGAATATTTTCTGCTAGAGGAAAGGAAAGTTAAGCAGAATTGGTATACATGCTAAAAAGATTGAGTTATACAGTTGTCACATGAGACAATTATCAGGTCGATTATCAGGAACAAATGGCCTGTGTACAGGTGCCACTAATCACCTAATGAATGAGCAGATTGTTCAAAAAGCATATTGTTGACTATGATAGAAAGGTGCCAGATCACATGTTACATTAGAGTTTGTGGTATCTAGGGCACAGACCAGTCAGTGTGCACATTCTGACCCCAGTACACCTTTGAGAACACCTACTATGGTCATATGAGTATGAAAACTGGTTTACGGAGCAATGGCAGATGGTGGTTTGGTGGTTTAATGTGTCTAATTTTCTCTTTCATTATCGGAATGATCGGATGTGTCACCTGGGAATGAAATTTTGCCAGGATACACTATAGGAAAGACACAAGCTGGTGGTGGTAGTTTGATGATTTGGGAAATATATTGCCTGGAAACCTATGGCCTGGCATTTAAGAGGATGTTACTGTACCACCTACCTAAATACAATGTATTCGGAAAGTCTTCAGATCCTTTCACTTTTTTCACAATTTGTTATGTTGAGGCAAAATGTTAAAATGTTAAAATAAAAAACGAAAGCTTTTCCCCATTGTTCTCCACTTAATACTGTATAATGACAAAGTGAAAACAGAATCTTTGCTAATTGAAATAATTGAAAAGGAAAAAATATTGAAAAGGAAACACAAAAATCTTTGGGCCGATTCGCCGAACTCCGACAAGAAATTGGACTTGTTACAAATTAATTTGTCACAAATCTTTATAAATCGGGTATACCAGTACGTCGCGGTGGCTGAGAGAATGTATGGAGTAGGCTGATGCACTGAGCCCCCTCCATACACGGTGGGTGCTGGCTGTATCATAGAGCAGACACCTCACCGCAATGATGGAGAATAGCGATCGTGCCGATCCCCACCATTTAACCCCTCAGATGCCTCGATCAACACAGATTGCGGCAACTGTGAGTCAAAGGGATGCGGCTTGTTTTGCCTTCTGATCGGAGACCCCGCAGGGAAATCGATGGGCTCTGATCAGTTATTGTGGCAGCCTGGAAGCTTTTGAAGGCACAGCTCAGCAATGAGATGATCAAAATGCTATTCAAACTAATAGATCTCTATTAGGGTGACTAGGAAAGGGATCAAAAGATCTAAGTAGTAAAACAAAAAATAAATGAAAAAAATACAAGTTTAGTCTCACAGTATTCATATTGACCCACAGAATAAGGATACTTTATTTATTTATTGATTATTTATTTTTAGCGCACAGTGAACTCCCTGATATCAAACCCCCAAAACCTTGGCAGAATTGTATTATTATTATTTTTATCAATTTTTTCCCCATTTTTCAATAACAGACATGGTAAATTAAATTCTGCTCTTAATTAGTACAATTTATGCCCCACAAATAATCCCCCATATGGCTATATGAAAATTTCGAAAGTTATGGCTATTGGAATGTTGGGAGGAAAAAAGGAAAATGCAAAACTAAAAATGGGCCCGTATTATATGCTCTTAAAAAATATAATGAAGAATTTTCAAAATCAGACTGAGAATAAATATAAAAATGCACACATTAAAATTGTAAATAACTCTGTTTTGTCAAATGGAAAACTACTGAAAGAACACTTTTTTTTTTTTTTAACATTGTAGACATGAATCCCTTTTAAAAAAAGAATGGTTTCCATATTCCAAATGTAAAATCTACAAAAACATATACCATGAATCAGATGGTATTTATTTTTAAAAATGTATTTGGGTTAAAACCAGATGGACCAAACATGGTGAAATGATCAAACATGGCCACAGGATTATTGCCATAAGGGACAGGAGCCTAAAACTAGTAGCTGCCATATAATATGTTAGCTAAACAGGTGCTGTTGCTGATATGGGGTTTGGCTGGTTAGGTGCATGCCATAATATGCAAATTATTGCTGTTGTAGCCTACAATCTCCTGAAAATTTCCCTTTTGTATATGAATTACATAAAGGGGCCAATAGTTGACCACTAGAGATGAGAGAATCGAACTGACGAAGTGGAATTTGATCCAAATTTCAGGAATTATTTGACTCGCACCAAATCCGAATTTCCTCACGCTTCGTGGTAACAATTTAATCAATTTTTTTCCTAAAATGGCTGCTACATATGTTAGGACATGGAGTAAGGAACTCTGGGAACAAGGAATCACCCACAATGCCATGCATGCAGCCAATCAGCAGCCAGCGAGCCCTGTGATGTCACAGCCCTATAAATAGCCTCAGCCATCTTGGATTCAGCTATTTTCCAGTGTACTTGGTGCAGGGAGAGACATTTAGTGATGGACGAACATCTGCTGGGACGGTTCGCGAACGCAAGTTCGCGGCGGGTCCCATTCATTTTAATGGCAGGCGAACCTGAAAAACCTTCAGCTCATATTTTCAGCCAAGAAATAATTACTAGAAGTGCACAAATAGTCCCACAACATGGACAGTGACATACCAGATGTTTTATTCGAATTTGCGATCTCCATTTATTATTTTTTTCAATGCGAAATATCGGCAATATAATTTTAATGCACTTTAATGCACTATACTATACAGTACCCAAATGCACTATAAAGAAAGTATATTGGTATATAACACCACGCTTCAGTCAGTTTTTTTGGGGGGCGACTGGTATATCACACTAGTAGAAATTATTTGTTCCAATAACGCTTGTTCCTCTATATAACTGCAGTATCGCAGCAGAACCGCACACAACTGCCGCACAATACAAATGCACTATAATATACTGTCTAACATAGAAAGTATATTATAACATTGTACAAGGAAGGCAATCCATTAGAATATACATGAAGATAAAACGTAACCTTTAATAATTTTACTATGAGGGTCCATTCACACGTCCGTAAGTGTTTTGCGGATCCGCAAAACACGGACACCGGCAATGTGCATTCCGCAATTTGTGGACCGCACATCGTCGGCACTATAATAGAAAATGCCTAATCTTGTCTGCAATTGCGGACAAGAATAGGACATGGTCTATTTTTTGGCGGAAACGGAAGCACAGATGCGGAAGTGCGAATCCGCAAATGCGGATGCGGACAGCACATTCTGGCCCCATTGAACATGAATGGGTCTGCACCCATTCTGCAAAATTGCGGAACAGATGCGGACCCATTTTGCGGACATGTGAATGGAAAAGATATCCCTCAAAATGAAAATAAATTAAATTATTAAAGTTAAAGGGGTTCTGCACTTTGTTTTAACTGATGATCTATCCTCTGGATAGATCCATCAGCAGCTGATCGGCGGGGTCCGACACCCAGGAGCTGTTTGAGAAGGCAGCGGCGCTCCAGCAGCGGTGCGGCCTTCTCACTGTTTACCGCTGGCCCAGTGACGTCACGACTAGTATCAACTAGCGTGGGCGGGGTTAAGCTCCATTCAAGTGAACAGAGCTTAGCCCCGCCCACGCTAGTTGATACTAGTCGTGACGTCACTGGGCCAGCGGTAAACAGCGAGAAGGCCGCGGCGCTGCTGGAGCGCTGCTGCCTTATCAAACAGCTGATCGGCGGGGGGTCCCGGGTGTAGGACCTCCGCCGATCAGATGCTGATGATCTATCCAGAGGATAGATCATCAGTTAAAACAAAGTGCAGAACCCCTTTAAGCAAAAAGCATAATTGTGGTAGGCAATAACAAGTGCTCGGCGGCACTAAATCAGAAACCATATGTCCTACCACAATCCGGGGGGTTCCAGTGCACATCCATGAATCCCGGAGGGAAAGCAAAAACCATCTATCCCTGGGCTAGATGATGATGTGGTATTGAAGGACAAGGTGGGCAAAGAACTGTCCCTGATATTGCCCTACAGGGGGGTGCTATTCTGGCCCTAATAGCCTAACCACAGAACACCCGCCCTGATAAGAGCGACCCCATCCGGAACCTTACCCTATATAAAAATGGCCATAGTAAGCCCCTAGGCCCCTGACTTCCATGTGTTTTTGACTCATTATAAAAGTATAAGTATATTGCACCCCTCTGTGTATCACACATATCGATAGCACACCTATACTAGTCCTTAATAGGACTTATGTGGCCCTATTAGCTAGCGTTTGGTGTCCCTAACAGCCTGTCCCAGCTCCACACAGCAACCTCTCCCTACACTGGCAAAACACTGTAAAATGGCGGCCAGATCAGCTTTATTTATAAGGTAGGGGGTATGTCCATGTGCTGAAATGTCTCAATTGGCTGTCCTGTACCACCTGATGGATGTGTCATGGGTCAAAGTTCTTAATAATGTAAAAGAATATGGCAGACGTGAATTTCTCCATATGTTCGCATATTCGGCGAATCGCGAACACGCAAAGTTCGCCGCGAAACGACCGCCGGGCGAACCGCAAGGCCATCTCTACAGACATTAGCAGACGCTAGG
Source organism: Bufo bufo (assembly GCF_905171765.1). NCBI lineage: Eukaryota > Metazoa > Chordata > Amphibia > Anura > Bufonidae > Bufo > Bufo bufo. The sequence continues at coordinate 518,231,718 of NC_053391.1, read as the reverse complement.
GACAGTGCTAGGACAGACTTGAAACATTATATTTTGCTCAATAGAAGTTCAGGAATAGAGCATTAGAAGTGTAGGGAAAGGATAGGGAGGAATTATTCCACAGTGTTGTAGCAGAACATGGTTCAATAGGGGTGTTTACAGCCTGGGTAATAAGAACATTCCTATTACACCTTGCTGCACTGACTGCAGATCCAAATTGCCATTATACTGCTGCTCATTTCAGGTTTGCAATACCTCTTCCAACAAACCGTTCTTGTTATTTAGGTCTTATTAGCCCTTGTGTGGTGCAGTTATATATATATATATATATATATATATATATATATTCTAAAGCCTTTTATTTGTCGTGTATTATTAGCCTTAGGCTTATTGTTGTGTATTAGTAGTCTTAGGCTTATTAGACGTTGGGTGGTGAAGTGAGAAAATTACAGCCCTTTTTTGCGTGTATTAGTGGCAAAAAAATAAAATAATATGTTCTAAAGCCTTTTTTTGTCATGCATTGGTGGGGGAAAAAAAGGGATTATTAGCCATTGTGTGGTGAAATAAGAAAATTACAGCCCTTTTTGGCGTTGTGACACAGTGAGGGGATTGGTCTGGGAAAACAGGTATTTTCCTCCCAGCATGTGCTGCTGGGCAGATTTGCAGCCAGGTGGGGTCAAATATCGGACTGGATTTTAATTGCCATCCCGGTTTTTGGCAGCACCTGGCTGTCCTTAAATAGGCAGCTGGGCTCAGCAGCAGGATCTCTGCGTTGGGACCTAAAGCTTGGTGCCAGGTTGGAGGGCTGAGACCCATGGGCCGAGGAAACAGGCCCCCTAAAGACTGCCATGGACTACTGGAGGCAGAACTGACATCAAGGTGACTTGTCTTATATGAACTTTCCAATTTGTATGATGTAACACCAAGATGTACTTTCTATTGTGTGTCAAGTAAACACCAAGACTGAAAAGTAACGCATTGTTTTTTGCATTTGCCTCAAGTGTGAATAAAGACTGAAGTTTTGCGTTAAGAACTTTTCTTTTGCCTCTGTACTGTGTCCGCTTACTCTATCTACCAGAGCGAAACCCCACAGCGTGTATTAGTGGCAAAAAAGATACATATATTTGCCGTTCACAGCTGCAGTTATATGTAAAGCCTTTTTTTGACGTGTATTAGTGGCAGGGTTAGCACTCCAACTCTTAACTCAAATTTCTTAACTCATCGTGTTATCTTGAGACAAAAGCCATTGAAAAGCAATTCAAGGTGTTTGCTTAGATTAGATAACGCAACTCAGAAATCTCAGAAAGCAGGAGTGCTAACTCTACTACATCCGTATGTCAGACAGAGCAGTGACAGGCCCTGCAAAGGGGGCACAGGCCTAAATGTTTCTGGTGCAGGCAGAGGTCAAAGCAGAGTAAGGGGCCATGGCAGCAGGGGTCACTTTGAGAGGCCTGAGCTCACAGTGTCAGCTAGCGGATGTGTCTTGACCAGCAACCCAGTGGTTCTTGAATGGTTGACTCGATTTTCGACTTCGTCGCAAGTGACAACAGCCAACCGCAGCGAAGAGTCAGTGGGTTCGTCAGACACAACCCTTAGTTGGCATGGCCCGGGAGCAGGCCCTGTGCCCTCACCTGTCCTCAACCTGCCTCTGTCCTTTTCTGTTCCCTCAGCCAGAGAAGCACTATATGCTGTGGGCTCAGCTCCACTATACAGTGAGGAAAAACTACTAGAGGAGAGTCAGCAGCTACTGCCCAGCCAAGATTCGGAGGAGACATCCGCTGCTTCCTCCAGAAGGCGGGCAAGTAGTAGTGACTAGAGTGGCATGCGAGCTGGTTTTGCGAGTGGTCAGGCTCCTGGCTCAGAGACCGTTGAGGATGACATCAGTGACTTGCAGACACTACTCGATGATGTAGCCAATTGCAATTGGGAGCCGGGTGACGAAGGGGCTTCATCATCATCATCATCATCAGTATCATCAGGAGTAGAAGGTGGCAGCTTGCTAGTGAAGCAGCGACTGGGCCTGCAAGGTGGTAGCATGACTATGAGTCAGCAGGGTGGCAGCAGTGGGAGGTCGGTAGCCAAACGCTCCCGGTGTAGACCACGTGCTTTGCAAGAGACTACTGGCCCAGAAAGTAGTGGTGCAGGGGTTCACGGAGGCAGCGGTAGCAGGCAGTCAGCGCAGAGTGTGGGGGGAAAAATGCCATACTCGGCGGTGAGGCAATTTTTTGTTAGGCCGCCGGAGGAGGTGAAAATGGGCATTTGCCAAATTTGTGGGCAGAAGATGAAACGTAGCCAGGGTGCCATCATCATCGGGAGAAAAGGGTGGTAGCTTGCGCGTGAGGCAGCAGTGGAGCCAGCAAGTCAGTAGCGTGTCCAGGAGTCAGCAGGGTGGCAGCAGTGGAAGGTCGGGAGGCAAACGTGCCCAAGGTAGACCACCCACTTTGCAGGAGACTATCAGCGCAGGGGTTCACGGAGGCAGTGGTGGTATCAGTCAGTCAGAGCAGAGTGTTGGGGGTAAAATCACCTACTCGGCGGTGTGGCAGTTCTTTGTTAAGCCGCCAGGGGAGGTGAACATGGCCATTTGTTGAGTCTGTGGGCAGAAAGTGAAGAGTGGCCAGGGTGCCAATGTTGGCACCATGGCCCTGCGTCAAAATATGCAGCATCACCATAATGTGGCCTGGGAGAACCGTGGCTCCAATGTGGTGGTCCAGCCTGCAGCAGCTACTGCTGCATCACCCAGAGGCATGCACTCAATTTTAGGCAGTCAAGGCTCCATCACCTCAGCCGAAGGAAGCTGTCTCTCCTTCTCATCATCTGCTGGTCTTGCTCCTCCTACTCCTTCTCCTAGTTAGTCATTCCATTAGCAATCGATCACCAAAGCGATTGTCAAGAGACAACAGTATGCGTGAACTCATCCAACGGCGCAAAAGCTGATTGTGCTCTTGGCCAAGTTGCTGGTACTGCAGTCCCTCCCTTTCCAAGTGGTGGACTCTGCACCTTTCAGAGAACTGATGGCTTGTGCCGAGCCGAGGTGGAGAGTCCCAAGCCATAATTTCTTTGCCAAAAAGGCAGTACCAGCCCTGCACACATATGTAGAACAGACGGTAGGCCAGTCCTTGAGCCTGTCGGTGTCTGCCAAAGTGCACGGTAGTGCCGACGTGTTGAGCTGTAACTACAGTCAAGGACAATATATGTCCTTTACGGCCCACTGGGTAAATGTCATTCCTGCCTAGCCAAACCAGCAACTTAGCCAGCTGACGCCGCTTCCACTTCCAAGTTCTCACGCCAATGTTCCTGCGACAATGTCCGCCTCTGCCTCCTTGTCCTCAGCCTCCACTGCAAGGACAATTCACAGTGCCCCACCAGCATACCACACAGGGTAGGAACTGCTCCGTGTACTTCATCAAGAAATCGTATCCTGGCTTTCTCTGCGTAATTCAAAATCGGAACCATGGTGACCGACAACGTGAAGAACATGGTGTTGGCGCTGTGTCAAGGAGGGCTGATCCATGCATCCTGCATGGCGCACATATTCAATCTGGTTGTCAAGCGTTTCCTGAAGTCTTCCGACCATCTGCAAGACATCCTAAAAATGGCCAGGAAACTTTGCATGCACTTCATCACTCATACACCCCCAAGCACACTCTCCTTGAGCTACAGAGGCAGAACGGCATCCCCCAACATAGGCTGATATGCGACGTTTCCACCCGTTAGAATTCCACCCTCCATATGTTGGACCGACTGTACAAACAGAGAAAGGCCATAAACAATTTCTTGATGATACAAGCGGACAGAGGTACTCCCCTGTGTAACATCGATGTTAGCCAGTGGCAGCTCATGGTGATACCTGCCCTTTGCTCGTGCCCTTTGAGGAGGCCACTTTATTTGTCAATCGCCAGGACTACAAGATGAACAACGTCATTCCACTGATTCATATCCTGGAAAAGATGCTGGTAAATCTGACTGGTAAGGGGACTTGAGATGTGGCGCCTACATCTCACAGCCACATGAGCCCTGTGGGGGCTGAACTGGAGGAGGAGGATATTGGAGCACAAGCAATGTGTAGCGAAATGGGTGGTTTTTGTACACCGGCGACAGGAGAGGAGGAGTAGGAGCAGCCAGAGGAGCAAGAGAGAGACTAGGAAGATAAGGCAGATGACCCAGACACACCGTGGCAGTATGCAGTGGAGATGGAGGCAGGGAGTCCCTCCGAGTCACTTGCGCAAATAGCCCGATGAGTGCTCACTTGCTTGCATAGTGACAGCCGAATCATCACTATTCGGCAGAGGGGTGACTACTGGCTCTCCACCATGTTAGACCCTCGCTGCCGGTCCAAAATGGGGCCCTTCTTTATACCCGCTGAGATTGAGGAGAAACTGAACATCCTATGTAGTCAGTTGGCCACTGCCTACCCGCCTAGTGAAGAAACTGGCCGAGTTTGCCATGGAAAAGCTGTCCTGCCCGGCCAGTAGTGTGGCATCAGAGTGTGTGTTTAGTGCGGCGGGGGCCATAGTTAATAGTGTTGGAAGGAGGAAGGAGAAATGAGACACACAACGGATCCTGTCTGTGTAGCAGCTGTAAGACCTGTATGGTCCCATCAGTATTTGCTTTTGATTTGGTAGCCAAAAGCAGGAGTGGGTACAAAACATAGAAGACATGCAAATATCTCTGTTTTGGATCCACTCCTGTTTATTTTTGGCATTAGCAATACTGATGGATTACTGACAAAATTCTGACTGAGTGAAGGCGGGTGCTCAACAGACAAGATCCGTTTTTTGGGGGGGTTATTGTTCTGACAGATCCAGAGGAATGGCAAAATAATCAGTGACGTCAACACAAACTTACTGCTGACACCCTCTCCGCTCTGTCAGGAGGGCTCTACTTGTATAAGCGTTTAGTAGGATCTTGGGCCTCTGCACGTTTTTTTTTTATACCTGACACTAACATCGACCTGTAAGGCTGAGTTCGCACTTGAATCATTTGGCCCCGTAACTGCCCGAAGAAGTCAAGTGTGCAGTGATTCTAAGAGCAATGCCTGTCATCTGCGTGTCATACTAACTCATAGTATTGTTTCACTACCACAGCAGACTCACTATGCGTGTTGCTGCAAGGCATAGTGTTCTACACCACTGAACAGGCTCTCTGCAGCCAGGAACTAGTTGTTTTTTAACCTGATTCACCACAAATTTATTCAATCAAATTAAATCTTTCAAAAATTCGGTGAAGCGACCGAATCCAATTTTTTTGAAATTCGCTCATCTCTTTTGACCACGATATACAGTCAGGTCCATAAATATTGGGACATCAACACAATTCTAACATTTTTGGCTCTATATACCACCACAATGGATTTGAAATGAAACGAACAAGATGTGCTTTAACTGCAGACTGTCAGCTTTAATTTGAGGGTATTTACATCAAAATCAGGTGAACGGTATAGGAATTACAACAGTTTGCATATGTGCCTCCCACGTGTTAAGGGACCAAAAGTAATGGGACAGAATAATAATCATAAATCAAACTTTCACTTTTTAATACTTGGTTGCAAATCCTTTGCAGTCAATTACAGCCTGAAGTCTGGAACGCATAGACATGACCAGACGCTGGGTTTCATCCCTGGTGATGCTCTGCCAGGCCTCTACTGCAACTGTCTTCAGTTCCTGCTTGTTCTTTGGGCATTTTCCCTTCAGTTTTGTCTTCAGCAAGTGAAATGCATGCTCAATGTGTTTCAGGTTAGGTGATTGACTTGGCCATTGCATAACATTCCACTTCTTTCCCTTAAAAAACTCTTTGTTGCTTTAGCAGTATGCTTTGGGTCATTGTCCATCTGCACTGTGAAGCGCCATCCAATGAGTTCTGAAGCATTTGGATGAATATGAGCAGATAATATTGCCCGAAACACTTCAGAATTCATCCTGCTGCTTTTGTCAGCAGTCACATCATCAATAAATACAAGAGAACCAGTTCCATTGGCAGCTGTACATGCCCACACCACTGATGAGGTGGTATGCTTAGTATCATGAGCAGTTCCTTTCCTTCTCCATACTCTTCTTTTCGCATAACTCTGGTTCAAGTTGATCTTGGTCTCATCTGTCCATAGGATGTTGTTCCAGAACTGTGATGATTTTTTAGATGTTGTTTGGCAAACTCTAATCTGGCCTTCCTGTTTTTGAGGCTCACCAATGGTTTACATCTTGTGGTGAACCCTCTGTATTCACTCTGGTGAAGTCTTCTCTTGATTGTTGAGTTTGACACACATACACCTACCTCCTAGAGAGTGTTCTTGATCTGGCCAACTATTGTGAAGGGTGTTTTCTTCACCAGGGAAAGAATTCTTCGGTCATCCACCACAGTTGTTTTCTGTGGTCTTCTGGGTCTTTTGGTGTTGCTGAGCTCACCGGTGCATTCATTCTATTTAAGAATGTTCCAAACTGTTGTTTTGCCCACACCTAATATTTTTGCTATCTCTCTGATGGGTTTGTTTCGTTTTTTTCAACCTAATGATGGCTTGCTTCACTGATAGTGACATCTCTTTGGATCTCATCTTGAGAGTTGACAGCAACAGATTCCAAATGCAAATAGCACACTTGAAATGAACTCTGGACCTTTTATATGCTCATTGTAATTGGATTAATGAGGGAATAACACACACCTGGCCATATAACAGCTGAGAAGCCAATTGTCCCATTACTTTTGGTACCTTAACAAGGGGGAGGCACATATGCAAACTGTTGTAATTCCTACACCGTTCACCTGATTTGGATGTAAATACCCTCAAATTAAAGCTGACAGTCTGCAGTTAAAGCACATCTTGTTTGTTTCATTTCTAATCCATTGTGGTGGTGTATAGAGTCAAAAATGTTAGAATTGTGTCAATGTCCCAATATTTATGGACCTGACTGTATATTTAATGCACCTCAAAAAGGAGTAGATTAAATTCCCATTAATTTAAAATGTAATATTTATTCAAAAGCCAAAAATAAAATGACAAGACATATTCATACCAAATACATAATAGTAGTTAACATATGTAGAGACATCTAATTTAGAGCGCCACCTAACCTGAATAATGCACTTGTTGTATATGGCCAATGGAAAGATACTATGTGGGGGAATGTGACCTGTGCACACTAGATAAGGTACAGAGGGAAATATATCCTCTCTAAAAAGTGTCAGTATGCACTGATCCAAATACATTCCCAAATGCAAAGACCATGAAGTGACAAGATTACTAAAATTACTAATCTGGTGACCAAAAATTATATTCATACCAGGGTGATGACAGGGTACGTGATCTCTGGCTCCTCAACGTACGTTTTGCCGTCTTGCTTCCTCAGGAGGAGTGGTTTTTATGGGGCCGGATATCTGGTTTTTAACCACCTCAGCCCCCAGTGCTTAAACACCCTGAAAGACCAGGCCACTTTTTACACTTCTGACCTACACTACTTTCACCGTTTATTGCTCGGTCATGCAACTTACCACCCAAATGAATTTTACCTCCTTTTCTTCTCACTAATAGAGCTTTCATTTGGTGGTATTTCATTGCTGCTGACATTTTTACTTTTTTTGTTATTAATCGAAATTTAACGATTTTTTTGCAAAAAAATGACATTTTTCACTTTCAGTTGTAAAATTTTGCAAAAAAAAACGACATCCATATAGAAATTTTGCTCTAAATTTATAGTTCTACATGTCTTTGATAAAAAAAAAATGTTTGGGTAAAAAAAAAATGGTTTGGGTAAAAGTTATAGCGTTTACAAACTATGGTACAAAAATGTGAATTTCCGCTTTTTGAAGCAGCTCTGACTTTCTGAGCACCTGTCATGTTTCCTGAGGTTCTACAATGCCCAGACAGTACAAACACCCCACAAATGACCCCATTTCTGAAAGTACACACCCTAAGGTATTCGCTGATGGGCATAGTGAGTTCATAGAACTTTTTATTTTTTGTCACAAGTTAGCGGAAAATGATGATTTTTTTTTTTTTTTTTTTTTTCCTTACAAAGTCTCATATTCCACTAACTTGTGACAAAAAATAAAAACTTCTATGAACTCACTATGCCCATCAGCGAATACCTTGGGGTCTCTTCTTTCCAAAATGGGGTCACTTGTGGGGTAGTTATACTGCCCTGGCATTCTAGGGGCCCAAATGTGTGGTAAGGAGTTTGAAATCAAATTCTGTAAAAAATGACCTGTGAAATCCGAAAGGTGCTCTTTGGAATATGGGCCCCTTTGCCCACCTAGGCTGCAAAAAAGTGTCACACATCTGGTATCTCCGTACTCAGGAGAAGGTGGGGAATGTGTTTTGGGGTGTCATTTTATATATACCCATGCTGGGTGAGAGAAATATCTTGGCAAAAGACAACTTTTCCCATTTTTTTATACAAAGTTGTCATTTGACCAAGATATTTATCTCACCCAGCATGGGTATATGTAAAAAGACACCCCAAAACACATTCCTCAACTTCTCCTGAGTACGGGGATACCAGATGTGTGACACTTTTTTGCAGCCTAGGTGGGCAAAGGGGCCCATATTCCAAAGAGCACCTTTCGGATTTCACTCCTCATTTTTTCCTGAATTTGATTTCAAACTCCTTACCACACATTTGGGCCCCTAGAATACCAGGGCAGTATAACTACCCCACAAGTGACCCCATTTTGGAAAGAAGACACCCCAAGGTATTCCGTGAGGGGCATGGCGAGTTCCTAGAATTTTTTATTTTTTGTCACAAGTTAGTGGAAAATGATGATTTTTTTTTTTTTTTTTTTTTTTCATACAAAGTCTCATATTCCACAAACTTGTGACAAAAAATAAAAACTTCCATGAACTCACTATGCCCATCAGCGAATACCTTGGGGTCTCTTCTTTCCAAAATGGGGTCACTTGTGTGGTAGTTATACTGCCCTGGCATTCTAGGGGCCCAAATGTGTGGTAAGTAGGTAAATGACCTGTGAAATCCGAAAGGTGCTCTTTGGAATGTGGGCCCCTTTGCCCACCTAGGCTGCAAAAAAGTGTCACACATCTGGTATCTCTGTATTCAGGAGAAGTTGAGGAATGTGTTTTGGGGTGTCTTTTTACATATACCCATGCTGGGTGAGATAAATATCTTGGTCAAATGCCAACTTTGTATAAAAAAAATGGGAAAAGTTGTCTTTTGCCAAGATATTTCTCTCACCCAGCATGGGTATATGTAAAATGACACCCCAAAACACATTCCCCAACTTCTCCCGATTACGGAGATACCAGATGTGTGACACTTTTTTGCAGCCGAGGTGGGCAAAGGGGCCCATATTCAAAAGAGCACCTTTCGGATTTCACAGGTCATTTTTTACAGAATTTGATTTCAAACTCCTTACCACACATTTGGGCCCCTAGAATGCCAGGGCAGTATAACTACCCCACAAGTGACCCCATTTTGGAAAGAAGAGACCCCAAGGTATTCGCTGATGGGCAAAGTGAGTTCATGGAAGTTTTTATTTTTTGTCACAAGTTAGTGGAATATGAGACTTTGTATGAAAAAAAAAAAAAAAAAAAAAATAAGCATTTTCCACTAACTTGTGACAAAAAATAAAAAATTCTAGGAACTCGCCATGCCCCTCACAGAATACCTTGGGGTGTCTTCTTTCCAAAATGGGGTCACTTGTGGGGTAGTTATACTGCCCTGGCATTTTCCAGGGGCCCTAATGTGTGGTAAGTAGGTAAATGACCTGTGAAATCCTAAAGGTGCTCTTTGGAATATGGGCCCCTTTGCCCACCTAGGCTGCAAAAAAGTGTCACACATGTGGTATCGCCGTATTCAGGAGAAGTTGGGGAATGTGTTTTGGGGTGTCATTTTACATATACCCATGCTGGGTGAGAGAAATATCTTGGCAAAAGACAACTTTTCCCATTTTTTTATACAAAGTTGGCATTTGACCAAGATATTTCTCTCACCCAGCATGGGTATATGTAAAATGACACCCCAAAACACATTCCCCAACTTCTCCTGAGTACGGCGATACCAGATGTGTGACACTTTTTTGCAGCCTAGATGCGCAAAGGTGCCCAAATTCCTTTTAGGAGGGCATTTTTAGACATTTGGATACCAGACTTCTTCTCACGCTTTGGGGCCCCTAGAATGCCAGGGCAGTATAAATACCCCACATGTGACCCCATTTTGGAAAGAAGACACCCCAAGGTATTCAATGAGGGGCATGGCGAGTTCATAGAAATTTTTTTTTTTTGGCACAAGTTAGCGGAAATTGATATTTTTAATTTTTTTCTCACAAAGTCTCCCGTTCCGCTAACTTGGGACAAAAATTTCAATCTTTCATGGACTCAATATGCCCCTCACGGAATACCTGGGGGTGTCTTCTTTCCGAAATGGGGTCACATGTGGGGTATTTATACTGCCCTGGCATTCTAGGGGCCCTAAAGCGTGAGAAGAAGTCTGGAATATAAATGTCTAAAAAATTTTACGCATTTGGATTCCGTGAGGGGTATGGTGAGTTCATGTGAGATTTTATTTTTTGACACAAGTTAGTGGAATATGAGACTTTGTAAGAAAAAAAAAAAAAAATTCTGCTAACTTGGGCCAAAAAAATATCTGAATGGAGCCTTACAGAGGGGTGCTAAATGACAGGGGGGTGATAAATGACAGGGGGGTGATCAATGACAGGGGGGTGATCAATGACAGGGGGGTGATCAGGGAGTCTATATGGGGTGATAACCACAGTCATTGATCACGCCCGTGTAAGGCTTCATTCAGACGTCCGGATGCGTTTTGCGGATCCGATCCATCTATCAGTGCATCCGTAAAAATCATGCGGACATCTGAATGGAGCTTTACAGGGGGGTAATCAATGACAGGGGGGTGATCAATGACAGGGGAATGATCAGGGAGTCTATATGGGGTGATCACCACAGTCATTGATCATGCCCCTGTAAGGCTTCATTCAGACGTCCGGATGCGTTTTGCGGATCGGATCCATCTATCAGTGCATCCGTAAAAATCATGCGGACATCTGAATGGAGCTTTACAGGGGGGTAATCAATGACAGGGGGGTGATCAATGACAGGGGGGTGATCAGGGAGTCTATATGGGGTGATCACCACAGTCATTGATCATGCCCCTGTAAGGCTTCATTCAGACGTCCGGATGCGTTTTGCGGATCGGATCCATCTATCAGTGCATCCGTAAAAATCATGCGGACATCTGAATGGAGCTTTACAGGGGGGTAATCAATGACAGGGGGGTGATCACCACAGTCATTGATCATGCCCCTGTAAGGCTTCATTCAGACGACCGGATGCGTTTTGCGGATCCGATCCATGTATCAGTGCATCCGTAAAAATCATGCGGACATCTGAATGGAGCTTTACAGGGGGGTGATCAGGGAGTCTATATGGGGTGATCACCACAGTCATTGATCATGCCCCTGTAAGGCTTCATTCAGACGTCCGGATGCGTTTTGCGGATCCGATCCATCTATCAGTGCATCCGTAAAAATCATGCGGACATCTGAATGGAGCTTTACAGGGGGGTAATCAATGACAGGGGGGTAATCAATGACAGGGGGGTGATCAGGGAGTCTATATGGGGTGATCACCACAGTCATTGATCATGCCCCTGTAAGGCTTCATTCAGACGTCCGGATGCGTTTTGCGGATCCGATCCATCTATCAGTGCATCCGTAAAAATCATGCGGACATCTGAATGGAGCTTTACAGGGGGGTAATCAATGACAGGGGGGTGATCACCACAGTCATTGATCATGCCCCTGTAAGGCTTCATTCAGACGACCGGATGCGTTTTGCGGATCCGATCCATGTATCAGTGCATCCGTAAAAATCATGCGGACATCTGAATGGAGCTTTACAGGGGGGTAATCAATGACAGGGGGGTAATCAATGACAGGGGGGTGATCAGGGAGTCTATATGGGGTGATCACCACAGTCATTGATCATGCCCCTGTAAGGCTTCATTCAGACGTCCGGATGCGTTTTGCGGATCCGATCCATCTATCAGTGGATCCGTAAAAATCATGCGGACGTCTGAATGGAGCTTTACAGGGGGTTGATCAATGACAGGGGGGTAATCAATGACAGGGGGGTGATCAGGGAGTCTATATGGGGTGATCAGGGGTGATTAGGGGTGATCAGGGGCTAATAAGGGGTTAATAAGTGATGGGGGGGGGGGTGTAGTGTAGTGTAGTGGTGCTTGGTGCTACTTTACTGAGCTACCTGTGTCCTCTGGTGGTCGATCCAAACAAAGGGGACCACCAGAGGACCAGGTAGCAGGTATATTAGACGCTGTTATCAAAACAGCGTCTAATATACCTGTTAGGGGTTAAAAAAAACACATCTCCAGCCTGCCAGCGAACGATCGCCGCTGGCAGGCTGGAGATCAACTCTCTTACCTTCCGTTCCTGTGAGCGCGCGCGCCTGTGTGCGCGCGTTCACAGGAAATCTCGCGTCTCGCGAGATGACGCGTATATGCGTGACTGTGCGCAGCGCTGCCACCTCCGGAACGCGATCCTGCGTTAGGCGGTCCGGAGGTGGTTAAAGAGTGGTGAATCCAATGAAGGGCCTATCTATAGGTCATGTGATGCGGTCTGTGATTTGTGGTTCCTTGCGGCACATGACGAGTCTGATGCAGCTACGTCACATCTGCTTCCGCCCTTCCCCTGAGTCGCACGCCGGAGAGGGCTGTCACACTTCAAAAGCGGCGAGGACTGGCGTCGCCGGCGTACGATCTCCTTGGAGACCGAGGGAAACATCCGTACTGCCCGACAGTCATGCACACTGGGCCACAATCGCCGCGCAATATCTATACAATTCTGCAGTTATGGGTAAGAGGACTACAAAAAGAGGGGAACCAGGGCTATGAAAAACATGTGCCCCATCTTACGCTAATCTATTCCTTGGAGCGTGGAAAAGAACCATCTTTCAAGGCGGCCGAATAATCAGTATAGAAAAGGTACACAACTGGATACGCTATATCGTTGATATACTATTCATATGGGAAGGGTCACCTGAAGACCTCAATAAATTCATAAAGGAGTTGAATAAAAATAACTTAAACATCACTTACCTTTCAGGCAGCGAGGGAAGTGAATTTCCTGGACCTTAAAATCACAATTGGCGAGGACAGATAGTTACAGGAAACAGATGTTACAGTTGAAGACAGATAGTTACAGGAAACAGACAGCAGTAAATGCAATCTTGCACGCATATTCGGCTTATCCAAGATCAACTATCAATGGAATCCCCACAGGTCAGTTTTTACGGTTAAATAAATCTGTTCGGAAGAAAGGCAATACCAAAAACAATCCATAATTTTGAAGGATAGATTTCGAGACAGAGTATACAGCAATAGACAAATCAATAAAGGAATGCATATAGCCAAACAAAGAACAAGGGAAAAATTGGTGCATCCAAATATAAAGATGGTAAAAGACCAAAGTCAGGAACCAAGGTTCATTACGAACCATAATGGGGGACATTGGGGGAAAATCAATAAATTACTGAATAAACATTGGGAAGTATTACAAATGGATGTAAAGATGAAGCAAATTTTCACGGACAAGCTGTTAATTACAGCAAGAAGATCTAAAAACCTCAAGGACATTCTAGTCCATAGCCATTACATACCTGATGCTGGAAAGAAGGATAGAGAGGGAAGATGAGGTTCATATCCATGTGGATCTTGTAAGGCCTGTAGAAATATGGAAAAAAAGAAGGTTTTCATGGACTCTGATAGAAAAAGAACGTATCAAATTAGGGAATATATATCGTGCTCCTCTACGGGAGTAGTTTATTATGCATCATGCCCCTGTGACAAAGTATACATAGGGCTTACCACAAGGGAATTAAGAAAAAGAGTCAGAGAGCATGTGAGGGACATAGAAAATGCCCAAGATAAAGAAGACCTCAACAACCTAAAAACAATCCCCAAACATTTTAAGATTTTTCATGGGGGGAATCCTAATGCATTAAGATTTAGAGGAATTGACAGGATCCATCTGGGAGTAACAGACTGCAATAAAGGGAAAAAGCTAGCACAATTAGAAAGCAAATGGATTTTTAGACTGGACACCTTGGCACCCAAAGGGTTAAATGAAAAATTTGGGATTTAGTTCCTTTCTGTAACTGTAGTGTTTTTTTTGTGTTTATAGGGGGTAACATCATTCTTAGGTCGATTTTAATGTCATTCTAGTGTAATAAATTTTTAGTTATTTGTGATGTTTTTTCTATTCATAGATAAACCGTTATAAAGGGAAGTATGGAGAATCCTATGGTGTCAGAATTGAACAACCTGCATTGAAGTAACAAAGGACGTTTTAATAAAATCGGAAAGCCACCAGATCGCCTTATAGAGACCCATAAAAAGGGCGAGAATAGTATAGTTGTACTTGTAGTATTGATATAATTATTATTATGTATTAATTGTGGTCACATTAATTATTTGTATCACATATTCATAAATTATATATTTTAATCAGCACTAAGTAGCACTTTACAATACGCATTGTGAAACTATGATTTTGAGATTGGGGTATTGATGTTTTTTCACTCTAATATCAATTGATGTTTTCAGGCACTTTAAGCACTTTATTTTATATTTGCTAAGCACTTTAGATCGTCAATTGCTGATAATAGCTATATTTGATATATAAAATTTTGATATGCATAGGCACGTAGGCACTTTTTTGTATTTCACTGGAACTGTCAGGATGATTGTCTAACGGACACACAGTTTTTTCATAGCCCTGGTTCCCCCATTTTTGTAGTCCTCTTACCCATAACTGCAGAGTTGTATAGATATTGCGTGGCGATTGTGGCCCAGTGCGCATGACGGTCGGGGAGCCCGGATGTTTCCCTCGGTCTCCAAGGAGATCGTACGCCGTCGACGCCAGTCCTCGCCGCTTTTGACGTGTGACTGCCCTCTCTGGCGTGCGACTCAGGGGAAGGGCGGAAGAGGATGTGACATAGCTGCATCAGACCCGTCATGCGCCGCAAGGAACCACAAATCACAGGCCGCATCACATTACCTATAGATAGGCCCTTCATTGGATTTAAAAACCGGATATCTGGCCCCATAAAAAACACTCCTCCTGAGGAAGCAAGACGGCGAAATGTACATCGAGGAGACAGCGATCACGTACCCATCACCCTGGTATAATTGTTCTTTTTGGTCACCAGATTAGTAATTTTAGTAATCTTGTCACTTCATGGTCTTTGCATTTGGGAATGTATTTGGATCAGTGCATACTGACACTTTTTAGAGAGGATGGATTTCCCTCTGTACCTTATCTAGTGTGCACAGGTCACATTCCCCCACATAGTATCTTTCCATTGGCCATTTATAACAAGTGCATTATTCAGGTTAGGTGGTGCTGTTAATTAGATGTCTCTACATATGTTGACTACTACCGTGTTTCCCCGAAAATAAGTCATCCCCCCAAAATAAGACCTACCTCTAGTTTTGCCTATCGCTGTAATATAAGGCATCCCCCCGAAAATAAGGCCTCCCCGATAATAAAACATCCCCCGAAAATAAGGCCTCCCGGATTATAAAGCATCGGCCGAACATAATGACTCCCCGATTATAAAGCAAGCCACCCCAGAATGTAAGGAGCTCACTGATTGGCCGCAGCCGCCGCCAGGACAAGCTTCCGCCTTCTTCCGCTCGCTGCTCGCTCTGCCCTGATGGAGTCTCACAACTTGGCTGGCATGGACACACAGGGGACGGGGTGACAGGTAGAGGGGGGAATATCTGATGGAAGGTGGCGGATGTCTGGTGAAGATGGGGGGGAGACTAAAAATGGTAATTAAAATGACACAGGGTGATCAGAGGGGGGAATCAAAATGACACAGGATGATCAGAAGGGGAAATCAAAATGACACAGGGGTATCAGGGTGGGGAGGGGGATCATTTAAAATGACACAGGTGGATCAGAGGGGGGAATCAAAATGACACAGGAGGATCAGAAGGGGGTACTAAAATGCTATAGTAATCCCACCCCTCTGATTCTCCTGTACCATTTTGATTCCCTTCTCTGATCACCCTGTGCCATTTTAAGTGATCCCCCTCCCCACCCTGATTTCCTTTTTTTTTTGTTCAACAATAAATGTCTACCGTATTTTTCTTCATGGAAAAATAAGACATCCCCTGAGACCTAGCGAATCTTTGGGAGCAAAAATTTATATAAGACACTGTCTTATTTTCGGGGAAACAGGGTATTATGTATT
This sequence comes from Bufo bufo, assembly GCF_905171765.1. Classification (NCBI taxonomy): domain Eukaryota; kingdom Metazoa; phylum Chordata; class Amphibia; order Anura; family Bufonidae; genus Bufo; species Bufo bufo. The sequence goes on along the minus strand of NC_053391.1, from coordinate 518,215,505 downwards.
TGGTATGAATATGTGTATATACAGTATATACACTCACCTAAAGAATTATTAGGAACACCTGTTCTATTTCTCATTAATGCAATTATCTAGTCAACCAATCACATGGCAGTTGCTTCAATGCATTTAGGGGTGTGGTCCTGGTCAAGACAATCTCCTGAACTCCAAACTGAATGTCAGAATGGGAAAGAAAGGTGATTTAAGCAATTTTGAGCATGGCATGGTTGTTGGTGCCAGACGGGCCGGTCTGAGTATTTCACAATCTGCTCAGTTACTGGGATTTTCACGCACAACCATTTCTAGGGTTTACAAAGAATGGTGTGAAAAGGGAAAAACATCCAGTATGCGGCAGTCCTGTGGGCAAAAATGCCTTGTGGATGCTAGAGGTCAGTGGAGAATGGGCCGACTGATTCAAGCTGATAGAAGAGCAACGTTGACTGAAATAACTACTCGTTACAACCGAGGTATGCAGCAAAGCATTTGTGAAGCCACAACACGCACAACCTTGAGGCGGATGGGCTACAACAGCAGAAGACCCCACCGGGTACCACTCATCTCCACTACAAATAGGAAAAAGAGGATACAATTTGCACGAGCTCACCAAAATTGGACTGTTGAAGACTGGAAAAATGTTGCCTGGTCTGATGAGTCTCGATTTCTGTTGAGACATTCAAATGGTAGAGTCCGAATTTGACGTAAACAGAATGAGAACATAGAAACATAGAATGTGTCGGCAGATAAGAACCATTTGGCCCATCTAGTCTGCCCAATATACTAAATACTATGGATAGCCCCTGGCCCTATCTTATATGAAGGATGGCCTTATGCCTATCCCATGCATGCTTAAACTCCTCCACTGTATTTGCAGCTGCCACTTCTGCAGGAAGGCTATTCCATGCATCCACTACTCTCTCAGTAAAGTAATACTTCCTGATATTACTTTTAAACCTTTGCCCCTCTAATTTAAAACTATGTCCTCTTGTAGCAGTTTTTCTTCTTTTAAATATTCTTTCCTCTTTTACCTTGTTGATTCCCTTTATGTATTTAAAAGTTTCTATCATATCCCCTCTGTCTCGTCTTTCTTCCAAGCTATACATGTTAAGGTCCTTTAATCTTTCCTGGTAAGTTTTATCCTGCAATCCATGTACCAGCTTAGTAGCTCTTCTCTGAACTCTCTCCAAATTATCAATATCCTTCTGGAGATATGGTCTCCAGTACTGAGCACAATACTCCAAATGAGGTCTCACTAGTGCTCTGTAGAGCGGCATGAGCACCTCCCTCTTTCTACTGGTAATTCCTCTTGCTATACACCCAAGCATTCTGCTAGCATTTTCTGCTGCTCTGTGACATTGTCTGCCTACCTTTAAGTCTTCTGAAATAATGATCCCTAAATCCCTTTCCTCAGATACTGAGGTTAGGACTGTATCACTGATTTTATATTCTGCTCTTGGGTTTTTACGTCCCAGGTGCATTATCTTGCACTTATCAACATTAAATTTTAGTTGCCAGATTTTTGACCATTCCTCTAGTTTTCCTAAGTCCTTTACCATTTGGTGTATTCCTCCAGGAACGTCAACCCTGTTACAAATCTTTGTGTCATCAGCAAAAAGACACACCTTACCATTGAGGCCTTCTGCAATTTCGCTGATAAAGATATTAAACAATATGGGTCCCAGAACAGATCCCTGAGGTACCCCACTGGTAACAAGACCTTGGTCTGAATATACTCCATTGACTACAACCCTCTGTTGCCTGTCCCTCAGCCACTGCCTAATCCATTCAACAATATGGGAGTCCAAGCCCAATGACTGCACTTTATTGATAAGCCTTCTATGTGGGACAGTATCAAAAGCCTTACTAAAGTCTAGATAAGCGATGTCTACTGCACCTCCTCCATCTATTATTTTAGTCACCCAATCAAAAAAATCAATAAGATTAGTTTGACATGATCTCCCTGAAGTAAACCCATGCTGTTTTTCATCTTTCAATCCATGGGATTTTAGATGGTCCACAATCCTCTCCTTAAGTATGGTTTCCATTAATTTCCCCACTATTGATGTCAGGCTTACTGGCCTATAGTTGCCCGATTCCTCCCTACTACCTTTCTTGTGAATGGGCACAACATTTGCTAATTTCCAATCTTCTGGGACGACTCCTGTTGCCAGTGATTGGTTAAATAAATCTGTTAATGGTTTTCCTAGTTCACCGCTGAGCTCTTTTAATAGCTTTGGGTGTATCCCATCAGGCCCCTGTGACTTATTTGTATTAATTTTAGACAGTTGACTTAGAACCTCTTCCTCTGTAAAGACACATGCGTCAAAAGATTCATTAGTCTTCTTTCCCAACTGAGGTCCTTCTCCTTCATTTTCCTTTGTAAAAACTGAACAGAAGTATTCATTGAGGCAGTCAGCTAGTTCTTTATCTTCTTCCATATACCTTCCTTCTTTAGTTTTTAATTTGGTAATTCCTTGTTTTAGTTTCCTTTTTTCATTTATGTATCTGAAGAATGCCTTATCGCCTTTTTTCCCTGACTGAGCTAATTTCTCTTCTGCCTGTGCTTTAGAAGCTCTTATAACTTGTTTGGCCTCTCTCTGCCTAATCTTATAAATTTGTCTGTCATCCTCATTTTGTTTTTTTTTTATAATTCCTAAATGCTATCTTTTTGTTTTTAATGATTTTGGCCACTTCTGCTGAGTACCACAGTGGTCTCTTCCTTTTTTTGCTTTTACTGACAAGCCTAATGCAATCTTCTGTTGCCTTCAATAGTGCCACTTTTAAGTTGTCCCATTTCTCCTGGACTCCAATTAAACTGTTCCAGTCTGATAGGGACTCGTATACCACTAATCTAATTTTAGAAAAGTCAGTATTTCTAAAATCTAAAACTTTTGTTTTTGTGTGGTGTGACTCAGTCACTGTACTTATAGTAAACCACACTGACTGGTGATCACTAGATCCCAAGCTTTCCCCTACAGTAATATCAGATACCAAATTCCCATTTGTGAATACTAAATCTAAAATGGCCTCATTCCGGGTTGGCTCCTTCACTACTTGCTGTAGAGATAATCCCAGTAGGGAATTTAGAATATCTGTACTCTTGGCAGAACTAGCTATTTTGGTTTTCCAGTTTACATCTGGAAGATTGAAGTCTCCCATAATGATAACTTCCCCCTTCAATGTCATTTTAGCTATTTCCTCAACTAGTAGATCATCTAATTCTTTGACTTGGGTAGGTGGTCTATATATAACACCTACACGAGTTACCTTATGATTATCAAGCTGCAAGGTAACCCAAACTGACTCTAAATTGTTCTCGCTAACTTGTATCAAATTAGATTTTATGCTATCTTTCACATACAGGGCCACCCCTCCCCCCTTCTTGCCTTCTCTGTCTTTCCTGTATAGAGAGAACCCTGGTATTGCTATATCCCAGTCATTACTCCCCTTGAACCACGTCTCAGTAACAGCCACTACATCTATATTCTCAGATGCCATTATAGCCTCAAGCTCATTGATCTTATTCCCTAGACTGCGAGCATTTGTAGACAAGACTCTGAGCTTGTCATTTCTTAACCTTTGTGCTACTGGCCTCTTCTGGCATTGTTCCGGGGGGCAGTCGGACTGCTGGATTATCACTCTTTTGCCCCCCTTTCCTAGTTTAAATGCTTCTTAGCAAATACTTGGAACTGTTCACCGAGGACATTCGTTCCCTTGAGAGAAAGATGCAAACCATCTTTCTTGTACAGTTCTTTTCCATTCTAACAAGAGCTATCATGAGACACAAAGCCAAACCCTTGGTTCAGACACCATTCACCAAGCCATACATTGAATTCCTTAATGCGCATCTTCCTGTCATGCTGAAGGTTATGCACAGGCAAAACTGCAGAGAATGAAACAGTTGATGCAACCTCCCGTATATCCTTTCCAAGTGTATGAAAAGCTTCTTTCACCTTTGAAACCTCATTGCAAGCCAGATCGTTTGTCCCAAGATGGAGAATAACATCCACTTCCCTTTCCTGCTTTGCTTACCTAACAATATTTAGGATCCGTCGTCTATCCCTGCTAGCGGTAGCACCAGGGAGACATCTCACAACACCATTCTCCTCAAACTTCGCACCTCTTATGATGGAATCGCCCACCAACAGCTGCTTACTATCAATCCTCACCTTCTCCTTTTTGTCTTTGGCTGCAGTCTTACATACTTTAGGCATGGGAGATGATTGTTTCTCACCCACTGTGCTTGAGCCATCCTCCATGTTGCTCTTGCACTCTGAAAGTGCTGCAAATGAATTATGGAGAGCCACAGACTGTGGGACATGCCTTCTATCCACAACTCTCAGTCTACCTGAACCTACAGTAACCCATCATGCCTTGTTACCACTGTGCAGGCTGGTGGTGGTGGTGTAATGGTGTGGGGGATGTTTTCTGGGCACACTTTAGGCCCCTTAGTGCCAATTAGGCATTGTTTAAATGCCACGGGCATTGTTTCTGACCATGTCCATCACTTCATGACCACCATGTACCCATCCTCTGATGGCTACTTCCAGCAGGATAATGCACCATGTCACAAAGCTCGAAACATTTCAAATTGGTTTCTTGAACATGACAATGAGTTCATTGTACTAAAATGTCCCCCACAGTCACCAGATCTCAACCAAATAGAGCATCTTTGGGATGTGGTGGAACGGGAGCTTCGTGCCCTGGATGTGCATTCCTCAAATCTCCATCAACTGCAAGATGCTATCCTATCAATATGGGCCAACATTTCTAAAGAATGCTATCAGCACATTGTTGAATCAATGCCACGTAGAATTAAGGCAAAAGGGGGTCCAACACCGTATTAGTATGGTGTTCCTAATAATTCTTTAGGTGAGTGTGTATATATATATATATATATCAAAATGAAACAGAAATTATAATTGTGATCCATATGTTTTCAATACAGATTGTAATTAGAGTTGAGCGAACCCGAACTGTAAAAAGTAAAAGTTCGGGTTCGGTGCTTTCTTGGCGCTTTTTGAAAGGCTGCACAGCAGCCAATCAACAAGCGTCATACTACTTGCCCCAAAAGGCCATCACAGCCATGCCAACTATTGGCATGGCTGTGATTGGCCAACTGCAGCATGTGACCCAGCCTCTATTTAAGCTGAAGTCACGTAGCGCTGCCCGTCACTCTGCTTGCATTAGTGTAGGGAGAGGCTGCAGCTGCTATCAGGGAGAGATAAGGGAGAAATATTATGAAGAACTGCCTGTTTACTCAGCGATCTACATCAAATGTGTTTTGTGGGTGCAGTGCACAATTTTTTTAAGCCTGCACTGAGCCAACTACTGCTGAAAACAAACTTTTTATTACTTCAGTTTGTCAATATCAATACATAATCGGCAGCCATTTTATGCAACGATAGTTCACCAGCACTATCTATCTGCATGTCTGCTAGTCCAGAAATACAGCGTTTTGCTTACTGTGCTTAAAAAACTTTTTTTTCATATAGTGCACATCTAGTATTAGACGTGCATAAGTGACTGTCACATTTAGGCCACAAATACGACTATTAGGTTACTGTTGTTAAATAAAAACTTTTTTTCATATACTGCACATCTGTGATTACACGTGCATAGGTGACTGTCACATTTAGGCCACAAATACGGCTATTAGGTTACTGTTGTTAAAAAAAAAAACTTTTTTTTTATATACTGCACATCTGTGATTACACGTGCATAGGTGACCGTCACATTTAGTCCACAATTAAAGGCTTTTAGGATACTCTCGTGAAAAAAAAACTTTTTTTTCATATATCGCACATCTGTGATTACACGTGCTAGGTGACTGTCACATTTATGCCACAAATAAGGCTTTTAGGATATTGTGGTGAAAAATCACTCTGATATACTGCACATCTGTGATTACACGTGCATAGGTGACTGTCACATTTAGGCCACAAATACGGCTATTAGGTTACTGTTGTTAAAAAAAAAACTTTTTTTTTATATACTGCACATCTGTGATTACACGTGCATAGGTGACCGTCACATTTAGGCCACAATTAAAGGCTTTTAGGATACTCTCGTGAAAATAAAACTTTTTTTTCATATATCGCACATCTGTGATTACACGTGCATAGGTGACTGTCACATTTAGGCCACAAATAAGGCTTTTAGGATATTGTGGTGAAAAATCACTCTGATATACTGCACATCTGTGATTACACGTGCATAGGTGACTGTCACATTTAGGCCACAAATACCGCTGTCATATAGAGTTTAAAAAAAAATAGAGTGCAATACCCTACATCAGGGTTTATATTGGCGTCTAATTATTTTTTACATACTTAACCACTTTTTACTTTGCTTTTTGAACGCTAACTATGAGGCAAACATCTAATAAGGGACACGGTTCTGGTCGTGGTGGTGGTGTTGGTGGACCCTCTGGTGCAGGGAGAGGACGTGGCCGTTCTGCCACAGCTACACGTCCAACTGAACCTACTACCTCAGGTCCCAGTAGTCGCCAGAATCTACAGCGATATTTGGTCGGTAGAGATGTCCTGAACTATTCGCCGGCGAACATAGCTTGTTCGCGTTCGCCACGGCGGGCGAACATATGCGATGTTCGGTCCGTTCCCTATTCGTCATTATTGAGCAAACTTTGACCCTGTACCTCACAGTCAGCAGACACATTCCAGCCAATCAGCAGCATACCCTCCCTCCCAGATTCTCCCACCTCCTGGACAGCATCCATTTTAGATTCATTCGGAAGCTGCAGTCTTAGTGAGAGGAGGGACAGTGTAGCTGCTGCTCATTTAATAGGGAAATTGATAGCTAGGTTAGTGTATTCAGTGTCCACTCCAGTCCTGAAAGACTCATCTGATCTCTGCTGTAAGGACAGCGTCCTTACAGCACCCCAAAAAGCCCTTTTTAGGGCTAGTACATCAGTCTAATTTTATTTTTTTCCACTGTAATCTAATTGCAGTTGCCTGCCAGCGTGTGTGTCAGGCCCTACCAGATTACATAAAAAAAAAAAAAACTATTTTGACTGAAATAATAGCAGTCAGTTGCCTGCAAGCGTGTGTGTTTCAGGCCCTGCAAGTGCACAGTGTCACCAGTGCCACTCATATCTGGTGTCACAGTAGATTACATAAAAAAAATTAAAAATACAAATTGGACTGTAATATAATAGCAGTCAGTTGCCTGCAAGCGTGTGTGTTTCAGGCCCTGCCAGTGCACAGTGTCACCAGTGCCACTCATATCTGGTGTCACAGTAGATTACATAAAAAAAATATATATATATTTTGACTGTAATATAATAGCTGTCAGTTGCCTGCAAGCGTGTCTGTTTCAGGCCCTGCCAGTGCACAGTGTCACCAGTGCCACTCATATCTGGTGTCACAGTAGATTACATAAAAAAAAAAAAAGAACAATTTTGACTGTAATATAATAGCAGTTAGTTGCCTGCAAGCGTGTGTGTTTCAGGCCCTGCCAGTGCACAGTGTCACCAGTGCCACTCATATCTGGTGTCACAGTAGATTACATTAAAAAAAATATATATATATTTTGACTGTAATATAATAGCAGTCAGTTGCCTGCAAGCGTGTGTGTTTCAGCCCCTGCCAGTGCACAGTGTCACCAGTGCCACTCATATCTGGTGTCACAGTAGATTACATAAAAAAAAAAAAAGAACAATTTTGACTGTAATATAATAGCAGTTAGTTGCCTGCAAGCGTGTGTGTCAGGCCTACAGCGTGTACTGTGCCAACTACTGCCAGTGCACAGTGCCACTCATATCTGGTGTCACAGTAGCTTGCACACATAGTACAACTAATCTAAAAAGGCAGAGGCAGGCCACCCCGCAGGGGCCGTCGTGGTCGTGGTGCTGTGATTCCCTTTGGCCCTAGAATAATGCCCAGTGTTCAGAGGCCACGTACCCTGAACTCGAAAAGTTCTGAGGACATAGTTGACTGGCTAACACAAGACACCCAAACTTCTACAGCTTCCGCTCGAAACCTTGACGCACCATCCTCTTCCAGCTCAGCTTCGGGCACCACAGGAGTTATTTACACATCAGTTGGAAGAAATGAGTGATGCGCAACCATTATTGCCAGAGGATGTAGATAACAGGGATATGTCTCAGTCAGGCAGCATTACACACATGGACGTACGGTGTGATGATGATGATGTTGAACCCGCTGCTGCTTCGTTTGCTGAGTTGTCAGATACAAGTGAAGCTGTTGATGATGATGATGTGTCCGTGGATGTCACGTGGGTGCCCGCTCAAAGAGAAGAAGAACAGGGGGAAAGTTCAGATGGGGAGACAGAGAGAAGGAGGAGACGAGTTGGAAGCAGGGCGAGGTCGTCGCAAGGAGCTAGTGGCACAGTCAGACAGCATGTATCGGCACCCGGGGTCAGCCAGACAGCAGGCCAATCAACGCATGCTGTTGCCACCACCAGAATGCCGTCATTGCAAAGCTCAGCAGTGTGGCATTTTTTTTGTGTCTGCCTCTGATAACAGCGATACCATTTGCAACCTGTGCCAAAAGAAACTGATTAGTGGGAAGTCCAACACCCACCTAGGTACAACTGCTTTGCAAAGGCACATGATCTCAAATCACAAACGCCTATGGGATCAACACATGAGTACAAGCAGCACACAAACTCAAAGCCGCCATCCTCCTCCTGGTCCAGCATCTTCAGCCACGTCAACCACTGCTGTCCTCCTTGCCCCCTCTCAACCATCCGCCACTCCGTCTCTCGCCTTCAGCAGTTCCTGCTCATCTGCCCACAGTCAGGTGTCTGTCAAGGAAATGTTTGAGCGTAAGAAGCCAATGTCACAGAGGCACCCCCTTGCCTGGCGTCTGACAGCTGGCTTGTCGGAACTCTTAGCCCGCCAGCTTTTACCATACAAGCTGGTGGAGTCTGAGGCCTTCAAAAAATTTGTAGCTATGGGACACCGCAGTGGAAGGTACCCGGATGAAATTTCTTTTCACAAAATGCAATCCCCAACCTGTACTCTATTGTGGAAAAGGAAGTCATGGCATGTCTGTGTGCCAGACAGTGTTGGGGCAAGGGTCCATCTGACCACTGATACCTGGTCTGCAAAGCACAGTCAGGGCAGGTATATCACCTACACTGCGCATTGGGTAAACCTGCTGATGGCTGCCAAGCATGGAATGCGTGGCTCTGCAGGGGAGTTGGTGACACCGCCACGACTTGCAGGCAGGCCTGCTGCCACCTCCTCTACTCCTCCTACTCCATCCTCTTCGATAACCTCCTCGGCTGAGTCCTCTTCTTCTGCTGCGTCTTGCTCCACATCAACTGCACACCTCAGCTCCCCAGGGGCTATTCCACATCCCGGATACGACAGTGTCACGCCGTCTTGGGGCTGACTTGCCTGAAAGCAGAAAGTCACACCGGACCAGCACTCCTGTCCGCCCTGAACGCACAGGTGGATCAGTGGCTGACTCCGCACCAACTGGAGATCGGCAAAGTGGTGTGTGACAACGGAAGCAATTTGTTGGCGGCATTGAATTTGGGCAAGTTGACACATGTGCCCTGCATGGCACATGTGTTGAATCTGATTGTACAATGCTTTGTGCATAAGTACCCAGGCTTACAGGACGTCCTCAAGCAGGCCAGGAAGGTGTGTGGCCATTTCAGGCGTTCCTACACGGCCATGGCGCACTTTTCAGATATTCAGCGGCGAAACAACATGCCAGTAAGGTGCTTGATTTGCGACAGCCCGACACATTGGAATTCAACACTCCTAATGTTCGACCGCCTTCTCCAACAAGAAAAAGCCGTTAACGAGTATTTGTATGACCGGGGTGCTAGGACAGCCTCTGCGGAGCTGGGAATTTTTTTGCGACGTTAATGGACGCTCATGCGCAATGCCTGTAGGCTCTTGCATACTTTTGGGGAGGTGACAAACCTAGTCAGTCGCACTAAAGGCAACATCAGCGACATCATCCCATTTGTTTTCTTCCTGGAGAGTGCCCTGCGAAGAGTGCTGGATCAGGCCGTAGATGAGCGTGAAGAGGAAGAGTTGTGGTCACCATCACCACCAGAAACAGCCTTATCAGCATCGCTTGCTGGACCTGCGGCAACGCTGGAAGAGGAGTCAGAGGAGGAATGTGGCTTTGAGGCGGAGGAAGACCAACTACAGCAGGCATCCCAGGGTGCTCGTTGTCACCTATCTGGTACCCATGGTGTTGTACGTGGCTGGGGTGAAGAACAGACCTTCAGTGAGATCAGTGAGGACGAGGAACAGGACATGAGTAGCTCGGCATCGAACCTTGTGCAAATGGGGTCTTTCATGCTGTCGTGCCTGTTGAGGGACCCTCGTATAAAAAGGCTGAAGGAGAACTACCTGTACTGGGTGGCCACGCTACTAGACCCCCGGTATAAGCAGAAAGTGCCTGAAATGTTACCGAATTACCGGAAGTCGAAAAGGATGCAGCAGTTCCAAAATAAATTAAAAAGTATGCTTTACACAGCGTATAAGGGTGATGCCACAGCACAACGGGAATCTAACAGGGGAAGAGGTGAAAGTAATCCTCCTCCTACCACGACCACGCCGGCAAGGACAGGACGCTTTACAGACGTGTTGTTGATGGAAGACATGCGGATCTTTTTAAGTCCTACGCATCGCCACAGCCCTTCGGGGTCCACCCTCAGAGAACGACTCAACCGACAGGTAGCAGACTACCTCGCCTTAACTGCAGATATCAACACTCTGAGGAGCGATGAACCCCTTGACTACTGGGTGTGCAGGCTTGACCTGTGGCCTGAGCTATCCCAATTTGCAATAGAACTTCTGGCCTGCCCCGCTTCAAGTGTCCTGTCAGAAAGGACCTTCAGTGCAGCAGGAGGTATTGTCACTGAGAAGAGAAGTCGCCTAGGTCAAAAAAGTCTAGATTACCTCACCTTTATTAAGATTAATGAGGCATGGATCCCGAAGGGACTGACATTGGGCGACACATTTGACTAAAAAAGGCCTGATGAGATGAGCTGCCTTGGGCTAAAAATGGTCCACACGCTGCTGTATTTTATCTCTGCATGCCGGATGACTTGCGTGACTTATCCACCACCTACTAGGGTTCAAGCCGCAATGTTTTAGTGCACTTTCTGCCTGGAAAACATCAATTTTTCTGGCTGCAACAATACCTAATTTTTCAGGCATGTGTACATGCCTAATTTTTCTGGCCTCTGGTGCTGCACTGTGGCTGCAAAAACAAAACAAAAGAAAAGGCACATACATGTGTCAATTCCCCTTCGTGATCGTTACCTTGTTGTGGTGAAGGGGCTTTCGTATCACAATGAAGCGACCACCTCTATGAGTGTGTTGGCAAAGGCAATGTTGGCACACCCCAGATGATAAGGTCGTTGCTTCATTGTGAATAGTGATGAGCGGGAGGTGCCATATTCGATTTCGCGATATTTCGCGAATATTCGCATGAATATTCGTGTTATATTCGTCGAAATCGAATATTCGCAATTATTCCAATTATCGCGAAATTATTTTTTCGCATATTGCGAATATTTATCTTGATAGTATAAGGCAACGTTCCTATGCTAATGACTATGGCTAGGCTAATATGTGAATTTTACGAAATTTCGTAATATTGCTCTAACTTCGTCTCTTAGAATATTACGAATATTCTAAAAGACGAAGTTAGAGCAATATTAAGAACATTTGCAAAAGTCGAAATTGCGATGCGAGTAATATAACACGAAATAGTCGCATGAAGATTTAAACTTAGCACTGCTATATTCCATATTCTAGCCTAATATGGAATATAGCTGTGCTAAGTTAGCACTGCTATATTCCATATTAGGCTAGAATATGGAATATAGCTGTGCTAAGTTGAAATCTTCATGCGACTATTTCGTGTTATATTACTCGCATCGCAATTTCGACTTTTGCAAATGTTCTTAATATTGCTCTAACTTCGTCTTTTAGAATATTTGTAATATTCTAAAAGACGAAGTTAGAGCAATATTACGAAATTTCGTAAAATACACATAGATTGTATTTAAGCTAATATACTGCTATAGTAATAATTTTTAATAGTGTACATATTTTACAAAACTTAAGTTCAGAAGAGGCAAAAAAAAATTACAGGAAAAAAAAGGGATTATAGCACTATATTAGCTAAATTACAATCTATATGTGTATTTTACGAAATTTCGTAATATTGCTCTAACTTCGTCTTTTAGAATATTCGTAATATTCTAAGAGACGAAGTTAGAGCAATATTACGAAATTTCTAAAAGACGAAGTTAGAGCAATATTAAGAACATTTGAAAAAGTCGAAATTGCGATGCGACTAATATAACACGAAATATTCGCATGAAGATTTCAACTTAGCACTGCTATACTCCATATTCTAGCCTAATATGGAATATAGCAGTGCTAACTTAGCACAGCTATATTCCATATTAGGCTAGAATATGGAGTATAGCAGTGCTAAGTTGAAATCTTCATGCGAATATTTAGTGTTATATTACTCGCATCGCAATTGCGACTATTGCGAAATTTCGTAAAATACACATATAGATTAGATTGTAATTTAGCTAATATGGAATATAGCAGTAAGTTGAAAACGCCACTGACTGGAGCAGCCAGGAAGCCAGGAATCCAAAGGACAGGTAAGAACAACTTTAGGGAAGTGGGAAAGAAAAAAATATAATAATAAAAAAAAAAGAAAAAAAACAAATATTCGATTTCGCGAATATATAGAACGATATTCTAAATATTCGCGAAATCTCGAAATTGCGATATTCGAGAAAAAAATTCGCAATTCGAATATTCGCGCTCAACACTAATTGTGAACAGACCAAAAGCGATCGGCCGGATAATTTTGCATAGAAAAAACATTAATTTTCTTTGTGATCATCTAAGGTGATCATTAAAGCCTACTAGGCCAACAATGGGCCCACACTGCAGAATCATTGTTTTCTGGGTCACTTAACTGTCACTGAACTACCTCAGCACGACCATAGGCTTTGAAAAAAAAACATTGCCTGCAATCTCCCAAACGTGCGCACGAGCACAGTCATCACTACACCAAAATTGACGGATAGAGGAATAAAATTTATGTCATGAGTGTGTCAACTATTGACAACTCTTTGCGGTTGTCTAAAATCTATTCCATACACGTCCCCTGATAGGCGACATAACAGGGATTAAACTGATAGGAATAGTACTACTTAACATACCTCTCATATTGGGATTGCAGAGTACATTGCACGGCGCACGCGCAATGCCCCAAATTGGAAGTAAGAGGACCGACCAAGCATCTTTTTCCATCTCCCGGTTCCTAAAATCTATTCCATACACCGGCCCCTGATAGGGGACAAAACAGAGATTAAACTGTTAAGAACAGATTTTTCTTAATAAAAAAAAAAGAGGACAGCCTCTGCGGAGCTGGGTATTTTTTGGCTGCGTTACTGAACGTTCATGCACAATGGCTGTAGGCTCATGCGTCCTTTTGCGGAGGTGACAAACCTGGTCAGTCAAACCCAAGGCAACATCATCGACCTCATCCCATATGCGTTTTTTCTGGAGCGTGCCCTGAAAAGAGTGCTGGATCAGGCCATAGATGAGCATGAAGAGGAAGAGTTGTGGTTACCATCACCACCAGAAGCAGCCTTGTCGTCGTTGATTGCTGGACCTGCGGCAACGCAGAGAGAGGAGTCTGAAGAAGAGGAGTCAGAGGAGGAAGGTGGCTTTGAGGAGGTGGAAGACCAACCACAGCAGGCGTCCCAAGGGGCTTGATGTCACCTTTCAGGGACCCTTGGTGTTGTACATGGCTGGGTGGAGGAAGAGACCTTCAATGACGTCAGTGAGGACAAGGAACGGGACATGGCTAGCTTGGTATCCAACCTTGTGCAATTGGGGAGTTTGCGGTTGTGCAAATGGACTGTTTGCGTTTTTTTGCGGTGTGTTAAAGGGAGTCTGTCACCAGATTGTGACCTTATAGACCGCTTACATAGCGCTCTAGCATAGCAGTCTATGATTCTAATGGTACCTTTGATGTTTTCTTGTGAAGTTCCCCCAAGGCAAAAACTGACTTTTATTCATATGTAAATTAGGGCTCGCAAGTGCTTAGGGCGGCGTTCACCTCGTTGGTGCCCAGGCTGTTCTGCCTCTTTTCGTCATATCCCCGCCCCAGCCTCTTCCTCTGCCTGCCCCGCTCTTCCTTTGCGTCCTCCTTCTCTGCAGCGAGATCCCGCGCCTGCACTATCCATTGCTTGGCCGGGGCATGCGCACTGCAATGCCCATTGTGGGCACGGCATCGCAGTAGCTACTGCGCATGCGCCAGCCAACGGCGAGAAACAGCGGCGAGGAGGCGGACCAGAGACACCCACAATGGGCATCGCAGTGCGCATGCCCCGGCTAATTTACATATGAATAAAAGTCCGTTTTTGCCATGGGGGAACTTCACAAGAAAACATCAAAGGTACCATTAGAATCATAGACTGCTATGCTAGAGCGCTATGTAAGCGGTCTATAAGCTCACAATCTGGTGACAGACTGCCTTTAAACGGGGAGTTTGGTCTGTCACTGTGAAGCGGGCGTAACCCTTACACTACCTGATCGATACAACATCATACCTGAAGTTTTAAAGCACGTTATTCCAAACAATTTAGGAATTTTAGGTGATTTATGCCCTTTATGGATTAAAACCCGACTCTGCGTCAACTACGTAATTTTCCATGGGAGTTTTGCCATGGATCCCCCTCCGGCATGCCACAGTCCAGGTGTTAGTCCCCTTGAAACAACTTTTCCATCACTATTGTGGCCAGAAAGAGTCCCTGTGGGTTTTACAATTTGCCTGCCTATTGAAGTCTATGGCGGTTCGCCCGTTCGCGAACATTTGCGAAAATTCGCGTTCGCCGTTCGCAAACGGAAAATTTTATGTTCGCGACATCTCTATTGGTCGGGCCTAATGCAGTACTAAGGATGGTAAGGCCTAAGCAAGTACAGGCGCTAGTCAATTGGGTGGCCGACAGTGGATCCAGCACGTTCACATTATCTCCCACCCAGTCTTCTGTAGAAAGCGCACACATGGTGCCTGAAACCCATGCCCATCAGTCTGTCACATCACCCCCGTGCATATCGGGGAACCTGTCTGAGCCTCAAGTCATGCAGCAGTCTCTTATGCTGTTTGAAGACTCTGCTGGCAGGATTTCCCAAGGGCATCCACCTAGCCCTTCCCCAGTGGTGGAAGATATAGAATGCACTGATGCACAACCACTTTTGTTTCCTGATGAGGACATGGGAATACCACCTCAGCACGTTTCTGATGATGATGAAACACAGGTGCCAACTGCTGCGTCTTTCTGCAGTGTACAGACCGAAAAGGAGGTCAGGGAGGAAGACTGGGTGGAAGACGATGCACGGGACGATGAGGTCCTAGACCCCACATGGAATGAAGGTCGTGCCACTGACTTTCAGAGTTCGGAGGAAGAGGCAGTGGTGAGACCGAGCCAACAGCGTAGCAATAGAGGGAGCAGGGTGCAAAAGCAGAGCAGCGTCGCCAAAACAGTTCGCCTGCTACTGGCCACCGTCACCAGGGACCGAGCACACCAAAGGCAGCTTCAAGGAGTTCCCTGACATGCCACTTCTTCACACAATGTGCTGACGACAAGACCCGAGTGGTTTGCACGCTGTGCCATCAGAGCCTGAAGCGAGGCATTAACGTTCTGAACCTTAGCAGAACCTGCATGGCCAGGCATCTACATGCAAGACAGGGGCTGCAGTGGAGTACGCACCTTCAAAACCAAGAAAGGGCTCAGGCCCCTCTTGCTCCCTCTTCTGCTGCCTTGGCCTCTTCCTCCGCCTCTGGAGGAACGTTGGCACCTGCCGCCCAGCAAACAGAGGATGTGCCACCAACAACACCACCTCCGTCACCAAGCATCTCCACCATGTCACACGGAAGCGTTCAGCTCTCCATCTCACAAACCTTTGAGAGAAAGTGTAAATTCCCACCTAGCCACCCTTGATCCCTGGCCCTGAATGCCAGAATTTCTAATCTACTGGCCTTTGAAATGCTGTCATTCAGGCTGGTGGAGACGGACAGCTTCAAACAGCTCATGTTGCTTGCTGTCCCACAGTACGTCGTTCCCAGCCGCCACTACTTCTCCAGGAGAGCCGTGCCCTCCCTGCACAACCAAGTATCGGATAAAATCAAATGTGCACTGCGCAACGCCATCTGTGGCAAGGTCCACCTAACCACAGATACGAGGACCAGTAAGCACAGCCAGGGACGCTATATCTCCCTAACTGCACACTGGGTAAATGTAGTGACGGCTGGGCAACAGGCGGAGAGCTGTTTGGCGCACGTCCTTCCGCCGCCAAGGATCGCAAGGGCATCATTCTTTGCTTCCTGTTGCCTCCTCTTCCTACTCGGCTTCCTCCTCCTTTTCTACCACCTCCTCATCCGGTCAGCGACAGCCCTTCACCACCAACTTCAGCACAGCCAGGGGTAAATGTCAGCAGGCCGTTCTGAAACTGATGTGTTTGGGGGACTGGCCCCACACCGCGCAGGAGTTGTGGCGGGGTATAGAAAAACAGACCGACGAGTGGTTGTTGCCAGTGAGTCTCAAGCCCGGCCTGGTGGTGTGCATTAATGGGCGAAATCTTGTTGCAGCTCTGGGACTAGCCGGTTTGACGCACATCCCTTGCCTGGCGCATGTGCTGAATTTGGTGGTGCAGAAATTCATTCACAACTTCCCCATGTCAGAGCTGCTGCGTAAAGTGCGGGCCGTCTGCTTCCGGCGTTCTCATCCTGCCGCCGCTCGGCTGTCTGCTACAGCGTAACTTCGGCCTTCCCGCTCACCGCCTCATAAGCGACGTGCCCACCAGGTGGAACTCCACCTTGCACATGCTGGAGAGACAGTGCGAGCAGCAGCAGGCCATAGTGGAGTTTCAGCTGCAGCACGCACGGGTGAGTCGCACTGCGGAACAGCACCACTTCACCACCAATGACTGGGCCTCCATTCGAGACCTGTGTTCCCTGTTGCGCCGTTGCGAGTACTCCACCAACATGGCCAGTGGCGATGACGCCGTTATCAGCGTTACAATACCACTTCTATGTCTCCTTGAGAAAACACTTAGGGCGATGATGGAAGAGGATGTGGCCCAGGACGAGGAGGATGAAGAGGCGTCATCTCTAACACTTTCAGGCCAGTCTTTTAGAAGTGGCTCAGAGGGAGATTTTTTGCAACAGCAGAGGCCAGGTACAAATTTGGCCAGCCAAGGCCCACTACTGGAGGAGGAGGAGGAAGATGAGGAGGAGGAGGAGGAGGAGGATGGTGATGAAGCATGTTCACAGCGGGGTGGCACCCAACGCAGCTCGGGCCCATCACTGGTGTGTGGCTGGGGGTATACGGAGGATGCAGACGATACGCCTCCCACAGAGGACAGCTTGTCCTTACCTCTGGGCAGCCTGGCACCCATGAGCGACTACATGCTGCAGTGCCTGCACAATGACAGCAGAGTTGCCCACATTTTAACGTGTGCTGACTACTGGGTGGCCATCCTGCTGGATCGCCGTTACAAAGACAATGTGCCGTCCTTAATTCCCTCACTGGAGCGTGATCGGAAGATGCGCGACTACAGGTGCACGCTGGTAGACGCGCTCCTGAGAGCATTCCCGACTAACGCCGGAGGACAAGTGGAAGAACAAGGCGAAGGCAGGGGACGACGAAGAGGTCCTTAACACAGCTGTGTCAGTGCCAGCACCTCAGAAGGCAGGGTTAGCATGGCCGACATGTGGAAAAGCTTTGTCACCTCGCCGCAACAACCGGCCCCAACTGCTGATATGGAGCGTGTTAGCAGGAGGCAGCATTTGAACAACATGCTGGAACAGTACCTGTGCACATGCCTACACGTACTGACTGATGGTTTTGCCCCATTCAACTTCTGGGTCTCCAAATTGTCCACATGGCCAGAGCTTGCCTTGTATGCCTTGAAGGTGCTGGCCTGCCCTGCAGCCAGTGTACTCTCTGAACGTGTATTTAGCACGGCAGGAGGATTCATTACAGATAGACGCAGCCGCCTGTCCACAGCCAACGTGGACAAGCTCACGTTCATTAAAATGAACCAGGCTTGGATCCCACAAGACTTGTCTGTACGTTGTGCAGAATAGACATTTATACCACCATCAAACATACATTCTTGTACTCAAGTCAAGTGCAATGATTCTTTGTTTTCTTTTTTTTTATTTGTCCCAATATTTTGGGGGCTACCTACCCCAATAAAAAAATAAAAAAAACACTGTTGGCTACCTCCTCCTCCTCCATTGCTGCCTCCACCTACAACCCCACATTCACCGCCTCCTCAACCTCCGACTCAATATCCACCTCCTTCTCTGAGTTGAAGGTTAATAATTGGTAATTTTTAGTTATTTTATTTTATTGTAAGTTATTTCCCTATCCACATTTGTTTGCAGAGCAGTTGCCATGCTCTTGAGGACATTTTACTGCCTTTTACATCCCTCTAGCCTTTACAAGGACTATTTTAGAGCCATTTTAATGCAAAAAAGTGCCAATTTTAGTGCCCTAAATTGAAAAAAATCTTATTTTCAATTGTCGAGTGACATTCTACCATTTTTGGCTTATACAAACACCTGCTGTGCCTGGGTGACATGGGCTTAAATCTCTCAAAATCCTCTGTTCTATTGCTGGGTGACATGAACCCCCTTTTTGCCGTGAATGAACCCCTGCTGTGCCTGGGTGACATGGGCTTAAATCTCTCAAAATCCTCTGTTCTATTGCTGGGTGACATGAAATCCATTTTTGCCGTAAATGAACGCCTGCTGTGCCTGGGTGACAGGGGCCTAAATCTCTCAAAATCCTCTCTTCTATTTCTGGCTGACATGAACCCCCTTTCGCCGTGAATGAACCCCTGCTCTGCATTGCTGACAGGGAACTAAATTTAGTGAAAACATCTGTTACTGATCGGAAGATGCGCGACTACAAGCGCACGCTGCTGATGGCATTCCCACCTGACAGTGGGGGCACAGTGGAAGCACAAGGCGAAGGCAGAGGAGGAGGAAGAGGTCGCCAACGCAGCTGGGGCACCACCAGCACCTGAGAAGGCAGGGTTAGCATGGCCAAAATGTGGAAAAGCTTTGTCAGCCTTGGAGGTGCTGACCTGCCCTGCAGCCAGTGTATAGTGTGAACGTGTGTTTAGCACGGCAGAGAGCATTATCACAGGCCGCAGCCAATGTGGACAAGCTTACGTTTATTAAAATAAACCAGGCATGGATCCCACAGGACTTGTCCGTACCTTGTGCAGAATAGACATTTATACCAGCCTCAACCATCTATTCTTGTACTCAAGTGCACTTATTCTTTGTTTTAATTTGTTATATGTCCCAATATTTTGGGGGATACCCCAATTTAAAAATAAAAAATAACACAAATCAGTGTTGGCTACCTACCTCCTTCACCGCCGCTTCCACCTACACCGCCACGTCAACCTACACCGCCACATCCACCGCCTCCTCAACCTCCTACTCCTAGATCCAGATTTTTCTTTTTAATTTTTCAGTATTTTATTTTATTTTAAGTCATTTTCCTATCCACATTTGTTTGCAGAACAAGTGCCATGCTCTTATGCACATTTTGATGCCTTTTGCAGCCCTCTAGCCCTTTCCAGGACTATTTTAAAGCCATTTTAGTAGCCAAAAGTTCGGGTCCTCATTGACCTCAATGGGGTTCGGGGTCAAGTTCGGGTTCCGAACCCGAACTTTTTTTTTCAAGTTCGGCCGAACCGGCCGAACCCGAACATCCTGGTGTCCGCTCAACTCTAATTGTAATCTGATGGTCATTAATGTTAAGATCCATTCCATTTTTTAGTAAAATCCAAAAGAGGAACTGGTCCACCCATAATCTTTTAGGTATAAATAGCACCAATATGGGGATTGCTAGTAGGAGCCACTGAGGAAGGAGCTTGTTGCTCCGAAACATGTTTGGTGCTTTAGCAATCCAGAAAGACTCCCCCTGAACGAGCCACTACGAGATCCCGGTAATTATAAGAGTGACACTTGAAGGTCTACAAAAGATCAGAAGCATATTAAGTCAAGTGCGTTGCCTCGGTGACTTAACAAACAGCACGATCACGTGGGATGGCGAACAAGGGTACGCACCGGTAACAGTGTGGAGAGTCAGGAGGCCTGCTCCCAGAGAGTGATACCGCTTAGAAAAAGATTTACTCCGGAGAAACAATGTGGTAACATTTTATTTCATAATAAGGAACACTATAATAGTATACAAAATATAGAGATTCAACCATTAACCATACCGCTGCCTACACTGAACAAGTAAGACAATATATCTTTGATCAATTACATTTGGAATGAGCTAGAGAATATCATGAAGATTGATTTATGAATGAAATTGAACATTTTTAATAACAATTATGCGATTAATTCTTCTCCACAATCATGCATATTGATTTATCCATCTAATAAAGCGCATTGATCTAGGAAGGAGATTGGAGCTGCTACATCATCACTCTCATAAACTGAAATTTACTGTTTACATAATTATGGTTACTAATTAAGTCAAATGGAATTATGAAATACGGACTGTTCTGTGTGGTATCTGCAATTACTGAACTTTGATTTATTTTTTAAAATAAAGGGTCATTTATACGTTAGATTTACGGAAGATAAGAATATATATCAATAGAGGACCCTCTGTGTGGATTCCATCACAATACACACAATTGATGGTGTGTATCCCTGTCTGTCTGTCTGTCTGTCTAAAGATATATATCCATATATCTATACATCTACAGTCCTTTACTGTTTCTACTGGGAAATACAGATAGACACATTATCACTTGTGTGGAATTTTTTTAACTGTTTATATGCAACTTTTTTCTTTATAGTTTTTAATTTGTATATATATTTGATCTGTTAAACTACATGTGGATATAATAATTATCTATTTTTGATTTATACTGGTCCCTGATACATTCCTTGATGAGTGAGTGCCTGTTAATACACTTACACTAGAATCTATTCATATACAGACTGAGAGGCAGTCTGACCACTGTGCACCTAAATCTATAAGCCAAGACAGGAGAGCCACTATATATATTTATTAAAGTTATACTTTACTTTAACCCCTTGCCCCTAAAACTACATATGAAGAGTACCTCGTGCTGCAGTAAGTGACCAGCAGTTGGATCCAGTGAACTGATAGGAGAGAAGAACTGTCTTTGGGCATTCCCGGAGTGACATAAGAAGAAAGAGAGCCTACCTTGGCTTAACCGTGAATTATAATCACCCCATCCACTTGATCGTGGAGAGGCCATCCGTTCCCATGTTGATTGAAGAAAACCCGGCAAAGGAACTGCAGTGAGCATGCTTATGTCACCACGTCATCACGCTGGCTGCGCGCGGTGATGTCATCACTGATGGAAAATCTAATTTTTCCTAAACTTCGGATCGAATTCCATTTTGGATGTTTCGATTCGCTTAACACTAGCATTACCTTATAACTTATAAGGTTTAAAGGATCTGCCGCTGATGTATTAATGTCATATACGTACCTCAGGTCACCTTTAGAGATTTTGTGGGATCCATGCCTCAGCAAGTCAAAGCTATTTTGAGAAAACAAGAGATACTTACAAAATATTAGGCAGGTTGTTTGACTATTATGGCAACTGTCCCTCTAAGGTGTGTTCTCTGGAATTTAAAGAACTACAAATGTCAAACTCTGCAGCAGGTAACAGTGTTAATCCTTGTTAGTATATTGTTTTGACCCTCTCCAGATCACACAGCTTAGAGGGAACACTGGTTATGGCTCATAAGTGTATGTAGGCATTATAATAATATTTTTAAGCACAGAGCCTCATGAACATGTCTCCATGGGGCCTACTGTATTCTATTTGGCCCCAATTTCATATAAAGGCATATTACAATTTAAATCCAACAGATAAACATCTTTGCATGCTCTATGACTTCTAGGGAGGAATATCTATCACATATGCTACCTAAATGCATAAATACTGGTCAACACTTTAAAGAAAAACTCAGGGAAAGGTTGACATTTTATCGAAACTGCTATCCGAACTCTATAATAATGCAAGTCTTTATTTCTCAAAATTTTATTGATTTGAATATTCTAATATAGCTTTAAGGTATCACATTGTCTATTTTTGTTAGCCTGCTTTTGGCTACCAAATCATAAGCCAATTCTGACGCAAAATAGAGACCATGTCATACAGGCATTACAGCTGCTACATAGACAGTATCCGTTGTGCATCTCATTTTTCATTCCTTCTGAAAGATCAGAAGAATGGTCAAATAAATGATGATGTCAACAAGGCCAAAAAGGCAAAATAGTGCCCCAGTCATGGAGTGGGGAGGGTGGGAACAGCATGAGAAGTCCATAGAGTGGCCTTTGACATACGTAGTGGTGAGGTGGCA
This sequence comes from Bufo bufo, assembly GCF_905171765.1. Classification (NCBI taxonomy): domain Eukaryota; kingdom Metazoa; phylum Chordata; class Amphibia; order Anura; family Bufonidae; genus Bufo; species Bufo bufo. The sequence goes on along the minus strand of NC_053391.1, from coordinate 518,193,069 downwards.
GCAGCATGAGGAGACCACAGAGTGTCCCAGTGACATAGTGGTGAGGTGGCAGTAGCATGAGGAGACCACAGAGTGGTGAGGTGGCAGCAGCATGAGGTGACCACAGAGTAGCCTAGTGATATAGTGGGGATGTGGGGGGAAATACTAGTATCAGCTAAAGATGGTGAGTGGCAGAAGGAAGACCTTGCAGCAGGTGTGACATCAGGTGAATGGCAGCATCAAAATAGTAGCTGAAGCAGGTATCCAGAAGAAACAAGTGTAGGTGTGGCACCATGGATGATCTAGTCTGATTCATCAGGCACTGGTGTTTGAAAATCCTGGCTGATCCACGCCTGATTCATCTTCACAGTCAGTTTCTCCACATTTTGGGTGGACAGGCGAGTTCTCCTTGGGGTAACTATGGCTCCCGCCGCACTAAACACCAGCTCTGATGCCACACTACTGGCCAGGCAGGAAAGCTTGTCCAGGGCAAACTTGGCTAGTTGCAGCCACAAATCGAGTTTGGCTGTCCAGTAGTCCAGGGGATCTTTGATGTGGGGTGGCATGGTGCACTCTAAGTATGCCACAACCTGCTGGTTCAGGTTCAGGTCCCCCCTCCCCCCAGCAGCCATGGCAGTGGAACGTGAGCGCAGAGGGCCCTCCTGGTGAGACCTGCATAAGGATGGACAATGGCTCACATAGGCAGCGGCCAACTGACTACAAAGGATGTCTCAATAGTAGTTGTTTGTCCTCCCTCTCAGCAGGTGTAAAAAAGGCCCCTATTTTGGACCAGTAGCGAGGTTCTAACATGGTGGAGAGCCAGTAGTCATCCCTCTGCCGAATGGTGACAATTTGGCTGTCACTACGCAAGCAAGTGAGCATGCATTTGGCCATTTGTGCAAGTAAATCAGAGGGACTCCTTTCCTCCATCTCCACTGCATACTGCCACGGTGTGTCTGGGTCCTCTTCCTCATCTTCCTCATCTCCCTGTAGCTCCTCTGGCTGCTCCTGCTCCTCCTGTCCTGTCACCTGTGTAAAAAAAAACAACATTTATCTATCTACGCATTGCTTGTGCTCGAATGTCCTACTCCTCCTCCTCTAGTTCAGCCCTCACAGGGCTCTTGTGGCTGTGAGAGGGAGTTGCCACGTCTCCTGTACCCAGGTCACCATATTCAGCAGCATTATTTGACGCAGTTCGGACATCATGTTCTTCCCATTGTCGGTAACCATGGTTCCGATTTTAAGTTGTCGCGGAGAAAGCTAGGATTTGATTTCTTTATGAAGGACACGGAGCAGTTCATCCCTTTGGGGCAGAACAGCGTAACACCGCCGTGCCCTGCACATGTGGTATGCTCGTGGGGCACTGTGAATTTTCCCTGCAGTGGAGGCTGAGGACACGGTGGAGGATGAGGAGGCAGAGGCCGACATTGTCGCAGGACCAATGGCGTAAGAATGTAGAGGTGGAAGCGGCGTCACCTGGCCAAGTTGCTGGCTTGGCTGGGCAGGAACCACATTTACCCAGTGGGCCATAAAGGACATATATTGTCCTTGACCGTAGTTAAAGCTCCACACGTCGGCGCTGCTGTGCACTTTGGCAGACACCGACAGGCTCAAGGACTGGCCCACCTTCTCTTCTACATATTTGTGCATGGCTCGTACAGCCTTTTTGGCAAAGAAATGATGGCTTGGGACTCTCCACCTCAGCTCTGCACAAGCCATCAGTTCTCTGAAAGGTGCAGAGTCCACCACTTGGAAAGGGAGGGACCGCAGCACCAGCAACTTGGCCAGGAGCACTTTCTTCTGCGCCGTTGGATGAGTGCACAAATACTGTTGTCTATTGGCAATCGCTTCGGTGATTGATTGCTGATGGAATGACTGATGAGGAGTAGGAGGAGGAGGAGCAGGAGAATCAGGACCAGCAGATGATGGTAAGGACAGACAGCTCCCTTCGGCTGAGGTAGTGGAGCCTTGACTGCATGAAATTGGGTGTGTGTGTGCCACTGGGTGATGCAGCGGTTGGTGCGGCAGGCTGGACCACCACATCGGAACCACGGTTCTCCCAGGCCACTTTATGGTGACACTGCATGTGTTGATGCAGAGCCTAGGTGCCAACATTGGCACCCTGGCTACGTTTCATCTTCTGCCCACAAATTTGGCAAATGGCCATTTTCACCTCCTCCGGCGACCTAACAAAAAATTTCCTCACCGCCGAGTATGGCATTTTTCCCCCCACACTCTGCGCTGACTGCCTGCTACCGCTGCCTCCGTGAACCCCTGCACCCCTACTTTCTGGTGTTTGGCTACTGACCTCCCACTGCTGCCACCCTGCTGACTCCCACCCATGCTACCGCCCTGCAGGCTCAGCCGCTGCCTCACTCGCAAGCTGCAAACCTCTTCTCCTGATGATTATAATGATACTGATGATGATGATAAAGCCCCTTCTTCACCCGGCTATCAATTGCGATCGGCTACATCATCGAGTACTGTCTGCACATCACTGATGTCCTCCTCAACTGTTTCTGAGCCAGGAGCCTGACCACCCGCAACACCAGCTCCCACGCGACTCTCATCATCACTACTTGCCCACCTACCGGAGGAAGCATTGGATGTCTCCTCCAGATCTTGGCTGGGCAGCGGCTGCTGACTGTCCTCTAGTAGCTCGTCCTCACTGAAAAGTGGAGCCGAGCCTACGCCATATAATGTTTCTCGCTCTGAATGAACATAAAATGAAAGAGGCAGGTTGAGGACAGTTGGGGGCATGCCCCCGGGCCATGCCAACTAAGCATCGTATCAGAGAAACCCACCGACTCTTGGATGGGGGTGTCTGATGTCACTTGCAACAAAGTCTAAGACCGAGTCAACCATTTAAGCACCGCTGGCTTGCTGGTCAAGACAGGACCGCTAGATGACACGGGTGTTTCGGCCTTTTGATGCGACTCCTACTCCCACCCCCACTTCTTCTGCTGCCTGCGACATAAACATTTTGTCCACTGCCCGTTATCTTTGAAGGGTCTGTCACCTGTCTGTCTGACATACTGTATAATAAAATAATTAAATTAAAATAATACCCCCAAAAAGGCTGTAGTTCAATGTAACTTCACCACAGAATGGCAATTGAGACGATTTCTTTTTCCTATTAATACACCCCCAAAAAAGAAATATAACAATCACAATTCACCGCAGACAGGCTAATGGGACTTACGTATATTTCCTTTTAATACACCCCATTAATGGCTGTAGTACAATGTAACTTCACCTCTGAATGGCAATTATGACAAATATTTTTATTTATTTTTTTGCTATTAATGCACCCCAAAAAAAGAAATATAACAATCACAATTCACCGCAGAATGGCTAATTGGACATATGTATGTTTCCTATTAATACACCCCATAAATGACTGTAGTACAATGTAGCTTCACAGCTGAACGGCAATTATGACATACATTTGTTTTTTTTTGTTTTTCCTATTAATACACCCCCCAAAAAATGTAAAACAATATAAAATCAATGCAGAACGGCTAATAAGAGGTACGTATCTTTCCAATTAATACACCCCATAAATGGCTGTATCACACAGAACTTGCATCCCAATAACAAGCAAGGTTTGCTGGAACTGATGTATCATATAGTGCAAACTGATGTATAACTGCAATTTGGATCCCCAATTAATGCAGCAAGGTTTAATAGAATCGCTCCTATTACCCAGGCTGTACACTCTCCTATTGTACCCTGTTCTCCTTTTATAGTGTAGATGATGCTTCCCTATCCTTTCCCTACACCTTGAATAACCTTTCCCTGCACTTGTAAATCGTTTTTCAGCACAATGAAGTATTTCCTAGCACTGTCTTTAGCGCCTGCTGACGTCTCTCTCTGCACTAAGCACACTAGAAAATACAAAATCCAAGATGGCTGAGGCTATTTATAGGGCTGTGACATTACAGGGGCTGGCTGGGTGCTGATTAGCTGCATGCATGGCATTGTGGGTGATCCCTCGTTCCCAGAGTTCTCTGCTTCATGTCCTAACACATGCAGCAACCATTTTAGGAAAAAATGTGATTCATTACCACAAAGCATGAGGAAATTCGGCTTCGATGCAAATCAAATTTTTCCTGAAATTCGGATCGAATTCCACTTCGTCAACTTCGATTCGCTCATCTCTAATAATAATCACAGTGAAATATAATAAGACATGTCAGAAAATACCCAAAGTCCCTGGACCCCTGTTATTACTCATTTATAACTCATTTATGAACTATGACCGCATATAACTGCATACCAGGATCACAACAGGTGGCAAAAACAATATCCACACATGTAACATAAAAAAATGAATACAGAGGTCCAATAAAGTGAAACAGTAAATTGAAAGTAGTGTAAACAGACATGAAAATAACCAACCAGGGATCCAAGGACCAGCAGCAGCACCCTGACATTCTTTTCGGCCAAGCTTCTTCCTGGGGGCGTTCAGTTCTTCTGGGTACACTTAAACATAGTTTTAGAAAGACGTCAGCAGGAAGGTTGTTCCAAACCTCTTGGAGAACTTACCACAAATCTTCTGTGGCTGTGGGCTTGTTCAAACCCTTCTTTCTCTGTGTAGTCCCAGACAGGCTTGATGTTGAGATCAGGGCTGTCTAGTACCTCACTGTAAATATGTTTTATTTTCCTCACTGGTTGCCTTTTATGGAATTCTCAAATATTCTGTTTCAAAATCACAAATCTATCATTTGAAATTCAAATTGCAGCAATTGCTGAATTCGTTAAAGAAAATTATATTCAACTCAAAGATGGGAAATTTGCATAAAAATATCTAAAGATGTTTACATCTGCAGAAATTGTGAAACATTTTTATCCTATTCTTCGCAAATGCATCAATCCAAAAAACAGAGATATTCATCAAGCCTGGCATTTGCTAAACTTTTTTTCCTTACTTCAGTAAATGTCTGTTTTCAATAAATGTCAAATTCACTATTTTTGTTAGGAGTCATGCAAATTGAATTCTTAAATTATCCCTTTTACTTTATAAAGCAGTCATTGAGTTGCTTATATAAGATAAGATATATATATTGCTATATATTTGATGCAGTGCTTTCATAACGAATACCCACCCCATAATGAACATTTATATAATGATAGGTCCTAATTATAGTTTAAGATGCCATGCTTATTTAATGTATGATTATTTCATCAATTATGATCAAGAGCTTTAGGAGTAGAAAGAGGTTCTGTGCCAACCCACAAATGACAATGTTTCAATGTAAAGATATTATTAAAAATGCATTACCTACCAAACACATATGTTATAAATAGGCTTGAGCGGACCCGTGGATGTTCGGGTTCGCCGGGTTCGGCCGAACTTCGGGTCAAAGTTCAGGTTTGGGACCCGAATTCGAACCCCATTGAAGTCAATGGGGACCCGCAATAAAATGGCTGTAAAATAGTCATAGTAAGGGCTAGGGGGCTGTAAAAGGAATAAAAATGGGGGTAAGAGCAGAACGATTGCACTGCAAACAAATGTGGATAGGGAAATGACTTAAAATAACATAGAATATAAAATAATAATAATAATAATCTTTAACTAGAATGCGGAGGTCAAAATGGAGTAGGAGGTTGAGGAGGCGGTGGATGTAACGGTGTAGATGGAAGTTGCAGTGGAATTTTTTAAATTTTTTATAAATTTGGGAAGACCCCAAAACATTGGGAAATAGAAAAGAAAATGCAAAGAGAAAGTGCGCTGGAGTCTAACAATGGCTGGGTATGGCCGGTATACTTGTCTATTCAGCACAAGGTACGGACAAGTCCTGTGGGATCCATGCCTGGTTCATTTTAATGAGCTTGTCCAGGTTGGCTGTGTAAAGGCGGCTGCACTTGTCTCTGATCAACCCCTCTGACATGCTAAACACACGTTCATACAATACACTTGCCACAGGGCAGGCCAGCACCTCCAAGGCAAGCTCAGGCCATGTGCCCAATTTGGAGACCCAGAAGTTGAATAGGGCAGACCCATCAGTCAGTACGTGTAGGCATGTGCACACATACTGTTCCACCATGCTGCTGAAATGCTGCCTCATGCTAAGACATTCCGTATCAGCTGGTGGTGCTGGTTGCTAAGTCGTGCTGACAAAGCTTTTGCTCATTTCGGCCATTCTAACCCTCCCTTCTGAGGTGCTGGCTGTGCCCCAGCTGTGTTGGCGACTTCTTCTTACTCCTCTGCCTTTGCCTTGTGCTTCCACTGAGCCCTTGTGTCAGGTGGGAATGCCATCAGCAGCGCGTCTACCAGCAGGCGCTTGTACTCACGCATCGTCCGATCACGCTCCAGTGACGGAATTAAGAACAACACGTTGTCCTTGTAGTGGGGATCCAGCAGGGTGGCCACCCAGTAATAAGCACTGGATAGAATGTGGGCAACTCAGCGGTCATTGCACAGGCACTGCAGCATGTAGTCTCTAATGTGTGCCAGGTAGAGTTGAGCGAACACCTGGATGTTCGGGTTCGAGAAGTTCGGCCGAACTTCCTGGAAATGTTCGGGTTCGGGATCCGAACCCGACCCGAACTTCGTCCCGAACCCCATTGAAGTCAATGGGGACCCGAACTTTTCGGCACTAAAAAGGCTGTAAAACAGCCCAGGAAAGAGCTAGAGGGCTGAAAAAGGCAGCAAAATGTAGTTAAATCCCCTGCAAACAAATATGGATAGGGAAATGAATTAAAATAAAAATAAAATAAATAAAAATTAACCAATATCAATTGGAGAGAGGTCCCATAGCAGAGAATCAGGCTTCATGTCAGCAGAGAATCAGTCTTCATGTCATAGCAGAGAATCAGGCTTCACGTCACCCAAAACTGGAACAGTCCATTGTCAGATATTTAGGCCCCGGCACCCAGGCAGAGGAGAGAGGTCCCATAACATAGAATCTGGCTTCATGTCAGCAGAGAATCAGTCTTCATGTCATAGCAGAGAATCAGGCTTCATGTCATAGCAGAGAATCAGGCTTCACGTCACCCACCACTGGAACAGTCCATTGTCAGATATTTAGGCCCAGGCACCCAGGCAGAGGAGAGAGGTCCCATAGCAGAGATTCAGGCTTCATGTCAGCAGAGAATCAGTCTTCATGTCATAGCAGAGAATCATGCTTCACGTCACCCAACATTGGAACAGTCCATTGTCATATAATTTAGGCCCAGGCACCCAGACAGAGGAGAGAGGTCCCATAACATAAAATCTGGCTTCATGTCAGCAGAGAATCAGTCTTCATGTCATAGCAGAGAATCATGCTTCACGTCACCCACCACTGGAACAGTCCATTGTCAGATATTTAGGCCCAGGCACCCAGGCAGAGGAGAGAGGTCCCATAGCAGAGAATCTGGCTTCATGTCAGCAGAGAATCAGTCTTCATGTCATAGCAGAGAATCATGCTTCACGTCACCCACCACTGGAACAGTCCATTGTCAGATATTTAGGCCCAGGCACCCAGGCAGAGGAGAGAGGTCCCATAGCAGAGAATCTGGCTTCATGTCAGCAGAGAATCAGTCTTCATGTCATAGCAGAGAATCAGGCTTCATGTCACCCACCACTGGAACAGGCAACTGTCAGATATTTTTAGACCCCGGCACCCAGACAGAGGAGAGGTTCATTCAACTTTGGGTTGCCCCGCAATATAATGGTAAAATGAAAATAAAAATAGGATTGAATGAGGAAGTGCCCTGGAGTACAATAATATATGGTTAAGGGGAGGTAGTTATAGTCTAATCTGCACAAGGGATGGACAGGTCCTGTGGGATCCATGCCTGGTTCATTTTTATGAACGTCAGCTTGTCCACATTGGCTGTAGACAGGCGGCTGCGTTTGTCTGTAATGACGCCCCCTGCCGTGCTGAATACACGTTCAGACAAAACGCTGGCCGCTGGGCAGGCCAGCACTTCCAAGGCATAAAAGGCTAGCTCTGGCCACGTGGACAATTTGGAGACCCAGAAGTTGAATGGGGCCGAACCATCAGTCAGTACGTGGAGGGGTGTGCACAGGTACTGTTCCACCATGTTAGTGAAATGTTGCCTCCTGCTAACACGTTCCGTATCAGGTGGTGGTGCAGTTAGCTGTGGCGTGGTGACAAAACTTTTCCACATCTCTGCCATGCTAACCCTGCCCTCAGAGGAGCTGGCCGTGACACAGCTGCGTTGGCGACCTCTTGCTCCTCCTCTGCCTTCGCCTTGGGCTTCCACTTGTTCCCCTGTGACATTTGGGAATGCTCTCAGTAGCGCGTCTACCAACGTGCGCTTGTACTCGCGCATCTTCCTATCACGCTCCAGTGCAGGAAGTAAGGTGGGCACATTGTCTTTGTACCGGGGATCCAGCAGGGTGGCAACCCAATAGTCCGCACATGTTAAAATGTGGGCAATTCTGCTATTGTTGCGCAGGCACTGCAGCATGTAGTCGCTCATGTGTGCCAGGCTGCCCAGAGGTAAGGACAAGCTGTCCTCTGTGGGAGGCGTATCGTCATCGTCCTGCGTTTCCCCCCAGCCACGCACCAGTGATGGGCCCGAGCTGCGTTGGGTGCCACCCCGCTGTGAACATGCTTCATCCTCATCCACCTCCACCTCCTCCTCATCCACATTTGTACCTGGCCTCTGCTGTTGCAAAAAACCTCCCTCTGAGTCACTTCGAAGAGACTGGCCTGAAAGTGCTAAAAATAACCCCTCTTCCTCCTCCTCCTCCTCCTCCTCCTCCTCCTGGGCCACCTCCTCTTCCATCATCGCCCTAAGTGTTTTCTCAAGGAGACATAGAAGTGGTATTGTAGCGCTGATAATGGCGTCATCGCCACTGGCCATGTTGGTGGAGTACTCGAAACAGCGCAACAGGGCACACAGGTCTCGCATGGAGGCCTAGTCATTGGTGGTGAAGTGGTGCTGTTCCGCAGTGCGACTGACCCGTGCGTGCTGCAGCTGAAACTCCACTATGGCCTGCTGCTGCTCGCACAGTCTGTCCAGCATGTGCAAGGTGGAGTTCCACCTGGTGGGTACGTCGCATATGAGGCAGTGAGTGGGAAGGCCGAAGTTACGCTGTAGCGCAGACAGGTGAGCAGCGGCAGGATGTGAACGCCGGAAGCGCGAACAGACGGCCCGCACTTTATGCAGCAGCTCTGACATGTCGGGGTAGTTGCGAATGAACTTCTGCACCACCAAATTCAGCACATGCGCCAGGCAACGGATGTGCGTCAAACCGGCTAGTCCCAGAGCTGCAACGAGATTTCGCCCATTATCGCACACCACCAGGCCGGGCTTGAGGCTCACCGGCAGCAACCACTCGTCGGTCTGTTGTTCTATACCCCGCCACAACTCCTGTGCGGTGTGGGGCCTGTCCCCCAAACATATGAGTTTCAGAATGGCCTGCTGACGTTTACCCCGGGCTGTGCTGAAGTTGGTGGTGAAGGTGTGTGGCTGACTGGATGAGCAGGTGGAAGAAGAGGAGGAGGAAGCTGAGTAGGAGGAGGAGGCAACAGAAGGCAAAGAATGTTGCCCTGCAATCCTTGGCGGCGGAAGGACATGCGCCAAACAGCTCTCCGCCTGGGGCCCAGCCGCCACTACATTTACCCAGTGTGCAGTTAGGGAGATATAGCGTCCCTGGCCGTGCTTACTGGTCCACGTATCTGTGGTTAGGTGGACCTTGCCACAGATGGCGTTGCGCAGTGCACACTTGATTTTATCGGATACTTGGTTGTGCAGGGAAGGCACGGCTCTCTTGGAGAAGTAGTGCCGGCTGGGAACAACATACTGTGGGACAGCAAGCGACATGAGCTGTTTGAAGCTGTCTGTGTCCTCCAGCCTGAATGACAGCATTTCATAGGCCAGTAGTTTAGAAATGCTGGCATTCAGGGCCAGGGATCGAGGGTGGCTAGGTGGGAATTTACGCTTTCTCTCAAATGTTTGTGAGATGGAGTGCTGAACGCTGCTGTGTGACATGGTTGAGATGCTTGGTGACGCAGGTGGTGGTGTTGGTGGTACATCCCATGTTTGCTGGGCGGCAGGTGCCAACGTTCCTCCAGAGGCGGAGGAAGAGGCCGAGGCGGCAACAGCAGAAGAGGCCGAGGCGGCAGCAGCAGAAGAGGTAGCAGGGGGAGCCTGAGTGATTTCCTTGTTTTTAAGGTGTTTACTCCACTGCAGTTCATGCTTTGGATGCAGGTGCCTGGTCATGCAGGTTGTGCTAAGGTTCAGAACGTTAATGCCTCGCTTCAGGCTCTGATGGCACAGAGTGCAAACCACTCGGGTCTTGTCATCAGCACATTGTTTGAAGAAGTGCCATGCCAGGGAACTCCTTGAAGCTGCCTTTGGGGTGCTCGATCCCAGATGGTGGCGGTCAGTAGCAGGCGGAGTCTCTTGGTGGCGGGTGTTCTGCTTTTGCCCACTGCTCCCTCTTTGTCTACAGGTATAATGTAACAGAATCTTTTGGTTTTTAGGGGATAAAAAAATGACTCTACCCAAAATGCTTAAATAATTTGTTTGCTATTAAACTTGTGAAAGCCCATAATTACGCAATGCACCCTCACTGCCATAGTTTATATAATTTTACATGTCTGCATAATAATCACAATATCAGAAGCCTAGCCAACTACTGGCGACTGTAGTGATATATCATTGAAAGTAGTGTGAGCAAAGTGAGCTTCAGATCATAGATTGGTCCAAAGTTTATTTGAATGCTGTAAGGAGATCCGTCTCCGTACAGCATTCAAATGTATGGAATCCTCCAAGGTGAAAGTCGTTATCGCCAAAGTCACGTGAGACTTCGTTGAATAACTTTGGCCATTGATTCTATTACTTGAAAACCATTTTAAAACTTGCATCCAAAGTTGGCTTCAGATTCAAGTTTTAAAATGGTTTTCAAGTTGAAAAATCAAAGTCTGAAGTCATTCACTGAAATTTGACGATACTTCGGAGATGAAGAATTTCTCCTCGGCGGAGCCCATACATTTACAGTTTTGACCGAAGCTACTTCTGATGTATGATTCGAAGGTCACTTTGCATAACAATAATTGAAAGTGATGTCATTATAACGGGATGCTGCTACATTTACTGTATTGGTGCAAACACATTATGGAGACCTGTAAACAGAGATGTGATGGGAAAACCAAACATTATCAATGGAACAGTGAGACATTCTAAAGCAGGGATTAACAAACTTTGGAGCTCCAGCTGTTGTGAAACTACAACTCCCATGATATACACTTATGCCACTGTTCTTGGAAATCACATAGTAGTGACAGGAGGATTCTGAGAGCTGTAGTTTCAGAACAGCTAAAGTGCCAGAGGTTGCTGATCCCTGTTCATTGAGAAGTTTATTATTCTAGCATTTTGGGCTTAGTGGCTTAGTTTTTCTCTCCCCGTAAACCTCTTTAAAGGAGTTTTCTGGGAGTAGAATATTGATGACCTATCCTCAATGTAGCTCATCAACATCTGATATCATTATCTGATGGGCGGGGTATGCTCGGACAAGTGCTGCTGCCTCTTCATACTATACTAAGCACAGCGCTGTACACTGTATAGTAGCTGAGTATTTATTACAGCTCAGTCCAATTCACTTGCATGGAATTAAGCTGCAACAGATAAGATGTCACAGACCTAGGAGGGGGTCATAGCACTCATCAAAGTGCTGTGGCCTCTTAAAACAGCTGATTGGCAGGGGTACATGAATTAGATCCCCACTGATCAGATATGATCCTAAGAATAAGTCATCAATATTTAAATCACAAAAAATCCAGCAGGGCCATTTCACATACAGTGGAGGCAATCAAACCTATTCAAATTTGATAACTGTTTTTCAAAACATTTTATTTGTGGCTGAATCCATTCTACATGAAACAAATGTGCTGTAACTGGCCTTAAAATTGGCATATGACACTCTGAGGTCCACTTGGATTTTTTTTTTATATCTAGTCATTCTCTCTTTTGTTATTTTTCTTTTTATAAATTTTTGCTCTCCCTTCCCCCTATTAGCTTTTTGGGGGTGGAAGTAGTAGTAGTAGTAGTGGGTTTAAAGGGGTAATGGTAGTTTCAGTAGGGGGAGTGGAAGCTGTGGCCATGGTGGCAGTAGCCATATGATACAGAACATGAAGGTAGACAGGCAAAAAGTAGGAGTAGCATGATGGGGCCACTGATAAATAACCATGGCCAGCAATGACCAATCTGCTGATTAACCTCAGCGGGAGGTGTTTGAGAATCCTCACACATTCATGCCTCATTCATTTTGATAAAAGTGATGTTTTGTACATTGGCAGATGACATCTTGGTCCATTTGGGTGTGACAGTGTTACCTGCCGCGCTGAAAACACTCTCTGAGATGACTCTAGAAGTTGGATAAGACAGTACAGAGAGAGTATACTGGGACAGTTCCCTCCACTGTTCCAATCTGCATTCCCATAAGTCCATGGGGGTCAAGGAACATGGTATGTGCAGGAGAAATACCATAGTCTAGGTAGGACTGTACTTGGTTGTTCAGGTGATACATCCTCATTTACTTATTTGCATCAGCAACATTATGTTCCTGAGACTGAACTGGCTGCTGTTGCTGCTGCGGTAGCGGAGATGGCAAGAGGTGGATGACTCAGCAGAGAGACTGAGAGGGTCCTCTTGGTCAGACATGCGGGTAGCACGCATCTGCTCGCCGAATGCTGCAGTAAGAGGTGTACACAGTGTTGCCTGGTAATAAAGTAATTTGTCTTCCCTTTGGGCAACAAGAGGACACTCCTCCATTTTGCTTTGATGGAGAGTATCTAAAAGCATGGCTATGCAGTAATCAGATTCCTTTATGGTAAGGATGCAGCCTGCAATTCTAGCTGATATGCCCTAGGTCCTACTTCTTTACAACTCCGCCCCCACTGAGATGATTGGTCATCATGGCCAGTATAGTCGTCATCAACATTATCAGCCTAATCTTCCTGCACAAGTAACTCCTCCTCTTCCAGTGGTAGCTCCTCATCCTCCACTTCCTCCACCATATTACTGTCTCCTTGTGGGTTCCCAACAGCTTAAGGGCAGCCAGCAAGATTTGGAAGCTCTTCTTCTTCCTCCATTCCTTGTTGCATCAGCATGAGTGCCTGCTCTAATAAAAAATCAGGGGGATGACATTGTTGATGCCGCAGTTGCCCCTACTGACAAATCAGCTGGCCTCTTCGAAAATCCTGAGTTTCCAACACATGTCTTTGATGAGCTGCCACTGCCTGACATCAAAACAACATACGCTACCTGCTGAAGTGGTCTGATACATGACAAAATCATTCACTGCTTTATGCTGTTCGAACCGATACTCTAGCATATGCAAGGTGGAATTAAAACAATTTTGTAATGTCACAGATCATAAATGATTCTGTCGGAAGTGCGAGGACAGTCTCCTGGAAATGGACAGCACCCTCTGCATGCCACTGTACTTAAAAAAAAAAATTGCATCGCTAAACTTATCATGTTCGCCATATAGGAAACATGTTATTTACTAAAAAGTCAGCCCAGACACAATCTTCTTGCCATTGTCGCCAACCACCTTACCCAGTTGGAGACAGCCAGCAGGATAGTGGCTGCTTGATGCACTTTTGCAACTTTAGCAAATGATCAGCTGTGTGGCTACTCTCGCCCAGGTTGATCAGCTCTAACACATCATAGTAACACATCACTATACACACGATAAGAGAGAGGTGGAGTGGGAGTAACATCCTGCCCGTCATCTGTTGTGAATGAGAGGATGTCCATGGAGAAGGAAATGAAAGGGGCAGATAATCTCCTGGTTTTATGAACCAGACCGACTCAACCATGGAAATGTCAATAGGACCTGGCCTCGTTGTTGTGGTGCTGCCTCACTGCTGACGCAAAAATAAATTGACCCAATGGACCTTGAAATACATGTACTCTCTCTCCCTATAACAGCTTCTCCAGGTGTTCACAGTGGTGTGCATATTGCCACACAGCAACTATCGCAAGGAGAGGCCCATGTTCCTTGTCACGTGACAATACAAGGCAGTGGTGGCTTTTTTTGAGAAATAATGGTGGCTAGGTATCTCCCAGCAAGGCTGAACACATGGCATCATTTCCGGAAAGGCAACAGAATTCACTTTAATGGTAGTGACTGCCCTCCCAGCAACTTCAGATAATGGCCAATAGGATAGAGAAGGCGCTCATAGGGTAAGTAAATTCAGCAAATCAGATTTCTAATGCAAGAAATGGTTTGCTCACCTATTGTGGTTGCATCAATTGGATGCAACTGCAATGGAGATCGAGTGTAGATAAATTACGGTTGGTGCAGCCTAGATTCGTCCGATCGCCTTGGGCAGGAGCCACCCTGCCACTTGGGTAGCGGTATAAATAAGAGTACGCTGGACCTTCGGTAGAGCGTGTGGACCACAGAGGGCGCACGAAACAACCGGTCAAAGCCAATATTTTGGTTTCAGCAGTATTCCATTTATTTGTAAGACAACGCGTTTCGGGGTGCTAGGGTCCCCTTTATCAAGTCTGAGCCGGAAAGCTGGAGGGATGTCACGGCTTGTCTGCAGAGGTATGTGTAGAACGCTGACCAAAGGGGACCCTAGCACCCCGAAACGCGTTGTCTTACGAATAAACAGAATACTGCTGAAACCAAAATATTGTCTTTGACCGGTTGTTTCGTGCGCCCTCTGTGGTCCACACGCTCTACCTAAGGTCCAGCATACTCTTCTTCTCCCAGCAACTTGGCCAGGTGGGAGTTAAGCTTTTACAACATCGGATTGCTGGGCACGAAGAGTTGTTTCCTGGCCACATATTTCCTTATCAATGGCTGATGACAGAGCAGAGGAGGAGTAGTAGTAGTCTAACTGAGAGAAGAATTAACTGATGATGATGAGATGGAAAAGGAAAAAAGAAGAAGGATGGCATTCTTGTTGCTCTAGTTGGCAGCCACTTCTGTTTTCCCACGGCATCTGGTGATGCCATTTTATGCAATAGAGCCTATTGGGGCCTATGATTGTGTTTGAATATCCCTGGCTCATTTTAATCCTGGAGATCTTGCACATGGCAAAGCTTTTTTCTTGATTTTGACACTGTAGATAAAAACTGCCAGACAGAAGACAAATGCATGAGCCTACGCCCATGCTATCTGTGGCATCACCAGTCCACGAGCTTACCATAATAGAAGCAAATCTGGCCCTGGCAGGCATTTGGGAGGTTCTGGCCATACAAAGAACATCTACATCAGAGGCAATGTCACTGGATGTAAGATGTATGGGGCGCTGTATTACCTTGTATGTTTTGTAGTTATGTATGTAATGTTAGGAGGGAAGGGGTTAGGCTGAGAATTTGGTATGGGGGGGCCGGCTGTTTCAATTTTCACCTAAGGCAGCAGAAAGGCTGGGTGCACCCCTGGCTCCAAGGCACGGTGTCAGACTCAGAGATGACCTTCACGTCATCATACTGTGACTGATTGGAGGAATGAACCAACCAGTCCATAATGTCATTCTCTTTGTCCTAAATTATAATATGACAACTATCAGAAACCAGGGAGAACTGTGGCCTACTACTACTACTTGTACAGGTCAGATGGCTGGTGCTGGTACTGCTATTTGGTCTATTACCCACATTCTGACTCTCAGATGGCATGGATCTTTCATTTTGCACTCTTCCATTTACCAGACATTTGATTATGATGCCTATATAAATGTTTGCAGTAACTACACAGTGAAGTAATGCAACATATTCACTAAAATGTGTAGAGTAAATGCAGTTTTGCAGTAAAGCATGTTCACTAACATCGGTGTAGTAATGCAGTGTTTGCAGTAAAATTAATTTGCTGTAAATACAGTGTCTTGAAGTTATACATGTTCACTAAAACAGATATAGTGAATCCAGTTTTCACAGTAAAAAGCAATTACTAAGATGGTCATGCAGTGTTTGCTGTTTGTCTTAAAATAATTCAACACATTCACTAAAATAAGCATAGTAAATGCAGTTATTGTAGCGAAATGTGTTCACTAACAGTGATAGAATATGATCGAAAAGTTAATTCATTTAAGTAATTCAATTCAAAAAGTTAAACTTATATTTTATGCAGATTCATTACACACAGGGTGATCTTTTTCAAGCATTTATTTATTTTTATGTTGATGTTTATGGCTTACAGCTAAAAATATTGTGAAAAAGTTCAAGATTGTAGACTCATGCTATCACACTCTAATAAGATAATCAACACAAAATACCTGCAAAGGTTTCCCAAGCCTTTAAATGGTCTCAGTCTAGTTCATTAGGCTAAACAATCATGAAGAAGACTGCTGACGTGACAGCTGTCCACAAGACAATCATTGATACCCTCCACAAGGAGGATAAACCGCAAAAAGGTTATTGCTAAAGAAGCTGGCTGTTCACAGATTGCTTTATTCATGCATATTAATGGAAAGTTGAGTGTAAGGAAAAAGTGTGGTAGAAAAAGATGCACAAGCAACAGGGATAACTGCAGCATGCAGCCTGGCAGGATTGTCAAGAAAAGGCCACTCAAGAATTTGGGGAAGATTCACAAGGAGAGGACTGCAGCTGGAATCAGTGTTTAAGAGCCACCACACACAGGTGTATCCAGGACATGGGCTATGACTGTTGGATTCCTGATATCAAGCCACTCATGACACAGAAACAACATCAGAAGCGTCTTATCTGGGATAAGGAAAAAAAAAGGACTGAACTGTTGCTCAGCAGTCCAAAGTCCTTTTTTCAGATGAAAGTGAATTTTACATTTCATTTGGAAGTCAGGGTCCTAGAGTCTGGAGGAAGAGTGGAGAAGCACACAGTCCAAATAGCTTGAGGCCCAGTGTAAAGTTTCGACAGACAGTAATGGTTTGGGAAGCCTTGTCATCTGCTGGTGTTGGTCCAATGTGTTATATCAAATAAAAAGTCAGCTGACCTGTAGAGATGTCGCAAACCTAAAATTTTCCGTTCGCGAGCTGCAAACGCGAATTTCCGCAGATGTTCGCGAAAGGGCGAAACGGGCAAACCGCCATAGACTTCAATAGGCAGGCAAATTTTAAAACCCACAGGGACTCTTTCTGGCCACAATAGTGATGGAAAAGTTGTTTCAAGGGGACTAACACCTGGACTGTGGCATGGCGGAGGGGGATTCATGGCAAAACTCCCATGGAAAATTACGTAGTTGACGCAGAGTCGGGTTTTAATCCATAAAGGGCATAAATCACCTAACATACCTAAATTGTTTGGAATAACGTGCTTTAAAACATCAGGTATGATGTTGTATCGATCAGGTAGTGTAAGGGTTACGCCCGCTTCACAGTGACAGACCAAACTCTGACAGACCAAACTCCCCGTTTAACGCACCACAAACAACCGCAAACAGTCCATTTGCACAACCGCAAACTCCCCATTAGCACAAGGCTGGATACCAAGCTTGCCATGTCCCGTTCCTTGTCCTCACTGATGTCATTGAAGGTCTTTTCCTCCACCCAGCCACGTACAACACCAAGGGTCCCCGAAAGGTGACAACAAGCCCCCTGGGACGCCTGCTGTGGTTGGTCTTCCACCTCCTCAAAGCCACCTTCCTCCTCTGACTCCTCTTCTTCAGACTCCTCCCTCTGCGTTGCCGCAGGTCCAGCAATCGACGACGACAAGGCTGCTTCTGGTGGTGATGGTGACCACAACTCTTCCTCTTCATGCTGATCTACGGTCTGATCCAGCACTCTTCGCAGGGCATGCTCCAGAAAAAACGCATATGGGATGAGGTCGATGATGTTGCCTTGGGTTTGACTGACCAGGTTTGTCACTTCCACAAAAGGAGCGTTCAGTAACGCGGCCAAAAAATACCCAGCTCCGCAGAGGCTGCCCTCTTTTTTTTTATTAAAAAAATCTGTTCTTACCAGTTTAATCTCTGTTTTGTCCCCTATCAGGGGCCGGTGTATGGAATAGATTTTAGGAACCGGGAGATGGAAAAGGATGCTTGGTTGGTCCTCTTACTTCCAATTTGGGGCACTGTGCATGTTCCGTGCAATGTACTGTGCCACCCTATATGAGTGGTGTGTTAAGTAGTACTATTCCTATCAGTTTAATCCCTGTTACGTCCCCTATCAGGGGCCGGTGTATGGAATAGATTTTAGGAACCGGGAGATGGAAAATATGTTTGGTCGGTCCTCTTACTTCCAATTTGGGGCACTGCACGTGCGCCGTGCAATGTACTGTGCTACCTTATATGAGTGGTGTGTTAAGTAGTACTATTCCTATCAGTTTAATCTCTGTTACGTCCCCTATCAGGGGCCGGTGTATGGAATAGATTTTAGGAATCGGGAGATGGAAAAAGATGCTTGGTTGATCCTCTTACTTCCAATTTGGGGCACGGCGAGTGCGCCGTGCAATGTACTGTGCCACCCTATATGAGTGGTGTGTTAAGTAGTACTATTCTTATCAGTTTAATCCCTGTTACGTCCCCTATAAGGGGACGTGTATCGAATAGATTTTAGACAACCACAAAGAGTTGTCAATAGTTGACACACTCATGACATAAATTTTATTCCTCTATGCGTCAATCTTGGTGTAGTGATGACTGTGCTCGTGCGCACGTTTGGGAGATTGCAGGCGATGGCGGTTTTTCAAAGCCTATGGTCGTGCTGAGGTAGTTCAGTGACAGTTAAGTGACCCAGAAAACAATGATTCTGCAGTGTGGGCCCATTGTTGGCCTAGTAGGCTTTAATGATCACCTTAGATGATCACAAAGAAAATTAATGTTTTCTCCATGCAAAATTATCCAGCCGATCACTTTTGGTCTGTTCACAATGAAGCAACGACCTTATCATCTGGGGTGTGCCAACATTGCCATTGCCAACACACTCATAGAGGTTATCACTTCATTGTGATACGCAAGCCCCTTCACCACAACAAAGTAACGATCACGAAGGGGAATTGACACATGTATGTGCCTTTTTCACCACTGAAGAAGGGGAAAGCCATCCCTGAAACGTGTCTGGCATTGGAATATGACCCTTTTCTAAAAAGAACGAACCTTACTATACAAATCGACAGTGCACTGTAAGATTTTATACAACTATTATCTTCGAGATTATCGATCATTGTATCGAAGATATCCACTAAGAAAGATCGAAAGCTCTGTTCTGCTAGCGGACCACGTCATTTCCGGAATTACGAACCATTCTCCGGCCGTATCTTTTGAATACACGTGGGACGCCGACTGAGAGACAGCCGGGACGCCGGCATCCAGCGGGTCCCGACAAACCAGACAGATCAGCCAGGACAAAGAGAAGGTAAGCCCACAAAAAGTGGGTCATCATTACTGGCTCTAAGATTTAGAGAACCAGAGAACATTATTGCACAAAGAAGTAACAACTATATTGAAAAGCAACACTGATCATTTTTTCATCTTTGCAATACCATTGATGTGAGTGCAGCGGTGATACCAATCTCCCCGCATTTTTTCTATAAGGGACACAACCAATGAAGTAATTTATATAGTGCTTACCACCGATGAATTCATTTGGGAGCAGATATAGATCACCTATGGTGTAAGGCACTCTACGCATCTTTTAGGTGTATACGACTGCATGTTGCAATTATTGATGGTGTATCACATTCATGATGCGAATCTATTGAAGTTTTAAAATGTATCGAATGTTCATTGTATAACATCGAATATTTCATTTTATCTTTTACTAATATAGTAATATTTTACTTGTTTATTTCATTTTATTTGTATGTGTAATAAATTCTGTGAATTGAACCTAACTAATATGCTCCATATGTTGAGTGTGCCAGTCTTTTAGTACTAGATATTATTTGTATTTTTTTTAGGGTGAATCAAATCAGATCTGAGCACCTTTTATTCTATGGTCTAAGGGTACTATTTTTTTTTTTTACAAAGAACAACCCAGCACCCACTGGGTATTTGGATTGTCTGATATGGCCCTTTGCCAAGCTCTCGATGATATACTCTCGCATAGCCTTTCTTTCGGGCTCCGAAAGATTATACAACTGAGATTTGGTCAGTTTAGCTCCAGAAATAAGATTGACGGGACAATCATACTCTCGATGCGGGGGTAACTCCTGGTTACCACTCTCGGAAAACACATCAGAAAATTTGGAAATTAACGAGGGTACAGTTTTAGTGGTGACCACAGAGAAAGACGCATTAAGACATTGCCCATGCAAAAATCACTTCAATTGAGAATCTGTCTCGCTTGCCAGTCGATGGTAGGGTTATGTTTGCCTAACCATGGTAAGCCCAAAACCATTGGAGCAGGCAGACCCTCCAACACATAACACGAGACAGATTCCTGATGGAAATCACCCACTCTTAAATGGATGTCATTTACCACCTCCTACAGGCATTTTTGGGTAAGAGGTGCCGAATCAATTGCAAAGACAGAAATGCTTCTCTCTAGTGCACTTGTAGTCAACCCATGAATACAAACGAACTGTCCATCACTTAGGTTAACCCCAGCCCCACTGTCGATAAATACCTCGATTTCCACAGCTTTGGATTCTAGCGCCACCTCGGCAGACCAGGAGAAATTGGGTACTACCAGTAAATGACAAAAGTAAGTTTTCTTGCTCCCCACCCATACTACCAATAGTAATTTGGGGATTAAGCATTTTTAGTTTTTTTTTGTTTACACCTTGATGCTGAATGTACGGACAAATATTCACGAAATGTCACTTCTTTCCACAACATAAACAGACTCCCTTCATGTGACCAGAGCGCTTACTAGCAGTCCCAGGAGTAGCTCCCCCCAACTGCATAGGCTCCTCACAAGGTGTAACCACTGCTGTTCGGCTCGAGCATCGCTATGCTCGGCACATGGCTGTACTCGAGTCTCCTTCCTGCACGTTTCGGGGCTGCAATAGCACCCGATGACGCGTGTTTGGTTCATTATTAGTCAGGGAGAGCTGCGCTTAGGAAGAGACAGATAGTGTAGGAAGTGTGATCACAATCTATTTAGATGAAAAACATTTCATAGACCCCAAAGTCCTTTTTAGGACTATTGTGTGAGGCGGCAGCAATATAATACAGCCATCTTTTTTTTTCCCTACTTTTCCCTACTTTTTCTATAGAGGGTGTCTGCAGTGACTTATGACATCTGTACAATACCTTGTGTGGGTCAAGACCAGAGATAGAAAAAATATAAGTGAAAAGTAGTATATTTTTTCCATACTTTTCTTTTTTAAATTAACAATTTTTATTGTTTTTACAAGTTAATCACAAATATCCATGAGTAGAAAGCATACATTCAGTCTTGTACAAGCAAGTTACAGATATAAGTGTAGGAAGCGAGAATGTACCTATGTCAGTTCCAACACGGGGGTATAGGTATTGCGTCAATTACAGTTAATAACATAACTGTAACAACAAAAGATAGACATGACAAAGTACCAGTAAGATCATCTCAGTATTAAGGTGCATATCATACAACTTGTTAATAGTGTTGCAAGCGAAGTCAGTCAGTGTAGGAAGATTTACTATGAGAATTCCCTATAACTTCTCCAGGGTGACCATATTTGAAGAAAAGTGTGTCTCGATCAAAGCTCCCAGTTGGAAATTTCTTCTAATCTATAAATCTGGTCAACTTTGTTGATCCACTGTTGAATCTTTGGAATTTCGGGGGAGAGCCAATGAGAAGTACAGCAAGCTGGCTATCAACCGTTCAAACCAGTCTGTATCTTTCGGACGGGGAATGTTTTTTGTGAGGTTGAGAGTTTCTTTCTTTCAAAATTATTTTTATTATTATTTCAAGAAAATAAACATCCACATAATATAAAATGTTTTACAATGACACTTAGTAGAATGTTATACATCAACCATGTTGCATAGCGGGTTAATAGCATTTGGACATTGTAAAGTAATACAGTTTGCATTAGTATCTAGGGTTAGAGTATTATAACTTGAAAATAGAAAAATCTGTATAACAGAAACCGTATATATATCCATGAGTTCACTATATTAGGTTGATGAGAACCAACAATGTTCTGGGGAGAAACAATGTTAGTGTCTATTCATATGGTTAAATAATTTGTGGTATAATAAGTAGGAGGAGGGTAAACAGGGGGTTATGGATAACTAATGGGAAGAGGGGGAGGGAGGGGGGTAAGAGTCAGGTGTGTTAAGCGGTTATCAACCAAAAAAGGGTGGGGGGATGAGAAGGAGGGGGGTGGAATGAGGGAGGGGGAGGAAGGGGAGGGGGAGGAAGGGGGGGGGGAGAACAGAACAACAACAGTTCCTACTTGAGAGTTTCTTTCTTAATAAAGTGCACAAGCATGTAGTTTTGAGCACAAAGACCCAATTTTCTGTGAAGCTCAGAGTCAGGGGGGATACAACCCTCAGAGTCCAGAATGTCAGAAATAGGGAGCCTAGATGTTTTCAGGGTAATGGGACAGCTATCTCTAAGTTCTTTAGGAGCCAGATCTAAGATGTCTTTTAAAAGTAAAAGGGGGGATGGCAGCGCCAGGGCCCCACCACCAGCCAAGAACCACCTCCAAACCTTTAGTGTGCTACAAATCATGGGGTTAGGTATAGAACTGAAAGTCGGAGGTGATCTATTGGCTAATAGGAGGGCCCGAGCCAGGGTGGGTAAGAAGGAGTTTTCCAGGGTAATCCATGTTTTGTGGGGTGGACTTTTTATCCAGTCAACTGCTCTGGAGAGCTGGACAGCCTTCATATACATTTCAGGGTCAGGTAACCCAATGCCACCTTGTGATCTGGGCTTAGTGAGCGTGTGAAAGGAGATACGCAAACATTTCCCTTGCCATATGAATTTGCTAATTATTTTGTTTAGGGAAGTAAAGAACGTCTTAGGGATCTCAATGGGTAGTACCTGCATTAGATAAGTTAATCTTGGGATAGCTAAGGACATAAGCATGTTCTTTCGCCCGAACCACAACAAATATGGAAGGTTCAATGAGTCTAGCTGTGTAGTTATAGAGTGTAGTAATGGTTTATAATTAAGATTAAATAACTCTGGTAGGGACGGAGTAAGTTTCACTCCAAGGTAAGTTAGTTGTTGAGAACGCCAATTAAAAGGGGAGTCTCTCTGAAGACAAGAAAGAGCTAGGGGAGAGAGGCCAACATGAAGAACCTGAGACTTGGAAGAGTATCGATAGGATAATATCTATAGATTTACAGGGATTGGATGTGAGGATTAATAAATCATCTGCAAAAGCAGCGAGTTTAAGTTCCAAACCCTTGATAAAGAGACCTCTGATGCCTCTCTCCTCCCTGAGAGCCTGTAGTAAGGTTTCCATGACTATCACAAAAAGGAGGGGGGAGAGGGGACATCCCTGTCTCGTACCATTCCTAATCAGGAAAGGGGAGGATAAGGTTCCATTGACTGACACGGATGCCGAGGAGCAGCAGTACATAGAGAATACCGCATTAATGTAGGGCTCAGGGAACCCAAATTTAGCCATGGTTAACCTGATATAGGTCCAGTCCACTCTGTCAAATGCTTTCTCGGCATCCGTGCCCATCATAACCAGGGGGATAGATTTATGGGAAGCATAAAATAGGGCATCTAGTACTTTCGTAGTGTTGTCTTTTCCCTCTCGCCCCTTGACAAAGCCCACCTGATCAGGATTAATTAAGTAGAGTAAGAAACTCTGTATTCTAGTGGCTAGCATTTTAGCTATTAATTTGAGGTCTACGTTAAGTAGGGAGATCGGGTGATAACTAGAGCATGCCGAAGTTTCTTTCCCCTCTTTGGGGATTACTGTGATAGTGGCCCTAGTCATATCTGCAGAAATGGGATGGTTAAGCATAGATAGGTTACATAAAGGGAGCAAGAAAGGGAGAAGGGAATTTTTAAAGACTGAGTAATAGGATATGGGGAGGCCATCTGGGCCTGGACATTTACCCTTGGGGGTGGAGTTAATGGCTCTCGTCAGTTCTTGAATAGTAAACGGTTTTGTTAGGGAGGTACGTTGGGTCAATGTTAGGCTCGGTAGGTGGAGAGAATCAAGGAACTTGTTGATATTGGCCTCTCTCCCCAGAGAGGGGTCAGGGAGATCAGAAGCAGGCAGATTGTACAGCTCCTCATAAAAAAGCTTGAATTGTTCAGCAATCCCTTCTGCTTTGAAAATTAGGTCTCCACTCTGAGCTTTAATGCACTGGACATGTCTGGAGTCCCTTCTCTGTTTAATTCTCTGCATCATAAATTTAGATGCCTTGTTTCCATGGGCATAGAACGTTTGCTGAGCGGACAGAAAATATTTGGCTGAGCGCTCATTTAAGAGGTTCTTTAGTTCAGTCCTGAGAGAAGTGAGTTCGACCAACTGTTGAGCAAGAAGTGATTGCTTGTGGGCTTTTTAAAGTATGTGAATCCTTGCTAGTAAGGATGTGTATTTTTTTTCCGATTCTTTTTTCAGGAAGGAGCGGAGTCCAATCAGCCTACCTCTGATATAGGCCTTATGTGCATCCCACAATGCTTGGGGGGAAATTTCTGGGGTGTTGTTAGTTAAAAAATATTCATCTAGATATGAAGTGATCTGGGATACATACGTAGGGTTTCCCAGTAGAGACTTATTAAACCTCCAATTAGTAGTTCTGTTACTCCTATCGGGGGGTTGAATGTCACAGAATACTGGGGAGTGGTCTGAGAGGGTGATATCTCCAATCCTGGCTAAAGTGCAGAACTGCAGATGCTCTCTCGAGATGAAGATATAGTCTATTCTACTATAAGAGTTGTTTGCTTCTGAGTAGAAGGAGTAATCAATTGAGTTAGGGTTAATACAACGACAAGTGTCTAACACCCCCAGGTTATAGAGAGTGGACTAAACGAATTTAAGGGCTCTTGAGGGAATAGCAGATTTCTTCTTAGGCCTCTTTCACACTTGCGTTGTTGGGATCCGGCATGCACTTCCGTTGCCGGAGGTGCCCGCCGGATCCGGAAAAACGCAAGTGTACTGAAAGCATTTGAAGACGGAACCGTCTTCCAAATGCTTTCAGTGTTACTATGGCACCCAGGACGCTATTAAAGTCCTGGTTGCCATAGTAGGAGCGGGGAGCGGGGGAGCGGTATACTTACAGTCCGTGCGGCTCCCCGGGCGCTCCAGAATGACGTCAGAGCGCCCCATGCGCATGGATGACGTGATCCATGCGATCACGTGATCCATACGATCACGTGATCCATGCGCTTGGGGCGCCCTGACGTCACTCTGGAGCGCCCGGGGAGCCGCACGGACGGTAAGTACACTGCTCCCCCGCTCCCCACTACACTTACCATGGCCGAAACGACGTTTAGCTTAAGGCCGGATCCGGATCAATGCCTTCCAATGGGCATTAATTCCGGATCCGGCCTTGCGGCAAGTGTTCCGGATTTTTGGCCGGAGCAAAAAGCGCAGCATGCTGCGGTATTTTCTCCGGCCAAAAAACGTTCCGTTCCGGAACTGAAGACATCCTGATGCATCCTGAACGGATTTCTCTCCATTCAGAATGCATTAGGATAATCCTGATCAGGATTCTTCCGGCATAGAGCCCCGACGACGGAACTCTATGCCGGAAGACAATAACGCAGGTGTGAAAGAGCCCTTAGAGGTATCAATGAGAGGATTAAGAGGCAGAATAAAATCCCCTGCTAATATTAAGATCCCTTCTCTGTGCGTTTCTATTAGTTTAAAGAGGGAGGATAACCAAGAGATTTGGTTCGAGTTTGGTGCATATAAATTTACAAACGTATATAAGGACTGCCCTATGAGGCCTTTAAGGGTTAGGAATCTACCCTCTGGGTCCTGAGTGTGGGCCTTGTATTGGAAAGTCAAACCCCTGCGAAAACCAATACTAACTCCTCTCGAGGCGGCACCCCCAGCTCCACAGTGATACCAGTCAGGAAACTTGGAGAAAGTAAGGTTTGGAAAGTTACCCTGTTTAAAGTGGGTCTCTTGTAAAAAGGCAATGGAGCATTTCTCTTTATTCAGTTGGGAGAAAATTTGGCTTCTTTTAGAAGGGGATCTCATTCTCTTAACATTATAGGAAACTATTCTGAGATTGTTCATGTTGGATCATATTGAGAGAGTGAGGGGGGATAAGGGAGATTCTCACCTTACAGGTATATATAACTGACATCAGGGGAGGGGGGACACCGCCTCGAGATAGAGAAGCATCTAGCAATCTTCCTGGAGTATGATATATTTGCCTGCTGCTGGGCCAGTCATGTCTAGGAACCAGAACATAATTAAGAAAAACATTACAACAAAACAGTGAAAATGCTGGCTTAAGAGAAGGCATTTCTGAAAGCCAGAGAGTGTGAGAAGGATAGGAGGAGAGAGAAAGGAAAAGAAAATAAGTAGAGAGAGAGGAGGGGGGAGGTTACTTAGTGAGATGTTGTATCACCCGTAGTGGAAGATGGGATCCAAAGCAGGAACCAGTAGGAGACATCAAAAAGAGATAAAGCAAAGGAAGAAGTTTAGGCATAAGAAGGAGAGGTTGTAGGAGACAATAATGAGAGTAGTGGAGACGCAGTCCATATAAAAGGGATCTTGCTATATGGGTACATCTCATTCTCCCAAGGTTAATCTTCTTGGCGTCGATTTGGAGTTTCCTCTTCTGCCCCTTTGTGGTTTAGGGGTCTGCTGATTTTCCCAGGGTTCCAGGAGAGGGAGGTTTGGTAAGTCTGTTAGATCTTGGACAGGGTCCCAGTTCTGTATGTCTAGAGGCTTAATCCCCAGGAGTGCATAGGCCTGGTTCAGGTCTTGAAATGAAGAAATGTTGATCCTGCGTCCCTCATGTGTGAATGAGAGGCCAAAAGGAAAAGACCACCTATAAGGGGTATTTCTTGATCTGAGCCATTCGGTAAGAGGCTTTAAAGAGTGTCTCTTTTTTAAAGTGGACTGAGCCAAATCTTAAAATATCAGGATGTCATGGTCGTCCCATTTGACTGTTTTTGCCTCTCTTGCTTTAATGATGACAGCCTCCTTTACTTGAAAATGCAGGAACTTACATATGATGTCCCTAGGAGGGGCCGTGGGAGCAGGTTTGGGCTTCAAGGCCCAGTGAGCTCTCTCCAGAAGCACTTCATGTGCTGAGTCAGGGCCCAGAAGGGAGAGTCAGATCTGGACAATGGTGTTAGGAATGTCCCCAGGGGCGACAGTCTCTGGTATACCCCTGAAACACAGATTATTCCGCCTCCCACGGTTCTCCTGGTCCTCCACCGCCTCATATAGAGAATTAATGTTGGCCTGAATCTTGTGGAGGTTATGCTGCACAGCGCTCTGGTGCTGGATAATCACTGTCTGTGACTCCTCCAATGATTCAACTCGGCGCCCTATTTGCCGGACATCTTGCTTTATGACCAGGAGGTCAGAGCTCAGGGGCTCCAGCGCCGCTGCCAGCGAAGAAGTCAGGGCATCCCTGAGGTATGTGCGGGAGATGGGTAGGGAGTCTGAGTCTTCCTCACCTCTATGAGAAGCGCCTGAGGTCTCCGTCAGTTTGTGTGCAGCGGCGTGCGGCGAGGCCGGCACCATCTTGGTTTCTCTGGCAGCATAGGCAGAGGCTGCCTTTTTGATGAATTTATCCATTTCTCCTTCATTTGATGAGGATTTGTGCTGGTTAGAGGAGTCGGCTGCTTTAGAGCCTCCTATCTTGACCATCTTGGATCCGACAGGCTGGGAAAACAAGCTGTTTGGGCGATATAGTAACCGGAGCTACTGCTGCATGCGACCGAACGGTTCAGGCGCTAGCTCCGCCCTTCATTTTTTCCATACTTTTATGTACTTTTCATATAGAAGGGTGTCTGCAGTAACTTCTCACATCTGTGCAATACCTTCTGTGTGTCATGGCCAGAGATAGAAAAAATATAAGTGAAATCTATTTTCCTTTTTCCATACTTTTACGTACTTTTTCAATGTACTGTGCTTGCTGTGAACTGTGACATCCGTGCCACACCTTGTGTGTCAAGCTTGCATATAACATTTAATATGAAGAAGACTAGCATTAAGGGACGGGGAAGTAGCCGTGATGCTGATGTTTCACGCAGAGGCCGTGGCCCTGGGCGCGTTAAAACTGTGTCGGCTGCCAGAGCACAAGAAAAACAAACATCCACAATACCTAGCTTCATGTCCCAGTTTGCAGGGCATCGCAGGACAAAACTCTTGAAGTCAGGCCGCCAGTGTGACCAGGTGGTCGGTTGGATTGCAGCAGATAATGATTTCAGTCGGTCAAGCACCAACCTGTCTTCCACCAAATCCAGTCTCAGTAGCCAAGAGTCTTTTCATCGCCATTACTTAATTTGGCCCTCTCGCCAAGCACGCTTGAAGAGGGATATGAGATCTTGTGCCCTGATTCCCAACCTCTTGAGCATCCACAGCCTAAGAACATGATGGTGGGGAACGGAAATTAGTGTTTAATGAGGTGGATGATGATGAGACACAGTTGCCAATGAGTCAAGAGGTTGATGAAGAGGATGATACACAGTTGTCAATCACTGTGGTTAGGTCAATAAATCAAGAGGATGATTAGAGTGACGAAGTGGAAGAGGAGGTGGTGCAACTTGGGAAGGTGGAAATCCGAGGACAGCAGTACAGAGGGGGAGGGATCTGCACCACCGCAACAGGCTGGAAGAGGCAGTGGGGAGGCAAAAGGGAGTAGGCGGGCCACACCACACAGGCCCACAACTGTTCCACGGAGCACCACCTTGTGGAAATCTTCCTTGCCAAGGGGTAGGTGTTCAGAAGAATGGCGCTTTTTTGAGGAAAGTGCAGACAACAAAAGAATAGTAGTTTGCATCCTGTGCCACACCAAAATGAGCTGGGGCGTAAACACTAGCAACCTCACCACCATGATCCACCACATAGCATCCAAGCACTGTAATAAGTGGGATGAACGCCTGGGTCCACAATCTGTGTCTGTGGGTCACACCACTGCCTTCTCTTCCCCTGTGTTACTTGCTGGCCAACCCCCTGTTGAAGGTTCAGGCCCGGATGCCTCCTGCCCTGCATCTGGACCTTTGCAAGCACCATCAGCGACCGCATCGACTTCCCTGTCCCAGTGCAGCGTCAAGATATCCTTACCCCAGGCATTTGAACGCAAGCGCAAATACCCAGCCACCCACCCACAGGCCATAGCACTAAATGCGGACCTTTCAAAATTACTGGCCCTGGAAATGTTGCCATTTTGCTTGTGGACACTGAGGCCTTCCGCAGCCTGATGTCAGCGGCCGTCCCACGGTACTCTGTCCCCAGCCGGCACTATATTTCAAGGTGTGCCGTGCCTGCCTTCCACCAACATGTGTCCCGAAAAGGGATACGTGCCCTGACCAAACCAGTTACTGGGAAGGTCCACTTAATCACGGACACATGGACAAGTGCATTTGACCAGGGACGCTACGTTTCCCTGACGGCACACTGGGTGAATGTTGTGGAAGCCGGGAGTGAGTCGTAGCCTGGGATGGCAAAGGTGCTACCAATGCCGAGGATTGCGGGCCCTACATCGATCAGGATTTCCGCCAGCACCTACGTTAGTGGCTCCAACCCCCAACTTTTACTCCTCTGCCTCCTCCTTTACTTCCACCTCCAAATTATCCGCGTGCAGCACCAGTCAGCTACCAGCCGGTGGCTGGAAGCTGTGTAGCACTGCAGTGGGGAAGCGTCAACAGGCCGTGCTGAAGCTGATATGCTTAGGACACTGCTGCAGAGCTGTTGCAGGGGACAAGAGACCAGACTGAGCTGTGGCTCTCGCCACTCAATCTACAACCAGGCATGATTGTGTGTGATAATTGCCGTATCTTGGTGGCGGCTTTGGAGCTCGCAATCTCACACACATGCCCATGCCTAGCCCACGCCTTAAACTTAGTGGTTCAGCGGTTTATCAAAGCCTACCCCAATTTTCCTGAGCTACTGGTGAAGGTGCGCCACCTATGTGCACATTTCCGCAAGTCATCGACAGCTTCAGCCAACCTGTCAACGCTGCAGCAGCGCTTGAAATTGCCAGCTCACCGGCTGTTGTGTGATGTGAGCATGCGCTGGAACTCCACATTCCACATGTTGGCCAGGCTTTGTGAGCAGCAGAGGGCAGTAGTGGAATACCAGTTGCAACATGGTCCACACCTTTCCAGTCAACTTCCGCTATTCACAAGCGAGGAGTGGTCATGGATGTCTTACCTCTGTGAGGTTTTAAGAAACTTTGAGGAATAAACACAGATGGTGAGCGGCAATAACGCTATTATCAGCGTAACCATCCCACTACTGTGTCTACTCAAACACTAGCTGCTCACAATTAAGGCCGACGCTTTGCATGTGGAAGATGTGGAAATGGGGGAAGAAGACATTACACAGGGTGATAGCAAGACCCCCCTCCCTCCGTCTTCTCAGCGCGAATTGGACGATGAAGAGGAGGAGGAGCAGGAGACGGTTGCTTCCGCTACAGAGGGTAGTACCCATGGAAGTTTAATTCCATCTGTTCAGCGTGGTTGGGCAGAAGAGAAGGAAGAGGATTAAGAGATAGACAGTCATCCTCCTGATGACAACAGCGAAGTCTTGCCTGTTGGTACTCTGGCACACATGGCTGACTTCATGTTAGGCTGCCTTTCCCATGACCCACACGTTATACGCATTTTAGACAACACTTATTACTGGGTGTTCACCCTTCTCGACCCCCGCTACAAAGAGAACTTGCAATCTCTCATTCCTCAGGTGGAGAGGATGAGCAAAATGGTGCAATACCAGAAGGTCCTTGTTGAAAAGCTGCTCCAAAAATCCTTGGGCAACCGAGGAGGGGAGACAAGGGGAACACTCAGCAGTTCCAACAGAGGCAGGGGAACACTCTCCAAGGGACAGTTTTATGACACCCCGCCAACACCGTCACCCTGATGCGCGGCCTAGTGTCACAAGGAGGGAAAAGTTTTGGAAGATGGTGAAGGAGCATGTAGCAGACTGTGTCAGCGTCCTCAATGATCCCTCAGTGCCTTACAACTACTGGGTGTCCAAGTTGGACACGTGGCACGAACTGGCGCTCAACGCCATGGAGGTGCTGGCCTGCCCTGCCGTCAGCATTTTGTCTGAGCAGGTATTTAGTGCTGCTGGTGGCATTATAACAGATAAGCGTATCCGACTGTCAACTGAAAATGCTGACAGGTTGACTCTTATAAAAATGAACAAGGCCTGGATTGCCCCTTACTTCTCGACTCCACCAGAGGAAAGCGGATGAACATAAAGGCACTGTAAATGTGTTGTTTGTAATGTACTGAATACTCTGTATTCCCATGCACCCCTTCCACCACAAAATAGGGTATATGGTTGAATCTTCCTTTTCTCCTCCTCCACCTCCTCTTCCATCACATCAACATGCTTATTCATCGCATATAATGCCTTCGTATATACTTTTTTTTCAGGGTCAGCTCACCCACAGGCCCTCTCATTTCATTTTTTACAGGGTCAGCTCACCCGTAGGCCGTCAAATATAATTTTTACAGGGTCAGCTCACCCACATGCCCTCTCATATAATTTTTTACAAGGTCAGCTCACCTGCAGGCCCTCTCATATAATTTTTTACAGGGTCACCTCACCCGCAGGCCATCAGCGAAAATCTTTTAGAGGGTCAGCTCACCAGAATGCCCTCTACTATAATGTTTTAGATTGTCAGTTTAGCAGCATATCCTCACCCCTAATGTTTTTGAGGGTCACCAGCAGGCCATCAATCATACTTTTTCCGTAGACTGTGTCCGCTGCGGACAGTTAAATTATCCTTGCCACATCTCCTGTGTAAAGTGTGCGGATATAAAAAATATAATCTTTTAGCGGGTCAGCTCACCAGCATGCCCTCAGCGGGAATCTTTTTGATGGTCAGCTTACCAGCAGGCCCTCAGTGGAAATCTTTTAGAGGGTCAGCTCACCAGCAGGCCCTCAGCGGAAATCTTTTAGAGGGTCAGCTCACCAGCAGGCCCTCAGCTAAAATATTTTAGCGGGTCAGCTCACCAGCAGGCACTCAGCGGGAATCTTTTCGATGGTCAGCTTACCAGCTGGCCCTCAGTGGAAATCTTTTAGAGGGTCAGCTCACCAGCAGGCCCTCAGCGGAAATCTTTTAGAGGCTCAGCTCACCTTCAGGCCCTCGTATATATGTTAGATGCAGTAAACCTTTGCCGTATACGCTGCGAACAGTGTCATTACCTGTGGTACCTCTCCTATATAAATTTTCCTCATCCTAAATACCTATGACATAACCTGTAATTTTTTAGTACTCATTCCAATAAAAGGGCACCTTAAGAGTCCTGTATTATTATTTATCGTCACTACCTCCCTGAGTCGGGAGTGGGTAATTTGCGCGGCCCCGTCTGCCTTTCTTGGAAGTGGTAGCCATAGCCGTTACTCAGGCTCCCTCTCCGGAAGCGAACCCTGATTCCCCGTTACCCGTGGTCACCATGGTAGGCGCCTAAAAGAACATTGAAAGTTAATAGGGCAGACTTCCAAATGGATCGTCGACATCACAGGGACCTGCAATCACCCAGAAGTTATCTAGAGTCAACAAAGCGGCAGCAGGCCCTTGCACATAATGTTTGAGAGGATCAGCTCACCTGCAGGCCCTCACCTACAAGTCCAGTCTCATTTGCAGGATAACAGGCCGAACTGGATGGACAAATGTCTTTTTTCGGCCTTATACACTATGTTACTATGTTACTATACAAGAGTCTGGCCAACACAATCCTCACCACCGGAGTTCACATAACTACTTAGCACAGAGGAGTATCGTTGGTTATCGGAATGAACCACACAAATCATCTCAATCCACCCGCTCACAACGGCCATACACCACCACCCACAGAATAGAGAAAGAGGTATCAATCTGTCAATCCTTTCCATGTCCGGGCTGGGTGAGGTTTCCTGTGCATAGTAAAATTAAGCCGCAGGCTCCACTCCTGGTGGTGCCCTTCCATGAATTATATTAAGTTTCAGCTTTGCCATCATACTCCCCCCGGAACCCAAAGAGTTTGTTTTCCCAGAAAATGCTCGGCGGGTAATGGGAATAATGTTGCCGGATCGCCTGTGGGTTTGTCGTCGAAACTCCTACTTTTATTGTTCATTAATAAAAACATTTGTGGCAACAAATGATTTGGCTGTGGTTCATCTTGCGCCGGTCCAAGAATTTCAAAGTACAATATGGATGCCACCGGCCGACCCTCTTAATCATGGCCCCAGTTCCGAAAATCAACAACATTTTTGCCTGAACTTGCACTTTATATACAAATAAATATACACAAAAGAATGTTTCCTAACAATTTTCACTCTACAATGGATTTTATCTTTGGTTTTGTGCGTATTATTGTCAGTCTGCCCTGTGATAAAGCCAGTGAGCGAAACGGTCGTCGGGCCGCTCCCCCTAGCCAGGTTGGTTATTTCATTGTTATGTACTTAATATGCCTTAATGCTGCTTGTAAGTTCACCGGTGTTCACCTGGACTTCACACTATTTATGCTCCAGGGTCTCCTCAGTTGCCCAGGCTGGTAATCCTAACCTGGGATGAGGTGGTGCCTCCACTGAGGTGACTCATTCCGGAGTTTCCTGATTGATTTCTTGATCATTTCAGCACGCTTGATATGGTCTCTGGTGCACCACAAAGGCAGTGGCAACCTGTTACAATAATTATGCATTGATATATATACTGGCTATTGGGGGGAATTTTCATCCACACTTGTCTGTACTTCCCTTCTGAGTTTTAACCTTGTATCAATTAGTGTATTGTATTTGTATGCATATATGTTTAATAAAGTTTTATATGAACATCACCGCTGGCGTGTTGTGCATTTATAGGAGTTCATTAATTTGTGGCCCTGCGGTGCACATATTGGCTGGTCACAGCCGCAGTTGGTGTATTATTATTGTCAGTCTGTAAAAGTGGCATACTACTTGGACAACATCGCTCCCAGCAGCGACCTGGGAGTCCAAGATGCATGCAGACATCCTGCCCATGCTGTTCCCGAACAGTTTCGGTGTTGTTTCCCTCAATTTCTGAACTTTTCATATGAACCAGGCAACCTCCCCTCTTCAGAGCAGGGGGTGCCTGGTATAATGCTCGTGTCCTCCCATTGACTTCCATTATACTCGGGTGCTCTGTAGAGCACCTGAACATCCCGATGTGTTCGGCCAAAGCACCCAAGCACTAAGGTACTCGATCATCACTAGTATCCGCCTGTAAACTGAAAATGCTGACAGGTTGACTCTTGTAAAAATGAACAAGGCCTGGATTGACCATGACTTCTCGACTCCACCATAGGAAAGCTGATGAACATAAAGGCATTTTAAATGTGTTTTTTATAATGTACTGAATACACTGTATTCCCATGCACCCCTTCCACCACAAACAAGGGTATATGGTTGAATCTTCCTTTTCTCATCCTCCTTGTCCTCTTCCATTATATCAACATGCTTATTCGTCGCATATAATGCATTCACAAATATGCCCTTCGCATATAATGTTTTACAGGGTAAGCTCATCTGTAGGCCTTCGTACATAATTTTTTAGAGAGTTAGATCACCAGCAGGCCCCCGCATATAATTTTTTAGAGGGTCAGCTCACCAGGAGGCCTTCACCTACAATCTTTTACAGGGTCAGCTCACCTAAAAGCCCTCCCATATAATTTTTTAGAGTGTCATCTCACCAGCAGGACCTCGCATATAATGTTTTACAGGGTCAGATCACCAGCATGCCCTCGCATATAATTTTTTAGAGGGTCAGCTTACCAGCAGGCCTTCACTAGCGATGGCCCGAATAGTTCGCCGGCGAATAGTTCCCGGCGAACATAGCTTGTTTGCGTTCGTCGCGGCGGGCGAACATATGCGATGTTCGGTCCGCCCCCTATACATCATCATTGAGTAAACTTTGACCCTGTACCTCACAGTCAGCAGACACATTCCAGCCAATCAGCCGCAGACCTTCCCTCCCAGACCCTCCCACCTCCTGGACAGCATCCATTTTAGATTCATTCGGAATCTGCATTCTCAGTGAGAGGAGGGACAGTGCTGCTGCTGCTGATTCAATAGGGAAAGCGTTAGCTAGGGCAGTGTTCTGCTGTAAGGACAGCGTCCTGACAGCACCCCAAAAAGCCCTTTTCAGGGCTGGTACATCAGTCTGCTTTTTTTTATTTTTATATATATATATATATATATATATATATATAGTGCAGTTGCCTGCCCGTGTGTGAGAGGCTGCAGGTTCAGTCACAGACAGTACTGTGTGCACACCATTCATACAGGGTGTGACAGAAAATACCTCACAGATAAAAAAAAAATCTATTTAATCTTTTTCTGTGATTTGCAAGCCCCTGTGTGTCAGGCCCACACAGACTGTATTGTGGCCACTGGCTAGGCCTCCACTTATAGCGTTACAGGGTGTCACTCACTCAAATACCTTTCAGATAAAAAAAATTCTATTTAATATTTTTCTGTGATATAATCACATTTGCAAGCCAGTGTGTGTCAGGCTCACACAGACTGTATTGTGGCCTCTGGCTAGTGGCTAGGCCTCCACTTATACGGTTACAGGGTGTCATTCACTCACAAATACCTTGCAGATAAAAAAAAATTCTATTTAATATTTTTCTGCGATCTAATCACATTTGCAAGCCAGTGTGTGTCAGGCCCACGCAGACTGTATTGTGGCCACTGGCTAGTGGCTAGGCCTCCACTTATACCGTTACAGGGTGTCACTCACAAATACCTTGCAGATAAAAAAAAATTATATTTAATCTTTTTCTGTGATATAATCACAGTTGCAAGCCAGTGGGTGTCAGGCTCACACAAACTGTATTCAGACATCCCAACCTGCAAAAACTCATTTCAGGGAGGTGCACTTCTCATTTCAGGGAGGTTTTCTTTTTTTTTTTTTCACAAACTTTTTATTACATTTTCCAAACATATGCAGTATCTGCGCACTGTGCTCTATCGTGTGGAGGACTGGGCTCATTACCCTGCCCCAAATTATCATATTTATGTATATGATTAAAGCATCCAGGGGGATGAATTTAACACTGGGGTAAATTATATAATTAAAATGGAGGGTTAAATGTGTAAATGTATTTAAAAAAAATACATCTCTCTCAATAGTTATATAGCTACTGAATGAGACAGAAGGAGGGATGCCTTTAACATACAGTATATATCTCCTTGAGAAGCCAATTTGACACTAAAGGGTTAATTCAACCTGTAATCTAAACTCTGTCCTGTCACTTCTCTTTCTGCTCTGCTATCTGACTGAGATAAACCTTTCCGGGAGATATTGTTTCACATGCGGGTGTCAGGGAGCTGTTATCTAATAGCGGGAGACTCCCTGAACCTCCGGGAGAGTTGAGATCCCTGCTGTATTGTGGCCACTGGCTAGTGGCTAGGCCTCCACTTATACCGTTACAGGGTGTCACTTACTCACAAATACCTCGCAGATAAATAAAAATTCTATTTAATATTTTTCTGTGATATAATCACATTAGCAAGCCCGTGAGTGTCAGGCCCACACAGACTGTATTGTGGCCACTAGCTAGTGGCTAGGCCTCCACTTATACCGTTACAGGGTGTCACTCACTCACAAATACCTTGCAGATAAATAAAAATTCTATTTAATATTTTTCTGTGATCTAATCACATTTGCAAGCCAGTGTGTGTCAGGCCCACACAGACTGTATTGTGGCCGCTGGCCACTGGCTAGGCCTCCACTCATACCGTTACAGGGTGTCACTCACTCACAAATACCTCGCAGATAAATAAAAATTATATTTAATATTTTTCTGTGATATAATCACATTTGCAAGCCCATGTGTGTCAGGCCCACACAGACTGTATTGTGGCCACTGGCTAGGCCTCCACTTATACCGTTACAGGGTGTCACTCACTCACAAATACCTCGCAGATAAATAAAAATTATATTTAATCTTTTCTGTGATATAATCACAGTTGCAAGCCAGTGTGTGTCAGGCCCACACAGACTGTACTGTGCCCACTGCCCACCACTTATATAGGGTGGCACAGTACCTTGCACGCATAGTAAAACTTATCTAATAAAAAATGACAGGCAGAGGCAGGCCACGCCGCAGGGGCAGTCGTGTTCGTGGTGCTGTGATTTCCACTGGCCCTGGAATAATGCCCAGTGTTCAGAGGCCATGTTCAGAGGCCAAGAAAATTGTTGACTGGCTTACACAGGACACTCAATCTTCAACAGCTTCCGCTAAGAACCTTGACGCACCATCCTCCTCCAGCTCAGCTTTGGTCACCTGCTCTCAAGTTACCACTCTCCCGCCCGCCGCCACCACCACCACTACCACCACAGCCACCACAGCCGCTTCACTTGATCCCTCAGAGGAGTTATTTACACATCAGTTGGATAAAATTAGTGATGCGCAACCATTATTGCCAGAGGATGGAGATAACAGGGATATGTCTCAGTCAGGCAGCATTACACACATGGACGTACAGTGTGATGATGATGATGATGTTGTACCCGCTGCTGCTTCCTTTGCTGAGGTGTCAGATACAAGTGAAGTGGTTGATGATGACGATGTGTCCGTGGATGCCACGTGGGTGCCTGCTCGAAGAGAAGAAGAAGAGGGGGAAAGTTCAGAAGGGGAGACAGAGAGAAGGAGGAGACGAGTTGGAAGCAGGGGGAGGTCGTCGCAAGGAGCTAGTGGCACAGTCAGACAGCATGTATCGGCACCCGGGGTCAGCCAGACAGCACGCCAATCAACACATGCTGTTGCCACCACCAGAATGCCGTCATTGCAAAGCTCAGCAGTGTGGCATTTTTTTTGTGTGTTTGCCTCTCACAGCAGTGATGCCATTTGCAACCTGTGCCAAAAGAAACTGAGTCGTGGGAAATCCAACACCCACCTAGGTACAACTGCTTTGCGAAGGCACATGATCGCACATCACAAACGCCTATGGGATCAACACATGATGACGAGTAGAAGCAGCACACAAGCTCAAAGCCACCATCCTCCTCCTGGTCCAGCATCTTCAGCCACGTCAACCACTGCTGTCCTCCTTGCCCCCTCTCAACCACCCGCCACTCCGCCTCTCACCTTCAGCAGTTCCATCTCATCGGCCCAGTCAGGTGTCTGTAAAGGAAATGTTTGAGCGTAGGAAGCCAATGTCACAGAGTCACCCCCTTGCCCGGCGTCTGACAGCTGGCTTGACGGAACTCTTAGCCCACCAACTTTTACCATACCAGCTGGTGGAGTCTGAGGCCTTCAAAAAATTTGTTGCTATTGGGACACCACAGTGGAAGGCACCTGGACAATTTTTTTAAAAAAAAAAGGCAATGCCAAACCTCTACTCAGTGATTGAAAAGGAAGTCATGCATCTCTGACATACAGTGTTGGGGCAAGGGTCCATCTGACCACTGATACCTGGTCGGCAAAGCACGGTCAGGGCAGGTATATCACCTACACTGTGCATTGGGTCAACCTGCTGATGGCTGACACTCATGGAATGTGTGGCTCTGCAGCGGAGTTGGTGACACCGCCATGACTTGCAGGAAGGCCTACTGCCACCTCCTCTACTCCTCCTACTCCATCCTCCTCTATAACCTCCTCGGCTGAGTCCTCTTCTGCTGCGGTGTCTGGCTGCACATCAACTGAATCCCCCCAGCTCCCCAGGGGCTATTCCACATCCCGGATACGACAGTGTCACGCTGTCTTGGGGTTGACTTGCCTGAAAGCAGAGAGCCACACCGGACCAGCACTCCTGTCCGCCCTGAACGCACAGGTGGATCAGTGGCTGACCCTGCACCAACTGGAGATCAGCAAAGTGGTGTGTGACAATGGAAGCAATTTGTTGGCTGCAAATTTGGGCAAGTTGTCACATGTGCCGTGCATGGCACATGTGTTGAATCTCATCGTACAACGCTTTGTGTCTAAGTACCCAGGCTTACAGGACGTCTTCAAGCAGGCCAGGAAGGTGTGTGGCCATTTCAGGCGTTCCTACACGGCCATGGCGCACTTTTCAGACATTCAGCGCCGAAACAACATGCCAGTGAGGCGCTTGATTTGTGACAGCCCGACACGTTGGAGTTCAACACTCCTAATGTTCGACCGCCTGCTCCAACAAGAAAAATCCGTCAACGAGTATTTGTATGACCGGGGTGCTAGGACAGCCTCTGCGGAGCTGGGAATTTTTTTTCCACGTTACTGGACGCTCATGCGCAATGCCTGTAGCGTGCCCTGGGAAGAGTGCTGTTTCAGGCTGTAGATGAGCGTGAAAAGGAAGAGTTGTGGTCACCATCACCACCAGAAACAGCCTTGTCATCATCGATTGCCGGACCTGCGGCAACGCTGCAAGAGGAGTATGAGGAAGAGGAGTCAGAGGAGGAATGTGGCTTTGAGGAGGAGGAAGACCAACCACAGCAGGCATCCCAGGGTGCTCGTTGTTGTCACCTATCTGGGACCCGTGGTGTTGTACGTGGCTGGAGTGAAGAACAGACCGTCAATGACATCAGTGAGGACTAGGAACGGGAAATGAGTAGCTCGGCATCCAACCTTGTGCAAATGGGGTCTTTCATGCTGTCATGTCTGTTGAGGGACCCTCGTATAAAAAGGATGAACGAGAACGACCTGTACTGGGTGGCCACGCTACCAGACCCCTGGTATAAGCAGAAAGTGGCGGAAATGTTACCAACTTACCGAAAGTCAGAAAGGATGCTGCAGTTCAAAACAAAACTAAAAAATATGCTTTACACAGCTTATAAGGGGGATGTCATAGCACAACGGGAATCTAACAGGGGAAGAGGTGAAAGTAATCCTCCTCCTACCACGACCACGGCGGCAAGGACAGGACGCTTTACAGATGTGTTGTTGATGGAGGACATGCAGAGCTTTTTCAGTCCTACACATCGCCACAGCCCTTCGGAATCCAGCCTTAGAGAACGACTCGACCGACAGGTAGCAGACTACCTCGCCTTAACTGCAGATATCGACACTCTGAGGAGCGATGAACCCCTTGACTACTGGGTGTGCAAGCTTGACCTGGGCCTGAGCTATCCCAGTTTGCGATAGAACTTCTGGCCTGCCCCGCTTCAAGTGTCCTGTCAGAAAGGCCCTTCTGTGCAGCAGGAGGCATTGTCACTGACAAAAGAAGTCGCTTCGGTCAAAAAAGTGTTGGATTACCTCACCTTCATTAAGATGAATGAGGCATGGATCCCGAAGGGACTGACAGTGAGGGATACGTTTGACTAAAAAAAGGCCTGATGACATGCCTTGGCCTCAAAATGGTCCCCACGCTGCTGTATTTAATGTCTGCATACCGGATGATTTTTGTGAATTCTCCGCCACCAACTAGAGTTCAAGCCGCAATGTTTTAGTCACCTTTCTGCCTTGAAAACATACATTTTTCCGGCCGCTGCTACAACAGCGGCTGCAACAATAACATTATTTTTCAGGCATGTGTACATGCCTAATTTTTCTGGCCTCTGGTGCTGCACTGTGGCTGCAAAAACAAAACTCCAAAAAAAGGCACATACAAGTGTCAATTCCCCTTCGTGATCGTTACCTTGTTGTGGTGAAGGGGCTTGCGTATCACAATGAAGCGATCATCACCTCAATGAGTGTGTTGGCAATGTTGCCACACTCCAGATGATAAGGCCGTTGCTTCATTATGATCAGACCAAAAGCGATAGGCTGGATAATTTTTCATAGAAAAAACTAAAAAAAAATTTTTTTTTTTTAAGTTGTATGGTTGGGTTTTTAATACATAAATAAAAAATCATAATAAAGTCTCTTAATAGTTTATTAGAAATAATGCAGACAATTTAAAAAATCCCCATCAATTCCAATACAAAGCAAGTACAAAGCTCAGAACTAAATTATTCCAGGATGTCGTAATGGTTCGTTAATTCGACAATGGTTAATCAATTCGACACACGTCCCCGGATAGGGGACGTAACAGGGATTAAACTGATAGTAATAGTACTAGTTAAGACACCACTCAAATAGGGTGTCACAGCACATTGCTCTGTGCACGCGCAGTGCCCCAACTTGGGAGTAAGAGGACCGACCAAGCTGCTTTTTCCATCTCCCGGTTCCTAAAATCAATTCAGTTTGGTGTATCAGAGTTTGGTCTGTCACTGTGAAGGCAGTCAAAGGTACCCGGCCTAATTTTTTTTTTCACAAAAGGCAATCCCACCCTGATATGGGACGTAACAGGCATAAAACTGATGAGAATAGTACTACAGAAAGTAACAGGGATTAAACTGATGAGAATAGTACTACAGAAAATAGCACTCATATCGGGTGTTACAGTAAATTGCACGGTGCAGACAAAGTGACCGTGGCGTGGATTCAAACAAACGGGAGGGAGACAGCGTTTTTTTTAACCATCTCCCCGTTTGAAAAATCTATTTAATAAATGGACACCAGATTGGGGACGTAACAGGGATTAAACTGATGAGAAGAGAGAACTACAGAAAATACCACTCATATCGGGTGGGACAGTAAATTGCACGTCACAGACGCAGTGACTGTGGCGTGGATTCAAACAAAGGGGAGGGAGCCAGCGTTTTTTTTAACCATCTCCCCGTTCGAAAAATCTATTCAATTCACCTTTCTGGGACCCTTGGTGTTGTACGTGGCTGGGTGGTGGAAGAAACCTTCAATGACATCAACGGGACATGGCTAGCTTGGTATCCAAGCTTGTACAAATGGGGAGTTTGCGGTTGGGCAAATGGACTGTTTGCGGTTGTTTGCGGTGCATTAAAAGGGGAGTTTGGTCTGTCAATGTCTGTGAAGCGGGCGTAACCCTTACACTACCTGATCGATATACAAACTGGATGTTTTAAACCACGTTGTTAAAAAAAAAATTGTATTGTTAGGTGATTTATGCCCTTTATGGATTAAAATCCAACTCTGCGTCAACTATGTAATTTTCCATGGGAGTTTTGCCATGGATCCCCCTCCGGCATGCCACAGTACAGGTGTTAGTCCCCTTGAAACAATTTTTTCATAACTACTGTGGCTAGAAAGAGTCCCTGTGGGTTTTAAAATTCGCCTGCTTATTGAAGTCTATGGCGGTTCGTCCGGTTCGCGAACATTTTCAGAAATTCGTGTTCGCCGTTCGCGAACGGAAAATTTTATGTTCGCGACATCTCTAGCCTTCACCTACAATCTTTTACAGGGTTAGCTCACCTGAAGGCTCTCGCATATAATTTTTTTGAGTCAGCTCACCAGCATGTCCTCACCTACAATTGTTTTCAGGGTCAGCTCACCTGCAGGCCCACGTATATAATGTTTTACAGGGTCAGCTCACCTGCAGGCCCTCGCATATAATTTTTTAGAGGGTCAGCTCACCTGCAGACCCTCACCTACAAGTCCAGTCTCACTATCCAAGAGTCTGGTCATCACAATCCTCACCACTGGGGGTCGAATAGCTAGTTTTTATGGAGGAGTCTCGTTTATTTTCGGAATTAACCAGACAAATCGCTCCACCAACTAAGAACGTCCATGCACCACCACCCACAGAATTGAGAAAGAGCTATCAATCTGTCAATCCTTCTCATGTCCGGGCCGGTTGAGGTTTCCCGTGTTGAGTCAAATTAAGCCGCATGCTCCACTCCTGGTGGTGCCCTTCCGTCAATTCCTTTAACCGCTTTACGTCCGCCCATAGGATATAAACGTCCTATGGGTGGACGTCTATTTCTGAAAGCACGTTTTAGAACGTCCTTTCAGAAATAGCAGCTGCACGCTAATCGTGCAGCTGCTGATCGGGTTGCCTGCTGTCAGTGACAGCAGGGCAACCCTAAGACAAGGCAGGGACAGTGCCCAGGTGTCCCTGCCTTCCGGATCGCTGCAGACACAGCGCTCGCCGAGCGCTGTGTCTGCAGAGAAGGAAGCGCTATGCGCTTCCTGTTCCGGCCCGGCGGTCATGTGACCGCCGTGACCGGAGTGTGCAGGAGCTGTGTGAGGTCTCTCAGAGACCTCGATCAGCCCTGCACTGAGGCTGTACAGCACAGTATTATGCTGTACAGCCTCTCTAGGGGTGCATTTGTCCTGTAACTGGGGCTACTATGTCAGCCCAAGTTACAGGAGAAATCAACAGTGAAAAAAAAAAAAAAAAGTGAAGCAAATGTCCCCCAGAGGTTTTGTATGACCTTATGGGGGACGAAAAGTGTAAAATAAAAAAAAATAAAAATAAAAGGTTGAAAAAAAAAAATAAATAAAAAAAAATAAATGTTTCACATGTAAAAAAAAAAAGTCCCCAAGTAAGGAATGAAAAAAAAAAGTTAAAAATAGAAAAAAAAAAAAAGTATACATATTAGGTATTGCCGCGTCCGTAAAAATCAGCTCTATAAAAATATCACATAACCTAACCCCTCGAGTGAACACCGTAAAAAAAAATAAAAAACTGTGTCAAAACAAGCAATTTTTGTCACCTTGCATCACAAAAGGTGCAACACCAAGTGATCAAAAAACGCGTATGTCCCACAAAATAGTATCAATAAAACCGTCACCTCATCCCGCAAAAAATTAGCCCTTACATAAGAAAATCTCTCAAAAAATAAAAAAACTATAGCTCTTAGAACATGGAGACACTAAAACATCATTTTTTTGGTTTCAAAAATGCTATTATTGTGTTAAAGTGAAACAAATAAAAAAAGTATACATATTAGGTATTGCTGCGTCCGTAAAAACCAGCTCTATAAAAATATCACTTGACCTAACCGCTCGGGTGAACACCGTAAAAAAAAAAAAAAAAAAACTGTGTCGAAACAAGCAATTTTTGTCACCTTGCATCACAAAAGGTGCAACACCAAGTGATCAAAAATGCGTATGTCCCACAAAATAGTACCAATAAAACCGTCACCTCATCCGGCAAAAAATGAGCCCCTACATAAGAAAATCTCTCAAAAAATAAAAAA
The DNA here is from genome assembly GCF_905171765.1 of Bufo bufo. NCBI lineage: Eukaryota > Metazoa > Chordata > Amphibia > Anura > Bufonidae > Bufo > Bufo bufo. The sequence continues at coordinate 518,149,283 of NC_053391.1, read as the reverse complement.
ACTATAGCTCTCAGAACATGGACACATTAAAACATAATTTTTTTATTTCAAAAATGCTATTATTGTGTAAAACTTTAATAAATGAGAAAAAGTATACATATTAGGTATCGCCACGTCCGTAACAATCTGCTCTATAAAAATGTCCCTTGACTGAACCCCTCAGGTGAACGCTGTAAAAATAAATAAATAGAAACTGTGCTAAAACAACCAATTTTTTGGTCACCTTGCCCCATAAAGTGTTATAATGAATGATCAAAAAATCATATGTACCCAAAAATAGTACTAATAAAACTGGCACCTTATCCCCTAGTTTCCAAAATGGGGTCACTTCTTGGGAGTTTCTACTGTAAGGGTGCATCAGGGGGCTTTAAAAGGGACATGGCATCTAAAAACCATGTGGAGTTCCTTTTCTTCTGCGCCCTGCCGTGTGCCCATACAGCAGTTTATGACCTCATGTGGGGTGTTTCTGTAAACCGCAGAATCTGGGTAATAAATATTGAGTTTTTGTTTGGCTGTTAACCATCGATGTGTTAAAGAAAAAAATTGATTAAAATGGAAAATTGGCAAAAAAGTGAAATTTAAAAATTTGATCTCCATTTTCCTTTAATTCTTGTGGAACGCCTAAAGGGTTAACAAAGTTTGTAAAATCGGTTTTAAATACCTTGAGGGGTGTAGTTTCTACAATGGGGTCATTTATGGGGGTATCCACTATGTAGGCTCCACAAAGTGACTTCAGACCTGAACTGGTCCTTAAAAAGTGGGTTTTGGCAATTTTCTTAAAAATTTGAAGAATTGCTTCTAAACTTCTAAGCCTTCTAACGTCCTAAAAAAATAAAATGACATTTCCAAAATGATGCCAACATAAAGTAGACATATGGGGAATGTTAAATAATAAATATTTTATGAGGTATCACTTTCTGTTTTAAAAGCAGAGAAATTGAAATTTAGAAAATTGCGAATTTTTCACATTTTTGGGTAAATTTGGGATTTTTTCATAATAAAGGTGAAATATTTTGATTCAAATTTATGACTATCATGAAGTACAATGTGTCACGAGAAAACAATCTCTGAATGACTTGGATAAATAAAGGCGTTCCAAAGTTATTACCACATAAAGTGAGATATGTCAGTTTTGCAAAATTTGGCCTGGTCAGGAAGGGGGCAAATGGCCCAGATGGCAGGTGGTTAAGTTTCAGCTGTGCAACCATACTCCTCCTGGAACCCAAAGACTTTGGTGTCCCGGAAGCTGCTTGGCAGGTCATGAGAATAACTGGCCGAATCGCCAGTAATCATCGTTTATGGTCGGAACTACGACAGTATCTGATCGTCTTCAAACCTTTCGTTTTTGATTAATGAAAACATTCTTGACAAATGCTTTCGCTTTGGTTCGTCTTGCGTCGGTCCAAGAATTTCACCTCTAGTGGTGCAATACGGATCCCCCCGGCTTTCCCTCTTAATCATGGCCCCAGTTCCAAAATACAACAAAATAGCACCAGAGTCCTATTCCATTATTCCTAGCTGAAGTATTCAGGTGACCCGGCCTGCTTTGAACACTTTAAAAAAATTTAATAGTCAGCTAAGCTTAAGGCATCTCCCATAATTTTTTAAATGGTCAGCTCAGCAGCAGGCCCTCAACCATAATGTTTTAGAGGGTCAGCTTAGCAGCAGGCCCTCACCTACAATCTTTTAGAGTGTCAGCTCACCAGCAGGCCCTCACCTACAATCTTTTACAGGGTCAGCTCACCTGCAGGCCCTCACCTAATTATACCTAATATGTAATTTGCGCGCATGCTGCCTTGCTTGGAAGTGGTAGCCATAGCTGTTTCTCAGGCTCCCTCTCCGGAATCAAACCCCAATTCCCCGTTACCCATGGTAACCGTGGTTTGTGCTGAAAATAACATCGAAAGTTGATAGGGCAGACATCCGAATGGATCGTCGCCGTCTCGGGGACGTGCGGTCGGCCCCAGGTGATCTAGAGTCACCATAGCGGCAGCAAGCCCTCGCCCATAATGTTTTAGATGGTCAGATCAGCAGGCCCTTGCTGCAAATGTTTTTGAGGGTCACCAGCAGGCCACCAATCATAATTTTTCAAGGCTGTGTAGGATGCCCTCCTTTATTTGTAACAAAGGGTGTATTGTAGTGCCGGTTCCTTGTAATTTTTGGCAGCCCCACATAGGCTTTGAGTGTAGGAGTCCCACTACATGAAAAATTGTACCACAATGTGAAAGAGGCCCTCCTTTATGTGATATACAGGTTGTATCGGAGTGCCTCTTCCTTGTAATTTTTGGCAGCACTTGCACTATATATAGAAGTAAATATACAGCAAATAATGTTTCCTAACAATTTTTACTCTAAAATCAATTTTATCTTTGGTTTTGTGCGTATTATCTTCAGTCTGTAAAAGTGGCGTACTACTCGGACAACATGGTTCCCAGCAGCAAACTGGGAGTCCAAGATGCATCCAGACATCCTCTCCATGCTGTTCCTGAACCATTTTGGTGGTGTTTCGATCAATTTCTGACCTTTTCCTATGAACCAGGCACCCTCTCCTCTTCAGAGCAGGGTGTGTCTGGTTTAATGCTCGGGTTCTCCCATTCACTTCAATTGTGCTAGGTTGCTCGGTAGAGCACCCGAGCATCCCGATGTGTTCAGCCCGAGCCCTCGAGCTCCCGAGCACTATGGTGCTTGATCAACACTACTCATTACCTATATTAATTGCATCTGTTTTAACTCGTTACCTGTATAAAAGTCACCTGTCCACACACTCAATTAATCACACTCCAAACTCTCCACCATGGCCAAGACTAAAGAGCTGTCTAAGGACACCAGGGACACAATTGTAGACATGCACAAGCCTGGAATGGGCTACAGGACAATAGGCAAGCAATTATTAGAAAATGGAAGAAACACAAGATGACTGTCAATCTTTCTCGGTCTGGAGCTCCATGCAAGATCGCGCCTCATGGGGTAAGTATGATTCTGAGAAAGGTCAGGACAGTAGGACCTGGTCAATGACTGTCACGGTTCCTCAGGTGACTGATGTCAGGAAATCAAGGAGATTGGCTTAGCGTGGAGGAATTTAACAGAATCCTTGGCTTCTCTTGACTAAGTGTTGATAGGTTTAATGACCACTTCCCTTTTTTCAGCTGTTACTCAGTGGTCATCTTTTCTACCCTTTATAGTCTCACCCCACCCTTCTCCCTATGCGGTTGATAGCTTCCTTTGGGTTTGGCTGAGCTGGTGTGAGATCATCTCTGGTTTTCCTGTTCTTCAATCTCTAAAGAAGTTAAGTGTTGTGTTTGTTTGTATTTGTTATATTCCCTGTTGTTGTATCTGGGCCTGAGACAGAGACTTCCATTCGTCCATCTGGGGAGGAATGGGTTGTCTCTGGTCCTATTCTTATTCCAGGGCCTTATAGGGAAATCATGGCCTAGGTATCCTGCTTATGAATATTCCTACCTTCAAGGTCTATTCATATTGATAGGTAGTCATGGCCAGGATTAGGGTTGTCTAGGAGGTGACCTGTTTCTTCCCTAGTTTCCAGGCCCAGTTACTGTTCCCCTTCCCTCCTGTGTTCAGTGTGGAGTTTTCCCTCCACACGTATCGTGACATTATCAACCGCCACAAAAGCCACCATTTCGTTCAGGTCAGTGCAGCTATAGATCCTTTGTCTGTACTGGTCGAAGAGCTGCAGGGACTGTCTTTGGAGGTAGCTGACCTCCGCGCGACAGTCTTACGGATTCAGAAACCACAGGTGGTTGGTTACGATGGTGGGTACAAGGCCTGCCTTGAACCTAAGGTTGCCCTCCCGGACAGATTTTCTGGAGGTAGTGACAATTTCATTCAGTTCAGGGAATCGTGTAAATTGTACTTTAAACTGTGTCCATACTCTTCTGGGGATGAGTGTCAACGTGTGGGTATGATCATTTCTTTGCTTAAGGATGATGCACAGTCTTGGGCTTTTTCTCTGCGGACCTGATCACCGTCCCTCCACTCGGTAGATGAATGTTTTAGAGCCTTGGGTCTTATTTATAATGACCCGGATTGGATCTCTCAGGCTGAGACCAAGTTACGTGGTTTACGGCAGGGAGAACGCTCCGCAGAGATCTATGGTTCTGAATTTAGGAGATGGGCTACAGATATGGAGTGGAATGATCCTGCTCTCCGTAACCAGTTCTGTCAGGGTCTATCTGAGAGGCTGCAGGACGCGTTGGCCTTTCATGAAAAACCTGAGTCATTGGAAGCAGCCATGTTCCATGCTGTACATCTGAATAGACGCCTGAGGGGGAGATCTAAGGGTCCTCATCCTTAGGACATACTGTCAAATAAGGCGGTGGCTTCCTTTGACACTTATGTTAAAGAGACACCTGTCGTTACGCCTTGTGAGGAGCCTATGCAGTTGGGGGGAGCTACTCCTGGGACTGCTGGTAAGCGCTCTGGTCATATGAAGGGAGTCTGTTTTTGTTGTGGAAAGAAGGGACATTTTGTGAATATTTTTCTGTATATTCAGCGTCAAGGTGTAAAAAAACAAAACAAAACGCTTAATCCCCAAATTACTATTGGTGGTGTGGGTGGGGAGCAAGAAAACTTACTTTTGTCATTTACTGGTAGTACCGATTTCTCCTGTCTGCTGAGGTGGCGCTAGAGTCCAAAACTGTGGAAATCAAGGTATTTATCGACAGTGGGGCTGGGGTTAACCTGATTGATGGACAGTTTGTTTGTATTCATGGGTTGACTACTAGTGCGCTAGAGAGAATTATTTCTGTCTTTGCAATTGATTCTGCACCTCTTACCCAAAAATGCCTGTCGGAGGTGGTAAATGACATCCATTTAAGAGTGGGTGATTTCCATCGGAATCTGTCTCGTGTTTTATTTGGAGGGTCTGCCTGCGTTGGGTTTACCATTGTTAGGCAAACATAACCCTACCATCGACTGGCAAGCGAGACAGATTCTCATTTGGAGTGATTTTTGCACGGACAACTGTCTTAATGCGTCTTTCTCTGTGGTCACCACTAAAACTGTACCCTATTTCATTTCTGAATTTTCTGATGTGTTTTCCGAGAGTGGTAACCAGGAGTTACCCCCGCATCGGGACTATTATTGTCCCGTCAATCTTATTCCTGGAGCTAAACTGCCCAAATCTCGGTTGTATAATCTTTCGGAGCCTGAAAGAAAGGCTATGCGAGAGTATATCACTGAGAGCTTGGCAAAGGGTCATATCAGACAATCCAAATCCCCAGTCGCTGCTGGGTTGCTCTTTGTAGAAAAAAAGAAAAGATGGTACCCTTAGACCATGTCTGGACTTCCGTGAGCTCAACCGTATTTCCGTCCGTGATTTTTACCCCTTCCTTTGATTCCGGATTTGTTTAGTCAGAGGGGGGAGGGGTGATTCTAAAGATCCTAGTCCTATTTTGTCTGAAGTGGTAGTCATATCTGCCCTATATCCTGATCTTGAGGCTAAGGTGTTGGAGGCCCAAGAGGATGCTCCGAACTCTTGTCCTTTCTTTGTTCCTTCAGATTTACGTCATAAGGTATTTGAGGAACATCACTGTACTGTCTTGGCTGGACACCCTGGGAGTAGATCCACTGCCTATCTCATCTCGCACAGATTTTGGTGGCCGGGGCTGCGTAAGTGTGTTGAGGACTATGTGTCAGCCTGTTGCACCTGTGCTTGTGCTAATGTGACACATACTCGGCTTTCTGGATCTCTAAAGGGTCATCACTTCTACCCTTTATAGTCTCACCCCACCGTTCTGACTATGCAGTTGATAGCTTCATTTGGGTTTGCCTGATTTGGTGTGAGATGCTCTCTGGTGTTCCTTTTCTTCAATCTCTACAGAAGTTAAGTGTTGTGTTTGTATTTGTTATATTCCCTGTTGTTGTATCTGGGCCTGAGACAGAGACTTCCATTCGTCCATCTTTGGAAGAATGGGTTGTCTCTGTTCCTATACTTATTCCAGGGCCTTATACTGAAATCTGGGCCTAGGTATCCTGTTTATGAATATTCCTACCTTCAAGATCTATTCATATTGATAGGTAGTCATGGCCAGGATTAGGGTTGTCTAGGAGGTGACCTGTTTCTTCCCTAGTTTCCAAGCCCAGTTACTGTTCCCCTTCCCTCCTGTGTTCAGTGTGGAGTTTTCCCCCCACACTGATTGTGACAATGACCTGAAGAAAGTTGGGACCACATTCTCAAGATTCCAAGTAGTAATACACTACGCTGTCATGGATTAAATTCCTGCAGGACAAGTTGAAAACGTGCCGCGGCCCCTCCCACCTCCCTCCCCTTACCTGGCTCGATCTCGGCGATGTGAGTGCTGCGAACGCCGGCTTCCCCGCTGACCTCTTGATGTCACCCCATCTGCGGTCCCGCTGCCTTGTGTCTACGTGCGGTGTGTGGACGTCCTTCCGCTGCCTGGCGTCTGCTCCATTGTACCTGCTTTGCCTCTGTGCCTGCCCGGTGTTCTCCTGCAGCGCGGCTACCTGCTGATCCAGCTGATCTAGCCTGTTTCTCCAGCAGTTCCAGCCTCAGTCCTGTCTTGGTGTTTTCCCCTTCATTCTGATCGCAATTCCACCTGACTGGTAAGAGGATGTGTATGGGGGTGTGCTGATTTTTTGAGTTGGACTTTTGATACAAGGGAAAGGCTGGCAGTTTTAACATACTGGAATTAGGAGGCTGGCGGGAATGGATTGATAGATGTCTGCGCCTGAATCCAGAGGCGCTACAGATATTCGGGCATCTGTATCCTGCGCTGTATGGTCCTGGACAGGGAGGCGGCGATTATTTGTCTGGGAGAGTTGTCGCTCCCCCCTCATTGGCACACATTGGCACAAGAAACCAGCGTATTTACAGGGGTATCGTCCCTCCCAAAGAACTCTTGAACTCTTGACGTTCTGAACAAACTAACTGTATGGAGCAGGTGAATAATTCCCTGGTGAATGAGACTTTTTCCTAAAATGTGAAGCACACCGGAGATATACAGAACAGCGGGACTGTTACTGGAGTGGTATTTGACTTATCCGTGTTGCGCAGTGAGGTTGCCTCTTTTGGTGTATAGAGGCGCACATATTTGGTGTAGTCTCTTTTTTTTTTTTTTTCTGCTGTTGGGGGGCTCTAGACTGGGCTGCAACCCTGTGGAACTGTAGCTGATTGGAGAGCGAGCACTCTGAAGGACTACCCTAAAGCACTAACATATCAGAAAACTCCTAAAATACTAATATCCTGTAAATGTTATAGGCTGTTTTCTGGTTGTTTGGGGAACTTTTCACCTAGCAAAGCCAAAAATTAACTGCAGACCATTAGTGCTGAGTGGAAATGTCCCGCGGTTTAAACTGTGTACTTATCTGAAGTGTTTGCTTCTCTCTGCATTCCTCTTTGTGTCCCTGTTTCCCTCCTAGCTTTTTCTTCTTTTTTTTTTTTTTTTCATCTTACCCCCCTCTCTTTTATACACACAAGGTCGCTTCCGGATAATATAATGTCACCAAAGGTATGAAACTGGAAATCTTAGGAGTAGCCCAATCTCAAAGATGGACAAATTTCTGAAATCACCACAATATAAGACCAGAACAAATCAGAAGAGTAATAGAGAAAACAAAACTGATCTAATAGACTCACAAAATTTAGTGGAAGCAGCAGAAGTGAGTGACAGAGTAGAGGGGAAAAGTGATAAGAATGTTCTAATGGAGGAGAAAATAGAAGTAATGGACAAGAAACTGACAGATATCCTTAGTGCTGTGCAGCTGTTGAGTGTATCACTGGGAGAACTGTCAGTTAAGATATCTACAATACAAGAAGATTTGTCTTTGATTAAGGACGAGATGAACAAAGTCCATGAGAAAGTAAAGGATTTACAGGTGTTTTCAAGGAAATTAAAGGGGGAGGTGGATGGGATTAAAAAGAGAGTGGAGGGTATAGAAACTGAAAAGAAAGCACTACAGGAAAGAGTAACGGAAATGGAGGATAGATCCCGCAGAGCGAACATACGCTTGGTTGAGTTTCCTGAAGGGGCTGAAAATGAAGACCCAAGCGGGTTTGTTCAGAAATGGCTTTTAGAAGTGGTTGGTGTGAATCAATTTTCGGAGTGGTTTTCAGTGGAGAGAGCCCACAGGATACCAAATAAACAGCCACCGGCTGGGAGCCCGCCAAGAGCAATCTTGGTTAAAATGATGAATGCCCGGGATAGAGACATTATTATGAAAAATAAAAGAAATCTCTCGCCTCTAAAATACAATGTTAGGGAAATATAAATTTACCCGGATTACTCGAGAATTTAGGGAAGTCAAGAAGAGAATGGCGGCAACCAAGATTAAATACTCCTTATTCTACCCTACTAAACTGAGAGTGATTTATCAGGAACAAGTGCATTTCTTTACTCACCCTAAAGAGGTGCAAGAATGGTTGGATGATTTGGAGTTAGGTTCCTGAATGAGCAAATATATTATTGATGGAGTGAGTATAAAGGGGGCCGGGTGGGGTGAAGGTTAAGAGGTTGGGGAACTGTTTGGCCAGAATAGGGGGGAGGGGTAATTGGGTGGTGGGATGGATTGGGTGGGTGGATGGGGTCTCGGTGGTCGCTGTGGGGTGCTCTCTCTCTCTCCCCCCTCCTCGACCCGCCTCTGTGGTTGGTCCTAGGGGCTGTGCGGGGATACACGAAAGTACATGAATAGAATACTAGAATGGAATATCCGTGGAATGGCTGAGAGAGCCAAGCGGGTGGTCATATTTGATGTAGTTGCGAGACATCTTCCTGCAATAGTATGCCTTATAGAAACACATCTTATAGATGAGAACATTAATAAAGTAAAAAGGAAATGGGCCAAATATGACTACCACGCTTGTTGTTCGTCGTATTCCTGGGGTGTTAGTGTTTACGTGCATAGAAGTGTGGATTATATCCGAATAATCATAGAATTGATAAAGAAGGTAGATTTGTTTTCCTGCACTGTTATCTAAATGGTATTGTTTGTATATTGGCTTTGTGTATGTTCCTCCTCCCTTCTCGGTCAGTCATGTCAAACCTGGCAGACTTTATTGGGTCTAGAGCACGGTGTCCAGTTTTGGTAACTGGTGACTTTAATGATGTCATGGACTTGGAGGCAGATAGGAACTCTAAGGACCATGTTTATAAAGTAGATAAGGAAATATCAACACCGCTAAGAAGGGTCTCCTGGGAAATGGCATTGACAGATATTTGGCGATATTTATACGGGGGGAAAAAGTATTCTCTTGTTTCAGACGGGCAAATAATGTTATGTCCAGAATAGATTTAGCTTTAGCTAACCCTGATTTTTTGGAATGTGTAATCAAAATGAAATATGAAGTACATATGATATCCGATCACTCTCCAATAGTAGTTACGATAAAAACGGGGAACGTTAAAAAGAAAACAAGGAGCTTTAGACTAAACCCCCACTGGAATAAGTTGGTTAAAGATCAGGAAAATATAACAAGAGAGAAACATGAATTTTGGCTATTGAATGCTCCATCAGCACCTTTGCATATAGTGTGGGATTCTTTTAAAGCATTTTTGCGTGGAGTTTACATAGCTAAAATAAACTGGAAAAAAAAAGAATTTGTAGCAAAAGAAGTATCTCTTAAAAAAAAGGGTCCAGAACCTACAGGGAGACTTAGTTAACAACACAAATGTTACTGAGCAATCACATTTTGAAGAAGCTAGATTGGAGTATAAAAATTACCTAATTGAGAAAGCACAAAATAGTTTTTTTTTTTTACAGGAGCTAAATATTTCTCTCAAGCAGGGAAACCTGGAAATCTTTTGTCATCCTTGATCCAAAACCAAAAAAGTATTAACAGAATAAATAATATCAGATTGGGAAATGGAGAAATCACCACGTCTCCCGAGGAGATTGAGCGGGAGTTTGTAAAATATTATAAAATCTTATATACAAATAACAAAAACCAGCAGGGTAGAGATGTTGAAAAATTCCTGGAGGATATCAACCTCCCAAAATGAACAGAGCAGGAGTCTAAAATACTAAATCGACCTATAGAATTAAAAGAACTATCAGAGGCTGTTGGGACTAGTCAGGGAAATTCCTCCCCAGGTACAAACGGACTCCCGTTCGAAATCTATCGCCAATATGGGGACACAATTCTGCCAATGTTACTACAGGTTTTAAATAACACTTATCAGAAAGGTGATCTTCCGGTATCTTTATGCGAGGCAGTGATCACACTTATCCTAAAAAAGGGTAAAGATGAGAGAGAGATCGGTGCGTATCGCCTGATCTCCCTCTTAAATACAGATTATAAAAACTGCGCAAAAATACTCGCTAATAGACTAAAGGGAGTCATCGAAAGGTTAATTCATCCAGATCAGACCGGATTTATACCCAAGAGACTGGTACAATCTAGCATACGTAGAGCTTTTTTAAATATGCAGGCTGAACAGGGGGGCGGTTCCCGCTCCATCCTGTCGTTAGACGCCGAGAAAGCGTTTGACAGGGTGGAGTGGGAATATCTCTGGAAAGTAATGTATCGGATGAACCTGGGCAAATATTTTATTAGATGGGTCCAGATTTTATATAATCACCCCAAAGCCAAAATTAATATTAATGGAATATGGTCAGAGTAAATAGAGCTGTATAGAGGAACAAGACAGGGATGTCCCCTTTCCCCTTTATTGTTCGCTCTATTTATAGAACCATTGGCAGCCAAAATCAGAGCGGACGAGAGGATCTGTGGCTTTGGTATGAAGGGGCCCTCTGATAAGATAAGCATGTATGCAGACGACATATTGATTTTCTTGGAGAACCCAACATTACAGCTGTCTCATATTATAGAAGTAATAAATAAGTTTAGTGATATTTCCGGATATAAAGTTAACTGGACAAAATCAGTACTCTCACCGCTGGACCAGGAAAGACCATGGAATGCTTTAGGAATTAGGGTATTAAAAACCACAGAATCTATGGAATATCTGGGCATAAAGTTGAGCGCGAGTATTTTAGACTTTGTGAGATTGAATGTTACCCCCCTCTTGACCAGATGTAAAAGTAAAATCAGTGTTTGGCAGAAGTTATATAATGGGACAGACGGACAGAATTGCACCAATAAAGATGGTTTTGCTTCTCTGGCTAGCTGAGGAGGACGGAGGATTATCAGTCTCCTTCTTTCAGGGATATTATTTAGCCTCCCAAGTTCAGTGGATAAAGTCAGGGGTAAATAACATAAAAGAATATTTGGAAGGGGGTTTCATTGGGCCAAAATATAATATATTTAGCATATTGGAGACGGGATTTATTAAAAATAAATAAAAAGATAGAATAGAATATTGGGAATAAAAAGAATATTGGGATAAAAAGAATATTGGGAATCTCGAACACTTTGTATTTTTCACCTTTGTGGTGTAATAGCAATATTGTAGAATTTCAATCAATTACGGACTATAAATATTGGGAAAATCACGGTCTTGTTTATGTATCACAGCTAGTGAAGGATGGGATAATAAGAGCACTAATAGAATTATGCCCTGGAATAAATATAGATTTGATGAGTCAATATCGATATTATCAATTAAAACACACATTTGAAGCAACACAAAATAGGGAGTATTTTATCACCACATAACACAGATTTATAGACTTTTGTTATCAACACATAACAAGGGTGACAACTTCTCAAGTGTACAGGATAATAAAGAAGGGATCGGGGAAAATATTACAATTTAATAGTGAGGAAAAATGGGCAAAAGATATAGGATCAAACACAATAGAATGGGGCAATATATATAAAAATATTAAAAAGACAACGATTTCTAGCAACTTTAGGATTATTTATTTTAATATTATCCACCGAATTTATTTGACCCCAATACTGCTAAGTAAGATTTATAAAGAACGAGAATCAAGATGTTGGAAATGCAGAGAAGAGTTTGCTGAATACATCCATATGATATGGACCTGTCCAAGCATGCAATTGTACTGGCTAAAGGTCTATGGCTTTCTAAGTGCGGAGTCCTTAATATCTCTTTCATATAAATTGGAAGTGGCCGTCCTAGGTTGTTTTCCATTATTAATTAGGGAAAAAAAGGATTTGGATAAGAGGCCTCATGGCGGCAAAAGTTAATATCGCAAGAGAGTGGGGATCAAAAAGAGCACCTAATATTACGGAATGGAAGAGCCTATTGGCAAGGATTGAGAGGTATGAGGAATATGCGGTAGGCGCTGAATGAGTGCTGCAGCTGTCCAGGGGGGGTGGGGGGAGAGAGATTGGGACGACCTTTGGCGACTTTTACTGAGATGACCACCAAGGGGGTGGGAGGGGGGGTTTATGACAAGTATGGATAGATAGCGGCAGATCCGAGTTAATTGAAGTACTGAACGGAGAGTCTGTTTAATACTTTGGATAGTGTAAACTATGTATTTGCTCTGTATTTTATTTTCTGTTCAGTATGAGATATAATGTGACATTTCTGCTGTGTTGGCAGATCATGTATGAATGTACTCGGACTCAGCACTGTCAAATGTTATCTTAACTTTGTTTTATGAAGGAAAAAAAATGAATGAATAAAGGATAAAAAAAATCCTGCAGGACACGCAAGGTTCCCCTACTCACGCCAGCACTTGTCTAGACCCATTTGAAGTTCGCCAATGACCATCTGGATGATTCAGAGGCATGGGAGACAATCATGTGGTCAGATCATACCAAAATAGAACTTTTTGGTATCACCTACACTTGCCGTGTTTGAAGAAAGAAGAAGGATGAGTACAACCCCAAGAACATCTTCCCAACCATGAAGCATGGGGGTGGAAACATCATACTTCAGAGGAGTGGGCCAAAATCCCTGCTGCAGTGTGTGCAAACTTGATCAAGAACTACAGGAACTATGTCTGACCTCTGAAATTGCAAGCAAATGTTTCTGTACCAAATATTAACTTCTGTCTTTCTATTGTATCAAATACTTATTTCATGCAATAAAATGCAAAGTAATTATTTAAAAATCATATAATGTGATTTGCTGGATTTTTTTTTTAGATTCTGTATCTCTTAGTTGAAGTGTACCTACGATAAAAATTACAGATCTATCCATTCTTTGTAGGTAGGAAAAGTTGCAAAATCACCAGTGTATTAAATATCCCCCCCCCCATATATTGTTTCACAAATTGATGTAGGTAGTTGGCTTAATAACATAATGCATATTATTGTTGAATCTCTATTTTACAACTTCATTAAGGTAAACAACATTTTATTTAATCCTTTCTACCCCAGGCTAGTTTTCACCTTCCTGCCCAGGCCATATTTTGCAAATATGACATGTGTCACTTTATGTGGTATTAATTTTGGAACACTTTTACTTATCCAGGCCATTCTGAGATTCTTTTACTTATGACACATTGTACTTCATGACAGTTGTAATTTTGAGTCAATATATTTTTCGTTTATTAATAAAAAAAAGTCCCAAAACTTTTAAAAAATTCACAATTTTCTAAATTTGAATTTCTCTACTTTTAGGACAGATAGTAATCTTCCCTATGGATCTGCTTTATGTTGGCATAATTTTGTGAATGTCATTTCATTTTTTAGGATGTTAGAGGGCTTAGAAGTTTAGAAGCCATTTTAAAAATTTTCAACAATATTTCCAAAACCATTTTTTAAGCACCAATTCAGATATAAAGTGATTTTGAGGGGCTTACATAATGGAAAACACCCATAAATGACCCATTTTTAAAAACTACACCCCTCACATTATGCAAAACTGATGTTACAAACTTTGTTAACCATTTAGGTGTTCCACAAATTAAAGGAAAATGGAGGCGAAATTTCAAAATTTTATTTTTTATGCAGATTTTTCATGTTAATTTTTTTCTTGCAATATTGCAAGGGTTAACAGCAAACTAAACCTCAATATACATTACTCTGATTCTGCAGTTTACAGAAATACCCCATATGTGGTGGTTAACTGCTCTGTGGTCACGTTGCAGTGGTCAGAAGGAAATGATCGCCATATCGATTTTGGAGGCGGATTTTGTTAGAATGGTTTTTAAGACCACTTTGTATTTGAAGAGACCCTGACATACCATTTTGGAAACTACAGCCTTCAAAGAATATATTAAGGGGAGTACTGAGCATTTTGACCTCCTAAGCATTTTACGGAATTTGGAAACACTTGGCTGTGAAAAGGAAAAGTTTAATTTTTTCCAATAAAATGTTGCTTTAGCCCCAATTTTTTTTTATTTTCACAAGGGGTAACAGGAGAAAAAGCACCCCATAATTTGTTACCCATTTTCTCCTGAATATAGCAACACCCCATATGTGGTGGTAAACTGCTGTGGGGGCACATGGCAGGGCTCAGAAAGGAAGGAGCGCCATATGGCTTTTGTAGACTAGATTTTGATGGATTGGTTTATGGGCGCTACTGGTTTAATTTTTTTTTGTGATTTGGGGAATCATTTTTTGCAGGATGAGGTGAAATTTTCATTGGTACCATTTTAGGTTACATAAAACTTTTTGCTCGCTTGGTATTACACTTTTTGTGAGGAAAGGTGAAAAAAATGGTTTTGGCATAGTTTTTTTTAACTTTTTTTTACAGTATTCACCTGAGGGGGCATTTCATGTTTTATTTTTATAGAGCAGATTGTTACGGATGCGGCTATACCCAATGCATCAATTTTTTTATTTTTGTTAAGTTTTACACAGTAAATGCATTTTTGAACAGAATTAAATCTTGTTTTTCTGACTGCCCTATTTATTTTTTATTATTTGGACGATTGTCTTACTAGGTAGCATCTAATTTTTTGAGGGATGAGATGATGGTTTGATTGGTACCATTTTGAGGTACATACACCTTTTTGATCGCTTGGTATTACGCTTTTTGTGAGGGAAGGTGACCAAAAAATGGCTGTTTTGGAACAGTTTTTTTTTTTTTTTTTTTTTACTGCGTTCACCTGATTTTTAAAAAAAATGTATTACTTAATTATGGGAAAAGAATGTTTTTTTTCACTTGAAACTTTAATTTTTTTTATTATGCAAAACTTTATTTTAACTTTTTTCATTACTTTTTTCCACAACTTTTGGGTGTCTGATGCCCTGTACAATGCATTACAATACATCTGTGTTGTAATGCCTTGGCTGTAAGTGTATTTCACTGTGTAATACACTTACAGCCTTACTGCCTGTGAGATCCAGGGGGGCTGGATCTTACAGACTAACAGGGAATGCAGCCACAATGCCTAAGGAAGGCATCGGGCTGCCATCCCAGCTATTGGGTCCCTGTCACAGCAGCACGGGGACCTGATGGGGAGGGAACTCCTTGCCTCTACACACTCTGCACATGCCACGGTCAGCGCTGACCATGGTATAGTGAGGATTTATGCGCCGGCATCAGTGTTTTCACTGATGCCAGCGCATACAGTAGGGGTCCGGCTAACTGGAACAACCGGTCCCTGCAGCTGATCGGACGGGCGATGCTCCTGCTCCCGCGTAGTACTACGGTGCTGGTCCGGAAGTCACTTCCTGCAGTGCCGTACTATTACGCCGCTGTTCGGGAAGGGGTTAATGAACTTCTGCTTTTATAAAGATAAAAACATGCACACATTTTGATTTTATTCTATATTTTATAAATGGGGGCCAACATATTCAGTAGTAGTAATATTTTAGGCATTATCTCAAGATTGATTAGTTTGTTTTGTTCATATATTTGATGGACTAAAGTTTCAACAAGTTACAAGATAAAAATATACCATTTTCAAAGTCTTTTTAACTTTTTCTTTTGTCCCTTAATAAATTCATTTTAGAAAGCCTAAGATTAAAGTTTTTTCATGCTAATATTTCTTGTGTTTGAATGTCATAAGGAAGGTCAATTTACTTGACATATACAATAAATCATTCTATATCAATATGTTGCACCACTAGTCAATTGTTACCTTTGCTTCTGGGTCATATAATTACCATTTTAAATGAAAAAATGGAGACTTTATAAGGTCAATCTATTTTCCGGCTAAATCCTTAACCCTAAAGCCTTATTATTGATTCTGGCTAGTTAGTTACACACCACCAATGGAAATAGTGGTACACAACATACAAAGTAACTAATTTGATTAGACATAACTTCATATTTCTCTTTTGTTCTAATAAATACATAAAAGACTCAAATATGTAGTATAAAGTAACTGCAGGTGTTTATGGACCATTCATGTGTAGCTTATTTATATCTGTACCTTACTGGCAAATTAATGAATAAACATTCGGAGAGATGGATCTGGTATTTCAATGCATTTGTCAGACAGATCCAGAAACAAATTAGGATACAGTTTTCCGGATCCGGCAGGCAGTTCCGAACTGCTTGCCGGAACCAACAACGCTAGTGTGAAACTACCCTGAAAGTTTAAAGGTTAGCTATCTAAGATTTTCAAGAGTGCCTTTGAAAGCTGAATTAAAGGCAAATTTCGACATTCAGATGAGAAACTTGAAATAAGGATGCAGATTCATTTTTAGAGATGAGCAAAGTTTTGAAAAATTTGATTTGGACGATTTGCCAAACTTTGTCAAGAAATTCAATTTGTTCCAAATTAATTTGTCTCGAATCGCTATAAATCTGGTATACCCAGGTCCCTCTGCCAAATCATATTTATCCCACTTCGTGGCCTAATCTCAGCGTGAAGGCTTGGAACTTAGACAGCAGGGAGCAGGGAGAGTGCAGGGAGACTGTAGAGAGAGAGCAGGGAGAGTGTATTGCCTCGTGCATTATGTTATGGTGCACCTACATTCATAGTTAATCTGTTCTGTAGGTACTGTGCTGTCAGCATTACAGACAGTTGTAATTAATTGGCGTCTACATCACTGTTCACCACTGGACAATATAGGCCCCATAACAGAGTGGGTATGGGGCCAACAGAAGTGGCAGTATCAGGGACAATAGTGGCCCCATGACAGAGTGGGGAAGGGGGGCAACAGTAGTGGCATACAGCACAAGATAGTGGTAGATCACAGTAGTAGAAACATAGAAACATAGGATGTGTCGGCAGATAAGAACCATTTGGCCCATCTAGTCTGCCCAATATACTGAATACTATGAATAGCCCTTGGCTCTAGCTTATATGAAGGATGGCCTTATGCCTATCCCATGCATGCTTAAAATCCTTCACTGTATTTGCAGCTACCACTTTTGCAAGAAGGCTATTCCATGCATCCACTACTCTCTCAGTAAAGTAATACTTCCTGATATTACTTTTAAACCTTTGCCCCTCTAATTTAAATCTATGTCCTCTTGTAGCAGTTTTTCTTCTTTTAAATATTCTCTCCTCTTTTAAGTAGCAGAACCCAACAACAGCAGTGTGATAGCAAGGCCCAATGGCATGCATATCATAAAAATAAAAAAAAATGTAACATGTACATATCAGTAGTAGGGAGGAGCAGCCCCGTGGATGTTCAGTTTTGATGGGTTCAGCTGAACTTTCAAAGCTCGGTTCAGGGACCCAAACTTGACCTGAACTTGACCACGAACCCGAACGCCATAGAAGTTAATGGGGACCCAAACATTGGTGCTATAAAATGGCTGTAAAATAGTCATAGTAAGGGCTAGAGGGCTGCAACAGGAAGCATAATGGGGGTAAGAGCAGGACAATTGCCCACTAAACAAATGTGGACAGGAAAATGGCTTAAAATAACATAGAATAGAAAAAATATAAAATAATAAGCTTGAACCAGGAGGCAGAGGTCTAACTGGAGTAAAAGGAGGTGGTGGACGTGGCTGTGTCGGAAGAAGAGGAAGAGGAGTTAGCCAACACTGTTTTTGTGTTTTTTTTTTTTTTTGTTTTTGGGGAGGCCCTAAAACATTGGGAAATTGGAAACAGAATGAACAAACTGCACTGTAATATAACAATGGCTGGCTGGCCAATATAACAAATAATAATTTTGATCCAGGAGGTGAAGGACCGAGTGGAGGAGCAGGTGGACATGGTGGTGTAGGTGGTAGAGATGGAGGAGGTAGCCAACACTGTTTTTGTGTTTTTTATTTTTATTTGGGGAGGCCCAAAAACATTGGGAAATGGCAAACAGAATGAACAAGCTACACTGGAGTATAACAATGGTTGGGTACGGCCGGTATAACTTTCTAATCTGCTCAAGGTATGGACAAGTCCTGTGGGATCCATTCCGGGTTCATTTTAATGAATGTGAGCTGGTCCACATTGGCTGTTAATAGGGGATTAGTCTGCTGTCCGTGATCACTCCCACTGCCGTGCTGAACACACATTCAGACAATACACTTGCCGCAGGGGAGGTCAGCACATCCAAGGCGAAAAGAACAAGCTCAGGCCATGTGTCCAGTTTGGAGACCCAGAAGTTAAATGGGGCAGACCCATCAGTCAGTACATGCAGATGTGTGCACATGTTGTCCCACCATGTTGCTGAAATGCTGTCTCCTGCTAATACAGTCTGTACCAAATGGTGGTACTGGATTTTGTGAAGTGCTGATGAAGTTTTTCCACATTTCGCCCATGCTAATCCTCCCTTCTGAGGTAGTGCTGGTGCCCCAGATGGTTCCCTGTCAGGTGGGAACCCCATCAATAGCGCGTCTACCAGTGTGTACTTGTATTCACACATCTTACAATCATTCTCCAGTGACAGAAGTAAGAACGACACATTCTCCTTGTAGCGGGGATCCAGCAGGGTGGCCACACAGTAATTAGCACTGGTTAGAATCAGGACAACTCTGTGATCGTTGTGCAGGCACTGCAGCATGTAATTGCCCATGTGTACTCGGCTGCCCAGAGGCAACGACAAGCTGTCCTCGGTGGTGGGCAGTAGCAGGCATTCTGGCTAGGGGCCAGTCGCTGTGCTTTTGAACCCTGCTCCCTGTTTTGCTGTGCGGCTGGCTCTGTGTGGCCACCATCTTTTCCAACTAACTGCACAAGTAACTAGGATGACCTTGATTCCATGTGGGGTCTAGAACCTCATCGTCCTCTACATCATTTTCCACCCACTGCTCCCCCCTGCCAGTCTGCACACTGCAAATTTTTTAGCGAATATCGCAACTTCGCTAATTCGCTAATTCGCTAATTCGCTAATATTTCGAATATAGTGCTATATATTCGCTATATCGAATATTCGTGATTTTTAACATCTGAAATCATGATTCCTCACTGCTTCTTGCTTGTGGGTCAATGAGTCATTGGCCCACAAGCAACTTATGGAAAAAAAAATATGGAAAATATTTTACGAATATTCTAAATAACAAATATATTCGCTATATTGCTATATATTCGTTTTTCAGAATATTCGTCATATTCTAAAACAAGATGATATAGTAATAGTGAATATTCGCTAAATACAAACATAGAGCAATTTAGCTAATATAGTGCTATAATCTTTTTTTAGTCTTAATTTTTTTTTATAAATCTGAAGTTCAGAAGAGAAAAAAAGTTACAACTATTAGACAAAGAAGATTATAGCATTATATTAGCTAAATTGATTGATTCTACATTTTTTTCCCGAATATTTGCTATATAGCAAGAAGCAGGGTGGAATCAATCTTTATATTCAAAATCCAGATTTTTTGAGCTTTATTTGTCGGACCAAAAGTATTTGCTAGTTTATTTAGCGTTATCCAGGGTGCACCATGGGAGGCGAACCAGCAGTACACCCAATACCGTACCGTCACTTCACTAGACAGGTACATTGCAGCTTAGCTGGCCAATATCTGATTTCTCAGACCTCACACACATACAATCACAAAAAAATCCGATCTTATAACGATAACATTAAATCTAATATTTCCCCTTTAAAGACATAACTACTTTTTGCTTTTTTGTAGAGGATATTTTTTGAATATTTGTATAATAAAAAAATTGGGATTATATGCTTGCATCTTTATCCTTCAGCGCTTTCTGGAACGAGGCTATCCATGGACCCAGAAAAGGGCTGAGAAAGAGGCCATCCTACGGTCTGTCCGGGCCAATTTAAATTTAAAAAGTGGGATCTGGCACGATCACAAAGCTATACAAAAAAGTTTAGCGACCTGAAGAGCCTACACCCAGATCTGGTCGAAGAGTATAGTAAAAGATTATGCCCAGGTACGATGCTTACATGAATTTTGTATCTCTCTCTAGAACACTCAGTAATTAGGGTTGAGCGAACCTGAACTGTAAAGTTAGGGTTTGAAACGAACTTTAGGATTTTTAGACCCCTGTCCCGAACCCGAACATTTCTGTAAAAGTTCGGGTTCGGTGTTCGGCAATTTCTTAGCGCTTTTTGAAAGGCTGCAGAGCAGCCAATCAACAAGCATTTAACTGTGTGACCTTAGAAGCCATCACAGCCATGCCTACTAATGGCATGGCTGTGATTGGCCAGTGCAGCATGTGACCCATCCTCTATATAAGCTGGAGTCACGTAGTGCTGCAGGTCACACTGCTGTGCTTAGTGTAGGGAGAGGATGCTGCTGCTGTGAGGGATAGAATAGGACAGAATCTTTAATCAGAACTTCAATTGAACTCAGCGATCTACATAGATTTAGTTGTGTGGGTACAGTGCACAATCTGTTTTACCCTGCCCTGAGCCCAGTGAGAAAAATAACTTTTATCCATCTGTTTGTTAGGTGGGCGGCGGTGGCCATTTTATGCAAGCTCAGTGCACCAGCACTGCATATGTGCTTTTGTGACATTCAAATCCAACCTTGAAATACTGCAATAAAAATATGGTTTAAAAAAAACACCCTTTTTTGGCAATATCCTACATCTGGTGCCTTTGCAGCATTAGTCAGTGTGCAATTTAAACTAGAAATACAGCTATAATTTTTTGGGTTTTTAAAAACACCCTTTTAGGGCAAAATACACCATTTTACAGCCCTTGCTGCATCTGCACGTGTGAAACTCAAGCGTTATATACAGCTGTCATATTCTGTTAGTAAAAAAAAACACTCTTTTTGGCAAAATACTTAATATTGCAGCCCTTGCTGCATCTGTGATTGTTAAAAAAAAGTTTGAAATACTTCAATAGTTTTCTGGCTTTGAATAAACACCAATTTTTGGCAATAACATTCATCTTGGGCCTCTGCCGCATTCATCAGTTTGCAATTTAAGTTAGAAATACAGCTATAATTTTTGGGTTTTCAAAAACACAATTTTGGGCAAAATACATAATTTTACAGACCTTGCTGCATCTGCACATGTGAAACTCAAGCGTTATATACAGCTGTCATATTCTGTTAGTAAAAAGACACCCTTTTTGGGCAAAACACTTAATATTGCAGCCCTTGCTACATCTGTGATTGTTAAAAACAAGTTTGAAATACTTCAATAATTTTCTGGCTTTGAAAAAACACAAATTTTGGGCAATAACCTCCATCTTGGGCCTCTGCCGCATTAGTCAGTGTGCAATTTAAGCTAGGAATACAGCTATAATTTTGTGGGTTTTAAAAAACACCCTTTTTGGGCAAAATACACAATTTTACAGCGCTTGCTGCATCTGCACGTGTGAAATTCAAGCGTTATATACTGCTTTCATATTCTGTTAGTAAAAAAACACCCATTTTGGGCAAAAAACATAATTTTGCAGCCTTTGATGCATATGTCATTGTGAGATACACCCTTTAGATTCTGTAGTTCTATTCTGATATTAATAAAACACCCCTTTTGGGCAAAAATCTTTAATTGCGGCCTAGTCTGCATTTGTACGTGTGAGATACACACTTTAGATACTGTGGTTCTATTCTGCTATG
Organism: Bufo bufo; assembly: GCF_905171765.1. Lineage (NCBI taxonomy): Eukaryota > Metazoa > Chordata > Amphibia > Anura > Bufonidae > Bufo > Bufo bufo. Next base: position 518,127,606 of record NC_053391.1, on the reverse strand, counting down.
AAAAAAACACCCATTTTGGTCAAAAAAATAAATTTTGCAGCCTTTGCTGCATATGTCATTGTGAGATACACCCTTCAGATACTGTGGTTCTATTCTTCTATTTGAAAAACACCCATTTTGGGCAAAAAACGAAATTTTGCAGCCTTTGTTGCATATGTCGTGTGAGATACACCCTTTCGATACTGTGGTTCTATTCTGCTATTTGAAAAACACCCATTTTGGGCAAAAAACTTAATTTTGCAGCCTTTGCTTCATATGTCATTGTGAGATACACGCTTTAGATACTGTGGTTCTATTCTGCTATTTGAAAAACACCCATTTTGGGCAAATTCTTTTTTATTTTGCAACCTTTGCTGCATATGTCATTTTGAGAAACACCCTTTAGATACTGTGGTTCTATTCGGCTTTTTGAAAAACACCCATTTTGGGCAAATTCTTTTTTATTTTGCAACCTTTGCTGCATATGTCATTGTGAGATACACCCTTTAGATACTGTGGTTCTATTCTGCTATTAAAAAAACACCCCTTTTGGGAAAAAATCTTTAATTGCGGCCTAGTCTGCATCTGTATGTGTGAGATGCACTCTTTACATACTGTTGTTGTATTATGCTATTAATAAAACACCCATTTTGTGCAAAAATCTTTAATTGCGGCCTAGTCTGCATATGTATGTGTGAGATACACACTTTAGATACTGTGGTTCTATTCTGCTATTAAAAAAAACACCCATTTTGTGCAAAAAAACGTAATTTTGCAGCCTTTGCTGCATATGTCATTGTGAGGTACACCCTTTAGATTCTGTGGTTCTATTATGCTATTAATAAAACACCCTTTTTGGGCAAAAATCTTTAATTGCGGCCTAGTCTGCATCTGTACCCGTGAGATACACACTTTAGATACTGTGGTTCTCTTCTGCTATTAAAAAAACACCCATTTTGGGCAAAAAACTTAATTTTGCAGCCTTTGCTGCATATGTCATTGTGAGATACACCCTTTAGATACTGTGGTTCTATTCTGCTATCTGAAAAACACCCATTTTGGGCAAAAAACTCAATTTTGCAGCCTTTGCTGAATATGTCATTGTGAGATACACTATTTAGATACCTTGGTTCTATTCTGCTAATTGAAAAACACATATTTTGGGCAAAAACTTAATTTTGCAGCCTTTGCTGCATATGTCATTGTGAGATACAACCTTTAGATACTGTGTTTCTATTCTGTTATTTAAAAAACACATATTTTGGGCAAAAAACTTAATTTTGCAGCCTTTACTGAATATGTAATTGTGAGATACACCCTTTAGATACTGTGGTTCTATTCTGCTATAAAAAAAATACCCATTTTGGGCAAGATCCTAAATTTGAGAAATATAAGGGAGAAAGTCAAATAAGGGACATGGCCCCGGCCGTGGTGCTGCTGGTGGAGCTCCTGTTGCAGGGAGAGGATGTGGTCGATCTTTGCCAGCTACACGCACAAGTGAAACACCTTCCTCAGGTGCGAGTAGGCGACAGAACCTGCAATGGCATTTGGTAGGGCCAGAACAAATACAGGCGATAGTAGATTGGGTTGCTGACAGTGCCTCCAGTTCCTTCACATTGTCTCCCACCCAGTCTCCTGCTGAAAGATCAGAGTTTGCACCTGCAGCCGATGTCCATCAGTCTTTTACCTCACCCCCTTGCAAATCAGCCAAGCAGTCTGAGCCCCTAGTCATGCAGCAGTCTCTTCTGCTTTTTTATGACTCTGTTAGCAGGGTTACCCAGGGCCATCCACCTAGCCCTGCCCCAGAAGTGGAAGAGATTGAGTGCACCGATGCCTAACCGTGGCAGTTCTTCAGACAATGTGCTGATGACAAGACTCGAGTGGTTTGCACGCTGTGCAATCAGAGCCTATAGCAAGGCATAAACGTTCTCAACCTGAGCATAACCTGCATGACCAGACATCTAAGTGCAAAGCACGAGCTGCAGTGGAGTTGACACTTCAAAAACCAAGAAAGGTCTCTGGCTCCTCCTGCTTCCTCTTCTGCTGCAGTCTCGGCCTCTTCATCCACCTCTGGATCGACAGTGCCACCTGTCACCCCGCAAACAGAGGATCTGCCAGCAACACCACCATTTGGGTCACCAATCATCTCCACAATGTCCCACGGAAGCGTTCAGCTCTCCATCTCCCAAACACTGGAGCGGAAGAGGAAGTACCCACCTATCCACCCGCGTTCCCTGGCCTTGATTGCCAGCATTTCAAAATTACTGTCCTTTGCAATGCTGTCATTTCGTCTGGTGGAGATGAAGAGTTTTAAAAACCTTATGGCGGTGGCTGTCCCACAGTACATCGTGCCCAGCTGCCACTACTTTTCCAAGCAACGCCATCTGTGGCAAGGTGCACCTAACTACGGATACGTGGACCAGTAAGCACAGTCAGGGACGTTATATCTCCATAACAGCACACTGGGTAAATGCAGTGGCGGCTGGGCCTGAGGTGGATAGCAGTTTGCTGCATATCCTTCCACCACCGAGGATTGCAGAGCGCTTCAGTTTGCCTCCTGTTGCTTCCTCCTCCTACTCTGCTTCTTCATCCTATACCGGCTCCTCATCCGGTCAGCATAACACCTTCACCACCAACTTCAGCACAGCCAGGGGTAAACGACAGCAGGCAGTTTTAAAACGTATCTGTTTGGGGGACAAACCCCACACCACGCAGGAGCTGTGGACGGGCCTTCAACAACAGAGCGACGAGTGGTTGGTGCCAGTGAGCCTCAGGCCCGGCCTGGTGGTGTGCGAAAATGGGATGCACATCCCTTGCCTGGCACATGTGCTGAGTTTGGTGGTGCAGAGATTCCTTAAAAATCACCCTGATATGTCAGAGCTGCTGCATAAAGTGCGGGCCGTCTATGCGCGCTTTCGGCGTTCTCACCCTGCTGCTGCTCGCCTGTCTGCGCTCAATGCCTCAAATGCAACGTGCCCACAAGGTGGAACTCCACCTTGCACATGCTGGCCAGACTGTGCGAGCAGCAGCAGGCGATAGTGGAGTTTCAGCTGCAGGACGCACGTGTGAGTCGCTCTGCGGAACAGCACCATTTTACCAACAATGACTGGTCCTCCATGCGAGACCTGTGTTCCTTGTTGCGCTGTTTCGAGTACTCCACCAACATGGCCGGTGCCGATAACGCCGTTCTCAGTGTTACTATCCCACTTCTATGCCTCCTTGAAAAAACGCTGCTGGCGATAATGGAAGAGGATGTGGCACAGGAGGAGGAGGAGAAAGAGGGATCATTTCGTAGGGTTTCCAGCCAATCATTCACAAGTGGCTCCAAGGATGGGTTCCTTCACCCACAAACACCATGTACACAATTGTCCAGCCAGGGCACAGTTCTGGAGGATGACGAGGTGGAGGATGAGGAGGAGGAGATGGAGGAGGAGGAACCATGTTCACAGCAGGGTGGCACCCAGACCAGCTCATGGCCATCACTGGTGCGTCGCTGGGGGGATACAGAGGACACAGACGATACACCTCCCACAGAGGACAGCTTTTGTTGCCTCTGGGCAGCCTGGCACACATGAGCGATTACATGCTGCAGTGTCTCCGCAACGACCGCCGGGTTGCCCACATTTTAACTTGTGCTGATTACTGGGTGGCCACGCTGCTGGATCCTCGTTACAAGGACAACGTACCGTCCTTAATTTCGTCACTGGAGCATGATCGTAAGATGCGAAGGTAACAAGCACATGCTGGTAGACCCGCTGCTGGTGGCATTCCCACCTGACAGCGGGGGCACAGTGGAAGCACAAGGCGAAGGCAGAGGAGGAGGAAGATGTCGCTAACACAGCTGGGGCACTGCCAGCACCTTAGAAGGCAGGGTTAGCATGGCCGAAATGTGGAAAAGCTTTGTCAGCACGCCACAACAACCAGCACCACCAGCTGATATAAAACGTCTTAGCAGGAGGCAGCATTTCACCAACATGTTGGAGCAGTATGTGTGCAGATGCCTACACATACTGAATGACGGGTTTGCTCCCTTCAACTTCTGGGTCTTTAAATTGGGCACATGGCCTGAGCTTGCATTTTAAGCCTTGGAGGTGCTGGCCTGCCCTGCAGCCAGTGTATTATCTGAACGTGTGTTTAGCACGACAGGGGGAGTTATCACAGACAAGCACAGCCGCCTGTCCACAGCCAATTCGGACAAGCTCATGTTCATTGAAATGAACCAGGCATGTATCCCACAGGACTTGTCTGTACCTTGTGCAGAATAGACATGTATACCGGCCTTACCCAGCCATTGTTATACTACAACACAATTGCTCATTGTTGTATTTTTGATATTTCCCACTCTTTTGGGGTGTAACCTAATAAAAAAAATAATAATAATTAAAACCAAAAACCCGTTTTGGCTACCTCTTCCTCCTCGGACGCCGCTTTCACCTACACCGCTACGTCCACGTCCTCCTCAAAATCCTACTCCATATGGACATCCAACGCATAAATCAAATTTTTTTTATTATTTGTTTGTATTTCATTTTCACTAATTTGTCTGTTACATTTTCGGGTGAAATTCACCAATTTTTGGGTGTGATATACCACTGATATACCTAGTAGACAGGTAAAAAATTTCACTAATTTGTCTGTTACATTTTAGGGTGAAATTCAGCAATTTTGGGGTGTGATATACCACTGCTATACCTAGTATACAGGTTAAAAATATTCACTAATTTGTCTGTTACATTTTCAGGTGGAATTTAACAATTTTTGGGTGTGATATACCACTGCTCTACCTAGGATGTGGTCTCTCTTTTTCACGTTCCCTCTCCGGCGTGGAATCCTGATTCGCCTCCTCAACCTCCTACTCCATATGGACCTCGTCCTCCTAGATCAAGATTATTTTTTTTTTTTACAAAAAAACTGTTATTTAAAGTCATTTTCCTATCCACATTTGTTTGCAGAGCACTTGCCATGCTCTTAACCACATTTTGCTGGCATTTTCAGCCCTCTAGTCCTTTCCATGACATTTTTAGAGCCATTTTAGTGTTCAAAAATTCGGGTCCCCATTGTCTTCAATGGGGTCCGGGTTTGGGGTCAAGTTCGGGTCCCGAACTCGAACTTTTTTGCGAAGTTCGGCCCAACTCGTCGAACCCGAACATCCAGGTGTTCGCTCAACTCTATCAGTAATGTATATATTCAGTTATGCTGCTAATCCGTACAGATGTAGTATGGTTAACACACAACCTCTTAACTCAAATTTCTTAACTCATCACGTAATCTTGAAACAAAAGCATTAAGTTTACATAACACGTCTCATAAAGCATGTGTGTTAACTCTACTACATCCCTATTTCAGCCCTTTTCAAATGATTACTTAATACCTGGTGTGACATGTACAAAATCTTCCGGTTACATCATACATCTCTATCTCGCTGAGATTGTATATATATTGTTATACACACACCGCGGTACTGATGTATGATGTCACCGGATGATTTTATACATTTCACACACACACATAAATATATATAGGTATTTTTGTTTATATCTACATAAACTGCAAACATCATTCAGTATTCCGGTCAAAGTCCGCTACCATTATATACATCCACCAAACAATTTGCATGGGATTCAAGATTTTATATATATATATATATATATAAAAAAGAAAAAAGGGATGGCAGCACCGTCACAATGAAATATAGAAAAAGGGTGCACAGGCCCAATGTGGATAAAAGCCAATCCAACAAATTGTATAAAATGAAAAAGGGCAGCACTCCACTGGATAAAAATAAAACAAACTTTATTTACCCATAAGGCTGTAGCGACGTTTCGGCTCTTACACAGGAGCCTTCCTCAAGCAGAGTGTACACATAAAAACTCTGAATATATATAGTGTGTACAGCCAATCAAAGCCAATTACAAATCAAGTGAACATAATTAATAAAAAATCTAAATACATAATGCATTATACAAATATGAAACAATAAAACCAACAATGTGAAAACATTAGACCGTGATACATACAGTTGTAAAGTGGTTCAGTGCATATAGATAACACAATACATTTATATTACATAAATCATGTAATAAGTGCCAGCTGTGAATAATTTCATAAAGTGCAAGGTGCTTACTGGTACAGGTGATACACATGATAGACGCAGGAGGGAGGGCGGCTGTCATCCATGTTGACATGTGCGATCCGGCGTACCTGAATCGCCACTGCGCATGCACCTATGACGCATAAACTGTGCTTCCATCTAACCTTAGCCACGTCACATGGCGCATGCGCTCTTGAGCTGTAACGCTGGAACGGCCATTTTGGATAGGGGAAAAATTACCCACTAGATTATAATGTTGCTGAAAGCAACTAGTGTAGCCGATACATTGCAGGCTCGGGGTGACAATGACATATCAAAATGCCACAGTGTCACAGTGGCTAAGTGGACATAAGGGAGGGTCACACCTACAATTAAAGTGGAACACCCCGCCATGACTATAAAGTGGCAGCGCATCCGCATGTAAATGCGGGGTTGCGCCGCCACAACAGTCAAAGTCCACCCCTCACCACCACACTCTGAGGGTTCTCCTCCTAACACCCCGCCATACTTGTAACGGAATAAAAATAAACAATGCAGAAACAGTTATTTGAGGAAATACACAAGTCTAGGGACCACAAAGTGCATGAGCAGACGCGTCCGGACAACACGATCGCACAGACCACATGAATATTACACCACTTCTCCTTATCCCGAATCCAGTGAAGAATTATCTAAAGGAATAAGAAAGAAAAAAAGGGGGGGAGAAAAAAATATTTTTCATTAAAAATATAAATCAAAAACCATGTTTTTGACCAAAGGAGAACTCGCGGAATAAACAGGAATATATGTTTTTGTGCACACAAGTCACATATTTTACAGCAGGACAGTCGACATTTAAAATGCTAAGAGAGAGGGCAAACCACGTAGTTAACCCACTCCAACCCTGTAGTCCACATTAAGACCACATGGTTGCAGGGAATTAAGTGTATAAATCCATTTAAGCTCTCTCTTTTTTAGGAGGCCAATTCTGTTGCCACCCCTCCTTGGCATTGGTATATGGTCAATAATATAACACTTCAGATCTTTCTCAGTGTGTTTATACTTGGCAAAGTGTTTAGAGACTGGTAAATCCAGTCGTTTCTTCCTGACACTAAGTCGATGGTTGTTAAATCGTGTCTTGAAGTCAGTTGTTGTTTCTCCAACGTATAGCAAATTACACGGACAAACAATCACGTATATAACGTGATTGGAGTCACAAGTCAGATAATGCCTTATCTGATATGAGACTCCAGTTTGTGGGTGTACAAAGGACCTACCCTTGATGATATATTTGCAATTTACGCAGGACAAACACGGAAAACAGCCGACACTGGTACTAGTCAATGTCCGCTGTCTTGTCATTTTTGAGGTTCCTACGTCTGCCCTAACCAATTGGTCCTTAAGGCTCTTAGATCTACGGTAGGACATAATAGGGGGAGAATGGAATTCCTTAATGTTATTGAGACAACCACCCAGTATGTTCCAGTGACGTCGAATAATGTTGTTAATATCGACGCTCTGTTCACAGTGGGTGGAGATAAAAGGGATCCTACTAGTTTTCACTTGTTGCATTTTCCTTTTAAGGATGTCGTCCCTATTAAGTTGACCAACCATTTTCTTTTTCTCATACAGCAATTTGGTTGGATAACCTCGTTGCTCAAGTTTATGCAGTACTGTGTCAAGCGTACTATTAGATGTAATGGGGTCAGAGACTATGCGTTTAACTCTCAGAAACTGAGAGTATGGAAGAGATTTTACCATGGATCTAGGGTGATTACTAGTGTAAGTCAATAGCGTGTTCCTGTCGGTAGGTTTCACAGACAATTCTGTCTGTATTTTGCCCGCCGACAGGATCACGCGAGTGTCAAGAAACTGCATTTCAACAGGAGAATGCACCAGAGTAAACTGCAATGCCTCATCAACCCCATTTAGGTAGCCATGGAAATCAAAAAGTTTTGGCAGATCCCCCGTCCAGATGAGGAAGATGTCGTCTATGTACCGCCACCACGCCCTGATATATTGGAAGTGGTGGCTTCCATAGACGACATCTTCCTCAAATCGACGCATAAAAATATTCGCGTAAGTTGGGGCCACATTGGACCCCATCGCCACGCCCTGTTCTTGTACATAATATGAGTCCTGAAATAAGAAGTAATTTTGTTTGAGCACAATTTCCAGCAAAGATAATATGAAATGTTGAGCACCATCTGTGAATGTGGATCTATCCAGCATAGAAGAAACCGCTGTCAAGCCTTTTTGGTGATCTATTGATGTATAGAGTGAGGTCACATCAAACGATGCTAATGTCACCTCAGATACATCAACCAGATCAATCTCCTGCAGTTTAAGCAAAAAATCGCTGGTATCGCGAATGTATGAACTGCCTCCACATGCAAAGCTGCACAGAACCTTATCAAGGAAAATGGCCACATGACTGAATATTGAGTCGGAGCCCGAAACAATGGGGCGGCCAGGCGGATCGACGAGGGACTTGTGGATCTTGGGCAACACATAGAGCACCGGAGTGACAGGATGTGCCACCGTAAGAAAATCCACAAGCCCCTCGTCGATGACCCCCGCATGCAGGGCCTCCGTCAATACACTGTCAATCAACCCTGCAATTTTAAATCTTGGGTCAAAGTCAATGTGTCTATAGATGGTTCTATCACCCAATTGCCGCATAATTTCGGCAATATACTTATGGGTGTCAAGCACGACCACCGCACCGCCCTTATCAGCGGCCTTAATGGTGAGTTCGTGGTCGAGCTTTAGTTCTTTGAGAGCTACCATCTCCTCTGTTGTCACATTGGGATGACCAAAGGGTTGAAAAGAACATGCAGCTTTCAAATTCTGAATATCAGATTTAACAGCAGCCATATATGCCTCAACTGCAGGCTCATTGATGACTGGATTAAAACCACTTTTAGGTGAGAGATCGAGCATGCCAAGAGAGAGTTCACTCATCTTGGCATGCTCGATCCGCTCCCTACCATGAAACCAAATTTTCAACTTGATGGCACGAAAAAAAGTACACAAATCATAATCAAGTTCGAACCAATCTGCATTGGCTCGAGGGCAAAATGAAAGCCCCTTACTCAGCACACTCACTTGAGCATCAGTCAGATTTTTAGAAGAAATATTAACAACCGTTATTTCTTCCTGGGCGGCATGTTTCGGCCCGGGGGTCGGGGTTTGTTGTTGCGTTGTTTTCTGGTATCTCCTGTGTCTACGGCCTCCACGCCGGATGCGTTGTCTCCGGACAGTTCCATCTCTCTTACCCCTAAAAAAGCATGGTCAACAGAAAATGCATCTTGTGTGGTTTTATATTTCTTTTTCCATGCATCCTTGTTTGTATGGACATTTTTGTCACTGGATTGCCAGGAATAAATATTTCCTTTTTTATAGTCATCACAGTCCCGGTTCCATTTAAGGCGTTTACCTTCCTCCATCTCAGTGCGAAAGGTCTGAAGTTGAGTAGATAAAATATCATTATATGCCCCAAATTCATCAACTGAAGACAGATTAATCAGTAGTTGTTCAACATTTGCCAATTCAAGTGTGACATTAGACAGTTCGCCCTGTAAAAATTCAATATTGAGCAATATAAAATCCAATGCGTACCTATTTGAGAGGTTTTCAAATTTTTTACAGAACAATGGACAACCAGAGAATAGATTAGGGCATAACGTAGATCTCATCCCTCTCGGTATGCGCTGTGCTTTAAAATATTCCCCAAGGGTGGTCATGTGGAGGCGCAAAGAGATAGACCTCTTTGCCAGGAATTCATATTTCCTCTTTAGCTCCTTAGCTGTTGGAGTGGTAAGGAACGTGGCATCTCCCTCAATCAAGCATAAGATCCTGTCGACTGCTTCCTGTGAATATGTGAAGCCTCCGGGTGTAATATGGTCACTGGTAGACATACTTGTATCTAATAGTACGCTTGACACAGTACTGCATAAACTTGAGCAACGAGGTTATCCAACCAAATTGCTGTATGAGAAAAAGAAAATGGTTGGTCAACTTAATAGGGACGACATCCTTAAAAGGAAAATGCAACAAGTGAAAACTAGTAGGATCCCTTTTATCTCCACCCACTGTGAACAGAGCGTCGATATTAACAACATTATTCGACGTCACTGGAACATACTGGGTGGTTGTCTCAATAACATTAAGGAATTCCATTCTCCCCCTATTATGTCCTACCGTAGATCTAAGAGCCTTAAGGACCAATTGGTTAGGGCAGACGTAGGAACCTCAAAAATGACAAGACAGCGGACATTGACTAGTACCAGTGTCGGCTGTTTTCCGTGTTTGTCCTGCGTAAATTGCAAATATATCATCAAGGGTAGGTCCTTTGTACACCCACAAACTGGAGTCTCATATCAGATAAGGCATTATCTGACTTGTGACTCCAATCACGTTATATACGTGATTGTTTGTCCGTGTAATTTGCTATACGTTGGAGAAACAACAACTGACTTCAAGACACGATTTAACAACCATCGACTTAGTGTCAGGAAGAAACGACTGGATTTACCAGTCTCTAAACACTTTGCCAAGTATAAACACACTGAGAAAGATCTGAAGTGTTATATTATTGACCATATACCAATGCCAAGGAGGGGTGGCAACAGAATTGGCCTCCTAAAAAAGAGAGAGCTTAAATGGATTTATACACTTAATTCCCTGCAACCATGTGGTCTTAATGTGGACTACAGGGTTGGAGTGGGTTAACTACGTGGTTTGCCCTCTCTCTTAGCATTTTAAATGTCGACTGTCCTGCTGTAAAATATGTGACTTGTGTGCACAAAAACATATATTCCTGTTTATTCCGCGAGTTCTCCTTTGGTCAAAAACATGGTTTTTGATTTATATTTTTAATGAAAAATATTTTTTTCTCCCCCCCTTTTTTTCTTTCTTATTCCTTTAGATAATTCTTCACTGGATTCGGGATAAGGAGAAGTGGTGTAATATTCATGTGGTCTGTGCGATCGTGTTGTCCGGACGCGTCTGCTCATGCACTTTGTGGTCCCTAGACTTGTGTATTTCCTCAAATAACTGTTTCTGCATTGTTTATTTTTATTCCGTTACAAGTATGGCGGGGTGTTAGGAGGAGAACCCTCAGAGTGTGGTGGTGAGGGGTGGACTTTGACTGTTGTGGCGGCGCAACCCCGCATTTACATGCGGATGCGCTGCCACTTTATAGTCATGGCGGGGTGTTCCACTTTAATTGTAGGTGTGACCCTCCCTTATGTCCACTTAGCCACTGTGACACTGTGGCATTTTGATATGTCATTGTCACCCCGAGCCTGCAATGTATCGGCTACACTAGTTGCTTTCAGCAACATTATAATCTAGTGGGTAATTTTTCCCCTATCCAAAATGGCCGTTCCAGCGTTACAGCTCAAGAGCGCATGCGCCATGTGACGTGGCTAAGGTTAGATGGAAGCACAGTTTATGCGTCATAGGTGCATGCGCAGTGGCGATTCAGGTACGCCGGATCGCACATGTCAACATGGATGACAGCCGCCCTCCCTCCTGCGTCTATCATGTGTATCACCTGTACCAGTAAGCACCTTGCACTTTATGAAATTATTCACAGCTGGCACTTATTACATGATTTATGTAATATAAATGTATTGTGTTATCTATATGCACTGAACCACTTTACAACTGTATGTATCACGGTCTAATGTTTTCACATTGTTGGTTTTATTGTTTCATATTTGTATAATGCATTATGTATTTAGATTTTTTATTAATTATGTTCACTTGATTTGTAATTGGCTTTGATTGGCTGTACACACTATATATATTCAGAGTTTTTATGTGTACACTCTGCTTGAGGAAGGCTCCTGTGTAAGAGCCGAAACGTCGCTACAGCCTTATGGGTAAATAAAGTTTGTTTTATTTTTATCCAGTGGAGTGCTGCCCTTTTTCATCTTATATATATATATATATATATATATACACTGCTCAAAAAAATAAAGGGAACACTTAAACAACACAATGTAACTCCAAGTCAAACACACTTCTGTGAAATATCACACTGTCCACTTAGGAAGCAACACTGAGTGACAATCAATTTCACATGCTGTTGTGCAAATGGGATAGACAACATTTGGAAATTATAGGCAATTAGCAAGACACCCCCAATAAAGGAGTGGTTCTGCAGGTGGTTACTAGTGATGAGCGGCAGGGGCAATATTCGAATTCGCGATATTTCGCGAATATTTGGGCGAATATTCGCCATATATTCGAGAATTCGCAAATTCATGATCTCCAGGCATTATTTTCTTGATTGCAAAAATTTGCATAAAATTCGCCTAAAATATTCGCATAAAAATTCGCATGCACTGGTATTTTAAAAAAATATCGAATATTCGCGATTACGAATATATTTTGCGATATTCTAAATATTCGCAAATTCTCGAAGTGCCGATATTCGCGATTAAAATTCGCAATTCGAAAATTCGTGATCAACACTAGTGGTTACCACAGACCACTTCTCAGTGTCTATGCTTCCTGGCTAATGTTTTGGTCACTTTTGAATGCTGGCGGTGCTTTCACTCTAGTGGTAGCATGAGACGGAGTCTACAACCTACACAAGTGGCTCAGGTAGTGCAGCTTATATAGGATGGCACATCAATGCGAGCTGTGGCAAGAAGGTTTGCTGTGTCTGTCAGCGTAGTGTCCAGAGCATGGAGGCACTACCAGGAGACAGGCCAGTACATCAGGAGACGTGGATGAGGCCGTAGGAGGGCAACAACCCAGCAGCAAGACCGCTACCTCCGCCTTTGTGCAAGGAGGAAGAGGAGGAGCACTGCCAGAGCCCTGCAAAATGACCTCCAGCAGGCCACAAATGTGCATGTGTCTGCTCAAACGGTCAAAAAACAGACTCTATGAGGGTGATATGAGGGCCCGACGTCCACAGGTGGGGGTTGTGCTTACAGCCCAACACCGTGCAGGACTTTGGCATTTGCCAGAGAACACCAAGATTGGCAAATTCGCCACTGGCGCCCTGTGCTCTTCACAGATGAAAGCAGGTTCACACTGAGCACATGTGACAGACGTGACAGAGTCTTGAGACGCCGTGGAGAACGTTCTGCTGCCTGCAACATCCTCCAGCATGACCGGTTTGGCATTGGGTCAGTAATGGTGTGGGGTGGCATTTCTTTGGAGGGCCGCACAGCCCTCCATGTGCTCTCCAGAGGTAGCCTGACTGCCATTAGGTACCGAGATGAGATCCTCAGACCCCTTGTGAGACCATATGCTGGTGTGGTTGGCCCTGGGTTCTTCCTAATGCAAGACAATGCTAGACCTCATGTGGCTGGAGTGTGTCAGCAGTTCCTGCAAGACGAAGGCAGACCTGAATCCAATTGAGCACATCTGGGACATCATGTCTCGCTCTATCCACCAACGTCACGTTGCACCACAGACTGTCCAGGAGTTGGCAGATGCTTTAGCCCAGGTCTGGGAGGAGATCCCTCAGGAGACCGTCCGCCACCTCATCAGGAGCATGCACAGGCGTTGTAGGGAGGTCATACAGGCACGTGGAGGTCACACACACTACTGAGCCTCATTTTGACTTGTTTTAAGGACATTACATCAAAGTTGGATCAGCCTGTAGTGTGTTTTTCCACTTTAATTGTGAGTGTGACTCCAAATCCAGACCTCCATGGGTTGAAAAATGCACCGCTCAAAAAAATAAAGGGAACACAAAAATAAAACATCCTAGATCTGAATTAATTAAATATTCTTCTGAAATACTTTGTTTTTTACATAGTTGAATGTGCTGACAACAAAATCACACAAAAATAAAAAAAATGGAAATCAAATTTTTTAACCCATGGAGGTCTGGATTTGGAGTCACACTCAAAATTAAAGTGGAAAAACACACTGCAGGCTGATCCAAATTTGATGTAATGTCCTTAAAACAAGTCAAAATGAGGCTCAGTGGTGTGTGTGGCCTCCACGTGCCTGTATGACCTCCGTACAACGCCTGTGCATGCTCTTGATGAGGTGGCGGACGGTCTCCTGAGGGATCTCTTCCCAGACCTGGACTAAAGCATCTGCCAACTCCTGGACAGTCTGTGGTGCAACGTGACGTTGGTGGATAGAGCGAGACATGATGTCCAAGTTGTGCTCAATTGGATTCAGGTCTGGGGAACGGGCGGGCCAGTCCATAGCATCAATGCCTTCGTCTTGCAGGAACTGCTGACACACTCCAGCCACATGAGGTCTAGCATTGTCTTGCATTAGGAGGAACCCAGGGCCAACCGCACCAGCATATGGTCTCACAAGGGGTCTGAGGATCTCATCTCGGTACCTAATGGCAGTCAGGCTACCTCTGGCGAGCACATGGAGGGCTGTGCGGCCCTCCAAAGAAATGCCACCCCACACCATTACTGACCCAATGCCAAACCGGTCATGCTGGAGGATGTTGCAGGCAGCAGAACGTTCTCCACGGCGTCTCAAGACTCTGTCACGTCTGTCACATGTGCTCAGTGTGAACCTGCTTTCATCTGTGAAGAGCACAGGGCGCCAGTGGCGAATTTGCCAATATTGGTGTTCTCTGGAAAATGCCAAATGCCCTGCACGGTGTTGGGCTGTAAGCACAACCCCCACCTGTGGACATCGGGCCCTCATATCACCCTCATTGAGTCTGTTTCTGACCGTTTGAGCAGACACATGCACATTTGTGGCCTGCTGGAGGTCATTTTGCAGGGCTCTGGCAGTGCTCCTCCTGTTCCTCCTTGCACAAAGGCGGAGGTAGCGGTCCTGCTGCTGGGTTGTTGCCCTCCTACGGCCTCATCCACGTCTCCTGATGTACTAGCCTGTCTCCTGGTAGCGCCTCCATGCTCTGGACACTACGCTGACAGACACAGCAAACCTTCTTGCCACAGCTCGCATTGATGTGCCATCCTGGATAAGCTGCACTACCTGAGCCACTTGTGTGGGTTGTAGACTCCGTCTCATGCTACCACTAGAGTGAAAGCACCGCCAGCATTCAAAAGTGACCAAAACATCAGCCAGGAAGCATAGGAACTGAGAAGCGATCTGTGGTCACCACCTGCAGAACCACTCCTTTATTGGGGGTGTCTTGCTAATTGCCTATAATTTCCACCTGTTGTCTATCCCATTTGCACAACAGCATGTGAAATTGATTGTCACTCAGTGTTGCTTCCTAAGTGGACAGTTTGATTTCACAGAAGTGTGATTGACTTGGAGTTACATTGTGTTGTTCAAGTGTTCCCTTTATTTTTTTGAGCAGTGTATGTATGTATTTGTGTATGTGTGTATGTTCCACAAAAGCTCAAAAACGCAACCATCGATTTCAACGAAACTTGGTATACACCTTGCTACCTGGAAAGAAATCTTGCGGGGGTCTTAGCTCTCTAGGATGTACCGATTCCGAGATATTCCCAAAAAATGACCTGCATTATCAAATACAAGCCTGCCAGCCTTTCACTTAAACCCTAACTGCCAACTGACAGGCACTGTAGAGTTCACAGTTAAAGGGCCGGTCACCTCGAAAGTCACTGTTAAAGGGGCCAGTCACCGTTAAAGTCACAGTTATAGGGGAGACTTTACCCCTCCTTCTAATTATAAAGTGACCATGACAACTAAATCAACAAGGAGGGAGGGCGGGCTGGCAGCAGATCTTCAAAATGCGGCTTGTCAGACAGTATAACGCTGGCAGCCATAAAAAATTATATACCCAACATAACACCATCAAATAACCCCTTATCTAATTTCCGAACCATTGTTTGGTTTCCCTAAACGTCAATAACCAAGCCACAATACCCTATAGGGCACCTTCCTAACAAATCCCCTGTTGCCTCATCCTACCTTGTAACTTAGACTATTTTTACCCATCTATAACACTGGTTTTGGCATGTTATTTACCAACAAAATGAGGCAAATCCACTTTTGGTATAATTCATAATCCCATGCAGATTCCTCTATACAGGAATTTCTTGAGCTTTACCTTTGTTATGATTTCTGAGTTGTCTGTCAAAATTCTTAACATTGTGTCATTATTACAGGTCAACCCGTTCCCTCCGTCAGCCACCACAAAAAAGAAAAAAATAGGTTAGAGGAGGTGTCCATGGAGGAGGAGGAGTGTGAGGAGCTGGTGGAGGTAGAAGATGAAGGACCTTCAGAAAATATTGAGGCTACTTCCCCCGCAGATGTTACCGCTACGGAGGAAGTTGAGACGGAGGAGGCCGGAACGTCTCAGCCACCAGATTCGGCCCCCCCAGCTCCAGAAGAGGAGGAGGAAGAGGTGGTCTACACCCCCCACCAAAAGGGTAAATATGTGCACACATTATTATAATTAGGTATACATAACATATTCACAAGCATCCCACCATCCCCCCCACCACCCTGCATCTCCAGAACTGCAATGCACATGTGTAATGAATCTGAAAAATAGTAGCCCTTAGTTAACATGGCTACCTGTTTAGCTGAGCAGAATTTGCACCCCGGGTCACAAATGTTTATGCCTGGGGGCAGGGTGTCTGTTGGTCTGTAATAGACTGTCCCTCTGCGTCAAGTCACGTCCCGCTGAGGCCTACTCTTAGGCCTAGTTCACACGAACGTATGGCTTTTATAGTTTTTTGCGGTCCGTTTTTCACGGATCCGTTGTGTTTCCGTTTCAGTTCCATTTTTCCGTATGGCATATACAGTATACAGTAATTACATAGAAAAAATTGGGGTGGGCATAACATTTTCAATAGAGGGTTCAGCAAAAACGGAACAGATACGGAAGACATACGGATGCATTTCCATATGTGTTCCGTTTTTTTTGCAGACCCATTGACTTTAATGGAGCCACGGAACATGATTTGCGGCCAAATATAGGACATGTTCTATCTTTCAACGGAACGGAAAAACGGAAATACGGAAACGGAATGCATACGGAACACATTCCGTTTTTTTGCTGAACCATTGAAATGAATGGTTCCGCATACTGACCGTATACGGAACTCAAAAAAACAGCCCGTACACCCGCAAAAAAAACGTTCGTGTGAACTAGGCCTTAATGGCTGGCCGTGAAGTGGTTAAAATTGGCAACAATGAGGGGACAACAGAAACTAGTGTAATAGGAAACAATTTTTTTTTTTTACATACTCTGTAAACTACCGAAAAACTTATTAACTAACCAAATAAATAACATTATACTCTATCCGAACTATCACTAAGCAAACCAAAATATAATTAACGTAAAGATCTATAGTTATTGTATTTAGATGTAAATAGGCGGTGTTTAAACACATACTACACACAATACACTAATTGTCTAATCGTAATTGAAATAAAAGAATATTGTTTTTTTTTCAGTAGTGAACAAGTGCAGAAAGCACTTGGAAGAACTTAAAAAAGATTATAAAAAAGACATGCTGGAAATGAAAATGCTGCGGCAGCGAGTCAGTAAGAAAGAGAGGGAAATGGAGCAAAAGTACCTTCTCAGATTTAACCGAATGGACGAGCTATTATCGGAGCTCAAAAAGTTATCCTAGAGGCATGTTTTGTTATTATGTTTGTTATAAATACCGTTTTTCAGTTTGATACAGCTGGCTTTAGTTTTTTATAATGTAATGTTACGGTGTAATTTTCTAAGTTAGTTGTAAGCCCACTTTATTCCAGGGTCAAACTCATTTTGATCAGGACAGACAGCATAACAGACAGCAGTAGGTACATGGTAACACTGTAGTATACGGCCCACACATAACTCAGCAGTGTCAGGACTTACAACAGCAAGTATCGGTAATGGTGGACTAGAAAGCCCACACATAACTCAGCAGTGTCAGGACCTACAACAGCAAGTATCGGTAACGGTGGAATATAAGGCCCACACATAAGTCATCAGGGTCAGGACAGACTTCAGCATCAGCAGCAGGTAGATGTTAAGGGTCCAGTATAAGGCCTACACATAGCTCGGCCTAACTCAGCACGACAGCCAGCAGCAGGTTTGAAGTGTGCAGCAGGAATTTGCTCCCAGGAATGGGCCCACACCAGACCAGGACATCACCAAAAATAAACCAAGACACCTCTGACAGCATCAGGTTGTAAGTGTGCAGCAGGAATGAGCTAACATGAAAAAAATACACTATTTGACTTTCTAAAATTTTTGTTTAAATAAATAATTCTTTTTTTAAACAAGAAGAAAAAGTACAAAATTAGCTACACACGACACAACGCGTTCCTCCAACTGCTAGAACTTTCAAGATCGGGCACATTGAGTCTGTGGCAGATAAATATTTTTAAGAACATTTTAGCAATAACAATTTACAACATTTTAACAATAACTGTCCTTTCGGGCTACTTTGTTAGTTTGTCATGGAAATCCACTTTCATTATTTGACGGTTCCTCTTATCCATCTTCCGAACCTTCTTCAAAACCCGTGGCAGCAGCTTATGGAGAGCCAATTGATCCTTTAGATGCTCCTTCTGGAACTTGGCTATTTGTTTATGTCATTTATAGATTACTGTATGTTTAAAATAAAATATTAATGCAATTTAGTTTAGCAGACAATTAGTGCATTGTGTGGAGTAGGTGTATAAACACTTCAGATTTACATCAAAATCCAGAAGTTACACATGTTTATGGTCATTATAGTGTTTTTTGGATTAGAGATAGTTCGGATACAGTTTAATGTAATTTTTTTTAGTAGTTTATATTTTTTAGCTACTTTAGACACTTACGCCACTTGCACACGACCGTATGCCCTTCGAGACATACGGTCCATGAGCATGACATATGTCCCGGAGTGGCATACAACGTGCACATGGGAGCGCACAGTAGCAGAGGTTACTATGATACTCTCCGCAACGTCCACACGTGAGACTATAGTCCTGTGTTCATATGAGTGCAGGATAATCGTCCCGCGGGTGGCCGATGCTCACAGCATCAATAGTAACCTATGGTTAATATACATTATATGATTAGTAACCTATGGTGCTGCACGCTCCCGTGCGCATGTTGTATGCCGCTCCGGGACATATGGTATGCTCATAGACTGTATGTCTCAAAGGGCATACGGTCGTGTGCAAGTGGCATAAGTGTCTAAAGTAGCTAAAAAATATAAACTATAAACGAATATAATAAAATGAATATTGTTCGAAAAAAAATTAAAATTAAAATCACTTTGATTATTGCACCCGGCCATTGCTGTAATGGTGCTTCTTCCTGCTTGGCCTGCCTGACCGAGATAATTGTCTAATCCCGTCTAGCCACATTTTCGTTTATCAAACTATTAGAGATCGGCTGAATATTGTTATATATTCTTTTAATTGGAATATCTACGAATATTCTAAAAAACTAAAATATAGCAATATAGTGAATATATTCGTTATTTAGAATATTCTTTTATTAATTTTTTTATGCATACTGTTAATCAACTTCGGCATGATCCTCCCCGACAAGCGTCCCCGTCACCATGGGAACGCCTGTGGGTTAGAAAATACCATCGGATCTGAGTTTTCCCTGAGATCGTGAAAACTCAGATCCGATTGTGTATTCTAACCCACAGACGTTCCCATGGTGACGGGGACGCTTGTCTGGGAGAAGTATGCCAAAGTGGAATAACAGTACAGATTGAAAAAAAAGAGACAAATATTCTAAATAATGAATATATTCGCTATATTGCTATAACTTTGTTTTTTAGAATATTCATCATATTCTAAAACAAGAATATATAGCAATATAGCGAATATTCATAAAATACACATATAGACTGCAATTTAGCTAATATAGTGCTATAGTATTTTTTATAGTATAATTTTTTCCTAATCTAAAGTTCAGAAGAGACAAAAAAAAATTACTATAAAAAACAAGATTATAGAACTATATTAGTTAAATTCCAGTCTATATGTGTATTTTACGAATGTTCGCTAGATTGCTATCACTTTGTTTTTCAGAATATTCGTCATATTCTAAAATAAGAATATATAGCAATAAGGCAAATATTCGTAAAATACACCTATAGCCAACCAATAATAAAGTTGCCTTATACAGTTAAAATTGCAATACGTGAATAATGAAATCGCATATTATTCGCGATAAATAGAATAATGACGAATATTCGATTTCGACGAATATAAGATGAATATTCAATCGAATATTCGCGAAATATTGCGAAATCGAATATGGCACCTCCCGCTTATCACTAGTCGACACCTATGTTTTGTCATCATCATCATCAGAGATGTGCTGTGGTGGTACTCCCACTTCTTCATGCTCAAACATAAGTGGTTGGGCATCAGTGCACTCAATCTCTACCACTTCTAGGGCAGGGCTAGGTGGATGGCCCACAGAACCCCCACCAGCAGAGTCATCAAAAACCATAAGTGACTGCTGCATGATTTGGGGTTAGGCTGATGTGCAAGGGAGTGAGGTGGAAGACAGATGCCCATGAGCTGCCGGTGCCAACTTTGCACTTTCAGCAGGGGAGCGGGTGAAAGACATCCAATCTAATACCACCTCTAATTCTTCTGACCTCATTATTCATACAGCACTATTCGGGCCTACAAAATGATGCAGAATGTCCTGTCGCCTGCATGCACCAGAGGAGGGTGTTTCATTTGGGTGTGTAGCTGGCATAGATCGACAATGTCCTCTGCCTGCAGCAGGAGCTCCACCACCACCAACACCAGCAGCACCATGGCCACGTCCCTTCTTTGAAGCTCTCCTCATTCTTTGAGGGCACCCACAAAATTGACAGCCAGATTAACTATTGCATTTCAGTGTCACAGATGCAAAGGAGGTGTATCTCACCCCAAAAAATGGGTATGTCCCTCACAGAATTAACAGATTAACTATTGGATTTCTGTGTCACGGATGCAAAGGAGTTGTATCTCACCCCAAAAAATACTGTATATTTTCTATGATCTATTGTGAATAAAGTAGCAGTCTATGAGATGTACAAATCATTGCATTCTGTAATTACTTTTATTTATATTTTATATTTATATTTATATTGGAATTGGGATTCATGAAAACAGCGATTCTGTAAAGCTCATACCAACAAAAAAAATAATAATTTGTAAAGTGAAAAGAAAATATTTAACAATAAAGGCATGCAATACACTGCAATACATTGAATATAATACAAGTGTTACATCAGCGGTCCGTGTCCATCGCTATAAAGAACGTTATTCATGCTCCTGCCTCCTACTGCTCGTATTTCTGCTACTACCTCCCCCTCCTCTCCTTGCTGTGTGCAGTTGCATGGCTGATTTTAATTCTACTATAAATGCTGCTCTGCTCTGACTCCTTGCCAGAGCTTAGGTTCCTAGTTGTCTAATTAACCAGTGCATACAATACTTAATCTGGCTATACTATTCGGTCTGTCTGCTGTGTACCAAACTTCTGGCTGTTTACCGACTCTTTTTCCTGCCCTGACCTCAAATTAGTTGCTCAGATTTGCCCAACTCTGCCTGCTGGGATCTAGGTTTGTTACCTGACTTCAACTCTCACCTATTACTTGGTGCTTTACACCGGCGTCCCTGACTCTTTGGGTCAACTACACCAGGACCACTTCAGGAGGTAGCAGCCAGTTTGGTTCTCTGCAGTGAAGTCCACATCCCTATACAGGGGTTAAAGAGTGAATACTAGGAGAATGCCAGGACAAGGCCCTTAGGTTTAGCAAAAAGCCATACCAGTTAGTTAGCATATAGACCCCACACCTAGTGGTTCCTTTAAAGAAATCTATTCTTACGACCTGCTCTCCTTTCCATCTATTTTGCACTTAAACTGCCTTTACTGGACTTTTGGCTCCCACCTGTCAACTTATGCACAGACAGGGTTACTTGCACTACTGCAGCTAATGACTGGCCATTTGCAATGATGTGTCCACAAGCAGCACATCACTACTTGGTCATGCCTCTTGGGTACATGTCACTGCTGAGGTCACCGATTGGCTGAAGCATGTGACCCCATCTATGCAGAAGTTTATAGACGGTAACTCAAATTAAGATAGGCAGAAAGCCATGGAGAAGTGGCAAGCAGGTAAGTAAAGTTCTTTTCACAGATACCTCTTGGTGGGGGGTGAATTTAAAAATATCTGAACAACCCCTTTATGGTGTTCTTAAACCAGAAAAGGACATTGTCATGATCAGTGAGTGTGGAACGACTGTGTCAACTAACCGGTTTGACTTTGGGCTAAACCTAAGGGTGTGATTAAGACAGTCCCCTGCTATTCACCCTTTAACCCCTATATTGGGATCTGAACTTTACTGCAGGGGAGCTACTAGGCAATTACCTCCTGGAGTACTTTTGGTGTGGTTTACAGCTGACCCATGTAAGTCAAAGACACACAGTTTGGCACACCATGGGTTCAGGAAAACTCATAATCAGTAACAGGCTGAAGTTGGGGAAGGCAAAGTTCATGCAAATTTGTGAAACAAGTCTGAGGTCAGGGCAAGCACTAAAGGATCAATATGGTAATCAGGCACAGGTCAGGCAATGGAGGGTCAGAGTCAAGAATCAGACAGAGATCGGTACATGAGCAGGCAAACAGAATGGAACACCTATGCAGGGACTAGCATGCTAGAAATACCTATTGCTAGATTAGGGTGTGTGCGCTGGCTGTTTAAGAGGTGGAGAGTCTGCGTACTAGCCCTATGGGCAGACAGAAGAGGACCAGCAGCAGAGCATAGGCCACACCCTACAGCATAGGACAAGCCATGGGATTCTGGCAACTGGGCCCACTGATGGTGGGGGTCCAGATCACTGGATAACATCCACAGAAGCGAGATGAGAGATGCAGTTCACATGCTTACGACAGATAGAGGTGCGGCAGTGGGCACAGAGTGTCACCATAACAAACTTATATAAGAAAAGGAGCATTTTGTGGATTCTGTGTGGGGCCTGCGCCTCTTCATAACTTCGGCAGAACCACCGCCAGAGCAGGGGCTTTATTTTGACCAGCATCTAAAATACCGGTTTTAATAAATGTGCCCCTAAATGTCTATACTATAGTTTACTATTTAAAACTATAAACATAGTTCTACTTGCAATGTGGGTAAAGAATCCTAGACCCAGACTGCAAAATCTCAATGATGTGGTAAAATTTCCCAGTAGGCAACAGATCTTCTAGCAAACCACTATAACAGTAATGTCTATTTTATTTCAAAGCTGAAATTTATTAGTAATGTTCTTGTAAATGATACTGCCTTTTTATGCACTTGTAAAGATGTAATAAAAATTAACCATTTATAGCGACGACTAGCTTAATTTGTAGTCCATGAATATTTAGCAGAATACAGTGAACATTATTATAAACTAATGTGCTACAGTACCATTCAACAGCATACACCGCAGCATTCTCTGTGTTGCTTATTGTCAAAAATGATGATGGCTGCAGGACATTCACAGCACAGATTTGGGCCTTGTGTGACTATTTTACACTTAGAAATCTCTAGACCCAAAACATAGAAAGTGATTCATGCATAATTTATATATTTTAGCCAATTAAATCTACTTTTGAGTTAGTTGATGGCCTAGCAACAATTCATGTTACCCAGCTGGAGTTCAGAATTCTAACTTCTCTTGCTCTTAAATTCTGCTAGGAAGGAAAATAATGGCACTGCAGCCATGAATCCAGTAGGGACCAATAAATAATAGGTAACAGCAACAATACAATGTATATTATTATTATTATTATTATTATTAATAATAATAATAATAATAATAATAAAAAATATTGCATTAGTAATTGCATATATTTATTTTGTAATATTTAGCATCCTATTTTAAAGAGCTATATTTTAAAATAGGGCAGTTAAAATCTAAATCAAAATCCAGCTTATTTGTGTGTTAGTAAAATATATTGTGTACTATTTTTGCTACATTAATAAATGGCAACAATCAGGACTTAGAAATTGTAAATGACTAATAAACATTGCTGTTTGCACACCTGTTTTTGTTTTCAGACAATTTAAAAAAAATTGAATAGATTTCTAACGTCATTATCTAACGAATGGGGTATATTAGCCCATGTATCCTATATAAGATTTTGTCTTCTTAAGCAGAAATATGACAGAAAGGTTGCAGAGGTTTTAAAACATGTTGTTTTCAAATACATAAATAAGAATCTGTGTTTAATCGATTCCACAGTAATGGGAACTTTCACTTGGTTACCACAAAAACATTTTTTTTTTTTTCAAAATAACATATTCCTAGAATCTAACCTTGAAATATATTTGCTTGTTTTATTCTATACAATTGTCAAAACATATCTTTACTTTTAAATAGTCACAAACTTTTTACACAACTTTGTATAAATCAACAGAATAAGTGACTCTAAGAAACTTTGGTGACTCTAAGAAACTTTACAATATATCTTATCCGAGAAAAAAAATGCCTTGTTCTAGAGTTGTCAGTTGTCTCCCAACCCCCTCCCCCACACACACACACACATTTTTTTTCTAAATGAGAAGATATGACTGTGTACAGAGAGGTATTAAATCATATACATAATTTAGCAAAAATTGATATAACAAAACCTGATTCAACAAAGTAAGATGGGATACAATTTACAACATGATGAAGGGGTCCAAAGACTATCAAGCATGCTGCTAAATAAATGCATGAGCAATTGCCACAAATGATTCAAACATTATTCTAATGAACTAGATACAGAGACTGTTAAATCATTTTTGTTTATAAAAGTGTATACAAGAACGATTAGATAAAATTAACACGAGTAGGACTGGGCACAGTATGACTTTGCCAATACTGCTTTATCTCACAGATCCCTACTAAGTTATCTGCACATGGAGGAAAAGTAAATGAGGGTGACTTAACAAGTATCAATGAGGTCCAGGTAATAAAGAATCTCTGGTGGAACAGATACTAAATAAATCACTTACCTATTGCTGCAACTGGAAAGAAGAGTCATAAGAAAACAAGCGCTGGTAGATATGAAGCAAAAATTGTAATTCATTGTATGACTGTGGTGCTTAAATGTAGCTCTTCCGGCAGTGCATGTGAGGGGAATTAGCTAGGGCGCATGTGCAACAAGTGTATCTTGTGATGATGACTAGGAATGGTAAGATTCCATCTCATCACATCCTTCTTAATAGAGATGGTGCTCATCCTCCATCAAACAAAGGTTCTACAGGAACATCAGAGTGAAAGCCCATTTTTCTGGCACTCCGGATATAATGCCCTTATGGACACTAATTCACATTGTACTGTCATTCTTAAAAAAATTAGGTCTACATTTTAAAAGTACATTTCAACCTCCTAAGAACTATCCAGCAGTTGAGACTTGTATTGGTTTAGTGCAAAAATTCATAAAAATATTTAGGAACAATGGGTTACATTTATTAAGACCGGCATTTTAGATGCTGATCTTAAAAAAACCCTACTCTGGCGCCAGCCCCTTCATAACTTCGGCAGATTATCCACCAGTTCCTAGCTGTCTTACATTTAGACATTTTTCTATGCCTGAAACAGATGGTAAAAAATGGTAAATCAGATGGGCCTACCGATCATCCCCTTCCCCTCCCATGTCACGCCCACTTCTTTTCTAGACATGGCGTGAGCCCTCAATTCTATACTGGGCAGACTAGATGGGCCAAATGGTTCTTATCTGCCGACACATTCTATGTTTCTATGTTTCTATACTTGATAATAAAAACCTATTAAGCCCGCAGATAAAAGGGGAGCCCTAGTGGTCATGAATAGGTCATTTTATGTTCAGGAGATAGGACAATTACTTGAATCCCAGGCCTCTTGTCTAGTGATGAGCAAAGCGAGCTTCGGATCCTAGACCCAAAGCTGCTTTGCTCAAAACTTCGGATTAATGCTATAGCCATATAGTGTTGATCACGAATATTCAAATTTGCTAATTATTTATCGCTAATATCGGCACATCGAGAATTCGTGAATATTTAGAATATAGTGCTATATATTCGTAATTTCGAATGCGAATTTTCGTAATGCAATCAAGAAAATAATGACTGGAGATAACGAATTCTCAAATTCTCTAATATATGGCGAATAATCGCCCAAATATTCACAAAATATCAAGAATTTGATAATTGCCCCTGGCGCTCATCACTATATCCATACAGCATTAAAATGTACGGCCTCCGTTCGCAACTAAAGCCAAGTTCGGTTCCAAGTTTTAAAGTGGTTTTCCATTTTTAAAATCAAATACCGAAGTTATTCAGCAAAGTCTCGTGAGACTTTACGAATAACTGGCTTCGCCGTACATTTTATTGCTATAAAGTTCGGGTTTGCACCGAACTTTAGGATTTTTGGACCCCAGACCCGAACCCGAACATTTCAGGAAAAGTTCGGGTTCGGGTTCGGGTTCGGCGTTCGGCTATTATATGGGACTTTTTGAAAGGCTGCAGAGCAGCCAATCAACAAGCATTTAACTCTGTGCCCTTAGAAGCCATCACAGCCATGCCTACTAATGGCATGGCTGTGATTGGCCAGTGCAGCATGTGACCCAGCCTCTATATAATCTGGAGTCACGTAGTGCTGCATGTCACTCTGCTGTTAGTAGTGTAGGGAGAGGATGCTGCTGCTGTGAAGGAGAGAATAGGAAAGAATTTTTAATCAGAATGCTTGTTAACTCAGCGATCTACCTAGACTTTGTTTTGTGGGTGCAGTGCACAATATTTTTACCCTGCCCTGAGCACAGTGACACAGAAAAAAAACTTTTATCCGTCTGTCAGTTAGGTGGGCTGCGGCGGCCATTTTATGCAAGCTCAGTGCACCAAAACAGCATATGTGCTTTTGTGACATTCAAATCCAAGCTTGAAATACTGCAATAATAATCTGGGTTTAACCCCTTAAGGACCGGGATCATTTTCACCTTAAGGACCAGGACATTTTTTGCAAATCTGAACAGTGTCACTTTATGTGTGAATAACTTTAACTGCTTGCCGTCACATTAACGCCGAAAGGCGTGAGTGCGGCAGCTCTCTCAGGTCTCGATGACGCCAATAGGCGTCATCTCGTGAGACCCGAGATTTCCTGTGAACGCGCGCTCACAGGTGCGCGCGTTCACAGGATCGCGAGGTAAACAAGTTGATCTACAGCCTGCCAGTAGCGATCATTCGCTGGCAGGCTGTAGATGCAATTTTTTTAACCCCAGAAAGGTATATTAGATGCTGTTTTGTTAACAGCGTCTGATATACCTGCTACCTGGTCCTCTGGTGGTCCCTTTTGCTTGGATCGACCACCAGAGGACACAGGCAGCTCTGTAAGTAGCACCAAGCACCACACAACACACCCCCGTCACTTATTAACCCCTTATTAACCCCTGATCACCCCATATAGACTCCCTGATCACCCCCTGTCATTGATCACCCCCCTGTAAGGCTCCATTCAGACGTCCGTATGTGTTTTGCGGATCAGCGGATCCACAAAACACGGACACCGGCAATGTGCTTTCCGCATTTTGTGGATCTGCACATTTCCAGAACTATATAGAAAATGCCTTTTCATGTCCGCAATTGCGGTCAAGAATAGGACATGTTCTATATTTTTGCGGAACGGAAGTGCGGACCCAGAAGTGCAGATCCGCAATTCCGTATCCGAGCGGGACAAAGTCTGTCCCCATAGAAATGAATGGGTCCGCAATTCCATTTTGCGGACATGTGAATGGGGCCTAAGGGTCCCTTATCACCGCCAGTTAGTTAGCTACTTGTTAGGTAGTTAGCGCCCAGCCCACCGCACCGCAGTGACTGATTAGTCGCTGATTAGCGTCATCGCTGTCGCTAATCAGCACTAGTACTATATAGTATCTGTAAGTGATCAAGACTGATCGCAATCAGATCTATATCAGTACATTAGGGTCACCTTAGGCTCTACAAAAAACGCAGTGTTCGCCCGATCAGGCCTAATCTTGTGCGCACACTTGCGTTCAGTCCGCCCCACCGCAGTGACAGAAATGTTTTTTTTCTGATCACTGCAAAAACACTGTAAAATCGCTGCGGCGCTATAAAGATCACTTTTGAGCTTTTGGATCTTTATTATCGATCACAGCTTTTTTTTCTTTTGCACATTTTTTGGCAGAGATTTTTTCATCCACATTGATCGATGCGAATGAAGAAATCTGTGCCGTTCATTTTTTCTTTCAGCCCAGAGGCTGAACGGAAAAAAAATATCTCATTACCCGTATGCTCAATATAAGGCCTCATGCACACAACCGTGCCGTTTTTTGCGGTCCGCAAACCGCGGATCCGCAAAAAACGGAAGGCGCCCGTGTTGACTCCCGCAATTTGCGGAACGGGCCCTGGCAATATAAATGCCTATTCTTGTCCGCAAAGCGTGGACAAGTATAGGACATGTTATATTTTTTTAGCAGGGCCGCGGAACGGAGCCACGGATGCGGACAGCACACGGAGTGCCTTCCGCATCTTTTGTGGCCCCATTGAAATGAATGGGTCCGCATCCGAGCCGCCAAAAAGGCGGCTCGGATGCGGACCCAAACAACGGTCGCGTGCATGAGGTATAAGGAGAATAGCAGAAACTCCTAATGCTGGCCATACATGTAATGATTGCGGAGACCCTCAAATGCCAGGGCAGTACAAACACCCCACAAATGACCCCATTTTGGAAAGAAGACACCCTAAGGTATTCGCTGAGGGGCATATTGAGTCCATGAAAGATTGAACTTTTTGTCACAAGTTAGCGGAAAGGGAGACTTTGTGAGAAAAAAAAATAAAAAATCAATTTCCGCTAACTTGTGCCGAAAAAAAAATATCTTCTATGAACTCGCCATGCCCCCACGGAATACCTTGGGGTGTCTTCTTTCCAAAATGGGGTCACATGTGGGGTATTTATACTGCCCTGGCATTTTAGGGGCCCTAAAGCGTGAGAAGAAGTCTGGAATCCAAATGCCTAAAAATGCCCTCCTAAAAGGTACTCGTTGGACTTTTGGTCCCTTTACGCATCTTGGCTGCAAAAAAGTGTCACACATGTGGTATCGCTGTACTCAGAAGAAGTAGGGAAAAGTGTTTTGGGGTGTATTTTTACATATACCCATGCTGGGTGAGAGAAATATCTCTGTAAATTGACAACTTTGTATAAAAAAAATGGAAAAAGTTGTCATTTACAGAGATATTTCTCACACACAGTATGGGTATATGTAAAAATACACCCCAAAACACATTGTCCTACTTCTTCTGAGTATGGCGATACCACATGTGTGACACTTTTTAGCAGCCTAGGTGCGCAAAGGGGCCCAAATTCCAATGAGTACTTTTAGGATTTCACAGGGCATTTTTACGCATTTGGATTCCAAACTACTTCTCACGCTTTAGGGCCCCTAAAAAGCCAGGGCAGTATAAATACCCCACAAGTGACCCCATTTTAGAAAGAAGACACCCCAAGGTATTCCGTGAGGGGTATGGTGAGTTCATGTAAAATTTTATTTTTTGTCACAAGTTAGTGGAATATGAGACTTTGTAAGAAAAAAAAAAAAGATAAAAAATCATTTTCCGCTAACTTGTGCCAAAAAAAAAAATCTTCAATGAACTCGACATGCCCCTCATGGAATACCTTGGGGTGTCTTCTTTCCAAAATGGGGTCAGTTGTGGGGTATTTATACTGCCCTGGCATTTTAGGGGCCCTAAAGCGTGAGAAGTAACTTGGAATCCAAATGCGTAAAAATGCCCTGTGAAATCCTAAAGGTACTCATTGGAATTTGGGCCCCTTTGCGCACCTAGGCTGCAAAAAAGTGTCATACATGTGGTATCGCCGTACTCAGAAGAAGTAGGGCAATGTGTTTTGGGGCGTATTTTTACATATACCCATACTGTGTATGAGAAATATCTCTGTAAATGACAACTTTAAAAAAATTTTTATACAAAGTTGTCAATTTACAGAGATATTTCTCTCACCCAGCATGGGTATATGTAATAATAAACCCCAAAACACATTGCCCCACTTCTTCTGAGTACGGCGATACCACATGTGTGACACTTTTTTGCAGCCTAGGTGCGTAAAGGGGCCGAAAGTCCAACGAGAACCTTTAGGCTTTACAGGGTTGCTCACAATTTAGCCCCGCCCAAAATGCCAGAACAGTAAACACACCCCACAAATGACCCCATTTCGGAAAGTAGACACCCCAAGGTATTCACTGAGGGGCATAGTGAGTCCGTGGGAGATTAAAAAATTTTTTGCCAGAAGTTAGCAGAAATGGAAACTTTATTATTTATTTATTTTCCTCAGAAAGTGTCATTTTCCGCTAACTTGTGAAAAAAAATTAAATCATACATGAACTCACCATGCCCCTCCGCGAATACTTTGGGGTGTCTTCTTTCTAAAATGGGGTCATTTGGGGGGTATTTATACTATCCTGGCATTCTAGCACCTCAAGAAACATGACAGGTGCTCAGAAAGTCAGAGCTGCTTCAAAATGCGGAAATTCACATTTTGGTACCATAGTTTGTAAACGCTATAACTTTTGCGCAAACCATAAATATACACTTACCAATAAATATACACTTATTGGATTTTTTTTATCAAAGACATGTAGAACAATAAATTCTGACACAAACTTGTAAAGAAATGTAATTATATTTGAACAATTTTACCAAAAAAAGTAAAAAATACACTTTTTTGAGAAAATTGCGGTCTATTTTGATTAATATCAGAAAAACTAAAAATGTCAGCAGCAATCAAATACCACCAAAAGAAAGCTGTATTTGTGAGAAGAAAAGGAGGTAAAATTAATTTGGGTGCCAAGTTGCATGACCGAGCAATAAACCGTTAAAGTTGTGAAGTGCCGATTTGTAAAAAAGGGCCTGGTCACTAGGGGGGTATAAACCTGTGGTCCTTAAGTGGTTAAAATGCTTTTACATATCTAGGCCATTCTGAGACAGTTTTTTTATCACATATTGTAATTCATGACACTGGTAAAATGGAGTAAAAAAATAAATAAATAACATTTTTATTTATAGAAAAATACCAAATGTACCGTATTTTTCGCCCATAAGACGCACCTAGGTTTATGGGGAGGAAAATAAGATTTTTATTTTTTTTTAACCAAAAGGTGTGCTGTGTGTTTAGTGGGTTTGGAACTAATGGTGGTCTGTGGATTTTCACTATTACTGGAGATCTGTGGATGACGGACACTGTTATGGGGGGATCTGTGGATGACGGACACTGTTATGAGGGGATCTGTGGATGACAGACACTGTTATGGGGGTATCTGTGGATGACGGACACTGTTATGGGGGGATCTGTGGATGATGGACACTGTTATGGGGGGATCTGTGGATGACGGACACTGTTATGGGGGGGATCTGGGGATGACTGACACTGTTATGGGGGATCTGTTGATGACGGACACTGTTATGGGGGGATCTGTGGATGACGGACACTATTATGGGGGGGATCTGTGGATGACAGACAATGTTATGGGGGATCTGTGGCTTGCACTGTTACAGAGGGATCTGTGGATGGCACTGTTACAGGGGGGATCTGTGGATGGCAATGTTACAGGGGGGATCTGTGGATGGCACCGTTACAGGGGGGATCTGTGAATGGCACTGTTACAGGGGGGATCTGTGGATGGCACTGTTACAGGGGGATCTGTGGGTGGCACTGTTACAGGGGGGATCTGTGGATGGCACTGTTATATATGTGCCATCCACAGACCCCCCCACCCCATAACAGTGCCATCCACAGACCCCCCCCCAGTCCATAACTGTGCCATCCACAGACCCCACCAGCCCATAACTGTGCCATCCACAGATGTCCCCCATAAAAATGTCATCAACAGATCCCCCCCCCCGCCGCTCCGGTATACTAATATAAGATGTCTTATTCAATTAATAGTTATTAAACATGCCCCCAACTCCTAATAGTACCTTACATCCTAA
This sequence comes from Bufo bufo, assembly GCF_905171765.1. Lineage (NCBI taxonomy): Eukaryota > Metazoa > Chordata > Amphibia > Anura > Bufonidae > Bufo > Bufo bufo. The sequence goes on along the minus strand of NC_053391.1, from coordinate 518,095,697 downwards.
CAGCTTCTGTACAATGCTGGCAGGCAGGCCGGGGGCGGCCGGCGCGTCCCTCACTGACGTCACTTGCCTGCGCCGCCTGCTTCATTCATAAAGTAGGCGGCGCAGGCACGTGACATCAGGGAGTTACGCTGTCGCCCGCCCGGCCTGCCTGTCTGTATTCTACAGAAGCTGTTAGGATGTAAGGTACTATTAGGAGTGAGGGGGCATGTTTAATAACTATTAATTGAATAAGACATCTTATATTAGTATACCGGAGCGGCGGGGCTATACTACACTGACTGCACCGCCCCGCCGCTATTGCCGGCCCCCAGCTCCTCCTCCCAGTCCCTCCCCGAGTCCCCGCTCACTCGTACATCGCAGCTTGCGATGTAAAACTGCAAGAATTCACCCCATAAGACGCAGGGGCATTTTCCCCCAATTTTGGGGGGAGAAAAAGTGCGTCTTATGGGGCGAAAAATACGGTACCAAAAATTTGGAAAAATTATCAAATTTCCAAGTTTCAATTTCTCTACTTCTATAATACATAGTAATACCTCCAAAAATAGTTATTAATTTACATTACCCATATGTCTACTTCATGTTTGGATCATTTTGGGAATGTCATTTTATTTTTTGGGGACGTTACAAGGCTTAGAAGTTTAGAAGAAAATCTTGAAATTTTTCAGAAATTTTCCAAAACCCACTTTTTAAGGACCAGTTCAGGTCTGAAGTCACTTTGTGAGGCTTACATAATGGAAACCACCCAAAAATGACCCCATTTTGGAAACCACACCCCTCAAGGTATTCAAAACAGATTTTACAAACTTTGTTAGATACTGTTGTTATATTCTGTTATATATAAAAAAAAAAGCCTTTGCTGCATCTGTCAGTGTGAAATGCACGCGTTAGATAGTGCTGTTATCTTCTGTTATTAAAAAAAAAAAAAACACTCATTTTTGGCAAAATCCTAATTTTGTGGCGTTTGTTGCATCTGTCATTGCATCTGTCATAATACAAGCTTGAAAGACTGCAATAATTTTCTGGGTTTAAAAAAAACACCCATTTTTGGCAATACCCTCCATCTGGGGCCTATGCAGCATTTGTCAGTGTGAAATTTAGGCTTGAAATACTGCAAACATTTTCTGGGTTTAAAAAAAAACCTCTCTTTGGGCAAAATACTAAATTTGCAATCTTTGCTGCATCTATCAGTGTGAAATACACATGTTGGATACTGCTGTTATCTTCTGTTATTAAAAGAACACCCATTTTGGGAAAAATACTAAATTTGCAGCCTTTGCTGCATCTGTCAGTGTGAAATACATGTGTTAGATACTGCTGTTATATTCTGTTATAAAAAAAACACCCATTTTGGGCCAAATACTAAATTTGCGGCCCTTGCTGCAACTGTCAGTGTGAAATACACGCGTTAGATACTGCTGTTATATTCTGTTATTAAAAAAAAATATAACTTTTTGGGAAAAATACTAAATTTGCAGCCTTTGCTGCATCTGTCAGTGTGAAATACAAGCGTTAGATACCGCTGTTATGTTCTGTTATTAAACAAACACCCATTTTGGGCAAAATACTAAATTTGCGGCCATTGCTGCATCTGTCAGTGTGAAATACACACGTTAGATACTGCTGTTATATTCTGTTATAAAAAAATATATATAATAATTTGGGGAAAAATACTAAGTTTGCAGCCTTTGCTGCATCTGTCAGTGTGAAATAAACACATTAGATACTGCTGTTATATTCTGTTATTAAAAGTACACTCATTTTGGGCAAGATCCTAAATTTGCGGAGAATGAGGAGAGCGTCGAATAAGGGACGTGGCCCCGGTCGTGGTGCTACTGGTGGAGCTCCTGTTGCAGGGAGAGGATGTGGACGATCTGTGCCAGCCACACACACAAGTTAAACACCTTCCTCAGGTGCGCGTAGGCAACAAAACCTTCAGCGTTATTTGGTCAGGCCTAATGCGGCTCTACGAATGTGAGGCCAGAACAAGTACAGGCGATAGTAGATTGGGTTGCTGACAGTGCCTCCAGTTCCTTTACATTGTCTCCCACCCAGTCTCCTGCTGAAAGATCAGAGTTGGCACCTGCAGCCGATGTCCATGAGTCTTTCACCTCACCCCCTTGCAAATCAGCCAAGCAGTCTGAGCCCCAAGTCATGCAGCAGTCCCTTCTGCTTTTTGATGACTCTGCTAGCAGGGTTTCCCAGGGCCATCCACCTATTCCTGCACCAGAAGTGGAAGAGATTGAGTGCACCAATGCCCAACCACTTATCTTTCAAGATGATTACATGGGAGGACCACTGCAGCACGTCTCGGATGATGAAGAAACACAGGTGCCAACTGCTGTGGCTTTTGAAAGTGTGCAGACCGACAAGGAGGGAAGGGGTGAAGACTGGGTGGAAGAAGATGTGGAGGAGGATGAGGTCCTCGATCACACATGGAATCAAGGTCATGCAAGTGACTTGTGTAGTTCTGAGGAAGAGGCGGTGGTCGCACAGAGTCACCAGCACAACAGAAGAGGGAGCAGGGTGCAAAAGTGGAGCGGCCGTCCCCTAGACAGTACGCCTGCTACTGCCCACCGCAGCAAGGGACCAAGCACACCAAAGCCAGCTAGAAAGGAGTTCCCTGACGAGGCAGTTCTTCAGACAATGTGCTGAAAACAAGACTCGAGTGGTTTGCACACTGTGCAATCAGAGCCTGAAGCAAGGCATAAACGTTCTCAACCTGAGCACAGCCTGCATGACCAGGCATCTAAGTGCAAAGCACGAGCTGCATTGGAGTAGATGCCTTAAAAACCAAGAAAGGTCTCTGGCTCCTCCTTCTTCCTCTTCTGCTGCAGTGTCGGCCTCTTCATCTACCTCTGGAGTGACAGTGCCACCTGCCACCCCGCAAACAGAGGATCTACCAGCAACACTACCACCTGCGTCACCAAGCATCTCCACAATGCCCCACGGAAGCGTTCAGCTCTCCATCTCCAAAAACACTGGAGCGGAAGAGGAAGTACCCCCCTACCCTCCCATGATCCCTGGCCCTGAATTCCAGCATTTCAAAATGACTGTTCTTTGAAATGCTGTCATTCCGTCTGGTGAAAACAGTATGTCCTGCCCAGCTGCCACTACTTTTCCAGGCGTGCCATCCCTTCCCTGCATAACCAAGTGGGGGACAAAGTCAGGTGTGCATTGTGCAACGCCATCTGTTGCAAGGTCCACCTAACTACGGATACATGGACCAGTAAGCATGGTCAGGGATGTTATATCTCCCTAACAGCTCACTGGGTAAATCCAGCGGCGGCTGGGCCTGAGACAGATAGCTGTTTGGCACATTTCTTTCCACCACCTAGGATTGCAGGGTGCTTCAGTTTGCCTCCTGTTGCTTCCTCCTCCTACTACGCTTCTTCATCCTCTACTGGCTCCTCATCTGGTCAGCGTAACACCTTCACCACCAACTTCAGCACAGCCAGGGGTAAATGACAGCAGGCAGTTTTCAAACGTATCTGTTTGGGGGACAAACCCCGCACCGCGCAGAAGCTGTAGACGGGCCTTGAACAACAGACCAATGAGTGGTTGGTGCCAGTGAGCCTCAAGCCTGGCCTGTTGGTGTGCGATAATGGACGAAATCTCGTAGCAGCTCTTGGACTAGCTGGTTTGACGCACATCCCTTGCCTGGCGCATGTGCTGAATTTGGTGGTGCAGAGGATCCTTAAAAATGACCCCAATATGTCAGAGCTGCGGCATAAAGTGCAGGCCGTCTGTGCGCGCTTTCGATGTTCCCACCCTGCAGCTGCTCGCCTGTCAGCGCTGCAGCATAACTTTGGCCTTCTAGTGACAAAAAATGGCTTTTTTTACACCGTTTTTATTTTTATTTTTTTACGGTGGTCACCTGAGGGGTTAGGTCATGTGATATTTTTATAGAGCCGGTCTATACGGACGCGTCGATACCTAATATGTATACTTTTTATTTATTTATGTAAGTTTTACACAATGATATCATTTTTGAAAAAATAAAATCATGTTTTAGTGTTTCCATAGTCTAAGAGCCATAGTTTTTTCAGTTTTTGGGCGATTATCTTGGGTAGGGTATTATTTTTGCGGGATGAGATGACGGTTTGATTGTTACAATTTTGGCATACATGCGACTTTTTTGATCACTTTTATTACCTTTTTTGGGAAGTAAGGTGGGCCAAATTTAAATTTTATCATAGTTTTTTATTTTTTATGGCGTTCACCGTTCGGGTAAAGTAACATGACCGTTTTATAGATCAGGTCGTTACGGACGCGGCGATACCAAACATGTGTAGGGAATTTTATTTTTTTTCATTTTTAATCAGTGATAAATGTGTTTTTTGATTTTTACATTTTTTTCACTTTTTTTCACTTTTTTTTTTGACCCAGACCCACTTGGTTCTTGAAGATCCAGTGGGTCTGATGTCTGTATATTACAGTAAAGTACACTATATAGTGTTTTGTACTGTATTTTCCTTACACTTTGTCTGAACAGATCTATGCCTTTAGCACAGATCTGTTCAGCACCATGGACAGCAGTCCTGTTGCCAGGGGAACCTTCCCCGTCTGCTCAGTAATGGCCAGAACTGCGCAGACGGGGAAGGGTAAGGAGGGGGGCTGTCTGGGGGCTCTCTCCCTCTCCATCGGGGGGCTGCAAAGGCACAGCAGCCCCCCGATGGGAGAGGGAGGGAACTCCCTGAGCTGTTAACCTTTTCCATACAGCGGTCCGTATGGACCGCGGTATGGAAAGGGTTAAGCGGCTGACATCGCAGCACAGATATCAGCCGTTTATACCAGGGTGTCAGCAATGTGCTGACACCCTGGTATACCCACTGGCCACCAACGATTATTCAAGAGGAGGCGGGTGGGGGATCGCGATCCCGCCTGCCGCACCGCCCGCACCGCCCGCAACACCCCCCCCCCTGCACCACCCACCACCATAATATCATTCAGGGGCGCAGGGGGGGGTGAAACATATATATTTTATGAATACTAAAGTTTCTGATCCCCGCGGTCAGGGACCGCGGGGATCAGAAACTGCAGAAAGCGCAGCAAACCGCAGGTCTGAATTGACCTGCGGTTTGTTGCGATCGCCAACATGGGGGGGGTCACGAGACCCCCTCCGCGCATTTAGCCGAAGTGCCTGCTCAATTATTTGAGCAGGCACCGGCTTCCGATCACAGCCCGCTGTGCGGCGGTGATCAAAAATAAACAGGGCGTACAGGTACGCCCTGTGTCCTTAAGTACCAGGTCATAAGGGCGTACCTGTACGCCTTATGTCCTGAAGAGGTTAATACGGACAGAGTCAGGGTCACCTACAATCAAGCCAGCAAGTAAACACAAATAAAGGAAACAGACTTATCTGAGGAATCAGGAGAAGGAGCATCCAGCAGTGAACAACTCATCCAGGAAAAAGAATAAACCGCAAAGTGAGGCAGTATGGGAGGGAATATAAAGGGAGGCAATCAGTGTAAATAGATGACAGCTGGGAGAAGGAAAGGAGATGAGAAAGTGAAACCAAAACAAAGAATATCATACAAGAGGTACAGAAGAACGTCTGTCAGACCTTCTCAGAGAGCTGGCGGTGACAGTACCCTTCCCAATGAACGAGGTACTGGAGAGAACCGCGGATAATGCGAGAATCCACAATCCTAGAGACCTGAAATTCAAGATTACCATCAACAACAATCGGAGGAGGAGATAAAGAGGAGGGTACAGTGGGTTGGACATACGGTTTTAATAGGGACTTGTGAAAAACATTATGGATCTTCCAAGTCTGAGGAAGATCAAAACGGAAGGCAACGGGATTGATGACGGACAATATCTTGTAAGGCCCAATAAACTTTGGACCCAACTTCCAGGAGGGAACCTTCAGTTTGATATTCTTTGTAGACAACCACACCAGAGCACCCACATTCAGGTCCGGACCAGGCACACGTCTCTTATCCGCCACACGCTTATATCTCTCACTCATCCTCTTCAGATTACCCTGAATCTTTTGCCAAATAAATGACAAAGACGAGGAAAATCTCTCCTCATCAGGTAAATCAGAAGACCCCTCTCCAGAGAATGTCCCAAACTGCGGATGAAGCCCATATGCACCAAAAAATTGTGACTTATCAGAGGACTCATGGCGACGGTTATTTAAAGCAAACTCAGCAAGGGACAAAAAAGAACACCAATCCTCCTGATTCTCTGCAACAAAACAGCGCAGATATGTCTCCAGATTCTGATTGACGCGTTCGGTCTGGCCATACTGCGGGTGAAAAGCAGAAGAGAACGACAACCGAACCCCCAAGCGAGAACAGAAAGCATTCCAGAATCTGGAAACAAATTGCGTGCCCCTATCAGAAACGATGTCTGAAGGAATGCCATGCAATTTGACAATGTGATCAACAAATGCTTGTGCCAGCGTCTTAGCATTGGGTAACCCAGGAAAGGCAATGAAATGCAGCATTTTGCTAAAACGGTCCACTACTACCAGAATCACGTTCCCCGAGGAACGAGGCAGGTCCGTAATGAAGTCCATGGACAGATGCGTCCAAGGACGGGAAGGAATGGGTAACGGGAGGAGAGAACCCGATGGCCGTGAATGAGGGACCTTGGCACGAGCGCAGGTCTCGCAGGCTGCCACAAAACCCTCAACCGTCTTTCGAAGAGCCGGCCACCAGAATCTCCGAGCAATGAGATCCACTGTGGCTCTACTCCCCGGGTGCCCAGCAAGGACAGTATCGTGGTGCTCCTTAAAAACCTTGTGTCGTAAAGCGAGAGGCACAAGCAACCTCCCAGGAGGACAAAGATCAGGAGCCTCTGCCTGGGCTGCCTGAACCTCTGCCTCCAAATCAGGATAAAGAGCAGAGACGACCACCCCTTCAGCCAAAATGGGACCCACGTCTTCAAAGTTCCCCCCTCCCGGAAAACAACGTGACAGGGCATCAGCCTTCACATTTTTAACCCCAGGGCGGAACGTGACAACAAAATTAAACCTAGAAAAGAATAAAGACCATCTGGCCTGTCTCGGGTTCAGACGCTTGGCTGATTCCAAGTAGTCCAGATTCTTATGGTCAGTAAACACGGTAATAGGGTGTCTGGCTCCCTCTAGCCAATGGCACCATTCCTCAAAAGCTAATTTGATGGCCAACAACTCCCTATCTCCCACATCGTAATTTCTCTCTGCGGAGGAGAGTTTCCTTGAGAAAAAGGCACACGGTTGCCATTTGGCAGGAGAGGGACCCTGAGACAAGACCGCACCCACACCCACCTCAACAATGAAAGGTAGAGAGACATCAGGTTGTACCAAGATGGGAGCGGAAGCAAAACTCGCTTTGATACAGAAAAGGCCTTAAGCGCATCTACAGACCAGGAGGAAAAATCTACCCCCTTTTTAGTCATATCAGTGAGTGGCTTAACAACAGAGAATTAATTCAAAATGAACTTTCTGTAATAATTGGCAAAACCCAAAAATTCTCGAAATGGCCCTCAGGGGTATTGAAGGCCGTCTTCCATTCGTCCCCTTCCCTGACCCTGACTAGGTTGTATGCCCCTCTTAAATCCAACTTAGAAAAAACTTTAGCCCCAACAATCTGGTTAAACAGGTCCGGGATCAGAGGAAGCGGATAAGGGTCACGAATTGTGATGCAGTTCAGCTCCCTGAAATCCAGACATGGTCTTAAAGAACCATCTTTTTTCTTAACAAAAAAAAAAACAGCGGCAACAGGGGACTTTGAGGGTCGGATGTGTCCCTTTCTCAGGCTCTCAGAGATATAAGTGCGCATAGCGACTCTTTCAGGTTGGGAGAGATTGTATAAACTTGATTTTGGCAGCTTGGCGCCTGGGATGAGATTAATAGGGCAATCGTACTCCCGGTGAGGGGGCAGCTCCTGGACACCACTCTCTGAAAACACATCCAAAAATTCTGAGAGAAAAGATGGTACAGTCTTGGTAGAAACCTCTGAAAGAGACGCCGTGAGGCAATTCTCTCTGCAAAAGTCACTTTAACCATTTATTTGCCTTGCTTGATAATCAATGGTGGGGTTATGTTTAGTGAGCCAGGGTAGCCCCAACACTAGAGGAGTAGGTAATCTGCTTAGGACGAAACATGACATATCCTCAACATGGGCATCACCCACAGTCAAACGGATATTGTGAACTATGCCCTTTAACGATTTTTGAGAAAGTGGAGCGGAATCGATAGCAAAAACAGGTATATCCTTTCCCAAAGTGCATACCTGGAAACCATGTGTTATAGCAAATTGATTATCAATGAGATTGACAGCTGCTCCACTATCTACAAAAAACTCACAAACAATGTTCTTGCTATCTAACGCCACCCTGGCAGGTAGGACAAAACGGGTACTACAAGCAAACGGCAAGCCTTCAATTTCCACATCAACCTTGCCGATAGTAACAGATGGAACAATTTTAGAGGGTTTTTTCTTTTTGTTTCTTTATTACCCTCAGAAAACTCCCTGAATCTCCTAGAGGGGCAAACATTTGCTAAATGATTTATACCCCCACAACAGAAATAAACCCTCCTCTGACAGCTGAATCCTCTACTTTCAGAGGCAAGCAAACCCAGCTGCATGGCCTCCTGAGTGGTCTTTCCTCTCTCTCTAAGACGCCTGTCAATACGAACAGCTAGAGACATGGCAGACTCCAACGAGGCAGGTCTCTCATGAAAGGCAAATGCATCTTTCAATCCCTCCGAAAGACCATGGCAAAAAATCAACCAGTATCAGCTGCCCATCTCCGAAATTCTGAACAAATATATCTCTGCGGACTGTTTACCCTGGCATAAAAGACGCAGTTTAGATTCACCCAGAGCAATATGATCCGGGTCATCATATATTTGCCCCAGGGCTCCAAAAAATTCATCCACCGATCGGAGGGGCCGTGCTCCCACCGGCAGCGAAAAGGTCCAAGACTGAGCGTTATCCCTGAGCAGCGAGATGATGATCCCCACCCTCTGCTCCTCATCACCAAAGGAATGGGGAAGTAGGCGAAAATGGAGTTTGCAAGCCTCTCTAAAGCAAACAAAATTCTCATTACCCCCGGAGAACGTATCCGGAAGCGAGATCTTAGGCTCTGAACAAACTCCATGAATGCAAGCAGAACCGGTCATCTGAAACACAGTTTTACGGAGATCTGCTACCTCCAGTGAAAGACCCTGCATGCGGTCAATCAAGGCTGAAACCGGATCCATGCTTAAGACAGTTATGGCAGTTTATAATGTCACGGATGGTGTTGCAGAAAGCTGGAACTTATAAATAAACATCCAACTGGCTTGAACCCAAACTAAGGAGCATATGGGTGAGCCCTATAAAACCCCTAGAGCTCTCCCTGACTGCTAAGCCCATGCAAAGATCTTTATGGTAGAGGATTGCATGTCTACGTACCTTATACTATCTGACACCTGAAAACCCTATAATAGTGAGGGGACACGACCACCGGCTCCCTGCACTTAATATGGACGGAGTCAGGGTCACCTACAATCAAGCCAGCAAGTAAACACAAATAAAGGAAACAGACTTATCTGAGGAGTCAGGAGAAGGAGCATCCAGCAGTGAACAACTCATCCAGGAAGAAGTATAAACCGCAAAGTGAGGCAGTATGGGAGGGAATATAAAGGGAGGCAATCAGTGTAAATAGATGACAGCTGGGAGAAGGAAAGGAAATGAGAAAGTGAAACCAAAACAAAGAATATCATGCAAGAGGTACAGAAGAACGTCTGTCAGACCTTCTGAGAGAGCTGGCGGTGACAGCAGGCCAGGACCTCCAAGACATAGAGCGCCAGTTTGTGCCACGTGTCCAGCTTGGACACCTAGTAGTTGTAAGGCACTGAGGGATCAATGAGGACACTGACACAGTCTGGTATGTACATACTCCTTCACCATCTTCCAAAATGTTTCCCTCCTTGTGACACTAGGCCGCGCATCAGGGTAAGGGTGCTGGCAGGGTGACATGAAACTGTCCCAGGCTTTGGAGAGTGTTTCCCTACCTCTGTTGGAACTGCTGTGTGTTCCCCTTGTCTCCCCTCCTCGGTTGGCCAAGGAACTACAGAATTTTTGGAGCAATTTTTCAACAAGGATCTTCTGGTATTGCACTGTTTTGCTCATCCTCTTCACCAGAGTAATGAGAGATGAAACGTTATCTTTGTAGCGAGGGTCGAGAAGGGTGAACAACCAGTAATCCGTGTTATCTAAAATACGTATCACGCGAGGGTTGCAGGAAAGACAGCCTAACATGAAGTCAGCCATGTGTGTCAGAGTACCAACAGGCAAGACTTTGCTGTCATCATCATGAGGATCACTCTCAATCTCCTCATCCTCTTCCTCCTCTTCTGCCCAACCCCACTGAACAGATAGAATAAAATTTCCATGGGTACTACCCTCTGTAGCGGAGGCAACCGTCTCATGCTCCTCCTCCTCTTCATTGTCCAATTTGCGCTAAGAAGACGAACTGAGGGTCCTCAAAGTTTCTTAAAACCTCACAGAGGTCAGACATCCATGCCCACTACTTGCTTGTGAATAGCAGAAGCTGACTGGAAAGGCGACGACCATGTTGCAGCTAGTATCCCACTACTGCCCTCTGCTGCTCACAAAGCCTGGCCAACATGTGGAACGTCGAGTTCCAGCGTGTGCTCATGTCGCACAACAGCCGGTGAGCTGGCAATTTCAAGTGCTGCTGCAGCGTTGACAAACCGACTGAATCTGTCGATGACTTGCGGAAATGTGCACACACGCGGCGCCTTCACCAGTAGCTTATGCAAATTGAAGTAAGTTTTGAAAAACCGCTGAACCACTAAGTTTAAGATGTGGGCTAGGTATGGGATGTATGTGAACATGCTGAGCTCCAAAGCCGCCACCAAGTTACGGCCATTATCAGACACAACCATGCCTTGGTCTAGGTTGAGTGGCGAAAGCCACAGCTCAGTCTGGTCTCTTATCCCCTGCCACAGCTCTGTGGTGGTGTGCTGTTTGTCCCCTAAGCATATCAGGCTCAGCACAGCCTGTTGCCTATTCCCCACTGCAGTGCTACACTACTTCCAGCTGCCCACTAATGACAGATTGGTGCTGCAAGCGGATAAATCAGAGGTGGAAGTGGAGGAGGAAGCGGAGGAGGAGAAGTGGGGTTTGGAGTCACTAACGTAGGTGCTGGCGGAAACCCTGATCAACGTAGGGCCCGCAATCCTTGGCGTCGGTAGCACCTGAGCCATTCCAGGGTACGACTCCCTCCCGGCCTCCACAACATTCACGTAGTGTGCTGTCAGGGAAATGTAGCGTCCCTGGCCGAATGTACTTGTCCATGTGTACGTGGTTAAGTGGACCTTTCCAGTAACTGCGTTGGTCAGGGCACGTGTGATGTTACGGGAAAAATGTTGGTGTTAGGCGGGCATGGCACACCTTCAAAAATAGTGGCGGCTGTGGACTGCGTAATGCGGGACAGCTGCTGACATCAGACTGCGGTGTCTACAAGCCTAAATGGCAACATTTCCAGGGTCAGTAATTTAGTAAGCTGCACATTTAGTGCTATGGCCTGTGGGTGGGTGACTGGGTGTTTTCACTTGTGTTCAAAGGTCTAGGGTAAGGATATTTGGATGCCTCGCTGGGACACAGAAGTTGATGTGGTTGCTGATGGTGCTTGCGAAGGTCCAGGTGCAGGGCGGGAGGCATTCAGGCCTGCACCTTCGACAGGGGATTGGCCAGCACGTAACATAGAGGAAGAGGAGGCAGTGGTGTGACCCACAGACACAGATTGTGGATCCAAGCGTTTGTCCCACTTATTACGGTGCTTGGATGCCATGTGGCGGATTATGCTTGTGGTGATGGGGTTGCTAGTTTTCTCACCCTGGCTCATTTTCATATGGCACAGGTTGCAAACTATTATTCTTTTGTTGTCCACACTTACCTCAAAAAAGCTGCATACTGCGGAATATCTACTCCTTGACAAGGGAAATTTCCGCAAAAGGGTGCTCCATGGAACAGTTAAGGGCCGGTTTGGCGTGGCCTGCCTTCTCCCTTTTGGCACCCCACTGCCTCTTCCAGCCTGTTGCAGTGCTATAGATCCCTCCCCCTCTGTACTGCTGTCCTCGCTCGGCTTTCCCCTTTCCCAGGTTGGGTCAGTGACCTCATAGTCCACCACCTCCTCTTCCACTTCCTCACGATTATCATCTTCCTAATTTGTTGACCTAACCACAACCTCAGTGATTGACAACTGCGTCTCATCCTCTTCATCAACCTCTTGAGACAGTAATTGATGTTGACTCATTGGCAACTGTCTCATCATCATCCACCTCATTAAACACTAATTGCCGTTCCCCACCGTCATGTTCTTGTGACTGTGGATGCTCAAGAGATTGGGGGAATCAGGGCACAAGATCTCAAGTCCCTTTTCAAGCATGCTTGGCGAGAGGGCCAAATCAGGTAATGGCGATGAAAAGAGGTCCTCGGAATATCCGAGTGTGGGATCACTTGTTTGGCCAGGCTGTACATGGTGGGAGGAAGGAGGATCAGGGTGAGGATTGTGTTGACCAGACTCCTGTCTACTGAGACTGGACTTGGTGGAAGACAGGGTGGTTCTTAACCGACTGTAAGCATTATATGCTACAATCCAACAGACCACCTGGTCCCACTGTCCCTGCACTAAGTACACTGGAAAATGGCAGCATCCAATATGGCTGAGGCTATTTATAGAGCTGTGACATCACAGGGTTGGCTGGCTGCTGATTGGCTGCATGCATGGCATTGTGGGTGATCCCTAGTTCCCAGAGTTCTTTGCTACATGTCCGAACATGTGCAGCAGCCATTTTAGGAAAAAATGTGATTCGATACCACGAAGCGTGAGGAAATTGGAATTCAGTGCAAAACAAATTTTTCCTGAAATTTGGATCGAATTCCACTTTGTAAACTTCGATACGCTCATCTCTAACAAGGATACATGATTATAATGTATTTATTATTATAATGTATGCATTTATTATTAATGTATTTATAATAAACAATTTTTTTTTTCAGTTTCTTCTAAATTCTTCAATTTATTGTCATCCTATAAAAGAATGAGATAATATTTAAGGGGTAAGTGTCTTCACAGTCATTGTTAAAGGGGTTTAATAGCAATGAACTTCTGCCAAATGAACAGTTGCATGGCTATGATTGAACTTGCTCATCTGCACTGTACTATTACAGCAACATTCATGTCTGTGGACTCTATCTATTATTACAGACCCGCACTATTATTATTTAACCATTGATCATTTTAGCATTGTGCAGAGACTGTCAAAATTCATATCAGTCCCTTTAACTGAGGGAACTCCATGAATTTTCCAGAATTTCAACATTGAAATCTTAGACATGCGTACCCTAGGGTCAACTACACTAGGCAGTCACTTAAACTTTCAGTATTCTTTTGGAGTGTGGCAGATTACCAGGAAGGAATCGATGTAAACTCTGGAATATGCAAAATCATATTGAGCTCCAGACAGCATTGCAGCAAGATAACAAGATAACAGTGCTATCCACTGAACTACTGTGCGCAAGGACATACATTTTATAGAATATAAAGGTTTAATTGGTGGGGTTGGATCAACTAGAACCCCACCAATTATTAAAAGTTCCTCCCCACTAGAACTGTGAAAGTACAGTGAAGAGTAGAACCAGGACTGAGCGTATATCTGCTATTTAGAAAAAGCTAAGTGTTGTTCTCAGGGGCGGGCAAGGACGGGGGGCAAGGAGGCAATTGCCCCCCAGGCCACCCTAAAGTATGTTAACCCCTTAAGGACTCAGCCCTATTTCACCTTAAGGACTTGGCCATTTTTTGCAACTCTGACCAGTGTCACTTTAAGTGCTGATAACTTTAAAACGCTTTGACTTATCCAAGCCGTTCTGAGATTGTTTTTTCGTCACATATTGTACTTCATGACACTACTAAAATTGGGTCAAAAAAGTAAATTTTTTTGCATAAAAAAATACCATATTTACCAAAAAAATTTAAAAATTTGCAAATTTCAAAGTTTCAGTTTCTCTACTTCTGTAATACATAGTAATACCCCCAAAAATTTTGATGACTTTACATTCCCCATATGTCTACTTCATGTTTGTAGCATTTTGGGATTGATATTTAATTTTTTGGGGATGTTACAAGGCTTAGAAGTTTAGAAGCAAATCTTGAAATTTTTCAGAAATTTACAAAAACCAAATTTTTAGGGACCACTACAGGTCTGAAGTCACTTTGCGAGGCTTACATAATAGAAACCGCCCAAAAATGACCCCATTCTATGAACTACACCCCTCAAGGTATTTAAAACTGATTTTACAAACTTTGTTAACCCTTTAGGTGTTGCACAAGAGTTATTGGCAAATGGGGATGAAATTTGAGAATTTCATTTTTTTGCCTAATTTTCCATTTTAACCCATTTTTTTCCACTAACAAAGCAAGGGTTAACAGCCAAACAAGACTGTATCTTTATTGCCCTGACTCTGCCGTTTACAGAAACACCCCATATGTGGCCGTAAACTACTGTACGGCCACACAGCGGGGCGTAGAGTGAAAGGTGCGCCGTATGGTTTTTGGAAGGCAGATTTTGCTGGACTGTTTTTTTGACACCATGTCCCATTTGAAGCCCCCCTGATGCACCCCTAGAGTAGAAACTCCATAAAAGTGACCCCATCTAAGAAACTACACCCCTCAAGGTATTCAAAACTGATTTTACAAACTTTGTTAACCCTTTAGGTGTTGCACAAGATTTAATGGAAAATAGAGATACAATTTCAAAATTTCACTTTTTTGGAAGATTTTCCATTTTAATATTTTTTTTCCAGTTACAAAGCAAGGGTTAACAGCCAAACAAAACTCATTATTTATGGCCCTGATTCTGTAGTTTACAGAAACACCCCATATGTGTTCGTAAACCGCTGTACGGGCACACAGCAGGGCGCAGAAGGAAAGGAATGCCATACGGTTTTTGGAAGGCAGATTTTGCTGGACTGTTTTTTTTGACACCATGTCCCATTTGAAGCCCCCCTGATGCACCTCTAGAGTAGAAACTCCAAAAAAGTGACCCCATTTTAGAAAGTACGGAATAAGGTGGCAGCTTTGTTGGTACTAGTTTAGGGTACATATGATTTTTGGTTGCTCTATATTACACTTTTTGTGCGGCAAGGTAACAAGAAATAGCTTTTTTGGCACGTTTTTTTTTTTTGTTATTTACAACATTCATCTGACAGGTTAGATCATGTGGTAATTTTATAGAGCAGGTTGTCGCGGACGCGGCGATACCTAATATGTATACAATTTTTTTTATTTATGTAAGTTTTATACAATAACTTCATTTTTAAAACCAAAAAAAGTTTTAGTGTCTCCATAGTCTAAGAGCCATAGTTTTTTCAGTTTTTGGGCGATTATCTTGAGTAGGGTCTCATTTTTTGCGGGATGAGATGACGGTTTGATTGGCACTATTTTGGGGTGCATATGACTTTTTGATCGCTTGCTATTACACTTTTTGTGACGTAAGATGACAAAAAATGGCTTTTTTTACACCTTTTTTTTATTTTTTATTTTTTACGGTGGTCACCTGAGGGGTTAGATCATGTGATATTTTTATAGAGCCGGTCGATACGGACGCGGCGATACCTAATATGTATACTTTATTTTTATTTATGTAAGTTTTACACAATGATTTCATTTTTGAAACAAAAAAAATCATGTTTTAGTGTTTCTTTAGTCTGAGAGCCATAGTTTTTTCAGTTTTTGGGCGATTATCTTGGGTAGGGTATGATTTTTGCGGGATGAGATGACGGTTTGATTGGTACTATTTTGGCGTACATGTGACTTTTTTGATCACTTTTATTACCTTTTTTGGGAAGTAAGGTGGGCAAAATTTCAATTTTCTCATAGTTTTTATTTTTTTATTTTTATGGTGTTCACCGTGCGGGGAAAGTAACATGACCGTTTTATAGATCAGGTCGTTACGGACGCGGCGATACCTAATATGTGTAGTGTATTTTATTTTTTTAATTTTTATTCAGTGATGAATGTTTTTTTTTTATCTTAACTTTTTTCACTTTTTTTTACTTTTTTTTTGACCCAGACCCACTTGGTTCTGGAAGATCCAGTGGGTCTGATGTCTGTGTAATTGTGTAATACAGTACAGTACAATATATATTGTTCTGTACTGTATTTTACTTACACTGAACAGATCTATGCTTTTAGCACAGATCTGTTCAGCACCATGGACAGCAGGACGCCTGAGCAGGCGTCCTGTTGCCATGGGAACCTTCCCCGTCTGCCACAACTTCGCAGACGGGGAAGGGTAAGCACAGGGCTGAGGGGGGCTCTCTGGGGGCTCTCTCCCTCTCCATCGGGGGGCTGCAAAGGCACAGCAGCCCCCCCGATGGAGAGGGAGGGAGCTCCCTGACCGATGACAGTTAACTTTTTCCATACAGCGGTCCGTACGGACCGCGGTATGGAAAGGGTTAAACGGCTGACATCTGCACAGATGTCAGCCGTTTATACCAGGGTGCCAGCAATGTGCTGGCACCCTGGTATACCCACTAGAAGCCAACGATCATTCATGGGGAGGCGGGCGGGGGATCGCGATCCCGCCTGCCGCACCGCCCGCCTCCCGCAACGCCCCCACCGCATGCGACAACCCCCCGCCGGCATCAAATCATCGTGCAGGGGTGCAGGGGGGGGGTGAAAAATATTGATTATAGGCACTCAAAAGTTTCTGATCCCCGCGGTTTCCGGTGTATGAGCCCTTGTCACAGCTGGGGATGGGGGAAACCCTCAGCCGTGTGCCGAAAGATGATGGTCGCTGCTTGACCAGGACAAACAGGATTAGGGAGCAGGTCACCTCCTACAGCGTCCCTAACCTGACCCTAACTCCTACCTGCATGGGCCGACCTTGAAGGTAGGAGGACCCATGCGCAGGAACCTCGGATCCCTGCTCGCCCTCCGCCGGTCCCTAGGCTAGGAGTCAGAGTAAGACATCCTGTTCCTTCTGGATCGGGAGGAACAGGAGTCTCACTGGCCAAGCTGCAAGCAAGGGGAAACAAATGCAACCTATGGCAATGGCAGAGACCTACCACAGACAACCAAGCCTGGAACCCATGTGGATGTACTGCCCACAGACAGCAGGACTCAGCACACAAACACACAACACACGGGAACCCAGGACCACAGGTGCAATAAAGAAACATAAAAGCAAACACATCTTCCAGACACCAAAAGGACATATATTTAGCTTATGACCAGAAGGTTGGCCCCCACTGGCAGTTGGTAAGTAACCAGGAGGATGTCTACAGCCAGCATGGCTGAAACACCCTCTCTGGCTACTGCCTACAACTGAGGCTTTATAGGGCCAAGAGGCCACACCCAACAATCAGACACACCCCGTGACTCACACACACTGAAAGGGAGTTAACCCTTCCAAAACCACAGAAGGGAAAACATAACTTAAAGGGGAAGTGTCCAAACAACAAACACACTGTGGCTGTTGCCGCAGGCAACGACATGGGTGGCAAGCATGTCCTGGAAGTCAGCCCGAAGGCCGGGACACTGCCACCACATGTACATAATACCACCAAACGTTGCCACGGACAGCCACAGTGCAGGGAAAATGTCAGTGCACACCAAACATAAACAAAGTGCACACAGACATACAAAAGTGCTACAAACGCGCACACAACTCCAAGGGAACCGCACACATAGCTGTTGTCCGCGGCAACCGCACCTGAGGCCAACAACATTATGCCTCAACCTGCGGTTGACACTACAACCCAAAACCGCGGGCAACTGTATGCGGCTCCCAAGGAGTCACGGCTAAAACCGTGCCCGTGACAGCCCTCCCACCATAAGGGTTGGCTCATACGGCTAGGAGTCAGGATCAGTATTAGGGATGCGATAGGAGGTCACCTGCTCCCTAATTCTGTTGTCCTGGTCCAGCAGTGACCAAACATCTTCGGGCATCGCACGGCTGAGGGTTTACCCCATCCTCAGCCGTGACAGGAGGGGGGTGAAATGTGACATGGAGGGGTAGAAATGTGACATGGAGGCGGAAAATGTGACATGGAGGGAGAAATGTGACATGGGGGTTGAAATGTGACATGGAGGCGGAGAAATGTGACATGGGGGTTGAAATGTGACATGGAGGCGGAGAAATGTGACATGGGGGTGAAATGTGACATGGAGGGGGAGAAATGTGACATGGAAGGGGAGAAATGTGACATGGAGGGGAGAAATGTGACATGGGGGGGTGAAATGTGACATGGAGGTGGAGAAATGTGACATGGGGGAGTGAAATGTGACATGGGGGAGAAATGTGACACAAAGGGGGTGATGTGTAGTGATGTCGCGAACATAAAATTTTCAGTTCGCGAACAGCGAACGCGAACTTCCGCAAATGTTCGCGAACTGGCGAACCGGGCGAACCGCCATAGACTTCAATAGACAGGCGAATTTTAAAACCCACAGGGACTCTTTCTGGCCACAATAGTGATGAGAAAGTTGTTTCAAGGGGTCTAACACCTGGACTGTGGCATGCCGGAGGGGGATCTATGGCAAAACTCCCATGGAAAATTACGTAGTGGACGCAGAGTCGGGTTTTAATCCATAAAGGGCATAAATCAACTAACATTCCTAAATTGTTTGGAATAACGTGCTTTAAAACATCCAGTGTGTGTATACGATCAGGTATGATGTTGTATCGATCAGGTAGTGTAAGGGTTACGCCCGCATCACAGACATTGACAGACCAAACTCCCCTTTTAATGCACCGCAAACAGTTCATTTGCACAACCGCAAACTCCCCATTTGCACAAGGTTGGATACCAAGCTAGCCACGTCCCGGTGATGTCATTGAAGGTTTCTTCCTCCACCCAGCCACGTACAACACCAAGGGTCCCCGAAAGGTCAATTGAATTGATTTTTCGAACGGGGAGATGGTTAAAAAAACGCTGGCTCCCTCCCCTTTGTTTTTATCCACGGTGACTGCGTCTGCGCCGTGCAATTTACTGTCACACCCGATATGAGTGGTATTTTCTGTAGTACTATTCTCATCAGTTTAATCCCTCTAACGTCCCCGACTCCCCAATCTGGGGGCCATTTATTAAACAGATTTTTCGGACGGGGAGATGGTTAAAAAAACGCTGGCTCCCTCCACTCTGTTTTAATCCACGGTGACTGCGTCTGCGCCGTGCAATTTACTGTCACACCCGATATGAGTGGTATTTTCTGTAGTACTATTCTCATCAGTTTAATCCCTCTAACGTCCCCAATCTGGGTGCCATTTATTGAATAGATTTTTCGAACGGGGAGATGGTTAAAAAAAACCTGGCTCCCTCCACTCTGTTTTAAACCACGGTGACTGCGTCTGCGCCGTGCAATTTACTGTCATACCCGATATGAGTGGTATTTTCTGTAGTACTATTCTCATCAGTTTAATCCCTCTAACGTCCCCAATCTGGGTGCCATTTATTGAATAGATTTTTCGAACGGGGAGATGGTTAAAAAAACGCTGGCTCCCTCTACTCTGTTTTAAACCACGGTGACTGCATCTGCGCCGTGCAATTTACTGTCACACCCGATATGAGTGGTATTTTCTGTAGTACTATTCTCATCAGTTTAATCCCTCTAACATCCCCAATCTGGGGGCCATTTATTAAATAGATTTTTTGAACGGGGAGATGGTTAAAAAAACGCTGGCTCCCTCCACCGATATGAGTGGTATTTTCTGTAGTATTATTCTCATCAGTTTAATCCCTGTTACGTCCCATATCAGGAATTGCCTTTTATGAAAAAAAATTTAGGCCGGGTACCTTCGACTGCCTTCACAGTGACAGACCAAACTCTCATACACTAAACTGAATTGATTTCAGGAACCGGGAGATGGAAAAAGCAGCTTGGTCGGTCCTCTTACTCCCAAATTGGGGCACTGCGCGTGCACAGAGCAATGTGCTGTGACACCCTATATGAGTGGTGTCTTAACTAGTACTATTGCTATCAGTTTAATCCCTGTTACGGACCCTATCCGGTCGAATTGATTAACCATTGTCGAATCCCCCATTGACATCCCCCTTATAAGCTGTGTAAAGCATATTTTTTAGTTTGGTTTTGAACTGCTGCATCCTTTCCGACTTTTGGTAATTTGGTAACATTTCTGCCACTTTCTGCTTATACCGGGGGTCTAGTAGCGTGGCCACCCGATCGCTTTTGGTCTGACCATAATGAAGCAACGGCCTTATCATCTGGGGTGTGGCAACATTGCCAACACACTTTTATAGAGGTGATGATGATTGCTTCATTGTGATACGCAAGCCCCTTCACCACAACAAGGTAACGATCACGAAGGGGAATTGACACTTGTATGTGCCTTTTTTTTTTGGTTTGTTTTTGCAGCCACAGTGCTGCACCATAGGACAGAAAAATTAGGCATGTACACATGCCTGAAAAATAATGGCACTGTTGCAGACGCTATTGTAGCAGCGGCCGGAAAAATTTATGTTTTCCAGGCAGAAAAGTGACTAAAACATTACGGCTTGAACCCTAGTTGGTGGTGGAGAATTCACGAAAGTCATCCGGTATGCAGACATTAAATACAGCAGCGTGGGGACCATTTTGAGGCCAAGGCATGTAATCAGGCCTTTTGTTAGTCAAACGTATCCCCCACTGTCAGTCCCTTCGGGATCCATGCCTCATTCATCTTTATGAAGGTGAGGTAATCAACACTTTTTTGACCGAGGCGACTTCTCTTGTCAGTGACAATGCCTCCTGCTGCACTGAAGCTCCTTTCTGACAGGACACTTGAAGCAGGGCAGGCCAGAAGTTCTATCGCAAACTGGGATAGCTCAGGCCACAGGTCAAGCCTGCACACCCAGTAGTGAAGGGGTTCATTGCTCCTCAGAGTGTCGATATCTGCTGTTAAGGCGAGGTAGTCTGCTACCTGTCGGTCGAGTCGTTCTCTAAGGCTGGATCCCGAAGGGCTGTGGCGATGAGTAGGACTGAAAAAGCTCCGCATGTCCTCCATCAACAACACATCTGTAAATCGTCCAGTCCTTGCCGCCGTGGTTGGAGGAGGATTACACTCACCTCTTCCCCTGTTAGATTCCCGTTGTGCTGTGACATCTCCTTTATAAGCTGTGTAAAGCATATTTTTTAGTTTGGTTTTGAACTGCTGCATCCTTTCCGACTTTCGGTAATTTGGTAACATTTCTGCCACTTTCTGCTTATACCGGGGGTCTAGTAGCGTGGTCACCCAGTACAGATCGTTCTCCTTTATCCTTTTTATACGTGGGTCCCTCAACAGACATGACAGCATGAAAGACCCCATTTGAACAAGGTTGGATGCAGAGCTTCTCATTTCCCGTTCCTCGTCCTCACTGATGTCATTGACGGTCTGTTCTTCCCCCCAGCCACGTACAACACCATGGGTCCCAGATAGGTGACAACAACGAGCACCCTGGGGTGCCTGCTGTGGTTGGTCTTCCTCCTCCTCAAAGCCGCCACATTCCTCCTCTGACTCCTCTTCCTCATGCTCCTCTTCCAGCGTTGCTGCAGGTCCGGCAAGCGATGATGACAAGGCTGTTTCTGGTGGTGATGGTGACCACAACTCTTCCTCTTCCTCTTCACGCTCATCTACAGCCTGATCCAGAACTCTTCGCAGGGCACGCTCCAGGAAGAAAACAAATGGGATGAGGTCGCTGATGGTGCCTTCGGTGCGACTGACTAGGTTTGTCACCTCCTCAAAAGGACGCATAAGCCTACAGGCATTGCGCATGAGTGTCCAGTAACGTGGAAAAAAGATTCCCAGCTCCGCAGAGGCTGTCCTAGCACCCCGGTCATACAAATACTCGTTGACGGCTTTTTCTTGTTGGAGCAGGCGGTCGAACATTAGGAGTGTTGAATTCCAACGTGTCGGGCTGTCGCATATCAAGCGCCTCACTGGCATGTTGTTTCGCCGCTGAATATCGGAAAAGTGCGCCATGGCCGTGTAGGAACGCCTGAAATGGCCACACACCTTCCTGGCCTGCTTGAGGACGTCCTGTAAGCCTGGGTACTTAGACACAAAACGTTGTACGATGAGATTCAACACATGTGCCATGCACGGCACATGTGACAACTTGCCCAAATTTAATGCCGCCAACTGATTGCTTCCATTGTCACACACCACTTTGCCGATCTCCAGTTGGTGCGGGGTCAGCCACTGATCCACCTGTGCGTTCAGGGCGGACAGGAGTGCTGGTCCTGTGTGGCTCTCTGCTTTCAGGCAAGTCAACCCCAAGATAGCGTTACACTGTCGTATCCGGGATGTGGAATAGCCCCTGGGGAGCTGGGGGGAATCAGTTGATGTGCAGCCAGACGCCGCAGCAGAAGAGGACTCAGCCGAGGAGGAAATTAAAGAGGATGGAGTAGGAGTAGAGGAGGTGGCAGTAGGTCTGCCTGCAAGTCGTGGTGGTGTCACCAACTCCGCTGCAGAGCCACGCATTCCATGCTTGTCAGCCGTCAGCAGGTTGACCCAATGCGCAGTATACGTGATATACCTGCCCTGACCGTGCTTTGCAGACCAGGTATCAGTGGTCAGATGGACCCTTGCCCCAACACTGTATGCCAGAGATGCCATGACTTCCTTTTTAATGACATGGTAGAGGTTTGGGATTGCCTTTTTTGAAAAAAAATTTCGTCCGGGTACCTTCCACTGTGGTGTCCCAATAGCGACAAATTTTTTGAAGGCCTCAGACTCTACCAGCTGGTATGGTAAAAGCTGGCGGGCTAAGAGTTCCGTCAAGCCAGCTGTCAGTCGCCGGGCAAGGGGGTGACTTTGTGACATTGGCTTCTTATGCTCAAACATGTCCTTGACAGACACCTGACTGTGGGCAGATGAGCAGGAACTGCTGAAGGTGAGAGATGGAGTGGCGGGTGGTTGAGAAGGGGCAGGGAGGACAGCAGTGGTTGACGTGGCTGAAGATGCAGGACCAGGAGGA
Source organism: Bufo bufo (assembly GCF_905171765.1). NCBI lineage: Eukaryota > Metazoa > Chordata > Amphibia > Anura > Bufonidae > Bufo > Bufo bufo. The sequence continues at coordinate 518,072,727 of NC_053391.1, read as the reverse complement.
GCATGGTGGCTTTGAGTTTGTGTGCTGCTTGTACTCATGTGTTGATCCCATAGGCGTTTGTGATGTGAGATCATGTGCCTTCGCAAAGCAGTTGTACCAAGGTGGGTGTTGGACTTCCCACGACTCAGTTTCTTTTGGCACAGGTTGCAAATGGCATTGCTTTTATCAGAGGCAGACACACAAAAAAAATGCCACACTGCTGAGCTTTGCAATGACGGCATTCTAGTGGTGGCAACAGCATGCGTTGACTGGCGTGCTGTCTGGCTGACCCCAGGTGCCGATACATGCTGTCTGACTGTGCCACTAACTCCTTGCGACGACCTCCCCCTGCTTCCAACTCGTCTCCTCATTCTCTCTGTCTCCCCTTCAGAACTTTCCCCCTCTTCTTCTCTTCGAGCAGGCACCCACGTGGCATCCGTGGACACATCGTCATCATCAACCGCTTCACTTGTATCTGACACCTCAGCAAAGGAAGCAGCAGCGGGTACAACATCATCATCATCACACTGTACGTCCATGTGTGTAATCCTGCCTGACTGAGACATATCCCCGTAATCTACATCATCTGGCAATAATGGTTGCGCATCACTAATTGCATCCAACTGATGTGTAAATAACTCCTCTGACGGATCAAGTGAAGCGGCTGTGGTGGCTGTGGTGGTAGTGGCGACGGGCGGGTGCGTGGTAACTTGAGAGCAGGTGACCGAAGCTGAGTTGGAGGAGGATGGTGCGTCAAGGTTCTTAGCGGAAGCTGTTGAAGATTGGGTGTCCTGTCTAAGCCAGTCAACTACGTCCTCTGAATTTTTCGGGTTCAGGGTACGTGGCCTCTGAAAACTGGGCATTATTCCAGGGACAGTGGAAATCACAGCACCACGACCACGACGGCCCCTGCGGGGTGGCCTGCCTCTGCCTGTCATTTTTTTTTTAGATAAGTGGTACTACGCGTGCTAGGTACTGTGCCACCCGGTATGAGTGGTTGGCACTGGCAGTGGGCACACTACAGTCTGTGGAAGTGGGCCTGACACACACTGGCAGCAGGCAAGCAACTGAATTTAGACTACTGTCTAAAAATTAAATGCCTTATTTATCGGCAAGCTACTGTGCCACCCGGTATCAGTGGTTGGCACTGGCAGTGGGCACACTACAGTCAGTGGAAGAGGGCCTGACACACACTGGCAGCAGGCAAGCAACTGAAATTACACTAAAGTGTAAAAATTAAATGCCTTATTTATCGGCAAGCTACTGTGCCACCCGGTATGAATGGTTGGCACTGGCAGTGGGCACACTACAGTCAGTGGAAGAGGGCCTGACACACACTGGCAGCAGGCAAGCAACTGAATTTAGACTACTGTCTAAAAATTAAATGCCTTATTTATCGGCAAGCTACTGTGCCACCCGGTATCAGTGGTTGGCACTGGCAGTGGGCACACTACAGTCAGTGGAAGAGGGCCTGACACACTGACTGGCAGCAGGCAAGCAACTGAATTTAGACTACTGTCTAAAAATTAAATGCCTTATTTATCGGCAAGCTACTGTGCCACCCGGTATCAGTGGTTGGCACTGGCAGTGGGCACACTACAGTCAGTGGAAGCGGGCCTGACACACACTGGCAGCAGGCAAGCAACTGAAATTACACTAAAGTGTAAAAATTAAATGCCTTATTTATCGGCAAGCTACTGTGCCACCCGGTATCAGTGGTTGGCACTGGCAGTGGGCACACTACAGTCAGTAGAAGCGGGCCTGACACACACTGGCAGCAGGCAAGCAACTGAAATTACACTAAAGTGTAAAAATTAAATGCCTTATTTATCGGCAAGCTACTGTGCCACCCGGTATGAGTGGTTGGCACTGGCAGTGGGCACACTACAGTCAGTGGAAGAGGGCCTGACACACTGACTGGCAGCAGGCAAGCAACTGAATTTAGACTACTGTCTAAAAATTAAATGCCTTATTTATCGGCAAGCTACTGTGCCACCCGGTATCAGTGGTTGGCACTGGCAGTGGGCACACTACAGTCAGTGGAAGCGGGCCTGACACACACTGGCAGCAGGCAAGCAACTGAAATTACACTAAAGTGTAAAAATTAAATGCCTTATTTATCGGCAAGCTACTGTGCCACCCGGTATCAGTGGTTGGCACTGGCAGTGGGCACACTACAGTCAGTAGAAGCGGGCCTGACACACACATGCAGCAGGCAAGCAACTGAAATTACACTAAAGTGTAAAAATTAAATGCCTTATTTATCGGCAAGCTACTGTGCCACCCGGTATGAGTGGTTGGCACTGGCAGTGGGCACACTACAGTCAGTGGAAGAGGGCCTGACACACTGACTGGCAGCAGGCAAGCAACTGAATTTAGACTACTGTCTAAAAATTAAATGCCTTATTTATCGGCAAGCTACTGTGCCACCCGGTATCAGTGGTTGGCACTGGCAGTGGGCACACTACAGTCAGTGGAAGCGGGCCTGACACACACTGGCAGCAGGCAAGCAACTGAAATTACACTAAAGTGTAAAAATTAAATGCCTTATTTATCGGCAAGCTACTCTGCCACCCGGTATGAGTGGTTGGCACTGGCAGTGGGCACACTACAGTCAGTGGAAGAGGGCCTGACACACACTGGCAGCAGGCAAGCAACTGAATTTAGACTACTGTCTAAAAATTAAATGCCTTATTTATCGGCAAGCTACTGTGCCACCCGGTATCAGTGGTTGGCACTGGCAGTGGGCACACTACAGTCAGTGGAAGCGGGCCTGACACACACTGGCAGCAGGCAAGCAACTGAATTTAGACTACTGTCTAAAAATTAAATGCCTTATTTATCGGCAAGCTACTGTGCCACCCGGTATCAGTGGTTGGCACTGGCAGTGGGCACACTACAGTCAGTTGAAGTCGGCCTGACACACACTAGCAGCAGGCAAGCAGCTGAAATTACACTAAAGTGTAAAAATTAAATGCCTTTTTTATGCAAAGTCCTGTGCCAGCCGGTATGAGTGGTGGGCACTGGCAGTGGGCACACTACAGTCAGTGGAAGTCAGCCTGACACACACTGGCAGGCAACTAACCTTAGATTAAAGTGTAAAAATTAAGTGCCTATTTTTTAAGCAAAGTCCTGTGCCACTCGGTATGACAGGGGTGGGCACTGGCAGTGGGCACACTACAGTCAGTTGAAGTCGGCCTGACACACACTAGCAGCAGGCAAGCAGCTGAAATTACATTAAAGTGTAAAAATGAAATGCCTTTTTTAAGCAAAGTCCTGTGCCAGCCGGTATGAGTGGTGGGCACTGGCAGTGGGCACACTACAGTCAGTGGAAGTCAGCCTGACACACACTGGCAGGCAACTAACCTTAGATTAAAGTGTAAAAATTAAGTGCCTATTTTTTAAGCAAAGTCCTGTGCCACTCGGTATGACAGGGGTGGGCACTGGCAGTGGGCACACTACAGTCAGTTGAAGTCGGCCTGACACACACTAGCAGCAGGCAAGCAGCTGAAATTACACTAAAGTGTAAAAATTAAATGCCTTTTTTATGCAAAGTCCTGTGCCAGCCGGTATGAGTGGTGGGCACTGGCAGTGGGCACACTACAGTCAGTGGAAGTCAGCCTGACACACACTGGCAGGCAACTAACCTTAGATTAAAGTGTAAAAATTAAGTGCCTATTTTTTAAGCAAAGTCCTGTGCCACTCGGTATGACAGGGGTGGGCACTGGCAGTGGGCACACTACAGTCAGTTGAAGTCGGCCTGACACACACTAGCAGCAGGCAAGCAGCTGAAATTACATTAAAGTGTAAAAATTAAATGCCTTTTTTAAGCAAAGTCCTGTGCCAGCCGGTATGAGTGGTGGGCACTGGCAGTGGGCACACTACAGTCAGTGGAAGTCAGCCTGACACACACTGGCAGGCAACTAACCTTAGATTAAAGTGTAAAAATTAAGTGCCTATTTTTTAAGCAAAGTCCTGTGCCACTCGGGATGACAGGGGTGGGCACTGGCAGTGGGCACACTACAGTCAGTTGAAGTCGGCCTGACACACACTGGCAGGCAACTAACCTTAGATTAAAGTGTAAAAATGAAGTGCCTTTTTTTTAAGCAAAGTCCTGTGCCACACGGGATGACAGGGGTGGGCACTGGCAGTGGGCACACTACAGTCAGTTGAAGTCGGCCTGACACACACTAGCAGCAGGCAAGCAGCTGAAATTACACTAAAGTGTAAAAATTAAATGCCTTTTTTATGCAAAGTCCTGTGCCAGCCGGTATGAGTGGTGGGCACTGGCAGTGGGCACACTACAGTCAGTGGAAGTCAGCCTGACACACACTGGCAGGCAACTAACCTTAGATTAAAGTGTAAAAATTAAGTGCCTATTTTTTAAGCAAAGTCCTGTGCCACTCGGGATGACAGGGGTGGGCACTGGCAGTGGGCACACTACAGTCAGTTGAAGTCGGCCTGACACACACTGGCAGGCAACTAACCTTAGATTAAAGTGTAAAAATGAAGTGCCTTTTTTTTAAGCAAAGTCCTGTGCCACACGGGATGACAGGGGTGGGCACTGGCAGTGGGCACACTACAGTCAGTTGAAGTCGGCCTGACACACACTAGCAGCAGGCAAGCAGCTGAAATTACACTAAAGTGTAAAAATTAAATGCCTTTTTTATGCAAAGTCCTGTGCCAGCCGGTATGAGTGGTGGGCACTGGCAGTGGGCACACTACAGTCAGTGGAAGTCAGCCTGACACACACTGGCAGGCAACTAACCTTAGATTAAAGTGTAAAAATTAAGTGCCTTTTTTTAAGCAAAGTCCTGTGCCACACGGAATGACAGGGGTGAGCACTGGCAGTGGGCACACTACAGTCTGTGGGCCTGCAGCTCCTCACACACAGGCAGGCCAGGCAACTGCAATATGTATATAAAGGAAAAAAAAAAAGCAGACTAATGTTGCAGCCCTAAAAAGGGCTTTTTGGGGTGCTGTCAGGACGCTGTCCTTACAGCAGAGATCAGATGAGTCTTTCAGGACTGGAGTGGACACTGAATTCACTAGCCTAGCTATCGATTTCCCAATTAAATCAGCAGCAGTTACAGTCTCCCTCCTCTCACTAAGACTGCAGCTTCAGAATGAATCTAAAATGGATGCTGTGCAGGAGGTGGGAGGGTCTGGGAGGGAGGGTATGCTGCTGATTGGCTGGAATGTGTCTGCTGACTGTGAGGTACAGGGTCAAAGTTTGCTCAATGATGATGTATAGGGGGCGGACCGAACATCGCATGTGTTCGCCCGGCAGAGGCGAACGCGAACAAGCTATGTTCGCCGGGAACTGTTCGCCGTCGGATAGTTCGGGCCATCTCTAGTGATGTGACATGGAGGGGGAGAAATGTCACATTTCTCCCCCCTCTATGTCACATTTATCCCCCCCATGTCACATTTCTCCCCCCTCTATGTCACATTTATCCCCCCCATGTCACATTTCTCCCCGCTCTATGTCACATTTCTCCCCCATGTCACATTTCTCCCCCATGTCACATTTCTCCCATCTCTGTGTCACATTTTTCCCCCCTCTATGTCACATTTTCCCCCCCTCTGTGTCACATTTCTCCCCCCTCCGTGTCACATTTCTCCCCCCTCAGTATCACATTTCTCATCTCACCGCATGTCACATTTCTCCTCCCTCCGTGTCACATTTCTCCCCCCTCAGTGTCACATTTATCATCCCACCCCATGTCACATTTCTCCCCCCTCCATGTCACATTTCTCCCCCTCCATGTCACATCACCTCCTCCATGTCACATCACCCCCTCCTTTTTACATCACCCCCAACAAGTTCTGGTGGTGGTGGTGGTGGGGGCGCCAAAATGTAGCTTTTGGCAAAAATCCTTGCACCGGTCCTGGCTGTCAGCTGTGCAGGGCTGCGCACAGGCGTAAGGCACTCTGTGACATCACGCTGTGTGCAGCCTTCACAGCACAGCCGACAGCAGGAGGATGCAGATTGCGTTGGAGGAAAGGAGAGGCAGCGTCCAGGAGCAGGAAGGGTAAGTGTTTTTATCTTATTTTATATTTATGAGTCTGATGGACACTTCTGGGGGCTGGTGAGGGCACTGTGGGCTGATGGAAAGGTTGCTGGGGGGTTAAGACGCTACTGGGGGCAGATGAGAGGCACTGGTGGCTGACGGAGAGGCTGCTGGGGGCTGAGAAGCTACTAGGGACTGAGAAGCTACTGGGGACTGATGTAGAGGCTTCTGGGGGGAAATTATTACTACTAGGAGGTATTATTGGGCACTTTACTACTACTGGGGGGCTATGAGGAATATGATTACTAGTATGGGCACTATAGGGGAATTATTACTACTATGTGTGCTCTGGCAGATATTTATTTATATTGGTGGGATTTTGGGGAGCACTGTTACTTTGGGGGGCACCCTGGCACAGTATCAGCTTAGCACAATTATTTTTGGGGGACATTATCTTTATACTATTAGTGTCTGGGCGCAGTTATTTTTTAGAGCACTGTGTGCCAATAATTGTTGAAGGGAGCACTATCTGTGTGGTAGCAGTGTTTCCAGGGGGACTGTTTCTGCAGTATAGTATTGGGGGTGGCAGGAAAGGGTGTTCAGTAGATGTGAAATGTGAGAAACTAATGTCTGTTTGTCAATCTCTGCAGAAACGGGAGATGGCTGAAAAATCATCATGGTGGTCTGATCTGAATGGAGAAGATAAACAAAGAGAACGTCTACAATAAAGGTGACATCACTGGATGTAAGAGGTATGTGGAGCTGTGTAGGAGAGGAGATGCTCTGGCTTCTCCCCCTGCCATTTGCAGAAGGAGGATTCAGAGCTGGGTGAGGATGGCCAAAGGGAGCAGCAGGCCACGGGCGGGTGACAGATGGTGGGGGGGGAACCACAAGCCTTGAGCAGGATCTGGGGAGGGAGGAGACCGGAGGAGCTTCCTGGCTGTAGCTTGTTATATAAGCAGGCAGTGCAGCCAGGACAGACCCTCCCCTCTCCGTATGATGTGTAGAGACAGGCCTCAACAATAGAATTTCAGCTGTACAGTGTTTGTTGGGAGTGGCCTATTATATGTAGGAGGGTCTTTTAATAATGGGCGGGGATAAAAAAAATGGGCCACTTGACTGGATTTGCCCCCCAGGACTAAGGCTGCCAGCCCTCCCCTGGTTGTTCTGGTGGGCTAGGATGAGGAGAAGAAAATTGATGGGCATCCAAATATTAACTTACTGTAAAATTTATTAACTGTCCAGTGTATTATGATAAATCTTGACAGCCCATTCAATACTTTAACAAAAGTTTTCCTGCTTGTTAAAACACATGGCTGCATTTTTATTCATGTTTAACTAGTGTATTTTCTACAAGTGTTTTTTTCCAGCTGTGTTTAAGTTATATTGAAAAGCATATACAGAAAAAAAACACATCAGAAGGCCATAACTATGACATGTTGCATTTAAAAAAAGCAAAAAAAAACAACAATGACTCCAAAATCCCCCACTAAAACAGATAAAAAGAGAACACTAAGTTGCATACATTTGTAGTGCCACAATATGCAACAAACTCTATAGAAAATGTTGAAGGAAATGAGGAAACATGCTGTGTGTAAAAGCACAAGTATCTTTTTTAGTCTTTCAAATCTGGGCTTGTAGTTATTTTACATTTGCAAACAATTTGTCCATATAATTATCTATCGGCAGCCTGATTTTTGTTTGACTGCATTACTTATTGCCTTTGACTGCCATATGATGTTCTAGATGTATCATTGTACTTGTACATAATCTAATAACATTCAATAAAAAGAGAATAAAAAAAAAACATTGCGAAGAGAACTTCAATTTCTGTTTAAAGCAGATTTTCTTTGTTCTTTCAACATTTGTAGGCTAAAATGAACTTATTTTATTATCACTCAATAGAACTGAATGTCAATGACCCACAATTTAGGACTTTTCTCAAGGATTTGGTAGATACTTGAAATGTTATGTAATGTGGTTATATCCTCTGCACTTTATATTAACCTTTGAATTACATATTGTCAACATAACATGATGAAATCCGAGTTTTCATTTATATAGCTTTATGCTCAATTTCTCACTTCCTCAAATGAGCAATGCAGATTTCAATGAAGTCCTATTACATTTTAATATAACTGTGAACATTTATTAAGCACTGCCACTATAAAACAATGCATGCAATCCTGTGCTTTCTTAATAGCTAAAGTCATGCCCTCTTCCAGTCGAAATCTGACATATGTTACAGATCCCTGGTATTGTTTCAGAACTGAAGAGTATATAAGGTCAGTAGTTCAATATTGCAATTCTAATAGCATTACTCCCTCTGCGATTTTTTTCTTTTATTGGGATACAACTGAATAGTAGGAAAGGATTTTCTCATTCTTTCAAGCCAAATAATAAATTGTTGTCACTATTTTATTCTTTCAAACCACTAACCGATGCTAGATTGACTCCTCATTGAAAATGTCATCAACTGAACATGAAATAAAAAGTGAAAATGCCTCCTTAACCCCTTGAGGACAATACAATTTTCCATTTTGCATTTCCGTTTTTTACTCCTTGCTCTTCCAAAGCCATACCTTTTTAATTTTTCCATTCACATAGCTGTATGAGGGCTTGTTTACTGCAGGGCAAGTTGTACTTTCTAGTTCCACCATTTAATATTGCATATGATTAGAGTTGAGCGAACACCTGGATGTTCGGGTTCGAGAAGTTCGGCCGAACTTCCCGTAAATGTTCGGGTTCGGGATCCGAACCCGATCCGAACTTCGTCCCGAACCCGAACCCCATTGAAGTCAATGGGGACCCGAACTTTTGGGCACTAAAAAGGCTGTAAAACAGCCCAGGAAAGAGCTAGAGGGCTGCAAAAGGCAGCAACATGTAGGTAAATCCCCTGCAAACAAATGTGGATAGGGAAATGAATTAAAATTAAAAAAATAAAAATGAACCAATATCAATTGGACAGAGGTCCCATAGCAGAGAATCTGGCTTCACGTCAGCAGAGAATCAGTCTCTTCATGCCATAGCAAAGAATCTGGCTTCATGTCAGCAGAGAATCAGTCTCTTCATGCCATAGCAGAGAATCTGGCTTCATGTCAGCGCAGAATCAGTCTTCATGTAATAGCAGAGAATCAGGCTTCACGTCACCCACCACTGGAACAGGCCAATGTCACACATTTAGGCCCAGGCACCTAGGCAGAGGAGAGGTCCCGTAACAGAGAATCTGGCCTTATGTCAGCGCAGAATCTGTCTTCATGTCATAGCAGAGAATCAGGCTTCACGTCACCCACCACTGGAACAGGCCACTGTCACACATTTAGGCCCCGGCATCCAGACAGAGGAGAGCGGTCCCGTAACAGAGAATCTGGCCTTATGTCAGCGCAGAATCTGTCTTCATGTCATAGCAGAGAATCAGGCTTCACGTCACCCACCACTGGAACAGGCCACTGTCACACATTTAGGCCCAGGCACCCAGGCAGAGGAGAGAGGTCCCGTAACAGAGAATCTGGCCTTATGTCAGCGCAGAATCTGTCTTCATGTCATAGCAGAGAATCAGGCTTCACGTCACCCACCACTGGAACAGGCCACTGTCACACATTTAGGCCCAGGCACCCAGGCACCCGAAGTTACGCTGTAGCGCAGACAGGCGAGCAGCGGCAGGGTGTGAACGCCGAAAGCGCAGACGGCCCGCCCTTTATGCAGCAGCTCTGACATGTCGGGGTAGTTGCGAATGAACTTCTGCACCACCAAATTCAGCACATGCGCCAGGCAAGGGATGTGCGTCAAACCGGCTAGTCCCAGAGCTGCAACGAGATTTCGCCCATTATCGCACACCACCAGGCCGGGCTTGAGGCTCACCGGCAGCAACCACTCGTCGGTCTGTTGTTCTATACCCCGCCACAACTCCTGTGAGGTGTGGGGCCTGTCCCCCAAACATGAGTTTCAGAATGGCCTGCTGACGTTTACCCCGTGCTGTGCTGAAGTTGGTGGTGAAGGTGTGTGGCTGACTGGATGAGCAGGTGGAAGAAGAGGAGGAGGAAGCTGAGTAGGAGGAGGAGGAGACAGGAGGCAAAGAATGTTGCCCTGCGATCCTTGGAGGCGGAAGGACGTGCGCCAAACAGCTCTCCGCCTGGGGCCCAGCCGCCACTACATTTACCCAGTGTGCAGTTAAGGAGATATAGCGTCCCTGGCCGTGCTTACTGGTCCACGTATCTGTGGTTAGGTGGACCTTGCCACAGGTGGAACAGGCCACTGTCACACATTTAGGCCCAGGCACCCAGGCAGAGGAGAGAGGTCCCGTAACAGAGAATCTGGCCTTATGTCAGCGCAGAATCTGTCTTCATGTCATAGCAGAGAATCAGGCTTCACGTCACCCACCACTGGAACAGGCCACTGTCACACATTTAGGGCCCGGCACCCAGGCAGAGGAGAGAGGTCCCGTAACAGAGAATCTGGCCTTATGTCAGCGCAGAATCTGTCTTCATGTCATAGCAGAGAATCAGGCTTCACGTCACCCACCACTGGAACAGGCCACTGTCACACATTTAGGCCCCGGCACCCAGGCAGAGGAGAGAGGTCCCATAACAGAGAATCTGGCCTTATGTCAGCGCAGAATCTGTATTCATGTCATAGCAGAGAATCAGGCTTCACGTCACCCACCACTGGAACAGGCCACTGTCACACATTTAGGCCCAGGCACCCAGGCAGAGGAGAGAGGTCCCCGTAACAGAGAATCTGGCCTTATGTCATCGCAGAATCTGTATTCATGTCATAGCAGAGAATCAGGCTTCACGTCACCCACCACTGGAACAGGCCACTGTCACACATTTAGGCCCCGGCACCCAGACAGAGGAGAGGTTCATTCAACTTTGGGTTGCCCCGCAATATAATGGTAAAATGAAATTAAAAATAGTATTGAATGAGGAAGTGCCCTGGAGTAGAATAATATATTGTTAAGGGGAGGTAGTTAATATCTAATCTGCACAAGGGATGGACAGGTCCTGTGGGATCCATGCCTGGTTCATTTTTATGAACGTCAGCTTGTCCACATTGGCTGTAGACAGGCGGCTGCGTTTGTCTGTAATGACGCCCCCTGCCGTGCTGAATACACGTTCAGACAAAACGCTGGCCGCTGGGCAGGCCAGCACTTCCAAGGCATAAAAGGCTAGCTCTGGCCACGTGGACAATTTGGAGACCCAGAAGTTGAATGGGGCCGAACCATCAGTCAGTACGTGGAGGGGTGTGCACAGGTACTGTTCCACCATGTTAGTGAAATGTTGCCTCCTGCTAACACGTTCCGTATCAGGTGGTGGTGCACTTAGCTGTGGCGTGTTGACAAAACTTTTCCACATCTCTGCCATGCTAACCCTGCCCTCAGAGGAGCTGGGCGTGACACAGCTGCGTTGGCGACCTCTTGCTCCTCCTCTGCCTTCGCCTTGGGCTTCCACTGGTTCCCCTGTGACATTTGGGAATGCTCTCAGTAGCGCATCTACCAACGTGCGCTTGTACTCGCGCATCTTCCTATCACGCTCCAGTGTAGGAAGTAAGGTGGGCACATTGTCTTTGTACCAGGGATCCAGCAGGGTGGCAACCCAGTAGTCCACACACGTTAAAATGTGGGCAACTCTGCTGTCGTTGCGCAGGCACTGCAGCATGTAGTCGCTCATGTGTGCCAGGCTGCCCAGAGGTAAGGTCAAGCTGTCCTCTGTGGGAGGCGTATCGTCATCGTCCTGTGTTTCCCCCCAGCCACGCACCAGTGATGGGCCCGAGCTGCTTTGGGTGCCACCACGCTGTGAACATGCTTCATCCTCATGCTCCTCCACCTCCTCCTCATCCTCATCCTCGTCCTCCAGTAGTGGGCCCTGTCTGGCCACATTTGTACCTGGCCTCTGGTGTTGCAAAAAACCTCCCTCTGAGTCACTTTGAAGAGACTGGCCTGAAAGTGCTAAAAATGACCCCTCTTCCTCCTCTTCCTCCTGGGCCACCTCCTCTTCCATCATCGCCCTAAGTGTTTTCTCAAGGAGACATAGAAGTGGTATTGTAACGCTGATAACGGCGTCATCGCCACTGGCCATGTTGGTGGAGTACTCGAAACAGCGCAACAGGGCACACAGGTCTCGCATGGAGGCCCAGTCATTGGTGGTGAAGTGGGTCTGATCCACAGTGCGACTGACCCGTGCGTGCTGCAGCTGAAACTCCACTATGGCCTGCTGCTGCTCGCACAGTCTGTCCAGCATATGCAAGGTGGAGTTCCACCTGGTGGGCACGTCGCATATGAGGCGGTGAGCGGGAAGGCCGAAGTTACGCTGTAGCGCAGACAGGCGAGCAGCGGCAGGGTGTGAACGCCGGAAGCGCAGACGGCCCGCCCTTTATGCAGCAGCTCTGACATGTCGGGGTAGTTGCGAATGAACTTCTGCACCACCAAATTCAGCACATGCGCCAGGCAAGGGATGTGCGTCAAACCGGCTAGTCCCAGAGCTGCAACGAGATTTCGTTATTATCGCACACCACCAGGCCGGGCTTGAGGCTCACCGGCAGCAACCACTCGTCGGTCTGTTGTTCTATACCCCGCCACAACTCCTGTGAGGTGTGGGGCCTGTCCCCCAAACATGAGTTTCAGAATGGCCTGCTGACGTTTACCCCGTGCTGTGCTGAAGTTGGTGGTGAAGGTGTGTGGCTGACTGGATGAGCTGGTGGAAGAAGAGGAGGAGGAAGCTGAGTAGGAGGAGGAGGAGACAGGAGGCAAAGAATGTTGCCCTGCGATCCTTGGAGGCGGAAGGACGTGCGCCAAACAGCTCTCCGCCTGGGGCCCAGCCGCCACTACATTTACCCAGTGTGCAGTTAAGGAGATATAGCGTCCCTGGCCGTGCTTACTGGTCCACGTATCTGTGGTTAGGTGGACCTTGCCACAGATGGCGTTGCGCAGTGCACACTTGATTTTATCGGACACTTGTTTGTGCAGGGAAGGCACGGCTCTCTTGGAGAAGTAGTGGCGGCTGGGAACAACATACTGTGGGACAGCAAGTGACATGAGCTGTTTGAAGCTTTGTGTGTCCACCAGCCTAAATGACAGCATTTCATAGGCCAGTAGTTTAGAAATGCTGGCATTCAGGGCCAGGTATCGAGGGTGGCTAGGTGGGAATTTACGCTTTCTCTCAAATGTTTGTGAGATGGAGAGCTGAACGCTGCCGTGTGACATGGTTGAGATGCTTGGTGACGCATGTGGTGGTGTTGGTGGTACATTCCATGTTTGCTGGGCGGCAGGTGCCAACGTTCCTCCAGAGGCGGAGGAAGAGGCCGAGGCGGCGGCAGCAGCAGCAGTAGAGGCCGAGGCGACGGCAGCAGCAGAAGAGGCCGAGGCGGCAGCAGCAGAAGAGGTAGCAGGGGGAGCCTGAGTGACTTCCTTGTTTTTAAGGTGTTTACTCCACTGCAGTTCATGCTTTGCATGCAGGTGCCTGGTCATGCAGGTTGTGCTAAGGTTCAGAACGTTAATGCCTCGCTTCAGGCTCTGATGGCACAGCGTGCAAACCACTCGGGTCTTGTCGTCAGCACATTGTTTAAAGAAGTGCCATGCCAGGGAACTGCTTGAAGCTGCCTTTGGGGTGCTCGATCTCAGATGGCGGCGGTCAGTAGAATGCGGAGTCTCTTGGCGGCGGGTGTTCTGATTTTGCCCACTGCTCCCGCTTTTGCTACGCTGTTGGCTCGGTCTCACCACTGCCTCTTCCTCCGAACTGTGAAAGTCAGTGGCACGACCTTCATTCCATGTGGGGTCTAGGACCTCATCGTCCCCTGCATCGTCTTCCACCCAGTCTTGATCCCTGACCTCCTGTTCAGTCTGCACACTGCAGAAAGACGCAGCAGTTGGCACCTGTGTTTCCTCATCTTTAGAGACGTGCTGAGGTGGTATTCCCATGTCCTCATCATCAGGAAAAATAAGTGGTTGTGCGTTAGTGCATTTTATCTCTTCCACCCCTGGGGAAGGGCCAGATGGATGCCCTTGGGAAACCCTGGCAGCAGAGACTTCAAACAGCATAAGAGACTGCTGCATAACTTGAGGCTCAGACAGTTTCCCTGATATGCATGGGGGTGATGTGACAGACCGATGGGCTTGGTTTTCATGCGCCATCTGTGCGCTTTCTGCAGAAGACTGGGTGGGAGATAATGTGAACGTGCTGGATCCACTGTCGGATCCAATTGACTAATGCCTGTACCTGCTCAGGCCTTACCATCCTTAGAACGGCATTGGGCCCCACCAAATATCGCTGTAAATTCTGCTGGCTACTGGGACCTGAGGTAGTTGGTTCACTAGGACATGTGGCTGTGGCAGAACGGCCACGTCCTCTCCCAGCAACAGAGGGTCCACTAACACCACCACGACCATGTCCACGTCCGCGTCCCTTATTAGATGTTTTCCTCATTGTTCCCGTTCACCACAATTTTGAGAATGGCAAATTTGGGAATGCTTTTTCAACCCAGAAAAAAAAGTGTGCTTTTACGGTCACTACAAATAACTTGACCAGCTAAAACAGTGCAGATTTGGTTAAATAGAGATGTGAGACCTGTTTTTTTTTGCGCTGTGTGACAGGTATAGGTTTAATCACAGAATCACACTTCTATCAGCACGCTAGCGTGTGTCTTAGGTTTTTCTGAATGACACTATCAATACCTTCAATGTAAGATTTTCTTTTTGGGATAGATTTCAAGTAGGCCTCAAATACCAGAAACTAGTTATTTTGAGCATGGCAAATTTGGGAATGCTTTTTCAACCCAGAACAAAAAGTGTGCTTTTACGGTCACTACAAATAACTTGACCAGCTAAAACAGTGCAGATTTGGTTGAATAGAGATGTGAGACCTGTTTTTTTTTGCGCTGTGTGACAGGTATAGGTTTAATCACAGAATCACACTTCTATCAGCACGCTAGCGTGTGTCTTAGGTTTTTCTGAATGACACTATCAATACCTTCAATGTAAGATTTTCTTTTTGGGATAGATTTCAAGTAGGCCTCAAATACCAGAAACTAGTTATTTTGAGAATGGCAAATTTGGGAATGCTTTTTCAACCCAGAACAAAAAGTCTGCTTTTACGGTCACTATAAATAACTTGACCAGCTAAAACAGTGCAGATTTGGTTGAATAGAGATGTGAGACCTGTTTTTTTTTGCGCTGTGTGACAGGTATAGGTTTAATCACAGAATCACACTTCTATCAGCACGCTAGCGTGTGTCTTAGGTTTTTCTGAATGACATTATCAATACCTGCAATGTAATATTTTATTTTTGGGATAGATTTCAAGTAGGCCTCAAATACCAGAAACTAGTTATTTTGAGAATGGCAAATTTGGGAATGCTTTTTCAACCCAGAACAAAAAGTCTGCTTTTAAGGTCACTACAAATAACTTGACCAGCTAAAACAGTGCAGATTTGGTTGAATAGAGATGTGAGACCTGTTTTTTTTTTGCGCTGTGTGACAGGTATAGGTTTAATTACAGAATCACACTTCTATCAGCACGCTAGCGTGTGTCTTAGGTTTTTCTGAATGACACTATCAATACCTTCAATGTAAGATTTTCTTTTTGGGATAGATTTCAAGTAGGCCTCAAATACCAGAAACTAGTTATTTTGAGAATGGCAAATTTGGGAATGGTTTTTCAACCCAGAACAAAAAGTCTGCTTTTACGGTCACTACAAATAACTTGACCAGCTAAAACAGTGCAGATTTGGTTGAATAGAGATGTGAGACCTGTTTTTTTTTGCGCTGTGTTACAGGTATAGGTTTAATCACAGAATCACACTTCTATCAGCACGCTAGCGTGTGTCTTAGGTTTTTCTGAATGACACTATCAATACCTTCAATGTAAGATTTTCTTTTTGGGATAGATTTCAAGTAGGCCTCAAATACCAGAAACTAGTTATTTTGAGAATGGCAAATTTGGGAATGCTTTTTCAACCCAGAACAAAAAGTCTGCTTTTACGGTCACTACAAATAACTTGACCAGCTAAAACAGTGCAGATTTGGTTGAATAGAGATGTGAGACCTGTTTTTTTTTGCGCTGTGTTACAGGTATAGGTTTAATAACAGAATCACACTTCTATCAGCACGCTAGCGTGTGTCTTAGGTTTTTCTGAATGACACTATCAATACCTTCAATGTAAGATTTTCTTTTTGGGATAGATTTCAAGTAGGCCTCAAATACCAGAAACTAGTTATTTTGAGAATGGCAAATTTGGGAATGCTTTTTCAACCCAGAACAAAAAGTCTGCTTTTACGGTCACTACAAATAACTTGACCAGCTAAAACAGTGCAGATTTGGTTGAATAGAGATGTGGGACCTGTTTTTTTTTGCGCTGTGTTACAGGTATAGGTTTAATCACAGAATCACACTTCTATCAGCACGCTAGCATGTGTCTTAGGTTTTTCTGAATGACACTATCAATACCTTCAATGTAAGATTTTCTTTTTGGGATAGATTTCAAGTAGGCCTCAAATACCAGAAACTAGTTATTTTGAGAATGGCAAATTTGGGAATGCTTTTTCAACCCAGAACAAAAAGTCTGCTTTTACGGTCACTACAAATAACTTGACCAGCTAAAACAGTGCAGATTTGGTTGAATAGAGATGTGAGACGTGTTTTTTTTTTGCGCTGTGTGACAGGTATTGGTTTAATCACAGAATCCCACTTCTATCAGCACGCTAGCGTGTGTCTTAGGTTTTTCTGAATGACACTATCAATACCTTCAATGTAAGATTTTCTTTTTGGGATAGATTTCAAGTAGGCCTCAAATACCAGAAACTAGTTATTTGGAGAATGGCAAATTTGGGAATGCTTTTTCAACCCAGAACAAAAAGTCTACTTTTACGGTCACTACAAATAACTTGACCAGCTAAAACAGTGCAGATTTGGTTGAATAGAGATGTGAGACCTGTTTTTTTTTGCGCTGTGTGACAGGTATAGGTTTAATCACAGAATCACACTTCTATCAGCACGCTAGCGTGTGTCTTAGGTTTTTCTGAATGACACTATTAATACCTTCAATGTAAGATTTTCTTTTTGGGATAGATTTCAAGTAGGCCTCAAATACCAGAAACTAGTTATTTTGAGAATGGCAAATTTGGGAATGCTTTTTCAACCCAGAACAAAAAGTCTGCTTTTACGGTCACTATAAATAACTTGACCAGCTAAAACAGTGCAGATTTGGTTGAATAGAGATGTGAGACCTGTTTTTTTTTGCGCTGTGTGACAGGTATAGGTTTAATCACAGAATCACACTTCTATCAGCACGCTAGCGTGTGTCTTAGGTTTTTCTGAATGACATTATCAATACCTGCAATGTAATATTTTCTTTTTGGGATAGATTTCAAGTAGGCCTCAAATACCAGAAACTAGTTATTTTGAGAATGGCAAATTTGGGAATGCTTTTTCAACCCAGAACAAAAAGTCTGCTTTTAAGGTCACTACAAATAACTTGACCAGCTAAAACAGTGCAGATTTGGTTGAATAGAGATGTGAGACCTGTTTTTTTTTTGCGCTGTGTGACAGGTATAGGTTTAATTACAGAATCACACTTCTATCAGCACGCTAGCGTGTGTCTTAGGTTTTTCTGAATGACACTATCAATACCTTCAATGTAAGATTTTCTTTTTGGGATAGATTTCAAGTAGGCCTCAAATACCAGAAACTAGTTATTTTGAGAATGGCAAATTTGGGAATGGTTTTTCAACCCAGAACAAAAAGTCTGCTTTTACGGTCACTACAAATAACTTGACCAGCTAAAACAGTGCAGATTTGGTTGAATAGAGATGTGAGACCTGTTTTTTTTTGCGCTGTGTTACAGGTATAGGTTTAATCACAGAATCACACTTCTATCAGCACGCTAGCGTGTGTCTTAGGTTTTTCTGAATGACACTATCAATACCTTCAATGTAAGATTTTCTTTTTGGGATAGATTTCAAGTAGGCCTCAAATACCAGAAACTAGTTATTTTGAGAATGGCAAATTTGGGAATGCTTTTTCAACCCAGAACAAAAAGTCTGCTTTTACGGTCACTACAAATAACTTGACCAGCTAAAACAGTGCAGATTTGGTTGAATAGAGATGTGAGACCTGTTTTTTTTTGCGCTGTGTTACAGGTATAGGTTTAATAACAGAATCACACTTCTATCAGCACGCTAGCGTGTGTCTTAGGTTTTTCTGAATGACACTATCAATACCTTCAATGTAAGATTTTCTTTTTGGGATAGATTTCAAGTAGGCCTCAAATACCAGAAACTAGTTATTTTGAGAATGGCAAATTTGGGAATGCTTTTTCAACCCAGAACAAAAAGTCTGCTTTTACGGTCACTACAAATAACTTGACCAGCTAAAACAGTGCAGATTTGGTTGAATAGAGATGTGGGACCTGTTTTTTTTTGCGCTGTGTTACAGGTATAGGTTTAATCACAGAATCACACTTCTATCAGCACGCTAGCATGTGTCTTAGGTTTTTCTGAATGACACTATCAATACCTTCAATGTAAGATTTTCTTTTTGGGATAGATTTCAAGTAGGCCTCAAATACCAGAAACTAGTTATTTTGAGAATGGCAAATTTGGGAATGCTTTTTCAACCCAGAACAAAAAGTCTGCTTTTACGGTCACTACAAATAACTTGACCAGCTAAAACAGTGCAGATTTGGTTGAATAGAGATGTGAGACGTGTTTTTTTTTTGCGCTGTGTGACAGGTATAGGTTTAATCACAGAATCCCACTTCTATCAGCACGCTAGCGTGTGTCTTAGGTTTTTCTGAATGACACTATCAATACCTTCAATGTAAGATTTTCTTTTTGGAATAGATTTCAAGTAGGCCTCAAATACCAGAAACTAGTTATTTTGAGAATGGCAAATTTGCGAATGCTTTTTCAACCCAGAACAAAAAGTCTGCTTTTACGGTCACTACAAATAACTTGACCAGCTAAAACAGTGCAGATTTGGTTGAATAGAGATGTGAGACCTGTTTTTTTTGCGCTGTGTGACAGGTATAGGTTTAATCACAGAATCACACTTCCATCAGCACGCTAGCGTGTGTCTTAGGTTTTTCTGAATGACACTATCAATACCTTCAATGTAAGATTTTCTTTTTGGGATAGATTTCAAGTAGGCCTCAAACACCAGAAACTAGTTATTTTGAGAATGGCAAATTTGGGAATGCTTTTTCAACTCAGAACAAAAAGTCTGCTTTTACGGTCACTACAAATAACTTGACCAGCTAAAACAGTGCAGATTTGGTTGAATAGAGATGTGAGACCTGTTTTTTTTTTTGCGCTGCTTGACAGGTATAGGTTTAATCACAGAATCAAACTTCTATCAGCACGCTAGCGTGTGTCTTAGGTTTTTCTGAATGACACTATCAATACCTTCAATGTAAGATTTTCTTTTTGGGATAGATTTCAAGTAGGCCTCAAATACCAGAAACTAGTTATTTTGAGAATGGCAAATTTGGGAATGCTTTTTCAACCCAGAACGAAAAGTCTGCTTTTACGGTCACTACAAATAACTTGACCAGCTAAAACAGTGCAGATTTGGTTGAATAGAGATGTGAGACCTGTTTTTTTTTGCGCTGTGTGACAGGTATTGGTTTAATCAAAGAATCACACTTCTATCAGCACGCTAGCATGTGTCTTAGGTTTTTCTGAATGACACTATCAATACCTTCAATGTAAGATTTTCTTTTTGGGATAGATTTCAAGTAGGCCTCAAATACCAGAAACTAGTTATTTTGAGAATGGCAAATTTTGGAATGCTTTTTCAACCCAGAACAAAAAGTCTGCTTTTACGGTCACTACAAATAACTTGACCAGCTAAAACAGTGCAGATTTGGTTGAATAGAGATGTGAGACCTGTTTTTTTTTTGCGCTGTGTGACAGGTATAGGTTTAATCACAGAATCACACTTCTATCAGCACGCTAGCGTGTGTCTTAGGTTTTTCTGAATGACACTATCAATACCTTCAATGTAAGATTTTCTGTTTAGGATAGATTTCAAGTAGGCCTCAAAAACCAGAAACTAGTTATTTTGAGAATGGCAAATTTGGGAATGCTTTTTCAACCCAGAACAAAAAGTCTGCTTTTACGGTCACTACAAATAACTTGACCAGCTAAAACAGTGCAGATTTGGTTGAATAGAGATGTGAGACCTGTTTTTTTTTTGCGCTGTGTGACAGGTATAGGTTTAATCACAGAATCACACTTCTATCAGCACGCTAGCGTGAGTCTTAGGTTTTTCTGAATGACACTATCAATACCTTCAATGTAATATTTTCTTTTTGGGATAGATTTCAAGTAGGCCTCAAATACCAGAAACTAGTTATTTTGAGAATGGCAAATTTGGGAATGCTTTTTCAACCCAGAACAAAAAATCTTCTTTTACGGTCACTACAAATAACTTGACCAGCTAAAACGGTGCAGATTTGGTTGAATAGAGATGTGAGACGTTTTTTTTTTTTTTGCGCTGTATGACAGGTATAGGTTTAATCACAGAATCACACTTCTATCAGCACGCTAGCGTGTGTCTTAGGTTTTTCTGAATGACACTATCAATACCTTCAATGTAAGATTTTCTTTTTGGGATAGATTTTTAAGTAGGCCTCAAATACCAGAAACTAGTTATTTTGAGAATGGCAAATTTGGGAATGCTTTTTCAACCCAGAAAAAAAAGTGTGATTTTACGGTCAATACAAATAACTTGACCAGCTAAAACAGTACAGATTTGGTTGAATAGAAATGTCAGGTCTATTTTTTAGGCGCTGGGTGACAGGCTCAACTTGCCCCTGATGTAATATATGGCCAAAAAATAACCACACTGTTGATGGTTAAATGCACTTGGGTGACACAGGCTCAGCCTGCACCAGATGTAGTATATGGCCAAAAAATAATCAGACTGTTGATGGTTAAATGCACTTGGGTGACACAGGCTCAGCCTGCAGCTGATGTAGGATATAGCACAAAATAACCACACTATCGATGGTTAAATACACTTGGGTGACACAGGCTGAGCCTGCAGCTGATGTAGTATATGGCCAAAAAATAATCAGACTGTTGATGGTTAAATGCACTTGGGTGACACAGGCTCAGCCTGCAGCTGATGTAGTATATGGCCAAAAAATAACCAGACTGTTGATGGTTAAATGCACTTCGGTGACACAGGCTCAGCCTGCAGCTGATGTAGGATATAGCACAAAATAACCACACTATCGATGGTTAAATACACTTGGTGATAGCTAGTGCTGGCGCACCACAAGTCACAAAATGGCCGCCGATCACCCCAGAAAAAAAGTGATCTAAAAACGCTCTGGGCAGCCTCAAAAAAGTGAGCAAGTCAATAATAGCACTTCAATGATCCACAGCTGCAGATCGATCACAGAATGAAGTCTTTTGGAGGAGTTAATCTGCCTAATCTCGCCCTAACGTCGCAGCTGCAACCTCTCCCTATACTGATCATAGCAGAGTGACGTGAGGCGCTACGTGACTCCAGCTTAAATAGAGGCTGGGTCACATGGTGCACTGGCCAATCACAGCCATGCCAATAGTAGACATGGCTGTGATGGCCTCTTGGGCCAAGTAGTATGACGCTTGTTGATTGGCTGCTTTGCAGCCTTTCAAAAAGCGCCAAGAAAGCGCCGAACACCGAACCCGGACTTTTACGAAAATGTTCGGGTTCGGGTCCGTGTCACGGACACCCCAAAATTCGGTACGAACCCGAACTATACAGTTCGGGTTCGCTCATCCCTACATATGATGTAGTGACTGAGTGAGAAGCTGAAATAAATTCCAGATGGGGGGTATTGAAATAAAAGCAACTTCGATTTTATGGCTTTCATTTTAACGTTGTTCCCTATGCGGTAAAACTGATCAGTTCCCTTTATTCTCTGGGTCAGTGCAATTGCTGTGTGTAACGGCGATAGCTGGCTGCCGATGTCCCCCTACTTACCGCAGCGGTCCCGGGCTCTGTGATCAGGTGAGCACTGTCCTCCCTGGCCGTCCTTATCATTGTTCGCATTAAGCCGTTTTACAGGGCAGGTAGTGGTGGTGGTCATCTGCTGTTGTCTACCTATTCACCACCGCGGACACCTGGGATATGTCCATATGTCCATGCAGGCGCCGTTCTGCCTGGACGCCTCCACCACAGTTCCCTATCAGCCCCAAGTGCAGCATGCCTTTCAGCCTGTTCCTTGTAGCACATTATTTAAGGGCCAGCGCGCATCACTTCCTGTGATTTAAAGGTGAAGCTCATGTGACCTGTGCTGACCTTCTGACCAATCCCAGCTTTCCTGCACCTATATAAATGGTCCAGCCCTCTTCCCAGGTGCTTGAGTGGCAAAGATCCTTGTGTCCTGTTAAGGTTCCATTCATACATACTTGTGTTCCTGAACTCCTAACCCACCCTTGTGTTTCTGGACATCTCGACTCTCCTTTTGCTGACCTGGATTGCCTGACCTGTACCTGTGCCGCCTGACCTGTCCTGCACTGTCGCTCCTGGTTACGACTTGGCCTTTTGACTACGTCAGTACCTCTGGTACCTGTGTGGAAAGCCATGGTCCAGCTACTTTGTGTGCCAACCCACCATAAGAGGTAGCGACCTGCTGTTCTCCTCGGGAAAGTCTATCCACACTATCAGGGGTACTGTGAAGAACAAGGGGTTCACTTACACAACACCCTTAGAGGAGGTTGGTCACGTGGTGCAGTGAGTCCACACCCGCTGGTTCGTGACATTGCTATACTACATTTATAAATTTTTGAGGGCTAATTTTTTGTGGAGTGATCTGTAGTTCTCAATGATATTGACTTTAGAGTGTGTATGCCATTTTGTTCACTTTTTATTCAATTTATTTTGGGAGGTGAAGCAACGTAAAAAAGATAAATTGGCCATTGTGATCTTTTCCTTTACGGCATTCGCCGTACAAGAAAATTTTAATAGTATAGGTGTTTTGGGAAATGGTGGTGCAAATGATCTTTATTTTTTTATTATTTATTGTTATTATGATTTTATTTATTTTTTTACTTATTTTTGCACTATTATTAAACCTTCTTCAGGGACTTCAACATGCAATGACTAGATCGCTCCTCCCATAGACAATAAATTACTATTGCAGCCTATGATAAATTCAATACATTCCTAGTCAGATCTGTCACAGGCAGAGCTCCATAGGAAAATATTGCTGTGGTAGCCACAAGGCTTCCTACTGCTAGAGACTACCACAGAGAAAAAATAGCTTTCCAATCACCATTTGGGGAAGCCATTTAAGCCCTGGGAGTGCAGAAGACTTGGGGAAAAAGGTCTCACATGCCATGGTCACAATTGAATATGGAATCTGGGGGTTAAATGTCTATATTGTCTACCACATTTGGATAAGCATTTTTAAATATATTTTACTTATAATATACAGATGTAGCAGGGTTAACACACATGCTTTATGAGACATGTTATCTAAACTAAATGCAACTAAATGCGTTAAGCAATTGCTTTTCAGTGGCTTTTGTTTGAAGATAATGTGATGAGTTAAGAAATTTGAGTTAAGAGTGTGTGTGTTACTCCTGCTACATCTGTATGTAACCAATATATAGTAAATAGTATAGAAGTTAATAGTTGTCCATACATTTAGACATAACATAGTAACATAGTGACATAGTTTGTAAGGCTGAAAAAATCACTATCCACTCACTTCAGCCTGTTATCCTGCAAGATGATCTAGAGGAAGGTAAACAGTGAGGTAGAAGCCAATCTTCCCAATTTTAGGGGAAAACAATCCTTTACGACTCTAATCAGGCAATCAGAATAACTCCCTGGATCAACGATCTCTCCAGAAATCTAATAACTATATCCTATATTATTATTACATTCCAGAAATACATCCAGGCCCCTCTTGAACTGTTTTAGTGAATTCTCCATCACCACCGTCTCAGGCAGAGCGTTCCATAGTCTCACTGCTCTTACCGTAAAAAATTCTATGTTTGTGTAGGAACCTTATTTCCTCTAGACACAGAGGATGTCCCCTCATCCCAGTCCTAGGTATAAATAGATCATGGGAGAGATCTCTGTACTTGCACCTGATATATTTATCCATAGTTATTAGTGTTGATCGAGCATGCTCGGCCGTATACCAGCAATGGTAGAGTCTCTGTTTCACGACCATGGTAATGGCCGTGACTCCTGAACCGCATGCAGTTGCCTGTGGTCTGGGGTTGTTGTCAATCACAGGTGAGGGCTGAAGTATGTTGCCTCACCTGTGGTTGCCGCTGGCAACATTAGGTATGTGGCAGTCGAGCAGCTGGAGCTGGTTGCTAGGCTGCTCGCTGTCATAGCATGCGGTTGCACCTGGCAACCTGTCTATTAGGTGTGCCTTGTGTTTGTATGTTGTGCACAAGGTTTTTGTATGTGTGCATGTCCCCTTTAAATTACGTTACATGGTGTTATGAAGGTGTGTGTGTGGTCTCATTGTTATTGCAGCTTATGGTCCTGGGTTCCTGTGTGATGTGTGGTGTGTGCGGTCTTCGTTTGTGTTCTGGACAGCAGCACTTGCACATGGGTTCCAGGCTTTGTTGTCTGTGGCAGGTGAGTGTGGTGTTTATTGCATTTACCTGCCATTGCCATAAGTTGTTTCTGTTCCCCTTGTAGCTTGGCCACTTTAGACTCCTGTTTCTCCGCATCCAGGAGGAACGGGCTGTCTACCCAGCTCCTAGCTCAGGGATCGGCGTAGGGTCAGAAGGGATCCGAGGTTCCTGAGCATGAGCCCTCCTACCTTCAAGGGCGGCTCATGCAGCTAGGAGTCAGGGTCAGATTAGGGAAGCTTTAGGAGGTGACCTGCTCCCTATTTCTGTCGTTCTGGCCGAGCAGCCACTAACATCTTCATTCATCGCACGGCTGAGGGTTTTCCCCATCCTCAGCCGTGACACTCTGCCCCGCACGTTTCTTGGCTGCTAATCAGCAAATAAATGTGCAGGTAAGTACTGCCCTCACTGTAATGCCGTAGCCATGTTGGTTACTGGCATTACAGTGATTGGCTGGCCGAGACGCGTCATCAGGTGATATATACTGGTTGTTCACCCTTTTCGACCCTCGCTACAAAGAGAACTTTTCATCTCTCATTCCTCTGTTGGGGAGAGGACAAGCAAAACGGTACAATATCAAAAGGTCCTTGTTGAAAAATTGCTTCACAAATTCCATCTGACAACGCTGGCGGCAGAGTCCGTAGTTCTTTTGGCAACCGAGGAGGGGAGACAAGGGGAGCACACAGCAGTTCCAACAGAGGCAGGGTAACACTCTCCAAAGCCTGGGACAGTTTCATGACACCCACCAGAACCCTCACCCTGATGCGCGGCCTACTGTGATAAGAAGGGAAACATTTTGGAAGATGGTGAAGGAGTAAAATGCAGACCGTGTCAGCGTCCTCAATAATCCCTCAGTGCCTTACAACTACTGGGTATCCAAGCTGGACACGTGGCACAAACTGGCGCTCTACATCTTGGAGGTGCTGACATGCCCATCCTCAGCCGTGACACTCTGCCCCGCACGTTTCTTGGCTGCTAATCAGCAAATAAATGTGCAGGTAAGTACTGCCCTCACTGTAATGTCGTAGCCATGTTGGTTACTGGCATTACAGTGATTGGCTGGCCGAGATGCGTCATCAGGTGATATATAGCACCCGTTAACGCGTATTCGGTAGTGATGATCGAGCATGCTCTGCCGAACACTAGTTCGGCTCGAGCATCTCGATGCTCGGCACATTGCGGTATTCGTCCAAATACCACCATCTGCTCGAGCGCAATGCTAGAGTCTCCACCCCGCACGTTTCTTAGCTGCTACAGAGCCAATAAACGTGCAGGTAAGTGCTGCTCTCACTGTAATGCCGTAGCCATGTTTGCTGATGGCATTACAGTGATTGGCTGGCCGGAACGCGTCATCGGGTGCGATATAGCACTCGATGATGCATGTTCGTCTCATTCTTAGTCAAGGAAAGATGTGCTGAGGAAGGGACAGACAGTGTAGGGAGTGAGTTAAGAATATTTTTACACCAAAACTTTTCAGAGACCTAAAAGTCATTTTCAGGACTATTGAGTGTGGCAGCAGCAATATCTTTTTGTAGTGCAAACTGCGCTAAATAGCTAAAACTTTACAGACCCAAAAGTCCTTCTAAGGATTATTGTGTGTGGCAGCAATATCTATTTTTAGCGCATCCTGCGCTAAATAGCGTACAATAGTTAGGCCACTACAGACAGCGACATTAGCTGCGGCACATCTCCGTTATAAAGTGTACGCATCCAAAAAATATTTGTGAAATCCAGTGTCCTTTTTTCGTAGACGGTGTCCGCTGCGGACAGTGACATTAGCTGCGCTACATCTCCAGTGTAAAGTGTGCGCATCCAAAAAATATCTGTGACATCGAGTCTATTTTTTCCGTAGACAGTGTCCGCTGCGGAGAGTGACATTAGCTGCGCCACATCTCCAGTGTAAAGTGTGCGCATCCCAAAAATATCTGTGACATACAGTGTACTTTTTCAATAGACGGTGTCCACTTCTGACAGTGACATTTGCTGCACCACATCTCCAGTGTAAAGTGTGCGCATCCCAAAATTTATCTGTGACATCCAGTGTACTTTTTCAATAGACGGTGTCTGCTGCGGAGAGTGACATTAGCTGCGCCACATCTCCAGTGTAAAGTGTGCGCATCCCAAAAATATCTGTGACATCCAGTGTACTTTTTCAATAGACGGTGTCCGCTTCTGACAGTAATATTAGCTAAGCCACATCTCCAGTGCAAAGTGTGCGCATCCAAAAATGTATCTGTGACATCCAGTGTACTTTTTGAATACACGGTGTTCGCTTCTGACAGTGACATTAGCTGCGCCACATCTCCAGTGTAAAGTGTGCGCATCCAAAAAATATCTGAGACAACTAGTGTACTTTTTTAATAGACGGTGTCCGTTTATGACAGTGACATTAGTTGCGCCAGACCTCCAGTGTAAAGTGTGTGCATCCAAAAATTATCTGTGACATCCAATGTACTTTTTCAATAGACGGTGTCCGCTGCGAACAGTGACATAAGCTGCTCCACATATCCAGTGGAAAGTGTGTGCATCCAAAAAATATCTGTGACATCCAGTGTACTTTTTTCATAGACGGTGTCCGCTGCAGACAGTGACATTAGCTGCGCCACATCTCCAGTGTAAAGTGTGTGCATCCAAAAAATATCTGTGACATCCAGTGTACTGCCACATATCCAATATAACGTGTTCACTTAAAAAATGTATCTGTGACATGCAGTGTACTTTTTTACGTAGACTCTTTGGTCAGTGACGTTACCGGTGGTACCTCTCCTGTATAACGTTTCCTCATCCCGAATACCTGTGACATTCCCTGTAATTTTTTATTAGCCGCTGGGGACAGCATTGACATTATCTGCGGGATATCTCCTGTGTGACGTTTTCACATCCCAAATACCTTTTTCAATTTGTTTGCGCATACACTTCCAAATCATACGTTTCTGCACGTGTGACATACTTTCAAGCATATATAACATTTAATATGAAGAAGGCGAGCAGTAAGGGACCGGGAAGTGGCCATGATGCTGATGGTGCACGTAGAGGCCTTGGCCCTGGGAGCATTAAAACTGTTCATGCTGCCATAGCACAAGAAAAACAATCATCCACAATACCTAGCTTCATGTCCCAGTTTGCAGGGCGGTGAAGGGCACCACTCTTGAAGTCAGACCAGTGCAACAAGGTGGTCACTTGGATTGCAGCAGATAATGCTTCCAGTCGGTTAAGCACCACCCTGTCTTCCACCAAGTCCAGTCTCAGTAGCCAGGAGTCTGGTCAACACAATCCTCACCCTCATTATCCTTCCGCACACAATGGAGAGTATGGGCAAACAAGTAATCCCACACTCGGATATTCCGAGGAGCTATTTTATGCACCATTCCTTGATTTGCCCACTCGCCAAGCACGCTTGAAGAGGGACAGATCTTGTGCCCTGATTCCCAAATTCTTCAGCATCCCCAGTCACAAGAAGATGACGGTGGGGAAAGGCAATTACTGTTTAATGAGGTGGATGATGATGAGACACAGTTGCCAATAAGTCAATGGCAATTAGTGTCTCAAGAGGTTGATGAAGAGGATGAGACACAGTTGTCAATCACTGAGGTTGTGGATAGGTCAACAAGTCAAGAGGATGAACAGAGTGAGGAAGTGGAAGAGGAGGTGGTGGACGATGAAGTCACTCACCCAACCTGAGAAGGTGGAAAGCCGAGCGAGGACAGCAGTATAGAGGGGGAGGAATCTGCTGCACTGCAACAGGCTGGAAGAGGCAGTGGGGTGGCAAAAGGGAGTATGGCACTTTTTTGAGGAAAGTGCGGACGACGCATTTACTGGGAAGGTCCACTTAACCACGGACACATGGAAAAGTGCATTCGGCCAGGGACGCTATATTTCCCTGACCGCACACTGGGTGAATGTTGTGGAGGCTGGGACTGAGTGAGTCACATCCTGCACAGGAGGATTGTAGGCCCTAATTCCATCAGGGTTTCCACCAGCCCCTACGTTAGTGACTCCAACCCCCACTTCTCCTCCTCCGCCTCCTCCTCCACTTTTACCTCAGAATTATCCTCTTGCAGCACCAGTCAGCCATCAGTCGGTAGCTGGAAGCAGTGTAGTACTGCCGTGGGGAAGCGTCAACAGGTCGTACTGAAGCTGATCTGCTTAGGAGACAAACAGCACACCGCTGCAGAGCTTTGGCAGGAGATAAGAGACCAGACTGAGCTGTGGCTCTCGTT
This sequence comes from Bufo bufo, assembly GCF_905171765.1. Classification (NCBI taxonomy): domain Eukaryota; kingdom Metazoa; phylum Chordata; class Amphibia; order Anura; family Bufonidae; genus Bufo; species Bufo bufo. Next base: position 518,043,931 of record NC_053391.1, on the reverse strand, counting down.
ACTCAACCTAGACCCAGGCATAGTTGTGTCTGATACTGGCCGTAACTTGGTGGCGGCTTTGGAGTTCGGCAAGCTCACACACATGCCATGCCTAGCCCACGTCTTAAACTTAGTGATTTAGCGGTTTATCAAAACCTACCCCAATTTGCCTGAGCTATTGGTGAAGGTGCGCCGAGTGTGTACACAATTCCACAAGTCATCGACAGATTCAGCCGGTCTGTCAATGCTGCATCAACGCTTGAAGTTGCCAGCTCACCGACTGTTGTGCGACTTAAGCATGCGCTGGAAAGCCACGTTCCACATGTTGGCCAGGCTTTGTGAGCAGCAGAGGGCAGTAGTGGAATACCAGCTGCAACATGGTCATCGCCTTTCCAGTTACCTTTCACTATTCACAAGCGAGGAGTGGGCATGGATGTCTGAGCTCTGTGAGGTTTTAAGAAACTTAGAGGAATCAACACAGATGGTGAGCGGCGATAACGCTATTATCAGTGTAACCATCCCACTTCTGTGTCTACTCAAACGCTCGCTGCTCACAATTAAGGACGACGCTTTGCATGTGGAAGAGGTGGAAATGGGGGAAGACATTACACAGGGTGATAGCCAAACCACCCTCAGTTCGTCTTCTTAGCGCAAATTTAACGATGAAGAGGAGGATGAGGAGGAGCAGGAGACTGTTGCCTCCGCTACAGAGGGTAGTACCCATGGAAGTTTAATTCCATCTGTTCTGCGTGGGTGGGCAGAAGAAGAGGATGAGGAGATTGAGAGTCATCCTCCTGATGACGACAGCAAAGTCTTGCCTGTTGGTACTCTGGCACACATGGCTGACTTCATGTTAGGCTGTCTTTCCAGCGACACGCGCTTTATTTGTATTTTAGACAACACAAATTACTGGTTGTTCACCCTTTTCGACCCTCGCTACAAAGAGAACTTTTCATCTCTCATTCTTCTGTTGGGGAGAGGACAAGCAAAACGGTGCAATACCAGAAGGTCCTTGTTGAAAAATTGCTTCAAAAATTCCATCTGACAACGCTGGCGGCAGAGTCCGTAGTTCTTTTGGCAACCGAGGAGGGGAGACAAGGGGAGCACACAGCAGTTCCAACAGAGGCAGGGTAACACTCTCCAAAGCCTGGGACAGTTTCATGACACCCACCAGAACCCTCACCCTGATGCGCGGCCTACTGTGACAAGAAGGGAAACATTTTGGAAGATGGTGAAGGAGTAAAATGCAGACCGTGTCAGCGTCCTCAATAATCCCTCAGTGCCTTACAACTACTGGGTATCCAAGCTGGACACGTGGCACAAACTGGCGCTCTACATCTTGGAGGTGCTGACATGCCACCAGCGTTATGTCTGAGCGGGTATTTAGTGCTGCTGGTGGCATTATAACAGATAAGCGTATCCGCCTGTCAACTGAAAATGCTGACAGGTTGACTCTTATAAAAATGAACAAGACCTGATTCAACATGACTTCTCGACTCCACCAGAGGAAAACTGATGAACATAAAGGCACTTTAAATGTGTTGTCTATAATGTACTGAATACAATATATTCCATGCACCCCATCCACTACAAACAAGGGTATAGGGTTGAATCTTCCTTTTCTCATCCTCCTCCACCTCCTCTTCCATCATATCAACATGCTTATTCGCCGGCGCCGCATATAATACATTCGCATATATGCCCTTCGCATATAATGTTTTACGGGGTCAGCTCACCTGCAGGCCCTTGCATATAATTTTTTAGAGGGTCAGCTCAGCTGCAGGCCCTCGCATATCATTTTTTAGAGGATCCGCTCACCAGCAGGCCCTCACCTATAATCTTTTATAGGGTCAGCTCACCTGCAAGCCCTCGCATATAATTTTTTAGAGGGTCAGCTCCCCAGCAGGCCCTCACCTACAATCTTTTACAGGGTCAGCTCACCAGCAGGCCCACACCTAATATCTTTTGCAGGGTCAGCTCACCTGCAGGCCCTCGCATATAATGTTTTATAGGGTTAGCCCACCAGCAGGCCCACACCTAAAATCTTTTACAGGGTCAGCTCTCCTGCAGGCCCTCGCATAGAATTTTTGTAGAGGATCAGCTCACCAGCAGGCCTTCACCTACAATCTTTTACAAGATCAGCTCACCTACAGGCCCACACCTAAAATCTTTTACACAGTCAGCTCACCTGCAGGCCCTCGCATATAATATTTTAGAGGGTCAGCTCACCAGCAGGCATTCATCTACAATCTTTTACAGGGTCAGCTCACCTGCAAGCCCTTGCATATAATGTTTTACAGGGTCAGCTCACCAGCAGGCCCTCGCATATAATGTTTTACAGGGTCAGCTCACCAGCAGGCCCTCACCTAAAATCTTTTACAGGGTCAGCTCACCTGCAGGATCTCGCATATAATTTTTTAGAGGGTCAGCTCACTAGCAGGCCATCAATCAGAATTTTTCAAGGGTGTATGATGCCCTCCTTTATGTTTAATAAAGGGTGTATTGGAGTGCTATTTCTTTGTAATTTTTTGAAACCCTTTCACTTTGTGCATAGGCTTTATGAGTGTAGGAGTCCCACTACCTGAACAACTGTACCACAATGTTAATGAGGCCCTCCTTTATGTGATATACAGGTTGTATCGGAGTGCCTCTTCATTGTAATTTTTGGCAGCACTTGCACTTTATATACAGGTAAATATACAGGAAAGAAGGTTACCTAACAATTTTTCCTCCATCTAAAATCGATTTTATCTTATTTTTTTGGCGTATTATTGTCAGCCTGTCAAAGTGGCGTACTACTCGGACAACATCGTTCTCAGCAGCGACCTGAGAGTCCAAGATGTGCCCAGACATCCTCCCCATGCTGTTCCCGAACCATTTCGGTGGTGTTTCCATCAATTTCTGACCTTTTTCTATGAACCAGGCATCCTCCCCTCTTCAGAACAGGGGGTGCCTAGTTTAATGCTCGGATTCTCCCATTGACTTCCATTATACTCGGGTGCTCGGTAGAGCACCCAAGCATCCCGATGTGTTCGGCCAGAGCACCTGAGCACCCGAGCACTTTGGTGCTCGATCAACACTAGTGACTGATTATTTTGCCCTTCCTCTGATCCGTCAGAATAATAACCCCCAAAAACAGATACTGTCTGTGGAGCATCCACCTTCACTCGATCAGCATTTGGTCAGTAATCCATCAGTGTTGCTAAAGCCCAAAAAAAAAGGAGTCAATCCAAAACAGAGATGACACGTGAATCGAATATTTGCATGTCTTGTCTGTTTTGTACCGACTCCTGCTTTTGGCTACCAAATTATAAACCAATTCTGATGCAAAATAGGGACCATGTAATGCAGGCCTTACAGCTGTTACATAGACAGGATCCGTTGTGCATCTCATTTTCTCTTCCTTCTGACAGATCAGAAGAAGGGTCAAATAAATGAGGATGTCAGACAGGCAAAATAGTGGCCCAGTCATGAAGTGGGGAGAGTGTGACCAGCATGAGAAGTCCACAGAGTGGCCCAATGACAGTGTGGAGGTGGCAGCAGCATCAGGAGGCCACAGAGTGGCACAATGACAGAGTGTGGAGGTGACAGCAGCAGCATCAAGAGGAGGCCACAGGGTGGAACAATGACAGTGTGGAGGTAGCAGCATTAGAAGACCTGAGTGATGAGGTGGCAGCAGCATCAGGAGACCACAGAGTGACCCAGGGACAGATCGGGGAGGTGGGTGGCAATACCAGTACCAGCTGAAGATGCTGGGTGAAAGAAGGAGCACTTGGCATCAGATGTGTGGCACCAGGCAGATGGCAGCATCAGATTAGTAGCTGAGGTAGGTAGCCAGAAGAAAACAGTCTCTTTTGTCAAAGTATTGGTGTGGCACCATGGATGATCTAGTCTGATGCATCAGGCATTGGTAGGTGGAAATCCTGGTTGATCCATTGCTGATTCATCTTAACAAAGGTCAGTCTCTCCACATTTTTGGGGGACAGACAAGTTCTTCTTGGGGTAACTATGGCCCCGCCGCACTAAACACCCACTCTGATGCCACACTACTGGCTGGGCAGGACAGATTTTCCAGGGCAAACTGCCAGTTTCGGGCACAAATCGAGTTTGGCTGCCCAGTAGTCCAGCGGATCTTCAATGTGGGGTGGCAGGGTGCTGTCCAAGTATGCCACCACCTGCTGGTTCAGGACCTGATCCAGGTCTAGCTGCTGCTGCTGGTGAGTAGTTTCTTCACTAGGCGGGTGAAATAAGCTGCTCAAAAGCGACTCTAGACTCAAGTTGCTGCTGATTGAGTTGCAACTGCTGCTACCCCCCCCCCCACCCTGCCACAGCAAACATGGCAGAGGAACGTGAGTGCAGAGGGCCTCCCAGTCAGACCTGCTAGAGGTTGGATGATGGAGCACATATGCAGAGGCCAACTGACTACATAGGATGTCTCAATAGTAGATCAGTTTGTCCTCCCTCTCAGCGGGTGTAAAAAAAAAGGCCCCATTTTGGACTAGTAGCGAGGGTCCAACAAGGTGGACAGTCAGAAGTCATCCCTCTGCCAAATGCTGACAATTCGGCTGTAACGGATCACCTTGCACCCCTAGACTGAGTACCTCCGTTGACGGTTGCTCCTAGCGTTTCCTGAGGTTTCCAAGCACTCTGGCAGACACCACCATCACCGAACCGAAGAAGCATATAAATCCTCTTCAAGTATATGAATGCTGTAGACAGTTAAATAGGAAACCATACGAATAGGTTTACACTCCTAGCAGTCAAACTGGGACAGCATGCAATCAATCCTCCCCCAAGAATGAGACGACACTTCACCTTGAGGGTTAAAACAGGAACTGACTTTATTTAGACACAGCACACCTACTTTAAACCCCCCAACAGCCTCATTTGCATACAACAGGGCACCTAGAGAACTATGGTACAAGGAAGGCCAGGGCCAGACAATAGCAAGGGCTGATGGGAAATTGAGGAGGGACAGAGCAGCTAGTTTAAACTGGTGTCCTGGAGACAACACCCTGCTGGGGAAACAATGGGACAGGAAAAAGGGGGAGGAGAAGAGGCACAGAACAGCAATGCCTGTAACATAGCAAACATTACAGTAAGAGCAAGATATATACAGTCCACAACACACAGCAATACAATTTAACCGAACCCATAATAACACACATAATATTTAAGACAGCCTGAATGCAATCTGCTACACAGTCCCAAAGGGCATCGTTCCCAAAAGTAAAACATGTCCACGGATGGCCCCCAAAGGGCCAGTAGCAGCAGTACAAAATACCACATGCCCAAATATTGCATTCAAACGTACCAATTTATCAGGGGCCATAGTCAGCAGGTAGGAGGCGGGCAGCCAGGCCTCTCCAATGCCCAGTGGCGAGGCGGGTTCCGCCACATTTCTCCCCTTTCCCATTGAGACTATCCAGACTCCAGACCTCTAGTCGGTCTGGGGCTCTGATAGTCAGCCGGCCTTTCTCCAAGGGTGTAGTTGTCCCTATGGCCCCCTGCCACTTGTGCCCAGTTGTAGATCCATGGCTTGGGGGGAAGGTAACTGGGGTGCCCTCTCCCCTGGTTGAACAAAGCTGTTGCTGGGGGGAAGGGGTAACAGGCTCCTCTCTCTGCGACACCCTCCCTTGTTGTAGGGGAAAACAGACTGCCTCTCCTTCCAATACATTGTCCAGTTGTTGTGGACCAGGACAGACTGTCCATATCTCCAGTGGTGCAGGTACAGAGACTACGGTCCCATCTACACTGTTGTGGGGCTTACTGTCTCCCCTTGGTGTGTTAGGCTGCCACTGGGGAGAGGGGGTAACAAACTCCTCTCCCTTACACACTTTCAGCCGCTGGGGAGAGGGGGTACAAGCCAGTCCTGTAACAAGGGGGTCGGTGGAGCAGAGGCTAGCGGCGCTCTGCCCGGATGTCAGCTCTTCCACTGGGAAGGGATCAGTGGGTATCGCAGGCTCATCCCCTGCCCCCAGAACTCGGTTGGGAAGTAGCTGGGAAGGGGAGGGCTCGCTTACCTCCTCCTCCTGGTATCCCTGCGGAGATGGCTGTGGATCTGGACCGACCGTCCAGCATCCCTGGAGGACTGGCACAGAGCCCGCGGTCTCATCTGCGCCCGTGTAGAGGGGTTTGTGTTCCCCTTTTCCCAGTATCTCTGGCTGCTGTTGGAAGGTGAGGCCGGTTGCCTCTCCTCCCCAGTACTCTGGTTGCTGTAGGGCAGAGGGGCCCAGCATCTCCTCCCCCTGGAACTCAGGTTGCCGCTGGGGAGAGAGACCGGTTGTCTCCTCTCCCTGTGATATGGACTGCCGTTGCAGATCTGGGCAGGCGGCCCAGCATCCCTGCAGGGCCGGTAGAGAGACCTCGGTCCCATCTCCACCTGCCATCTGTGGGTCCTCCCAGGACCAGTCTCTGAGGTCCCTCAACATTTGCGACTAAGGACCACCTGCGTCCACACCTGGCAACTCTGGCTGCTGCTGAGGGTCTGGGCCAGCTGCCCAGCATCCCGGTGGAGAGACCTCGGTCCCGTCTCCACCTGCCTGTTGTGGTTCCTCACAGGACCAGTCTATGAGGACCCCTACTTCGGGTTCCTATGGCCGCCTCAGGGGGAGACTGCTAACCTCCTCGGATGCAGCCCCTGCTCGGCTGCTGTAACACTCCTTCCACTGGGCAATTTCTCTCTCTTTGGCCAGTCGGAATTCTCGTTCCATCCTTGCGCGTCGCTTGGCTGTGACCTGGTTCCAGATGGCCTGGCATATATCCATGGACACATTATCTCCATACTGGGCCACTCGCTGCCTCACCTCGGCCAGCCAGTCATTTTCAGAGCCTTCCATACTTGTCTGCTCCAAGTTGCTGGATACCTCTGCTCCCAGGGGCGCTGCACGATTGCTAGCGTCGCCCTCAATTTGTAACTCCACACGTTACCGGTGTCTCTGAGCTGCTTCTCCTCGCACTAGGACGCCATCCCACTGCTTGCCACCAATGTAACGGATCACCTGGCACCCTAGACTGAGTACCTCCGTTGACGGTTGCTCCTAGCGTTTCCTGAGGTTTCCAAGCACTCTGGCAGACACCACCATCACCGAACCGAAGAAGCATATAAATCCTCTTCAAGCATATGAATGCTGTAGACAGTTGAATAGGAAACCATACGAATAGGTTTACACTCCTAGCAGTCAAACTGGGACAGCATGCAATCAATCCTCCCCCAAGAATGAGACGACACTTCACCTTGAGGGTTAAAACAGGAACTGATTTTATTTAGACACAGCACACCTACTTTAAACCCCCCAACAGCCTCATTTACATACAATAGGGCACCTAGAGAACTATGGTACAAGGAAGGGTGGGGCCAGAGAATAGCAAGGGCTGATGGGAAATTGAGGAGGGACAGAGCAGCTAGTTTAAACTGGTCTCCCAGTGTCCCGGAGACAACACCCTGCTGGGGAAACAATCGGACAGGAAAAAGGGGGAGGAGAAGAGGCACAGAACAGCAATGCCTGTAACATAGCAAACATTATAGTAAGAGCAAGATATATACAGTCCACAACACACAGCAATACAATTTAACCGAACCCATAATAACACACATAATATTTAAGACAGCCTGAATGCAATCTGCTACACAGTCCCAAAGGGCATAGTTCCCAAAAGTCATAACATGTCCACGGATGGCCCCCAAAGGGCCAGTAGCAGCAATACAAAATACCACATGCCCAAATATTGCATTCAAACGTACCAATTTATCAGGGGCCATAGTCAGCAGGTAGGAGGCGGGCAGCCAGGCCTCTCCAATGCCCAGTGGCGAGGCGGGTTCCGCCACATCGGCTGTCACTACGCAAGCAAGTGAGCATGCATCGGTCCATTTGTGCAAGTGACTTGGAGGGATTCCCTGACTCCATCTCCACTGCATACTGCCACGGTGTGTCTGGGTCCTCTGCACCGTCTTCCTCATTGCCCTGTAGCTCCTATGGCTACTCCTGCTCCTCCTCTCCTGTCACCTATGTAGAAAAACCACCCATTTCTCTACACATTGCTTGTGCTCCAATGTAGTGTTGGACAAACATCGGCCGGGACAATTCAAATTTTTGCGAACCGTGCGTTCGCGGCGGCCCCGATTCACTTTAATGGTAGGCGAACCTGAAAAAGCCATCAAATACACAATAGAAGTACACAAATAGTCCCACAACATGGACAGTAATATACCAGAGGGACATCATTGGCAAAAAATTAGCACCAAAAAAATATGTATTTTAAATCAGGCGCCATTGTTATGCGTATTAAAGGGAAAATCTCAAAAATGTACCCTGCTGGAACCTAGGAACATTTTATTTCCTATCGGTTTGATGTATACAAATGTGCAGCACTCCACGTTTTTGTATCCTGCAGAGCCCATTTAAAAAAATGCATACGTTAAAGTAATTTTTTTTTTCTACCATGGAACTGTATGGTGAACAGACTCCACTGTACGGCATCAATCTGAGGCATCTGTTAACGTATACATTATTGGCATGCATTAAATGGATGGCAAAAATAGTATGTGAACCCATCCCTAGTGTCAGAATAAGCACCAGTACACAGCGGAGCAGCGTGGCGGAGAGGGGAGGCCGCCATGTACTGACAGAGCGCTCCCTGGTCCTGGTGGTCAGGGATGAGGACTGTGCTTCCCAAGGATCATTTTCTACTGGGAAATACGGGGCACAGTATAATACACTAGAATATATATAATATAAAGATATTATCCCTACCCCCGAATAATAATACAATTAGGTCGTCATTTATTATATAGAAATACGTCTATGTTAGGCGTATTTCTGACACAGATTGTGGCGCAAAGGTCCTTAGCACTGCTATCTGCATATTTTTCCCGCTCATGCCAGGTCTAAAAAAGTATGGCGTGGGAAGGGAAAGGGATACAGTTATGGCCATCCAGTTATTGGATACCACCGCCATACATTGACCGGATAACACCTCTGTATAGTGACCGGATAACACCGCCATACTGTGACCGGATAAAAGGGTATAAGAGGGCACAGTACAGGGAATGACTAGGGACACTGTACAGGGTGTGGTAAGAGGGCACAATGCAGGGTATAAGATGGCACAGTACGGGGTGAGGAGCACAGTACAGGGTGGGTGGGCACAGTCACATGACCCTGTGACATTAGAAGGTCCTTATGATGAATGCAGTTCATAGGCCACCATAATGAGAGGCAGAGGAGTGAGACAGCAGTGTGATTATGTGGCTAGAGATAAAAAATGTAACTGTCAGCCAGTACAGGCCCCAAAAATTAGGCAATAGGCATTCACCTGACAGCAAAGAACTTTGGATTCTGTGGCTGGAGGTACATTAGGCGATCACAGGATAAATATGTAACTGTCGGCCAGTACAGGCCCCAAAAATTTGCCTATAGGCATTCACCTGACAGCAAAGAACTTTGGATTCTGGGGCTGGAGGTACATTAGGCGGTAACAGGATAAATATGTAACTGTCGACCAGTATAGGCCCCAAAAATTAGGCATTCATCTGACATAAAAGTCCTTTTATACCGCTGTATATACATAAGGCAAGGACCATTCTTTGGTCTGGGTGGTGGCAGACATGTGTGGGCTGGCATGAGGTAATTCAATTACACATGTTCATCATAGGTGTTGAATTCCTCAGAGAGCCATGCCTCATTTATTTTAGTGTGCTTATCGATCACGATCCCCCCTGCTGCGCTGAATGTACTTTCGGACAGGACACTCGACAAGGGCAAGCCAAGAGTTCCATGGCAAATTGTGCCAGCTCTGGCCACAGGTCAAGCCTGCACACCCAGTAGTCAAGTGGTTCCTCGCTTCTCAGAGAGTCCACATCGGCCGTTAACCCGATGTAGTCGGACATCTGTCGGTCTAGGCATTCCCTGAGGCTGGAATCGGAGGGCGGCTGTCGATGGGTTGGTTGCAAGAATGATCTAATATCTGAAGTGACTAACAAATCTTCAAACTGCCATATTTTTGCAGGCACGGTAGGATTGGTACTCGCAACTGTTTCGCTGTGGGTGGAAATTCCTCTGCCAGTGCCTGCAACAGCAGAATGCAGCATCTCACGCAACAAGGCCTGGAAATGCTGCATTCTGACAGCCCTCTGTGAAACTGGTAACATGTCCACCATTTTGTGTTTATACCGGGGGTCTAAGTACTTTGCCACCCAGTACAGGTCCTTGACATTTATGTTTTTTTTTACACGGGGGTCCCTCTTCAAAACACTGGAGCATGAAGGCTCCCATTTGCACTAAATTGGAAGTGGTGGAGCGCCCAGGCTCCTGCTCATCGCCAAGGAGAATGTCATCCTTGGTCTCTTCCCCCCATCCATGGACAACACCAGGTATCCCAGAAAGGTTTAAAGCCTGCTCTTCTTGCTCCTCCTCCTCCTTTTCCCAGCCACCATCCTCCTCTGACTCCTCTTCAGACTCCTGCTGACTGGTCTCAGATGGAGTAGCCCTCCCTGGGAATTCATTCAGCATAGCGACTTCTGCATCTTCCAGCTCCTGCTACTCAATGGCATAATCAATGACACGATGCAATGCACGCTCCAGAAAGAAGGCTTAAGGTACGATGTCACTGATGGCACCCTGGCTGCGACTGACCCGTTTGGTGATCTCATCAAATGGCTGCAGAAGTCTGCATGCAATGCGCATGAGCAGCCACTGGCAAGGTGGAAAAAAAACAAGCTTCCCAGAACCTGTCTTTCAGAGTTCGTACAGGTAGTCGTTAACGGCACCTTTCTGCTGGAGCAGCCTATCAAGCATATACAAGGTGGAGTTCTAGCACGTCGAGCAGTCACAAATAAGACATCTGACGGGCAAGTGGTGTCGCCGCGGAACATCAGCAAGGCGAGCCATTGCTGTGTAAGATCTAAAATGGCCAGAGATTTTCCTGGCCTGCTGCAAGACATTCTGGATTCGGGGTATTTGGCAACAAATCGCTGCACGACTAAGTTCAGGACCTGTGCCATGCATGGCACGTGTGTCATTTTGCCCTGTTTCAGCGTACTCAGCAGATTGGCACCATTGTTGCACACCACTTTAACAACTGTCAAAATGAGCGAGGTTAGCCACTGACCGGCCTGTGACCGCAGAGCTGAAAGGAGTGCAGGACCGGTGTGGCTCTTGGCTTCCAGGCACAACAACCGCAGCACAGCATGGTAATGTCTCACCTGGCATGTCGAATAAGCACTGGGGAGCATGGGGCGTTGCAGCGGAAGAGGCGTTAGCAGTGGAAAAGGGGGAGTCAGCCGAGGAGGAGATGGAGGATGGAGTAGGAGGAGGAAAAAAAGAGGTAGGCCTGCATGCAAACCGTGGCGTTAACACCAAATCCATAAGAGTGCCACGGGTAACATGCTTGACGTCATCAGAAGGTTCATCAAGTTGGCAGTAAAAGTTGTGTACCTTCCCTGCACATGTTTGCTAGACCACACATCTGTGGTCAAATGTATCTTGGCACTGACACTGTGTACCATAGATATATTAACTTACAGCTGATCGTGGCCATATAGTTCAGGGATGCTCCTCTGGGAGAAATATTTCCTTCAGGGGACCTTCCATTGCGGTGTGCCAATGGCCACAAATTTTTTTAAGATCTCCGAGTCCACCAATTTATATGGCAGTAGTTGGCGGGTCAGAAGTTCCGACAAGCAAGCAGGCAGTTGTTTGGCAAGAGGATTATCCGGTGTCATCATTTTTTTATGCTCGAACATTTGGGCCATGGAAACCTGCCTTGTGCCAGATGAACGCGACGATGGCATGGTGGAAGGTGGAGTGGAGGACAAAAAGGAGGAGAGATGAGAAGAAGAGGCAGGACGTGAAGCGCCGGGAAAGTGGCTTTGTGGGTTCTGACGGCGTTGCTCCAACTGGGCTCAGTGATGGGAGGCCAGGTGCCTTCTTAAGGTGGTCATCCCTAGGCGAGTGTTGGGCTTACCGCAACTTATGCATTGACAGCACAGGCTGCAGATTGCAACACTATTATCAGCAGCTGACATGTTAAAAAAAGCCCATACTGCGGAACCATGTGCCGGCATCCTGGGAGCGCAAGATGTGACCGTGCATGGTGGATGGCTCACTCCAGATACATTTGCAGTCTGCTTTTTGCCTCCTGTGCACTGCGAGTTCTGCCTGCTTCTCCTCCTTATCCTCCCTATCTGCTGCTCCTTCTCTCCAACTGAACCCCTCTTCCTCTCTTGTGGGCACCCACGTGACGTCCATCGACACGTCATCATTGTCACCTTCACCACCACTGACATTAGAGATCTCGGAGTAGGCAGAACAGCGGAGACCACCCTCCTTGGTCTGATCTGGGTACTGTCGTCAGACCGCTGGGTGGCGGCCGTTGCTACCTCCTCTTCCTCCTCCGATGCCAAGAATGGCTGCGCATCGGTAAGTTCTGGGAATCGATGGGAAAATAATTCCTCTGACTCGAGTGGAGGGGCTATGGTGGTGGTGGTTGTGGTGTCTTTGGGGTGCACACAGCAGAGAGTGAGGAGGGTGCAGAAGTCGAATGCTGAGTGAGCCACTCAATCAACTCTGGTGCACCCTTTGAAGTTATTGCATGCGCCTTCTCCAACTTCTTACTTTGGCTCCAGCCTGGTGCACCTGCCCGACCCCTACCATCCCTGTGGAATGGTCTGCCTCTACCTCTGCCTTTCATTTTTCTAAATGACCCCCTGCCTAAGTCCGTAGAGAAGAGCAGTATTTGTTGAAGCAGGTGTATTTCAGCCTTCAATCAGTATTTGGTGGAAGAAGCTATGTAGCAATAGCACCCCTCAATCAGTATTTTGTGGAAAAAGTTATATGGCACCCCTCAATCAGCATTTGGTGGAAGAAGGTATGTAGCACCCCTCAATCATTATTTGGAGGAAACTGGTAAATAGCACCACTCAATCAGTATTTGGCGGAAACAGGTATATAGCACCCCTTAATCAGGATTTTGTGGAAGAAGTTATATCGCTGCCCTCAAGAAGTTTTTTGGGGGGCAACAGGTATATCACACCCGTTGCAATTAGTTACTCCAATAGCGTTTGTCACTTTATCTAGCTGCGGTATCGCAGCAGAACCGCACACAACTGCTGCACAATACAAATACACTATAATATAATTTATATGTTAGAAAGTATATTATAAGTATATCACACCCCTCTATATCACACCTATCGATAGCACACTTATACCAGTCCTTAAAAGGACTTTATTGGCCCTATTAGCTAGCGTTGGTGTCCCTAACTGTCCCTGCTCCAAAATGCAACCTCTCCCTACACTGGCAATACAGATAATGTAAAATGACTGCCAGATCAGGTTCTGTAATAGGGTTGCAGGTGTGTCCATGTGCTGAAACGTCTCAAATGGCTGTCCTGTCCCACCTGATGGATGTGTCATGGGTCAAAGTTCAGCACTATGCAAAAAAATATGACGCGTGCGAATATCTCCATATGTTCGCATGTTCGGTGAATCGCGAACGAGCAAAGTTGCCGCGATAAAACGACCGCCGGGCGAACCGCAAGGCCTTCTCTAATTGTGGCACTCTGTGGCCTCCTCATGCTGCTGCCACCTCCAGTCTCTGTAATTGTTCCACTCTGTGGCCTCCTGATGCTGCCGCCACATTCACACTATGTCGCCTAGCCACTCTGTGGCCCACTCATGCTGTTGCCATCACCACACTCTCTCATTGTGCCACTCTTAGCTTCCTGATACTGCCACTACCTACAGACCCTGTCATTGGGCCACTCTGTGGTCTACTCATGCTGCTTTAACCTCACCACTATGTAATAGGGCCACTCTGTGGACTTCTCATGCTGTTCCCACCCTCCCCACTACATGACTTTAGCCTTTTTGGCTTGGCTGAAATCAATATTTATTTAACCCGTCTTCTGATCTGTTAGAAGGAAGGAAAAATAAGACGCACAAGGGATCCTGTCTGTATAGCAGTTGTAAGGCCTGTATGGTCCCATCAGAATTGGCTTATGATTTGGTAGCCAAAATCAGGATTGGGTACAAAACACAGAAGACATGCAACTATTCCATTCACGTGTCATCTCTGTTTTGGATTCACTCGTGTTTTTTTGGCATTAGCAATACTGATGGATTACTGACCAAATGCTGACCAAGAGAAGGCGGATGCTTCACAGACAGGATTTGTTTTTTGGGGGTTATTGTTCAGAGGAAGGGCAAAATAATCAGTGACGTCAACACAAACTTACTGCTGACACCCTCTCCACTCTGTCAGGGTGGCTCTACTTGTAAAAGCATTTAATAGAACAGGTTCTGTAGACATCTATGTGGAATCAGCTGACGACGGTGTAAAAGGAGTGCGCTTCTTCTTGTCGCTAACATCAACCTGCGTGACTGCCCAAATAAGTGAAGTGTGCTGTGATTCTAAGTGTGACGCCTGTCATCTGCATGTCATACGGACTCACATTATTATTTCACTACCAAAGCAGACTCCCTATGCGTATTACTGCAAGGCACAGTGTTCTACACCACTATAAAGGCTCTGCCTCCAGGAAATTGCAATTTTTTAATGTAATTCAACGCAAATTTATTCAGATCAAACCAAATTTTTCCCAAAAATTCTGCAAACTGGCGAGTCGAGTTTTTAAAAAATTTGCTCATCTCTACTCGTAACCATAGAAACGAGCAGTGTATAATGTAATGGAAAAATGAATCCAGCCAACAAAAAAGCAATATAGATAATAACAATACATTAGAGAAACACGCCGGACCACAAGGATTTTCAAGTACAGCGATGACAGTGCCCAGATCAAGGTAGGCTTTAATGGTATACGACACATCGCAGTGTCTTGTAATTGTGGATAGTAGTAAAGGTTGTGAGGTTAGCTGAGCGTGGTGTCTTTAGTATTGTTTTACTATATAATAACTAGTGTTGAGCGAGCATGCTCTGCTGAACTGCTGTTCAGCTCGAGCATCGCTATGCTCGGCACATTGCAGTTCTCGGCCCAATACTGCGGTTGCTTGAGTACAATTTAATACAATGAAAGTCAATAGGAGACCCAAGCATCAAACCAGGCACCACCTGCTCTGAAGAAGAGAGGGTGTCTGGTTCACAAAAAAGGTTAGAAATTGATGGAAACCCCATAAAAATGGTTTGGAAACAGCATTAAGAGGATGGCTGGATGCGTCTTGGACTCCTATTATCTATGTCATACAATAGACAACCACACAAAGGCTATATGCCAAAAGCCAGGTATGTGGAAGCCAACAATCTATCCATTAGACAGATAACAGTCAGCATACCTTACAATGTCAGCCTTGTGCACTATAAGACATTTCAAACCAGCTCTCATCTGACTGAGAGCCAGTAAGCCTCAAAGTTGCTTCACATCTGTTGGATGGCTTAGGTGGACCTGCGCACCTAGATCAATATCATAAGCGTGACAAAAAGTTTTCTGATTGTACTGACATAATATTCAATAACCTTTCTATACAGTTTTGTCATGTAAAAACTAATTTGCATAAACATAGGCATATGGGAAAGACATGAAAATTTGCGATCTACACTACTCATGAACAGCGCCATCTATTGGATTCATAGTCATGTCATAAGACTATGAAACCAATAGATGGCGCTGTTCATGAGTCATTAACAGCGCAATCTATTGGGTTCATAGTCTTATGACAAGACTATTAGACTATGAGTCTTATGACAAGACTATTAGTCTTGTCATAAGATTTTGAAACCAATAGATTAGCCTTTTGCATGGCAAATTCGCAATAAAAATTCACGATTTGAATATTTGAGATCTACACTACTCATTAACAGCGCCATCTTGTCACAGGGCGCCAGCGATGCGCTCACTCTCCACAGCACCGACGGCACCCAGCCTCTGTGCAGGAGCAAGGACGCATGCAGCATCCTCGTCTCCTAGGTGATGTGGGGCGGTGATGGGGGGCATCCTCGGTTCCCCCAGCAACCAGATTAAGCCTGAGCACTGAGCTGGGCACTCAGTGCTCAGCCATTTGCAGCAGGGTTAGTCATGTTACACTGGCCACGTCACATGACCACTGCTAGTCAGTTTTTAAACAGGCAGCCTGCTGGCCACAGGTTGCCTTGTATTTAGGTTCCACCTATGATTTTGTCTGACTTAGCGTACCTACCTTTTGCTGATTTCCTGACGATCCTCTGCCTGATCCTTGTGTACTAGCTAACTGCAGGAGCTAGGGGAAAAACTCTGTTCCTTTGAGTTAGGACAAGGCTCTTCCACTCCTCGTGCATCCAGTCCGCATATGGAGCCGCAGATTAAGCTTCCAGAACCCTTCTCTGGAGACCGGAGGAAGTTTCATTCTTTTAAGGAGAATTGTAAACTTGATTTCCGTTTGCGCCCCTTGTCCTCCGGCTATAAGAGTCAACATGTGGGCATTGTAATTTCCCGATTACAGGGTGATCCGCAGGAGTGGGCGTTCTCTTTACCAGCTGACACCTCTTGTTTAGCATTCAGTGCGATTAACCCGCGGAGGAGTATTGCACCCAATTTAGAAGGTGGTGTGTTCCCTCAGGTTGGCATGAACCAGCCCTTAACAGTCAGTTCAGGACAGGTCTGTCTGATAACCTGAAAGACCTTCTAATGAGTTATCAGCTTCCAGAGACACTAGAGGAGACGATGACCCTAGCTGTTCGACTCGGCCAACGGGTTAGAGAGAGACGACAGGAACGATAGTTCTCTTCTCAGGTAGTGGTCCATCCTGAGTTCTGTCCCAGGAACGGAGCTGAGGTCTCTTCCAAATAACCCATGCAGGTCGGCATGACCCGAGCGGATCAGCACAGCAGACATGGAGTTTGTTTTTTCTGTGGAGATCCTGACCATTTGATTAACCTGTGTCCTAAGAAGACCCCCTCTGTCAAATCTTTTAAGGCAAGGCGACCTAAAGACCAGGTACACCCTGATTTTACAAAAAGTAAGCTTTTAGTACCTATAACGATATCTCTGGGTGTAAACAAGTGGTCGGGTAAGGCCTTTATTGATTCTGGCTCAGCAGACAGCTTTATTGATTGTGAGTATGCAATAAGACTGGGTATTCCAATTTTTGTTCTACCTACAACTAACCACATCATGGCTATCGACTCCACTCCCCTGGTGGGTGGTAGAGTGAGGTTGTGTACCTCAGAGAATTCATTAACTGTGGGGGTGTGTCACTCTGAGAAATGCTCCCTGTTAGTCCTGGAGAACTTACCGGTCGAGGTGGTACTGGGGATGCCTCTGCTCCAATTACACAACCCCACTATAGATTGGACCAGAGGGGAGTTGGTGAGATGGGGACCTAAGTGCGACTCGTGATTGTCTGTGGTACAGGTTGGGGTCTCAGTAGAATCTGATACATTACCCGCCGTCATTAAGGAATATACAGATGTGTTCTCATCATCGACCCCGGAGGCTCTACTACCCCATAGACCTTATGATTGCGCCATAAAAAGTATTTAAACTAGGAAGGGGGGGCAAAAGAGTGAAAATAAAAGAGTCCAATTGCCCCCCGAAACAATGCCAGAACAGGTCAGAAGCACAGAGGTTAAGAAATTATAAGCTCAGAGTCCTGTCTACAAATGCTCTCAGTTTAGGTAAAAAAATCAATGAACTTGGGTCAATAATGGCATCTGAGAATGTAGATTTAGTGGCTGTTACGGAGACATGGTTTAATGAAAGAAATGACTGGGACATAACCATACCAGGGTACTCTTTATACAGAAGAGACAGAGAAGGCAAGAAAGGAGGAGGAGTGGCCCTGTATGTGAAAGATAGCATTAAATCTAACCTAATACAAGTTGGTGAGGCCAACATAGAGTCAGTTTGGGTTACGTTGCAGTTTGCTAACCATGCAGTAACTCGTGTAGGTGTGATATATAGACCACCTGGTCAAGTTAAAGAACTAGATGATCTACTAGTTGAAGAAATAGCTAAAATGACAATGAAAGGACAAGTTATCATTATGGGAGATTTCAATCTTCCAGATATAAACTGGAAAACCAAAATAGCAAGTTCTACCAGGAGTACAGATATTCTAAATTCCCTACTGGGGTTATCTCTACAACAAGTGGTTGAGGAGCCAACCCGGAGGGAGGCCATTTTGGATTTGGTATTCACAAATGGGGATTCGGTATATGATGTCATTGTAGGCGAAACCTTGGGATCTAATGATCACCAGTCAGTGTGGTTTAATATAAGAACTGTGAAAGAGTCCCACCACACAAAAACAAAAGTTTTAGATTTTAGAAAAACAGACTTTTCAAAAATGAAATTAGTCATAAATGAGTCCTTATCAGACTGGAACGGATTACATGGAGTCCAGGAGAAATGGGACTACTTAAAAGGTGCATTATTGAAGGCAACAGAAAATTGCATTAGACTTGTCAGTAAAAGCAAAAAAAGGAGGAGACCGCTGTGGTACTCAGCAGAAGTGGCCCAAATCATTAAAAATAAAAAGCTAGCATTTTGTAATTATAAAAAAAAACAGAGCAATGAAGATAAGGAAATCTACAAGATTAGGCAGAGAGAGGCCAAGCAAGTTATAAGAACTTCTAAAGCGCAGGCAGAAGAAAAACTAGCTCAGTCTATGAAAAAAGGGGATAAGACATTCTTCAGATATATAAATGAAAAAAGGAAATTAAAACAAGGAATAACTAAATTAAAAACAAAGGACGGAAGGTATGTAGAAGAGAATAAAGGGCTAGCCGACTGCCTTAATGAATACTTCTGTTCAGTTTTTACAAAAGAAAAAGGAGAAGGACCTCCACTAGAAAGAATGACTAATAAATTGTTTGATGCATGTATCTTTACAGAGGAAGATGTTCTAAGTTTGCTGTCTAAGGTGAAGACAAATAAGTCACAGGGGCCTGATGAGATACACCCAAAATTATTAAAAGAGCTTAGTGGTGAGCTGGCAAAACCGTTAACAGATTTATTTAACCAATCATTAGTAACAGGAGTCGTCCCGGAAGATTGGAAATTGGCAAATGTCGTGCCCATTCACAAGAAAGGTAGTAGGGAGGAATCGAGCAACTATAGACCAGTGAGTCTGACATCAATAGTAGGCAAATTAATGGAAACCCTGTTAAAGGATAGGATTGTGGAACATCTAAAATCCCATGGATTGCAAGATGAAAAACAACATGGGTTTACTTCAGGGAGATCATGTCAAACAAATCTTATAGATTTTTTTGACTGGGTGAATAAAATAATAGACGGTGGAGGTGCAGTAGACATCACATATCTAGATTTTAGTAAGGCTTTTGACACTGTCCCACATAGAAGACTTATCAATAAACTGCAGTCATTGAGCATGGACTCCCATATTGTTGAGTGGATTAGGCAGTGGCTGAGTGACAGACAACAGAGGGTTGTAGTTAATGGAGAACATTCAAAACAAGGTCATGTTACCAGTGGGGTTCCACAGGGATCTGTACTGGGACCGATTTTGTTTAATATCTTCATAAGTGATATTGCAAAAGGCCTCGATGGTAAGGTTTGTCTTTTTGCTGATGACACAAAGATATGTAACAGGGTTGATGTTCCTGGAGGGAAACACCAAATGGAAAAGGATTTAGGAAAACTAGAAGAATGGTCAGAACTCTGGAAACTGAAATTTAATGTGGATAAGTGCAAGATAATGCACCTGGGGCGTAAAAACCCAAGGGCAGAATATAGAATATTTGACACAGTCCTGACCTCAGTATCTGAGGAAAGGGATTTAGGAGTAATTATTTCAGAAGACTTAAAGGTGGGAAGACAATGTAATAGAGCAGCACGAAATGCCAGCAGAATGCTTGGATGTATAGGGAGAGGTATAAGCAGTAGAAAGAGTGAAGTGCTTATGCCGCTGTACAGAACACTGGTGAGACCTCACTTGGAGTATTGTGCGCAGTACTGGAGGCCATATCTCCAGAAGGATATAGATACTCTAGAGAGAGTTCAGAGAAGAGCTACTAAACTAGTACATGGATTGCAGGATAAAACTTACCAGGAAAGGTTAAAGGACCTTAATATGTATAGCTTGGAAGAAAGAAGAGACAGAGGGGATATGATAGAAACTTTTAAATACATAAAGGGAATCAACTCGGTAAAGGAGGAGAGCATATTTAAAAGAAGAAAAACTACCACAAGAGGACACAGTTTTAAATTAGAGGGGCAAAGGTTTAAAAGTAATATAAGGAAGTATTACTTTACTGAGAGAGTAGTGGATGCATGGAATAGCCTTCCTGCAGAAGTGGTAGCTGCAAATACAGGGGTTTAAGCATGCATGGGATAGGCATAAGGCCATCCTTCATATAAGATAAGGGCCGGGGGCTATCCATAGTATTCAGTATATTGGGCAGACTAGATGGGCCAAATGGTTCTTATCTGCCGACACATTCTATGTTTCTATGTTCTACGTTTCTATGTTTCCAAGCCCAAACGCAGGCCATGGAAGATTATATTAGAGATAGTCTCATTAAGGGACACATTAGACCCTCTGTCTCTCCGATGGGGGCAGGGTTTTTCTTTGTTAAGAAGAAGGACAGTGGATCTTGTATTGATTACCAAAAAATAAATAAGATTACTATCCAGAATAGATACTCCCTCCCATTGATTCCTGATTTGTTTAACCAGGTACTAGGGGCGGCCTGGTTTTCTAAGATTGACCTGAAAGGGGCATATAACTTAATCAGAATCAAGGAGGGAGACAAATGGAAGACAGCATTCAATACTCCAGCTGGACACTTTGAATATCTGGTTATGCCTTTTGGACTCAGCAATGCCCCAGCTGTGTTCCAAAACTTCATGAACGATATTCTCAGGGAGTTCTTGGGTAAATTTGTCATTGTCTACCTTGACAACATTTAGATTTTTCTATTGATTTCAAATCTCATGTGTTTCATGTTAGACAAGTGTTGGAGGTTTTGAGGGAGAATCAGTTATCCGCTAAACAAGAGAAATGTATCTTTGGGGTACAGGACATACTATTTCTAGGTCATGTTCTGACTCCTCACGCCTTCAAAATGGATCCTAGTAAGGTACTAACGATTAAGGGATGGGTAAGACCATCATTCTTAAAGGCCTTACAATGTTTCCTAGGGTTTGCCAATTACTACCGTAAATTCATAAAGAATTTTTCGGTAATTTCTAAACCGTTGACCGACCTCACTAAGAGAGGGGCAAATTTGGAGGATTAGTCTACTGAGGCCTTAACTTCATTTGAAACCCTAAAGACGGCATTCAGTAGTGCTCCCATTCTGAACCAGCCAGATCAGGAGAAATCTTTTATTGTGGAGGTGGATGAGTCCGAGGCCGGGGCAGGGGCGTTCCTCTCACAAGATCCCACTAGCCTTACTAACCTGAGGCCTTGTGCCTTCTTTTCCAGAAAATGTTCCCCCACCAAGAGAATCTATGACATAGGGAATCATGAATTGCTGGCCATTAATTGGGCGTTTGATGAGTGGAGGCATTTTCTGGAGGGGGCAAAACATTGTGTCACTGTTGTCAGTGATCATAAGAACCTAATGTTTCTCGAGTTTGCTAAGAGGTTAAATCCCCGTCAGGCCAGATGGGCATTGTTTTTTACACGTTTTGATTTCTCCATTTTCTCCATCACTTTCAGGCTAGGAAGTAGAAACGTGAAGGCTGACGCATTGTCTCTGAGCTTCCATGTGTTTCAGCCTACAGATGCACCCCCTGAACCCATTCTACCACCTACTGTCTTCGTAGCAGCCTTGGCCCAGGATATCATGGCTCTCATTAAGGCCCCTTCACCCACTCCAACAGATAAGTTGTTTGTTCCCGTACAGTTTCGTCTCCGACTGTTGGGTGAGTGTCATGATTCTGCCTTTTGTGGACATCCTGGTATTGAGGGCACTAAGGATCTGGTTTCAAGATCATATTGGTGGCCTACTCTAACTAGGGATGTCAAGTCCTATGTGTTGGCCTGCAAGGTTTGTGCTACAGTAGGTCTAAAACCCCTAGGACTCGTCCTGCTGGTGACGTACGACCCCTACCCATTCCCAGTAGACCCTGGTCCAATATCTTGATGGACTTTATCACTGACCTGCACCCTGCGGAGGGTAAGACTGTGGTTTGGGTAGTGATCGATAGGTTTAGCAAAATGGTTCATTTTATTCCCCTATCTAAACTCCCGAATGCTAAAACCCTGGCGTCTATATTTGTGAAGCAGATTGTACGTTTACATGGTATTCCGGAGAATATTGTATCTGACAGGGGTGTGCAGTTTGTGTCCAAGTTTTGGAGGGCTTTCTGTCAGAAATGCCAGATTTCATTGTCTTTTTCGTCCGCCTACCACCCTGAGAGTAATGGGCAGACTGAATGCCTCAATCAGTCTGTGGAACAATTCATTAGGTCATATGTTGCTGATGACCAACAATTATGGGTTAAATACCTTCCGTTGGCCGAATTTGCCCTGAATAACCGTGTTAATTCTTCTGTTGGTGTCTCCCCGTTCTTTTGTAAACTATGGTTTCCATCCTCGTTTTCATTCTGGATCATCCATCTCCTCCTTTAATCCTGAGGCGGATAAGGTCTCCTCTGAACTGTGCACAGTTTGGGCTCGGATTCAATCGAACCAAGAAAAGGCTCAGAATTCTCAGAAAATCAAGGCCAATAGGAGACATTCTAAGGTGGTGAACTTTCAAGTTGGGGATAAGGTGTGGTTGTCCTCCATGAACCTCTCGCTCAAGGTAGCTTCTAGAAAATTTGCTCCTCATTTTATAGGGCCGTATAAAATTATGGAGGTGATTAACTCGGTATCGTTTAGGTTGGAACTGCCCGAGTCGTTCCATATTCATGATGTGTTTCACAAATCTCTGCTTAAAAAAAATATTGAACCTGTTGTATCATTGCAAGCCGCGCCTCCGCCGCTTCTTGTTAATGATTCTGTGGAGTATGTGGTGTCTAAATTGTGGATGTCAGGAGAGTGCATAATTATTTACAGTACCCGGTCCACTGGAAGGGCTTTGGAGGAAAGGTCTTGGGTACCAGCTAGGGAGGTTCATGCCCCTAGCCTGGTTAGAAAATTCCATGCAGAACATTCTGAGAAGCTATTGCCTGAAGTCTTGGGTCCGGTGGCCCCACATAAGGGGAGGGGTACTGTCACAGGGTGCTGGCAATGCACTCACTCTACGCAGCGCCAACGGTGCCCCACCTCTGTGCAGGAGCAAGGTTGCGTGCAGCGTCCTTGTCTCCTAGGTGATAGGGGTGGGATGGACCCAGTGGCCTCGGTTCCCCCAGCAACCAGATTAAGCCTGAGCACCGAGCTGGGCACTCGGTGCTCAGCCATTTGCAGCAGGGTGAGTCATGTGACGCTGGCCACGTCACATGACCCCTGCTAGTCAGTATTTAAACAGGCAGCCTGCTGGCCACAGGTTGCCTGTTATTTAGGTTCCTCCTGTGATTTTGTCTGACCTGGCATACTTAACTTCTGCTGATTTCCTGATGATCCTCTGCCTGCTCCTTGTGTACTTTGCTGCTCTCCTGGTATTCTGACCCCGGCTTCCCCATGACGATCATCCCCTAACTCCTTTAGTACTTCCCTACTCTCCTGGTATTTATGACCCCAGCTTCTCCTGACTAGTCTCTGCTTGCTCCATTTGTACTTCGTTGCTCTCCTGGTATTGACTCGGTCCGTTCACGTTCTGTTGTTTGTCTGGTCTGTACACCCTGCACTTATTCCAAGCTAGGGATTGCCGTCCAGTTGTCCTCTGTCATTAGGACTTGCGAGACAAGTAGTCAGGGCCAGGGGTGAGGGTGGAACGCAGTGGTCACTTCCTCCCCCCTGTGTGTGTGTGTGTGTGTACGCGACCGTTACACATCTATTGGATTCATAGTCTTGTAATAAGACTATGAAACCAATAGATGGCGCTGTTCATGAGTCATTACAAGCAGGGAAATAGTCCTCAGATACACCCTAGCAAGCTTATTTTACTGCAGATAAAGTGCTAGAAGATGTGTAAATAATAGCAGCAATTTGATATACACCTCAGTGTTAGCGCAGGCTATTATAGGCTGAGTGCTACATGGTGTGTGGACTCTGTTGAACAGGGTGCCCCACTTACTAGCGCCCCAACAAGATGAACATCGCCATCTATTGGTTTCATAGTCTTATGACAAAAGTGGGGGGGGAATTGCAGTGTGTCTTATGGGGCGAATGCTGCCATTTTTACATCGCTAACACTGATACATCGCCAGCTGCGATGCTGCAGAGCGCGGTGATGGATCAGGGGGAGGGAGGAGGGGCTGGAGGCCGGCAACTGCTGGAATCATGGCGGGGCCCAGTGCAGTCACTGTACTCTTACACCAGGCCCCGCCGCTCACAGCAGTATTACCGTGTACTACTACTTACTATCAAGCTCCCGTAGCAAGCAGAGCTGCCTGCAGCGTAACGTCACTGACTCACGTCCCACGCATGCTCCTTCCACTTTATGAATGAAGCAGGCGGAGCAGGCACGTGAGTGAGTGACGTTACACTGCCGGCCGCTCTGCCTGCTTCGGTATGGGAGCTTGATAGTAAGTAGTAGTACATGGGGTAGTGCTACTTTAACTAACGTTAAGAAGAGGTTATGGATTACAGTTTACATATGAATACTGCTGTGAGCGGAGGGGAGCGGTGTATTGAGGGATAAGATGCTATATATGTATATATGTGTCATCCACAGATCCCCCCATAACAGTGCCATCCACAAATCCCACTCCCATAACAGTGCCAACCACAGATCCCCCTCCCCATAACAGTGCCATCCACAAATACCCCTCCCATAACAGTGCCATCCACAGATCCCGCTCCCCATAACAGTGCCATCCACAGATCCCCATAACAGTGTGTCATCCACAGATCCCCCATAACAGTGTGTCATCCACAGATCCCCCATAACAGTGTGTCATCCACAGATCCCCCATAACAGTGTGTCACCCACAGAACCCCAATATAACAGTGTCATCCACACATCCCCCATAACAGTGTCATCCACAGACCACCATTAGTTCAAAACTCACCAAAAGCGCACCTTTTGGTTGAAAATATTTTTTTTCTTATTTTCCTCCAAAAAACCTAGGTGCGTCTTATAGGGCGAAAAATATGGTACTTGTTTTACTTGAATATTGTGTGATATAAATAAAAAATATTAACTCCACATTACATGAGCTATAACTTTTTAGTTTTTTCATCAATGTACTTGTATGAGGTCTTATTTTTTGCAGGATAAGTTATAGTTTTTAATGCACCATTTTAGGAACAGGTAATGATTGATTAAAGCCAGCTGTTTAGCTAAAACCCCCTTTGTTTACATCAGTTAAATTGCGTATTAGTGGTCACTAAAGGGTTAACAAAAAAAAAGCATGGAAAATTTTGTTATAGTCCATAATTTTTCCCAAGTACAACAATAATCCATATGTTGTCATAAACTGCTGTTTAGGCACACATGGTCTGGTCTAGTGTTGAGCGTGAATATTCGAATCGTGAATTTTAATCGTGAATATTGCCACTTTGAGAATTTGCTAATATTTAGAATATATATATATATTCGTATTCGCAAATAGTGTTGAATATTCTAATTGCGAATTTATCGCGAATATATTACATTGCCGATTATTGCAATCAAGTAAACAATGACTGGAGATCACAATTTGAATATTTCCTATGCCGCTCATCACTATAACTGAGATGAAGTAAAAAAAAAAATATATATATATAACCTCATAGAAGCAACCCCAAACCACATGCCTCACAGAATTTACACAAAAGTGGTTTAGTGAGCTTTTTGACCCCACATGTCTTTTGCAAAAAGTAATGCACAGCAAATGATGCAAAGTGAATATTACAATTTGGTCCACAGATATGCCATTTCAGTGCTCAATATGCTATGTACAAAGTAAGCCTTCTTATTATTATGCACTGCTTCTTGCTTTTAGAAACACCCAACATGTAGCCCTAATTTTTGCCTAAATATATGAGAGGGCTCAAAAGGAAATTGAGCATCATGCTCATTTTCAGGCTAATGTGGTGATTTACACAGCTTACAATAATAGAGACTTTGGATGAAATAAATGGAAACCCTGAGATGTGACTTCATTTTGGAAACTCCGATCTTAGGGTATTAGAAATTAGAAAATTAGAAATTTCGAAATTAATATGCAGCGCAAAATGAAAATGGCATTTTTCCACAGATAAGATATTTCAGTACCAAATATGTTTTTCCCAGCTGTTGAGACCTGAAACTCACACCACATATCTTGAATTGATAGGCAGGTTGTAATGGGTACAGCTAAGGCTACTTTCACACTAGCGTTCGGGGCTCCGCTTGTAAGTTCCGTTTGAAGGCTCTCACAAGCGGCCCCGAACGGATCCGTACTGCCCCAATGCATTCTGAGTGGATGCGGATCCGCTCAGAATGCATCAGTTTGGCACCGTTTGTCCTCCACTCTGCAGACGGACACCCAAACGCTGCTTGCAGCGTTTTCGTGTCCGCCTGGCCGTGCGGAGCCAAACGGATCTGTCCAGACTTACAATGCAAGTCAATGGGGACGGATCCGTTTGACATTGACACAATATGGTGCAATTTCAAACGGATCCGTCCCCCATTGACTTTCAATGTAAAGTCAGGATTATACCATCAGATCGGAGTTTTCTCCAATCCGATGGTATATTTTAACTTGAAGCGTCCCCATCACCATGGGAACGCCTCTATGTTAGAATATACCATCGGATTTGAGTTACATCGTGAAACTCAAATCCGACAGTATATTGTAACACAGAGGCGTTCCCATGGTGATGGGGACGCTTCAAGTTAGAATATACTGAGAACTGTGCACATGACTGCCCCCTGCTGCCTGGCAGGTGCTGCCAGGCAGCAGGGGGCAGACCCCCCCCCCCCTCCTGTATTTAACTTATTGGTGGCCAGTGCGGCCCCCCCTCCCTCCCCAGTATTAATTGTAACCAGTGCGGCCCCCCTCCCTCTATATTCATCGGTGGCCAGTGCGGATATTAAATATGAGCAGTGCGGTCTCCCCCTCCCTCCCTCCCCAGTATTAAATATGAGCAGTGCGGTCTCCCCCCTCCCTCCCTCCCCAGTATTAAATATGAGCAGTGCGGTCTCCCCCTCCCTCCCTCCCCAGTATTAAATATGAGCAGTGCGGTCTCCCCCTCCCTCCCTCCCTCCCTCCCCAGTATTAAATATGAGCAGTGCGGTCTCCCCCTCCCTCCCTCCCCAGTATTAAATATGAGCAGTGCGGCCTCCCCCTCCCTCTATTCATTGGTGGCCAGTGCGGATTCAAAGTATTGTGATCAGTGCGGCCTCCCCTCTCTCCCCCCCCCCCCCCCATCATTGGTGGCAGCGGAGAGTACCGATCGGAGTCCCAGTTTAAATCGCTGGGGCTCCGATCGGTTACCATGGCAGCCAAGACGCTATTGCAGTCTTAGCTGCCATGGTTACTAAGCAACAAATAGCAGCATTATACTTACCTGAAGAGCTGCGATCTATGTGACCGGCCGGGAGCTCCTCCTACTGGTAAGTGACAGGTCTATAGGCAATGCGCCGCACAGACCTGTCACTTTACCAGTAGGAGGAGCTCTCGGCCGGTCACATAGATCGCAGCTCTTCAGGTAAGTATAATGCTGCTATTTGTTGCTAAGTAACCATGGCAGCCAAGACTGCAATAGCGTCTTGGCTGCCATGGTAACCGATCGGAGCCCCAGCGATTTAAACTGGGACTCCGATCGGTACTCTCCGCTGCCACCAATGATGGGGGGGGGGGGGGAGAGAGGGGAGGCCGCACTGATCACAATACTTTGAATCCGCACTGGCAACCAATGAATAGAGGGAGGGGGAGGCCGCACTGCTCATATTTAATACTGGGGAGGGAGGGAGGGAGGGGGAGACCGCACTGCTCATATTTAATACTGGGGAGGGAGGGAGGGGGAGACCGCACTGCTCATATTTAATACTGGGGAGGGAGGGAGGGGGAGACCGCACTGCTCATATTTAATACTGGGGAGGGAGGGAGGGGGAGACCGCACTGCTCATATTTAATATCCGCACTGGCCACCGATGAATATAGAGGGAGGGGGGCCGCACTGGTTACAATTAATACTGGGGAGGGAGGGGGGGCCGCACTGGCCACCAATAAGTTAAATACAGGAGGGGGGGGGTCTGCCCCCTGCTGCCTGGCAGCATCTGCCAGGCAGCAGGGGGCAGTCATGTACACAGTTCTCAGTATATTCTAACTTGAAGCGTCCCCATCACCATGGGAACGCTTCTGTGTTTAGAATATACTGTCGGATCTGAGTTTTCCGAAGTGAAAAATCAGATCTGAAATAAACTGTTATGCAAACGGATCCGTTCTGAACGGATGCAAGCGTTTGCATTATAGGAGCGGATCCGTCTGATGAAACATCAGACGGACCCGCTGGAACGCTAGTGTGAAAGTAGCCTAAGGCTACTTTCACACTGGCGTTTCTGGGTACGCTTGTGAGATCCGTTTCAGGCCTCTCACAAGCGGCCCAAAACGGATCAGTTTAGCCCCAATGCATTCTAAATGGATAAGGATCTGCTCAGAATGCATCAGTTTGCCTCCGTTCAGCCTCCATTCCGCTCTGGAGGCGGACACCAAAACGCTGACTTACAAAAACGGACACCAAAACGGAATCGTCCTGACTTACAATGTAAGTCAATGGGGACGGATCCGTTTTCACTGACACAATATGGTGCAATTGAAAACGGATCCGCCTCCCATTGACAAAAAAAAAAAAAAATTATATATATATATTTTTGTTCATGGTAATGCAAACGGATCCATTCTGAACGGATACAATTGTTTGCATTATAGGTGCGGATCCGTCTGTGCAGATACCAGACGGATCCGCACCTAACGCAGGTGTGAAAGTAGCCTTAGAAGAGAAAGAGTGCAATTTGACTTTTGGAGTGCGTAATTTGCTAGAATGGTTTTCGGGTGCTACATCACATTTGCAGAGACCCTGAGGTAACCTTACAATGGAAACCCCCATTAAGTGTCCCCATTTTGAAAACTACTCCACTCAAAATATTTATCAAGGTGTGGAAAAGTATTTTAACACTACACGTATTTTGCAGCAATTAATGCACAGCAGACGGTGCAAAATGAAAATTGTAGTTTTCCACAAATATGGCATTTCAGTCCTAAATATGCTATGCCCAGCTTGTGCAATTGAATATCATTGGAGACTCATATCAGATCACTTAAATTGTTATAATACAAGGCTTGATGAGAGGAAATATGCTTTTTTACAATTGAAACACTTTTTATAAAACCCTTTTTTTTCTTATTTTACACAATAAGGTCCTACAAGACTTTTGGAGGACATTTAGTATTACATTTTATTATTTTTATTGCTTATTTCTCCTATACCTGGCACAGACAAATCATCCCAAGTTACAGGGGAATACAGCCCCCAGAGTGCTGCACAGCTTCACTACCGACCTGATCTGTGTTTGCTAAGACCCAACAGTTCATGCACACTCCCCACCACTGGCCTCTGGAACTGGAGCATTGCCAGTGTATAGAACGATAGAGAAGACGAGGATGATGACAATCTATCCCTGTCTTCTCTATGTGTAGCACTGCTGTCAAAGATCTTTGCACAGACACTTTAAAACATCCATGTAGAGAAGATATGTCCCAACCGTCCAGACGTTTATAATCTATTGGCAGTCGGGAACTGATTGAAATGAAACTCCTATTTACTCCTGATCTAAATATTATTGTGAACAGGGAAAATTACTTTCTTGGATGGTAGGGTTTTTAGTTCATTATTGAAATTTGGATTACAAAAAGTAAATTTTTATGGAGAAGTATTTGTTGAAATGGTTACGATACAGTTGTTTCTGCCTGTTTTTATTGCATGACAAGAACATTTGTATTGCACAAGGGCAGCTAGAAAATTACCATAATGATAATGTCAATGCACACAGCAAAGTTATATGCACAAACGCTGACAGATAGCATGCTTTAGGGCAGATTTAATATTGAATACATGCTTTACCCTGCTTTTATCAATTGTTTAAGACAATTTTCAATTCATTTTATGTCTCTGCTGTGGCTTGATGATAAAACGATGTGGGACCACTGGACAGGGGACATAGCTTAAATGTTCCTCCATATTACAAAAGATGTGCAAACATTTTGAGAATTTTTGTAGCAGAACTTAACCAACTTATAGGCGGTGTAAATTTACACCATACATTTTAAAGATGTGCCAAATTTCTCATCCAGTATCAGTTATTATGATAAATCTGCTGCAGTTTAAAAGTGTCCCATCTAAGGGGATATGGTATTAATCACGCTGCAGCAGAAAATTGGAGTAATTGTAACTGATTTGTTGGCAGAGTAGGCATTTGTTTCAAATGTATAATGCAATTGCGCCACTTTTGGGTGTTTGGATATATTTACTTAAGGTCGAACATATGTTTTTTGGGCGGGGCTTCATCTGTAGTCATAATTATCTTTGATACTTTAGGATTATAAAGTGGCCCGTAAAGGTTGCAAGTGTACTTCAGTCCCCTAGTGGAGTATAGACTGTCAGAAGTCCTCTATAATATATGAGGTTAGACCAAAAAATACCTTGGTATATTTCATGCAACAAATGTAATAAATGATGTGCAACATTTTGTAAATTTGCTGAGAGCAAAAGGTTGCATGTTAATATATTACCTTCTAAGTTTTAGCCAATGTTAGTAAATCTTCCCTATGGTATACATTGCTTCTATGGGAAAATAGTTGTGTAATATAGTATGCAATGTCAAAGTTTTTTCTAGGCTTATATTTGAACTACAGAAACCCCAAAAAGAAGGGGGCAAAGGGAATTAAAACTTAACTTTTACTTATGCTATAATAAAAATCATGCCACACCAAAAAGACATACAAATCACAGTTATGTAAATAATCACCTAAACTGTAACAGATTGTAGCACACTACATAGTATTAGCGGGCCCATAGAGAACCCAAGCACAATGGAAGTCAATGGTAGTAATGAGCGGCAGGGGCAATATTTGAATTCGTGATATTTTGCGAATATTTGGTAGAATATTCGTCATATATTCGCAAATTTGAGATTCTTTTCTTGATCGCGAAAAAACGGCAATGTAATATTTGCGTAATGCGTGAAATACAGGCATGGGTCACTATAGCTACATTTTTTAAGCTTATTATTTTTTATTTTATTTTATTTTTTTAAAGTAACTGGCTATGCAACTGTATAGTGTAGTGGTAAAGATTCTTGGCTGTAATGTAGATGGTTGTGAGTTCCAATCCTGCCCTAAACTTTTCAGAAAATAAAAATTACTTACAGGTAATTGGATTTTCCTGAACCCACAACAGCACCACGAGAGAGGATGGATCCGCCCCCAAAGACAGGAAACCTGCGGCACAAAAAGGCAAAGACTGCTCTGTGCCCTCAGTATGACGTTTCCATGGATTTGAGGAACTCCGCCGTATAAGTTAGTTTACTTTTCTACTCTTTTATTTTTATTTTTTTGCGACACCCGTGAAAGCACTCGCTGTCGTGGGTTCAGGAAAATCCAATTACCCATAAGTAATTTTTATTTTACCCCTCACCCACGACAGAACCACAAGAGAGAGAGAGCCAAGGAAACTAGGGTGGGATGACAGCAGATAGCACGGAAGCTCTAAAGAATAAATCAGAAGGAGAGTTCAATTGTAACCGGTAGTGGTTAAAGAAGGTAGAAGAAGAAGACCAAACTGCAGCTTTACAGATGTCCTCGATAGAGACCGCCTCTCTTTCAGCCCATGATGTTGATACAGCCCTTGTGGAGTGCGCACGCAGACCCTCAGGAGGTTCCTTCCCCCGAGGAAGAGTATGCCAGAGAAATAGCTGATGTGATCCATCTTGCCAGAGTCTTCTTTGAGGCCTGATGTCTTTTGTTTTTTCCTGAAAAAGAACAAATAGCGAGAAAGATTTTATCCACTCCTTAGTCTCATTCAGGTACTGAATAAGAAATCTTCTGACATCCAGGGAGTGGAAAATTTCCTCCCTTTCTGAAGATGGATTATCATAAAAGGAAGGAAGAATAATTTCTTGTGATCTATGGAATTTAGTAACCACTTTAGGTAAGAAAGCCGGGTCAGGTTTTAACATGACTCTGTCGGGGAATTTATGGAAATCACCTGGATTTCAGAGACTCTACATGCTGAAGTTAAGGCCACTAATAAACATAGCTTTAAAGGAATTTCATATTATTTCTGATGGATAGGTTCAAATGGAGGGGCTGTCAGGGCCTGCAGAACCAGATTTAGGTCCCAAGGGGCTATTCTCTGGGAAAAACTAAGGGAAGATCTGGAAACGGCTTTAAAGAAACGCATAACCCAAGGATTTGACGCTAAGCGTTTCTTAAAGGATAACTGTCACATTTAGACCCTAATTTCAATTTTCATATATGTAGTTACTAATAACATGATATTCCAGAATCAGTTACTATTAGACTGACTTACTCCATATTTAATAAGATTCAGCCCTTAGCCACCAGTCTGCATAAAACTGCAATTTCACTTTTCAGTTAAGATGGCCGCCCCTGCCCTCACCCTGAGGCTAATCCCGCCTGCCCTCACTAACCAGTAACAATAGCCCCCCAAAGTGTCAGTAACCAGAGCCCTCCCCCCTAAAGGGTTAATCTCCTGCAGCACAAAGGGGTCCTCCTACCACATGTTGCTTTCATTTATACACTGAGCAGATGGCAGATCTCCCTTCCCTGGTCTGCGCTGCTACAACTCTGCATTCTCCAGCTCTGCTGAGTGAGGGAGCATCTGCCAAGCGCAGGGACAGGGAGAAGTGCACACAGCCCAGGCACTGTTATCAGCTGCTGGGGAGGACCTGGCTTTAATCATTTACTTACAGTCCCTGGCTGTCAGTAATGTGACCTTGCACGCAGCCTGCACGCTGCGTGCTCCGTCCTTCAACAGATAGACGGACCAGGCCTAGCAACCCTATTTTAAGCACAGGTAAAAGTAGGCAGTACAGGGAACAAAAATGTGGAATTAAGGGGTAATTGAATACACAGTGAAAAGTTGAAATAGGGCCACCAAGGTGATATTAATCACCACAATCCAATACTCAAAAAAAAAAAAATATATATATATGGTAGTTATCCTATAAAGAGGGGTGACAAGGCAGACACCTGGACTTTCAGAGTGCTTGGAGAGATACCCATTTCTATCTCTCTCTGAAGGAACTCTAGCACCTTATTTAAGGGTGAAGAGCATGGAAAGTTTTTAAACTGAAAACCTGCGAAAGAGAAAAACTTCTTCCAGGTTCTGGCATAAATAAACATAGTTCTCTTTTTTCCTGCTTATTAAAAGGGTATTTGTTAAGTTGACAGAAAATCCCTTACTCCTCAACAACTGCCTCTCAAGTTCCACGCCATCAGGTGGAGGTTGTCCACCTGCGGATGGAAAATCGGACCCTGAAAAAGACGATCCTGAGTTTCCGGGAGCACCCAAGGATCTGAAATCGATAACTTCCTCAGCCTCCTCGGCCAAAATGGGACGATTAGTATTACCCTTGCCTGATCTTACCTGATCTTCCTCAGGACCTGGGGAATCAGAGGGAAGGGAGGGAAGGCATAGGCCAGAGGAAAATCCTACCTGTGGAGGAAAGCATCCAGCCCACAGGGGGATCCCTCTGGAGACAGGGAAAATAACCTTTTCACCTTTTTGTTCTGAGCCGTGGAAAACAGGTTTATATATGGGAGACCCCAGCTTTCCAAGATCTGGAGGAAGATCTTGTGGTCCAGACACCACTCCCATTGGGAAATCTGATGGCGACTCAAAAAGTCTGCCTGGATATTTTCCTTTCCCCTGATGTGAACTGCCGAAATAGACCTGCATCTGCCCTCTACCATCTGGAAGATGGAACTTAGTGCTAGCATTACGTCTTGACACCTGGTCCCCCCCGCTTGTTCATGTAGGAAACAACTGTTGTATTGTCGGACATAATTCTTAGATCCTTGCCTATACACAGAAGAAGAACTTCCTGAATTACCTGTTTCACCGCCATGAGCTCCTTCATGTTGGAGGAAGCCTTTATCAAAATTCCCTCCCAACGCCCCTGAAAAGATAGCTTCTAAATGTGGGCCCCCCAGCCCCATGGACTTGCGTCTGTTGTCAAACAAACAATCTCGTTCTTTAGCCAAGGAAGACATGATTTAAATTGTCTGTCTTCAACCACCACCTTAGGTTGAGTGAGGTCTGGGAATATATTTTGAATTTCATATCTAGAGGAAGACTCCCCTTCTGCCAAGTCTCTAGAATCTCCCACTGCATCTCTCTTGTATGAAATTGTGGCCAAGCGACAGCTGGGATGCAGGAAGTTAAACTCCCTAGGATCGACATACCTTTTCTCAAGGGGATCCGGGGATGATCTATTAAATTTTGGATCTTCTGTTGTATACCGGCTATCTTCTCTTCTGTCAAAAAACACTTCTGGTGTCTGGATGGAGTCCAAGATTAGGCACAGGAACTGCTGACGTTGAATAGGCCTTGGCCTTGACTTCTTGTTGTTCAGAATCCAACCTAGCTTCTTCAAGATGTGGATTACTTCCAAGACTGCCAACTCGCAAGCTTTCTCTGTTTCTGCCACAATCAAGAAATAGTCGAGATAAGGTATAAACAATATGTCCTTTTCCCAGATGTGAGCTGACATTTCCGCTATCACTTTGGTAAAGACTCTGGGGGTCATTGCTAATCCAAATGAGAGCGCCTGGAACTGCCAGTGTTTCAATACTCCTTCCATCTGAACTGCAAATCTCAGGTATTTCTGATAATCCTGATGGATTGGAACATGAAGATAGGCGTCCTTCAAGTCCAGAACCGCCATGAAGCACCCTGGGAAGAGTAGGTTTATAGTTGAATTGATGGTCTCCATTCTGAACTTTTTCTCTAAGAGAAAGTTGTTTAGTTTCTTTAAATTGATTATGGTTTTGTAGGAACCATCTGTCTTTTTAACTAAAAAGAGAGAGGAATAATACCCCTCTCCTTTTTGATGCTTTGGAACTGCCCTTAGGACCTTCTTTTCTATTAACGACTAGTGTTGATCACGAATATTCGAATTCCGAATTTTCATCGCGAATATCGGCACTTCGAGAATTCGCGAATATTTAGAATATCGCAAAATATATTCGCAATCGCGAATATTCTATTTTTTTTTAAAATACCAGTTCACACTAATTTTTTAGGCAAATTTTATGCGAATTTTTGAAATCAAGAAAATAATGCCTGGAGATCATGAATTCGCAAAATATTCGCAAAATATTGCAAATTCGAATATTGCCCCTGCCGCTCATCCCTATTAACGACTGAACTTCTGACCTGATTGCCCCTCCATCTTTTTGCGCTGCTTCCATAACCACGAATCTTGAAGGAGGATTTAAACGAAATTCCATCTTTAATCCCTCTTTTAATGTGTCCAGAATCCAAGGGCTGCAGGAAATCTGGGTCCATGCCGGAAGAAAGTTTTTTAACCTTCCCCCTACATAGTCCCTGGCGTCATTGCTGTTCAGATTTCTTATCTCCTCTGGTTTGTTTGTTGAAGAAAAAACCTCTTGCTCCTTCTCTCAGGGATCTTGGTTTGTAAGACTTTTCTTCCTTAGTATTTTCTCTGTTATTCCGAAAGGAATGGAAGGAGCAAAAGGATCGGTTGGACCTTTCGCCAGAGCTGATCCGAATAGATACTCTCCTTTACAAGGCACTGCACATAGTCTTTTCTTAGACTGTAGGTCACTATTCCAATTTTTTTGCCATAAGGCCCTGCGAGTGGCGTTAGCTAGTCCTGCCGCGCGAGCGGACAATCTAATAGCGTCCTCAGATGCATCTGCTAAAAAATCGACAGCCTTTTTAATAGTAGGAAGACTAGCTAAAATGTCCTCTCTTGGGCTCTTGTTCTTTATCTGTTACTCTAGATCTGACAACCACATAATAAGGGATCTGGCAGTACAAGTTGAAGCTATGGAAGGTCTGAAGGAAGACGTCGAGGCCTCCCAAGCTCCTTTCAGGTACCCCTCAGCTTTTTTATCTAAGCGATCCTTTAAGGACCCCATGTCTTCGAATGGAAGAGCTGACTTCCTAGCTTCCTTAGATATGGCTACGTCAATCTATGGCGCTTTATTCCAGATAGCGGCTATGTCCTCTAATAAAGGATATTTCCTCCTTAAATTTTTTTAAATAAACACTCGTTTGTTTGGTCTATGCCATTCTTCATTAATTAAGGCTGATACATTTTTATGCAAAGGGAAAGACCTAGACAGTTTTGTCGGCAGCCCCTCCAAACATAATATCCTGTACTGATTTAGCCTCTTTTACGTCTTCTATTCCCATGGTTGCTTTGATTGTTATTTGATTGATAGTTTATCCACATCCTCCACGGGAAAGAAAGCTCTCTTAATTTCATTATTATCAGAATCTGAAGAGAGGGACGAAGCGTCAGAGTCCAAACAGAAAGACTGGACCTCCTCCCCCTCATCTGAGCCCAACGAAACCGCCGTAAACTTAAACACCTTAGATTTAGCTTCTCTGGAACTATCAGGCTTCTTGGAGGATAAAGAAGCGTTAATCTCAGCTCTTACAATATTTTGCAAACTATAAAAGGATGGAGTTTTCTCAGCCACCGTTTTGTCTATGCATTTCTGGCATAACCTCTTGCTATAGTCAGAAGCCAGAGAATATTTGCATACGGCACATTCTTTGTGATGCCTCTTAGATAATGCTTTTTTAGGATTTTCCTGCAAAGACACATACACATTTGTACATCAAAAGATGGTCATAAAACATGTGGCTACACAAGCCTCTCACCCCTCCCTGGTACCGAGGTCGGAATGGCTGCCGGGTCCTCCATAGCCTCTTTTCTTTCTTCCTCCATGCTGCAGCTCTTGTCTCCAGACACACTGTCAGCCCTCACGTGTCTCGCAAACGCCGGCAGCCATTTCTGGGTTCCTGTGGCTTTTTGACCACTCCCCCTCCACACGTGATGCGCTCGCGCATCCCTGCACTTCAGGCCTCACTCTCAGCCGGAAGCGGTGGATCATGTGAGCGGAGACAAGACTCCTCCTTCTGGCTGAATCTTCTGTCCTCTGCCACCGACGGATGCTTACTGGTGAGGAGGATGAACCACAGGCTTCCCCTCAAAGACAGGAAACCATACTGAGGGCAGAGAGGAGTCTCTGCCTTTTTGTGCCGCAGATTTCCTGCCTTTGGGGGCGGATCCATCCTCTCTCGTGGTGCTGTCGTGGGTTCAGGAAAATCCAATTACCCGTAAGTAAGTTTCATTTTTTGAAAAGTTTCTGGCGGGATTCAAACTCACAACCATCTACATTACAGCCAAGAATGTTAACCACTACACTATACAGCTGCATGGCCAGTTACAAAAATTATTATTTTTTTATTATAGCTACATGGCCAGTTGCAAAAAATAAAAATAAAATATATATGATACTTCTGCTGTATAGGAATATTTACTACTAAGGGGTAAATAGAGGCTAAATTTGATTTAAATACACTGACTCGAGCACACGCAATATTCAGCCGCCCAATACTACATACAGTATTTGTACAATGCATACATTATGTGTTGCAGCATCCACTTTTAAATGTACATGTTTTAATAGTAATTATTCTTTGACATCACTAGCACAGAAACTATTGCCTTTCTTCCCTTAATATTTGCCCTTCTGTTTTAGTACTGTAGTAGGTGTTGATTCTGATTTCAGGCAGAAAATCTTGACTGCAGTGATCAACACATTGATTTATATTTTTACAATACCGTGTAATTTGTTTTTCTTACGGAATCTTCTTTAATGTAAAGTGGGGTTTAATTGATTTGTATTATTTTATTGTAAGGAAAATTTAGATGTGAACGTTTATGAAAGAAGAAGTGCAATATGAAGTGAAAATGTAACTTTATGCCTATCGTGTGTTATGTAAAAATTGTATATGTTTTGTTTTTAAAGTTTTTTTTGCGCAAAGGGAACAAATAGAACTTTGTGTTATTTTTCTAGTCAGTAGAAACCTGAAGGTTTGATAAATCCTTACATGAGGAAATTAATGTCATCATTTTTCCTCTGTAGGTGAGGAAATAAATGGTGTGTGATGGATCTTTAGCTTTTGCCAGTTTATTTTGTTGGCCTTAAACAAACTTTTTCTCCTTTACCCATCGTCTTATATCAACATATAGCTTTTAACCTTGATGGATGATGTGTTGGTAAGATGTGTTGTTATTGATGGAACAGCAACTTGTTTCAAAAACTCATTTTTTCTTCCCTGTAATTTCTCTTACAGAGCAAGGAACTACGGTATTCTTTAATGTTGCAGGCAATGTTTAATTATCATTATATCATTATCAATAGGAGTTTTGTTGTACAACTTCTTTTATGAGTCACATTACTAGCTTCAGTAAAAATAAAGCAAATTAAAGTATTCCTTGTTATTCTAAAATACATTAAACTATTATTATAGCTAAAGTACATTATCTGTAGTCGTATTATTGTAATTATAAGACAAAGGAGTTTTCATTTATTACATTAATATATGCATTAATTTAACGAACAAGTTCGACATCCATACTATGAAAACTTAATCTCTAGAGAACATATCAGCCTATTGTGAGGCTTCATGTAGCAGCACACTACTAAATGCACTAAGACTGAGTGAACAGGTGAATGTGTGAACAGGGTCAAATACATGATGCAAATACTTACTAATAAGCAGTGAAGAAGCTCTTAGCGCATATTATTGATCAAAAATATGTCGGGCCCATCTACCAGACGACAAGGTAGCTTCTTATCAGATGGGACCTACTCTAACACGGAGGGTCCAGCTCCATTGTTACTCTGATTTTTTATCAATAATATGCGCTAAGAGCTTCTTCCCTGCTTATTAGCAATTCGGCGGGAGAAAAAAGAGAAGGGAGAGGCGCTCATAGGGTGGTGGGTAGCAGTTATGTGGTTTGACGAAGTGGTTGAAGTGTGCTCACCTTTTGGTGTTGTGCGAGTTGGAGCACAACGTCCGTGAAGGCAGGTACATGTGGAGAAAAAGGGGGGGGTTTTGGATGGTCGGTGCTGCCAATACCCGTTCGGTCCCTTAGGTGGAGTTGCCAAGGACTCCTAGGGTCTGTGAAGGAAGAAATTGCTGGTTTGTGTGCGGATGCACACAGTAGGGTATTTGTTTGGCGCACAAAAGACGACCTCATTTAGCGGACTTTTGATGAAATGGCTGTTTTTATTGAACAATAAAAACAGCCATTTCATCAAAAGTCCGCTGACTGAGGTCGTCTTTTGTGCGCCAAACAAATACCCTACTGTGTGCATCCGCACACAAACCAGCAATTTTTCCCTGCTTGTTAGTAAGTTTTGGCGTCATGTATTTGACCCTGTTCACACATTCACCTGTTCACTCAGTCTTAGTGCATTTAGTAGTGTGCTGCTGCTTTATTTTGTTTGTTATGTTATTGCCGGGTAGCTTGCACCTGCGATTGTCTCTGAAGGTGCTGTTCCGTTATTTGGTTATATGTATATTATAGAGGACTAGGCATCCTCTTTGGAACTTAGCACTCCCCGCCCATCCCCCACCCCTTGGTGCTTTTAATCAGAGTAACAATGGAGCTGGACACTTCGTGTTAGAGTAGGTCCCATCTTATAAGAAGCTACCTTATCGTCTGGTAGATGGGCCCGACATATTTTTGATCAATAATATGCGCTAAGAGCTTCTTCACTGCTTATTAGTAAGTATTGGCGTCATGTATTTGACCCTGTTCACACATTCACCTGTTCACTCAGTCTTAGTGCATTTAGTAGTGTGCTGCTACTTTATTTTGTTTGCTCTCTCTCTCTCTCTCTCTCTATATATATATATATATATATATATATATACACTGCTCAAAAAAATAAAGGGAACACTTCAACAACACAATGTAACTCCAAGTCAATCACACTTCTGTGAAATCAAACTGTCCACTTAGGAAGCAACACTGAGTGACAATCAATTTCACATGCTGTTGTGCAAATGGGATAGACAACAGGTGGAAATTATAGGCAATTAGCAAGACACCCCCAATAAAGGAGTGGTTCTGCAGGTGGTAACCACAGACCACTTCTCAGTTCCTATGCTTCCTGGCTGATGTTTTGGTCACTTTTGAATGCTGGCAATGCTTTCACTCTAGTGGTAGCATGAGACGGAGTCTACAACCCACACAAGTGGCTCAGGTAGTGCAGCTTATCCAGGATGGCACATCAATGCGAGCTGTGGCAAGAAGATTGCTGTGTCTGTCAGCGTAGTGTCCAGAGCATGGAGGCACTACCAGGAGACAGGCCAGTACATCAGGAGACATGGAGGAGGCTGTAGGAGGGCAACAACCCAGCAGCAGGACCGCTACCTCCGCCTTTGTGCAAGGAGGAACAGGAGGAGCACTGCCAGAGCCCTGCAAAATGACCTCCAGCAGGCCACAAATGTGCATGTGTCTGCTCAAACGGTCAGAAACAGACTCCATGAGGGTGATATGAGGGCC
The DNA here is from genome assembly GCF_905171765.1 of Bufo bufo. NCBI lineage: Eukaryota > Metazoa > Chordata > Amphibia > Anura > Bufonidae > Bufo > Bufo bufo. The sequence continues at coordinate 518,003,389 of NC_053391.1, read as the reverse complement.
CGACGTCCACAGGTGGGGGTTGTGCTTACAGACCAACACCGTGCAGGACGTTTGGCATTTGCCAGAGAACACCAAGATTGGCAAATTCGCCACTGGCGCCCTGTGCTCTTCACAGATGAAAGCAGGTTCACACTGAGCACATGTGACAGACGTGACAGAGTCTGGAGACGCCGTGGAGAACGTTCTGCTGCCTGCAACATCCTCTAGCATGACCGGTTTGGCATTGGGTCAGTAATGGTGTGGGGTGGCATTTCTTTGGAGGGCCGCACAGCCCTCCATGTGCTCGCCAGAGGTAGCCTGACTGCCATTAGGTACCGAGATGAGATCCTCAGACCCCTTGTGAGACCATAGGCTGGTGCGGTTGTCCCTGGGTTCCTCCTAATGCAAGACAATGCTAGACCTCATGTGGCTGGAGTGTGTCAGCAGTTCCTGCAAAACGAAGGCATTGATGCTATGGACTGGCCCGCCCGTTCCCCAGACCTGAATCCAATTGAGCACATCTGGGACATCATGTCTTGCTCTATCCACCAACGTCACGTTGCACCACAGACTGTCCAGGAGTTGGCAGATGCTTTAGTCCAGGTCTGGGAGGAGATCCCTCAGGAGACCGTCCGCCACCTCATCAGGAGCATGCACAGGCATTGTAGGGAGGTCATACAGGCACGTGGAGGCCACACACACTACTGAGCCTCATTTTGACTTGTTTTAAGGACATTACATCAAAGTTGGATCAGCCTGTAGTGTGTTTTTCCACTTTAATTTTGAGTGTGACTCCAAATCCAGACCTCCATGGGTTGAAAAATGTGATTTACATTTTTACATTTTTGTGTGATTTTGTTGTCCGCACATTCAACTATGTAAAGAACAAAGTATTTCAGAAGAATATTTAATTAACTCAGATCTAGGATGTGTTATTTTTGTGTTCCCTTTATTTTTTTGAGCAGTGTATCTAAAGTATAAAAAATTCAGTGTAGACAAACACTATTGACAAAAAAAAAACACCTCCCATAGAACCCCAAATCTGCAAGTATCTCCTACACCTCCACTAGCGGAGGTGACACAATATAGTGCAATTGCTCAACAATAAAACAAAGAGAGGGCATATATGATCTATAGTCTGTACCTAAAATAAGGGAGACTAATAGCAAATGCTGCCTCAATCAGAGCAATAATACACCTGTGGGGCGCCCCCAGGAGGAAGCGAGGTGAAAAGTACTTCGGGGTTTCCCACCCCCTGAACTCTGGGTCTGTATCCCATCTAATTTGCCCTATTGTTGTACTAGTATATAACTTTTTATATTATGGATGATATATTTTCAATACCAGATAGCATTGTTATTATTACTGTACTTTTGATGGGCTATTTTGGTGTATTATTGCTCTGATTATGGCATCATTTGCTAGTAGTCTCCCTTATTTTAGGTACAGACTATAGATCATATATGCCCTCTCTTTGTTTTATTCTTGAGCAATTGCACTATATTGTGTTGCCCCAGCTAGCGGAGGTGTAGGAGATACTTGCAGATCTGGGGTTCCATGGGAGGTGGGTTTTTTTTTTGTCCATGGTGTTAGTCTACACTGCATTTTCTATACTTATATGTATATTCTATGATGTAACAAAGGATGAATTCATATTTGATGTGTGGTTTGGTATTTTTGGCGGTTTGGCTAATGATATGGAAAATTGGAAGATGAAAAAAACTTGACTCAAACTTTTTTCTAAAGAAAAAAACTAACCTTTTCAAATACCTTTTAAAAGCATTCAGTTAAAAATAGGTTGTATAATATATATATTTGGTCCGAACTTTGCTATTTTTTAGACGTTGGACAAACCCAAATAGTTCATTTTGGACGAATCCAATAAAATGGCACATAACGCTATTTTAGTGCACATGTCAGCAGGAAAAAAAAGAACTAGGGAAGAAGAAGAAGGGTTCTCACATGCCCCTGAGAGGAAGTGGGGGAGGGGCTTGCCCTGATCGGCTACCAGGCTGACCTGAATGAGCCAATCAGTGCTGCAGCAGGCAGGGAGGTGCCCTATTAGAATGAGCAGAACACCATTCTGTGCTGAGATGTGAATAAGGGTGGTTGGCAGTTACAATGTCTGCCAGGACATTGATCAGGGACAGTAAGAAATAAATCAAGCTTATCGCCAGGAAGAATGCAGGGAAAGGCTAGGATTACAAAGAAGAAGAAGAATTGTATGTGGAAAATAGGGAGGCAGGGGAGCTGTCAGCCAGGGAGGAAGGAGTGAGGAGAAGCTGATGAAGTGCAGCTGATGCAGTGCAGACCTCAAAAGCAGCTACCATGCAAGCAAAACATTTCACCACCCCCCCCCCCCCATTGTCTCAGAAATCCTTTTTTGTGGGGTTCAATTTAATTAAGCTGCATATGTGTGCAACAATCTACGAGAGTGTATTAAGGTTAAATTTAGTGTCAAGCCTTAATCATCCATTTATGTATATTCAGTTTCCACATGGCTGCAATTTCAATTTTTTTTGGTCGGGTTCAATTTAATTAATCTACATATATACATGATTATTGCAGCAATACCCAAGGTGAAATTGAGCGGCAAGCCTCAATAGTCCGATTACGTATATTCATTTTCCACATGGTTGCAAAAATTATTTTGGGGGGTTGTTACATTTAATTTCCTTTATTTTTGTGTTCACAAACACGTTTCTAATAAAGGAGAAATAGGATGAGACTGTGGATTGGAAGATTTACTCCTCCTCTCAGTCACAGCAGGATGACATGGAGGTGACTTCAGAGTTCGACACGTGTCATGGAGCCAGGGGTAAAAGCATTTCTCCTGCTCCTCCACCTTGCAGCCCCAGAGAAGGTTTTCAGTAGAGTCCTCCCACTCTTCACTGCCGCTTTCTAGAGGGGCACATTCCTTTTTCCTAAGAAGACAATTCCACTACGCCTTATGGCAGATAGTCAAGTGAGTCTCCCTATTGATGACTTGTGTGAGAGCAGTCAGTATTTGTATTGCCCTGAGGAGGAAGTTGCATACCCCAGGCATAGCTTTGTAGGTGGTGGTAGTGGACCCCGTAGCCAAGATATTGAGATTGGGGGCAGCAACAGTGACAGTCAGGCAAGTGCAGAAGAGGAAGGCCAAAGAACACACCATGATATGCCACAATATAATTGAAGCAAAATTGTGGGCTAAACAGGACCTCAGAGCAAGTTCAGGGTACTGAAGAGGAAGCAACATCAGAGGAGAAGGGTGAAGGTGGCAGCAATAAAGAACATAGGCCACATACCTCCCAAAGAACAGCCAGGGTCAGGTCTCCTGTGGGTGGGTTGGGCCCAAAATGTGCCAGAGCTAAGCCCAGCTTGGCATCCTTTACCTCTTCTATACGAATATCTCTCATCTGGAATTTATTCTCCATGCTGTGTGGGGATTTGCTCTGGTAGACAGGCTTGCAGACACAATATAGAGGCAACAACAACAGTTCGGTGTTTTATTCACACATAAGGAAAGTGACAACAGAAAGTCAGTTTCAATGAAAAAACTGTCACCTTGAATCAGGTGTTTGTTCATACCAGGCAGCAACACATAAGTCCTTGGGTGAAACAGAAGTCCACGTGCTTTCAACCAATCACGATAGCAGGCCTTAATCCCCACCCAAACTCTCAGGCCCCCACAGAGACTGGCAAAGCTCCACTGTCATATGGAAGATAATCCACACCCAGCTGAGACTTCTGGCTGGGTTTTATATCCCTAAACAAAACCTGGCCTGGAACGTGGGGAACAGCCACCCACCCTGCACTTTGGCTGCTCCCAGTAAGAGCCGGCCTGGATCGGTTTTACAGCCACACTAAATAACCTATAGTGTCAGTCAGCACTAGTTGCAGCTGACACTTAAAATTATCGGCTCTTACCTCAACGAGGCCAGGAATCTCGGAGACACATATCTTCCGTCAATGACGGCCCCTTGCGCTTTCCTACAGCTGCCAGAAGAAAAAGCATTGCCTTGTACAAGCTGTTCAAGAGCAAAATTAGAAGTCGGCAGGCAAACACAAATGTAGGCACCACAGCTCTATTAAACCACATGAAGCGGACTCACCCCATCCCATGGACAAACAGAGGTTTCAGCCAGCTACTGCAGCAGGAGTTATCTCCTTCTCCTAGCCTCTCTTGTGCCAGCCAGGCAGCATCCACGAGCAGTACGGTGTCATTCATCTTTTCTTTCCTCTTCTCCCACTCAGACTCCTCCTCCACCACTCCATCGTTAGCGATCAATAATGGAATGAGGGGCCAGGAAACAACTCTATGCATCCAGCAATCCGCAGGTGCGCAAGGTTAATTTCCACCTGGCCAAATTGCTGGTGGTGCAGTTGCTGCCATGCCATTTAGGCTACTTGCACCCCATCATGGATCAGCAAAAATGCTTCCGTCACGATAATACAACCGTCTGCATCCGTTATGAATGGATCCAGTTGTATTATCTTTAAAATACCCATGACTGATCCGTCATGAACACCATTTAAAGTCAATGAGGGATGGATCCGTTTTCTATTGTGCCAGAGAAAACGGATCTGTCCCCATTGATTTACATTGAGAGTCATGACGGATCCGTCTTGCTCCGCACCACATCGTGGACAGAAAAACGCTGCTGGCAGCATTATTCTGTGCACGAAGGGGACACAACCAAACGGAACAGAATGCATTCCATTTTGTTCAGTTCAGTTTTGTCCCCATTGACAGTGAATGGGGACAAAACAGAATCATTTTCCCCTGCTTTTGAGATCTTATGAGGGCTCTCAATAGCAGAAAGAGAAAGCGCAGATGTGAAAGTAGCCTTAGTCGAGTCTGCTGCCTTTAAGGAGCTAATGGTGTGTACTCAGCCTTGCTGGAAGAATATTAGCTGACATTATTTCTCCCAAAAAGCTATCCCTGCCTTGTACTCTCACGAGGTGGACAACGTGGGCAGCTCATTGCGATTCTCGTCGTACGGCCAGATTCACGCCACAGTGGACACCTGGAGCAGCTCTTATGGGCAGGGACAGTACATAACTTGGTCAATGTTTTTTTCTGGCAGTGGCAAGGCAGCACCCAGTCAATGAGGGCAGGTTCTTTTTGACCCCCTGTCCCCATGATTGTGTCGTCCTGTCTCCCACACCAGGCACTTATCCACCTCTTTCTTCTCCATGGACATGTTATGGTCCCCAATAGCAGCTGGGTACAGGGTAGCTCGCACTACTTCTCCTTCCTATCATGTGTCAGCTTAAGCATTGCCATGCCATGTTGGAGCTGATTGACCTGGGAGAGAGTAGCAACATTGGCGAGCAGTTGCTCAAGTACATCAAGCAGCAAACATCCTGCTGACTTCAACTGGGCATCATGGTCAGTGACAATTCTTGCAACATCCTGGCCACCATGAACCTGGGCAAAATAACACATGAAGCCTGCATGGCACACGTCATCAACCTAGTGGTGCAGAACTTTCTAAATAAGTACACTGGCTTGAGCAAGGTGTTGGCAAAGCTCTCCTAGGTCTGCAGTGACATAATGACCTCCCACTATACTACTTAATCTACATGCAAACTTAATGGAATTCAACATTGCTCGAGCGTCTGTTCGAGCAGTGGAAAGCTGTGAATGATTTTGTCATGCACCAAACAGCCTCAGCAGCAGTGAACATGTGTTGTTTAAGGTCAGACAGTGGCAGCTCATCCAAGACGGATGCTGATGCCCTTCAAAGTGGCCACAAGGTTTGCCAGCAGGGACAACTGCGACATCAACGACATCCTTCTCAGATTTACTGTATCTTAGAACAGATGCTGAAACTTATGCAGCAGAGGACCAAGCCAGAAGAATAACAGCTGACACATCTTGCTGTCCACCCTATAACTGTTGGGGACACATAAATGGAATTTGCCATGGAGGAGGTGGTTGATGAAGATGAGAATGAGTAAAATGAGGATGAGCAGCTGCCACTGCAGCAGTAGGAGGAGTTGAAGGTGGAGGAGCAAGAGGAGGATAATGAGAATGGCACCGTCCAAGACACCCAATCGCCTCAGTGGGGGTGGAGCTTGAAAGGAGTTGCTCCTCAGGGACTCTTGCCAGAATGGTGACCTATATGCTCGCTTGCTTCCGCAGTGACAGGTGTATTGTTGATATCAAGCAGTCTGATGATTACTGGATAGCTATGCTTTTAGACCGTTGCAAATGCAAAATGGGTGAATGTTTTATTTTGGCAGAAAGGGAGAACAAATTACGTTACTGCTAGGAAACACTATGTACACAGCTTGCCGCTGCTTACGGCAAGTGAGCGCCTGTCTTCAGTGTGTTTGAAGGAGTACCCCCCTCCCGCCCCCATAAGCAGAATAAGCTGCAGCAGCAGCCATTTCAGTCTCCTTAACTTGATGGAGCAGTTTTTCCACATACCTCACCAGGCAGAGGCCAGTCAGCAAGCCGACAGCTCCCGCCTCAATGCCCAGGTTCAGACCTAACTAAACTATGGCCAGTCACTGTCACACACCCAGTAGTAAAAAAATAATTGTAGAGCAGCACAAAATGGATCTTTTGATCTGTCCGGAATGCATCAGCCGTGGTGGAACTGCCAATCCAACGCCATCCCATAAGTACAACTAGATAAGAAGAGAGTTTCACAGCAGCATATCCAGTGTGACTTTTTATTTGGGGACCAAGAGTGCACACACAAATACACGAAGTTTCGGCTACACAGTAGCCTTTCTCAAGTATACTGGTACAAAATTCATTGAACATATAAATACTATAATGAGCCCCCCATGTGACAAAATATAACCAATAAGGAAGACATACTACTTAATATCACCTGTGCGCTAATTAAAACCATCGTTGCTGCCAATAGAAATGTTGCTTCAAAGGTCAAAAGTACCTGTTATTCATTAGGCAGCCTCCAGCTGCACCTCCACACTGGCCATACCTGTCGGCGTCTCTATGGTCCTACTGCGCATGTCCGTGATGTCATCCCGTCTGTGAGTGGGCAGGACGCCGTCACCACTGTCAGCCAAGAGGCCGCTCTCCTCCCCAAGCAAGCGCCGCATGTGAACCAATAGACAACGCTATTCATGGTCACATGTCAGGCGCGTCATAGACGTGACATGCAAAAGGTCCTAGAGATCCGAACAGGATGCAACAATAGATCCAATACATAATCAATGCTAATATATTATAATAGATGCACCTAAAAAAAAGCGCCATCATATATCCCACTTAATACTATGTCTGGTATATATATATATTAAGCAGATTGTTTAGACAAAAGGCCCATATAGTCGCCAACTGGATCCATGTATAGACAAGAATGCTTCACACTGCCATTATCAACAGGTATTGTCATCAATCAGATGCCAAGAACATACATCTATGACACAGAATCACCTAATACAAAAAGGAGCAGATGATCATATAAGTAATGTGCTAATAAATATTTATATTCTGTGAATAAAGAAGTGTAAAACAATTATGTATATATATATATATATATATATATATATATATACCATAAAATACCCAGTAAAAACATAATATACTGAATTGGACCTCAATATTTAAAAAGGTACTTTGTCTACATTATTTGCATTAAACTCAATATTCAATCTATGAGGTTGTAGAGCTTGTAAAGTAAAAATCCATTTTAGCTCTTTTTTCTTTAGCATACGTTCCCTGTCACCTCCTCTTTTTGGAATTTGCACCGAATCGATGACCCGGAATCTCAATTGGCTGACAGAGTGTCCACAGTCAGCGAAATGTTTGGCCACTGGCTTGTCTAGCATCTTTTTCCTTATCGTACTTTTGTGTTTATTGATACGCTCTCTGATCTCCATGGTCGTCTCCCCCACATAGATTAAACTACAGGGACAGACGATCATGTAGATGACAAACTTGGAACGGCATGTGTAGTACTCCCTGATGTTATATTTTTTTCCACTATATGGGTGAACAAAGGTGTTCCCTTTCAACATATTTCCACAATCAGGGAGTACTATACATGCCGTTCCAAGTTTGTCATCTACATGATCGTCTGTCCCTGTAGTTTAATCTATGTGGGGGAGACGACCTGGAGATCAGAGACCTTTTTAAAAATTGAGGTCCAATTCAGTATATTATGTTTTTATTGGGTATTTTATGGTATATATATAAATAATTGTTTTACACTTCTTTATTCACAGAATAGAAATATTTATTAGCACATTACTTATATGATCATCTGCTCCTTTTTGTATTAGTTGATTCTATGTCATAGATGTATGTTCTTGGCATCTGATTGATGACAATACCTGTTGATAATGGCAGTGTGAAGCATTCTTTTCTATACATGGATCCAGTTGGCGACTATATGGGCCTTTTGTCTAAACAATCTGCTTAATATATATATACCAGACATAGTTTTATGTGGGATATATGATGGCGCTTTTTTTAGGTGCATCTATTATAATATATTAGCATTGATTATGTATTGGATCTATTGTTGCATCCTGTTCGGATCTCTAGGACCTTTTGCGTGTCACGTGATAGTCACATGATCTATGACGCGCCTGTCATGTGACCATGAATAGCGTTGTCTATTGGTTCACATGCGGCGCTTACTTGGGGAGGAGAGCGGCCTCTTGGCTGACAGTGGCGAGGGCTTCCCGCCCACTCACAGATGGGATGACATCACGGACATGCGCGGTAGGACCATAGAGACGCCGACAGGTATGGCCAGTGTGGAGGTGCAGCTGGAGGCTGCCTAATGAATAACAGGTACTTTTGACCTTTGAAGCAACATTTCTATTGGCAGCAACGATGGTTTTAATTAGCGCACAGGTGATATTAAGTAGTATGTCTTCCTTATTGGTTATATTTTGTCACATGGGGGGCTCATTATAGTATTTATATGTTCAATGAATTTTGTACCAGTATACTTGAGAAAGGCTACTGTGTAGCCGAAACGTCGTGTATTTGTGTGTGCACTCTTGGTCCCCAAATAAAAAGTCACACTGGATATGCTGCTGTGAAACTCTCTCCTTATCTACTTGTCACACACCCAAGTCCCTGAGTGGCACAGCACAGTCTCTATTGTCTTTCTTGCCAGCCTCCAGTGTCATCTTGAAGAGGGTTTTCAGCGCCTCGGGGGCGTGGTGGCACTCAAACCTTGTCCTCACCCAGTGACCAAAGCATCAATTTTGTCAAAATGAACCAAGCCTGGATTCAGGAGAATTTTCACATTACTCCGGCTGATTCCGATGATAGACCTCGCCTTGCTGGCGATGTCCCCTCTTGCCACTGTTGATCTCTGTCTGCCTACCATCACATTCTGTACGGCTGCTGCTGCCTCCTGCATCATGCCAATGCTGCAACCTGCCTACCATCACATTTTGTACAGCTGCTGCGGCCTGCATCATGCCACTAATGCCTCTCAATCGTCAGTTTTTGTGTATTCAGTTTCTACACGGTTGAAATTTTTTATATTTTGTTTTATTTTTTATAGAATTTTTTTGGGGGGTGTTAAATTTGATTAAGCAGCATATGTAACATATGTGATTCATGCATCAATACCGACATTTTCTCACAACTCATGTTGATTCTGATGAATACACATTGCCTTGCTGGTGGTGCCCCATCTTGTCACTGTTGCTGCCTGTCTGCCTACCATCACGTTTTGTAAGACTGCTGCTGTGGCCTGCATCATGCCGCTAATGCCTCAATCGACAGTTTATGTGTATTCAGTTTCCACACAATTAAAATTTTAAATTGTTTTCTTTTAGGGGTGGGGGTAAATTTCTTTAAGCAGCATAAATATACTTAATTCATGCATCATAACTATTTTCACACAGCTCAAGCTGATTTCGATGAATAGTCCTCACCTTGCTGGTGGTTCCCCATCTTGCCACAGTTGCTTAACTATCATGATGTTCTGCATGGCTGCTGCTGCAGCCTGCATCATGCTACTTACACCATTTTCCAACCATCACGCTCTGTATGGCAGCCGCCGGCGCCTCCATCATACCGCCGCCACCATGCCACTGCTGCGACCTCCCGACAATTCTCTTCCGTAAGGCTGCTGTGGTCTCCATCATGCTGCTGCATTTTGGGCCAACATGTACCATATGGCTCCTGCTGCTGCTGCCTCAGCTGCTGCTGCTACTCGCTGTTAATCTCCTACTGCCATCACCATAAACGGCAAAGCATCTACCGCCAATATCACTACTACTGCTATTGCCACCACTAACAGCCTTACATGTTCCATGTTATACTGCTCCTGCAGCTACCACTATTGCAGCTGCATACCACTATATCTGTACTGTACCCTTTCCACATTCACACTGCACTGCTGTTGCTCCCAATTAAAAGGGATACATTTTTTAGGCTTGTTCACAAAGGACACTTTTTCTTCTGACAATCAATACTTGAGCATGTCGTATGGGCAGGCATTTAAACCCTATCAAGGCATTGTTTTTGGACGATTGACCCCCCCCCCCCATCGTGTGTGTTTAAACATGTATTACTCTCAACATTTTGCACCATCAAGGTGCTGGCGTCACAACATTACTTAAACCAGGGGCCCAGCCACACTAGCACTCAGCACCCATTCACCATCAAGGATACCTCAATTATCACCTGGCCGGTGTCCCCTGTAACCGAGTGTGCCCCAGAGAATCCAAAGCTGTCCTCCCCTTCACTGCACTGCTGACCCAGGGAGGCGACTGCTAAACCGTGAGTAACCGATGAGCTGTATGTACATTCTGGCCCACCGTGCACCTCACGTGTTCCACCCCTGCGGACTGGCACGTTGCATGGTGACTGCAGCATCATGCTGTGAAGATGATTGTCATGGCAAGGACTGGAAAATTGGTGAGGACTAAAGGAAAGATGGATGACAGTAAATACGGTACATGGCAATTCTTGAAGAAAACCTGTCAGAGATCTTCAAGTGTAAATACATTGAAATAGCACAACAATTTTAGGCTGCGTTGCAACTAGAAGGATTCTTCAACCCAATCAATACTCAAAAATAGGCTCAGTACATATGCAAAAGGTGAGTTCTCAGGTTTATTGCTTAATCCAGTATTTACACATAATTCTTCATTATCCCAGGAGTATAAAATGATACGTTATTTCTCAGATGAATAGAGTGACGATGTTTCGGTCGTGATGACCTTTGTTAAGTTTCACCTATATGGAAGAAAGGAAAAATAGTAAAGAAAATTAAATGATAAAGGAAGTAGAATCAAAAACAATTGTGATAGACATACCCATACAGAAGAGAAATGCAATAATATAAAAATATATTTATGGGAGAGGCTTAGGGCTATGATGAGGGGGAAGCGCTTCCCCTGACCTAAGCTGGCTGTGTTGTGCCGGGAGCCAGGAGCGAGGGTAAGCCTAGCAGTGGGCGTACCCTAAAGGGAGTGTTTGAGAACAGGTGGGGTGGGTGGGTATGACCAGAAGCGCCCTGAGGAGCTGGGGGCTGGAGCTTAAGAAGGTAAGATGCCCCTCCCACAAATTCAGGCTGACTTTTTAGCCTTCCACTTGTAGCAATAGCTACACAGACCAAATGGTAAAATTTCTGTAATGAGGAGAAGAAGTATTAGAAAAGTTGAAGTAGAGGATGTAGGTGATAATAGAATGTGTATCTCCAGAGAGAGTGGTTACTGTATACATGTGACATACAATGGAAGGATAGAGGGTATTGTTGTATAAGTATGGAATGATGTATGGATGTACAGTATGTATGCATGTATGTATGTTTGATTAATGTAATGTAGGTATGTGTGTATACAGGAGTAGGGGAATAAAATGTTATTACGTATATGGTCATAACATGAAATTACTGTGTATATGTTGCATGCAGTGGAAGGATAACATGTAATATGAATATTTAGAATAATGTATGTATGGGTATGTATAAGATATAGTGTACGTAATGTGTAAATATATGTATGTGGAAACAGAATGATGTATGAAATATGATATTAGGATGAACCCCAGATGTCAATAAAGCATGTACAAAGAAGTATATGGAGATCGCAAGGCAGGACAGAAAAGTACTGGAAAGAGTACTGAATAGCAGTGAGTATGTATAGGGGGACACATGGAGGCCTCAAGACAGGACTACAAACAAGTACAGAAGGGCATATAAAGGCTGCAGGGCAAGACTGAAAGATAAATGATGCATGTAAAGAAAAAAAGAAAGCGCTTATCTGTAATTATATATGTGAAAAGTGTGCTGCTGGAGAGAGGGGAAGAGGGCGCATTGCTGCAATATTTATATGAAAAGCGCGCCGTGTGATAGACGAGGATTCCACCGCCACGCTTGGTGTGATGACGTCATGTGCGGGCCAATAATGCACAGTATCTGTGGAGTCCCGGCCCTTAATACTGGACTAGTGTATATGTGGCGCAATACATCTGTTTGGAAGTGCCAGAGATTTTCAGACTGGGATGGTGGTTCTCCTTCCAGCAGGATAATCATTAGTGTTGAGCGCGAATATTCAAATAGCGAATATTAATCGCAAATATCGGCACTTTGAGAATTCGCCAATATTTTGAATATAGTGAAATATATTCGTAATTTTAAATATTCTAGTTTTTTTTTCCATCAGTAACCTCCTTCTTGCTTGTAGGCCAATGAGAAGGCTGCAATGTATTTGTCTGAGCTTAGCAAAATCCCTAGATACCAATAGGAAAGTTGCCTACCCCTTACTATATAAGAACCCCCCAGCAGCCCTTGTATGCAGTATTCTGCAGATCTGAGAGAGACATAGAATGTGTCGGCAGATAAGAACCATTTGGCACATCTAGTCTGCCCAATATACTAAATACTATGGATAGCCCCTGGCTTTATCTTATACAGTATGACGGATGGCCTTATGCCTATCCCATGCATGCTTAAACTCCTCCACTGTATTTGCAGCTGCCACTTCTGCAGGAAGGCTATTCCATGCATCCACTACTCTCTCAGTAAAGTAATACTTCCTGATATTACTTTTAAACCTTTGCCCCTCTAATTTAAAACTATGTCCTCTTGTAGCAGTTTTTCTTCTTTTAAATATTCTTTACTCTTTTACCTTGTTGATTCCCTTTATGTATTTAAAAGTTTCTATCATATCCCCTCTGTCTCGTTTTTCTTCCAAGCTATACATGTTAAGGTCCTTTAATCTTTCCTGGTAAGTTTTATCCTGCAATCCATGTACCAGTTTAGTAGCTCTTCTCTGAACTCTCTCCAAAGTATCAATATCCTTCTGGAGATATGGTCTCCAGTACTGAGCACAATACTCCAAATGAGGTCTCACTAGTGCTCTGTAGAGCGGCATGAGCACCTCCCTCTTTCTACTGGTAATTCCTCTTGCTATACACCCAAGCATTCTGCTAGCATTTCCAGCTGCTCTGTGACATTGTCTGCCTACCTTTAAGTGTTCTGAAATAATGATCCCTAAATCCCTTTCCTCAGATACTGAGGTTAGGACTGTATCACTGATTTTATATTCTGCTCTTGGATTTTTCCGTCCCAGGTGCATTATCTTGTACTTATCAACATTAAATTTTAGTTGCCAGATTTTTGACCATTCCTCTAGTTTTCCTAAGTCCTTTTCCATTTGGTGTATTCCTCCAGGAACATCAACCCTGTTACAAATCTTTGTGTCATCAGCAAAAAGACACACCTTACCATTGAGGCCTTCTGCAATTTCGCTGACAAAGATATTAAACAATATGGGTCCCAGAACAGATCCCTGAGGTACCCCACTGGTAACAAGACCTTGGTCTGAATATACTCCATTGACTACAACCCTCTGTTGCCTGTCCCTCAGCCACTGCCTAATCCATTCAACAATATGGGAGTCCAAGCCCAATGACTGCACTTTATTGATAAGCCTTCTATGTGGGACAGTATCAAAAGCCTTACTAAAGTCTAGATAAGCGATGTCTACTGCACCTCCTCCATCTATTATTTTAGTCACCCAATCAAAAAAATCAATAAGATTAGTTTCACGTGATCTCCCTGAAGTAAACCCACGCTGTTTTTCATCTTTCAATCCATGGGATTTTAGATGTTCCACAATCCTCTCCTTAAGTATGGTTTCCATTAATTTCCCCACTATTGATGTCAGGCTTACTGGCCTATAGTTGCCCGATTCCTCCCTACTACCTTTCTTGTGAATGGGCACAACATTTGCTAATTTCCAATCTCCTGGGACGACTCCTGTTGCCAGTGATTGGTTAAATAAATCTGTTAATGATTTTGCTAGTTCACCGCTGAGCTCTTTTAATAGCTTTGGGTGTATCCCATCAGGCCCCTGTGACTTATTTGTATTAATTTTAGACAGTTGACTTAGAACCTCTTCCTCTGTAAAGACACATGCGTCAAAAGATTCATTAGTCTTCTTTCCCAACTGAGGTCCTTCTCCTTCATTTTCCTTTGTAAAAACTGAACAGAAGTATTCATTGAGGCAGTCAGCTAGTTCTTTATCTTCTTCCATATACCTTCCTTCTTTAGTTTTTAATTTGGTAATTCCTTGTTTTAGTTTCCTTTTTTCATTTATGTATCTGAAGAATGCCTTATCGCCTTTTTTCCCTGACTGAGCTAATTTCTCTTCTGCCTGTGCTTTAGAAGCTCTTATAACTTGTTTGGCCTCTCTCTGCCTAATCTTATAAATTTGTCTGTCATCCTCGTTTTTTTTTTTTTTATAATTCCTAAATGCTATCTTTTTGTTTTTAATGAATTTGGCCACTTCTGCTGAGTACCACAGTGTTCTCTAACTTTTTTTGCCTTTACTGACAAGCCTAATGCAATCTTCTGTTGCCTTCAATAGTGCCACTTTTAAGTAGTCCCATTTCTCCTGGACTCCAATGAAACTGTTCCAGTCTGATAGGGACTCGTATACCACTAATCTAATTTTCGAAAAGTCAGTTTTTCTAAAATCTAAAACTTTTGTTTTTGTGTGGTGTGACTCAGTCACTGTACTTATAGTAAACCACACTGACTGGTGATCACTAGATCCCAAGCTTTCCCCTACAGTAATATCAGATACCAAGTTCCCATTTGTGAATACTAAATCTAAAATGGCCTCCTTCCGGGTTGGCTCCTCCACTACTTGCTGTAGAGATAATCCCAGTAGGGAATTTAGAATATCTGTACTCTTGGCAGAACTAGCTATTTTGGTTTTCCAGTTTACATCTGGAAGATTGAAGTCTCCCATAATGATAACTTCCCCCTTCAATGTCATTTTAGCTATTTCCTCAACTAGTAGATCATCTAATTCTTTGACTTGGGTAGGTGGTCTATATATAACACCTACACGAGTTACCTTATGATTATCAAGCTGCAAGGTAACCCAAACTGACTCTAAATTGTTCTCGCTAACTTGTATCAAATTAAATTTTATGCTATCTTTCACATACAGGGCCACCCCTCCCCCCTTCTTGCCTTCTCTGTCTTTCCTGTATAGAGAGAACCCTGGTATTGATATATCCCAGTCATTACTCCCCCTGAACCACGTCTCAGTAACAGCCACTACATCTATATTCTCAGATGCCATTATAGCCTCAAGCTCATTGATCTTATTCCCTAGACTGCGAGCATTTGTAGACAAGACTCTGAGCTTGTCATTTCTTAACCTTTGTGCTACTGGCCTCTTCTGGCATTGTTCCGGGGGGCAGTCGGACTGCTGGATTATCACTCTTTTGCCCCCCTTTCCTAGTTTAAATGCTTCTTAGCAAATACTTGGAACTATTCACCGAGGACATTCGTTCCCTTGAGAGAAAGATGCAAACCATCTTTCTTGTACAGTTCTTTTCCATTCCAACAAGAGCTATCATGAGACACAAAGCCAAACCCTTGGTTCAGACACCATTCACCAAGCCATACATTGAATTCCTTAATGCGCATCTTCCTGTCATGCTGAAGGTTATGCACAGGCAAAACTGCAGAGAATGAAACAGTTAATGCAACCTCCCGTATATCCTTTCCAAGTGTATGAAAAGCTTCTTTCACCTTTGAAACCTCATTGCAAGCCAGATCGTTTGTCCCAAGATGGAGAATAACATCCACTTCCCTTTCCTGCTTTGCTTGCCTAACTATATTTAGGATCCGTCGTCTATCCCTGCTAGCGGTAGCACCAGGGAGACATCTCACAACACCATTCTCCTCAAACTTCACACCTCTTATGATGGAATCGCCCACCAACAGCTTCTTACTATCAATCCTCACCTTCTCCTTTTTGTCTTTGGCTGCAGTCTTGCATACTTTAGGCATGGGAGATGATTGTTTCTCACCCACTGTGCTTGAGCCATCCTCCATGTTGCTCTTGCACTCTGAAAGTGCTGCAAATGAATTATGGAGAGCCACAGACTGTGGGACATGCCTTCTATCCACAACTCTCAGTCTACCTGAACCTACAGTAACCCATCTTCCATTTCTAGGGGGCCTCTGTGGCAGTGGCATTGCAATGTTCTCAGCCTGAGTTTGTTTAGTGGTTAACTTAAAAATCTCATATTTCAAAAAGGTAATTTCCTGCTGCATTATGGAGAGCTGTCTACAGATCAGACAGTATCCAAACCTTTGAAGAGTGGAACCTGAAATAAAAGCACAACAATTCCTGCACAGAACCAGATCTGCCATTGTAAAGAGGGAAAGATTTTAAACAAACAAATCTTACTTGTTTAGATTGTATCCACCTCCAGATTACCTCCTGAATATCTCCAATGCACTTCTACAGCAGCACTTGAACTAGCAGCCTTGGAAAAGCAGCAAGCTATGATTAGCAAGCTAATACTGTGTGGCTATATATACACACACTCCCACAAAGGCTCCTCCCCCAACAGCAAATTAACACCTTACTTGCCTATGCTCATTTGCAATCAGACAATAGAGATACTGTGTCTAGCAAATTCCTTACCTCTTGAAACACAGTGTCTGAGTATTCACCAGAAACACCACTGAAGATCTGCTACAGTGGAAACACTCTGAGTTAGACTGTTAGTCTCCTGAATATCTCCAATGCACTTCTACAGCAGCACTTGAACTAGCAGCCTTGGAAAAGCAGCAAGCTATAATTAGCAAGCTAATACTGTGTGGCTATATATACACACACTCCCACAAAGGCTCCTTCCCCAACAGCAAATTAACACCTTACTTGCCTCTGCTCATTTGCAATCAGACAATAGAGATACTGTGTCTAGCAAATTCCTTACCTCTTGAAACACAGTGTCTGAGTATTCACCAGAAACACCACTGAAGATCTGCTACAGTGGAAACACTCTGAGTTAGACTGTTAGTCTCCTGAATATCTCCAATGCACTTCTACAGCAGCACTTGAACTAGCAGCCTTGGAAAAGCAGCAAGCTATGATTAGCAAGCTAATACTGTGAGGCTATATATACCCACACTCCCACAAAGGCTCCTCCCCCAACAGCAAATTAACACCTTACTTGCCTATGCTCATTTGCAATCAGACAATAGAGATACTGTGTCTAGCAAATTCCTTACCTCTTGAAACACAGTGTCTGAGTATTCACCAGAAACACCACTGAAGATCTGCTACAGTGGAAACACTCTGAGTTAGACTGTTAGTCTCCTGAATATCTCCAATGCACTTCTACAGCAGCACTTGAACTAGCAGCCTTGGAAAAGCAGCAAGCTATATGTTATTGTGTTATTGCTGTGCTCTCTGCTTTCCTGTGTCATTACATTAGTTAGTTAGTTAGTTAGATAGTTAGTTAGTTAGTTTATATATATAATACAGATAGTTAGTGGGAGATAGTCAGTGTAGCTTAGATAGTGATATAGTGTAGCTGATAGGTTCTGCTGTCCATACATACATGCTTCATACATAGTGCTGTATGTATGTACAGTATGTATATATTGTGAGGCAGTGACAGTTCTCATAGTTGCTAGGGGAGATTTATGGCAGGAGTTTCCATGTCTTCCCCATCAGTCATCAGGTCTGAGGCAGCACCAGTTGCCACAATCAGTCTGGGATAAGAGCGCAGCCCAGACTGTCAGTCAGAGGAGAGAGAGTCTTTGTGAAACAGAGTTCTGCTGTAGGCTCTGTACGAGTGGTCTCAGCCGGGATGGCTGAGGGGCCACGGGGCTAGGGACGTTGGGGGACGTCGTGACACCTGGGAACAAGGGTCATGAGGCCAGAGTCAGGAGGACTACTGGGCCACAATCCTCTAAAAGGTGTTGAAGGATCACCTGGACTGTATGCCTGAAGAAAATGGCATTTATGTTACACATGTGAACAGCGCTCGATCTAGGTGAGTCAGGTCTTGTGTTTTTGTATTAGCAAGTGCCTAGATGGGCAGGTGTTTGTTTTGTTTAATTTATGTTTGGTTGCTGTGAAAATAAACCTCATGTTTGGACCTGCAATCCGGCTGTTGTGAAGATAATTGTGAGAATGACTCCCGAAAAATAGTTAATCCCTCACAATTGGTGGAGGATACGTGCGGGAAAAGTGACAGTACTAGAGGGGGGTACCACACATACCATAGGGTTTTAAGGCTGCTGGGGAGGTGTTCCAGGTGGGGAATAGCTTATCGGTGCTTACCTAGAGGTCAGGGTTAATAATTACCCAAGCGCTATAGGTGACGTGTGTGCTGTGACAGTTAGCAACTCCAAGAGGGAAGCTACCATGTCGAAATCTTGCGAAATTGAGGTGGTTACTGGTAGCGACATGTCGGTACATCTGCAATCAGGACAATGATTTCTCGCTCTCTACACGGTCCCTAGATATGTTAAAGAAAAGACTAGCTGTCTTCACAGAGTCACCAAAGAAGGCTGCAGAGGGGTTAAGGGAGGAGACCCTGAAAGAAATGAGTGAGCTGAAGAGTCTACGGCCTGAAATTCAGGTGAAGAGCAAAGGCTCCAAAGAAATACAGAAAACTGCGGTAGACACCGATAAAGTGCTTAAAGGGACTCTGGGTGGAACCCCCACAGGGTCTCAAAAAGAGAATGGTAATACTCCTATATCTGCTGCAGCAGAACCCAACGAGGAGCAGCTGGACCAGGAGGCCCAAGAGTTGGGTGCTTCCAACAAACTGGTGCAAAAAACTAAGAAGAAAAAGAAGTTTGACCAGCCCCGGGCTGAAGAGAAATACATCTTGGCCTGTGTAACGGACCGTTTCAGCAGACAAGGGGTTAAAATCCGTTCAGGCGATAAGCCCCTTTCTGAGAGACAGGCACAGCTACTTGCAGAATACACCAAACTCCCGAACTGGATACAAAGTAGCACTCCAAACTGGAACCTCACGAATAGCTGCTAGCAGGCGAACAGGGATCAGCTTACACCTCTGGCAATCGGTCCTCTAACAGCATACAGTGAATCCCCCCAATAACGAGACAAGGCTCCGTGTTGAGGGTCAGCAGTGGTCTGACTGTACTTGAAGTACAGCCTCTTTTATTCACAAAAAACAAACATAGTACTGCCCACAGGGGTTTGAAATACAACCAATCAGTAATTAACAACACATACAATGTAACTACAGCAACCAATCGTTCACGCCCCCAGAGGACCAGAATGAAGACTGTAACATAGGACAACATATCCCCACAATGCATCATGGTTTCCTCCTCTCTGTCCAGACAACCTGAAGAGCAATCCAATTATCTCTGAGGACAAAGGGAGATCGCCAATACACATGTGCAGACAACAGAACAGACATCACCCTTTAAACACACAATGGGACAATGGCACAATAGAAACACACCCAGCATATTCCCTCCCCTTATCCTGAGAGGAGACTCAATTATACATACAGTTAAACATACTTTCTACCCAACTTTCATAACTCTAAAACCATACATCACATTCACATAAAAATTACATATTCGCAATCAATCCATTCAGGGGAACAACATATTAAAAAATGTCATGAATCAGACCAGGGGTTCAAAAGTTAGTATATGGCCCATAATCCAGGGGCAAGAGGCCAGCAGCCAGTCCTCTCCAAAGCCCAGTGGCGAGGTTGGTTTCGCCACACATCTCCCCCCCCCAGGGAAGACTAACCAGATACCTGACCTCACGCCGGTCGGTACCTGAGTTAGTCTGGCAGCCCACCCACAACCACATACTGGACCTGTTGACTTTAGTAGCCTGTCTCTGTCCAGTGAGTCTACCAAGGTTATGTTGGAAGCTGGTACTCCCGGTCTCTGTGTTGCTCCCTGGCTTGGAGTGGGGGTTGCTTTGTGGGCAGGTACTCTGCCCTGGTGCCAGCGCTACCACGGAAGAAGCCTGGTTGGAGCCTGGTTGTTGGAGGGGGAGACCGACTGTCTCTACCCCCTGTGCTGTAAGTGCAGAGACCACGGTCCCATCTGCACTGTTGTGGGGCTTACTGTCTCCCCCTGGTGCGTTAAGCTGCCGCTGGGGAGAGGGGGTAACAAGCTCCTCTCCCATACATACTTCCAGCCGCTGGGGAGGGCGACCGACCGTCTCCGCTCCCAATACAGTGTCCTGCTGCTGGGGAAAGGAGACTGGGCTCTCTATTCCCAAAAAATCATGCTGCTGCTGGGGGACAGGACCGACTGTCTCTGCTTCCAATACAGTGTCCTGCTGCTGGGGAAAGGAGACTGGGCTCTTTATTCCCAAAAAATCATGCTGCTGCTGGGGGGCAGGAACAACTACCTCTGCCCCCTGTAACTCAGCCTGCCGCTGGAGAGGGAGGACGCTGCTCTCCTCTCCCTGCATTTCACACTGCCTTCCCGGCATATCACTCTGCTGCTGGGGGGCAGGAACAACTACCTCTGCCCCCTGTAACTCAGCCTGCTGCTGGAGAGGGAGGACGCTGCTCTCCTCTCCCTGCACTTCACACTGCCGCTGGGGAATGGAGACTGGGTCTGTCACCTTACTGTCCTGCTGAGCCTTCTCACTGGCGTGGAACAGCTGCTGGTAGCCCTGTTCCAGCTCCATCTCCCGGGTCACCAGGTGGACCAGGTCCTGCTCAATCTCATGAGTGTCGTCCCAGTCATACCTGCTCTCCCTCCATTCCAAGAGATCATGGAACCGGGCCTGTGTAGGGCTTCCAAACTCCAGCTCTGAAAAGGTCTCCCATAACAAGCCAGGACCATCAAACTCCTCTCCCTCCGGCTTGTCATGCTCAGCTGTCCTGGGTAGGTACTGTGCCCCATACCACCAGAGCGCCTGGTAGGCATCTTCCAGCCACAGCTCCCGCCATGCTAGGAGTTCCAATTCCTTTACCCATTCCTCCCGGGGCTGCTCTCCCAGGAAGGGCATCCGCAGGGCTACTCGCTTCTGCAACCGCTGGTCTTCCGTGGGGAGTCTCTTGTCCTGCCTATACTCCACAATACCCAGTACCTGGTACCAGATGCCTTTGCGGACTGCATCTCGGTCATCCATGACACCCTCATCGTACTCCACTGCTGTTTCCATTCTGGTGCTGTCAGGGTCGCTGTACTGGGACATGCGTTGCCCTCAAATTGTAATTCCAGGGAATGATGTTTCTCTGTAGCTGTCCTTCTGGGCTGTAGGAACGATCCCGCTGCTTGCCACCAATGTAACGGACCGTTTCAGCAGACAAGGGGTTAAAATCCGTTCAGGCGATAAGCCCCTTTCTGAGAGACAGGCACAGCTACTTGCAGAATACACCAAACTCCCGAACTGGATACAAAGTAGCACTCCAAACTGGAACCTCACGAATAGCTGCTAGCAGGCGAACAGGGATCAGCTTACACCTCTGGCAATCGGTCCTCTAACAGCATACAGTGAATCCCCCCAATAACGAGACAAGGCTCCGTGTTGAGGGTCAGCAGTGGTCTGACTGTACTTGAAGTACAGCCTCTTTTATTCACAAAAAACAAACATAGTACTGCCCACAGGGGTTTGAAATACAACCAATCAGTAATTAACAACACATACAATGTAACTACAGCAACCAATCGTTCACGCCCCCAGAGGACCAGAATGAAGACTGTAACATAGGACAACATATCCCCACAATGCATCATGGTTTCCTCCTCTCTGTCCAGACAACCTGAAGAGCAATCCAATTATCTCTGAGGACAAAGGGAGATCGCCAATACACATGTGCAGACAACAGAACAGACATCACCCTTTAAACACACAATGGGACAATGGCACAATAGAAACACACCCAGCATATTCCCTCCCCTTATCCTGAGAGGAGACTCAATTATACATACAGTTAAACATACTTTCTACCCAACTTTCATAACTCTAAAACCATACATCACATTCACATAAAAATTACATATTCGCAATCAATCCATTCAGGGGAACAACATATTAAAAAATGTCATGAATCAGACCAGGGGTTCAAAAGTTAGTATATGGCCCATAATCCAGGGGCAAGAGGCCAGCAGCCAGTCCTCTCCAAAGCCCAGTGGCGAGGTTGGTTTCGCCACAGCCTGATATTCCGAAGAACATGACCGAGCAAAGGCGGATGCTTTGGAAAAAGAGACCAAGGCCCTTTCCTTGGCTAGAGCCCTTGAAGAAGCGCAAGAGGAGCGAGATGAGACTGAGAGGCTGAACAAGCAACTCAGGGCAGAGATGGAGGATTTCATGAGCTCAAAGGATGACGTTGGGAAGAACGTCTATAAGTTCGAGAAGACTAAGCTTGAAGAGTTACAGGCAAGAGCTTCTCGAGATGACAGGTTGGTTCAATCAAAGGAAAATGAAAAAAAACCGAAGAGGAGAATAATCTACAAGAGGCCAAGAAGTTTAAGCCAGAGCCTGTTAAAAAGAGGTCTAGAGATGGTGGTGCTGCGGTGCCAACCGAGGCAGAGAAGACAGAAGATATTTCTGCTAAACCCACTGATGTGGATGTAGAGGCCAAGAGACTCTTGGCAGTGGGTAGCCAGGAACTGGTCTCGAAAGACGTCCCCTCCACCTGCAAGGCTGTCCAAGTAGCCATCAGCCTGCTGGGGAAGGAATACTAGGAGATGGATGACCTGTATGTGGATCCTGTCTACTACTGTGGGCTGGCTCCCCTGAATTCTTCCCGAAAGCAGAACAGTGTCCTAAGTGAGCCTCTGGAGAAAATGCCAGAAGTCGACGAGTCTGGTGAAGACCCCGGTGTCCCTGGTGCCTCCTACCTCGATGAGAGAAAAGAAAACCAAAGCTGAAGAAGGTAAGGCTGAGGTGTTGGAGGACGTGAAGTCCTCAGGTGCTGCAGTGACCGAAGGAGTGGCTACCGAAGTGGAAAAGAACACTAAAGAGGAAGAGGTCTCTGAAACTGCCGCCTTAGCTGGGGAAACCACTGCTGGAAAGAAGAAAGAAGTGAATCAGAGGCACATAAAAGAAGTAAGCAGGGATAAGCCTACTCGGCAAGGCAAAGAAGAAAGGGTCGGGACACGACCATGACTGGGAACAGTTTGGTCAAGAGTTGCAGCAGTCCAAGAAAGGACATGAGGAGCATGTGCAGAAGCCAGAAAATCAAAAAAGAGAGCCTGCCGGTTGTATAAAAACATCTTCTGAGAGAAGTTCCAGAGACTGAATGCCAAATGTGGAGAGGAACAGAAAAAAGAAAAGAGAGAGACCACAGGTGCGAAAGTGCATCATCCTCGCTCCTGAAAGAGAATACCTGCTCATGAGATGGGCAAGAAAATCCTGTAAGTCTTATCTGCTCCGGAATAAATTCATGTTTGTGACAAACCAAGCGCTGTTGTCCAGTGGCGTACATAGAGAAGTAAGGGGCCCCATAGCAAGGATCAAACCAGGCCCCCCACAGAGGACAGAAGGGATTCTGCCTAAACTCTTTTTAATGACCCATGGGCCATTTTCCCACTGCTTCATTTGCTAAAAGTTGTTGCTTTAGAGGGTAGAGTCCTGACTAAGTTTTCACCTACAGTAGGAGATAATCCCAATTAAGTCTGGGCCCCTTCTTGCCCTGGGCCCCATAGCAGGTGCATGGTCTGCTACTATGGTAGTTACGCCCCTACTGTTATCCTGGGTCTGGCAGAATAAGGGGAAGACTGTAGGCCAGGTCGATGCCTGCTCACGAGCATCTGGATTTGATGCTAGTGTTCACCCCTACGGGTTTGAACAAGGGGGGGGGGGGGTATGTGAGGCAGTGACAGGTCTCATAGTTGCTAGGGGAGATTTATGGCAGGAGTTTCCACGTCTTCCCCATCAGTCAACAGGTCTGGGGCAGCACCAGGTGCCATAATCAGACTGGGATAAGAGCCTAGCCCAGACTGTCAGTCAGAGACAGATGGGAGAGAGAGTCTTTGTGAAGCAGAGTCCTGCTGTAGGCTCTGTACGAGTGGTCTCAGCCAGGCTGGCTGAGGGGCCACGGGGCTAGGTTGGGGGAGGCCGTGACACCTGGGACACCAGAGTCGGTAGGACACCAGAGTCGGGAGGACTACTGGACCACAATTCCCCAAAAGGTGTTGAAGGATCACCCGGATTATATGGCTAGACAAAGCCTCATTTATGTTCCACATGTGAACAGCGCTCGATTTAGGTGAGTCAGGGCTTGTGTTTTAGTATTAGCAAGTGCCTAGACAGGCAGATGTTTGTTTTGTTTAATTTCTGTTTGGTTGATGTGAAAATAGACCTGCAATCCGGCTGTTGTAAAGATAATTGTGAGAATGACCCCAGAAAAAGAGCTAAATCCCTCACAGTCTGTATATATGCTACATAGATACAAACATAGTGCTGTGATGTCACAAGTTCACAACAATACTGCACCAATCACTAATAAGTAGTCAGATCTGTTAAAATGTGAAGCTGCACGTATTGCGCCAAAATATTCGCATTAATAGTGCCAATTTCGCAATCACAAATATATTGGAGCACTCTATCTGCATATACACTCACCTAAAGAATTATTAGGAACACCTGTTCTATTTCTCATTAATGCAATTATCTAGTCAACCAATCACATGGCAGTTGCTTCAATGCATTTAGGGGTGTGGTCCTGGTCAAGAAAGGTGATTTAAGCAATTTTGAGCGTGGCATGGTTGTTGGTGCCAGACGGGCCGGTTTGAGTATTTCACAATCTGCTCAGTTACTGGGATTTTCACGCACAACCATTTCTAGGATTTACAAAGAATGGTGTGAAAAGGAAAAAAACATCCAGTATGCGGCAGTCCTGTGGGCGAAAATGCCTTGTGGATGCTAGAGGTCAGAGGAGAATGGGCCGACTGATTCAAGCTGATAGAAGAGCAACGTTGACTGAAATAACCACTCGTTACAACCGAGGTATGCAGCAAAGCATTTGTGAAGCCACAACACGCACAACCTTGAGGCGGATGGGCTACAACAGCAGAAGACCCCACCGGGTACCACTCATCTCCACTACAAATAGGAAAAAGAGGCTACAATTTGCACGAGCTCACCTAAATTGGACTATTGAAGACTGGAAAAATGTTGCCTGGTCTGTTGAGTCTCGATTTCTGTTGAGACATTCAAATGGTAGAGTCCGAATTTGGCGTAAACAGAATGAGAACATGTATCCATCCTCTGATGGCTACTTCCAGCAGGATAATGCACCATGTCACAAAGCTCGAATCATTTCAAATTGGTTTCTTGAACATGACAATGAGTTCACTAAAATGGCCCCCACAGTCACCAGATCTCAACCCAATAGAGCATCTTTGGGATGAGGTGGAACGGGAGCTTCGTGCCCTGAATGTGCATCCCTCAAATCTCCATCAACTGCAAGATGCTATCCTATCAATATGGTCCAACATTTCTAAAGAATGCTATCAGCACCTTGTTGAATCAATGCCAATTAGAATTAAGGCAGTTCTGAAAGCAAAAGGGGGTCCAACACCGTATTAGTATGGTGTTCCTAATAATTGTGCGTAAAGCTATTGTAATGTTCTGCCATGCAAAATATTTTCTCCAG
This sequence comes from Bufo bufo, assembly GCF_905171765.1. Lineage (NCBI taxonomy): Eukaryota > Metazoa > Chordata > Amphibia > Anura > Bufonidae > Bufo > Bufo bufo. The sequence continues at coordinate 517,977,582 of NC_053391.1, read as the reverse complement.
TCTCAGGAAACTTCTAGCAGCTTGAAAAATGTAGCTATAGTGACCCACACCTGTATTTCACGCACATTACGTGTATATTACATTGCCAATTTTTTGAGATCAAGAAAATAATTAATTTGTGATTTTGAGAATATATAACGAATATTCTTCCAAATATTCACAAAATATCGCACAAACGCAAAGATAAAATCGATTTTAGAGGAAAAAATTTTAGGAAACATTCTTTCCAGTATAGTTACTTGTATATAAAGTGCAAGTGCTGCCAGAAATTACAAGGAAGAGGCCATCCGATACAACCTGTATATCACATAATGGAGGGCCTCATTCACATTGTGGTACAATTGTTCAGGTAGTGGGACTCCTAAACTCATAAAGCCTATGCACTAAGTGAAAGGGCTTCCAAAAATTACAAGGAACCGACACTCCAATACACCCTTTATTACACATAAAGGAGGACATCATACACCCTTGAAAAATTATGATTGATGGCCTGCTGGTGACCCTCAAAAACATTAGGAGCAAGGGCCTGCTGCTGAGCTGACCATCTAAAACATTAGGGGTGAGGGTCTGCTGTAGAGCTGACTCTGTAAAACATTAGGGGCAAGTGCCTGCTGCTGATCTGAGCATCAAAAAAATTATGGGCGAGTGCCTGCAGCTGAGCTGACCATTGAAAAAATTATAGGCGAGTGCCTGCTGGTGAGCTGACCCTGTCAAACATTATGGGAGAGGGCCTGCTGGTCAGCTGACCCTGTAAAACATTATGGTTGAGGGCCTGCTGGTGAGCTGACCCTTTAAAAGATTGTAGGTGAGGGCCTGCTGGTGAGCTGACCCTGTAAAACATTATGGTTGAGGGCCTGCAGGTGAGATAACCCTCTAAAAGATTGTAAGTGAGGGTCTGCATGTGAGCTGACCCTGTAAAACATTATTGTTGAGGGTCTACAGGTGAGCTGACCCTCAAAAACATTACATGCGGGGGCCTGCTGGTGAGCTGACCCTGTAAAACATTATGGTTGAGAGCCTGCTGGTAATCTGACCCTCAAAAACATTATATGCGAGGGCCTAATGGTGAGCTGACCCTCTAAAAGATTGTAAGTGAGGGCCTGCATGTGAGCTGACCCTGTAAAACATTATTGTTGAGGGTCTACAGGTGAGCTGACCCTCAAAAACATTATATGCGAGGGCCTGCTGGTGAGCTGACCGTGTAAAACATTATTGTTGAGAGCCTGCAGGTGAGATGACCCTCAAAAACATTATATGCGAGGACCTGCAGGAGAGCTGACCCTCTAAAAGAATGTAGGTGAAGGCCTTCTGGTGAGCTGACCCTCTAAACCATTACATGCAAGAGCCTGCAGGGGAGCTGACCCTTTACAACATTTTGAGCTGGGGCAGACTAATAAGCATGTTGATAGGATGGAAGAGAAGGAGGAGGAAGAAGAGAAAAGGAAGATTGAACCATATACCCTTTTTTGTATTCAGTGCATTATAAAAAACACATTTAAAGAGCCTTTATGTTCATCCGTTTTCCTCTGGTGGAGTAGAGAAGTTAGGGGCAATACAGGCCTTGTTCATTTTGATAAGAGTCAACCTGTCAGCATTTTCAGTTGACAGGCGGATGTGCATATCAGTTATTATGCCCCCAGCAGAACTAAATACACGCTCAGACAAAACGGTGGCAGGCCAGAACCTCCAAGGCATAGAGCGCCAGTTCGTGCCATGTGTCCAGCTTGGACACCCAGTAGTTGTAAGGCACTGAGGGATCATTGAGGACGCTGACACGGTCTGCTACGCACTCCTTCACCATCTTCCAAAATGTTTCCCCACTTGTGACACTAGGCCACGCATCAGGGTAAGGGTGCTAGTGGGTGTCATGAAACTGTCCCAGGCTTTGGAGAGTGTTGCCCTGCCTCTGTTGGAACTGCTGTGTGTTCACCTCGTCTCCCCTCCTCGGTTGCCCAAGGAACTACATACTCTGCCGCCAGTGTTGTCAGCTGGAAATATTTGGAGCAATTTTTCCACAAGGACCTTCTGGTATTGCACAATTTTGCTCGTCCTCTACACCACAGGAATGAGAGATGAGAAGTTCTCTTTGTATTGGGGGTCGAGAAAGGTGATCAACCAGTAATCGGTGTTGTCCAAAATGCATACAGAAAGACAGCCTAACATAAAGTCAGCGATGTGTGCCAGAGTACCAACAGGCAAGACTTCGCTGTCTTCATCAGGAGGATAACTCTCAATCTCCTCTTCCTCCAATTCTGCCCACCCACGCTGAACAGATGGAATTAAACTTTCATGGGTACTACCCTCTGTAGCGGAGGCAACTGTCTCCTGCTCCTCCTCCTCTTCATTGTCCAATTCGCGCTGAGAAGACGAAATGAGGGTGGTCTGACTATCACCCTGTGTAATGTCTTCCCCAATTTCCACCTCTTCCACATGCAAAGTTTCGGCCTTAATTGTGATCAGTGAGTGTTTAAATACACACAGAAGTGGGATGGTGACGCTGATAATAGCGTTATCGCCGCTCACCATCTGTGTTGATTCCTCAAAGTTTCTTAAAACCTCACAGAGGTCAGACATCTATGCCCACTCTTCGTTTGTGAAGAGCGGAAGCTGACTGGAAAGGCGACAACCATGTTGCAGATGGTATTCCACTACTGCCCTCTGCTGCTCACAAAGCCTGGCCAACATGTGGAACGTGGATTTCCAGCGCATGCTCAAGTCGCACAACAGTCGTTGAGCTGGTAATTGTAAGCGCTGCTGCAGCGTTGACAGACCGGCGGAAGCTGTCGATGACTTGCGGAAATGGGCACACACGTGGCGTATGTTCACCAGTAGCTCAGGCAAATTGAAGTAGGTTTTGAGAAACCGCTGAACCACTAAGTTGAAGACGTGGGCTAGGCATGGGATATGTATGAGCTTGCCAAGCTTCAAAGCTGCCACTAAGTTTCGGCCATTATCAGACACAACTATGCCTGGTTCTAGGTTGAGTGGCGAGAGCCACAGCTCAGTCTGGTCTCTTATCCCCTGCCATAGGTCTGCGGCGGTGTGCTGTTTGTCACCTAAGCAGATCAGCTTAAGCACAAACTGTTGATGCTTCCCCACTGCAGTGATACACTGCTTCCAGCTACCAACTGATGGCTGACTGGTGCTGCAAGAGGATAATTCTGAGGTGGAAGTGGAGGAGGAGGCGGAGGAGGAGAAGTGGGGGTTGGAGCCACTAACGTAGGTGGTGGCGGAAACCCTGATGGAATTAGGGCTCGCAATCCTTCGCGTCAGTAGCACATGTTTCATCCCAGGGTTCGACTCGCTCCCGACCTCCACAACGTTCACCCAGTGTGCCATCAGGGAAATGTAGCATCCCTGGCTGAAAGCACTTGTCAATGTGTCAGTGGTTAAGTGGACCTTCCCAGTAACTGCGTTGGTCACGGCACGGGTGATGTTATGGGACACATACTGGTGTAAGACGGGCATGGCACACCGTGAAAAATAGTGGCGGCTGGGGACTGCGTAACAAGGGACAGCCTACAAAATCAGGCTGCGGAAGGCCTCAGTGTCCACAAGCCTAAATGTCAACATTTCCAGGGCCAGTAATTTGGAAAGTTATGCATTTAGTGCTATGGCCTGTGGGTGGGTAGCTGGGTATTTGTTCTTACGTTCAAATGCCTGGGGTAAGGACATTTGCACGCTGCGCTGGGACACGGAAATGATTGTGGTCGATGATGGTGCTTGCGAAGGTCCAGGTGCAGGGCGGGAGTCATCCGGGCCTGCGCCTTTGACAGGGGATTGGCCAGCACGTACCGCAGGGGAAGAGGAGGCAGTGGTATGAGCTGCAGACACAGATTGTAAACTCAGGCTTTCGGCCCACCTATTACGGTGCTTTGATGCCAGGTGGCGGAACATGCTGGTGGTGGTGGTGAGGTTGCTAGTGTTCACGCCCCTGCTCATTTTTGTATGGCATAGGTTGCAAATTACAATTCTTTTGTTGTCCGCACTTTTCTAAAAAAAGAGCAGGACTGTGGAACACCTACCCCTTGGCAAGGGAGATTTCCGCAAGGGGTGCTCCGGGGAACAGTTGCAGGCCTGTTTGGTGTGGCCCGCTTTCTCCCTTTTACCACCCCACTGCCTCTTCCAGCCTATTGCGGTGCTGCGGATCCCTCCCCCTCTGTACTGTTGTCCTCGCTCGCCTTGCCACCTTCCCAGGTTGGGTCAGTGACTTCCTCCTCTTCCACTTCCTCACTCTGCTCATCCTCCTGACTTATTGACCTAACCTCTGTTATTGACAACTGTGTCTCATCCTCATAATTAACCTCTTGAGACACTAATTTCTGTTTACTTATTGGCAACTGTGTCTCATCACCATCACCCACCTCGTGAAACACTAATTGCCGTTCCCCACCATCATCTTCTTGTGACTGTGGATGCTCAAGAGTTTGGGAATAAGGGCACAAAATCTTATGGCACTCTTCAAGCAGGCTTGTCGAGAGGCCCAAATGAAGGAATGGTGTTAAAAAGAGCTCCTTGGAATATCCAAGTGTGGGATCACTTGTTTGGCCAGACTCTCCATGTTGGGTGGAAGGAGGATCAGGGTGATGATTGTGTTGACCAGACTCTTGGCTACTGAGACGGGACTTGGTGGAAGACAGGGTGGTGCTTAACCGATTGGAAGGATTATCTGCTGCAATCCAACCAACCACCTGGTCGCACTGGTCTGACTTCGAGAGCATTGTCCTGCGCTGCCCTGCAAACTGGGACATGAAGCTAGGTATCGTGGATGATTGTTTTTCTTGTGCTCTGCCAGCAGGCATAGTTTCACCGCGCCCAGGGCACGGCCTCTGCGTGCACCATCAGCATCACAGCCACTTTCCTGTCCCTTACTGCTCCCCTTCTTTATATTAAATGTTATATATGCTTGAAAGTATGTCACACGTACAGTAGCGTAGGATTTGTAAGTGTATGCTCAAAATTTTTTAAAAAGGTATTTGGGATGTGGAAACTTCACACAGGAAATATACCGCAGATAATGTTGCTGATGTCACCAGCTGCTAATATTAAAGGGAATCTGTCACCAATTTTGACTAGAGTTGAGCGGACACCTGGATGTTCGGGTTCGACGAGTTCGGCCGAACTTGAAAAAATAGTTCGGGTTCGGGACCCGAACTTGACCCCGAACCCCATTGAAGTCAATGGGGACCCGAACTTTTGGGCATTAAAATGGCTCTAAAATAGTCCTGGAAAGGGCTGGAGGTCTGCAAAAGGCATCAAAATGTGCTTAAGTGCATGGCAACTGTTCTGCAAACAAATGTGGATAGGGAAATGAGATTAAATAACATAAAATACAGAAAAATTTAAAATAACAATCTGGATCTAGGAGTAGGAGGTTGAGGAGGCGGTGGATGGGTGGATGTGGCGGTGTAGGTTGACGTGGCGTGTAGGTGGAAGCGGCGGTGAAGGAGGAATAGGTAGCCAACACTGATTTGTGAATTTTTTTTTTTTAAATATGGGTATCCCCCAAAATATTGGGACATATAACAAAATAAAACAAAGAATAAGTGCACTTGAGTTGAAGAATGGATGGTTGAGGCTGGTATAAATGTCTATTCTGCACAAGGTACAGACAAGTCCTGTGGGATCCATGCCTGGTTCATTTTAATAAATGTAAGCTTGTCCACATTGGCTGTGGCCTGTTATAATGCTCTCTGCCGTGCTAAACACACGTTCACACTATACACTGGCTGCAGGGCAAGTCAGCATCTCCAAGGCTGACAAAGCTTTTCCACATTTTGGCCATGCTAACTCTGCCTGAAATCAGATCAACTACAAATAAATATTGCCACAAAATTAGTGAATTTCTCACATGTAGCACAGAGGATGTGATATATGTTATAGAATGCCCATGTAGGCTCCAATACGTAGGGAGAACCAAGAGAACTTTAAAGAAACGTATTGCAGAACATGTAGGCAATATAAAGAAGGGCTTTGAAAATCATTCTCTATCATATTATTTTAAGATAGTACACAATCAAGACCATTCATGTATGAGATTCACAGCAATTGACAAAGTACAAAAGGATTGGAGAGGTGGGAATCATGTAGAGAAACAAAGCAAATTTTTGAACTAAATACATTACAACCATCAGGTCTAAACGCAGACTTTGAATTATTCGGTTTCCTATAGGATGGGCGCCATCTGTCGATGATCAACTGGACGATATTTCTAATTCGTCCAGTTTTTCCTCTACATTTGGCCCTCATCCAACCACTCTACATAAGAAATACCCACAGAATGCTTCTATGTTATAAATTATTGAAAAAAGCTTGACTCTGTTTGAAATATTAAATTTCTAAAAAACGCACCGGAAACGCTTTTAAGATGCATGCGATACCGGTGCGTTTTTTACATTTTGTACATTATGTGATTTTAAAGGGAATGTTAAATAACTATATGAAAGATTTTTTATTATCTCTTATGTAACTTACTTGCATCTGGAGAAACACCCAAAAAAAACATTTTGATAATGCCCTCTATGCTTACATTTCTCTTAACCATTGCAAGAGGCTTTAAAATGAATCCCTCTGAAAAATCCTTTGGAAATATCAAATTTCCAAAAAAAACGGAAACGCATTAAAAACGCATGCGATACTGATGCGTTTTTTATACTATGTGATTCTAAAGATGGTGAACCACTGTATGAAAGATTTCTTGTGTAACTCATTGCCATCATCATTTTTTTAACGTTTTTAGGTAGAAATAATATGTACGGATCCCAATCCTTAAAAAGTTTGCATTCCAGACCAGTCTTTTTAAGAAGTTTGCATTCCAGACCAGTCTTTTTTACACTCCTTATTCACTATAAAAGTGGACCATTTAGCAGGGGGATGTCAACCACTGAGGAAGGGGTCATTGTCTCAAATCCCCGAAACGCGTCTGGTGCTAATAACCCCACTAAGGAAAGCAAGGATACTGCGACATTCAGGAGGTCTGGACTTTATGATAAAGAATTGCCAAAGAAAGCACTACTATATGGAAGAGACAAAACCATGTGCAGCAAACAATTCAACTGGCGGGAAAATTCGAATTTGAACATACAGCCCTTGAGACCGGAATTCTAAAGAAAAAACACACTGAGTCGAGGGCTTATTTGTCCAGTGAAAACACCTTCTGGTAAGACAACGCATATCCGATATAAGCGATCGCTTCTTAATCAAATACAGCGGGACGCCGCTGTGCTAGCAAGCAGCTGTAACATTGTCTGTTTAAACTATTGAAAGCTACAATTACTTGGAGCTCTGGCCACTACCAAGACTGTCCGCAAATCGAATATAATATTAGGTAGTCAGCAACTTTTTACATGATGAAAATCACGTATTGACTATTTATTTGCTTATGTGTATAAGAGACTGGTCACAAGCTTATTATCACCAAGATATAAACGACTATTCATTTATCCACTCATACAACATATGTGGAAAACATATCCATTCACCATCAGTGGAAAATAATATTCTTGAGATTATTTATCCGAATATTTATACAGCATATGTGGAAAAAGCATCTATTCACTATCAGTGGAAAATAATATTCTTAAGATTATTTATCCAAATTTTTTTGATTCTTATATATTCAAATGTATTGTCTTATATTTATTGGGATCTATATATTCTTTTATCTTATATTTTATTATTTTAGGTTTTATCCATTGCTGAACTTGTACTACTGACATTTATCCTCTGCTATTTTAAATATTATTGAATTTTATTGCATATTGTCAATTTATTGTATTTCACGTATATTAAAGATCCCTTTACTTTTAGAGAGTGCCCCACTTCTATTTCTTTAAAAATTGTAAAATGTCACCCGACAATTGAAAATAAGATTTTTTTCAATTTAGGGCACTAAAATTGCCACTTTTTTGTATTAAAATGGCTTTGAAATTGTCCTTGAAAAGGCTAGAGGGATGTAAAAGGCAGTAAAATATGCTTAAGAGCATGGCAACTGCTCTGCAAACAAATGTGGATAGAGAAATAACTTAAAATAAAATAACTAAAAATTACAAATTATTAATCTGCAACTCAGAGAAGGAGGTGGATATGGAGTCGGAGGTTGAGGAGGCGGTGAATGTGGTGTTGTAGGTGGAGGCAGCAATGGAGGAGGAGGAGGTAGCCAACAATGTTTATTTATTTATTTTTTATTGGGGTAGGTAGCCCCCAAAATATTGGGACAAATAAATAAAAAATAAAACAAAGAATTATTGCACTTGATTTGAGTACAAGCATGTATGTTTGATGGTGGTATAAATGTCTATTCTGCACAAGGTACAGACAAGTCTTGTGGGATCCAAGCCTGGTTTATTTTAATGAACTTGAGCTTGTCCACGTTGGCTGTGGACAGGCGGCTGCGCTTGTCTGTAATAATTCTCCCTGCCGTGCTAAACACACGTTCAGATAATACACTGGCTGCAGGGCAGGCCAGCACCTCCAAGGCATAAAGGGCAAGTTTAGGCTATGTGCCCAATTTGGAGACCCAGAAGTTGAAGTGGCAGACCCGTCATTCAGTACGCGTAGGCGTGTGCACACATACTGCTCCACCATGTTGGTGAAATGCTGCCTCCTGCTAAGACGTTCCATATCAGCTGGTGGTGCTGGTTGTTGTGGCGTGCTGACAAAGCTTTTCCACATTTAGGCCATGCTAACCCTGCCTTCTGAGGTGCTGGCGGTGCCCCAGCTGCGTTGGTGACCTCTTCCTCTTCCTCTGCCTTCGCCTTGTGCTTCCACTGTGTCCCCACTGTCAGGTGGGAATGCCACCAGCAGCGCGTCTACCAGTGTGCGCTTGTACTTGCGCATCTTACGATCACGCTCCAGTGACAGAATTAAGGACGGTACGTTGTCCTTGTAACGGGGATCCAGCAGCGTGGCCACCCAGTAATCAGCACAAGTTAGAATGTGGGCAACTTGGCGGTCGTTGCGGAGACACTGCAGCATGCAATCGCTCATGTGTGCTAGGCTGCCAGAGGCAACCAAAAGCTGTCCTCTGTGGGAGGTGTATCGTCTGTGTCCCCCCATCCACGCACCAGTGATGGCCATGAGCTGGTCTGGGTGCCACCCTGCTATTAACATGGTTCCTCCTTCTGCATCTCCTCCTCCTCATCCTCCACCTCCTCATCCTCCAGTACTGTGCCCTGGCTGGACAATTGTGTACCTTGGGTTTGTGGGTGCAGGAACCCACCCTCGGAGCCACTTGGGAATGACTGGCCGGAAACCCTACGAAATGATTCCTCTTCCTCCTCCTCCTCCTGTGCCACAATCCTCTTCCATCATATAGTTATGAGCATTTTTTCAGGAGGCATAGAAGTGGGATAGTAACACTGAGAACGGCGTTATCGGCACTGGCCATGTTGGTGGAGTAATCGAAACAGTGCAACAAGGCACACAGGTCTCGCATGGAGGCTCAATCATTGGTGAAGTGGTGCTGTTCTGCAGAGTGACTCACCCGTGCGTGCTGCTGCTCGCACAGTCTGGCCAGCATGTGCAAGGTGGAGTTCCACCTTGTGGGCACGTCTCATATGAGGCGGTGAGCGAGAAGGCCGAAGTTACGCTGCAGCGCTGACAGGCGAGCAGCAGCACGGTGAGAACGCCGAAAGCGCGCACAGACGGCCCGCACTTTATGCAGCAGCTCTGACATGTCGGGGTAATTTTTAAGGAATCTCTGCACCACCAAATTCAGCACATTCGCCAGGCAAGGGATGTGCGTCAAACCGGCTAGTCCCAGAACTGCTACGAGATTTCGCCCATTATCGCACACCACCAGGCCGGGCTTGAGGCTGACTGGCACAGACACAAACCACTCATCGGTCTGTTGTTCAAGGCCCATCCACAGCTCCTGCGCGGTGTGGGGTTTGTCCCCCAAACAGATCAGTTTTAAAACTGCCTGCTGTCGTTTACCCCTGGCTGTGCTGAAGTTAGTGGTGAAGGTGTTACACTGACCAGATTAGGAGCTGGTAGAGGATGCAGGGCCGTCTTTAATATTGATTGGACCCTGGGCAAAAATTTACTTGGGCCCCCTGGATCCCGCCTTCCCACACCTTAGCAGGCAATCACGCCCTCCACCACAACACACACACAAAAAATCCACAAATCTGGTAGAGTACAGTGAATGACTGTTAATACTCCAGTTCTGAAGACTCCAGTGGCTCAAGATCAGTGCTCTGGGCAGCTGGGCTCAGTCTGGAAGTGGGCACCGCTCTACAGGAAGGAGACCAGGGCTCGGCTCACCCTAGTGTTACAGTGCACCCCAGCACCCCACAGTATACAGTATAGCACCCTATAGTATACAGCAGCCTGCAGTATGCAGTATAGCACCCTATAGTATACAGCACCACACAGTATGCAGTATAGCACCCCACACTACACAGTACCCCACAGTATATAGTAGAGCAGTATAGCAGCCCACAGTTTACAGCTCCCCACAGTATACAACACCTCACAGTATACAGTACAGCAGTATACCACTCCACAATATACAGCACCCACAGTATACAGTATACAGCCCCCACAGTATACAGCCCCCCACAGCATACAGTACAGCAGTATAGCACTCCACAATATACAGCACCCACAGTATACAGCCCCCCACACTATACAGTACAGCAGTATAGCACTCCACAATATACAGCACCCACAGTATACAGCCCACCACAGTATACAGCACCCCACACTATACAGCCCCCCACACTATACAGTACAGCAGTATAGCACTCCACAATATACAGCACCCACAATATACAGTATACAGCCGCCACAGTATACAGCCCCCCACAGTATACAGTACAGCAGTATAGCACTCCACAATATACAGCACCCACAGTATACAGTCCCCACAATATACAGCACCCACAGTATACAGCCCCTCACAGTATACAGCACCCCACACTATACAGCCCCCCACACTATACAGTACAGCAGTATAGCACTCCACAATATACAGCACCCACAGTATACAGTATACAGCCCCCCACAGTATACAGCCCCCCACAGTATACAGTACAGCAGTATAGCACTCCACAATATACATCACCCACAGTGTACAGCCCCCCACAGTATACAGTACAGCAGTATAGCACTCCACAATATACATCACCCACAGTGTACAGCCCCCCACAGTATACAGTACAGCAGTATAGCACTCCACAATATACATCACTCACAGTATACATTATACAGCCCCCCACACTATACAGTACAGCAGTATAGCACTCCACAATATACAGCACCCACAGTATACAGCCCTCCAGACTATACAGCCCCCCACACTATACAGGCCCCCACAGTATACAGGCCCCCACATTATACAGCACCCCACTATGCAGTAGTTTACAGTATATTAGCATAACAGCCCCTGTCACCTTTTTCTGATGTAATCTTCACAAAAAAAGCTCCACAGTTAAGGAAAACTTCTACAGCAACACTCCTGGTAGGACTTTGATGACCTCATAGCCATGTGACCAGTAATATTGCTAGGTTACTGGTCACATGGTGATGATGTCATCTAAGGTCCTAGAGAATCACAGCTCTCACAGTACGCTGCTGTCACATCTGTGACAGGTCCAAGAAGGTCTGAAAGATTATCTATGCATTAGTAATCTGACAGCCTCTTTTGGTTTCACTTTGAGCTGAGTGCTGCTATTGGCCAGCGCTACAGCATGGGAGAAAGAGACGCCGGCAGGTTCCATTGGGTGGAGCCTAGCATATGAAGATACCAGAGCCTATACCAGGCGAACGGAGCGGCGCCCAGGGATAATAGTAAGTGCAGGGGGATCCCTGGGCGCCGCTCTCCATGTCTGTATACTTAGTTTAGATTTTTTAATCTAGTGAAAGGTCCTCTTTAAAGAGGACGCCTGTAACGGATCTCCTAGCACCCCGACCGGGTACCTCCGTTGATAGACGCTCCTAGTGCTTTCCGAGGACTCCAAGCACTCCACTTGACACCGTACGCACTGCAGACCCCACGAACCACCAAAGCTTGGTTGAGGTCACCGTCTCCTACCCACCCTGGACCTACGACAAGGCTCCAGGCTCCAGTCGGTGAACCTCTCCTAAAACCAGAGAGCAGGAACAGCTCTTAAAAGAGCTAGTAGTTATAGCCAGGGGAGTATAGCAAATCTCCCAGCGTATAGCAATCCCCAGCGTCGATCAGTTACCCAAACATCAGCCTCAACATGATAAAGGGTAAAACAGGAACACTTTATTGAGGGCTACCCGCCCGTATTTATTTAGGTCCCCATCTGGTGGACACGCCCCTAGGGGACCAGAATGAAGACTGTGACACAGGACAGATATGCAGCACTGCAGGATACACAGATACAATACATCCCCACAATGCATCATGGTTTCCTCCTCTCTGCCCTGGAGACACCCGAGGAGTAATCCAATTATCTCTCAAGACAAAGGGAAATCGCCAATACACATGTGGGGACAACAGAACAGAAATCACCACCCAAACACACAATGTCACACCCCCACAGCAAACACAGACATTTAACATATTCCCAGATAGCTCAAGTCTGAGTGCATATCATTAGGTGAATGGCACTCAGAATACACAAATACAATAAAATTAGCTATCTGGGTACCCTCACATAACAAAATACAATTGCAAAGACAGATTTAAGCTGTGCGGCCGGTCTGTCTGCTCCTTTAAAGTTAGTATGGGCCATAATCCTGAGGCAAGAGGCTGGTAGCCAGGCCCCTCCGAAACCCAGTGGCGAGGTTGGTTTCGCCACAACGCCCAATATTGGGCTTTTTCTCTGCCGACCGTATCACTGTCCCTCCGGTCGGTAGATGAATTCTTCAGAGCCTTGGGTCTCATCTACGATGACCCGGATCGGATCTCTCAGGCCGGGACCAAGTTACGGAGTTTGCGGCAGGGAGATCGTTCCGCGGAGACCTATTGCTCTGAATTTAGGAGATGGGCTACAGATACTGAGTGGAACAATCCTGCTCTCCGCAGCCAATTCTGTCAGGGTCTCTCTGAGAGACTGCAGGACGCGTTGGCCTTTCATGAAAATCCTGTGTCATTGGAGGCAGCTATGTCCCTTGCTGTACATCTAGATAGACGCCTGAGGGAGAGATCTAAGGGTCCTCACCTTCAGGACGTACTGTCCAATAAGGGTACTGCTTCCTTTGACACTTATGGTGGAGAGACACTGGTAGTTGCGCCTTGTGATGAGCCTATGCAGTTAGGAGGAGCTACTCCTGGCAAAAGCTTGAGTCATGTGAAAGGAGTCTGCTTTTATTGTGGCAAGAAGGGACATTTTGTGAACATTTGTCCGTACTTGCAGCATCAAGGTGTAAACAAAAAGAAAAAACCTTTTAATCCTCAAATTACTATTGGTGGTGTGGAGCAAGAAAACCTACATTTGTCTTTTACTGGTAGTACCCGTTTTCTCCTGACTGCCGAGGTGACGCTAGAGTCCAAAACTGTGAAAATCTAAGCATTTATCGACAGTGGGGCAGGAGTTAACTTGATTGATGGAGAGTTTGTAGGCATTCATGGGTTGACTACTAATGCATTAGAGAAAAGTATTTCTGTCTTTGCAATTGACTCAGCACCAGCACCGGGAGTATGACTGTCCCGTCAATCTTATTCCCGGAGCTAAATTGCCCAAATCTCGGTTGTATAATCTTTCGGAACCCGAAAGAAAGGCCATGCGAGAGTATATTACCGAGAGTTTGGCAAAGGGACATATTAGACCATTCAAGTCCCCAGTGGCTGCTGGGTTTTTCTTTGTAAAGAAAAAAGATAGTACCCTGAGACCATGTCTGGACAATCGTATTACCGTCCGTGATCCTTACCCCCTTCCTTTGATTCCGGATTTATTTAGTCAGATTGTCGGTGCCAAGGTGTTCTCTAAGTTGGATCTGAGGGGGGCATATAATCTGGTAAGGATCAAGGAGGGGGATGAGTGGAAGACCGCATTTAATACCCCTGAGGGTCATTTTGAAAACCTGGTCATGCCCTTTGGGTTAACCAATGCTCCTTCGGTTTTTCAACACTTTGTCAATGACATCTTTCATCATCTGGTGGGGAGGTTTGTCGTTGTATACCTTGATGACATACTAATTTATTCGCCTGATACAGGGAGTGCAGAATTATTAGGCAAGTTGTATTTTTGAGGATTAATTTTATTATTGAACAACAACCATGTTCTCAATGAACCGAAAAAACTAATATCAAAGCTGAATATTTTTGGAAGTAGTTTTTAGTTTGTTTTTAGTTTTAGCTATTTTAGAGGGATATCTGTGTGTGCAGGTGACTATTACTGTGCATAATTATTAGGCAACTTAACAAAAAACAAATATATACCCATTTCAATTATTTATTTTTACCAGTGAAACCAATATAACATCTCAACATTCACAAATATACATTTCTGACATTCAAAAACAAAACAAAAACAAATCAGTGACCAATATAGCCACCTTTCTTTGCAAGGACACTCAAAAGCCTGCCATCCATGGATTCTGTCAGTGTTTTGATCTGTTCACCATCAACATTGCGTGCAGCAGCAACCACAGCCTCCCAGACACTGTTCAGAGAGGTGTACTGTTTTCCCTCCTTGTAAATCTCACATTTGATGATGGACCACAGGTTCTCAATGGTGTTCAGATCAGGTGAACAAGGAGGCCATGTCATTAGATTTTCTTCTTTTATACCCTTTCTTGCCAGCCACGCTGTGGAGTGCTTGGACGCGTGTGATGGAGCATTGTCCTGCATGAAAATCATGTTTTTCTTGAAGGATGCAGACTTCTTCCTGTACCACTGCTTGAAGAAGGTGTCTTCCAGAAACTGGCAGTAGGACTGGGAGTTGAGCTTGACTCCATCCTCAACCCGAAAAGGCCCCACAAGCTGATCTTTGATGATACCAGCCCAAACCAGTACTCCACCTCCACCTTGCTGGCGTCTGAGTCGGACTGGAGCTCTCTGCCCTTTACCAATCCAGCCACGGGCCCATCCATTTGGCCCATCAAGACTCACTCTCATTTCATCAGTCCATAAAACCTTAGAAAAATCAGTCTTGAGATATTTCTTGGCCCAGTCTTGACGTTTCAGCTTGTGTGTCTTGTTCAGTGGTGGTCGTCTTTCAGCCTTTCTTACCTTGGCTATGTCTGTGAGTATTGCACACCTTGTGCTTTTGGGCACTCCAGTGATGTTGCAGCTCTGAAATATGGCCAAACTGGTGGCAAGTGGCATCTTGGCAGCTACACGCTTGACTTTTCTCAGTTCATGGGCAGTTATTTTGCGCCTTGGTTTTTCCACACGCTTCTTGCGACCCTGTTGACTATTTTGAATGAAACGCTTGATTGTTCGATGATCACGCTTCAGAAGCTTTGCAATTTTAAGAGTGCTGCATCCCTCTGCAAGATATCTCACTATTTTTGACTTTTCTGAGCCTGTCAAGTCCTTCTTTTGACCCATTTTGCCAGAGGAAATAATAATTATGCACACCTAATATAGGGTGTTGATGTCATTAGACCACACCCCTTCTCATTACAGAGATGCACATCACCTAATATGCTTAATTGGTAGTAGGCTTTCGAGCCTATACAGCTTGGAGTAAGACAACATGCATAAAGAGGATGATGTGGTCAAAATACTCATTTGCCTAATAATTCTGCACTCCCTGTATAGAGACTCATCAGGATCATGTGAGACAGGTGTTACAGATCCTAAGAGAGAATAAGTTGTATGCTAAGATGGAAAAGTGTGTATTTGCTGTACAGGAAGTGCAATTTCTGGGTTACCTGCTCTCATCCTCAGGTTTTCGTATGGATCCCGAGAAGGTCCGTGCCGTGTTGGACTGGGACCGACCCAAAAATCTGAATGCAGTTTTTGGGGTTTACCAACTACTACCGTAAATTTATCTTGAACTATTCATCGGTGGTTAAACCTTTAACAGACATGACTAGGAAGGGTGCAGATATTTCTGTCTGGTCTGATGCGGCATTACAGGCCTTTTCTGCTGTGAAAGAATGTTTTGCTTCGGCCCCTATTCGAATGCAACCGGACTTGACTCTGAAGGGGTTGTCATATCCGCTCTTTATCCTGATCTTGAGGCCAGGGTGTTGGAGGCACAGGAGGATGCTCCGGACTCTTGTCCTGCGGGGAAATTGTTTGTTCCCTCCGAATTACGTCACAAGGTGTTCGAGGAACATCACTGTACGGTGCTTGCTGGGCACCCTGGGAGCAGATCTACTGTCGATCTCATCTCTCGCAGATTTTGGTGGCCGGGGTTGCGTAAGTGTGTTGAGGACTATGTGTCAGCCTGTGGTACCTGTGCACGTGCTAAGGTGACACATACTCGGCCTTCCAGATCTCTGCT
Organism: Bufo bufo; assembly: GCF_905171765.1. Taxonomy (NCBI): domain Eukaryota; kingdom Metazoa; phylum Chordata; class Amphibia; order Anura; family Bufonidae; genus Bufo; species Bufo bufo. Next base: position 517,961,209 of record NC_053391.1, on the reverse strand, counting down.
TCCATTGCCCATCCCGTCCAGACCTTGGACCCATTTGTCCATGGATTTTATAACGGATTTACCGAATTCTTCGGGAAAAACTGTGATTCTGGTGGTTGTATATCGTTTTAGTAAAATGGCACACTTTATTGCATTACCTAGTCTACCCAATGCTAAAACTCTTGCACATGTGTTTGTCGACAACATTGTGAAACTACATGGCATTCCCTCTGATGTGGTGTCCGATAGAGGGACTCAGTTTGTTTCCAGATTCTGGAAAGCATTCTGTACTCGTCTGAGTGTACAATTGTCCTTCTCTTCGGCTTTTCATCCTCAGTCGAACGGACAGACGGAGCGCACTAATCAGAATCTGGAGACTTACTTGAGATGTTTTGTTTCAGAGAATCAGGAAGAGTGGTCTTCATTTTTGTCGTTAGCTGAGTTTGCTATAAATAACCGTAGACAGGAGTCCACTGATAAGTCAACGTTTTTTGGGGCATATGGGTTCCATCCACAGTTTGGTACATTTTCTGGTGCTCAAAATTCCGGCATTCCTGAGGAGGAACGATTTTCCTCTTCTTTGTCTTCTATTTGGTGGAAAATCCAAGATAACCTGAAAAACATGGGCAACAGGTATAAGCGTGTGGCTGACAGGAGACGTATGAGTGGTCCGGACCTGAGATTGGGTGATTCTGTGTGGTTGTCTACAAGAAGCATTAAACTTAAGGTACCTTCTTGGAAGTTGGGCCCAAGATTTATTGGTCCATATAAGATCACTGCCATTGTTAACCCTGTAGCCTTCCGTCTTGAACTTCCTCAGGCATTGAAAATCCATAACGTATTTCATAAATCGTTGCTAAAGAAATGTGTTGAACCTGTTGAGCCGTCCTCCTTGCCTCCCGCTCCTATCATAATGGACAGCAATTTAGAATTTCAGATCAGCAGGATTGTGGACTCCCGAGTTCTCCAGAGATCCCTCCAGTATCTCATTTATTGGAGAGGTTAAGGACCAGAGGAGAGGATGTGGGTTCCAGCGACCGATGTTAATGCTAGTCGTCTAGTGAGAGCTTTCCACAGAGCTCATCCTGATAAGGTCAGTCCTAGGTGCCCGGAGGTCACCAGTAGAAGGGGGGGTACTGTCACATCAGTGACAGGTCCCAGAAGGTCTGAAAGATTATCTATGCATTAGTAATCTGACAGCCTCTTTTGGTTTCACTTTGTTTGTGTGTTGCTGGTATGTCCACACCTCCTGTTTAGGTGTGGATCATGTGACCTCTACCACACCCTATTTAGTCTGACTTTTCCCATCACTCCTTGCTTGGGATAGCTTCATTTGGTCTTGGAAGAGCTGGAGTGTGGTTCGTGTTGAAGTCCTGTTCATCCTTCATCCTCTGAAGTTAAGTGTTCCGCTTGTCGTGTTTTGTATTCCCCCGCCCCCCCCCCCGGTTGTTTACTAGGCCTCAGTGAGACGCTAGTTCCTTCACCAGGGAAGGAACAGGTGGTCTCTGCCCAGTCATTATCTTTAGGGCATCTGAGGGTCACCAGGGTTATCTAGGTTCCCGTGTATGGGTATCTCTACCATCGAGAGGTGCCCATACGGATAGGAGTTAGGGCCAGGAGCAGGGTTTATAGGTGGTGACCCTTTTCCTTCCCTAGCGGTGAGTCCTAGTGTCTTTCCCCATCCTTCTTGATTGTCTTTTGGTATTCTCCCCTACTTCATCCGGAGCCTGGAGTGCCGGCAGGCAGGCATGGCAGCACCCCTGTGTAGCTGACAGCCTGACACCCGGGGCAGTGGCTAGCAGGGCTCAAGAGGCAGCTGCCTTGGACCCCCAGGAGCAACTGGGCCCGGGGCAGCTGCCCCTTTTGCCCCTTGCAAAAGACGTGCCTGAGAGGATGAGGAAGCAGAGTAGGAGGAGGAAGCAACAGGAGGCAAACTGAAGCACCCTGCAATTCTCGGTGGTGGAAGGACATGCACCAAACTGCTTTCCGCCTCAGGCTCAGCCGCCACTGCATTTACCCAGTGTGCTGTTATGGAGATATAACGGCCCTTACTGCTTACTGGTCCACGTATCCGTAGTCAGGTGCACCTTGCCACAGATGGCGTTGCGCATTGCACACCTGATTTTGTCCCCTACTTGGTTGTGAAGGGAAGGGATGGCTCGCCTGAAAAGTAGTGTCGGCTGGGCACGACGTACTGTGGGACAGCCACCGCCATAAGGCCTTTAAAACTATCCGTCTCCACCAGACGGAATGACAGCATTTCAAAGGCAAGTAATTTAGAAATGCTGGCATTCAGGGCTAGGGATCGCGGGTGGGTAGGGGGGTACTTCCTCTTCCTCTCCAGCGTTTGGGATATGGAGAGCTGAACGCTTCCGTGGGACATTGTGGAGATGCTTGGTGACCCAGGTGTTGGTGTTGCTGGCAGATCCTCTGTTTGCGGGGTGCCAGGTGCCACTGTCACTCTAGAGGTGGATGAAGAGGTCACGACTGCAGCAGAAGAGGAAGCAGGAGGAGCCAGAGACCTTTCTTGGTTTTTGAGGTGTCTACACCACTGCAGCTCGTGCTTTGCACTTAAATACCTGGTCATGCAGGTTGTGCTCAGGTTGAGAACGTTTATGCCTCGCTTCAGGCTCTGATTGCACAGCGTGCAAACCACTCGTGTCTTGTCGTCAGCACATTGTCTGAAGAACTGCCACGTCAGGGAACTCCTTGGAGCTAGCTTTGGTGTGCTCGGTCCCTTTCTGCGGTGGGCAGTAGGAGGCGTACTGTCTAGAGGACGGCTGCTCCGCTTTTGCACCCTGCTCCCTCTTCTGCTGTGCTGGTGGCTCTGTGCGACCACTGCCTCTTCCTCTGAACTACATCGGTCACCCGCAGGACCATCCGAGACTTGCTGCGATGGTCCTCCCATGTACTCATCTTGAAAAATAAATGGTTGGGCATTGGTGCACTCAAAATCTTCTACTTCTGGGGCAGGGCTAGGTGGATGCTCTGCTAACAGAGTCATCAAAAAGCAGAAGAGACTGCTGCATGACTTGGGGCTCAGACTGCTTGGCTGATTTGCAAGGGGGTGAGGTGAAAGGACTGATGGACATCGGCTGAAGGTGCCAACTGTGGTCTTTCAGCATGAGACTGGGTGGGATACTATGTGAAGGAACTGGATCCACTGTCAGCAACCCAATCTACTATCGCCTGTACTTGTTCAGGCCTCACCATTCGTAGAGCAGCATTAGGCCCGAACAAATACCGCTGCAGGTTTTGTCGCCTACTCGCACCTGAGGAAGGGGTTTCACTTGTGCGTGTAGCTGACACAGATCGACCACGTCCTCTCCCTGCAACAGGAGCTCCACCAGCAGCACCACGACCTGGGCCACGTCCATTATTTGATGCTCTCCTAATATTTTTTTAATTTAGGATCTTGCCCTAAATGGGTGTTTAATTAATAGTAGAATAGAACGACAGTATGTAAAGGGTGTAACTCACACGGCCTGAACCAGACTAGGCCTCAATAAAAGATTTTTTGGGTCAAAATGGCTGTATTTCAAATGGGCTGTATTTCAAATGCCTAATTCAAACCCCTGTATGTAGAGGTAGTATATCAGAGGGCCTGAACCTCTGTAGGCCTGCAGAAAATATATCTTTGCACAAAAAGGCTGTATTTCAAATGCCTAATTCAAACCCCTGTATGTATAGGGGGGATCACACACGCCCTGAACCTCTGTAGCCCTGAAGTAAATATATCTTTGCACAAAATGGCTGTATTTCAAAAGGCTGTTTTTCAAATGCCTGATTCAAACCTCTGTATCTATAGGGGGGATCACACACGCCCTGAACCAGTGTAGGCCTGAAGTAAATATATTTTTGCACAAAAACGCTGTATTTCAAATGCCTAATTCAAACCCGTGTATGTAGAGATGGTATCTCAGAGGGCCTGAACCTCTGTAGCCCTGAAGAAAATATATCTTCGCACAAAATGGCTGTATTTCAAATGGCTGTTTTTCAAATGCCTGATTCAAACCCCTGTATGTATAGGGGGGATCACACACACCCTGAACCAGTGTAGGCCTGAAGTAAATATATCTTTGCACAAAAAGGCTGTATTTTAAATGCCTGATTTAAACCCCTGTATGTATAGGGGGATCACACACGCCCTGAACCACTGTAGGCCTGAAGTAAATATATCTTTGCACAGAAATGCTGTATTTCAAATGGCTGTATTTCAAATGCCTAATTCAAACCCCTGTATGTATAGGGGGGATCACACACGCCCTGAATCAGTGTAGGCCTGAAGTAAATATATCTTTGCACAAAAAGGCTGTATTTCAAATGGCTGTATTTCAAATGCATAATTCAAACCCCTGTATGTAGAGATGGTATCTCAGAGGGCCTGAACCTCTGTAGCCCTGAAGAAAATATATCTTTGCACAAAATGGCTGTATTTCAAATGCCTGATTCAAACCCCTGTATGTATAGGGGGGATCACACACGCCCTGAATCAGTGTAAGCCTGAAGTAAATATATCTTTGCACAAAAAGGCTGTATTTCAAATGGCTGTATTTCAAATGCATAATTCAAACCCCTGTATGTATAGGGGGGATCACACACACACCCGGAACCAGTGTAGGCCTGAAGTAAATATATCTTTGCACAAAATGGCTGTATTTAAAATGGCTGTATTTCAAATGCCTGATTTAAACCCCTGTATGTATAATGGGGGATCACACACGCCCTGAACCAGGGTAGGCCTGAAGTAAATATATATTTGCACAAAAAGGCTGTATTTCAAATGGCTGTATTTCAAATGCCTAATTCAAACCCCTGTATGTATAGAGGGGATCACACACATGCCCTGAACCAGTGTAGGCCTGCAGTAAATATATCTTTGCACAAAAATGTTGTATTTCAAATGGCTGTATTTCAAATGCCTAATTCAAACCCCTGTATGTATAGGGGGGATCACACACGCCCTGAATCAGTGTAAGCCTGAAGTAAATATATCTTTGCACAAAAAGGCTGTATTTCAAATGGCTGTATTTCAAATGCATAATTCAAACCCCTGTATGTATAGGGGGGATCACACACACACCCGGAACCAGTGTAGGCCTGAAGTAAATATATCTTTGCACAAAATGGCTGTATTTAAAATGGCTGTATTTCAAATGCCTGATTTAAACCCCTGTATGTATAATGGGGGATCACACACGCCCTGAACCAGGGTAGGCCTGAAGTAAATATATATTTGCACAAAAAGGCTGTATTTCAAATGGCTGTATTTCAAATGCCTAATTCAAACCCCTGTATGTATAGAGGGGATCACACACATGCCCTGAACCAGTGTAGGCCTGCAGTAAATATATCTTTGCACAAAAATGTTGTATTTCAAATGGCTGTATTTCAAATGCCTAATTCAAACCCCTGTATGTAGAGGGGGTATCTCACAGGGCCTGAACCAGTGTAGGCCTGAATTCAATATTGGTGCACCAAATGGCGGTATTTAAAATCTATGAATGTAACCCAAATAATTAAGGGTGTATCTCACAATGACATCTGCATAAAAGACTGCCAACTAAATTTTTGTGCCCAAATAAGTGTTTGTTTAAAAAATGAATTTGACAGCAGTATATAAGCCTGTAATTTCACACGTTCTGATGCAGCAAGGCCTGAAAATAGTGTTTTTTGTCAAAAGAGTGTGCTTTTCAAACCCCAGAAAATGATGGGTGTATTTCTACCTTAAATTGCACACTGACTAATACAGATGATGTAGATTGCCAAAAAAGTCTTTTTTTGCTAACAGAATATGAAAGCTGTATATATTAAACTTGAATTTAACACTTGCACATCTGGAAAATACTGTTTTTTGAAAAAAAAGTGTGTTTTTCAAACCCCAGAAAATGATGGGTGTATTTCTACCTTAAATTGCACACTGACTAATACAGATGTTGTAGAATGCCAAAAAGTCTTTTTTTGCTAACAGAATATAAAAAGCTGTATCCGAAAACAAAGAGGTTGATTCCAGCTTTTAACGTATAAAAATGTGTTCTTTATTCGACTTGCATAGTTTAAGATCTAACAAATATCACATGGAGAGACACAAAGTGATTGTGACGCGTTTCGGGCTGTGGTATTGAGCCCTTCTTCAAGACAATACATAGTGTGCTAAAAACAGGTACTTATATACAACACAGGAGGGTTCCTCCTCCTTCTCTAATTGGAAGGATGTTGCGTCCCAGGCCCAGGTGTTCCAGGATTAGGAGATCCTCCCAGGAACATGTGGGCGGGGAGGCAGTAAATCAGTGTTATACATTCAAAATCACATACTAATGAATTACATGTACTGCAAGGTTAAATCATGTTTCCTGTTCAAACCCTTCGGTATACAAGTTTCCAAAAATGAACATCCAATATGTTTCTCTACTTAGAAGCTTTTGTTTCCGATCACCTCCTCTGATAGGTGCGGAAACAACCTCCACCCCCTGTACAGAAAACGCAGAGATATCACCCTTGTGAACAGTGGCAAAATGCATTGTTGCCGCTGAGACATTGCGAGACATAAAATGAGGGACATCACTTAAGTGCTTTCTTATACGCACCATCAAATCATTTGTGGTGCAGCCCACATATTGTAAACTGCATGTTTTGCATGTTATAACATATACCACATGATCTGTATTGCAATTTATGTACTGTTTTAACATATATTGTTTGTTGTTGGCCATAGATGTGACCTCTTTTGAGATGAGCATGTGTCGACAGCAGATGCATTTTTTGCTGCCACATTTGTAGTTTCCGTTAGTTTTGGGCCAGGTGCTTATTCTAGGAAAATTTTCCCTAAATAGGCTCGGACTCATTTTTTGGCCCACTGTGGGAGCTCTTTTCGCTACGCATCTTATCCCTGTGGATGCTATATTTTTCCAATCCTCATTAAAGTTCAGAATATGAAGATGTTTTCGTATAATTTTGCAAATCTTAAAATAATCTCTGCTATAATTTGTGGTGAAAGTAATGGGTTCCTCTTTATTAGTGACATTTTCCTTTTTATTCCTGTTTTTGTTTTTATTTTTATTTTTATTTTTTTCAGGAAAAATGAGGGTTTCTCTATTTTTAGAACTAGCAAAATTTATACCTCTGTTTATACTGGTTTGGGTGTATCCTCTCATTTTAAGTCTGCCTGCAATGTTTTTGACCTCTCTTTCAAAGAGTTCCTGGGTGGAGCAGTTTCTTTTTGCCCTTATCATTTCTCCCTCAGGCTGGGTTCAGACCTGAGCGTTTTACAGCGCGTTCAAACGCGCTGTAAAACGCTCAACACATGAAAACCAATGCTTCCCTATGGCCCTGGTTCTCACTTGAGCGTTTTACAGCGCGTTTGAACGCGCTGAAAAACGCCCTACGCTCAAACAAGTTCTTGAGCTTCTTTGGGGCGTTTTGACGCGCGTTTGTGGCCATAGGACACTGCAGTCAATCACACAAACGCGCGTCAAACGCGCGTTTACTATTGCAAAAAACGCGCATAAAAATGTGCGACAAAAACGCGCGTTAAACGCGCATATCAAATACGCTCAGGTCTGAACCCAGCCTTAGGGATGTTTTTTTAGGACTTGTGGTGGATGGCAGGAGGAGGCAGAGAGAATAGTATTACCAGCTGTAGGCTTTCTGTGGGTGTATGTAACCACCCTATTGGTGCCATTATCCACTTCCAGGCAGAGATCTAGAAAAACATTTTTTTCCGGATTGCTGGAAAACGTTAATTTTATTGATGTAGTACAGTTATTCAAGTACTCTATACACTCTACTATTCTCTCTTTGTCCCCCTGCCATACCCACAGCATATCGTCGATAAATCGACCATACCATTTTATATCCTCCCCATATGGATTTTTGTCAGAAAAGAGGAATCTATTCTCCCACCACGCCATATATATATTTGCGATTGAAGGTGAGTACTTAGCTCCCATAGGGATTCCTGATTGCTGGAGGTAATATTTTTTATTGAACATAAAAAAATTATGTTTCATCAAAAAATCTATACATGAACATAAAAATTCCTGCAGCTCTGGAGTGTAGTTGCTGTAACACTCTAAGAACCATTTTAAAACAACAATGGCAGATTTGTGAGGTATGCTCGTGTATAATGAGGAGATGTCTGCTGTTACCCATATATAATCCTTATGCCAGTCAAAAGAAAGAAAATTGCCCAAAACCGTACCAGTATCCCTCAAATATCCCGGTATCAGTGGCACAAGTGGCTGTAATAGGGAATCTGCCCATTCCGATAAATTTTCGGAATAAGAGCCGATGCCTGCCACAATCGGGCGTAATAGAGGAGGGAAACCTGGTTTGTGAATTTTAGGGAGCGAGTGAAATATGGGTGTAATTGCATGTTCCACATATATGAATTCAGTTTCTTTTTTAGACAGAATGCCCAAGAAGTGGGCCCTATTCAAAATTGCACTGAGCATTTTCTGACAAGGGAGGAGAGGATTGCAATCCAATGCGAGAAAGATACTGGAATCTTTCAATAAGTCCAGAATCTGATTTTTATATAGCTCGCTGTCTAGGATCACTACCGCTCCTCCCTTGTCAGCTCTCCGTATGACAACATCTTGCATATTTTGTAACTCTTCAAAAGCTTTATATTCATTTTTTGTAAGATTATTTTTATACATTTTTTTATCTGAAATGGCTTTCAAAGCACAAAGATCCCTCTGAACCAAATCCTGGAATCTGTCAAGGACCTTGGATCGGGACTGTATAGGGTAAAAGCTCTTATTAGAGGTCTTATATGTGATAGATCTATTATATACACAGTCCCCATCTGAGACCCCACACATCTCCTGGAGTGAAGAGATTTGTACCAGGTCAGCAAAAGTAAAGCATGGACATACATTTTTCATCTCATCCTTATGAGGTGCATTATTTTCATTTAATACATTCTCTGTTTCAATACCAATGTCCTCATTAATAGATGAAAAATGTTTCTTTAACGTCATTTTCCTGGCAAGTTTGTTCACATCTATGATTGTATGGTATAAATCAAAGTTGCGGGAGGGGGAGAAAGAGAAACCCTTCCTCAAAACCCTCTCCTGTAAAAAGGAGATGGGCTTTGAGGACAGGTTGATCACCTGTATATCCTCAGCTATTTCTTGCGGCTCGGATATCGCCTGCTTTTTTCGGTGTTTTCTCCCCGCCCTGCGTTTTTTGCTTGGTTTCGATGAGAGGTGCCTCCTGTTGTCAATCCCTCTACATAAATGCTGGAGCTCTCCGCATTATCTGAATTGGATTCAATGGAGTCCATATCTGTAGAACTAAATGACACCCCTGTGTTTCGCTTTGCTCTGGATTTGAACCGATTCATAAAAAGCTGTATATATTAAACTTGAATTTAACACTTGCACATCTGGAAAATACTGTTTTTTGAAAAAAAAAAGAAATGTGCGTTTTGCAAACCCCAGAAAATGATGGGTGTATTTCTACCTTAAATTACACACTGACTAATACAGATGTTGTAGATTGCCAAAAAAGTCTTTTTTTGCTAACAGAATATGAAAGCTGTATATATTAAACTTGAATTTAACACTTGCACATCTGGAAAATACAGTTTTTTTTTTTTTTAAAGTGTGTTTTTCAAACCCCAGAAAATGATGGGTGTATTTCTACCTTAAATTACACACTGACTAATACAGATGTTGTAGATTGCCAAAAAAAGTCTTTTTTTGCTAACAGAATATGAAAGCTGTATATATTAAACTTGAATTTAACACTTGCAGATCTGGAAAATACTGTTTATTGAAGAAAAAAAAAGGTGTGTTTTTCAAACCCCAGAAAATGATGGGTGTATTTCTACCTTAAATTGCACACTGACTAATACAGATGTTGTAGTTTGCCCCAAAAAAATGGTGATTTGCAATGTCCCAAAAGCTCAGATGCAGTGCTGGTGCACTGAGCATGCATAAAATGGCCGCCGCCACCCACTTAACTAATAGAATTCTAAAAGTTAGCATTTTTTGGTCAATGAGCTCAGGGCAGGGTAAAACGATAGTGCCCTGCACCCACACAACTATTTGTCTGTAGATCGCTGAGTTAGATTCTCTCCTATGCTCTCCCTGAAATCACAAGTCCAGCAGCAACCTCTCCCTACACTTGTAACAGCAGAGTGACGTGCAGCGCTACGTGACTCAAGCTTATATAGAGCCTGGGTTACATGCTGCTCTGGCCAATCACAGCCATGCCATTAGTAGGCATGGCTGTGATGGCCTCTTGGGGCAAGTAGTATGACACTTGTTGATTGGCTGCTGTGCTGCCTTTCAAAAAGCGCCAAGAAAGCGCCGAACACCGAACCCAAACTTTTACTGTTCGGGTCCGGGGTCCCAAAATCCTAAAGTTCAGTACGAACCTGAACTTTACAGTTCGGGTTCGCTCAACCCTAATTTTGACCATATAAAACTGTTTACATAGCAATGTGCAATAAAGTACCTTCATTCCAGCATGTGTCTTCTTTCTTTTATTCAACTTTTCATTTAGATGAAAAAGCGATTTTTCTCATATGCTAATTTAGCCTCAAGGTGCCCAGAAGGGTGATATTACTCTCCTCTAGTGCCCAGTAACGTGCCCCTGCAGTGCCCAGCCCGCCTTTCTTCCAAGACCAGCACGCCTCCTAAGAAATAAATTTACTCCCACATCCTTGCCAAACCGCGTCGCCCCCCTCCACTACGTCATGTAATTTATTCACCCCACCATCCTTGCGTCCTCCTTTCTTGGCCTCCGAAATCCTGCGCAGCCGCAGTATCGCTGACTGCCTGCGCCTGTACGATACTCCGGCTCCTGAGGCAACAGCGCCTTAATTACGTCACTGGGCTCGGCGCATGCCCAGTGACACTATTGAGGCTGTTGCCCTCAGGAGCAGGAGTATCGTTGCCCTCTTAGGGACATAGGGCGTACAGGTGATGTCCCGGTACTTAAGGACACAAGGCGTGTATTTCCGATCACCGCTGTGCGTCGGGCGGTGATCGGACCAGAGTGCCTGCTGAAATCATTTAGCAGGTACTCTGTGACAATGCCGAGGGGGGTCCTGTGCCCCCCCTTCCCACACGTATCGGCTATCGCAGCAAACTGCAGGTCAATTCAGACCTGTGGTTTGCTGCGTTTCCGGGTTATTTGGGTCTTTGGTGACCCGATAACCCGGAATAGGATGGTGATCGGTGGTGTGATAATACACCACCAATCACCATTCTTAGATCCTGGGAGGTGGTGGTTGTAACGGTCACGTCCACACACACACAGGGGAAAGGACAGATAAATTATCCGCGCCATATCTCCTGTTTAAAGTGTGTGCATCCCTAAAATATCAATGATATCCAGTGCACTTTCTCCGTAGATGGTGTCCACTACGTAAAGTAAATTATCCACGCCACATATCCTGTTTAAAGTGTGCGTATCACTAAAATATCAGTGACATCCAGTGCAATTTTTCCATAGACAGTGTCCGCTGCGAACAGTTAAATTATCCGCGCCACATCTCCTGTTTAAAGTGTGCGTATCACTAAAATATCAGTGACATCCAGTGCAATTTTTCCATAGACAGTGTCCGCTGCGAACAGTTAAATTATCCGCGCCACATCTCCTGTTTAAAGTGTGCGTATCACTAAAATATCAGTGACATCCAGTGTACCTTTTTCCGTAGACACTGCAAACAATGATATTACCTGTGGTACCTGTCCTGTATAACGTTTCTTATTCACAAATTCCTTTGTAAAAAATTTTGGGCATACACTGTACGTGTGACAGAATTTCAAGTGTATATCACATTTAAAATGAAGAAGGCGAACAGTAAGGGACGGGGAATTGGCCGTGATGCTGATGGTGCACGCAGAAGCCGCGGCCCTGGGGACGGAGAAACTGTGCCTGCTGCCAGATCACATGAAAAACAATCATCCACACTACCTAGCTTCATGTCCCAGTTTGCAGGGCGGCGCAGGACACAACTCTTGAAGTCAGACCAGTGCGACCATGTGGCCGGTTGGATTGCAGCAGATAATGCTTCCAGACGGTTAAGCACCACCCTGACTTCCACCAAGTCCAGTCTCAGTAGCCAGGAGTCTGGTCAACACAATCCTCACCCTGATTCTCCTTCCTCCCAATATGTACAGTCTGGCCAAAGAAGTGATCCCACACTCGCCAAGCATGCTTTAAGAGGGACATGAGATCTTGTGCCCTGATTCCCAACCTCTTGAGCATCTACAGTCACAAGAAGATGACGGTGGGGACGGCAATTAGTGTTTAATGAGGTGGATGATGATGAGACACAGTTGCCAATGATTCAACTGCAATTACTGTCTCAAGAGGTTGATGAAGAGGATGAGACACAGTTGTCAATCATTGAGGTTGTGGTTAGGTCAACAAATCAGGAGGATAATAAAAGTGAGGAAGTGAAAGAGAAGGTGGTGAACGATAAAGTCACTGACCAGACCTGGGAAGGTGGAAAGCCAAGCGAGGACAGCAGTACAGAGGGGGAGGGATCTGCAGCACCGCAACAGGCTGGAATAGGCAGTTGGGTGGTAAAAGGGAGAAGGTGGGGCACACCAAACAGGCCCGCAACTGTTCCACGGAGCACCCCCTTGCGGAAATTTCCCTTGCCAAGGGGTAGATGTTCCGCAGTATTAAGCTTTTTTGAGGAAAGTGCGGACGACAAAAGAATAGTAGTTTGCAACCTGTGCCGTACAAAATGAGCTGGGGCATGAACACTACCAACCTCATCACCACCAGCATGATCCGCCACATGGAATCCAAGCACCGTAATAAGTGGTACGAACGCCTGGGTCCACAATCTGTGTCTGTGGGTCACACCACTGCCCCTCTTCCTCTGTATTACGATGCCTCCCGCCCTGTACCTGGACCTTTGCAAGCAACATCAGCGAACACATTCACTTCCATGTCCAAGCGCAGGGTCCAAATGTCCTTACCCCAGGCTTTTGAGCGCAAGCGAAAATACCCAGCCACACACCCACATTCCATACCACTAAATGCACAGCTTTCCAAATTACTTGTCCTGGAAATGTTGCCATTTAGGCTTGTGGACACTGAGGCCTTCCGCAGCCTGATGTCCGATCAGGGTTTCCACCAGCACCTACGTTAGTGGCTCCAACCCCCACTTCTCCTCCTCCTCCTCATCCACTTCCACCTCTGATTTATCCGCGTGCAGCACCAGTCAGTCATCAGTTGGTAGCTGGAAGCAGGGTAGCACTGCAGTGGGGAAGCGACAACAGGCCATGCGAAAGCTGATATGCTTAGGGGACAACCAGCACTATGCTTAGGAGGCACACAGCAAATCGCCAGACCAGACTGAGCTGTGAAGCAGGCATGGTTGTGTCTGATAATGGCCGTAACTTAGTGGCGGCTTTGAAGCTCGTCGAGCTCACACACATCCCATGAGTAGCCCACGTATTCAACCTTGTGGTTCAGCGGTTTCCCAAAGCCTACCCCAATTTGCCAGAGCTAATCGTGAAGGTGCGCTGCGTATGTGCTCATTTCCGCAAGTCATCGACAGCTTCAGCCGGTCTGTCAACTGTGCAGCGGCGCTTTAAATTGCCAGCTCACCGGCTGTTGTGCGACGTGAGCACGTGCTGGAACTCGACATTCCACATGTTGGCCAGGCTTTGTGAGCAACAGTAATGGAATACCAGATGCAACATGGTCAGCTTCCGTTCTTCACAAGCGACAAGTGGGCATGGATGTCTGAACTCTGTGAGGTATTAAGAAACTTTCAGGAATCAACACAGATGGTGAGCGGCGAAAACGCTATTATCAGCGTCTCCATCCCACTTTTGTGTCTCAAACGCTTGCTGCTTACAATTAAGGAGAAGCTTTGCACGTGGAAGAGGTAGAAATGGGGGAAGACATTACACAGGGTGATAGCCAGACCACCCTCATTTCATCTTCTCAGCGTGAATTGGACAATGAAGAGGAGGAGGAGGAGGAGGAGCAGGAGACGGTTGCCTCCGCTACAGAGGGTAGTACCCATGGAAGTTTAATTCCAATTGTTCAGCATGGGTGGGCAGAAGAGGAGGAAGAGGATGAGGAGATTGAGAGTCATCCTCCTGATGATGACAGCGAAGTCTTGCCTGTTGGTACTATGGCACACATGGCTGACTTCATGTTAATCTGCCGTTTCCTTGACCCGCACGATAAACGCATTTTAGACAAGACAGATTACTGGTTGTTCACCCTTCTCGACCGCAGCTAGAATTATAACTTCTTATCTCTCATTAATCTGGTGGAGAGGACGAGCAAAACAGTGCAATACCAGAAGATCCTTGTTGAAAAATTGCTCCAAAATTTTCCATCTGACAACACTGCTGGCAGATTCCATACTTCTTTGGCCAACCGAGGAGGGGAGAGAAGGGGAACACACAGCTGTTCCAACAGAGGCAGGGCAATACTCTCCAAGGCCTGGGACAGTTTCATGACACCCCGCCAGCACCCTCACCCTGATGCGCGGCCTACTGACACAAGGAAAGAAAAATTTTGAAAGATGGTGAAGGAATACATAGCAGAGCATGTCAGCGTCCTCAATGATCTCTCAGTGCCTTACAACTACTGGGTGTCCAAGCTGGACACGTGGCATGAACTGGCACTCTACGCTTTGAAGGTGCTGGCCTGCCCTGCCTCCAGCGTTTTGTCTGAGCGTGTATTTAGTGGTGCCGGTGGCATTATGACAGATAAGCGTATCCGCCTGTCAACTGAAAAAGCTGACAGGTTGACTCATAAAAATGAACAAGACCTGGATTGACCATGACTTCACGACTCCACCAGAGGAATGCTGATGAACATAAAGGCACTTTACATGTGTTTTTAATGTAGTTAATAGACTGTTAATAGTTAATTATTTTCTACAGGGTCCACTCACCAGCAGGCCCTCACATATCATTTTTTAGAGGGTCTGCTCACCTGCAGGCCCTCACATATAATTTTTTAGAGGGTCCACTCACCTGCAGGCCCGCAACTAAAATCTTTTACAGGGTCAGCTTACCTGCAGGCCCAAACCTAAAATATTTTATAGGGTCAGCTCACCCGCAGGCCCAAACCTAAAATCTTTTACAGGGTCAGCTCACCTGCAGGCCCGCAACTTAAATCTTATACAGTCAGCTCACCTGCAGGGCCGCAATTCAAATCTTTTACAGGGTCAGCTTACCTGCAGGCCTGCAACTCAAATCTTTTACAGGGTCAGCTCACCTGCAGGCCCACAACTCAATGTGAATGAGGCCCTCTTTTATGTGATATACAGGTTGTATGGGAGTGCCTCTTCCTTGTAATTTTTGCAGCACTTGCACTTTATATACAAGTAAATATACAGGAAAGAATATTTTCAATCAATTTTTTTATGTTTCCTCATCCAAAATACCGCAGTGACATTCCCTGTAATTTTGTATTACTCATTCCAATAATAGGGCATCTTAAGAGTCCTGTATTGTTATTTATCATCCCTACCTCCACGAGTCGGGAGTGTGTGATTTGTGCACCAACAGCTTGCCTTTCTTGGATGTGGTAGCCGTTTCTCAGGCTCCCTCTCCAGAATCAAACACTGATTCCCAATTACCCATAGTTTACAATAGTTTTGAGCTGACAATTACATCGAAAGTTGATAGGCCAGACATCTGAATGGATTGTCGCCGTAGCGGGGACGTGCCATCGTCACCAGGAGTCACCAAAGCGGCAGCAGGCCACCGCCCATAATGTTTTAGATGGTCAGATCAGCAGGCCCTTGCTCCTAATGTTTTTGAGGGTCACCAGCAGGCCATCAATCATAATTTTTAAAGGGTGTGTATGATGCCCTCCTTTATGTGTAACTAAGGGTATATCAGAGTACCTCTTCCTTGTAATTGTTGGTAGCACTTGCACTTTATATACAAGTAAATATTCAGGAAAGAATGTTTTCTATAAATTTTTCCTCTAAAATCGATTTTTTTCCCCTTGGTTTTGTGCGTATTATTGTCATTATGTAAAAATGTACTATTCGGACAACATAGTTCCCAGCAGCGACCAGCGAGTCCCAAGATACATCCATACATCCTCTCCATGCTGTTAGAGAACCATTTTGGTGGTGTTACCAACAATTTCTGAAATTTTCTTATGAACCAGGCACCCTCTCCTCTTCAGAGCAGGGGGTACCTGGTTTAATGCTCGGGTTCTCCAATTGACTTCCATTATACTCGGGTGCTCGGTCGAGCACCCGAATATCACGATGTGTTCAGCACGAGCCCCCGAGTACCCGAGCACTATCATGCTCGATCAACACTAAAGACAACAATTAATGTGTTGAGGTCACAATTTTTTATCATAATCAGCTGGATGTTAGTTACATAGATTTTAATTTATACTGTATGTGTATAATAGTGATGAGACATCATTACAAATAGAGATGAGCGAATCGAATCCCACAAAGTGGAATTCGATCAGGATTTCCGGATAAATTCAATTAGCCTAGAAGCCAAATTTCCTTGTGCTTCGTGTTAGTGAATCGATTTAACCTGAAATAGTATAAAAGACAAAAAAATTCAAACTTACCTCCTCCATTTGCTTGCGACGGGCCGCCAGCCTCCATCTTGCTTGAAGATCTTGGATGAAATCCTGTGCGGCCTGAGATCACATCGTCACGCCGGCTGATGACATCATACGTCACCACGCCAGCCGGCGTGATTATGTAAACTCGCACTGTGAGAAAATGGAGGCGGTAAGTTTGATTTAAAAAAAAAAATAATGTTAATTTTACACTCAGATGCCGCAATACACTCGGATACCTCTATCATAGCTCCCTGTCATTGCACCCGCTACTTGCAAAAAAATGCGCTTCGTGGCGAAGTAATTTTTTTGTGAAATTTGCCGAATCAGCCGAATCGAACTGTTAAGAAATTCGCTCATCTCAAATTATAAGCATTCAACATTTTTGTTACCATGCCACACTGTTAAAATATCTGTATAAAAGTATGCTTTTATTTTACAAATCAAATTTGCACAGCTTTTTTTTTTATTTTTATTTTTTTATAAATCAAACATGGCTTGATTTATGTTATTTCTAAGTTCCATTAAAATAGGAATTTGTGTATTTATGTATATTTCATCTAGGGTAGCAATATTTACCTTGTCTGATTTAAAAAGCATCAGGGAGAGTCTGTAGTAACCAATGCATCAATTTCAGTATGGGCCATCTGGTGATCTGAAACAGCCAAGTAGCTCTATTGATAGAACATTTATAATTTAATACTAACACTGGGAAATATACAATTTGTAAAATGCATGAAGGCAAAAGCTTAACTAGAGAAAATCTGGAATTTATACGTGCAAAGAATATTAAGTACATAAACATAAATAAAAACTAGAAATATGTTTTGGCTTTTAGTTATAGAATGAAAATCTTTTCACACAACCTTGACATTTCAAATATGCATTTGTCCATAATTCCAATGAGGACATTGTATGGTTTATTTATTTGTAATTAACTGTCACCTACATGATGATCTACAAGGACATTTCTACCAGTCTTACATATATTTGATATTGAAGCTTAGTTAGGTGCAGGGAGACAAAGTCCATTCTGAGAGGGATAGAAAATAGTGTTGAGCGGCAGGGGCAATATTCGATTTTGCGATATTTCGCAAATAAACAGTTGCAAGAAAAAGTATGTGAACCCTTTGGAATGATACGGATTTCTGCACAAATTGGTCATAAAATGTGATCTGATCTTCATCTAAGTCACAACAATAGACAATCACAGTCTGCTTAAACTAATAACACACAAAGAATAAAATGTTACCATGTTTTTATTGAACACACCATGTAAACATGTGCAGGTGGAAAAAGTATGTGAACTCCTAGACTAATGACATCTCCAAGAGCTAATTGGAGTGAGGTGTCAGCCAACTGGAGTCCAATCAATGAGATGAGATTGGAGTTGTTGGTTACAGCTGCCCTGCCCTATAAAAAACACCCACCAGTTTTGGGTTTGCTTTTCACAAGAAGCATTGCCTGATGTTAATGATGCCTAGAACAAAAGAGCTCTCATAAGACCTACTATTAAGAATTGTTGACTTGCATAAAGCTGGAAAGGGTTATAATGGTATCTCCAAAAGCCTTGCTGTTCATTATTCCACGGTAAGACAAATTGTCTATAAATGGAGAAAGTTCAGCACTGCTGCTACTCTACCTAGGAGTGGCCATCCTGTAAAGATGGCTGCAAGAGCACAGCGCAGACTGCTCAATGAGGTGAAGAAGACTTCAAAAGGCTCTGGCATATGCTAACATCCCTGTGAGCGAATCTACGATACGTAAAAACTAAACAATAATGGATTTCATGGGAGGATACCACAGAGAAAGCTGTCCAAGAAAACCATTGCTGCACATTTAGGCTGGTTTCACACGGGCGTTGCGGGAAAAGGTGCGAGTGCGTTGCGGGAACATGCGCTATTTTTCCGCGCGAGTGCAAAACATTGTAATGCGTTTTGCACGTGCATGAGAAAAATCAACATGTTTGGTACCCAAACCCGAACTTCGGGTTTGGGATCGGGGTTGCGTAGATTGTATTATTTTCCCTTATAACATGTTATAAGGGAAAATAATAGCATTCTTAATACAGAATGCATAGTACAATAGCGCTGGAGGGGTTAAAAAATAATTTAAAAAAATTGAACTCACCTTAATCCACTTGATCGCGCAGCCGCCATCTCTTCTGTCTTCTTTGCTGTGCACAGGAAAAGGACCTGTGGTGACGTCACTCCGGTCATCACATGGTCCATCACATGATCTTTTACCATGGTGATGGATCATGTGATGGACTATGTGATGACTGGAGTGATGTCACCACAGGTCCTTTTCCTGTACACAGCAAAGAAGAAGACAGAAGAGAAGCCGGGCTGCGCGAGCAAGTGGATTAAGGTGAGTTAAATTATTTATTTATTTTTAACCCCTCCAGAGCTATTGTACTATACATTCTGTATTAAGAATGCTATTATTTTCCCTTATAACCATGTTATAAGGGAAAATAATAATGACCGGGTCTCCATCCTGATCATCTCCTAGCAACCGTGCGTGAAAATCGCACCGCATTCGCACTTGCTTGCGGATGCTTGCGAATTTCACGCAGCCCCATTCACTTCTATGGGGCCTGCGTTGCGTGATAAGCGCACAATATACAGCAGTGATGGCTAACCTTGGCACTCCAGCTGTGGTGAAAGTACGACTCCCAGCATGCTCCATTTATTTCTACAGAGTTCTGAGAGCAGCCAAGCAAGGGGGGCATCTTGGGAGTTGTAGTTTTACCACAGCTGGAGTGCCAAGGTTAGCCATCACTGATATAGAGCATACTGCGATTTTCACGCAACGAATAAGTGATGCGTGAAAATCACCGCTCATGTGCACATCCCCATAGAAATGAATGGGTCCGGATTCAGTGCGGGTGCAATGCATTCACCTCACGCATTGCACCCGCGTGGAAAACTCACCCGTGTGAAAGAGGCCTTACAGTTTGCACAAGAGCACCTGGATGTTCCACAGCAGTACTGGCAAAATATTCTGTGGACAGATGAAACCAAAGTTGAGTTTTTTGGAAGAAACACACAACATTATGTGTGGAGAAAAAGAGGTACAGCACACCAACATCAAAACCTCATCCCAACTGTGAAGTATGGTGGTGGGAACATCATGGTTTGGGGCTGCTTTGCTGCGTCAGGGCCTGGACGGATTGCTATCAACGAACGAAAAATGAATTCCCAAGTTTATCAAGATATTTTGCAGGAGAACTTAAGGCCATCTGTCCACCAGCTGAAGCTCAACAGAAGATGGATGTTGCAACAGGACAACGACCCAAAGCATAGAAGTAAATCAGCAACAGAATGGCTTAAACAGAAGAAAATATGTCTTTTGGAGTGGCCCAGTCAGAGTCCTGACCTCAACCCGATTGAGATGCTGTGGCATGACCTCAAGAAAGCGATTCACACCAGACATCCCAAGAATATTGCTGAACTGAAACAGTTCTGTAAAGAGGAATGGTCAAGAAGTACTCCTGACCGTTGTGCACGTCTGATCTGCAACTACAGGAAATGTTTGGTTGAAGTTATAGCTGCCAAAGGAGGTTCAACCAGTTATTAAATCCAAGGGTTCACATACTTTTTCCACCTGCACTGTGAATGTTTACATGGTGTGTTCAAAAAAAACATGGTAACATTTAATTCTTTGTGTGTTATTAGTTTAAGCAGACTGTGATTTTCTATTGTTGTGACTCATCACATTTTATGACCAATTTGTGCAGAAATCCATATCATTCCAAAGGGTTCGCATACTTTTTCTTGCAACTCTATGGGTGAATATTGGTCATATATTCGTTAATTTGCGATCTTCGTACACATTTTTTTTAATACTAAAATCGCAATGTAAAATTCGCTTAATAAGCATGAGCAAAAAGGAGAGTGGCCTAGCAACTGTTTTCGAACTACCCAAAGTTTGAGGAGATTGGAAAAGATTGTCGGAAGCAATTTTTGAGACAGTTAGGAAGAACTCCTGATTAGAGTTGAGCGAACACCTGGATGTTCGGGTTCGAGAAGTTCGGCCGAACTTCCCGTATATGTTCGGGTTCGGGATCCGAACCCGAACCGAACTTCGTCCCGAACCCGAACCCCATTGAAGTCAATGGGGACCCGAACTTTTGGGCACTAAAAAGGCTGTAAAACAGCCCAGGAAAGAGCTAGAGGGCTGCAAAATGCAGCAATATGTAGGTAAATCCCCTGCAAACAAATGTGGATAGGGAAATGAATTAAAATTAAAATAAAAAAAATAAAAATGAACCAATATCAATTGGACAGAGGTCCCATAGCAGAGAATCTGGCTTCACGTCAGCAGAGAATCAGTCTCTTCATGCCATAGCAAAGAATCTGGCTTCATGTCAGCAGAGAATCAGTCTCTTCATGCCATAGCAGAGAATCTGCCTTCATGTCAGAGCAGAATCAGTCTTCATGTCATAGCAGAGAATCAGGCTTCACGTCACCCACCACTGGAACAGGCCACTGTCACACATTTAGGCCCCGGCACCCAGACAGAGGAGAGCGGTCCCGTAACAGAGAATCTGGCCTTATGTCAGCGCAGAATCTGTCTTCATGTCATAGCAGAGAATCAGGCTTCACGTCACCCACCACTGGAACAGGCCACTGTCACACATTCAGGCCCCGGCACCCAAACAGAGGAGAGCGGTCCCGTAACAGAGAATCTGGCCTTATGTCAGCGCAGAATCTGTCTTCATGTCATAGCAGAGAATCAGGCTTCACGTCACCCACCACTGGAACAGGCCACTGTCACACATTTAGGCCCATGCACCCAGGCAGAGGAGAGAGGTCCCGTAACAGAGAATCTGGCCTTATGTCAGCGCAGAATCTGTCTTCATGTCATAGCAGAGAATCAGGCTTCACGTCACCCACCACTGGAACAGGCCACTGTCACACATTTAGGCCCAGGCACCCAGACAGAGGAGAGAGTTCCCGTAACAGAGAATCTGGCCTTATGTCAGCGCAGAATCTGTATTTATGTCATAGCAGAGAATCAGGCTTCACGTCACCCACCACTGGAACAGGCCACTGTCACACATTTAGGCCCAGGCACCCAGGCAGAGGAGAGAGGTCCCGTAACAGAGAATCTGGCCTTATGTCAGCGCATAATCTGTATTCATGTCATAGCAGAGAATCAGGCTTCACGTCACCCACCACTAGAACAGGCCACTGTCACACATTTAGGCCCCGGCACCCAGACAGAGGAGAGCGGTCCCGTAACAGAGAATCTGGCCTTATGTCAGCGCAGAATCTGTATTCATGTCATAGCAGAGAATCAGGCTTCACGTCACCCACCACTGGAACAGGCCACTGTCACACATTTAGGCCCAGGCACCCAGGCAGAGGAGAGAGGTCCCGTAACAGAGAATCTGGCCTTATGTCAGCGCAGAATCTGTATTCATGTCATAGCAGAGAATTAGGCTTCACGACACCCACCACTGGAACAGGCCACTGTCACACATTTAGGCCCCGGCACCCAGACAGAGGAGAGCGGTCCCGTAACAGAGAATCTGGCCTTATGTCAGCACAGAATCTGTATTCATGTCATAGCAGAGAATCAGGCTTCACGTCACCCACCACTGGAACAGGCCACTGTCACACATTTAGGCCCAGGCACCCAGGCAGAGGAGAGAGGTCCCGTAAGAGAGAATCTGGCCTTATGTCAGCGCAGAATCTGTATTCATGTCATAGCAGAGAATCAGGCTTCACGTCACCCACCACTGGAACAGGCCACTGTCACACATTTAGGCCCCGGCACCCAGACAGAGGAGAGCGGTCCCGTAACAGAGAATCTGGCCTTATGTCAGCGCAGAATCTGTCTTCATGTCATAGCAGAGAATCAGGCTTCACGTCAGCCACCACTGGAACAGGCCACTGTCACACATTTAGGCCCAGGCACCCAGGCAGAGGAGAGAGGTCCCGTAACAGAGAATCTGGCCTTATGTCAGCGCAGAATCTGTATTCATGTCATAGCAGAGAATCAGGCTTCACGTCACCCACCACTGGAACAGGCCACTGTCACACATTTAGGCCCCGGCACCCAGACAGAGGAGAGCGGTCCCGTAACAGAGAATCTGGCCTTATGTCAGCGCAGAATCTGTCTTCATGTCATAGCAGAGAATCAGGCTTCACGTCAGCCACCACTGGAACAGGCCACTGTCACACATTTAGGCCCAGGCACCCAGGCAGAGGAGAGCGGTCCCGTAACAGAGAATCTGGCCTTATGTCAGCGCAGAATCTGTATTCATGTCATAGCAGAGAATCAGGCTTCACGTCACCCACCACTGGAACAGGCCACTGTCACACATTTAGGCCCCGGCACCCAGACAGAGGAGAGGTTCATTCAACTTTGGGTTGCCCCGCAATATAATGGTAAAATTAAATTAAAAATAGTATTGAATGAGGAAGTGCCCTGGAGTAGAATAATATATTGTTAAGGGGAAGTAGTTAATATCTAATCTGCACAAGGGATGGACAGGTCCTGTGGGATCCATACCTGTTTCATTTTTATGAACGTCAGCTTGTCCACATTGGCTGTAGACAGGCGGCTGCGTTTGTCTGTAATGACGCCCCCTGCCGTGCTGAATACACGTTCAGACAAAACGCTGGCCGCCGGGCAGGCCAGCACCTCCAAGGCATAAAAGGCTAGCTCTGGCCACGTGGACAATTTGGAGACCCAGAAGTTGAATTGGGCCGAACCATCAGTCAGTACGTGGAAGGGTGTGCACAGGTACTGTTCCACCATGTTAGTGAAATGTTGCCTCCTGCTAACACGTTCCGTATCAGGTGGTGGTGCACTTAGCTGTGGCGTGTTGACAAAACTTTTCCACATCTCTGCCATGCTAACCCTGCCCTCAGAGGAGCTGGGCGTGACACAGCTGCGTTGGAGACCTCTTGCTCCTCCTCTGCCTTCGCCTTGGGCTTCCACTGGTTCCCCTGTGACATTTGGGAATGCTCTCAGTAGCGCGTCTACCAACGTGCGCTTGTACTCGCGCATCTTCCTATCACGCTCCAGTGTAGGAAGTAAGGTGGGCACATTGTCTTTGTACCGGGGATCCAGCAGGGTGGCAACCCAGTAGTCCGCACACGTTAAAATGTGGGCAACTCTGCTGTCGTTGCGCAGGCACTGCAGCATGTATTCGCTCATGTGTGCCAGGCTGCCCAGAGGTAAGGACAAGCTGTCCTCTGTGGGAGGCGTATCGTCATCGTCCTGTGTTTCCCCCCAGCCACGCATCAGTGATGGGCCCAAGCTGCTTTGGGTGCCACCCCGCTGTGAACATGCTTCATCCTCATCCTCCTCCACCTCCTCCTCATCCTCGTCCTCCTCGTCCTCCAGTAGTGGGCCCTGTCTGGCCACATTTGTACCTGGCCTCTGGTGTTGCAAAAAACCTCCCTCTGAGTCAATTCGAAGAGACTGGCCTGAAAGTGCTAAAAATTACCCCTCTTCCTCCTCTTCCTCCTGGGCCACCTCCTCTTCCATCATCGCCCTAAGTGTTTTCTCAAGGAGACATAGAAGTGGTATTGTAACGCTGATAACGGCGTCATCGCCACTGGACATGTTGGTGGAGTACTCGAAACAGCGCAACAGGGCACACAGGTCTCGCATGGAGGCCCAGTCATTGGTGGTGAAGTGGGTCTGATCCGCAGTGCGACTGACCCGTGCGTGCTGCAGCTGAAACTCCACTATGGCCTGCTGCTGCTCGCACAGTCTGTCCAGCATATGCAAGGTGGAGTTCCACCTGGTGGGCACGTCGCATATGAAGCGGTGAGCGGGAAGGCCGAAGTTACGCTGTAGCGCAGACAGGCGAGCAGCGGAAGGGTGTGAACGCCGGAAGCGCGAACAGACGGCCCGCACTTTATGCAGCAGCTCTGACATGTCGGGGTAGTTGCGAATGAACTTCTGCACCACCAAATTCAGCACATGCGCCAGGCAAGGGATGTGCGTCAAACCGGCTAGTCCCAGAGCTGCAACGAGATTTCGCCCATTATCGCACACCACCAGGCCGGGCTTGAGGCTCACCGGCAGCAACCACTCGTCGGTCTGTTGTTCTATACCCCGCCACAACTCCTGTGCGGTGTGGGGCCTGTCCCCCAAACATATGAGTTTCAGAATGGCCTGCTGACGTTTACCCCGTGCTGTGCTGAAGTTGGTGGTGAAAGTGTGTGGCTGACTGGATGAGCAGGTGGAAGAAGAGGAGGAGGAAGCTGAGTAGGAGGAGGAGGAGACAGGAGGCAAAGAATGTTGCCCTGCGATCCTTGGCGGCGGAAGGACGTGCGCCAAATAGCTCTCCGCCTGGGGCCCAGCCGCCACTACATTTACCCAGTGTGCAGTTAGGGAGATATAGCGTCCCTGGCCGTGCTTACTGGTCCACGTATCTGTGGTTAGGTGGACCTTGCCACAGATGGCGTTGCGCAGTGCACACTTGATTTTATCGGACACTTGTCTGTGCAGGGAAGGCACGGCTCTCTTGGAGAAGTAGTGGCTGCTGGGAACAACATACTGTGGGACAGCAAGTGACATGAGCTGTGTGAAGCTGTGTGTGTCCACCAGCCTAAATGACAGCATTTCATAGGCCAGTAGTTTAGAAATCGAGGGTGGCTAGGTGAGAATTTACGCTTTCTCTCAAATGTTTGTGAGATGGAGATCTGAACGCTGCCGTGTGACATGGTTGAGATGCTTGGTGACGCAGGTGGTGGTGTTGGTGGTACATCCCATGTTTGCTGGGCGGCAGGTGCCAACGTTCCTCCATAGGCGGAGGAAGAGGCCGAGGCGGCGGCAGCAGCAGCAGAAGAGGCCGAGGCGGCAGCAGCAGAAGAGGTAGCAGGGGGAGCCTGAGTGACTTCCTTGTTTTTAAGGTGTTTACTCCACTGCAGTTCATGCTTTGCATGCAGGTGCCTGGTCATGCAGGTTGTGCTAAGGTTCAGAACGTTAATGCCTCGCTTCAGGCTCTGATGGCACAGCGTGCAAACCACTCGGGTCTTGTCGTCAGCACATTGTTTGAAGAAGTGCCATGCCAGGGAACTCCTTGAAGCTGCCTTTGGGGTGCTCGGTCCCAGATGGCGGCGGTCAGTAGCAGGCGGAGTCTCTTGGCCGCGGGTGTTCTGATTTTGCCCACTGCTCCCTCTTTTGCTACGCTGTTGGCTCGGTCTCACCACTGCCTCTTCCTCCGAACTGTGAAAGTCAGTGGCACGACCTTCATTCCATGTGGGGTCTAGGACCTCATCGTCCCCTGCATCGTCTTCCACCCAGTCTTGATCCCTGACCTCCTGTTCAGTCTGCACACTGCAGAAAGACGCAGCAGTTGGCACCTGTGTTTCGTCATCATCAGAGACGTGCTGAGGTGGTATTCCCATGTCCTCATCATCAGGAAAAATAAGTGGTTGTGCGTTAGGGCATTCTATCTCTTCCACCCCTGGGGAAGGGCTAGGTGGATGCCCTTGGGAAACCCTGGCAGCAGAGTCTTCAAACAGCATAAGAGACTGCTGCATAACTTGAGGCTCAGACAGTTTCCCTGATATGCATGGGGGTGATGTGACAGACCGATGGGCTTGGTTTTCATGCGCCATCTGTGCGCTTTCTGCAGAAGACTGGGTGGGAGATAATGTGAACGTGCTGGATCCACTGTCGGCCACCCAATTGACTAATGCCTGTACCTGCTCAGGCCTTACCATCCTTAGATCGGCATTGGGCCCCACCAAATATCGCTGTAAATTCTGCTGGCTACTGGGACCTGAGGTAGTTGGTTCACTAGGACGTGTGGCTGTGGCAGAACGGCCACGTCCTCTCCCAGCACCAGAGAGTCCACTAACACCACCACGACCATGTCCACGTCCGCGTCCGCGTCCCTTATTAGATGTTTTCCTCATTGTTTCTGTTCACCACAATTTTGAGAATGGCAAATTTGGGAATGCTTTTTGAAGCCAGAACAAAAAGTCTGCTTTTACGGTCACTACAAATAACTTGACCAGCTAAAACTGTGCAGATTTGGTTGAATTGAGATGTGAGACCTGTTTTTTTTTTGCGCTGTGTGACAGTTATAGGTTTAATCACAGAATGACACTTCTATCAGCACGCTAGCGTGTGTCTTAGGTTTTTCTGAATGACACTATCAATACCTTCAATGTAAGATTTTCTTTTTGGGATAGATTTCAAGTAGGCCTCAAATACCACAAACTAGTTATTTTGAGAATGGCAAATTTGGGAATCCTTTTTAACCCAGAACAAAAAGTCTGCTTTTACGGTCACTACAAATAACTTGACCAGCTAAAACTGTGCAGATTTGGTTGAATAGAGATGTGAGACCTGTTTTTTTTTGCGCTGTGTGACAGTTATAGGTTTAATCACAGAATGACACTTCTATCAGCACGCTAGCGTGTGTCTTAGGTTTTTCTGAATGACACTATCAATACCTTCAATGTAAGATTTTCTTTTTGGGATAGATTTCAAGTAGGCCTTAAATACCACAAACTAGTTATTTTGAGAATGGCAAATTTGGGAATGCTTTTTCAACCCAGAACAAAAAGTCTGCTTTTACGGTCACTACAAATAACTTGACCAGCTAAAACTGTGCAGATTTGGTTGAATAGAGATGTGAGACCTGTTTTTTTTTGCGCTGTGTGACAGTTATAGGTTTAATCACAGAATGACACTTCTATCAGCACGCTAGCGTGTGTCTTAGGTTTTTCTGAATGACACTATCAATACCTTCAATGTAAGATTTTCTTTTTGGGATAGATTTCAAGTAGGCCTCAAATACCACAAACTAGTTATTTTGAGAATGGCAAATTTGGGAATGCTTTTTCAACCCAGAACAAAAAGTCTGCTTTTACGGTCACTACAAATAACTTGACCAGCTAAAACTGTGCAGATTTGGTTGAATAGAAATGTCAGGTCTATTTTTTAGGCGCTGGGTGACAGGCTCAACTTGCCCCTGATGTAATATATGGCCAAAAAATAACCACACTGTTGATGGTTAAATGCACTTGGGTGACACAGGCTCAGCCTGCAGCTGATGTAGTATATGGCCAAAAAATAATCAGACTGTTGATGGTTAAATGCACTTGGGTGACACAGGCTCAGCCTGCAGCTGATGTAGGATATAGCACAAAATAACCACACTATCGATGGTTAAATACACTTGGTGATAGCTCGTGCTGGCACACCACAAGTCACAAAATGGCCGCCGATCACCCCAGAAAAAAAGTGATCTAAAAACGCTCTGTGCAGCCTCAAAAAAGTGAGCAAGTCAATAATAGCACTTCAATGATCCACAGCTGCAGATCGATCACAGAATGAAGTCTTTTGGAGGAGTTAATCTGCCTAATCTCGCCCTAACGTCGCAGCTGCAACCTCTCCCTATACTGATCATAGCAGAGTGACGTGCGGCGCTACGTGACTCCAGCTTAAATAGAGGCTGGGTCACATGGTGCACTGGCCAATCACAGCCATGCCAATAGTAGGCATGGCTGTGATGGCCTTTTGGGCCAAGTAGTATGACGCTTGTTGATTGGCTGCTTTGCAGCCTTTCAAAAAGCGCCAAGAAAGCGCTGAACACCGAACCCGAACCGGACTTTTACGAAAATGTTCGGGTTCGGGTCCGTGTCACGGACACCCCAAAATTCGGTACGAACCCGAACTATACAGTTCGGGTTCGCTCATCCCTACTCCTGATCACTGTAAGTAATTTCACATTACACCAGTGTATTTGATTACATTTCACATGCATGTCAGACCAATCATTTTATATACAGATAGAGTGTTATAAAATATTTGTGATTGCGAAAATCGCCACTTATGATCCAATTTTTTTTTTTACGATACATATAACTTTACTGTTTATCAGGTCTAAGTAGATATTACTTATTGGTGCACTAGTATTGTTGTAACTAGGGGAGCACCTAGGAATCTTGTCTAGGGGGTCCGAAAGGCAAAAAATGTGGCACGTGTAGCACGCTGTGCCAATTCTTTTGCCCGCCCATTTTTCAAAGCCCCCTTCATATTTAAAAATGTCCCACACGTAGTGTGCTGCGCCAATTCTTTTGCCTGGTCATTTCTAAAAGCCTGTAGGAGTTGAAATTGTTAGCACCGCCCATTATTAAAAACCCCTCTTACATATAAGTCATTCCCAACAAACGCTGTACAGCTGAAATTCTATTGTTGATGCCTGTCTCTACACATCATACGTAGAGGGGAGGGGCTGTTCTAGTTGCACTGCCTGCTTCACATTATACAATAAACAACAGCAGGCTACAGCCAGGAAGCTCCTCTGCTCTCCTCCCTCCCCAGATCCTGCTCAAGGCCTGTGGTTCCCCCTACCATCTGCCATCCGCCCGTGGCCTGCTGCCCCCCTTGGCTGTCCTCAACCAGCTCTGAATCCTCCTTCTGCAAATGGCAGGGGGAGGAGCCAGAGCATCTCTTCTCCTACATAGCGCCACATACCTTTTACATCCAGTGATGTCACCTTTGTTGTAGATGTTCTCTTTCCTCATCTTCTCCATTCAGACCAGACCGCAATGATGATTTTTCAGCCATCTCCCGCCTCTGCAGAAATTGCCAAACAGACATTAGTTTCCCACATTTCCATCACATTCACATCTTCTGAACATCCTTTCCTGCCACCCCCAATACTATATTGCAGAAACAGTCCCCCATTGAAATAGCCCCCTTCAATAATTATTGGCACACAGTGCTCTAAAAAATAATTGCGCCCAGACACCAATAGTATAATAGATAATGTCCCCCAAAAATAATTGTGCTAAGCTGATACTGTGCCAGGGTGCCCCCCAAAGTAACAGTCCTCCCAAAAATCCCACCAATCGAAATAATTCTCTGCCAGAGCACACTTTGTAGTAATAATGCCCCTATAGTGCCCATACTAGTAATCATGTTCCGCATTGCCCCCAGTAGTAGTAAAGCTCCCCATAATACCCCCTATAAGTAATAATTCTCCTTATAATATGACATTACATAAAATACCCCCGCTTAGCGCCCGCAGTTGAGCTAATGTCCCCATAATGTATGCCAGTATAAAATACCCCTATATAGTGCCCCATTAAATGCCCTCATAGTGCTCCTCTCCCCCTTCCCCATAGTGTCCCACATAATATGCCAGTAAAAGAATGCCCCTTCTTAGTGCCCCCAGCAGATGCCCCTATAGTGCTCCTCTTCCCCATAATTTGCCACTAAAAAATGCTCCTTCTTAGTGCCACCAGATGCCCCAATAGTGCTCCACTCGCCCATAGTGCCCCCAAATAATGCCCCATAGTGCCGCTCTCCCCTATAGTGCCTCCCATAATGTGTCAGTAAAAAATGCCCCCTTAGTGTCACCAAATGCCATAGTGCCCCCCATAAAGTGTCAATAAAAAGGCCCCTTTAGAGCACGAACTTCCCTATAGTGCCCCCAAATAATGCCCCTATAGTGGCACCAGATGCCCCATAGTGGCAAAAAAAATCCCCTTTAGAGCCCACAGATGGCCCCATAGTGGTCCTCTCCCCCATGCCCCCATAATGTGCCAGTAAGAAATGCCCCCATAGTGCCCCCCCAAAATGGGCAAGAAATAAATGACCCCAGAGTGCCACCCCCCAAAAAATGGGGCTGTAAGAAATGCCAGATGCCCCCATAGTGCCAGGCACCCCAAAAAATAAAACAAAACAAAAACAAAACACTAATACTTACCTTCATCAGCAGTGATGCGATGCAGGTCTCTTCCGGCCTGTGTCCCTGCTGTGTGCTGCCCGGCTCAGGCGGTGCGATGATAATGACATCATCGCGCCGCCTGAGCCGGCCTCTAAATGGCTGCCGGCATTAGTTCCTGCAAACTATCAGAAGAACAGGGAAGGGGACGCCTCTCCCTCCACTGCCCCGCTGCAGCAAAGCCATCTGTACTGTATCACTGTCCTGAGGGCGGCGATACAAATAAATATGGAGATGAGCGCTTCCACAATGGAAGCTCTCATCTCCTACTGCCCCCCTACCGCCGCCGGCAACTAGAACCAGGGCCGCGCCGCGTGTGGTGATCGGCGGTGAGGCCCTGAGGGATAAAAAATAAATACATTATTCACTGGTTGTTCTGGGGGGTGGTCCAGAACACCCCCCCAGACCACCCCTGTAAGTGCACTGGTTGTAACATCACAGCACTATGTCTGTAGCATGTACGTATGGAAAGCAGAGAAATATCTCTCACATGCAAATTGCACATCCATTTTCCTGCCGCACACTATGTATCACACACACTCACTCAAACACAGTATAAAGATTAGAGTTTGTGTCCTGTTGGTCAGGACTCAGGAGAAGCTTTCTTTGTATTACCTCCAGTATTTTCTGGTTCATTTAGAGTTGAACCATGGGGAGGCAAACCAGCTTTACACCCCATACCGTACCGTCACTTCACTAGACACATACATCTCTGCTCAGCTGGCCAATATCCAATTGCTCAGACCCCACACACATACAATCACGAATGACACAACTGCCTCGGCATCCTAAGATGAAATTGGGCGGCTGCCATGGCCAAAAAAATCACGAATGAGGCGGACGCCCCTGCCACCTGCGCCCGCCCCTCCATGGGTAGGGAGTGGCCCTGTGCTGGCTGCGGTCCAGCACTGGAACCAACTCCCCTACCAGGTGCACAGCTGTCTGCATGCCCAGGTGCACTCATGATGTGTTTTTATATACCAAAAAAAATATAAGGAAATAATGAGGGAATTTGGGCAAACTTTATTGGGTTGGGGACAATGGGGCTAAAAAGGTAAAATAAACTATACATGAAACCCTAAAACACAGAAAAATACATATTTTTTTTTTCACAGACAAAAGATACTGACACTAACCACTCACTACCCACACAAAACACTAACCCTAAAACACAGAATTTTTATTTTTTAATTCTTTCACAGACAAATGGTGCTGACACTAATCACTACCCACACGAAACCCTAAAACACTAACTCTAAAACACTGAAAAATAAGTTTTTTTTTTCAAAGACAAAAGACACTAATCACTACCCATACAAAACTCTAAAACATAGAAACAAACTTTTTTTTTTTTCACAGACGAAACAGACAGCAAAAGCCTACACTATACTATATCTCTATCTAAACTACACTACACCCTGCACTGGACCCTATCAGTTACACTATTCACTCACTAATAGTGATGAGCGAACCCGAACTGTATAGTTCGGGTTCGTACCGAATTTTGGGGTGTTCGTGACACGGACCCGAACCCGAACATTTACGTAAAAATTTGGGTTTGGGTTCGTTGTTCGGCGAATTCTATGGCGCATTTTGAAAACCTGCAAAGCAGCCAATCAACAAGCGTCATACTACTGGCCCCAAGAGGCCATCACAGCCATGCCTACTATTGGCATGGCTGTGATTGGCCAGTGCAGCATGTGACCCAGCCTCTATTTAAGCTGGAGTCACGTAGCGCCGCACGTCACTCTGCTCTGATCAGTGT
This sequence comes from Bufo bufo, assembly GCF_905171765.1. Taxonomy (NCBI): domain Eukaryota; kingdom Metazoa; phylum Chordata; class Amphibia; order Anura; family Bufonidae; genus Bufo; species Bufo bufo. Next base: position 517,929,194 of record NC_053391.1, on the reverse strand, counting down.
AGGGAGAGGATGCAGCTGCTGTTAGGGCAAGATTAGGCAGGGATTAACTCAGCAAAAACACTTAATGAAGTGATCGATCTACAGCTGTGAATCATTCAACTTCTGCTAGTTAATTGCTCACTGTTTTTAGGCTGCCCAGAGCGTTTTTCTGTCGCTATTTTCTGGGGTGATCAGCGGCCATTTTGTGTCTTGTGGTGCGCCAGCACAAGCTGCCACCAAGTCCATTTAACCATCAATAGTAGTTTTTTTTTTTTGCTATATGCTACATCAGGGGCTTGGCTGTGCTTATTGTCACCCCCAATAAAACTCACTTGCAAAAATAGCAATCCCCTAAATCTGATGTTCCAGCTGTGGCTAGCCAAGTATAATACTGTCTGCTGTCTGGCAAAGGATATATTTTTTTCTGGGGTGAAATTCAATTGCCAAAATAGCAATACCCTAAATCTGTGGTTTCTGCTGTTGCAGGCCAAGTGTAATTCTGTCCGTAAAAGGATACCTTTCATCCAGGGCCTAAATACTAGGCCTACAATTTATATTCAGCTAAATCTGTGGTTACTGCTGTGGCTGGACAAGTTTTATAGTGTCCGTCAAAGCATCGTTTTTGTTCTCGGTTGAAATTCAATTCCCAAAATAGAAATACCCAGGCCAAGTGTAAATCTGTCCGTAAAAGGATATATTACACTCAGCGTGCATCTCCAAGTGTATTTTTTTCTGTAAAAGGGTATATTACACAAAGTGTTAAATTACAATTGCTGATAGCATAAGCCTTTAAATTTGCACGCACTATTGTGCATCTCATAGTGTATTTCTGTCCGTAAAAGGGTATATTACACTCAAGGTGTAAATTCAAGTGCTGATAGGTTCACCCTTAATAACTTCACACGCTACCGTGCATCTCCAAGTGTATTTCTTTCCGTTAAAGTGTATATTATAATAAGTGTTAAAATACAAGTGCTCAAAGCATAATCCTATATATTTTTTCACACGCTACTGTGAATCTCCAAGTGTAATTCTGTCCGTAAAAGGATACCTTTCATCCAGGATCTAAATGCTAGGCCTACAATTGATATTCCCCTAAATCTGTGGTTACTGCTGTGCCTGTATTAGTGTAATACGGTACATAAATAGATAGCCAAATATTTTTTTTCTTATTGCGGTGAACGGTAACAATGAGGAAAACATCTAGTAAGGGACGCGGACGAGGACATGGTCGTGGGGGTGTTAGTGGACCCTCTGGTGCTGGGAGAGGACGTGGCCGTTCTGCCACAGCCACACGTCCTAGTGAACAACTACCTCAGGTCCCAGTACCTGCCAGAATTTACAGCGATATTTAATGGGGCCCAATGCCGTTCTAAGGATGGTAAGGCCTGAGCAGGTACAGGCATTAGTCAATTGGGTGGCCGACAGTGGATCCAGCATGTTCACATTTTCTCCCACCCAGTCTTCTGCAGAAAGCGCACAGATGGCGCCTGAAAACCAAGCCCATCAGTCTGTCACATCACCCCCATGCATATCAGGGAAACTGTCTGAGCCTCAAGTTATGCAGCAGTCTCTTATGCTGTTTGAAGACTCTGCTGGCAGGGTTTCCCAAGGGCATCCACCTAGCCCTTCCCCAGGGGTGGAAGAGATAGAATGCACTAACGCACAACCACTTATGTTTCCTGATGATGAGGACATGGGAATACCACCTCAGCACGTCTATGATGATGACGAAACACAGGTGCCAACTGCTGCGTCTTTCTGCAGTGTGCAGACTGAACAGGAGGTCAGGGAGGAAGACTAGGTGGAAGACAATGCAGGGGACGATGAGGTCATAGAACCCACATGGAATGAAGGTCGTGCCACTGACTTTCAGAGTTCAGAGGAAGAGGCAGTGGTGAGACCGAGCCAACAGCGTAGCAAAAGAGGGAGCAGGGGGCAAAAGCAGAACACCCGCCGCCAAGAGAGTTCGCCTGCTACTGGCCACCGCCACCTGGGACCGAGCACCCCAAAGGCAGCTTCAAGGAGTTCCCTGGCATGGCAGTTCTTCAAACAATGTGCTGACGACAAGACACGAGTGCTTTGCACGCTGTGCCATCAGAGCCTGAAGCGAGGCATTAACGTTCTGAACCTTAGCACAACCTGCATGACCAGGCATCTACATGCAAAGCATGTACTGCAGTAGAGTAAACACGTTAAAAACAAGGAACTCACTCAGGCTCCCCCTGCTACCTCTTCTGCTGCTGCCTCGGCCTCTTCCTCCGCCTCGGGAGGAACGTTGGCACCTGCTGCCCAGCAAACAGAGGATGTACTACCAACACCACCACCTGCGTCACCAAGCATCTCCACCATGTCACACGGCAGCGTTCAGCTCTCCATCTCACAAACATTTGAGAGAAAGCGTAAATTTCCACCTAGCCACCCTCGATCCCTGGCCCTGAATGCCAGCATTTCTAAACTACTGGCCTATGAAATGCTGTCATTCAGGCTGGTGGACACAGACAGCTTCAAACAGCTTATGTCGTTTGCTGTCCCACAGTATGTTGTTCCGCCACTACTTCTCCAAGAGAGCCGTGCCTTCCCTGCACAACCAAGTATCGGATAAAATCAAGTGTGCACTGCGCAACGCCATCTGTGGCAAGGTCCACCTAACCACAGATACGCGGACCAGTAAGCACGGCCAGGGACGCTGTATCTTTCTAACTGAACACTGGGTAAATGTAGTGGCGGCTGGGCCCCAGGCGGAGAGTTCTTTGGCGCACGTCCTTCCGCTGCCAAGGATCACAGGGCAACATTCTTTGCCTCCTGTAGCCTCCTCCTCCTACTCGGCTTCCTCCTCTTCTTCTTCCACCTGTCCTCCAGTCAGCCACACACCTTCACCACCAACTTCAGCACAGCCCGGGGTAAACGTCACCAGGCCATTCTGAAACTCATATGTTTGGGGGACAGGCCCCACACTGCGCAGGTGTTGTGGCGGAGTATTGAACAACAGACCGACGACTGGTTGCTGCCAGTGAGCCTCAAGCACGGCCTGGTGGTGTGCAATAATGGGCGAAATCTCGTCACAGCTCTGGGACTAGCCGGTTTGACGCACATCCCTTGCCTGGCGCATGTGCTGAATTTGGTGGTGCAGAAGTTCATTTACAACTACCCCGACATGTCAGAGCTGCTGCATAAAGTGCGGGCCGTCTGTGCGCGCTTCCGCCGTTCACATCCTGCCACTGCTCGCCTGTCTGGGCTACAGCGTAACTTCGGCCTTCCCGCTCACCGCCTCATATGCGACGTGCCCACCAGGTGGAACTCCACCTTGCACATGCTGGAGAGACTGTGCGAGCAGCAGCAGGCCCTAGTGGAGTTTCAGCTGCAGCACGCACGGGTCAGTCGCACTGCGGAACAGCACCACTTCACCACCAATGACTGGGCCTCAATGCGAGACCTGTGTGCCCTGTTGCGCTGTTTCAAGTACTCCACCAACATGGCCAGTGGCGATGACGCCGTTATCAGCGTTACAATACCACTTCTATGTCTCCTTGAGAAAACACTTCGAGGGATGATGGAAGAGGAGGTGGCCCAGGAGGAGGAGGAGGAAGAGGGGTCATTTTTAGCACTTTCAGGCCAGTCTCTTCGAAGTGACTCAGAGGGAGTTTTTTTGCAACAGCAGAGGCCAGGTACAAATGTGGCCAGCCAGGGCCCACTACTGGAGGACGAGGAGGACGAGGATGAGGAGGAGGTGGAGGAGGATGAGGATGAAGCATGTTCACAGCGGGGTGGCACCCAACGCAGCTCGGGCCCTTCACTGGTGCGTGGCTGGGGGGAAACGGAGGACGATGACGATACGCCTCCCACAGAGGACAGCTTGTCCTTACTTCTGGGCAGCCTGGCGCACATGAGCGACTACATGCTGCAGTGCCTGCGCAACGACAGCAGAGTTGCCCACATTTTAACGTGTGCGGACTACTAATTTGCCTCCCTGCTGGATCCCCGGTACAGAGACAATGTGCCCACCTTTCTTCCTGCACTGGAGAGTGATAGGAAGATGCGCGAGTACAAGCGCACGTTGGTAGACGCGCTACTGAGAGCATTCCCAAATGTCACAGGGGAACAAGTGGAAGACCAAGGCGAAGGCAGAGGAGGAGCAAAAGGTCGCCAACGCAGCTGTGTCATGGCCAGCTCCTCTGAGGGCTGGGTTAGCATGGCAGAGATGTGGAAAAGTTTTGTCACCACAGTACAGCTAACTGCACCACCACCTGATACGGAACGTGTTAGCAGGAGGCAACATTTCACTAACATGGTGGAACAGTACGTGTGCACACCCCTCCACGTACTGACTGATGGTTCGGCCCCATTCAACTTCTGGGTCTCCAAATTGTCCACGTGGCCAGAGCTAACCTTTTATGCCTTGGAGGTGCTGGCCTGCCTGGCGGCCAGCGTTTTGTCTGAACGTGTATTCAGCACGGCAGGGGACGTCATTACAGACAAACGCAGCCGCCTGTCCACAGCCAATGTGGACAAGCTGATGTTCATAAAAATGAACCAGGCATGGATCCCACAGGACCTGTCCATCCCTTGTGCAGATTAGACATTTATAACTACCTCCCCTTAACCATATATTCTTGTACTCCAGGGCACTTCCTCATTCAATCCTCTTTTTTTAATTTTACCATTATATTGCGGGGCAACCCAAAGTTGAATGAACCTCTCCTCCGTCTGGGTGCCAGGGGCCTAAATATCGTGAACTGGCCTGTTCCAATGGTGTGTGACATGAAGCCTAATTCTCTGCTATGGGACCTCTCTCCTCTGTCTAGGTGCCGGGGCCTAAATATCTGACAGTGGCCTGTTCTAGTGGTGGGTGACATGAAGCCTGATTCTCTGCTATGACATGAAGCCTGATTCTCTGCTATGGGACCTCTCTCCTCTATCTGGGTGCCGGGGCCTAAATATCTGAAAGTGGCCTGTTCCAGTGGTGGGTGACATGAAGCCTGATTCTCTGCTATGGGACCTCTCTCCAATTGATATTGGTAAAAAAATAAATATTTTTTCTTATTCATTTCCCTATCCACATTTGTTTGCAGGGGACTTATCTACATTTTGATGCCTTTTGCAGCCCTCTAGCCCTTTCCCGGGCTATTTTACAGCCTTTCTAGTGCCGAAAAGTTCGGGTCCCCATTGACTTCAATGGGGTTCGGGTTCGGGGCGAAGTTCGGGTCGAGTTCGGATCCCGAACCCGAACATTTTCGGGAAGTTCAGCCGAACTTCTCGAGCCCGAACATCCAGGCGTTCACTCAACTCTACTCACTAACCTACACTGACTATCTACCAGTAACTATCTGGATTATATATATGAGCTACCTAGCTAATGTACCTAACACCCTACACTGGAACCTATCGGCTACACTATTTACTCACTAACATGCACTATCTAACACCATCTGGATATATATATGAGGTATCAGAAGTCACAGTAAATTCAGCACAGCACAAAGATCACACTCCTCTCTCTCTCACAACTGCATGAAACAGCACAAAATGGCTGTGGGAGGTTCTCTTATATAGTATGGGGTAGGCAACTTTCCTATTGGTTGCTAGGGAAGTTGCTAAGCTCTTGCAGGCTTCTCATTGGCCCACAAGCTAGAAGCAGGGAGGGATCATGTGTACTGTGGAAAAAAAATATGTATATATTTGAATTTACGAATATATCGCGCTATATTCTAAATATTTGCAAATTCTCGAAGTGTCGATATTCACGATTAAAATTTCCTATTCGAATATTCACACTCAACACTAATAGAAAAGTAAATTGCTACATAGAGATGGCCTTGCGGTTCGCCCAGCGGTCGTTTCGCAGCAAACTTTGCAGGTTTGCGATTCGCCGTAAATGCGAACATATGGAGATGTTCGCATGTGCCATATTCTTTTGCATAGCGCTGAACTTTGACCCATGACACATCCATGAGGTGAAACAGGACAGCCAATTGAGACGTTTCAGCACATGGAAACACCCCCACCCTATAACCCGATCTGGCAGACATGTTACATTCTATGTTTTGCTAATGTAGGTAGAGGTTGCTTTTTGGAGCAGGGACAGACTGTTAGGGATACCAAACGCTAGCTAATAGGGCCACAAAAATCTTTTTAAGGACTGGTATACGTGTGCTATCGATAGGTGTGATATACTGAGGGGTGTGATATACTTATAATATACTTTCTAACAAAGAAAATATATTATAGTGCATTTGTATTGTGCAGCAGTTATGTGTGGTTCTGCTGCGATACCGCAGCTATATAGAGGGACAAATGCTATTGGAATAAATAATTGCAACTGGTGTGATATACCTGTTGCCACCCAAAAAAACTGATTGAGGGGTGTGATATACCTATAATATACTTTCTAACATAGAAAGTATATAGTTCATTTGTATTGTGCAGCAGTTATGTGCGGGTCTGCTGAGATACCACAGGTATATAGAGGGACAAGCGCTATTGGAACAACTATTTGCAACGGGTGTGCGATACCTGTTGCCCCGAATAAAACTGATTGAGGGGTGCAATATACCCGCTTCCACAAAATACTGACTAAGGGGTTTGATATACCTTGATATACCTGCTTCCACAAAATACTAATTGAGGGGTGCGGTATGCCTGCTTCCACCAAATATTGATTGAGGCCTGCGATATACCTGATTCCACAAAATACTGATTAAGGGGTTCTATATACCTGCTTCCACAAAATACTGATTGAGGGGTGCGATATACCTGCTTCCACAAAAAAATGATTAAGGGTTTTTTATATACCTACTTCCACAAAATACTAATTGAGAGGTGTGATATACCTGCTTCCACCAAATATTGATTAAGGGGTTCTATATACCTGTTTCCACAAAATACTGATTAAGAAGATTGATAAACCTGCTTCCACCGAATATTAATTGAGGTCTGTAAAACACCTGCTTCCACAAAATACTGATTAAGGGGATTGATTTACCAGCTTCCAACACATATTGATTGAGGCCTGCTATATACCTGCTTCCGCAATATACTGATTAAGGGCTTTGATATACCTGCTTCCACAAAATACTAATTGAGGGTTGCGATATACCTGCTACCAATAAATATTGATTAAGGAGTTGTATATACCTGCTTCCACAAAATAATGATTGAGGGTTGCGATATGTCTGCTTCCACAAAATACTGATTAAGGGGTGTAGGGATTTCCAAAATGGTAGCCTTCGAATAAATATACAGCAGCCTTTATTCAGTGAAAATTAAAGTAATAAATGTCTTTTATTGTTGGCACACAAGTCAACAGGCGGCAGTGATCGGCTTACTCCAGCCGACATTTAAAGAAAAAAACAATTCAGTACCGTATCTGGTGACATCAAACAGGTATTATTAAGGCACAGTACCATAATCCCCACGGAGTGGATGGGGATCTTGCTTTGTCCTCCATCTCTTGGCAGAAACCCTCCAGCTTTCACTCAGCTAAAAAAAACACCCAACTATCCAGAGCTACACCGTCAGCTAGGTAATCACACACACCCCCTGACCCTGCAGTCTGACTTTTGTAAGTCAGTCAAAACCTGGCCTGGACCGTGGGGAGTAGCCACCGGCCCAGCACTATGGCTACTCCAAGTAAGAGCCGTCCCGGATTAGCTTTTCACAGCTATGGTAGCTACCAAAATGTCCATCAGAAACTGCTGCGGACATATGCACTACTGGCTCCTACTTCACCGAGGCCAGGAACCTCGGTGACACATGTCTTTCATCTGGTCTCTTGTGCCTTTCTACAAGGGATTGATATACCTGCTTCCACAAATATTGATTAAGGGGTTCTATATACCTGCTTCCACAAAATATAGATTGAGGGGTGCAATATACCTGCTTACACAAAATATTGATTAAAGTGTTCTACATACCTGTTTCCACAAAATACTGATTGAGGAGTGTGATATACCTGCTTCAACAAAATACTGATTAAGGGGTTTGATATACCTGCTTCCACAAAATACTGATTGAGGGGTGTGATATACCTACTTCCACCAAATATTGATTAAGGGGTACTATATACCAGGTTCAACAAAATACTCATTAAAGTGTTCTATATACCTGTTTCCACAAAATACCGATTGAGGAGTGCGATATACCTGCTTCAACAAAATACTGATTAAGGGGTTTGATATACCTGCTTCCACAAAATACTGATTGAGGGATGCGATATACCTACTTCCACCAAATATTGATTAAGGGGTTATACATACCTGCTTCAACAAAATACTGATTAAGGGGATTGATTTACCTGCTTCCACAATATACCGATTTAAGGGGTTTAACAAACCTGCTTCCACAAAAAACTGGTTGAGGGGTGCGATATCCCTGCTTCCACAAAATACTGAATAAGGGGTTTGAAATACCTGCTTCCACAAAATACTGATTAAGGGGATTGATAACTGCTTCCACCAAATATTGATTCAGGTCTGCGATACACCTGCTTCCACAATATACTGATTAAGGGGAATGATATATCTGCTTCTAACAAATAATATTTGAGGCCTGTGATATACCTCCTTCCGAAAAATACTGATTAAGGGGATTGATATACCTGTTTCCACAAAATACAGATTGAGGGGATTGATATACCTGCTTTCACAAAATACTGATTAAGGGGTGCAATATACCTACTTCCACAAAATTCTGATTGAGGGGTGCGATATACCTGCTTCCACAAAATACTGAAAAAGGGGTTTAAAATACCTGCTTCCACAAAATATAGATTGAGGGTTACGATATACCTACTTCCACCAAATTTTGATTAAGGGGCTCCATATACCTGCTTCCACAAAATACTAATTAAGGGGATTGATATACCTGCTTCCACCAAATATTGATTAATGCCTGCGATATACCTGCTTCCGCAAGATACTCATTGAGGGGTGCGATATACTGATGTAGTAGAGTTAACACTCATGCTTTGAGATTTCTGAGATGTGTTATCAAAACTAAGCAAAGACCGTCAATTGCTTTTCAATGGCTTTTCAATGGCTTTTGTTTCTAGATAACACGATGCTTTAAGAAATTTGAGTTAAGAGTTTGAGTGCTAACCCTGCTACATCTATACCTGCTTCCACAAAATACTGATTAAGGGGTTTGATATGCCTGCTTCCACAAAATACTGATTGAGGGGTGCAATATACCTGCTTCCACAAAATTCTGATTAAGGGGATTAATAACTGCTTCCACCAAATATTGATTGAGGTCTGCGATACACCTGCTTCGACAAAATACTGATTAAGGGGAATGATATACCTGCTTCCACCTAATAATGATTGAGGGGTGCGATATGCCTGCTTCCACTAAATATTGATTAAAAGGTTCTATATTCCTACTTCTGAAAAATACTGATAAAGGGGATTGATATACCTGCTTCCACAAAATACTGATTAAGGGGTTTAATATACCTGTTTCCTCAAAATACTGATTGAGGGATGTGATATACCTGCTTACACAAAATAATGAATTAGGGGTGTAAAATACCTGCTTCCACAAAATACAGATTGAGGGTTACGATATACCTACTTCCACCAAATTTTGATTAAGGGTTCTATATACCTGCTTCCACAAAATACTGATTAAGGGGATTGATATACCTGCTTCCACCAAATATTGATTTAGGCCTGCGATACACCTGCTTCCACAAAATTCTGATTAAGGGGATTGATATACCTTCTTCCACCAAATATTGATTGAGGCCTGTGATATACCTGCTTCTGCAAAATGCTGATTAAGGAGTTTGATACTCCTGCATCAACAAAATACAGATTGAGAGGTGCAATATACCTTTTTACACAAAAAATTGATTAAGGTGTTCTATATACATGTTTCCAAAAAATACTGATTGAGGGGTGCAATATACCTGCTTCCACAAAATACTGATTAAGGGGTGCAATATACCTGCTTCCACCAAATATTAATTGAGGCCTGCGATACACCTGCTTCCACAAAATACTGATTAAGGGGATTAATAAACCTTCTTCAACAAAATACAGATTGAGGGGTGCGATATACTTGCTTCAACCAAATATTGATTAAGGGGTTCTATATACCTGCTTCCACAAAATACTGATTGAGGGGTGTGATATACCTGCTTCCACCAAATATTGATTATGGGGGTCTATATACCTGCTTCCACATAATACTGATAGAGGGGTGCGATATACCTGCTTCCGCAAAATACTGTTTAAGGAGTTTGATACTCCTGCATCAACAAAATACAGATTGAGGGGTGCAATATACCTTTTTCCACCAAAAATTAATTAAGGTGTTATATATACCTGTTTCCAAAAAATACTGATTGAGGGGTGCAATATACCTGCTCCACAAAATACTGATTAAGGGGCGCAATGTACCTGTTTCCACCAAATATTGAGGCCTGCGATACACCTGCTTCCACAAAATACTGATTGAGGGGATTAATAAACCTTCTTCAACAAAATACAGATTGAGAGGTGCGATATACCTGCTTCCACCAAATATTGATTAAGGGGTTCTATATACCTGCTTCCACAAAATACTGATTGAGGGGTGTGATATACCTGCTTCCACTAAATATTGATTATAGGGGTCTATATACCTGCTTCCACATAATACTGATTGAGGGGTACGATATACCTGCTCCCGCAAAATACTTATTGAGGCCTGCAATACACTTGATTCCACAAAATAGTGATTAAGGGGTTTGATATACCTGCTTCCACAAAATACTGATTGAGGATTGCGATATACCTGCTTCCACTAAATAGTGATTGAGGCCTGCGAAACACCTGCTTCTACAAAATTCTGATTTAGTGGTACAATATACCTACTTCCGCAAAATTCTAATTAAGGGGTTTTATATACCTGCTTCCACAAAATACAGATTGAGGGATGCAATATATCTGCTTCCACCACATATTAAGGGGTTCTATTTACCTGCTTCCACAAAATACTGATTGAGGGGTGTGAGATACCTGCTTTCACCAAATATTGATTAAGGGGTTCTATATAACTACTTCCACAAAATACTGATTGAGGGGTGCAATATACCTGATTCTACCAAATATTGATTGAGGCCTGCGAAACACCTGCTTCCACAAAACACTGATAGAGGGGTGTGATAAACCTGCTTCCACCAAATTTTGATTAAGGGGTTCTATATACACACTGAGGAAGGGGTCTCTTCACCCCGAAACGCGTTTGGTATGACAGTGAGGGACTGCTAAGAAGAATTATCTACAATCGTGTATCTACACTTGGATTGAAAGCTTTAAACTATCTGCACCAAAGAGATTTGAAAACCCCGCCTGGAATTACAGCTCACCTGACCTGTCCAGCAAACCACATGGGACACCACACAGGTCTTGGAAGGTCAGAGCGGTGATATCAAGCAGCACCGCTACTACATATCCAGGAGTGTGGGGAACTTCATATATAGACTTTGCCTAAAGGTCCTTGCAGCTCACAACAGAGCATTACACTTGGAAACCTTGGTGTACAAGCGGACCGATCATAGGAGCGGTAAAGTACCCTGCATAATTACAAATCTAAGTAGTGCTGCAATGTGGATATACTAACAACTCCCCAATTAATGTGGAACTTACAACCATAACAGTCTCAGGACTATGATGCTTGGAGTTAGCATTTAACAGCTACGGCCATACAGCCATTCCAAGGGTGCTAGTGCTATTGAAAAATAGCCCCTCCCAGGGACGTATTAGCACTAATCAATCTCAGATTTTCAGTGCATTTGACTATTTGCGGTATATTTTTAATTGTTTTTATGAGATGTTTTATATGTAATATTGTAGTGTGTTTATTTTTAAGCCTATAAAATTTATGTGGATACCTATTTACTGTGTGTTTGCTTAATATTGAGTGACCCCCTATCCAAACTTTATATCTGGTTCTATATACCCCTTTCCACAAAATCTGATTGAGGGGTGTGATATATCTGCTTCTACCAAATATTGATTATTGTGGTATATATACCTGGTTCTGCAAACTACTGATTGAGGGGTTTGATACACCTGCTCCAACAAAATTCAGATTGATGGGTGCAATATACCTGCTTCCACCAAATATTGATTAAGGGGTTCTATATACCTGCTTCCACATAATACTGATTGAGGGGTGCGATATACCTGCTTCCACAAAATACTTAGAGGGGTACGATATACCTGCTTCCACAAAATAGTGATTAACCCCTTAAGGACACGGCCATATTCACCTTAAAGACCAGGCCATTTTTTTTGCAAATCTGACCAGTGTCACTTTATGTGGTGAAAATTTTAAAACGCTTTGACTTATCCATGTTATTCTGATACAGTTTTTTCGTCACATATTGTACTTCATGACACTGGTAAAATGGAGTAAAAAAAAATCATTTTTAATTATAAAAAAATACCAAATTTACCCAAAAATTAGAAAAATTTGCACATTTTTAAGTTTCAATTTCTCTACTTCTATAATACATAGTAATACCTCCAAAAATAGTTATTACTTTACATTCCCCATATGTCTACTTCATGTTTGTATCATTTTGGGTATGATATAAAAAATTTGGGGGATGTTACAAGGCTTAGAAGTTTAGAAGCAAATCTTGACATTTTTCAGAAATTTAAAAAAAATAAAAATTTTAAGGACCAGTTCAGGTCTGAAGTCACTTTGTGAGGCTAACATAATAGAAACCACCCACAAATGACCCTATTCTAGAAACTACACCCCTAAAGGTATTCAAACCTGATTTTACAAACGTCATTAACCCTTTAGGTGTTCCACAAGAATTAATGGAAAATAGAGATACAATTTCAAAATGTAACTTTTTTGGCAGATTTTCCATTTATTAATTTTTTTTCCAGTTAGAAAACAAGGGTTAACAGCCAAACAAAACTCAATATTTATGGCCCTGATTCTGTAGTTTACAGAAACACCCCATATGTGGTCGTAAACTGCTGTACGGGCACATGGCAGGGTGCAGAAGGAAAGGAATGCCATACGGTTTTTGGAAGGCAGATTTTGCTGGACTGGTTTTTTGACACCATGTCCCATTTGAAGCCCCCCTGATGCACCCCAAGAGTAGAAATTCCAAAAAAGTGACCCCATTTTAGAAACTACACCCCTCAAGGTATTCAAAACTGATTTTACAAACGTCATTAACCCTTTAGGTGTTCCACAAGAATTAATAGAAAATAGAGATACAATTTCAAAATTTCACTTTTTTGGCAGATTTTCAATTTTTATATTTTTTTTCCAGTTAAAAAGCAAAGGTTAACAGCCAAGCAAAACTCAATATTTATGACCCTGATTCTGTAGTTTACAGAAACACCCCATATGTGGTCATAAACTGCTGTACGGGCACACGGCAGGGCGCAGAAGGAAAGGAATGCCACACGGTTTTTGGAAGGCAGATTTTGCTGGACTGTTTTTTTGACACCATGTCCCATTTGAAGCCCCCCCCCCCCCCGATACACCCCTAGAGTAGAAACTACAAAAAAGTGACCCCATTTTAGAAACTATGGTGTAGGGTGGCAGTTTTGTTGGTACTAGTTTAGGGTACATATGATTTTTGGTTGCTCTATATTACACTTTTTGTGAGACAAGGTAACAAGAAATAGCCGTTTTGGCACAGTTTTTTTTTGTTATTTGCAACATTCATTTGACAGGTTAGATCATGTGGTATTTTTATAGAGCAGGTTGTCACGGACGCAGCAATACCTCATATGTATGCTATTTTTTATTTATGTAAGTTTTACACAATGATTTCATTTTTGAAACAGAAAAATCATGTTTTAGTGTTTCCATAGATTGAGAGCTATAGTTTTTTCAGTTTTTGCGCGATTATCTTGGGTAGGGTATGATTTTTGCGGGATGAGATGACGGTTTGATTGGCACTATTTTGGGGTGCCAATTACTTTTTGATCGCTTGCTATTACACTTTTTGTGATGTAAGGTGGCAAAAAAATTGCTTTTTTTACACCGTTTTTATTTTTTACGTTGTTCACCTGAGGGGTTAGGTCATGTGATATTTTTATAGAGCAGGTTATTACGGATGCGGCGTTACAGGTTATTTATGTAAGTTTTACACAATAATATCTTTTTTGAAACTTGAAAAAAATCATGTTTTAGTGTCTCCATAGTCTGAGAGCCATAGTTTTTTCAGTTTTTGGGCGATTATCTTAGGTAGGGTCTCATTTTTTGCGGGATGAGATGATGGTTTGATTGACACTATTTTGGGGTGCATATGACTTTTCGATCGCTTGCTATTACACTTTTTGTGAGACAAGGTAACAAGAAATAGCCGTTTTGGCACAGTTTTTTTTTGTTATTTGCAACATTCATTTGACAGGTTAGATCATGTGGTATTTTTATAGAGCAGGTTGTCACGGACGCAGCAATACCTCATATGTATGCTATTTTTTATTTATGTAAGTTTTACACAATGATTTCATTTTTGAAACAGAAAAATCATGTTTTAGTGTTTCCATAGATTGAGAGCTATAGTTTTTTCAGTTTTTGCGCGATTATCTTGGGTAGGGTATGATTTTTGCGGGATGAGATGACGGTTTGATTGGCACTATTTTGGGGTGCCAATTACTTTTTGATCGCTTGCTATTACACTTTTTGTGATGTAAGGTGGCAAAAAAATTGCTTTTTTTACACCGTTTTTATTTTTTACGTTGTTCACCTGAGGGGTTAGGTCATGTGATATTTTTATAGAGCAGGTTATTACGGATGCGGCGTTACAGGTTATTTATGTAAGTTTTACACAATAATATCTTTTTTGAAACTTGAAAAAAATCATGTTTTAGTGTCTCCATAGTCTGAGAGCCATAGTTTTTTCAGTTTTTGGGCGATTATCTTAGGTAGGGTCTCATTTTTTGCTGGATGAGATGATGGTTTGATTGACACTATTTTGGGGTGCATATGACTTTTCGATCGCTTGCTATTACACTTTTTGTGATGTAAGGTGACCAAAAAAATTGCTTTTTTTACACCGTTTTTATATTTATTTATTTACGGTGTTCACCTGATGTTTTAGTGTCTCCTTATTCTGAGCCATAGTTTTTTTTATTTTTTGGGCGATTGTCTTAGATAGGGGCTCATCTTTTGCGGGATGAGGTGACGGTTAGATTGGTACTATTTTGGTCAGCAGACGCCTTTTTGATCGCTTACTGTTATACTTTTTGTGATGTAAGGTGACAAAAAATGGTTTATTTAGCACAGTTTTTATTTTTTATTTTTTGCGGTGTTCAGTTGAGGGGTTATGTCATGTGATATGTTTATAGAGCCGGTCGATATAGATGCGGCGATACCTAATGGCCCAGATTCAGGTAGATTTGCCCATTACTTACACCTGAGCCGCTCAGCTGAATTTCTCTGCGCTGGAGCAATTTTGCCAAATTGCCACCTGATTCAGGAATCGTTTGTTCATTTCATTTGCTCCTGTTTAAGGCAAAGCTGAGGGCGCAAGGCCGTGCAAGTCAAAGTGGGTGTGCCCCTATGTAAATGAGGAATTTTCGGCTCAGCAGAGGTTTGCTAGCATAATTTCAGGGCAAATCCTGCTCAGCTGCTTGCACTGAGCAAATAAATAGGAGCAGACTTGCGCAGGTTCTTTGCTGAATTTCATCCTGCTTTTTCCTACCCCCCCTGAGCAAGGAAATTCAGCCCTTTTGCAAGACATGGCACCTCCCAAAGGGACCAAAAAAAGGAAGCCCAACTTTGTGGCTGCAGAGATGGACATCCTGATTGCTGCACTCCAGCAGCATAAGGAAGTCCTATATGGTGCCCAGCGGGCAAACACCACCATTGCCCAAAGGAGGGCTATATATGAAGCCATTGCCCTGGACATCAATGCCCTGGGTAATGAAGTGCGTACCTGGGATGACATCCAGAAGAAATTAAATGATATGAGGCGCAGGGTCCGTGAAAAACTGGCTCTTATCAGGAAGCATACCGGTGGCACGGGAGGTGGTCCGCGATGTATGATCCGGCTCAATCAGGAGGAGCAGCTTATTGCACAAACGTTCGTGCAGGAGCAGGTGGAGGGACTTGAAGGGTACGACTCCACTGTTGGGAACTTGGGGACTGGTAAGTTATTTTTCTTTCATATCTGCTGTGCATCATGGGAGGGGGTACAAGTGAACATATGAGAAGTGTGTTGCACCAGCAAAATATGTCGTTTTGGTGTCATCCACAGGTGGTGATGAGGAAGAAGAAGCTGGGCCGTATTCGGCTGCGGCTCGACCCAGCCCATCCAGACCAGAGCCAGGGGTCCAGTCAGGCCCCATGGACATTCTGGCTATGCTGGTCCAGGAGGAGATCATACCGGGGCCAAGTATGGAGGAGCAAGTGGTATTGGAGGAGGATTCCTTTTTCCTCATCCAGGAGGACTCTGGCTCCCTCCAGGAGGATACCACCATCCCTGTGCAACCCACCACCCCCCCGCCCAGCACGTCATCCCCCTCCAGGGCAAGCCCCTCCAGGGCAAGCCCCTCCCTTGTGGACCCCTCCCCTTCTCCCTCTGTCCGTGGCCGAGCCTCTCCTCCCAGGAAGGCTCTGTCCAAAACGAGTCATATATCCTCCAGCCTCCGTGACGGTCTGCTGGAGGAGCAGGCCCTGCAGACCCGCCATATAGGGGCCATGGTGGGAGAGGTGCGTCGTCTGGCGGACAGCATGGCATCCACCTCCACCTCTATGCAGCATGCCCTCACCCTGCATGAGGACCGGGACAAACATGTGGCACAGAGCCTGGGGGAAATTAGTGGCAACTCTAAGGCCATAGTCACCTGCTTGGTGGCTCTGGAGACCACACCAGCTTTGTTAAGCAGGATGACAGCTGCGGTGCAGGCCAACACCGCTGCAGTGCAGGAGGAGGCGAGAGTTACCCGCCGGCATCAGCGGGATACCACCACCCGCCAAATGCGGATGTTGGCCCAGACCAACACCATCCTTGCCCGCCTGGCCAACGCCATGGAGGGCATGCAGCCACCACCTGCAAGGAGTGTGGAAGTAGGGGTTGATGCTCCTCCCCCCCCTCCTCCCCCCACCCCTCCATCCCCACCCCATGCCTCCTCCGCACCACGGAGATTGAGGAGCCAGAGCCGGGGCACCCTTGGCTCAAAGAAAAAAAAATAATAATAATTTTATGTCTACATTTTTTTGCTCAACACAATATGATTTTTTTTATTATTTTTCTATATGCTCAGGGTATGAGATTATTTTTTTTTTATATGCTCAGGATATGAGTTTTTATATTTATTTGTAGTCCCTACACACGGTGAGGAGTGTATACTACAGTGTGACTGGTGTGTGAATGGGGGGGGGGGGTGGCACTCCTGCTGGAAAAGGGGTGTCACCCTCTGCCATGTGAAAGGTGTATGAAAGGACAGCAACATAATTGGAGCCTTGACGCGGCGTTGCTGCTCCCTAATACCATGGGGTATTGTTGGGTCTAATCCAATTGGGGGTGCATGTGTCGGGTGTGTGCTAGGGACTACAGTGGTGTACATACATGCATTATACTTGTGACAAGATCAGGGTGTGTTTAATGTGCAAAGAGACGTTCCACAAGACCATTCCGGATTGCTCTTCCCTCAGAAGATCCGGTAGTGTTTCTTGGGGGGGGGGGGGGGGTTGCGTGGTTCGGGGGTAAGGTCATTGCGTAGCTCAATGTGCATGCCCCTTCTTTGAGCTAAATTGTGGAGAATACTACATGCCCCTACGATTTGGCATACAAAGTTGGGTGAATACAATAGGGTCCCCCCTGATTTATCCAGACATCTGAATCGAGATTTAAGGATGCCAAATGTGCGCTCCACCACCGCACGGGTACGTGCATGGGCTTCGTTATATCTTTCCTCTCCTGGTGTTTGAGGGTTACGAAATGGGGTCATCATGTGAGGTCCCAGGGCATAGGCAGAGTCACCTGGAAGGGAAAAGACAGGAGGATGTTAGTCGTGCATGTGCCCCTTGTGATGTGTGCATCATGGGGGGGGGGCAGTCATACCTGACACCCATGTCACTCACCAATCAGCCAGCTGTCTCCATACATGTTCTGGTCAAACTCGGTTGGGATGGGGCTGTGTCGGTAAATAAAACTGTCATGGCTTGACCCTGGGTGTTTGGCACGGACATGCCATATGAGGCCATGTGCATCCACAATCATCTGCACATTTATCGAATGCCAATGTTTCCTGTTGCAGTAGATATGCTCGAGGTGCCGGGGGGGGGGGGGGGGGCGTAGTGCCACATGGGTACAATCTATTGCACCCACAGTGCGTGGAAATCTGGCTAATAAATAAAAATCACTGATTGCCTTCTGCCGCACGTCAGCCGTGGTTGGTTTGATAAATTGTGTGCCCATTCGTCCGAGTATTGCAGGGATCACTTGGTGCACACACCTGCTCATGCTGGATTGGGACATCCCCGCCACCACTCCACCTGTGCGCTGAAATGAGCCAGTTGCCAAAAAATGAAGGGTTGCCACTACCTTCACCAGTGGCTGCACTGCCTGTCCCCGATGGGTCGGGCTGCTGATGTCATCCTGCAGGATTGTTACCAACTCAAGGATGACTTCAGGGCTAAAGCGAAACATGCGATACACCTCAGTATCAGTCATCTGAAAAAGGTTGTAGTGCCCTCTGTAAATCCTCTCCCGTGCCCTCCTACGAGTCGGCTCAGTCAATAGAATATCAAGAACCATAGCTGCCCCTGGCATGTTGGTGCACAGATGTGAGGTCCCGAAAATGTGAGTGCTCTGCTTGTTCAGATCGTCTGCCTAGGTGCTGCTGAAGTTGCGCGCTCCTTCAGATGACATTTGGCCATCTTTTGCTAACTTGCCCCTGCTTTTAACAGGAGCAAGTTTGCCCAGGGAAAAAAGCTTGCACGCTTCCAGCGCAAGATGCGCATCACACGCGCATGTTTCTGAATCATCGGCAGTACCTAATTTGCATATTCGCTGAGGGAATTCCATGAAGGCGCAACTTACACCCCGCGCAAAATTGCACGAAAATTGCGCAGGAACAGCTAGGCTGCGTGCGCGGGAAAATGGCCGCATTTCAGGCTTAACTGGTTTACAGAATCAGCCGCAAATTTGCATAGGAGCAAATCAGTACTTGCGCGGCGCAAATCACACTTGTTCCCGCGCAAGTGCTTCTTGAATCTGGGCCAATATGTCTACTTTTTTTTTTCCTATTTTTTACAATTTTTTTTTAACTTTATTTGGGGGAAATGACGTTTGTTTTCCCATATCATCATCATGACGGCCACAAGGAGATTGACCCATGACCTCTGTGGGGGCAGGAAACAGAGAAGAGGTTAAATTGCCCCCTCCCACCACCACACCTCAGTGTCCACTGTGGCCAGGGTCAGAGAAGAGTCTCCCTGCGGGCTGGCAGGGAGAAGAAGATGGGAAATTGAATTGTTTCCTACACCCTTTTTTATTTTTATTATTTTTATTCTTCTCCAGGAAGGTCCAAGGACGGTCTCCTGGTTTACCTGAAGCTCAATCGGAGCTCCCCCAGTCCGCCGGCGGCTGCGTGCTTATGCTGGACTGAGGGGTATCGGGAGGGCTCGCTCTGGCTGGTCTGGAGCCTGCTCCTGGGCCGCAACTTCCTCCTCCTCCTCCTCGTGGGTTGGGCTGTGCAGCGGCTGGCGTGTGCGCACGCCGATGTCTGAGACGTCACTTCCGGGTTCGGTCATGTGACGCAACCCGGAAGCACAAGCGCAGAAGGCAGAGTTGTTTGAATAAAAGGCGGGACGGCCATGGAACGCTGATCTGAGGTCTGTAAGTACCGTGTATACTGTCCCTACTACCAGAGTATGTCAGGTCCCGATCTGCAAACTTCCATGGAGCTTGATGCTCCCTCTCTGCCTCCTGTAAGTATCCCTCTGGGGGTCCGCTTGTTGATTCAATTGAAGTTTCTGCCTGGGCTTATTTACTGATATTTATTCCATATTTATTTAATTTTAGGCTAAAAAGGCTCAAAAAAAGGTTAAAAAACCTCCTCGCTGCATTTCTTGTGCTAAAAGATTGCCTGATGAATATGGAAAGAAGCTATGTAAAGAATGTATTTCTGATGTGATCCAGCAGGAGCAACCCTCCCTTATGGATAGTATTAGATCCGTGGTTCAGGAAGAACTTAGGGCCGCTAGAGCCGCTCCATCTGGTTCCCAAGGCCAGCCCTCTCGCAAACGTCCACGTTCTAAGATAATTTCCTCCTCGGGATCTGATGACGCTGATGATGAGGCTTCTACTTCCATGCAATGGGAAGATGATTTCTCTCTCTCTGAGATCTACGAAAGCTACAAAAAATTCTATTTTTCCTCGGAGGAAATGGGTGACTTATTAAAAGCTGTCAGAGCGACAATGGGGATTGAAGAAGCCCCTAAGTCTCTATCTATTCAGGACAAAATGTTTGGGGGCCTTAGAGTGAAGAAATCCAGGGTCTTCCCCATAAACGAAAATATAAAAGATGATTCTGGAAGAGTGGTCAGAAGAACCAGAAAAAAGACTTTTAATATCCAAGGAATTCAAAAATCGGTTATTGTTTGACCCTTCTCAGTCCAAACTATTCGATGAGGCCCCTAAGATCGACGTGCAGGTGGCGAAAGTAAATAAAAAGACTGCCCTGCCATTTGAGGATGCTGCTCAATTAAGGGATGCTATGGAACGGAAGGCAGATGCCCTTTTGAGAAAGTCTTGGGAGGCCTCGATGTATAACGTTAAGACCAACATTGCAGCAACGTCAGTAGCTAGGTCTATGTATTTATGGCTAGGGGAGCTAGAAAATCACCTGAGTAACAAGACTTCTAGGGAAGAAATCCTGCAGTCTATCCCGCTACTTAAGTCAGCTACAGGATTCCTTGCGGACGCCTCGGCTGAATCTATTAGATTCTGTGCTAAAGAGGCTGGACTTTCCAATGCGGCTCGTCGGGCTTTATGGATGAAGTCCTGGTCGGGTGATAGGATATCCAAACAGAAGTTAGTATCTATTCCCTTTTCAGGAGAATATGTATTCGGGCCGGTTCTAGACAAAATACTAGAGAAAGCGGCTGACAGAAAAGAAGGATTCCCCGAAGAAAGATCTTATAGAAGGAACCAGTCCTTTCGGTCATACAGTGGACAAAATAAGGCTGGTAGGGGGAAAGGCAAGTCAGGCCGTTGGGCTTATCCCAAGGGGGGTAAAGGAAGAGGTTTCCTTCTTAAGCCCCAATCTAAATCTGAAGACAAACAATGACGCCATTGTAGGGGGGAGACTGAAGGATTTCCTAGGTCCAATGGGCGCTAATATAAAAAAATCCTTGGGCCTTGGATATCATTCGGCAAGGATACAAGATCGAGTTCACCTCCCTCCCCCCTCCAAGATTTGTCGTAACAAGGATGCCTTCCAGATCCTCCAACCTGAATATTTTCCAGGGAGTCCAGGACCTGGTGAAAAAGGGATCAGTAATCCCAGTTCCTGCATCTCAAAGAGGTCGGGGGTACTATTCAACCCTATTTTTAGTAAAAAAGAAGGATGGAGACTTTCGAACTATTATAATCCTGAAACAACTGAACAAGTTTATTCTTTACAGGAAGTTCAAAATGGAGTCTCTGAAATCAATAGTACCTCTGATAAACCTAGGAGCATTTATGTGCTCGGTCGACCTGAAAGACGCTTACTTGCATGTTCCCATTCACCCAGATCACAAGAGATACCTAAGGTTTGCGATCCCAGCCCCTTTCAATCAGATTCTCCATTTTCAATTCATAGCGCTACCCTTCGGGATTTCAGCTGGACCAAGGCTGTTCACCAAACTGGTGATAGAAATGATAGGTCCACTCAGACAAGAAGGGTTAAATATAGTGCCGTACCTGGACGATTTCTTAATTATAGCAGACTCAAGGGAGCTCCTACTGTCAGACTTGGAAATATTTTTATCCCGTCTGTCACAGCTAGGATGGATTGTGAACAAACCCAAGTCTGTTAGTACCATCCACGAGGGTGAAGTTCCTAGGGGTTACACTAGACTCCCTAACACAGTCGACTTTCCTGCCACAGATCAAGATCCAGTCTCTGGTAAGCAAGGTGAGGCACTTTCTACACCGGAAAAAATGCTCAGTGAGAGAAGCGATGAGCCTTCTTGGCCTTCTAACCTCCTGTATGCCTTCAGTCGAGTGGGCGCAGGCTCACGGTCGTGTGATACAGAATTGGCTATTGTCCCAATGGAACAAGAAGAAGGGCTCTCTAGATTCCAAGCTTTGGATTCCAGGGTCAGTAAAG
Organism: Bufo bufo; assembly: GCF_905171765.1. Lineage (NCBI taxonomy): Eukaryota > Metazoa > Chordata > Amphibia > Anura > Bufonidae > Bufo > Bufo bufo. The sequence continues at coordinate 517,906,923 of NC_053391.1, read as the reverse complement.
GTCTCTCTCTCATGGTGGACGAAGGAGAAGAATCTTTCCCAGGGGGTTCCATGGATCAAATCGCCATCAATAACGATCTTCACGGATGCCAGCAAATCTGGATGGGGAGCGAAAGTCGACAAAGCTTACTTCCAGGGAACTTGGAAGCATCACATATCTGTCCAATCCTCAAATTTCAGGGAACTTTACGCGGTAAGGGAAGCTCTACTTTCAGCCAGGCAGCTCTTAAGAAGGCAGCATGTGAGGGTCCTATAGGACAACACGACCGTGGTCTCCTACCTGAAACACCAGGGAGGTACTCGATCAAGGAGACTCCAGAATATCACAGAGGAAATTTTTTCCTTTGCAGAGAAAAAGCTAAGATCCATCTCAGCAATGCACCTAAAGGGATCCCAAAATCTAGAAGCGGACTTTTTAAGCAGGCAAAAGGTAGATCACACAGAATGGGCTCTGAATCAAGAGGTCTTCAACATGCTAACCCAGAGTTGGGGACTTCCTACAATAAACCTTTTTGCAACGAAAAAGAATATGAAATTACAAACATTCTGCTCCCTAAATGCGGGAGAACATCCTTGGAGAATAGATGCCTTCTCGCTGAAATGGTGTTGGGATCTAGCGTACGCATTCCCTCCAATGCCCCTCATCCCGAGGGTCATTCAGAAGATTCTGGAAGGGAGAACCACAGTGATATTGATCACCCCGTTCTGTCCCAAGAGGAGTTGGTTTGCTCCGCTCCTGAGACTGACAATAGACGACCCGGTGAGACTCCCACTCAGAGGGGACATCCTATACCAGGGTCCTTTACTACATCCTCATCCGGAATTCCTGAAACTCACGGCCTGGGTCCTGAGGTCTTAATCTTAAAGTGTCAGGGCCTGTCGGACAAAGTCATAGCCACCTTGAGATGCTCCAGGAAAAAGGTGACATCTGCGATATATTTGAAGATCTGGAAAAGGTTCTGCTCATGGTCAGTTGAAAAGAATCAAAACCTTGAAGGGCCTAACATTCAAAAGATTCTGAAGTTTCTACAAAATGGGCTTGAACTAGGTCTCTCTCCATCTACCTTAAAAGTTCAGATTTCCGCATTAAACGCCGTCTTTGATACAAACCTGGCAGACCATAGATGAATTAAACGGTTTATAAGAGCTGCCCGTAGACTTAGAGCCACCTTGAGATCTCGCACCCCGACCTGGGACTTAAATCTAGTACTCAATAACCTTATGTGTTCCCCGTTTGAGCCGTTGGAGAACTGTTCAATTAAGTTACTTTCATTTAAGACCGCTTTGCTTATAGCAATTACCTCCGCTAAAAGATTAGGAGAGATTCAGGCTCTCTCTATTCGTGAACCATACCTTTCCATCACTGATGATAAGATTGTGCTAAAATTAGACCCAGGTTTCCTGCCAAAGGTAGCCTCAGACCGCAACAGAGGCCAAGAGATCTTTCTTCCATCTTTCTTCAACAATCCTAAGGATCAGGAGGAAAAGAAATGTAATTCCCTTGATGTTAGACGTACAATCCTTAAATATTTAGAGTCCACTAAAGATTTCAGGAAGTCTGACAGCCTGCTTGTCCAGTTTCCTGGGAAAAATAAGGGATCCAGGGTCTCAAAATCCTCCATTGCAAGATGGATAAAGGACACCAATACCCTATGCTATAGGAATTAAAATCTGGATCCTCCATCCAATATTCGGGCACATTCTACCAGAGCTATATCCACTACTTTTGCTGAAAGAGCAGGGACTTCCCTGGACGATATATGCAGGGCTGCCTCCTGGTCTAGCATTCACACATTTGTGAGACATTACCGCTTAGATTTATCTGGAACCTCTGGCCTTTCATTTGGTCGGAAGGTTCTTCAGGCGGTTGCCCCCCTCCCCTCATAAGAAGTAATTTTATAACTCTCCTTGTGGCCGTCATGGTGATGATATGGGAAAACCGGAATTAGACTTACCGGTAATTCAGTTTCCATGAAATCACCATGACGGCCCTTATATTCCCTCCCCTTTTTTTTCCATTTATGAAGTTTCACCTTTATTTCTCCTGGTATGAAGTAATACTGGGAAATACTAATACTTTTCTGGCACTTGATATCTTTGGAACACTGAGGTGTGGTGGTGGGAGGGGGCAATTTAACCTCTTCTCTGTTTCCTGCCCCCACAGAGATCATGGGTCAATCTCCTTGTGGCCGTCATGGTGATTTCATGGAAACTGAATTACCGGTAAGCCTAATTCCGTTTTTTTTTACTTGAAACTTTATTTTTTGTCCCACTTTGGGACTTCAACTTTTGTAGTCTAATCACCTTTACAATGCATTCCAAAACTTCTGTATTGGAATGCATTGGCTGTATGAGTAATACAGTGTGTATTAGTCATACAGCTTCGGCCTGTGAGATCTAGGGGGCTGGACCTCACAGGCTCATCAACGGAAGGCAGCGCCGATGCCTAAGGAAGCCATCGCTAGAGTTGAGCGGACACCTGGATGTTCGGGTTCGGCAGGTTTGGCCGAACTTGAAAAAAAAGTTCGGGTTCGGGACCCGAACTTGACCTGAACTTGACACCAAACCCCATTGAAATCAACGGGGACCCGAACTTTTGGCCACTAAAATGGCTCTAAAATAGTCCTGGAAAGGGCTAGAGGGCTGCAAAAGGCATCAAAATGTGCTTAAGAGCATGACAACTGTTATGCAAACAAATGTGGCTAGGGAAATGACTTAAAATAAGATAAAATACAGAAAAATTAAAAATAACAATCTGGATCTAGGAGTAGGAGGTTGAGGAGGCTGTGGATGGGTGGATGTGGCAGTGTAGGTTGACGTGGCGGTGTAGGTGGAAGCGGCGGTGAAGGACGAATAGGTAGCCAACACTGATTTGTGTTATTTTTTTTTTTTAAATTGGGGTATCCCCCAAAATATTGGGACATATAACAAAATAAAATAAAAAATAAGTGCACTTGAGTACAAGAATGGATGGTTGAGGCTGGTATAAATGTCTGGTTCATTTTAATAAACGTAAGCTTGTCCACATTGGCTGCGGCCTGTGATAATGCTCTCTGCTGTGCTAAACACACGATCACACTATCACTGGCTGCAGGGCAGGTCAGCACCTCCAAGGCTGACAAAGCTTTTCTACATTTTGGCCATGCTAACCCTGCCTTCTCAGGTGCTGGTGGTGCCCCAACTGCGTTGGTGACCTCTTCCTCCTCCTCTGCTTTCGCCTTGTGCTTTCACTGTGCCCCCGCTGTCAGGTCGGAATGCCATCAGCAGTGTGCAGTGTTGTAGTCGCGCATCTTCAGATCAGTAACAGATGTTTTCACAAAATTTAGTTCCCTGTCAGCAATGCAGAGCAGGGGTTCATTCATGGCAAATGGGGGTTCATGTCACCCAGCAATACAACAGAGGATTTTGAGAGATTTTGGCCCCAGGCACATCAGGGGTTTGTATACGGCAAAAATGGTAAAATGTCACCCGACAATTGAAAATAAGATTTTTTTAAATTTAGGGCACTAAAATTGGCACTTTTTTACATTAAAATGGCTCTAAATTATTCCTTGAAAATGCTAGAGGGATGTATAAGGCAGTAAAATGTGCTTAAGAGCATGGCAACTGCTCTGCAAACAAATGTGGCTAGGGAAATAACTTAAAATGAAATAAAATAACTAAAAATTACAAATTTTTAACCTGCAACTCAGAGAAGGAGGTGGATATGGAGTCGGAGGTTGAGGAGGCGGTAAATGTGGTGTTGTAGGAAGGAGGAGGTAGCCAACAATGTTTTTTTATTTTTTTTATTGGGGTAGGTAGCCCCCAAAATATTGGGACAAATAAAAAAAATGAAAACAAAGAATCATTGCACTTGACTTGAGTACAAGAATGTATGTTTGATGGTGGTATAAATGTCTATTCTGCACAAGGTACAGACAAGTCTTGTGGGATCCAAGCCTGGTTCATTTTAATAAGCGTGAGCTTGTCCACGTTGGCTGTGGACAGGCGGCTGCGTCTGTCTGTAATGACGCCTCCTGCAGTGCTAAATACACGTTCAGAGAGTACACTGGCTGCAGGGCAGGCCAGCACCTCCAAGGCATACAGGGCAAGCTCTGGCCATGTGGACAATTTGGAGACCCAGAAGATGAATGGGGCAGAACCATTAGTCAGTACGTGTAGGCGTGTGCACAGGTACTGTTCCACCATGTTGTTCAAATGCTACCTCCTGCTAACATGCTCCATATCAGCAGTTGGGGCCGGTTGTTGCGGCGAGGTGACAAACCTTTTCTACATGTCGGTCATGCTAACCCTGCCTTCTGAGGTGCTGGCACTGACACAGCTGCGTTGGCGACCTCTTCCTCCTCCCTTGCCTTCGCCTTGTGCTTCCACTTGTCTCCCGGCATCAGTTGGGAATGCTCTCAGGAGCGCGTCTACCAGCGTGCGACTGTCGTCGCGCATCTTCCGATCACGCTTCAGTGAAGGAATTAAGGAAAGCACATTGTCTTTGTAACGGGGATCCAGCAGGGTGGCCACCCAGTAGTCAGCACATGTTAAAATGTTGGCAACTCTGCAGTCGTTGCGCAGGCACTGCAGGTTGTAGTCGCTCATGTGTGCCAGGCTGCCCAGAGGTAAGGACAAGCTGTCCTCTGTGGGAGACATATCGTCTGCGTCCTCCGTATCCCCCCAGCCATGCACCAGTGATGGGCCCGAGCTGCGTTGGATACGACCGCGCTGTGAACATGCTTCATCCCCATCCTCCTCCTCATCCTCCTCCTCCTCCAGTAGTGGGCCCCGGCTGGCTAAATTTGTACCTGGCCTCTGCTGTAGCAAAAATCCTCTTTCTGAGCCACTTCTAAAAGACTGGCCTGAAAGTGTTAGAGATGACCCCTCTTCCTCCTCCTCGTCCTGGGCAAGTGTTTTCTCAAGGAGACATTGAAGTGGTATTGTAACGCTGATAACGGCGTCATCGCCACTGGCCATGTTGGTGGAGTACTTGAAACAGCGCAACAGGGCACACAGGTCTCGCATGGAGGCCCAGTCATTGGTGGTGAAGTGGTGCTGTTCCGCAGTGCGACTCACCCGTGCGTGCTGCAGCTAAAAACTCCACTATGGCCTGCTGCTGCTCGCACAGTCTCTCCAGCATGTGCAAGGTGGAGTTCCACCTGGTGGGCACGTCGCATATGAGGAGATGAGCGGGAAGGCCGAAGTTACGCTGTAGCGCAGACAGCCGAGCAGCGGCAGGATGAGAACGCCGGAAGCGCGCACAGACGGCCCGCACTTTATGCAGCAGCTCTGACATGTCGGGGTAGATGTGGATGAATTTCTGCACCACCAAATTCAGCACATGCACCAGGCAAGGGATGTGCGTCAAACCGACTAGTCCCAGAGCTGCAACAAGATTTTGCCCATTATCGCATACCACCAGGCCGGGTTTGAGGCCCACTGGCAGCAACCACTCGTCAGTCTGTTGTTCTATACCCCGCCACAACTTCTGCGCGGTGTGGGGCCTGTCCCCCAAACACATCAGTTTCAGAATGGCCTGCTGACGTTTACCCCTGGCTATGCTGAAGTTGGTGGTGAAGGTCTGTCGCTGACTGGATGAGGAGGTGGTAGAAGAGGAGGAGGTAGCCGAGTAAGAAGAGGAGGCAACAGGAGGCAAAGAATGATGCTCTGCGATCCTTGGCGGGGGAAGGACGTGCGCCAAACAGCTCTCCGCCTGGGGCCCAGCCGCCACTACATTTACCCAGTGTGCAGTTAGAGAGATATAGCGTCCCTGGCCGTGCTTACTGGTCCACGTATCTGTGGTTAGGTGGACCTTGCCACAGATGGCGTTGCGCAGTGCACACTTGATTTTATCCAATACTTGGTTGTGCAGGGAGGGCACGGCTCTCTTGGAGAAGTAGTGGCGGCTGGGAACGACGTACTGTGGGACAGCAAGTGACATGAGCTGTTTGAAGCTGTCAGTCTCCACCAGCCTGAATGACAGCATTTAAAAGGCCAGCAGTTTAGAATTGCTGGCATTCAGGGCCAGGGATCGAGGGTGGGTAGGTGGGAATTTACGCTTTCTCTCAAAGTTTTGTGAGATGGAGAGCTGAACGCTTCTGTGTGACATGGTGGAGATGCTTGGTGACGGAGGTATTGTTGTTGGTGGCACATCCTCTGTTTGCTGGGCGACAGGTGCCAACGTTCCTCCAGAGGCGGGGGAAGAGGCCGAGGCAGCAGCAGAAGAGGGAGCAGGAGGGGCCTGAGCCCTTTCTTGGTTTTGAAGGTGCTTACTCTACTGCAGCCCGTGTCTCGTATGTAGATGCATGGTCATGCAGGTTGTGCTAAGGTTCAGAACGTTAATGCCTCGCTTCAGGCTCTGATGGCACAGCGTGCAAACCACTCGGGTCTTGTCGTCAGCACATTGTGTGAAGAAGTGCCATGCCAGGGAACTCCTTGAAGCTGCCTTTGGTGTGCTCGGTCCCTGTTGACGGTGGCCAGTAGCAGGCAAACTGTTTTGGCAGCGGCTGCTCTGCTTTTGCACCCTGCTCCCGCTTTTGCTACGCTGTTGGCTCGGTCTCACCACTGCCTCTTCCTCCGAACTCTGAAAGTCAGTGGCACGACCTTCATTCCATGTGGGGTCTAGGACCTCATTGTCCCCTGCATCGTCTTCCACCCAGTCTTCCTCCCTGACCTCCTTTTCGGTCTGCACACTGCAGAAAGATGCTGCAGTTGGCACCTGTGTTTCGTCATCATCAGAGACGTACTGAGGTGGTATTCCCATGTCCTCATCAGGAAACATAAGTGGCTGTGCATCAGTGTATTCTATGTCTTCCACCCCTGGGGAAGGGCTAGGTGGATGCCCTTGGGAAACCCTGCCAGCAGAGTCTTCAAACAGCATAAGAGACTGCTGCATGACTTGAGGCTCAGACAGGTTCCCCGATATGCACGGGGGTGATGTGATAGACTGATGGGCATGGGTTTCAGGCGCCATCTGTGCGCTTTCTGCAGAAGACTGGGTGGGAAATAATGTGAACGTGCAGGATCCACTGTGGGCCACCCAATTGACTAGCGCCTGTACTTGCTCAGGCCTTATCATCCTTAGAACGGCATTAGACCCGACCAAATATTGCTGTAGATTCTGGCGGCTACTGGGACCTGAGGTAGTAGGTTCAGTAGGACGTGTAGCTGTGGCAGAACGGCCACGTCCTCTCCCTGCACCAGAGGCTCCACCAACACCACCACCACTACCATGACCGCATCCCTTATTAGATGTTTGCTTCATAGTTAGCGTTTACAAAGCAAAGTAAAAAGTGGTTAAGTCTATTAAAAAAAATTAACCGCCAATTAAAACCCTGATGTAGGGTATTGCACTCCAATTATTTTTTTTTTAACTCTATATGACAGCGGTATTTGTGGCCTAAATGTGACACTCACATATGCACATTTTATCCCAGATGTGCAGTATATCAGAGGCTTTTTTCACCCCAGTAACCAAAAAGGCGTATTTCTGTCCTAAATGTGACAATCACTTATGCATGTGTAATCAGAGATGTGCAGTATATCAGAGGGTTTTTTCACCCCAGTATGACAAAGCAGGATTTCTGGTCGTAATGTGACAATTACTTATGCACGTGTAATCACAGATGTGCAGTATATCAGAAGGTTTTTTCACCCTAACCAAAAAGCTGTATTTCTGTCCTAAATGTGACAGTGACTTATGCACGTTTAATCACAGATGTGCAGTATATCAGAGGGATTTTTCACTCTAGTAAGAAAAAAGCTGTATTTTTGGCCTTAATGTGACAATCACTTATGCACGTGTAATCACAGATATGCAGAATATCAGAGGGTTTTTTCACCCCAGTATGCCAAAGCCGTATTTCTGGCCTTAATGTGACAATCACTTATGCATGTGTAATCACAGATGTGCAGTATATCAGAGGGTTTTTTTACCCCAGTAAGCCAAAGCAGGATTTCTGGCCTTAATGTGACAATCACTTATGCACGTGTAATCACAGATGTGCAGTATATCAGAGGTTTTTTTTCACCCCAGTATGCCAAAGCAGGACTTCTGGCCTTATTGTGACAATCACTTATGCATGTGTAATCACAGATGTGCAGTATATCAGAGGGTTTTTTCACCCTAACCAAAAAGCTGTATTTCTGTCCTAAATGTGACAGTGACTTATGCACGTGTAATCACAGATGTGCAGTATATCAGAGGGTTTTTTCACCCCAGTGAGAAAAAAGCTGTATTTCTGTCCTAAATGTGACAGTGACTTATGCATGTGTAATCACAGATGTGCAGTATGTAACCAAAAAGCTGTATTTCTGTCCTAAATGTGACAGTGACTTATGCACGTTTAATCACAGATGTGCAGTATATCAGAGGGATTTTTCACTCTAGTAAGAAAAAAGCTGTATTTTTGGCCTTAATGTGACAATCACTTATGCACGTGTAATCACAGATATGCAGAATATCAGAGGGTTTTTTCACCCCAGTATGCCAAAGCCGTATTTATGGCCTTAATGTGACAATCACTTATGCATGTGTAATCACAGATGTGCAGTATATCAGAGGGTTTTTTCACCCCAGTAAGCCAAAGCAGGATTTCTGGCCTTAATGTGACAATCACTTATGCACGTGTAATCACAGATGTGCAGTATATCAGAGGTTTTTTTTCACCCCAGTATGCCAAAGCAGGACTTCTGGCCTTATTGTGACAATCACTTATGCATGTGTAATCACAGATGTGCAGTCTATCAGAGGTTTTTTTCACCCTAACCAAAAAGCTGTATTTCTGTCCTAAATGTGACAGTGACTTATGCACGTGTAATCACAGATGTGCAGTATATCAGAGGGTTTTTTCACCCCAGTGAGAAAAAAGCTGTATTTCTGTCCTAAATGTGACAGTGACTTATGCATGTGTAATCACAGATGTGCAGTATGTAACCAAAAAGCTGTATTTCTGTCCTAAATGTGACAGTGACTTATACACGTGTAATCACAGATGTGCAGTATATTACAGGCTTTTTTCACCCCAGTAAACAAAAAGCTGTATTTCTGTCCTAAATGTGACAGTGACTTATGCACTTGTAATCCCAGATGTGCAGTATATTAGAGGCTTTTTTCACCCCAGTAACCAAAAAGCTGTATTTCTGTCCTAAATGTGACAGTCACTTATGCTTGTCTAATCCCAGATGTGCAGTATATTAGAGGGTTTTTTCACCCCAGTATGCCAAAGCTGTATTTCTGGACTTACAGATAGCCTATGCTGGTGCACTATCGTTGCATAAAATGGCTGCCGATCAGGTATTGATATTGATGAAATTAAGAAAAAAAAGTTCGTTTTCAGCAGTAGTTGGCTCACGGCAGGCTTAAAAAAATTGTGCACTGCACCCACAAAACACTTTTTCTGTAGATCGCTGAGTACATAAACCAGTTCTTGATAAGATCGCTCCCTGATCTCTCCCTCACAGCAGCTGCAGCCTCTCCCTACACTAATCCGAGCAGAGTGACGGGCGGCGCTAAGTGACTCCAGCTTAAATAGAGGCTGGGTCACATGTTGCAGTTGGCCAATCACAGCCATGCCAATAGTAGGCATGGCTGTGATGGCCTTTTGGGGCAAGTAGTATGACGCTTGTTGATTGGATGCTTTGCAGCCTTTCAAAAAGTGCCATAAAAATCGCTGAACACTGAACCCGAACCCGAACTTTTACGTAAATGTTCGGGTTCGGGTCCGGGTGCCGAAAAACCTAAAGTTCGGTATGAACCCGAACTTTACAGTTCGGGTTCGCTCAACTCTAAAACTAACTAATTGAAGCTGCAGCCTGCCTATGCAAAACACAGAGCAGGCTATAGCTTTCTGAGCTCTCCCTAGCCTCCTTCCAATACACTCTAGAAGAATAATTATAGCAGTTTGATACAGGCATACCTTATTTAGTTTGTCTGCTGCTCCTACTGGATTAATTCTGGGTCCCTCCAGTGCAGTATAAATAATAGGTCCGCCTCCTCTGCACATGCAGCCACTCATCAACATATGTCACGCTGCTGTGGAGGAGAAAGAGAATAGAAAAAAGGGTGGGATACAATGGCACTAGTAGCTAGGTAGTGTTAGGAGGTGGGGTTAGCAGTCCTTTATGTTTAAGGGTGGTGAACCAGGTGGGCTTTCAGATGGGCCCTTATGGTTTTAATCTGGAAAAATGAATCAGCCCCTGAGACCTATACTCTTTCCCAAGGGAAAAATCATATGGGCCCCATATGCTGGCTATGGTAAGCAGACCCCCTATTTTTTAATTTCTGTCTGGATCCCTTACTGCAGTGCTACTTTTACTACCCTGATCTCGGCCCTGCTGTATAGCTCTGCCTCTACTCTGCCTCCACTCTGCCCCTCACTACATCTGCTCGCTCTCAATGAGCTGAGAGACAGCACTGCATATACACATAGGCTGCAAGGCTACGGGGCCTGGGAATTATACCTAAGCAGTGCTGCGCTCATAGCGCTATGAATGGTGAGTGCAGGTAGGCCAGGGTCAAATTAAGTAGACTATGGGCCCTTGACTGTTACCCAAACTAGGGCACTTCCCCCATCCCCACTGCCTCCCTGCCATGTCATGTATGAAGTTAGCACCCTTCTTTCATTTCTGTGGTACCAGGCTTAATTCTATTTAACCCTGAACCAAAACGTTAAATACTGTAAACCCCAGACCATACTTGCACTATTCGGTTAATTTCTGTTAGGGGCATCTGGACCTGAAGATGAGCTAGGAAGGTTTGCTTTTACAGAATTATAATGACAGCATTATGGCAGCATAATTTTGTAGATAATTATAATGATGTGCGATCCTGTAAAATGAGCAATGTACATAATGAGCAATCAAGCTCCCACACTGGACATGCTCGTCTGAAAGAGGCCATAGGACTAATCCAAAAGCAAAAAATTACAGCCATTTAAAAAAAAAAAAAGTGCAGTGGGAAATGTGGCAAATCAGAGCTTTCCCATGCACAATAAGTACCTTCTAACATTACAGGATCACGTGACATTCGACGCCCCAATCCCAAACTGACCATTCACCTCACTAAATACATCATCATTAGGGGTATAGGTGGCAGGAGGTCTGTAAAGTGCAGCAGGCCAACCACAATAGAAATAGGGGGGTTGGAACAAGACAAGAAAAAAAGTTTGACAAATGAGGAAGAAAAGGAGACAGCAAGAGAAGGATGGGAATGTGTGTGGGGTAGAGTAATTTTCAAGGCGTCTGTGGAGGCACAAGCTGCTTAAAAAAGAGGCTGTAAAAAACATTAAATAAACATTGAAGCTACTTGCAATACAGAATCCAGATGCACAGCAGCTTCAAGAGTTCCCTGACCGCCCTTATTTCCACAGAGAAGAGACAGTGCAGACTCACTAACAGCCTGTCAGAATCTCTTCACGCTTCTGCTTCTGCTCCTGTGGTGTCACTCTCCAACACATCCTGAGGAAGCATGTTATGCTCTGCAGTAAGGAAAGGAGAAGAGGGACATGTCTGAGATGCTTCGCACCTTGGGAGCTTGTAAGATCTGGACCTTCATCATCAGTGGACAGCAGCAGCCAGCCTCTGCATCATGTTGAACTAGGTGGTCATGTAACTGTGTCAGAGAGCCCCACAGAGGATGCTCTGGTTCTCTGGTGGGCCAGTCCGACGCTTCCTCCATTATACTAGGCTGCTTCTGAGTGACTGTGAGACAATTAGGAAGGATATTCTTCTTTACTTTTTGTGTGTGCAGTGGATGGTAGCTATTCTCCACCCACCATGTTTGAGAGAACTGTAATCTAGATATTCATAAGCGGAAAACTGCTAAAAATGTCTGATAAAAGTGATATAATGGACAAAAATGAAAAAAGATTAGTAATGCTTTAATTGACGTCAACATCCTGGTTTTGTTCCAGTGGCCCGTGACTGCCACCGCTCCATTCTCCCTGGTGGGCATGTGCACTGTCTCATTCGTTCTCCCGCTTCCATGTTTCTAGTGACTCAGACCCGCTGTCCTTTATCCCCTTCTTCTCGGTGAGCCTGAACACCAGAGTAGCTGGCTGTTGCTGCTTGCAGTGCCTCACACTGCCTGTAGGCATATGTATTCACTCCAGCTCTTAACAGGCCTGTGTGCACCCTAATCTTCCACATTCTGAGGTACTTAAGCCACCTTCCAATGTGGGAGGTTGTCTGAGCAATAGGTTCTAGCCTGCTAATTTTTGGAAAAAGTGTGCTGTTTTATGTTAGGGTACTTTTACACTAGCATTATTCTTTTCCGGCATTGAGTTCTGTCCTAGGGGCTCAATACCGCAAAATAACTGATCAGTCTTATCCTAATGCATTCTGAATGGAGAGCAAATTTTTCAGGATGCATCAGGGTGTCTTCAGTTTGGTCTTTTTGACTTTTCAGGACGAAGATAATACCGCAGCATGCTGCGGTTTTATCTCCGTCCAAAATTCCAGAACACTTCCCGGAATTCCGGATCTGGCATTTTTTCCCATTGACATGCATTCATGCCGGATCTGGCCCCGAGTGTTTCAGCAAAAACGGATCCGGCATTGTGGTCTGCGCATGCTCAGACCACAAAAAATGTGAAGAAAAAATAAATCCCGGATCAGTTTTTCCGGATGACACCGGAGAGACAGATTTGGCATTTCATTGCATTTGTCATATAGATCAGGATCCTGATCCGTCTGAAAAATGCCATCAGTTTGCATGTGTTTTGACGGATCCGGCAGGCAATTCCGGCGACGGAACTGCCTGCCGGAATCCTCTGCCGCAAGTGTGAAAGTACTCTAAGTCTGCCCATGTACTGACTTTTGCCTGTTTCAAGGATTTGAACCTCTGCTACCTGAACTGACCTCTGCATGCTCTTCATTTTGACCCTGAAGTGCCCACCCTGGCCTTGGACTGTTTAAACTGTTTATACTGCATGTCCTGACCTCATCCTTTCCTGACTACGGTTTTGCCTGATCTTACAGTGTTCTACAATAGTGTCTCTTGTAGTCAGTTAAACAGAGGCTACTCTGATTGGTAGTGGCCTGGTGGTTCCCTTTCAGTAAAGTCCAGATTGATGTATACGGGTTAAAGTGTAAAGACCAAGGGGGAGGGGTCACTTAGATAACACCCCAAGCCAAGTGACATAATGGTCCACACCCGCTGCCTAACACCTATAACCCAATAGTAAGATAATTTATCAAATCTTTTAACACAGGCTGCATCTACAAAGCTTGTGGATTCCCTTGTGAACATTTGTTTGTTTTAGCCATTTATGAGTTCTTGAAACTGTTAATGATAAATTACATGAAACAAGCCAGAGATAGCATACAATAAAATTGAAATATATTAATTTAAGCTGTGATTTAAAATAAATTATATGAATTATGAGATACCGTATATGTCGGCGTATAAGACGACTAGGCGTATAAGACGACCCCCAACTTTTCCATTTAAAATATAGGGTTTGGGCTATACTCGCCGTATAAGACTACCCCTGAATGCCCAGCCCTCCCTGTCTTCAAGACGATCTTCTCCAGTACAGGGAACTGACTGGGATCTGTGGATGGCACTGTTATGGGGAGGGGGATCAGTGGATGACACTGCTATGGGGGGATCTATGGATGACACTATATAGCATCTTATGCTATATGTGTCATCCACAGATCCACCCCATGACAGTGCCATCCACAGATCCCCCTCCCCCTAAACAGTGCCATCCACAGATCCCCCCTAAACAGTGCCATCCACAGATCCCCCCTAAACAGTGCCATCCACAGATCCCCCCCTAAACAGTGCCATCCACAGATCTCCCTACCCATGACAGTGCCATCCACAGATCACCCCCATGACAGTGCCATCCACAGATCTCCCTCCCCATAACAGTGCCATCCACAGATCCCCCCATGACAGTGCCATCCACAGATCCCCCTGCCCATAACAGTGTCATCCACAGATCCCCCATGACAGTGCCATCCACAGATCCCCCTCTCCATAACAGTGCCATCCACAGACCCCCCTCCAAATAGTGCCATCCACAGATCCCCCCCTAAACACTGCCATCCACAGATCTCCCTCCCCGACGCCCAGAGGAGTATACATTTATTAACTGTAATCTGTAAACTTTAACTTTAAATGAGCGCTCATGTCTTTACTATTGTACCTTACTCTCAGCTCTGGTAATAGGCAGTGCGGGCGGCGCTCACTCACTGACGTCACGCGCCTGCGCTGCCTAGTGGAAGGAGCAGGCACGTAACGTCAGACGTCAGTGAGTGAGAGCCGCCCGCACTGCCTGTTAGCGGAGCTGAGAGTAAGGTACAATAGTAAAGACATGAGCGCTCATTTAAATTTAAAGTTACAGATTACAGTTAATAAATGTAGTGAGCGGTGGGGCCCTGTATATTCTAACACCCAGGCAAGCGTCCCCGTCACCATGGGAACGCCTGGGGGTTAGAATATACCATCGGATCTGAGTATACCCGGCGTATAAGACGACCCCCGACTTTTGAAAATAATTTTTAGTGTTAGAAAGTCGTCTTATACGCCGGCATATACGGTAGATGTGTTTAAGGCCTCATGCACACAACCGTTCCGTTTTTTTGCGGTCTGCAAACCGCGGATCCTCAAAAAACGGAAGCCGCTCGTTTGCCTTCTGCAATTTGCAGAACGGAACGGTGGCCCATTGTAGACATGCCTATTCTTGTCCGCAAAACGGACAAGAATAGGACATGCTATATTTTTTTTGCGGGGCCTCGGAACGAAGCAACGGATGCGTACAGCACACGGAGTGCTGTCTGCATCTTTTGCGGCCCCATTGAAGTGAATGGGTCCGCATCCGAGCCGCAAAAACTGCGGCTCGGATGCGGACCATAACTACGGTCATGTGCATGAGGCCTTAGATGTGGGGCATGTTAAAAGAAATAAAATAAAGCACAAGCAAAAGATTTTCATAAGAATTGAAAATCAATCTACAGTAGCTCTCCAGTGCTGCATTACAAAATAGCAAAAACACAAACACACATAGCCACGGAATGATGGTGAGGAGAACAGATGTGTGATTTTGCAGATCCATATTTTAGCTGGCAAATACCGGTAGTGGCTTTTACAGGGCATCCTTTATTATACACCTTCAACTGCTTAAAGACTTTTTCATCCCAACTATTCCAGTTTATACAGGGGTGAACACTGACTACAGAGGTCTCAGGGTGTTAAAAGTTCTGTCATTGCCAAAGGTGGTGATTTCAGAATGAGGATCCCACCCCTCCCTAAATGCTGATTAGAGATGTCGCGAACATAAAATTTTCCGTTCGCGAATGGCGAACGCGAATTTCCGCAAATGTTTGCGAATGGGCGAACCGGGCGAACAGCCATAGACTTCAATAAGCAGGCAAATTTTAAAACCCACAGGGACTCTTTCTGGCCACAATACTGAATGAAAAGTTGTTTCAAGGGGACTAACACCTGGACTGTGGCATGCCGGAGGGGGATCCATGGCAAAACTCCCATGGAAAATTACGTCGTTGACGCAGAGTCGGGTTTCAATCCATAAAGGGCATAAATCACCTAACATTCCTAAATTGTTTGGAATAACGTGCTTTAAAACATCAGGTATGATGTTGTATCGATCAGGTAGTGTAAGGGTTACGCCCGCTTCACAGTGACAGACCAAACTCCCCGTTTAACGCACCGCAAACAGTCCATTTGCACAACCGCAAACTCCCCATTTGCACAAGGTTGGATACCAAGCTAGCCATGTCCCGTTCCTTGTCCTCACTGACGTCATTGAAGGTCTCTTCCTCCATCCAGCCACGTACAACACCAAGGGTCCCCGAAAGGTGACAACAAGCCCCCTGGGACACCTGCTGTGGTTGGTCTTCCACCTCCTAAAAGCCACCTTCCTCCTCTGACTCCTCTTCTTCAGACTCCTCTCTCTGCGTTGCCGCAGGTCCAGCAATCGACGACGACAAGGCTGCTTCTGGTGGTGATCGTGACCACAACTCTTCCTCTTCATGCTCATCTACGGCCTGATCTAGCACTCTTCGCAGGGCATGCTCCAGAAAAAAAGCATATGGGATGAGGTCGATGATGTTGCCTTGGGTTTGACTGACCAGGTTTGTCAACTCCGCAAAAGGACGCATGAGCCTACAGCCATTGTGCATGAGCATTCAGTAACGCGGCCAAAAAATACCCAGCTCCGCAGAGGCTGTCCTCTTTTTTTTTTATTTATTAAAAAAATCTGTTCTTACCAGTTTAATCTCTGTTTTGTCCCCTATCAGGGGCCGGTGTGGTGTATGGAATAGATTTTAGGAACCGGGAGATGGAAAAAGATGCTTGGTCGGTCCTCTTACTTCCAATTTTGGGCACTGCGCGTGCGCCGTGCAATGTACTATGCAATCCCAATATGAGTGGCATGTTAAGTAGTACTATTCCTATCAGTTTAATCCCTGTTACGTCCCCTATCAGGGGAAGTGTATGGAATAGATTTTAGGAACCGGGAGATGGAAAAAGATGCTTGGTTGGTCCTCTTACTTCCAATTTGGGGCACTGCGCGTGCGCCGTGCAATGTACTATGCAATCCCAATATGAGTGGTATGTTAAGTAGTACTATTCCTATCAGTTTAATCCCTGTTACGTCCCCTATCAGGGGACGTGTATGGAATAGAGTTTAGACAACCGCAAAGAGTTGTCAATAGTTGACACACTTATGACATAAATTTCATTCCTCTATGCGTCAATCTTGGTGTAGTGATGACTGTGTGATCGTGCGCACGTTTGGCAGATTGCAGGCGATGGCAATTTTTCAAAGCCTATAGTCGTGCTGAGGTAGTTCAGTGACAGTTAAGTGACCCAGAAAACAATGATTCTGCAGTGTGGGCCCATTGTTGGCCTAGTAGGCTTTAATGATCACCTTAGAGGATCACAAAGAAAATTAATGTTTTTTCTATGCAAAATTATCCAGCTGATCGCTTTTGGTCTGTTCACAATGAAGCAACGACCTTATCTCATCTGGGGTGTGCAAACATTGGCATTGCCAACACACTCATAGAGGTGATCTCTTCATTGTGATACGCAAGCCCCTTCACCACAACAAGGTAACGATCACGAAGGGGAATTGACACATGTATGTGCCTTTTTTTTTGTTTTGTTTTTGCAGCCACAGTGCAGCACCAAAGGCCAGAATAAATTAGACATGTACACATGCCTGAAAAATTAGGTATTGTTTCAGCCGCTGCTACAAATATTGATGTTTTCCAGGCAGAAAGTGCACTAAAACATTGTGGCTTGAACCATAGTTTTTGGCGGAGAAGTCACGCAAGTCATCCGGCATGCAGAGATAAAATACAGCAGCGTGTGGACCATTTTTAGCCAAAGGCAGCTCATCTCATAAGGCCTTTTTTAGTCAAATGTATCGCCCACTGTCAATCCCTTCGGGATCCATGCCTCATTCATCTTAATAAAGTTGAGGTAATCTAGACTTATTTGACCTGGGCGACTTCTCTTCTCAGTGACAATAGCTCCTGCTGCACTGAAGGTCCTTTCTGACAGGACACTTGAAGCGGGGCAGGCCAGAAGTTCTATCGCAAATTGGGATAGCTCAGGCCACAGGTCAAGCCTGCACACCCAGTAGTCAAGGGGTTCATCGCTCCTCAGTGTGTCGATATCTGCAGTTAAGGCGAGTTAGTCTGCTACCTGTCGGTCGAGTCGTTCTCTGAGGGTGGACCCCGAAGGGCTGTGGCGATGCGTAGGACTTGCATGTCCTCCATCAACAACACGTCTGTAAAGCATCCTGTCCTTGCCGGCATGGTTGTGGTAGGAGGAGGATTACTTTCACCTCTTCCCCTGTTAGATTCCCATTGAGCTGTGACATCACCCTTATACACTGTGTAAAGCATACTTTTTAACTTGTTTTGGAACTGCTGCATCCTTTCCGACTTCCGGTAATTCGGTAACATTTCAGGCACTTTCTGCTTATACCGGGGGTCTAGTAGCGTGGCCACCCAGTACAGGTCGTTCTCCTTCAGCCTTTTTTTTAAGAGGGTCCCTCAACAGGCATGACAGCATGAAAGACCCCATTTGCACAAGGTTGGATGCCGAGCTACTCATGTCAAGTTCCTCGTCCTCACTGATGTCATTGAAGGTCTGTTCTTCCCCCCAGCCATGTACAACACCACGGGTACCAGATAGGTGACAACGAGCACCCTGGGATGCCTGCTGTGGTTGGTCTTCCTCCTCCTCAAAGCCACATTCCTCCTCTGACTCCTCTTCCTCAGACTCCTCTTCCAGCGTTGCCGCAGGTCCAGCAAGCGATGCTGATAAGGCTGTTTCTGGTGGTGATGGTGACCACAACTCTTCCTCTCCCTCTTCGCGCTCATCTATGGCCTGATCAAGCACTCTTCGCAGGGCACGCTCCAGGAAGAAAACAAATGGGATGATGTTGCTGATGGTGCCTTCGGTGCGACTGACTAGGTTTGTCACTTCCTCAAAAGGATGCATGAGCCTACAGGCATTGCGCATGAGCGTCCAGTAACGTGGCAACAAAATACCCAGCTCCGCAGAGGCTGTCCTAGCACCCCGGTCACACAAATACTCGTTGACGGCTTTTTCTTGTTGGAGCAGGCGGTCGAACATTAGTAGTGTTGAATTCCAACGTGTCAGGCTGTCGCAAATCAAGCGCCTCACTGGCATGTTGTTTCGCCGCTGAATATCTGAAAAGTGCGCCATGGCCATGTAGGAACGCCTGAAATGTGGAATAGCCCCTGGGGAGCTGGGGGGGTGCAGTTGATGTGGAGCAAGATGCAGCAGCAGAAGAGGACTCAGCCGAGGAGGTTAGCGAAGAGGATCGAGTAGGAGGAGTAGAGGAGGTGGCAGCATTCCTGCCTGCAAGTCGTGGCGGTGTCACCAACTCCTCTGCAGAGCCACGCATTCCATGCTTGGCAGCCGTCAGTGTAAGTGATATACCTGCCCTGACCGTGCTTTGCAGACCAGGTATCAGTGGTCAGATGGACCCTTGCCCCAACACTGTGTGCCAGACATGCCATGACTTCCTTTTCCACAATAGAGTACAGGTTGGGGATTGCCTTTTGTGAAAATAAATTTTGGCCGGGTACCTTCCACTGCGGTGTCCCAATAGCTACAAATTTTTTGAAGGCCTCAGACTCCACCAGCTTGTATGGTAAAAACTGGCGGGCTAAGAGTTCCGACAAGCCAGCTGTCAGAGGCTGGGCAAGGGGGTGACTCTGTGACATTGGCTTCTTACGCTCAAACATTTCCATGACAGACACCTGACTGTGGGCAGATGAGCAGGAACTGCTGAAGGTGAGAGGCGGAGTTGCGGATGTTTGAGAGGGGGCAAGGAGGACAGCAGTGGTTGACGTGGCTGAAGATGCTGGACCAGGAGGAGGATAGTGGCTTTGAGTTTGTGTGCTGCTTGTACTCATGTGTTGATCCCATAGGCGTTTGTTATTTGAGATCATGTGCCTTCACAAACCAGTTGTACCTAGGTGGGTGTTGAACTTCCCACGACTCAGTTTCTTTTGGCATAGGTTGCAAATGGCATCGCTGTTATCAGAGGCAGACACACAAAAAAAATGCCACACTGCTGAGCTTTGCAATGACGGCATTCTGGTGGTGGCAACAGCATGCGTTGATTGGCGTGCTGTCTGGCTGACCCCGGGTGCCGATACATGCTGTCTGACTGTGCCACTAGCTCCTTGCGACGACCTCCCCCTGCTTCCAACTCGTCTCCTCCTACTCTCTGTCTCCCCATCTAAACTTTCCCCCTGTTCTTCTTCTCTTCGAGCGGGCACCCATGTGACATCTACGGACACATCGTCATCATCAACTGCTTCACTTGTATCTGACAACTCAGCAAAGGAAGAAGCAGCGGGTACAACATCATCATCATCATCATCACACCGTACGTCCATGTGTGTAATGCTGCCTGACTGAGACATATCCCCTGTTATCTACATCCTCTGGCAATAATGGTTGTGCATCACTCATTTCTTCCAACTGATGTGTAAATAACTCCTCTGACAGATCAAGTGAAGCAGCTGTGGTGCTAGTGTTGGTGGTGGCAGCAGGCGGGCGAGTGGTAACTTGAGAGGTGCCCGAAGCTGAGCTGGAGGAGGATGCTGCGTCAAGGTTCCAAGCGGAAGCTGTAGAAGATTGGGTGTCCTGTGTTAGCCAGTCAACTATGTCCTCAGAACTTTTCGAGTTCAGGGTACGTGGCCTCTGAACACTGGGCATTATTCTAGGGCTAAAGGAAGTCACAGCACCACGACCACGATGGCCTCTGCGGGGTGGCCTGCCTCTGCCTGTCATTTTTTTTCCGATTAGTTGTACTATGCGTGCAAGCTACTGTGACACCAGGTATGAGTGGTGCAACTGGGCACTGGCGGTAGAGGGCACAGTACACGTTGTAGGCCTGACACACACGCTTGCAGGCAACTAACTGCAATTATTTTACAGTCAAAAAAGTTTATTTCTTTTTTTAAATGTAATCTACTGTGACACCAGATATGAGTGGCACTGGTGGCACTGTGCACTGGCAGTAGTTGGCACAGTACACGCTGTAGGCCTGACACACACGCTTGCAGGCAACTGCAATTATATAAGTGAAAAAAGTTGTCTTTTTTAAAATGCAAGCTACTGTGACACCAGATATGAGTGGTGGCACTGGGCAAGTGGGCACAGTATACGCTGTGGGCCTGACACACACGCTGGCAGGAAACTGCAATTATATTACAGAGAAGAAAAAAAAAAAAAAAGCAGACTGATGTACTAGCTCTAAAAAGGGCTTTTTGGGGTGCTGTCAGGACGCTGTCCTTACAGCAGATCAGAAGAGTCTTTCAGGACTGGAGTGGACACTGAATACACTTGCCTAGCTATCGATTTCCCTATTAAATAAGCAGCAGCTGCACTGTCCCTCCTCTCACTAAGACTGCAGCTTCCGAATAAATCTAAGATGGATGCTGTCCTTGCTTTTTGCTAGGAGGTGGGAGAGTCTGGGAGGGAGGGTATGCTGCTGATTGGCTGGAATGTGTCTGCTGACTGTGAGGTACAGGGTCAAAGTTTGCTCAATGATGACAAATAGGGGGCGGACCGAACATCGCATATGTTCGCCAGCCGCGGCGAACGCAGACAAGCGATGTTCGCCGGGAACTGTTCGCCGGGGCTGCGTGAAAATCGGAAGCATCCGCAAGCAAGTGCGGATGCGGTGCGATTTTCACGCACGGTTGCTAGGAGACGATCGGGATGGGGACCCGATCATTATTATTTTCCCTTATAACATGGTTATAAGGGAAAATAATAGCATTCTGAATACAGAATGCTAAGTAAAATAGTGCTATGACGGGTTAAAAAAAATGGTGATGGATCATGTGATGGACTATGTGATGAGCGCAGTGACGTCATCAAAGGTCCTATTCCTCACAGATGAAGACAGAAGAGATGCCGGCTGCGCGAACAAGAGGATTATGGTGAGTTAAATAATATATATTTTTTTTTAACCCCTCCAGCCCTATTTTACTTAGCATTCTGTATTCAGAATGCTATTATTTTCCCTTATAACCATGTTACCTTTATTATTTTACCTTATAACCAATAATACAATCTACACAACCTTGAACCCAAACCTGAACTTCTGTGAAGAAGTTCGGGTCTGGGTACCACAGTCAGTTTTTTATCACACGCGTGCAAAACACATTGCACCCGCACGATAAAAACTGAACAACGGAATGCAATCGCAGTCAAAACTGACTGCAATTGCGTACCTATTTGCATGGGTTTGCCGCAACGCATCCGGATCTTATCCGGATACGCTCGTGTGAAAGAGGCCTTAAGGGTACTTTCACACTAGCGTTAAAGTTTTCTGGTATTGAGGGGTTCAATACCAGAAAAAAAACTGATCAGTTTTATCCTAATGCATTCTGAATGGAGAGCAATCCGTTCAGCATGCATCAGGGTATCTTCAGTTCAGTCACTTTTACGGTATTTGGCCGTAGAAAATACAGTAGCATGCTGCAGTATTTTCGCAGTCCAAAATTACAGAGCACTTGCCGACATTATTTTCCATTGAAATGCATTAATGCTGGATCCAGCACCATGCACCATGCGCATGTGCAGACATTTAAAAATGCAAAAAAAAAGGATTTGTTTTTCTGGTTGACACCGGGGAGACGGATCCTGTATTTCAATGCATTTGTTAGACGGATCTAGATCCGTCTACAAATGCTATCAATTTGCACACCGATTGCCGGATCCGATAAGCAGTTCCGGCTGCCAGATCTTCACAACTCAAGTGTGAAAGTACCCTAAAGACATGTAACCTCTGATTATTAAAAAAATAAATAAAAACTAATTAAAATGACAACACAGAGCCCCCACACACTAGGCAACCACACACTGTACCTTCCCCTCATCTTGTCACTTGGAAGAAGTTTTATGTATCCCCATCCTACTAGCTAATGATATACTATCTGATCACTGTCTGCTCTGCCTGATCTCATTGATTGTAAGCTCTTGTGGCTAGCGCCCTCACCTAGTGTTTGAATTGTGTATTAGTTTGATGTCTAATTTGGTTTGTACATGTGCCCTCTGAATTGTGGAATATGGTGGCGCTATATAAATAAAGATTTTTATATTATTATCTGATCATTTCTTGACTTATCTCATAGCTGTTTACAGTACCCATGTTGCAATTACTTCACCAATTTGCTCTGTGTGACAACACTTCTATCATCCTGGTACAGCATTTTGGATTTCATGTTTGCTGAAGCTATTGGAGGCTACTGCATGGAAGTGATGTGGGGATTCCCTCCGAAAAGATCTATACCTCCATGAAAGGGTTTGAAGGTGAAGAATGGATAACACAATAGACTGGTTTCACCACAGTTTAGCCCTAAGCAAAATGTGTTAACAACCCAATGGTTAAGCTGTCTACTAGTTATAAATTGAATTGTTCTCCTAGACTTTACGGACATGTGACTTTGGTGTTGATACTGAGAAGATTTATAATAAATATTTTCATTTCTTTTTTACTCTTCAATAATATAAAATAAACAAAAACACTCAGTTTCAGAGACTTAGATAATTGTTTCAAGCACTTTGATTGCACTAGAAAAAAATTATAGTTAAAATGATTAGGAAATAAAATATTTATGTATTGTGTAAGGTTAAAATATTTATGTATTGTGTAAGGTTTTGCATTATTTAACATCACTTTCATATCTACATTATAAGATATTAGTTACAACCTCCTTATCTCTAAAGCGAAGCTCTACAAATAGAAATCCATGCATCAATATAATGCTTTTTCATGGCTTATTATTTCACCAAAGTTTTTAATCCAAAATATCATGATTTTGGCAAAAATGCCTTATATTAATATTCTGTAGCTTACAATGTCACCTGCACAGCAGATTATGATGATTTTATCATCTTGATTTGAGGATAATTGACTCATATGCAAATAAATAAAAGGACAAGGGCACAGAAAGTCACACAATTCAAGCTGGTATCTATCAATTCAAAGTTCATGACAATAATTAAAAAAAAAAAAGAAATAAAAATAAAATAGTCTATAACAGCTTGCTTGTATCAGTAGGTTTGCTAAAGGATATAACAAGGTTACTCTAAAAAGTAGTTTAGACTGCTGTGAACAACAAACTCAAGCATAAATCAAAAACAAAGTTGTGTTTTAGCTTTTCAATAACAATAATCATTTGTTTCCTCTCTACATGTGCTTATGAAAACAGATACATCTTCTATAATTATACAATGAGATGTTCTTTTGCCTAGAAAAATTCCATTTATGCCTCGATTTAATATTTAATTGTTGTTGGAACAATTAAAGGAAATTTGTCACCAGTTTTATTATGTGCTGCCTGTGGGTGAAGTAACTGGTTACAGAGACCCTGAGTAAAACTCTGGGTCACTCAGGCTGAGTTCACATCACTGTTTAGCTTTCAGTTCTTCTGATCCGTCAGAAGAAGAGAGAGAGAGAAAAAAAAAGGATTCTTTAAAAAAAAAACGGATTCTGTTGCATCAGTTGTCATCCGTTTGAGCAATTTCCATCTGAGATCCATTTTTTAGACGGGGAAAAAAAGTCCTGCATGCAGGACATCAAAAAACGGATATCAGATGGAAATGGCTCAAATGGATGACAACTGATGCAACAGGATCTGTTTTTTTTTTCCTGGATCCTGTGAAAAAACGGATCCTATGCAATCCTATGCATAACTAATGCAATAGCATCCTTTTTTTTTACAGGATCCTGTTTTGTTTTCTCTCTGAGGGTACTTTCATACTAGCGTTATTCTTTTCCGGTATTGAAATCCGGCAAAGGGTCTCAATACTGGTCATAATATTGTGGTCTGGCTAGATCAGCCGAGTTTAATTCCCACTGGTGCACCAGCTGAGTCCGGACCAATACATTTACCCCCAGGTTCACCAGGATCTCACCTTTTACGGTCGGGGAGTCGGCCGCTTGATCATCGGGAAGATCAAAGAACACTTACTGGGGTCCAGCAACGACCTTAGCCCACTGATCTCGGGGTAACTTCTCCCTCACGGCCACCTTATTGAACATCGCCAGATAGGTCTCAACGTCAACCGAGGGGAACGTCTTAGGGATTGCCACACGAACAGCTTTCCGGGCATCGTGGACATTCTGGGACGCTCCGGCCGCTTGCAACGCCATTACATGTTATAATAGCAGCGGGCTAGTTTCCTGCTGCTGCTTGATAGCCTCCCGCTGCTGCAAGTTAGCCTCCAAGAGGGCTTTCACGACTGCCTCCATTTTGTCAGGGGACACGGGTCGTAACCTTGCCGGCTTAATATAGGACATGCACTTGTGCCCAGGAAAAACAAAAACTTTTTGGCCTTCAGGCCTGCCTTACTGCGTTTGCCCGCATCCGACACAAATTTTGCTCTGGTAGACAGGCTAGCGGACGCAGAATAGAGGCAATCACAAAGTCTTTAACTTAAACAGTTCGGTGTTTATTCACACATAAGGAAACACAAAATGACCGTTCACAGTCTTGGTGTTTGTTCACACCATGCAATGTCCATAGAACAAAATCTTCACTTGATTAGCAGTATTTCCCCCAGCCGTCCACAGCAGGCTTTAGGTGCCTCTTTTTCAGCATGCAGCTTTCAAGCCTTTATCACGGCACCAATTCACAGATCCCAAAACAGAGTCTCCACAGCTTCCCTGTCAGATAGAGGGTAATCCACACCCAGCTGTGACTGCTGGCTGGGTTTTATAGGCCAGTAAAGACCCAGCCTGGAGCGTGGGGAGAGGCCAACCACCCAGCACTTTGGCTACTCCCAGTAAGAGCTGACCCGGATCGGCTTTTCAGCCATACTAACAACAAACAGTGTCAATCAGCACTAGCTGCCGCTGACACTTAAAACTATCGGCTCTTACCTCACCGAAGCCAGGAACCTTGGTGACACATACCTTCCATCAATGACGGCCCCTTGTGCCACCCTACAGCGGTCACAGGATAAATATGTAACTGTCGGCCAGTACAGGCCCCAAAAATTAGGCAATAGGCATTCACCTGACAGCAAATAACTTTCTATTCTGTGGCTGGAGGTACATTAGGCAGTCACAGAATAAAAATGTAACTGTCGGCCAGTATATGCCCCAAAAATTAGGCAATAGGCATTCACCTGACATAATAGGCCTTTATATACATAAGGCAAGGACCATTCTTTGTTCAGGGTGGTTGCGGATATGTGTGGGCTGGCATGAGGAAATTCAATTACACGTGGTCATCACAAGTGTTGAATTTCTCTGAGATCCATGCCTCATTCATTTTTTAAAATTTGCTTATCGGTCACGATCCCCCTGCTGCGCTGAACGTCCTTTCGGACAGGACACTCGACGAGGGGCAAGCCAAGAGTTCCATGGCAAATTGTGCAAGCTCTGGCCACAGGTCAAGCCTGCACACCCAGTAGTCAAGGGGTTCCTCGCTTCTCAGAGCATCCACATCGGCCGTTAACTCGATGTAGACACCTGTAGGTCTAGGCATTCCCTGAGTCTAGATTCGGAGGGCAGCTGTCGATGGGTTGGCTGCAAGAATGATTTCATATCCAAAGTGACCAACACATCTTCAAACCACCCTCTTTTTGCAGGCGTGGTAGGATTGGTACCCGCACCTGTTTCGCTGTGGGTGGAAATTCCTCTGCCAGTGCCCGCAATAGCAGAATGCAGCATCTCTCACAGCAAGGCCTGGAAATGCAGCATTCTGACAGCCCTCTGTGATGCTGGTAACATGTCGGCCATTTTGTGTTTGTACCGGGGGTCTAAGTACGTTGCCACCCAGTACAGGTCCTTGACCTTTATGCTTTTTATACGGGGGTCCCTCTTCAAACACTGGAGCATAAAGACCTCCATTTGCACTAAATTGGAAGAGGTGGAGTGCCCTGGCTCCTACTCATTGCCTAGGCGAATGTCGACCTCAATCTCCTTCCCCTAGCCATGGACAACACCATGGATGCCCGAAAAGTTTAAAGCCTGCTGTTCTTGCTCCTCCTCCTCCTTCCTCCAGCCATCATCCTCCTCTGACTCCTCTTCAGATTCCTGCTGACTTGTCTCAGATGGAGTAGCCCCCCCCCCCTGGGAATTCATTCAGCATAGCGACTTCCTCATCTGCCAGCTCCTGCTCCTCAACGGCTTGATCAATGACATGACGCAATGCACGCTCCAGAAAGAAGGCGTAAGGTACAATGTCACAGATGTCACCCTGGCTGCAACTGACCAGTTTGGTGATCTCATCAAATGGCCGCTGAAGTCTGCATGCGTTGAGCAGCCACTGGCGTGGTGAAAAAAAAAACAAGCTCCCCAGAACCTGTCCTGCCACAGAGTTCGTACAGGTAGTCGTTAACGGCACGTTTCTGCTGGAGCAGCCTATCAAGCATATACAAGGTGGATACTATAAAGTAGAAAAGATGAAGCAGGACGGCACCGCTGAGTGCCTCTCTCTTTAAATCGCTGGATCTCCTTATATCTTATCAATGTAGCAATCTGGTGCTCTGTCCATTTATATGAACAATGTAGAATCCAGGTAAGTAGATAAAAGAAAGTAGACAGCATTCACCGCTGCGTGGTTCATTCCTTTATTCTTGACATGTGCTGAATACAAGTTGAATGCATGCATCAGGGCTGGGGCGGACTGTTTCTACACAGAATGCTGAATGGCGACGACCGTTTCACGCTAACTGCGCTTCCTCGGGCTAATAGCTTAGTGTGCAGGTCTGCGCTCTTTTCTAGCGTCATCACTCACGGTTGTCATAGTAACCAGTGACGCTTTTTTGATTAGTTAAAAACACACACGAATACTGCTACTTAAAACAGTTCTCATTATATAAAAAAACTTAAATTATTTCTCTCGTTTAAACCCAGGGGACCCATGGCTGCGGTCCGAATAATCAACCTAGCCTTCCTTTGTAGTAAATGGCAGTGTTTATCCCCGCCCTGCTGCATGTGTGGAATAAGTTCAATACAATGCAAAGGTGAGGCAATTCGGATCGGATCGTACATGGTTAATTAATCTGGGACATCCCTTTCCTGTTCTTACAGAGTTGCGATGTTCTAAATCTTTCAAAGAGGGGTCTTATTGTTTTCCCTATATAAAAATCACCACAGCAGCATAAAACTAAGTAAAACACGTATTTACTTCTAAATGTGATGAATTGGGACACTCTGTGCTGGATACCTCCAAACATCAAGAACTTTTTTGGGCCGTTGTAACTGCAAAACTAAAAATTATCGCACCTGTAATTACCTACAAATTTTCTCCCTGTTAACCAGTTTGTGGTCTTCTTTAACCAAAACCTACTTCTGACTAGCTTATCCTTAATTGGGTGGCACCTCCTAAAGGTAACTAGTGATTTGTTTTCAACTAGTGATGAGCGAGCATGCTTGGCCAAATATCTGTTCGGCTCGAGCATCGCTATGCTAGGCACATGGCGGTACTCGACCGAGTACCGCATGTGCTCAAGCGCAATGCTCGAGTCTCCTCCCCGCACGTTTCACGGGTTTTAAGCAACCAATAAAGGTGCAGGTAAGTACTGCCCTCACTGTAATGCCAGTAGCCTTGTTGACTGCTGGTATTACAGTGATTGGCTGGCCGAAACGCTATATAGCACTCGATGACGCATGTTCGGCTCAGACGTAGACAGGGAGAGTAGAGCATAGGAAGGGAATGACAGAGTAGGAAGCGAATTTCACAGTTTTCATTCTGAGAATGCTTTTACAAGACCCAAAAGTCCTTTTAAGGACTACTGTGTGTATGTTTGTGTGTGTGCTTTAGAGCAGCAATCTATTTACCTGCAGTCTCAGGGACAGTGCTGAGGAAGGGACAGAAAGTGCAGGGAGAGAAATTTGCTGTTTTTACTACCAAAAGCTTTTCAAAGACCCCAATGTCCTTTTAAGTACTACTGTTAGTGTTTGACAGCAGCAAGATATATTTATTTTATACCTATTAGTGACATATACTGTACATCATCCGCAGACTGTGTCTTTAATAATCTGGGCCACATCTAGTGTCCATAGCGTGTGGCTTTGTGTAAAATATACTGAACTACATCTGCAAACAGTGTCTGTATTACAAATTCCAATAATATGGGCCTAATATAGTGTCCATAATCTGTGGGTTTCTGTAACCAATACTGTACTACTTCAGAAAACAGTGTCTGTTTTACAAATTCCAATAATCTGGGCCTTATATAGTGTCCATATTCAGTGGGTTTCTGTGACATATACTGTCCTGCATCCGAAAACTGTGTCTGTATTGCAAATTCCAATAATCTGGGCCTAATATAGTGTCCATAATCTGTGGTGTTCTGTAACCAATACTGTACTACATCAGAAAACAGTCTCTGTATTGCAGATTCCAATAATCTGGGCCTAATATAGTGTCCATAATCTGTGGTGTCTGTGACATATTCTGTCCTGCAACCGAAAACTGTGTCTGTATTGCACAATCCAATAATCTGGGCCTAATATAGTGTCCATAATCTGTGGTGTTCTGTGACATATACTGTCCTGCATCCGAAAACTGTGTCTGTATTGCAAATTCCAATAATCTGGGCCTAATATAATGTCCATAATATGTGGTGTTCTGCAACCAATACTGTACTACATCAGAAAACAGTGTCTGTTTTGCAAATTTAAATAATCTGGGCCTTATATAGTGTCCATATTCTGTTGGTTTCTGTGACATATAATGTCCTGCATCCGAAAACTGTGTCTTTAGCGGACAGTAAAACAATCTGCGCAACATCTAGTGACAAAACCATTAAGATGAAGAAGGCGTGCACTAAGGGACGGGGAAGAGGGCATGATGCTGATGGTGCAAGCAGAGGCCGTGGACTTGGGCGCAATGAAACTGTGCCCCAGAAAAAACAAAAACATCCACCGTACCCAGCTTCATGTCCATCTTAGCTGGGCGGCGCAGGACAACACTGTCCAAGTCAGACCAGTTCGAACAGTTGGTCGGTTGGATTGCTGAAGATAATGCTTCCAGTCGTTTAAGCACCACCCTTTCTTCCACCAAGTCCAGTCTCTGTAGCCAAGAGTCTGGTCAACTTTCCTCCCACCATGAAGAGGTTTGCCAAATGAGTGATCCCACACTCGGATATTCTGAGTAGCTCTTTCCAGAGCCACTGTTTCATTTGGCCCTCACGCCCAGCATGCTTGAAGAGGGACCTGAGATATTGTGCCCTGATTCCCAACCTCTTGAGCCTTCACAGTCTTAAGAAGATGACGGTGGTAAACAGCAATCATTCGTTCACGAGCTGGATGATGATGAGTGACATTTGTCAATCACTGAAGTTGTGGTTAGGTCAAGTCAGGAGGATAAGCAGAGTAAGGAAGTGGAAGAGGAGGTGGTGGACGATAAGGTCATTCAATTTCAGGGCATTGACATTGTGAAGAGGACACCACGAGGAGGTGATCTTGATCGCATCCTCCTACAAAAGGAGGCACAATGGATTTTTAGGCTGGGGACCATCAAGCCTAATGGTCTCAATGATGCCATTTCCTATGTCCCTTTTATTTGATTACATCATATGTAGTTTTTTTTCTCTTCACATGTGTTGTGTACTAGATGACATGTACTTGTGAAATATGAGGTCATGTTTTTTGCTATGACCACAGAGTGATAAGATTTTATTGCTCCATATGAATGTATAGCTACTCATTTGCATATACTGGTATTTTATCAGGTCTGCATTTACATATTTTTGTCTGTACAAACATTATCTATGCATCATACATTTTAGTAACGTCACACTTTTTTTGGACCACTGTAGTTTTGATGCTATTTGCTTACTTACAATTTCTCAGATTTTGCTCTTTTGATGATTGCTGCCTGTCATCTAATAGGCCGCTGATGTTTCCCTGATATTTTGTTATGATACAGCGCTTGTGCGCTGACCTCCGTAACACATCCCTATTCCTCCATCGCCGTCAGTGGACCAGCCCAGTATGAATGTTTCATCTGGTGGATTGGCTGCCGGCAGGAGGTGTGTTCATGGGGGCGTGGTGTTTGCCCTTTAAATCACGGCGTCTGCCTGGTCGCTATGCGGCCATTACAGAGCCGAGACTATGTATGCAACAAGCAGCACACCGTCTCCCACACTAGGATTCGGTGCTATCTAATAAAAATCCTATGTAGCAAGCCGATTTTCAAGCTTATGATATCGGCTGTAGGCAGTCTAGGTGTGGTAGCTACGTGGCTCCTGATGAAGTGCATGAACCAGCTGCACAGAAACGCGTAGAGCCGTAGCTCAGTGTGAACAGACCTGCTGGCTGTTGGAGCGCACATGTACCAACACCAGTATTGGTTTGTGTGGTTTACTGACCTACATTGTGGTTAGTGTTTGTGAGTCGCTATTGCTTGTCACTGTTTAGCTTATTTGTTTGCTGCGTGTGTTATTTTCCTTACTGGCTTGGGATATTGCAATATGATATATTTCCCAAAGGATATACCACATTTTAGCATTTATTCCTACCAGCACATACTAATCGTGTAGGCAGCACCTTGCCTGTTCGGATTACCATACCCGATCATTAGTGCTGGGTTTTAGTTATATCAGTCCATCTATCCCTGCATGTTATTCTAATAGGCCTCCTATATATCATTTTAGGTAGTGTCATTATCAATATATGAGAACACATCAAGTTGGATAGATGATTTAGTCTTATTAATACCATATAGGTTTCACCCCTTTCCATTAGTAGCACTAATAAAATATTTTGTTATTTTGCTCCATTTTAAACGTCCTCATTATTAATATTTGTATGTGTGTCAAAGTCAAAAATCAAGAGAAAACTTCACCAGAGTGAATACAGAGGGTTCACCACAAGATGTAAACCATTGGTGAGCCTCAAAAACAGGAAGGCCAGATTAGAGTTTGCCAAATGACATCTAAAAAAGCCTTCACATTTCTGGAACAACATCCTATGGACAGATGAGCCCAAGATCAACTTGTACCAGAGTGATGGGAAGAGAAGAGTATGGAGAAGGAAAGGAACTGCTCATGATCCTAAGTATACCATCTCATCAGTGAACCATGGTAGTGGTAGTGTCATGGTGTGGGCATGTATGGCTGCCAATGGAACTGGTTCTCTTGTATTTATTGATGATGTGACTGCTGACAAAATCAGCAGGATGAATTCTGAAGTGTTTCAGGCAATATTATCTGCTCATATTCAGCCAAATGCTTCAGAATTAATTGGACGGTGCTTCACAGTGCAAATGGACAATGACTCAAAGCATACTGCAAAAGCAACCAAAGAGTTTTTTAAGGGAAATAAGTGGAATGTTATGCAATGGCCAAGTCAATCACCTGACCTGAATCCGATTGAGCATGAATTTTACTTGCTGAAGACAAAACTGAAGGGAAAATGCCCCAAGAACAAGCAGGAACTGAAGACAGTTGCAGTAGAGGCCTGGCAGAGCATCACCAGGGATGAAACCCAGCGTCTGGTGATGTCTATGCGTTACAGACTTCAGGCTGTAATTGACTGCAAAGGATTTGCTACCAAGTATTAAAAAGTGAAAGTTTGATTTATAATTATTATTATGTCCCATTACTTTTGGTTCCTTAACAAGTGGGAAGCACATACGCAAACTGTTATTTGCGTAAATCCTACACCGTTCACCTGATTTGGATGTAAATACCCTCATATTAAAGCTGACAGTCTGCAGTTAAAGAACATCTTGTTCGTTACTTTTCAAATCCATTGTGCTGGTGTATAGAGCCAAAAATTTTATAATAGTCTCCATGTCCCAATATTTATGGACCTGACTGTATACACGTCCTTAAAAGGACTTTGGTGGCTCTATTAGCTAGCATTTGGTGCCACTAACTGTCCCTGCTCCAAAATGCACCCTTTCCCTACACTGGCAAAACACATAATGTAAAATGACTGCCAGATTGGGTTCTGTTATCGTGTTGGGGGTGTGTCCATGTGCTGAAACGTCTTAATTGGCTGTCCTGTCCCACCTGTTAGATGTGTCATGGCTCAAAGTTTGGCGCTTTTCAAAAAAAGGGGCATGCAAATATCGCTATATATTCGCATGTTTGGCGAATCGCGAACGAGCAATTGGATTGGAGTCGGGAAGGAATTTCTTATTCCCCTAAAGTGGGTAAAATTGGCTTATACCTCACATACCTCACAGTATGTCCGACAGACAGGTGTCAGGGCCTTCCAAGGGAATGGGGAGTGGCAACAATTTTTCAAAAGCTGTCAGAAGTAGCAGCAGAAGGGGGTTAGTAACAGCAGTCACAGTAACAGAACAGAGCTGACAGTATCATCCAGCTGTCATGTTTTGACCACCAACCTGGATGTCCTTGAATGGTTAAATTGGTCTTCAACATAATCTCAACTGACATTAGACGCCCACAACCAGGAGTCGGTGGGTTCCGCTGAAACCACACTTAGTTGTCATGGCCCATGAACAAACTTTGTGCCCCACATGCTCTGAACCTGCCTCTTTCTTTTACTGTTCCTTCTGTTTGGGAAGTATTGTATTCTGCCAGCTCTGCTCCACTTATTGAGCTTATTGAGGACAGGCAGCAGCTACTGCCCAGTCAAGATTTGCAGAAGAGATCTGCTGTTTCCTCCTGTAGACGGGCACGTAGCAACAATGAGAGTTGCGTGGGAGCAGGTGCTGCAAGTGATCAGGCACGCAGCCATGAGACTGGTCAGGGTGACATCAGTGACAAGCGGACAGTAGTGGATGATGCTGTAGCCAGTCACACGTGAGAGCCAGGTGAAGAGGGGGCTTCATCATCATCATCAGGGGGTGAGGGTGGCAGCTTGCATGTGAGACAGTGAATAAGCCAGCAGGGTGCAAGCGTGGCTATGAGTCAACAGGGTGCAAATAGTGTGAGATCTTGAGCCAACGTGTCTAGGGTAGACCGTATGCTACTCAGGAACCTACCTGTTCGGAAAAAACAACTAAGTGTTCATAGAGGCAGTGGCAGTCAGTCAGCATGCAGTGGGGGGTAAAATGCTATACTTGCCGGAGTGGGAATTTTTTATCAAGTCACCAGGGGACATCAGTGTGGTTTTGTGTAGAATCTCTGGGCAGAAGGTGAAGCGTGGCCATGGTGTCAATTTTGGCACCACAGCCCTGCATCAACGAATGGAGCATCACCATTAATTGGCCTGGGAAAACTGTGGCGCTAATGTTGTGGTACAGCCTGAGGCATCTCTTAGCTGCAGCAGTCAAGGCTCCACCACTTCAGCAGAAGGGAGCTGTGTTTCCTTCCCATTATCTCCTGGTCGATGCTCCTCATCCTTCTGCTCTTCATCATTCATTTCACCAGCAATCGATCATCGGGGCGATTGCACGGAGGAAACAGTATAAGTGCACTCATCCAATGGCACAGAAGCTGAACATGCCCCTAAGCCAAGTTGCTTGTACTACAGTCCCTCCCTTTCCTTGTGGCTGACTCTACACATTTCAGAGAACTGATGGCTTGTGCCGAGCCAAGGTGAAGAGTTCCAAGCTGTCATTACTTTCCAAAAAGGTTGTACCAGCACTGCACACGTATGTTGAGCAGATGGTGTGCCAGCCCTTGAGCCTATCGGTGTCTGCTAAAGTTCAAGGCAGCGCTGACATGTGGAGCTTTAACTATGTACAAGGACAATATATGTCCTTTACGGCCCACTGGGTAAATGTGGCTCCTGCCCAGGCACACCAGCAACTTGGCCAAGTGATGGCAATGCTACCTCCGCGTTCTCAAGCTGTAAGTCCTGCACAAATCCTTCTCTGCCTCCTCATCTGAGTGGATATTTAGTGCGACAGGGGCCATAGTTACCCCAAAAGAGAACTCGTCTTTCAATACAAAATGTTGAGAGACTAACCTTTATAAAGATGAAACAGGATC
This sequence comes from Bufo bufo, assembly GCF_905171765.1. Taxonomy (NCBI): domain Eukaryota; kingdom Metazoa; phylum Chordata; class Amphibia; order Anura; family Bufonidae; genus Bufo; species Bufo bufo. The sequence goes on along the minus strand of NC_053391.1, from coordinate 517,872,528 downwards.
AGCCAGGATTTACACATGCTAGTGCCTGATGCATCAGACTAGATCATTCTGACTCTCACACCAAAACATTGTTCCTGGGCCACTATGTTGACTTCTCTCACCCACTCTGTGACGGGGCCACTATGTTCACTACATATGCTGTTGCTACCCTCAACACCCAGTGATGGGGCCACTGGTGTCCCTGTTTGGCCTTGTTGACATCACAGTTTATTTTACCCTTCTTCTCATATGTCAAAAAGCCAGTGTTTTGCATCAGAATTTGCTCATGATTTGGAAGCCAAAGCTGGAGTGGGTACAAAACACAGAAGACATGCAAATCTTCAAATAACATATGATCTCTGTTTTGGACCCACTCCTGTTTGTTTTTTGGCCTTAACAATACTGATCAATTACTGACTAAATGCTGACCGTGTGAAGACAGATGCTTAAAAGACAGGATCCGTTTTTTTTAGGTCGTTCTAGTGACGGATCAGAAGGGAAAAATAAACGGTGACGTCAAAACAAACTTACTGCTGACAACCTCTGCACTCTGTCATGGGCCCACTTCTTGCATCAGCGTGTAACAAAACAAGTTTTCTAGCAATCTATGTGGAATCAGCAGACAGTGTAAAAGGAGAGCGCTCTTTCACTTTACAGTGACTTGTAAGTTCACACTTCAGTTATTTGGTCAGTTTTGATCCCTAACTGACCAAACAAGTAAGTGTGAACTGATTCTAAGAGTGACATCTGTCAACTGCCTGTCATAATGAAGAATAAAAACTGTTTCACTACCACAGCAGACTAGCTATGCATGTTGCTTATCATAGTTTTATCCGCTTTGGCTTAAATATGAAACATTAGTTTTTTCCTGCTGTGCCCCCCCCCCAAAAAAACTTATTATTGGTACTAATGGGGTCATTTATTCAGAACAGCAATTTAGAGGCTAGCCTTAATACCCCGCTGGCCGAAGTTATGTAGAGGTGCATGCGGGTGGCACTTGGGTTACGCTATTCCATTATAGGTTCTGTTTATAACGGAATATAATGGAATTCATAAGACGGAATGCAAAACAGAAGCCTTTAAGAGGCATTCCATTTTAATTCGTCATAATAGAAGTCTATGGGCAAGCATAACAGATCCGTCTGGTTTCTATTATGCAGAACAGAAAACAAAGTACTGTCGACAGGACTTTGTTTTACATTGAATACTTTGAAAATAGTGTAGTCATGAAAACAATCAAATGCTATGATGAAACTGGTTCTCATGAGGACTGCTAAAGGAAAGGAAGACTTCTGCTAAAGAGGATAATTTCATTAGAGTTACCAGCCTAAGTAACCACAAATTAACAGCAACTCACATTAGAGCCTGCATAAATGGGTTACAGAGATCAAGTACAAGTCACGTCTAAAAATCAACTGTTCAGAGGAAAATGCAAGAACCAGGCCTTTATGGTCAAATTGCTGCAAAGAAACCACTACTGAGGAACAAAAACAAAATAGTTACTTGGGCCAAGTAACGCAAGGAGTAGGTATTAGATCAGTGGTAATCTGAAGGTGAGTGGGTAGTTTCTACATTTGTGTTTCCTATGGTGAAGCATGAAGGAGAGGTTGTGATTGTGTAGAGGTGCTTTGCAGGTGGCACTGCTATTTTGTATGTTCAAACATGACAATGACACCTTCGGGCTATGTAAGGACACTTTGATTAACAAGGAAAGTGATGTAGTGCTAAGTCAGATGACATAGCCTCCACTATCACCCTACCTTCACCCAATTGAGATGTTTAGGATGAGTTGGACCTAATAATGAAGGAAAAGCAGCTAACAACCCTCTGGGTACTCCTTGAAGTATATTTAAAAACATACCAGGTGACTCATGAAGCTGATTTAGAGGTTTCCAAGTGTAAGCTGTCATCCATGCAAGCATCTAAGAAGAATCTAAAATACAGTTTAAAACATATTTTGGTTTATTCAACACTTTATTGTTTACTACTTAATTTCATATGTGTTCCTTCATTGTTTTCATGTCTTCAACATCAATTTACAATTTTATTGAAATAAAAATAAAAGATCATGCAATGGAAAGTTATGTCTAAACTTTTGACTGGTACTGTATACCTGTGTACTCTTATGTACAGTCTCTCACAAAAGTGAATACACCTCTCATATTTTTGTAAATATTGTATTATATATTTTCACGGGACAACACTGAAGACAATACAATGCGAAGTAGTCAGCGTACAGCTTGTATAACTTCTTTTGTTCCATGAAAATATATTATAAAATATTTGCAAAAGTGTGAGGGAGTACTCACTTAAGTGAGATACTGTAATCCTTTTTCTTTAGGTAACACTTTTGTTATAATCATGAAACCCAAGGGACATCATTTATCAAAGCTGACCAATAGAGAATTGGTCATCGTGGCACACCATCTATTCTCTAGTTTTATTGGTTAATGGGTTCTCACTATGACATTTCTTGTTTCTACTGTATGTTCTGTTAGAGCAAAAGGATGACATGGAAGGAGGTCCCCAGCTATGTACCATTGCATGTCTATGCTTTACATGACCGAATGGCATGTAATGGTTAGTGATGAGCAGCAGGGGATATATTCGAATTTGCGATATTTCACGAATATTTAGTAGAATATTCGTCGTATATTCGCAAATTTGAGAATTTGCTATTATTTTATTCATTGCAAAAATCGGCAAAGTAATATTCGCTTAAAGCGCGAGCAATACAAGCACGGGTCACTTTCAAACAAGTAATGATCTGAGTATTTTACTAAAATAAATAAATTTAAATTTATAACGAGAAAGAAAATCTATATAATGTAGTTGTTTGCACTGGTAAACATCATAGAGACAGCTAATGCATTTGCTGTGGGGCCCCTAGAAAGAGGAGCCACTGTTTAGGTTGGCTGTATCCCTTCTTTTAATGTATAGTGAGCAGCAAGTCCACCTGTCCCAGGTGATATGATGTTACATTTTTGGTAACCATAAGTGACCCCTCACTTTTATTTACACACTGTATATGTATGTAACATAATAGCATTTCTTAAAATGATGAATCCTTTGAAAGGTGAAAATTTGAATTTGAATTGATTTTTGAAAAATACGAATCAGAAATGTGCTTAGATTTTCATCTAATTGAATATACTGGTCAAGACAGTGAAGAAGTTTCCAGTGCAATTAAATTTTATTCTTAACTGATTTAACTGTGGCAGTGTACCATAAAAAAATTATATATGAAGATTATAAAATAAGTCAGCATTAAAGCCTGAATTGCATCTGATTTTATGACATCAAGTCAAGGATACTTCAATGATTCAGTAACTGTCTTCCAACACTGTCAAAGTTATGCTGCAAAGAGATAGATCTACAGCTTGAAAACATCTGCTGAGAGTTGTTTTTCAGGCATTTTTGCATTAAAAGCTGAATGTTAACCATATTGTATTTACTCAAAAGACCATATGTCAGAACTCCCAAGCGATACTTTTTTGGTGGGTCAGCACAGCAATAGCATTATGCCATGTGGATGATTCAGGTACAAAGACTAATCCTATGTGCAGGTTGTTTAAAAAAAAATCACTATTAAGAACACATTTTTACTGCTACTGCTTAACTTTGAATTAATTAGAAAATTTTCACATTGTACTGTATATCTCAATTGCTACTGTAGAAGAAAGAATTTCCCGTGTCATTGCATTGCAATATTGACAATGTAAGAAGAAAGGTAAATATTCTTTCAGCTAAATCTCACTGAGCAATGCAATAAGCCAACATCAGTCAATATACAAAAAGTCATTGCACACCAGTGTAATCATATCAAAGAAAACTAATCCTGTATGGTTCACAGGGCATGATAAGTTAATAACGTGTAGGTGACATATAGTAAAAGACATATAGTAGAAAAGCTGGAATTTTTAATATATATATATATATATATATATATATATATATACCGGTATATATTTTTTATGTGGGAATTTGCTCTGGTAGACAGGCTTGCAGACGCAGTATAGAGGCAACGACAACGTCTTTAAAGGGAGTCTGTCAGCACATTTTCCCCTTTTTAACAGTTCCCATAGCGCTGTAGCCGCAACACAGATGATTAAAACTGTGTCTTTATATGCTTTTGTGGACTTGTAAAACTACCAAAAACGAACTTTGATGCATATGTAAATGAGGGCTCGCAAGTGCCCAGGGGCGGAGTCCACTGCGTTGGTGCCCAGGCATCTCTGCCTCTTCGGCTCTTATCCCCGCCCAGCCTCTTCCTCTGCCCGCCCATCTGTTTTCTTTCCCCCTCAGCGAGATCCCGCGCCTACGCGCTGACTTCCTTGGCAGGGGCATGTGCACTGCGATGCCCATTGCAGGTAGGGCATCGCAGTAGCTTATGCGCATGCACCAGCTAACGGATCATACAGATAAATTTACCTCTCTGTATGATCCGTTAGCCTGCGCATGCGCATAAGCTACTGCGATGCCGTGCCAGCAATGGGCATCGCAGTGCGCATGCCCCGGCCAAGGAAGTCAGCGCACAGGCGCGGGATCTCGCTGAGGGGGAGAGAAAACAGATGGGCGGGCAGAGGAAGAGGCTGGGTGGGGATAAGAGCCAAAGAGGCAGAGATGCCTGGGCACCAACGCGGTGGACGCCGCCCCTGGGCACTTGCGAGCCCTCCTTTACATATGCATCAAAGTTAGTTTTTGGCAGTTTTACAAGTCCACAAAAGCATATAAAGGCACCGTTTTAATAATCTGTGTTGCGGCTACAGCGCTATGGGAACTGTTAAAAAGGGGAAAATGTGCTGACAGACTCCCTTTAACTTAAACAGTTCAATGTTTTATTCACACATAAGGAAATTGACAACAAAAAGTCAGTTTCAAGGAAAAAACTCTTAAGGCCCCAACACAGAGACTTGCAAAGCTTCACTGTCAGATGGAGGATATTCCACCACCAGCTGAGACTGCTGGCTGGATTTTATATCCCTAACCAAAACCTGGCCTGGAACATGGGGAACAGCCACCCACCCTGCACTTTGGCTGCTCCCAGTAAGAGCCGGCTCGGATCAGCTTCATGGCCACACTAAATAACCAATTAGTGACAGTCAGCACTAGCTGCCGCTGACACTTAAAATTACCGGCTCTTACCTCACCGAGGCCAGGAACCACTTTGACACATATCTTCCGTTAATGACGGCCCCTTGCGCTTTCCTACATACCTCCCCCCTTTGTTCAACCCTAAAGGGGGTGAACACCCGTCAGACAGTGTACCCGGGACAGTGCACCTGCATTTCCCTGTAACCTGCCTGCCTATGTTCCAGGGAAAACTGTCACGGATGATGTTGCAGATAGCTGGAACTTATGAATAAATGTCTGACTGGATTGATCCCAAACTAAGGAGAATATAGGTGAGCCCTATAAAACCCTAAGAGCTCTCCCTGACTGCTATGCCCATGCAAGGGTCTCAATGGTAGACGCTTGCATGCTGTTGAGGAGCGGTTGAGACGTATGCATATATATCCATGCATGCCTGCAAACACGTGCGGGCATGTATGGTATATATATGCATACATTAACCACCGCATCATGGGGTGATGTGCGCAGATGTGCCCAGCATCTGCGCACGTCTGCCCATGGTGATCCCCAGGGGCTCATGGTGGCCCCTGTGGGAAATATGTGGTCCCTGGAAGCTGTGCCCCCTTATATTAGTAAATATATGTGCCCCCTTATAATCCCCCTTATATTAGTATATGCAGGGGAGAGAGCAGCTTCATGATGACCACCTGGATAAGGCCTAAGTATACCTGTGTAGCCCCTACCTACCCCTCACATATCACCCCTGGTCCTGTAACCCCTTACCCTTGCCATGTTACTGGACACCCTGATCCCCCAAACCCTTGCTCCACCGTGTAACCCTTTCCCTACCCTGATTAACCCCTGGTGGTAACCCCTGCTCTAACCCTGCCACACCCCCCCCCCTTCCCACTGTACACTTGCAGGATATTCACCCTTGCATTGCTGTACAGTTCTGATATTATCCCCATTGTTAACCCTTTGTGTTTGTGGTCGGTTTACACCCCTGTGAGGCCACCATTAACCCTCGTCGTACCCCGTAGGGACAGTGAATAGTCAGGTGGGGTGGGTTACTGATATTTGTGTGTATGATGTATTATTGTAATGTATAGATAGTATGTGGGGTGGAATTTGGGATTGTGTAGTGTAGTTAGGCTTGTATTGTGTTTATTGTAGTACTGTTTCTGCACTGCGGTGTGTACGTCTATATGTATATATATTCATATCCATTGATCCATGAATATATATAGATATAACGTATTGCTAGACTAATATACTTGTATGTGTGAACTGTCTAGTTAGTTTATGGGTGGAATTGGGAATGTGTAGTGTAGTTTAGGATTGAATATTTAGTGCTGTATTGTAGTGTACTGCGTACGTAGTGTATTATAGTGTACTGCGTGCGTAGTGTATTGTAGTGTACTGCGTACGTAGTGTATTATAGTGTACTGCGTGCGTAGTGTATTGTAGTGTACTGCGTGCGTAGTGTATTGTAGTGTACTGCGTGCGTAGTGTATTGTTAGTGTATTGTTTGGTGTAATAAATACTGTTATATTTGTACCCTTTTGTGTAGCGTGTACTTGTTAGCGGTAGCGAGTTAGTAAGGCGCATGCAGCTAGCGTAGTGATTAGTGTAAAGCATAGCGAAAGTATTGTGTTATTATATAAAGGCATAAATGGGCGGAGTTATCACTAGGTGGCTCCTCCCATTTATGAATATTAATTATCGATATTTGCATAAATATTGGTGATTAATACCCCCCCTTTACATTGGCGAGTCAGGCCCACTGCTTAGATTTTGAAATCTGTGTTTGGTTTTGAGGCTATAGTTCGGTTATACTGTCAATTATCAGGCAAGAGAGACGCGGTCAGTGGTCTGAGCGTCTAGGACCTGATAATTCGGACAGGTAACGCGGCTCTACCTCACAGCACCAGACACGGATCAAAATCTTTAGCAGAGAATCTATTGTCTATCTGTGTATTAATATTTTGCTGTTTGCTTTACACGGTCACTGCATCGCTCAAGTGATTGCAAGGGAGAAGAAGACACGTCACTGAAGGAGATCCATCTTCGTGGGAGCGGCGTACAAGTCAGGCTGGTCGGGAAGAGGCGATCCGGGAAAATGGACTTCTTCCAAGCAGCTGCGAGGTACGGCGCCAAGAAGAAGATGGACACTCATCAAACGGTGAGTATGGACTTCCCCACACTGCAACACTTGAGCAAACACAGCACATTTAACCCCATCCTCCCCACTACATACAAGTCAGCAGAAATGCTGTGGTCCGATTTGTTAGCACAGGCTTGTAGTTACGACAAACTTTGTGTTAACAAACGGACGGTTTTGAACAAGGCCACCAAACGGCTTCGGATGCTGGCCAAACTCGTTCATACGTTTGAGGCTAGCATCTGTAAGCCAAAGGAAGTTGCGCTGGTGTCTCGGTCAACGGAGACAATTCCTCCGGCCATTCACTGCCAGTGCTGTGCCAGTAATTCGGACCAGGTTTCGACATTGCAGGCACAGCTGGCAGAGAATGTGCAGTCTACTGTTGAGCAAGATGCGCAGGTGGCTAGGATAGAGTCACAGTTGGTAGAGCTGCAGAGGCAGAAGGAGGAAATTGAGGCTAAGTTGACTCAGTCTTATACTGAAGTCAATGCCTTCAAGGAGCGGACTGCCTCTACTGACGTGACGGTAGCCAAATTGAAGGCTCAGGTTGCTGTAAGGTCCCAGCTAATGTCTGGCATGCAACAGGTTATCACCAAGTTGGTGCCGGCCCTTTCTTTTTCCGTAAAGCCAGTGTCGGAATCTCCCAAAATGTTGCCCTGTGCAGGGCCACAAGGGGGGAGAGTAGTCTGTGACCGGTCTGATCATCAGGTCAAGCCGGTCCAGACTAACAGAGATTTTTCCCTGACTTTGGGAAAAACAACTGTGGTGAAGAGTGCGTCCCTGAGGATGGAACAATTCAGGAGAAGGGAGCACGGATGCAGTGTAGATGGACCTGGGCCATGCAGAGCAAACTACAGATGTTTTGCATGTGGTGGCCTAGGTCACATAGCGAGACACTGCAAAACACACAGGACAGGAAACCAAGTCACGTGTTTCAGGTGTGGGAACAAAGGACACATTGCAAGGAATTGCCCTTGTGCAAGTAATTGCAATGCGTCCAACAGTATCAGCCAGGTAACAAATTGTGCAGTGGGGTCTAGTCAGCTTGGCCATAAAGGAGTTACCTCTCAGCAGCATCACCAGCTGCTGAGGGGTCAGAGTGGCCAAGCTAGGCTAGGCAACATTTGACACCCCTGTACTATTTGTTACACCGTTTGTTCCCTGTGTATGTCCATGTTATGTGTTTTGTTCACATTAATTGCACTGTTAGGGGAGAATCTCCCCTGGGAGCGCCTGGTATTTTCTTCTGCCATAGGTGTGATTTTTATATGGAGCGGAAGAAAAACCTAGGAGATGCCACAGAAGAGGCCAGCTATTCCCCCTGACACTGTTTTGAAGCTCCAGAGGATCCCACTGGATTTTGGCAACTAAGCGACCTCTGCCTAGAGGTGTTCTAGAGAAGACTGTGCCACAATCCAGCGGGAGCATTATTTAAGGCTCTGGAGGAAGACTTGGGAGACGTTCGGGTGGAAGAACTTATTCAATTGTTTCACCCAGTGAAACTTCTTCTGGTTCTGGTCATCGTAATCTGAGGGTCAAGGGACTTACTGACCAAATACACCAGAACCAGACAGAACTTTACAGAACTATCCGGAGGAGGAGGCTCAGGACATAACTCAAACATTGTTCCTGTAGCCAAATATTGTATGGACACACTTTGTTTCCTATGAGGGTTCGGGACGTATAACTTGTACTACCCTGAAACCCCATAGCACATTGTATTTATTGATTGATTATGTTGGTTGATTGTGTACCCATAGAAACTTTAGGTACAAATGTGTGACAGCCTATACCCAGGGAAACTCGCCCAACGCATTGCGGTGAGTTATTATTTGGCTGTACACATTTGCATCCTATAGTAGTTTCCCATTGACACAGGGGTCTGCGACCTACCTGTGTCTTTGGAGGTGTAGAGATATGCCAGGTTGCATTAGTCTCTATGGGTACACACATTTAATGGAATTTGGTGGTGTTGGGAGGGATGTGGCATGTATTTTGTGTGAATGGGGATAAGGTTAGGTCACGATAGGGACAGGCATCATTCATTTGCCACCTTGAACCCTGGAACGGTGAGGTTCTTAAGGGAAGGGCTGGATGTGTAGTGTGGCGGAGGTGTTCTCCGCAGTAGAATTTAGGTACTATGACATCACCGCTTAAGAGTCTGACCTGCCTTGTAAAGACCTATTAATCTGTCCACGGGAGAACCGCACCCATCAAGATGGAAACAGATGTTGGATAGAAGAAAGTTGGGACAAAGACTGTAAGGGTGAACCCGCTCCAGAATTGGGGGGGCGAAGATACCTGAAGATCGGCAGAATTACCGAGAGACTGTGGGGGTGTGGTCACTCCAAAGTGGGGGTGGCCGACACCAAGAGACTGTTATAGAAAGGTAAAGACTGTAAGGGTGAACCCGCTCCAGAATTGGGGGGGACGAAGATACCTGAAGATCGGCAGAATTACCGAGAGACTGTGGGGGTGTGGTCACTCCAAAGTGGGGGTGGCCGACACTAAGACTGTTAAAGAAAGACCAGCTAACCAAGAGACTGTGGGTGTGTGGTATCCTAAAGATGTCAAGAAGAAGACAGAAGGGCAGGTCGGAGGAAGCTGGATTGGGGATGTCTAAGTACCTAAAGATCAGTGTGCACTACAGTTCTTCCTGAACTTCCACCAAAGATGGGGTTGAAGGGGGGCAAACATATCTCAACCCGTTCCCCCATTATATTGTCGTATTATATTCCGACAACAGGGGGATTGTTGAGGAGCGGTTGAGACGTATGCATATATATCCATGCATGCCTGCAAACACGTGCGGGCATGTATGGTATATATATGCATACATTAACCACCGCATCATGGGGTGATGTGCGCAGATGTGCCCAGCATCTGCGCACGTCTGCCCATGGTGATCCCCAGGGGCTCATGGTGGCCCCTGTGGGAAATATGTGGTCCCTGGAAGCTGTGCCCCCTTATATTAGTAAATATATGTGCCCTCTTATATATGTCCCCTGTATGCCCCAGATATATGCGAGGGTGTGTGTATATATAGATATGTGTGTATGTATTTGCACACGTGTCTATGTATATACACTTATGTCAGCATGACAGTATGTATGTGGGCTTATTGATAGATGAGCCCCCAAGCATCTGTGGATATATATATGCATATATGCAATTCCAACTGTTATCTACAGAGTTGTTATAGCCTGTAGGATAACAGCTGATTAGCATCTAGTCCCCTTTTGTTCAGGCCCAAAGCAATCAGACGCTTTGGCACCGTTTGTGAGGGGACCTTCTAACATCTGAGAACCTGTTTTTCCACACCTCTGCCCATGGCTAAAACTCCATCCCACTATTCCCAGCATCTTTGGGACTAGGGGGGGGGGGACTCTGGGGATTGTAGGCAGGCATACGTCACAGTGACACTATGATGTCACATCCCTGAGGAGGGGGTTGCTTTTAGGCTATAAAACCCCGAACCGGCCAGAGGTGCGGCCTCTTGCAACCAGACTAGATTCAGAGATGCAGGGGAGAGAGCAGCTTCATGATGACCACCTGGATAAGGCCTAAGTATACCTGTGTAGCCCCTACCTACCCCTCACATATCACCCCTGGTCCTGTAACCCCTTACCCTTGCCATGTTACTGGACACCCTGATCCCCCAAACCCTTGCTCCACCGTGTAACCCTTTCCCTACCCTGATTAACCCCTGGTGGTAACCCCTGCTCTAACCCTGCCACACCCCCCCCCCCTTCCCACTGTACACTTGCAGGATATTCACCCTTGCATTGCTGTACAGTTCTGATATTATCCCCATTGTTAACCCTTTGTGTTTGTGGTCGGTTTACACCCCTGTGAGGCCACCATTAACCCTCGTCGTACCCCGTAGGGACAGTGAATAGTCAGGTGGGGTGGGTTACTGATATTTGTGTGTATGATGTATTATTGTAATGTATAGATAGTATGTGGGGTGGAATTTGGGATTGTGTAGTGTAGTTAGGCTTGTATTGTGTTTATTGTAGTACTGTTTCTGCACTGCGGTGTGTACGTCTATATGTATATATATTCATATCCATTGATCCATGAATATATATAGATATAACGTATTGCTAGACTAATATACTTGTATGTGTGAACTGTCTAGTTAGTTTATGGGTGGAATTGGGAATGTGTAGTGTAGTTTAGGATTGAATATTTAGTGCTGTATTGTAGTGTACTGCGTACGTAGTGTATTATAGTGTACTGCGTGCGTAGTGTATTGTAGTGTACTGCGTACGTAGTGTATTATAGTGTACTGCGTGCGTAGTGTATTGTAGTGTACTGCGTGCGTAGTGTATTGTAGTGTACTGCGTGCGTAGTGTATTGTTAGTGTATTGTTTGGTGTAATAAATACTGTTATATTTGTACCCTTTTGTGTAGCGTGTACTTGTTAGCGGTAGCGAGTTAGTAAGGCGCATGCAGCTAGCGTAGTGATTAGTGTAAAGCATAGCGAAAGTATTGTGTTATTATATAAAGGCATAAATGGGCGGAGTTATCACTAGGTGGCTCCTCCCATTTATGAATATTAATTATCGATATTTGCATAAATATTGGTGATTAATACCCCCCCTTTACACATGCCCACGTACCTAAGACTGTGTGACACCTGAAAACCCTATAATAGTGAGGGAACACGACCACCGGCTCCCTGCACTTAATACGGATGGAGTCAGGGTCACCTAGAATCAAGCCAGCAAGGAAACACAATACATGAAAAGACTTATCTGAGTAAACAGCAGCAGCAGCCTCCAGCAGTGAACACTTCATCCAGGAAGTAGTATAAACCGCAAAGTGAGGCAGTATGGGAGGGAATATAAAGGGAGACAATTATTATAAATAGGTGACACCTGGGAGAAGGAAAGTACATCATGCAAGAGGTAGAGAAGGACGTCTGCCAGACCTTCTCACATAACTGGCGGTGACAGTACCCTCCCTCTACAGGTGGACTCCGGACAGTCAGAGCCCACCATCTCAGGATGAGACCTATGGAAAGCCCTGATGAGACGAGTGGCCTTAATGTCCACCACTGGGACCCACATCCTTTCCTCAGGACCATAACCCTCCCAATGAACGAGGTACTGGAGAGAACCGCGGATAATGCAAGAATCCACAATCATAGAGACCTGAAATTCAAGATTATCATCAGCAATAATCGGAGGAGGAGGCAAAGAGGAGGGTACAGTGGGTTGGACATAAGGTTTTAATAGGGACCTGTGAAAAACATTATGGATCTTCCAAGTCTAAGGAAGATCAAGACGGAAGGCAACGGGATTGATGACGGACAAGATCTTGTAAGGCCCAATAAACTTTGGACCCAACTTCCAGGAGGGAACCTTCAGTTTGATATTCTTTGTAGACAACCACACCAGATCACCCACATTCAGGTCCGGACCAGGCACACGTCTCTTATCCGCCACACGCTTATATCTCTCACTCATCCTCTTCAGATTACCCTGAATCTTTTGCCAAATAAATGACAAAGACGAGGAAAATGTGATCAACAAACGCTTGCGCCAACATCTTAGCATTGGGTAACCCAGGAAAGGGAATGAAATGCGCCATTTTGCTAAAACGGTCCACTACCACCAGACTCACAGTCTTCCCCGAGGAACGAGGCAGGTCCATAATGAAGTCCATGGACAGATGTATCCAAGGACGGGAAGGAATGGGTAATGGGAGGAGAGAACCCGATGGCCGTGAATGAGGGACCTTGGCACGAGCGTAGGTCTCGCAGGCTGCCACAAAACCCTCAACCGTCTTCCGAAGAGCCGGCCACCAGAATCTCCGAGCAATGAGATCCACTGTGACTCTACACCCCGGATGCCCAGCAAGGACAGTATTGTGGTGCTCCTTAAAAACAGGAGCCTCTGCCTGGGCTGCCTGAACCTTTGCCTCCAAATCAGGATAAAGAGCAGAGACGACCACCCCTTCAGCCAAAATGGGACCCGGGTCTTCAAAGTTCCCCCCTCCCGGAAAACAACGTGACAGGGCATCCGCCTTCACATTTTTAACCCCAGGGCGGAACGTGAAAACAAAATTAAACCTAGAAAAGAACAAAGACCATCTGGCCTGTTTTGGGTTCAGACGCTTGGCCGATTCCAAGTAGGCCAGATTCTTATGGTCAGTAAACACAGTAATAGGGTGTCTGGCTCCCTCTAACCAATGGCGCCATTCCTCAAAAGCTAATTTGATGGCCAACAACTCCCTATCTCCCACATCATAATTTCTCTCTGCAGAGGAGAGTTTCCTTGAGAAAAAAGCACACGGTCGCCATTTGGCAGGAGAGGAACCCTGAGATAAGACCGCACCCACAACCACCTCAGAAGCGTCCACCTCAACAATAAAAGGTAGAGAGACATCAGGTTGTACCAAAATGGGAGCGGAAGCAAAACTCTCTTTGATACTAGAAAAGGCTTTAAGCGCATCTACCGACCACGAGGAAAAATCCACCCCCTTTTTAGTCATATCAGTGAGTGGCTTAACAACAGAGGAATAATTCAAAATGAACTTTCTGTAATAATTGGCAAAACCCAAAAACCTGCTCAGGGTCCATGCGAAAACCAGAAGTGGAGAGAAGAAAACCAAGAAATTGAATCTCCGAAACCGCAAACACACATTTTTCCAGTTTAGCATACAATTTATTCTCCTGCAGAATCAGCAAGACCTGACGTAGGTGGTCCTGATGAGTCTTGAAATCAGGAGAAAAAATCTAAATGTCATCTAGATACACCAGAACAAATTTCCCCATTAAATGATAAAAAATGCTGTTCACAAAATGTTGGAAGATGGTCAGAGCATTTATCAAACCAAAGGGCATAACCAAATTCTCGAAATGACCCTCAGGGGTATTGAAGGCCGTCTTCCATTCGTCCCCTTCCCTGACCCTGACTAGGTTGTATGCCCCTCTTAAATCCAACTAAGAAAAAACTTTAGCCCCAGCAATCTGGTTAAACAGGTCCGGGATCAGAGGAAGCGGATATGGGTCACGAATTGTGATACGGTTCAGCTCCCTGAAATCCAGACAAGGTCTTAAAGAACCATCTTTTTTCTTAGCAAAAAAAAAAAACAGTGGCAACAGGTGACTTCGAGGGTCGGATGTGTTCCTTTCTCAGGCTCTCAGAGATATAAGTATGCATAGCGACTCTTTCAGGTTGGGAGAGATTGTATATACGTGATTTTGGCAGCTTGGCGCATGGGATGAGATTAATAGGGCAGTCATACTCCCGGTGAGGGGGCAACTCCTGGACACTCTCGGAAAACACATCCGAAAATTCAGAGAGTAAAGATGGTACAGCCTTGGTAGAAACCTCTGAAAGAGACGCAGTGAGGCAATTCTCTCTGCAAAACTCACTCCAACCATTTATTTGCCTTGCTTGCCAATCAATGGTGGGGTAATGTTTAGTGAGCCAGGGTAGCCACAACACTAGAGGATTAGGTAATCCGCTTAGGACGAAACATGACATATCCTCAACATGAGCGTCACCCACAGTCAAACGGATATTGTGAACTATGCCCTTTAACGATCTTTGAGAAAATGGAGCGGAATCGATAGCAAAAACAGGTATTTCCTTTTCCAAAGTGCATACCTGGAAACCATGCGTTATTGCAAAATGATTATCAATGAGATTGACAGCTGCTCCACTATCTACAAAAATCTCACAAACAATGTTCTTGCTGTCTAGCGCCACCCTGGCAGGTAGGAGAAAATGGGAACTACAAGCAAATGGCAAACCTTCAATTTCCGCATCAACCTTGCCAATAGTAGCAATTGGAAAGTTCTTAGAGGGTTTTTTTTTTGTTTTTTTTTATTACCCTCAGAAAACTCCATCATGAATCTCCTAGAGAGGCAAACATTAGCCAAATGATTTATACCCCCATAACAAAAACAAACCCTCCTCTGAGAGCTGAATCCTCTACTATCAGAGGCAAGCAAACCCAGCTGCATGGCCTCCTCCTCAGAGTGGATTGAGACAGATTGAGACCCCTGCGCACTAAATGAGACAGCCCCAGTGTCCTTGGGCTGAATATGACAGGAAAGAGTAGCCTCCGCTCTCTCTCTAAGGCTACTTTCACACTAGCGTTCGGGGCTCCGCTTGTGAGCTCCGTTTGAAGGGGCTCACAAGCGGCCCCGAACGCATCCGTCCAGCCCTAATGCATTCTGAGTGGACCCGGATCCGCTCAGAATGCATCAGTCTGGCGGCATTCAGCCTCCGCTCCGCTCAGCAAGCAGACACCTGAACGCTGCTTGCAGCGTTCGGGTGTCCGCCTGGCCGTGCGGAGGCAAGCGGATCCGTCCAGACTTACAATGTAAGTCAATGGGGATGGATCCGTTTGAAGAGGACACAATATGGCTCAATCTTCAAACGGATCCGTCCCCCATTGACTTTCAATGTAAAGTCTGGACGGATCCGTTCAGGCTACTTTCACACTTAGAATTTTTTCTAAGTTATAATGCAGACGGATCCGTTCTGAACGGATACAAACGTCTGCATTATAGGAGCGGATCCGTCTGATGAAAGATCAGACGGACCCGCTCTGAACGCTAGTGTGAAAGTAGCCTAAGATGTCTGTTAATACGAACAGCTAGAGACATGGCAGATTCTAACGAGGCTGGTCTCTCATGAAAAGCAAATGAATCTTTCCGTAAGACAGTGGCAAAATTGACTTTGGAGTGCAGCATCATTCCAACCAGTATCAGCTGCCCATCTCCGAAATTCAGAACAATATATCTCTGCGGACTGTTTACCCTGGCATAAAAGACGCAGTTTAGATTCAGCCAGAGCAATACGATCCAGGTCATCATATATATGACCCAGGGCTACAAAAAATTCATCCACGGATCGGAGGGACCGCGCCCCCACCGGCAGCGAAAAGGCCCAAGACTGAGCATTATCCCTGAGCAGCGAGATGATGATCCCCACCCTCTGCTCCTCATCACCAGAGGAATGGGAAAGTAGGCGAAAATGGAGTTTGCAAGCCTCTCTAAAGCGAACTAAATTCTCACTACCTCCGGAGAACGTATCCAGAAGCGAGATCTTAGGCTCGGAACAAACTCCATAAACACCAGCAGAACCGGTCACCTGAAACTGAGACACAGTTTTATGGAGATCTGCTACCTCCAGCGAAAGACCTTGCATGCGGTCAATCAAGGCTGAAACCGGATCCATGCTTAAGACGGTTACGGATGATGTTGCAGATAGCTGGCACTTATGAATAAATGTCCGACTGGCTTGATCCCAAACTAAGGTGCATATAGGTGAGCCCTATAAAACCCTATAAGCTCTCCTTGACTGCTATGCACATGCAAGGGTCTCAATGGTAGACGATTGCATGCCCACGTACCTAAGACTGTGTGACACCTGAAAACCCTATAATAGTGAGGGGACACGACCACCGGCTCCCTGCACTTAATACGGATGGAGTCAGGGTCACCTAGAATCAAGCCAGCAAGGAAACAATACATGAAAAGACTTATCTGAGTAAACAGCAGCAGCAGCCTCCAGCAGTGAACACTTCATCCAGGAAATAGTATAAACCGCAAAGTGAGGCAGTATGGGAGGGAATATAAAGGGAGACAATTAGTCTAAATAGGTGACACCTGGGAGAAGGAAAGGAGATGACAAAGTGAAACCAAAACAAAGAACATCATGCAAGAGGTAGAGAAGGACGTCTGCCAGTCCTTCTCTCAGAACTGGCGGTGACAAAAACTTAAAGTTCTGTAGAGACAAGGCTTGGCTCATCCACTTGAGAGGGGAGTGGTTGGTTATCAGACAGAACTTTCTCTCCAACAGATAATAGCGGAGAGACTCGAGTGCCCACTTGATGGCCAGGCGCTCTCTCTCCACTATACTGTACCTAGTCTCAGCTGGGGTAAGTTTGTGTCTCAAGAAAACAACGGGATGTTCCTCCCCATGTCCTGAGAGACTACAGCTTCGACGCCTACTTCAGAGGCATCTGTCTGTACCACAAACTCCCTCTTGAAGTCGGGCTTAACCAACACCGGAGACCTACACAGGGCCGACTTCAGAGCGGAGAAAGTATTTTCCGCCTGCTCATTCCACTGGTTTAGAAAAGAATCCCAGCAGTCGTGTCTTGATGCAAATAAGCTATTTTATTCCATAAACGGAAATATTCCTATAATCAGGACGCGTTTCGGCGATGTGCCTTCATCAACAGGTATGTCCAAGTGTGATCAGAATAAGATATATACAAATCTATTTGTTACCTATACCAAAAATATAAATCTGTTGTTACCTATACCAAGCCATTTTGAGAAATGTAGGCATTCAGTAGCCCAGCTGAAGTTTCAGGTTTTGGAACAGGTAATTAGACCACGTAGGGGGGTGACATCAAGAAAATTCTCCTACGGAGAGAGGCTTTTTGGATACACACGCTGGATACATTGCACCCAAGAGGCCTTAATAGGGAATATGAGGTTATGCATTTGTAACATGGAAAAATTTCTTTACCTTTTTATAATTGATCTATTGTTTATTTTTCAGATGTAAACTATCTAATTATCCACCATGTGATTAGTCTACAACTTGTAAGATAATCTTTCCATAACAGTGCTTTTTGTTTGTTGACTATTGTAGTATGTTGATTTACATTTATGTCTTATATCTTTTTGTGGCCACTCCCCCTATGGGATAAGCCTCCTGCCCCTGTGGGCGGAACCTTTTGCATATACAGTACAGACCAAAAGTTTGGACACACCTTCTCATTCAAAGAGTTTTCTTTATTTTCATGACTATGAAAATTGTAGATTCACACTGAAGGCATCAAAACTATGAATTAACACATGTGGAATTATATACATAACAAACAAGTGTGAAACAACTGAAAATATGTCATATTCTAGGTTCTTCCAAGTAGCCACCTTTTGCTTTGATTACTTCTTTGCACACTCTTGGCATTCTCTTGATGAGCTTCAAGAGGTAGTCCCCTGAAATGTTTTTCACTTCACAGGTGTGCCCTGTCAGGTTTAATAAGTGGGATTTCTTGCCTTATAAATGGGGTTGGGACCATCAGTTGCGTTGAGGAGAAGTCAGGTGGATACACAGCTGATAGTCCTACTGAATAGACTGTTAGAATTGGTATTATGGCAAGAAAAAAGCAGCTAAGTAAAGAAAAACGAGTGGCCATCATTACTTTAAGAAATGAAGGTCAGTCGGTCAGCCGAAAAATTGGGAAAACTTTGAAAGTAAGGGCTATTTGACCATGAAGGAGAGTGATGGGGTGCTGCGGCAGATGACCTGGCCTCCACAGTCACCGGACCTGAACCCAATCGAGATGGTTTGGGGTGAGCTGGACCGCAGAGTGAAGGCAAAAGGGCCAACAAGTGCTAAGCATCTCTGGGAACTCCTTCAAGACTGTTGGAAGACCATTTCAGGGGACTACCTCTTGAAGCTCATCAAGAGAATGCCAAGAGTGTGCAAAGCAGTAATCAAAGCAGTAATATGACATATTTTCAGTTGTTTCACACTTGTTTGTTATGTATATAATTCCACATGTGTTAATTTATAGTTTTGATGCCTTCATACTCATGAAAATAAAGAAAACTCTTTGAATGAGAAGGTGTGTCCAAACTTTTGGTCTGTACTGTATATCTTGTTCTGATCACACTTGGACATACCTGTTGATGAAGGCACATCGCCGAAGCGCGTCCTGGTTATAGGACTATTTCCGTTTATGGAATAAAATAGCTTATTTGCATCAAGACACGACTGCTGGGATTCTTTTCTAAACCATTATTGTAGAGTGGCCTCTTCTCCCGGGCAGCGTGCACCTGAGCGAGTGCTGGTTTTTCCATATTCATTGCTCATTCCACTGGACCTTCACTGAGTTGCGGCCCTTCAAAAGGCCTGTCAATGGTGCAGCAACTGTAGTAAAGTGGGGGACAAACCTCTTATAGCATCCCACCATTCCCAGGAACGACTTTACTTGCCAAGTAGTGACTGGTCGTGGCCAATTCCGAATTGCCTCAATTTTGTTTACCTGAGGTTTAATAATTCTGCGCCTAATTACATACCCCAGGTACTTGATCTCTTCTAACCCTATCTCACACTTTTTTGGGTTAGCGGTTAAGTCAGCCTTCCTAAGGGAGTCCACTACAGCCTGTACTTTAGGTAGGTGACTTTCCCAGTCGGTGCTGTGGATAACGATATTGTCCAGGTACGCTGAAGCGCACCAACGATGTGGATGGAGTACAATGTCCATTAGCCTTTGAAACGTGGCGGGAGAGCCATGTAGACCAAAGAGTAATACTTTGTACTGATTCAGCCACTCTGGCGTGATGAAAAACGTTTTTTCCGTGACAGCCTCCATCAAGGGTACCTGCTAGTACCCTTTGGTGTGGTCCAACACAGAAAAATTCCGGGCTTGGCCTAACTTCTCAATAAGCTCATCTACTCGGGGCATGGGATATATGTTAAACTTTGACACCTCATTCAGTTTGCGGATGTCGTTACAGAAGCACAATGTCCCATCCGGCTTGGGTATTAAGACTATGGAACTGGCCCAATCAATTTTTGACTCCTCGATGACACCTAGCTGTAGCATGAGCTGCACTTCCTTCGCAAAGGCTTGTCGCCGAGCCTCGGGTACCCAGTATAGTTTTAACCGGACTTTTGCCTGAGGCTCAGTGATAATGTCATGTCGGATTATGGAAGTGCGTCCAGGAATGTCCGAGAACACATCCGTGTTCCAACTAACAATCTCCCTGGCTTCCTGAGCCTGTTTAGAGTAGAGTTGAGCGGACACCTGGATGTGCGGGTTCGACGGGTTCGGCCGAGCTTTACAAAAAAGTTTGAGTTCGGGACCCGAACTTTACCCCGAACCCCATTTTTTTATATTTTATTTTTAAATTAAATATGATCAAGCGGAAAATTTGGGACAAATTATTGAAGCGCAAATGTGGGACAAGTTGTTAAAGTTTAAGCAATGAATGAAAGAAGCATCAATTAAAGAAGAATTTTCAAAATTTAATTCCGTCACCTATGCAGAGCAGGGGTTTAAATACTGCAAAATTGGCAAAATGTCACCTTGTAACAGACGATTTTTTGAAATTTATGTACCTATCACCTATGCAGAGCAAGGGTTTAATCACAGCAAAAATGGTCAAATGTCACCCAACAATGTAACAGTCAAATTTGTAAAATGTTTTTACCTGTCAACTAGGTATAGCAGGGGTATATCACACCCAAAAAGTGGTGAATTTCATCCGAATATGTAACAGACAATATAGTGAAATGTTACCTGTCTACTAGGTATAGCAGGGGTATATCACACCCACAAATTGGTGAATTTCATCCGAATATGTAACAGACAAATTAATGACAATTTTTTACCTGTCTACTAGGTAGAGCAGTGGTATATCACACCCAAAAAATTCAGAATTTAACCTGAAAATGTAAAAGACAAATTAGTGATT
Source organism: Bufo bufo (assembly GCF_905171765.1). NCBI lineage: Eukaryota > Metazoa > Chordata > Amphibia > Anura > Bufonidae > Bufo > Bufo bufo. The sequence continues at coordinate 517,851,847 of NC_053391.1, read as the reverse complement.
TTTTTTTACCTGTCTACTAGGTATAGCAGTGGTATATCACACCCAAAAATTGGTGAATTTCATCAGAAAATGTAACAGACAAATTAGTGAAATGACATAAAATAAAATATGTACAAATTAAAATAAATAAACTTGATTTATGAGGTGGAGGAGTAGGAGTTTGAGGAGGCAGTGGACGTAGCGGTGTAGGTGGAAGCGGCGGTGGAGGAGGACGAGGTAGACAACTGGTTTTTGGTTTTAATTTTAATTTTATTTTTTATTAGGGTACACTCCAATCCAAAATACAACAATGAGCAATTGCGCTGTAGTATAACAATGGCTGGGTAAGGCCTGTATACATGTATATTCTGCACAAGGTACGGGCAAGTCCTGTGGGATCCATGCCTGGTTCAATTTAATGAACGTGAGCTTGTCCACATTGGCTGTGGACAGGCAGCTGCGCTTGTCTGTGATACACCCCCTGCCGTGCTAAACACACGTTCAGACAATACACTGGCTGCAGGGCAGGCCAGCACCTTCAAGGCGTAAAGGGCAAGCGCAGGCCAAATGCCCGATTTGGAGACCCAAAAGTTGAAGGGGGCAGACCCGTCATTCAGTACGTGTAGGCGTGTGCTCACACACTGCTCCACCATGTTGCTGAAATGCTGCCTCCTGCTAAGAGGTTCCATATCAGCTGGTGGTGCTGGTTGTTGTGGCGTGCTCCCTGCCTTCTGAGGTGCTGGCGGTGCCCCAGCTGCATTGGCGACCTGTTCCTCCTCCTTCTGCCTTCGCCTTCTGCTTCCACTGTGCCCCTGCTGTCCGGTGGGAATGCAATCAGCAGCCCGTCTACCAGCGTGCGCTCGTAGTCGTGCATCTTACTATCACGCTCCAGTGAGGGAATTAAGGACGGTACATTGTCCTTGTAACGGAGATCCAGCAGCGTGGCCACCCAGTAATCAACACAAGTTAGAATGTGGCCAACTCGGCAGACACTGCAGCACGTATGCCAAGATGCCCAGAGGCAACAACAAGCTCTCCTCAGTGGGAGGTGTATCATCTGTGTCCTCTGTATCCCCCCAGCCACTCACCAGTTATGGCCTTGAGCTGGATTGGGTGCCACCCTGCTGTGAAATCGGTTCCTCCTCCTCCATCTCCTTCTCCTCATCCTCCACCTCGTCATTAGTGATGCCCCGAATAGTTCGCCGGCGAATAGTTCCCGGCGAACATAGCTTGTTCGCGTCCGCCACGGCGGGCGAACATATGCGATGTTCGGTCCGCCCCCTATTCGTCATCATTGTGTAAACTTTGACCCTGTACCTTACAGTCAGCAGACACATTCCAGCCAATCAGCAGCAGACCCTCCCTCCCAGACCCTCCTGGACAGCATCCATTTTAGATTCATTCGGAAGCTGCATTCTTAGTGAGAGGAGAGACAGTGCTGCTGCTGCTGATTTAATAGGGAAAGCGTTAGCTAGGGCAGTGTTCTGTGTCCACAGACTCATCTGCTGTAAGGACAGCGTCCTGACAGCACCCCAAAAAGCCCTTTTTAGGGCTGGTACATCAGTCTGCTTTCTTTTTTTTCCCCATATACAGTTGTGTTCAAAATTATTCAACCCCCAATGCTGTAAAGGGTTTTAGGGAATTTAGTGTACATTTGTAATTGTGTTCAGAATGAAATCTTGCAAGGACTTTTTAAAGAACCAAATGCAACTAAAATGACATCAATTGTTTTTGTAATACAGTATTAAATGTTTTTTTTGTGATTTCTTCATTGACACAATTGTTCAACCCCTTAAAGACTACCACTCTTAAGAACAGAGGTTCATTCAAGTGTTTTCGATCAGCTATTGAAAACACCTGTGGATGTCAAGGAGCAGCAATCAAGCATAATAAGCACCAATTAGGCAGATTTAAAAGGACTGTGATACTCAGCTCCTTCTAGACATTTACTGGTGTGTTTACAAACATGGTGAAGTCAAGAGAATGGTCCAGGAAGACAAGAGAAGAGGTGATTTCTCTTCACAGGAAGGGCAATGGCTATAAGAAGATTGCAAAGATGTTAAACATACCAAGAGACACCATAGGAAGCATCATTCGCAAATTCAAGGCAAAGGGCACTGTTGAAACGCTACCTGGTCGTGGCAGAAAGAAGATGCTGACTTCGACTGCTGTGCGCTACCTGAAGCGCAAAGTGGAGAAAAGTCCCCGTGTGACTGCTGAGGAACTGAAAAAAGATTTGTCAGATGTGGGTACTGAAGTTTCAGCTCAGACAATAAGGCGCACACTGCGTAATGAAGGCCTCCATGCCAGAACTCCCAGGCGCACCCCCTTGCTGTCTCCAAAGAATAAGAAGAGTCGACTGCAGTATGCCAAAAGTCATGTGGACAAACCACAAAAGTGTTCTGTGGACTGATGAAACAAAATTAGAACAGTTTGGGCCCATGGATCAACGCTATGTTTGGAGGAGGAAGAACAAGGCCTATGAAGAAAAGAACACCTTGCCTACTGTGAAGCATGGCGGGGGGTCAATCATGCTTTGGGGCTGTTTTGCTTCTACAGGTACAGGGAAGCTTCAGCGTGTGCAAGGTACCATGAATTCTCTTCAGTACCAGGAGATATTGGATGAAAATGTGATGCAGTCCGTCACAAACCTGAGGCTTGGGAGACGTTGGACCTTTCAACAGGACAATGATCCCAAGCATACCTCCAAGTCCACTAGAGCATGGTTGCAGATTAAAGGCTGGAACATTTTGAAGTGGCCATCTCAGTCACCAGACTTAAATCCAATTAAGAACCTCTGGTGGGACTTATAGAAAGCAGTTGCAGCGCGCAAGCCTAAGAATGTGACTGAACTGGAGGCTTTTGCCCATGAAGAATGGGCGAAGATACCCGTAGATCGCTGCAAGACACTTGTGTCAAGCTATGCTTGAGTTGAATAAAACTGATAATGATGTGAGCACAGAAAAGACATTTGTGGTTATTTCATTATAAATGTTATGTTATATTTGTCTGACTTACAAGGGCCTCTTTGATTTAATTGTAAACAAGTTGACTGAAATGATCAAAATCAATGTCAAACTGGCCAAAACTCTCAATTTCAGTGGGGGTTGAATAATTTTGAACACAACTGTATATATATATATATATATATATATATATTGCAGTTGCCTGCCCTTGTGTGAGAGGCTGCAGGCTCACAGACTGTACTGTGTGCACACCATTCATACAGGGTGTCACAGACAGAACCTTGCAGATAAAAAAAAGGCAATTATTATTATTTTTTTATATAATTGCAGTTGCCAGACAGCGAGAGGCTGCAGGCTCACAGATTGTACTGTGACCACTGGCCAGGCCACCACTCATACCGTTACAGGGTGTCACACTCACAATACCTGGCAGATAAAAAAAAGCCAATTTATTTTTTCTCTGTGATATAATCGCAGTTGCCAGACAGCGAGAGGCTGCAGGCTCACAGACTGTACTGTGTCCACTGGCCAGGCCACCACTCATACCGTTACAGGGTGTCACACTCATAATACCTGGCAGATAAAAAAAAGCCAATTTATTTGTTCTCTGTGATATAATCGCAGTTGCCAGACAGTGAGAGTGTCACGACTGTGACTGATCCAGACAGGTCTGGGAGGAGAAGGTCGCAGCGACTTGCTACTCGCGATAGCTTGTGAGTTTGCTCCATGGTTCAGGGTATGTCATCTGACTGGGAGTTTGTAGGCATCCTTCTCAGGTGAGTCCTGTCTGCCACTCCCAGCTACTATATTAGTTTCACTTTCACTTGCAGTCATTGCCAGATATAGTCCTTACTTCCAGTTCTATTCTGACCTTTGAAGGAGATCGTTTGATGGTGTTGCTGTGGAGCTCTTGTCCGGCGTGGACTGTCGTGATTGGGATCGCCTTCTCTGCTCGTGACTGGATAAGTCTATCTCTGATATAGTTTGTTTGTTGCTGTCTTCCCCTGCTGTTCTCCTAGACATGAGTGATGGTGACTAGTGCTCCCATCGGCCTTTCCCCACTCTAGGCCTTTTTAGGGTGACTGAGGGTTTAGGCATCCTGATCGCTGCACGGGTTCACACCCCGTCTAGGGTATCAGGGCAGACAGGTGCCAGCTTAGGGTTAGTCAGGGGTGGCCATACTATTCCCATCCGTAGATAAGGGTCCCCCTTCCCCTCCGTCTGGTGCGACACGACTGCTGCTGGGGTAGCGGTCGTGACAGAGAGGCTGCAGGCTCACAGACTGTACTGTGTCCACTGGCCAGGCCACCACTCATACCGTTACAGGGTGTCACACTCACAATACCTGGCAGATAAAAAAAAAAGCCAATTTATTTGTTCTCTGTGATATAATCGCAGTTGCCAGACAGCGAGAGGCTGCAGGCTCACAGACTGTACTGTGTCCACTGCCCACCACTTATATAGGGTGGCACAGTACCTTGCATGCATAGTACCACTTATCAAAAAAAAAATTACAGGCAGACGCAGGCCACCCCGCAGGGGCCGTCGTGGTGCTGTAATTTCCACTGGCCCTGGAATAATGACAGTGTTCAGAGGCCACGTACCCTGAACCCGAAAAATTCTGAGAAAATAGTTGACTGGCTTACACAGGACACCCAATCTTCAACAGCTTCCGCTAAGAACCTAGACGCACCATCCTCCTCCAGCTCAGCTTCGGACTTGCTCTCAAGTTACCACTCTCCCGCCCGCCGCCACCACCACTACCACCACAGCCACCCCAGCCGCTTCACTTGATCCGTCAGAGGAGTTATTTACACATCAGTTGGATGAAATTAGTGATGCGCAACCATTATTGCCAGAGGATGTAGATAACAGGGATATGTCTCAGTCAGGCAGAATTACACACATGGACATACAGTGTGATGATGATGATGTTGTACCCGCTGCTGCTTCCTTTGCTGAGGTGTCAGATACAAGTGAAGTGGTTGATGATGACGATGTGTCCGTGGATGTCACGTGGGTGCCTGCTCGAAGAGAAGAAGAAGAGGGGGAAAGTTCAGAAGGGGAGACAGAGAGAAGGAGAAGACGAGTTGGAAGCAGGGGGAAGTCGTTGCAAGGAGCTAGTGGCACAGTCAGACAGCATGTATCGGCACCCGGGGTCAGGCAGACAGCACGGCAATCAACGCATGCTGTTGCCACCACCAGAATGCCATCATTTGTGTATCTGCTTTTGATAACAGCAATGCCATTTGCAACCTGTGCCACAAGAAACTGAGTTGTGGGAAGTCCAACACCCACCTCGGTACAACTGCTTTGCGAAGGCACATGATCGCACATCACAAACGTCTATGGGATCAACACATGAGTACAAGCAGCACACAAACTCAAAGCCGCCATCCTCCTCCTGGTCCAGCATCTTCAGCCACGTCAACCACTGCTGTCCTCCTTGCCCCTCTCAACCATCCGCCACTCTGTCTCTCACCTTGAGCAGTTCCTGCTCATCTGACCACAGTCAGGTGTCTGTCAAGGACATGTTTGAGCGTAAGAAGCCAATGTCACAAAGTCACCCCCTTGCCCGGCGTCTGACAGCTGGCTTGACGGAACTCTTAGCTCGCCAGCTTTTACCATACCAGCTGGTGGAGTCTGAGGCCTTCAAAAAAATTTGTAGCTATTGGGACACCACAGTGGAAGGTACCTTGACAAATTTTTTTTTCAAAAAAGGCAATCCCAAACCTCTACTCAGTTATTGAAAAGGAAGTCATGGCATCTCTGGCATACAGTGTTGAGGCAAGGGTCCATCTGACCACTGATACCTGGTCTGCAAAGCACGGTCAGGGCAGGTATATCACCTACACTGCGCATTGGGTCAACCTGCTGACGGCTGACAAGCATGGAATGCGTGGATCTGCAGCGGAGTTGGTGACACCGCCACGACTTGCAGGCAGGCCTACTGTCACCTCCTCTACTCCTCCTACTCCATCCTCTTTGATAACCTCCTCGGCTGAGTCCTCTTCTGCTGCGGCGTCTGGCTGCACATCAACTGAATTCCCCCAGCTCCCCAGGGGCTATTCCACATCCCGGATATGACAGTGTCACGCTGTCTTGGGGTTGACTTGCCTTAAAGCAGAGAGCCACACCGGACCAGCACTCCTGTCCGCCCTGAACGCACAGGTGGATCAGTGGCTGACCCCGCAACAACTGGAGATCGGCAAAGTGGTGTGTGACAATGGAAGCAATTTGTTGGCGGCATTGAATTTGGGCAAGTTGTCACATGTGCTATGCATGGCACATGTGTTGAATCTCATCGTACAACGCTTTGTGTCTAAGTACCCAGGCTTACAGGACGTCCTCAAGCAGGCCAGAAAGGTGTGTGGCCATTTCAGGCGTTCCTACACGGCCATGGCGCACTTTTCAGCTATCCAGCGGCGAAACAACATGCCAGTGAGGCACTTGATTTGCGACAGCCCGACACATTGAAATTCAACACTCCTAATGTTCAACCGCCTGCTCCAACAATAAAAAGCCATCAACGAGTATTTGTATGACCGGGGTGCTAGGACAGCCTCTGCGGAGCTGGGAATTTTTTTGCCACGTTACTGGAAGCTCATGCGCAATGCCTGTAGGCTCATGCGTCCTTTTGAGGAGGTGGCAAACCTAGTCAGTCGCACCGAAGGCACCATCAGCGACCTCATCCCATTTTTTTTCTTCCTGGAGCGTGCCATGCGAAGAGTGCTGGATCAGGCTGTAGATGAGCATGAAGAGGAAGAGTTGTGGTCACCATCACCACCAGAAACAGCCTTGTCATCATCGCTTGCCGGACCTGTGGCAACGCTGCAAGAGGAGTATGAGGAAGAGGAGTCAGAGGAGGAATGTGGCTTTGAGGAGGAGGAAGACCAACCACAGCAGGCCGTTATTGTCACCTATCTGGGACCCCTGGTGTTGTACGTGGCTGGGGGGAAGAATAGACCGTCAATGACATCAGTGAGGACGAGGAACAGGAAATGATTAGCTCAGCATCCAACCTTGTGCAAATGGGGTCTTTCATGCTGTCATGTCTGTTGAGGGACCCTCGTATAAAAAGGATGAAGGAGAACGACCTGTACTGGGTGGCCACACTACTAGACCCCCGGTATAAGCAGAAAGTGGCGGAAATGTTACCAAATTACCGAAAGTCGGAAAGGATGCAGCAGTTCAAAACCAAACTAAAAAATATGCTTTACACAGCTTATAAGGGGGATGTCACAGCACAACGGGAATATAACAGGGGAAGAGGTGAAAGTAATCCTCCTCCTCCCACGACCACGCCGGCAAGGACAGGACGCTTTACAGACGTGTTGTTGATGGAGGACATGCAGAGCTTTTTCAGTCCTACACATCGCCACAGCCCTTTGGGATCCAGCCTTAGAGAACGACTCGACCGACAGGTAGCAGACTACCTCGCCTTAACTGCAGATATCGACACTCTGAGGAGCGATGAACACTTTGACTACTGGGTGTGCAGGCTTGACCTGTGGCCTGAGCTATCCCAGTTTGTGATAGAACTTCTGGCCTGCCCCGCTTCAAGTGTCCTGTCAGAAAGGACCTTCAGTGCAGCAAGAGGCATTGTCACTGACAAGAGAAGTCGCCTCGGTCAAAAAAGTGTTGATTACCTCACCTTCATTAAGATGAATGAGGCATGGATCCCGAAGGGACTGACAGTGGGGGATACGTTTGACTAACAAAAGGCTTGATGACATGCCTTGGCCTCAAAATGGTCCCCACGCTGCTGTATTTAATGTCTGCATACCGGATGACTTTCGTGAATTCTCCGCCACCAACTAGGGTTCAAGCCGCAATGTTTTAGTCACCTTTCTGCCTGGAAAACATAAATTTTTCCGGCCGCTGCTACAACAGCGGCTGCAACAATACCATTATTTTTCAGGCATGTGTACATGCCTAATTTTTCTGGCCTCTGGTGCTGCACTGTGGCTGCAAAAACAAAACAAAAAAAAAGGCACATACATGTGTCAATTCCCCTTCGTGATCGTTACCTTATCGTGGTGAAGGGGCTTGCGTATCACAATGAAGCGATCATCACCTCTATGAGTGTGTTGGCAATGTTGCCACACCCCAGATGATAAGGCCGTTGCTTCATTATGATCAGACCAAAAGCGATCAGCTGGATAATTTTTCATAGAAAAAACATAATTTTTTTTTTTTTTTTTTTTTTTTAAAAGTTGTATGGGTTTTTAATACATAAAATAAAAAATCATAATAAAGTCTTTTAATAGTTTATTAGAAATATTGCAGACAATTAAAAAAATCCCCATCAATTCCAATACAAAGTAAGTACAGAGCTCAGAACTAAATTATTTCAGGATGTCATAATGGTTTGTTAATTCGACAATGGTTAATTAATTTGACACACGTCCCCGGATAGGGGACGTAACAGGGATTAAACTGATAGGAATAGTACTAGTTAAGACACCACTCATAGGGTGTCACAGCACATTGCTCTGTGCACGCGCAGTGCCCCAACTTGGGAGTAAGAGGACCGACCAAGCTGCTTTTTCCATCTCCCTGTTCCTAAAATCAATTCAGTTTGGTGTATCAGAGTTTGGTCTGTCACTGTAAAGGCAGTCGAAGGTACCCGGCCAAAATTATTTTTCACAAAAGGCAATCCCTGATATGGGATGTAACAGGGATTAAACTCATGAGAATAGTACTACAGAAAATACCACTCATATCGGGTGTGACAGTAAATTGCACGGTTCAGACGCAGTAACCGTGGATTAAAACAAAGGGGAGGGAGCCAGCGTTTATTTAACCATCTCCCCGTTCGAAAAATCAATTCAATAAATGGACCCCAGATTGGGGACGTAACAGGGATTAAACTGATGAGAATAGTACTACAGAAAATACCACTCATATCAGTTGTGACAGTAAATTGCACTGCGCAGACGCAGTGACCGTGGATTAAAACAAAGGGGAGGGAGCCAGCGTTTTTTTAACCATCTCCCCGTTCGAAAAATCAATTCAATAAATGGACCCGATTGGGGACGTAACAGGGATTAAACTGATGAGAATAGTACTACAGAAAATACCACTCATATCGGGTGTGACAGTAAATTGCACGGCGCAGACGCAGTGACCGTGGATTAAAACAAAGGGAGGGAGCCAGCGTTTTTTTAACCATCTCCCCGTTCGAAAAATCTATTCAATTCACCTTTCGGGGACCCTTGGTGTTGTACGTGGCTGGGTGGAGGAAGAAACCTTCAATGACATCAACAAGACATGGCTAGCTTGGTATCCAACCTTGAACAAATGGGGAGTTTGCGGTTGGGCAAATGGACTGTTTGCGGATGTTTGCAGTGCATTAAAAGGGGAGTTTGGTCTGTTAATGTCTGTGAATCGGGCGTAACCCTTACACTACCTGATCGATACAACATCATACCTGATCGTATACACACACTGGATGTTTTAAACCACGTTGTTCAAAAAAATTTTGGATTGTTAGGTGATTTATGCCCTTTATGGATTAAAACCCAACTCTGCGTCAACTATGTAATTTTCCATGGGAGTTTTGCCATGGATCCCCCTCCGGAATGCCACAGTCCAGGTGTTAGTCCCCTTGAAACAACTTTTCCATCACTACTGTGGCTAGAAAGAGTTCCTGTGGGTTTTAAAATTCGCCTGCCTATTGAAATCAATGGCGGTTGAAAAACGAACAGAAAATTTTATGTTTGCGACATCTCTACTCGTCATCCTCCAGAACTGTGCCCTGGCTGGACAATTGTGTACCTGGCGTATGTTGGTGCAGGAACCCACCGTCGGAGCCACTTGTGAATGACTGGCCTGAAACCCTTGTAAATGATCCCTCTTCCTCCTCCTCCTGTGCCACATCCTCTTCCATCATCGCCTCAAGCGTCCAGTATTGGACTGTCACAAATGCAGTGCAGGGCGCAAATGTACTTTTTAGCAAAAAATTAATAAAATTGTCCCCACAGAATCTAACAGATGGATTTACTTGGATTGTAATTTACAGAAAAAAATGTGAATATGTCACCCCCTGGGTCCCTGAACTCAGACTGATTCCCTATATTATTTTGCCTTCCCTTGGCACATATGCAGTGCAGGTGCACTTAAAAGATGAGTATATGTTGCCCACTGAACTAAAAGAACAGGGTTAAATTATTGTCCCTGGCACATATGCAGTGATGGTGCACTAAACTTGTACCAAATTAAATTTATGCCGACGCCCACCTAACTAACAGACGGATAAAATTTATTTTTCCTTGTCACTGGGCTCAGGGCAGGGTAAAAAAATGTTGCACTGCACCCACAAAACAAAATTGCTGTAGATCTCAGAGTTAACAACAAGTTCTGATAGCAGATAGATTTTTCCCTATTCTCTCCCTCACAGCAGCAGCATCCTATCCCTACACTAGTAAGAGCAGAGTGACGTGCAGCGCTACGTGACTCCAGCTTATATAGAGGCTGGGTGACATACTGCATTGCGAAATCACAGCCATGCCATTAGTAGGCATTAGGGTTGAGCGAACCCAAACTGTAAAGTTCGGGTTCGTACCGAACTTTTGGATTTTTGGACCACGGACCAGAACACGAACATTTCAGTAAAAGTTCGAGTTCGGTGTTCTGCGATTTCTTGCTCTGCAGAGCAGCCAATCAACAAGAGTTTAACTCTGTGCCCTTAGAAGCCATCACAGCAATGCCTACTGATGGCATGGCTGTGATTGGCAAGTGCAGCATGTGACCCAGCCTCTTTATAAGCTGGAGTCACGTAGCGCTGCACATCACTCTGCTGTGCTTAGTGTAGGGAGAGGATGCTGCTGCTGTGAGTGAGAGAATAGGAAAGAAACTTTAATCAGAACTGCAATTGAACTCAGCAATCTACCTAGATTTAGTTTTGTGGGTGCAGTACACAATCTTTTTACCCTGTCCTGAGCCCAGTGACAGACAAAAATAACTTTTATCCGTCTGTTAGTTATGTGGGCGGCAGCGGCCATTTTATGCAATCTCAGTGCACCAGCACTGCATAAGTGCTTTTGTGACATTGAAATCCAAGCTTGAAATACTGCAATAATAATCTGGGTTTAAAAAAACACAAATTTTGGGCAATATCCTACAACTGGTGCCTTTGCAGCATTGGGCAAAATATTTAATATTGCAGCCTTTGCTGCATCTGTAATTGTTAAAAACAAGCTTGAAATACTTCCAAAATTCTCTGGCTTTGAAAAAACACAATTTTTTTGCAATAACCTCCATCTGGGGCCTCTGCCGCATTAGTCAGCAGGGCCGCTATCAGGGGGGGTAAAGCCAATACCCCAGTAAGGCCCCTTTCATACGGGCGAGTATTCCGCGTGGATGCGATGCGTAAATTGAACGCATTGCACCCGCACCGAATACCGACCCATTCATTTCTATGTGGCTGTTCACATGAGGGGTGATTTTCGCGCATCACTTGTGCGTTGCGTGAAAATCGCAGCATGCTCTATATTCAGCGTTTTTCACGCAACGCCGGCCCCACAGAAGAGAATGGGGTTGCGTGAAAATCGCAAGCATCCGCAAGCAAGTGCGGACGCGGTGCGATTTTCACGCACGGTTGCTAGGAGATAATCGGGATGGAGACCCGATCATTATTATTTTCCCTTATAACATGGTTATAAGGGAAAATAATAGCATTCTGAATACAGAATGCATAGTAAAATAGCGCTGGAGGGGTTAAAAAAAATAAAAAAAATATTTATCTCACCTTAATCCACTTGCTCGCGCAGCACGGCATCTCCTTCTGTCTCCTTTGCTGAACAGGACCTGTGGTGACGTCACTCCGGTCATCACATGATTCATCACATGATCTTTTACCATGGTGATGGATCATGTGATGACCGGAGTGACGTCACCACAGATCCTGTTCAGCAAAGGAGACAGAAGGAGATGCCGGGCTGCGCGAGCAAGTGTATTAAGGTGAGTTAAATTATTATATATTTTTTTTTAACCCCTCCAGCGCTATTTTACTATGCATTCTGTATTCAGAATGCTATTATTTTCCCTTATAACCATGTTATAAGGGAAAATAATACAATCTACAGAACACCGATCCCAAGCCCGAACTTCTGTGAAGAAGTTCGGGTTTGGGTACCAAACATGCGGGATTTTTCTCACGCGAGCGCAAAACGCATTACAATGTTTCGCACTTGCGCGGAAAAATCGCGGGTGTTCCCGTAACGCACCCGCATATTTTCCCGCAACGCCCGTCTGAAAGAGGCCTAAGGGGCCCGGACCCAGGGGGGGGCCGGCCGGTCCCGAGACTTTTTTTTTTTTTGTGTCAGTGTGTTAACTTTAAATCAGCACTCATATCTTTACAATCTTACACTGACTCTGCTCCGGTAACAGGCAGTGCGGGTGGTGCTCACTCACTGATGTCACGCGCCTGCTCCTCCCACTAGGCGGCGCAGGCGCGTGATGTCAGTGAGTAAGCGTTGCCGCCCGCACTGCCTGTTACTGGAGGGAGCTGAATGTAAGGTAGTAAAGAGATGAGCGCTGATTTAAAGTTACTGTCTGCAGGAAACGGATTACAGTTTACAAATGTATACTACTGTGTGCGGCGGGGAGGGGGATCTATGGATGGTGACACTGTTATAGGGAGTGGGATCCGTGGATGACACTGTTATGGGGGCTCTAGACTGTGGATGGCATTGTTATGAGGGGGGGTCTGTGGATGACACTTATGGGGGGATCTGTGGTTGACACTTATGGGGGGGGATCTGTGGATGACACTGTTATGGAGGGGGATCTGTGGATGACACTGTTATGGAGGGGATCTGTGGATGATACATAGCGTAAGATGCTATATACGGTATGTTTCATCCACAGATTCCCCTCCATAACAGTGTCATCCACAGATCCCCCTCCATAACATTATTCTTCCCTGCATCTTGCTTGTGGGCCAATGACATCATTGGCCCACAAGCAAGAAGCAGGGAGGAATCATGTGTTCAGATGGAAAAAAATTACAAATTTTTGTTTTTACGAATATACAGCACTATATTCTAAATATTCACAAATTCTCAAAGTGCCGATATTCGAGATTAAAATTCGCTATTTAAATATTCATGGTCAACACTAGTGTGGAGATGGCAGTAGCAGCAACAGCATCAGGATACCACAGAGTGGCAAGGAGACATAGTGTGGAGATGGCAGTAGTAGCAGTAGCATCAGGATACCACAGAGTGGCAAGGTGACAGTGTGGAGATGGCAGCAGCAGGAGAATACCACAGAGTGGCAAGGTGACCAAGTGTGAAGATGGTAGTAGCATCAGCAGCATCAGGATACCATAAAGTGGCAAGGTGACATAGTGTGGAGATGGCAGTAGTAGCAGTAGCATCAGGATACCACAGAGTGGCAAGGTGACAGTGTGGAGATGGCAGCAGCAGGAGAATACCACAGAGTAGCAAGGTGACCAAGTGTGAAGATGGTAGTAGCATCAGCAGCATCAGGATACCATAAAGTGGCAAGGTGACATAGTGTGGAGATGGCAGTAGCAGCATCAGGATACCACAGAGTGGCAAGGTTACATAGTGTGGAGGTGGCAGCAGCAGCAGGGGAATACCACAGAGTGGCAAGGTTGACCAAGTGTGGAGATGGCAGTAGCAGCAGCAGCATCAGAATACCACAGAGAGGCAATGTGACAAAGTGTGGAGATGGCAGTAGCAGCATCAGGAGGATACCACAGAGTGGCAAGGTGACCAAGTGTGGAGATGGAAGCAGCAGCATCAGGATACCACAGAGTGGCAAGGTGACATAGTATGCAGATGGCAGCAGCAGCAGGAGTATACCACAGAGTGGCAAGGTGACCAAGTGTGGAGATGGCAGTAGCAGCAGCAGCATCAGGATACCACATATGGTGATGTTGCATATGTTGACGCAGGGCTGTGTTAACCTCCTCCGGCAGCTTAACAGAAAGCTGCCACACCGCCAAGTAGGTGATTTTCCCCCCAACAGTCCGCACTGATTGACTGCTACCGCTGATGCTTCTGTGAACCTCTGCACCACTACCTACCGGGCAGGTAGGCTGCTGCAAAGCAGGTGGTCTACCCCGGGCACGTTTTGCTCCTGACCTCCCACTGCTGCCACCCTGCTGACTCCCAGCGATGCTTTCAACACATATAACCGCCAACATGAACTGAGAATATATTTTTCTTTTTGTACTGAAATAGGCCACTAAAACGCTTTCAACACAAATAATCGCCAATGTGAACTGAGAATATATTTAGCTTTTTGTACTGAAATACAAAATAACACATATAACCGCCGCACTGACTGACTGCTACCGGCGCTGCTTCCATGAACCCCTGCACCACTACTTCCCAGGCAGGTAGGCTGCTACAAAGCAGGTGGTCTACCCCGGCACGTTTGGCTCCCGACCTCCCACTGCTGCCACCCTGCTGACTCCCAGCCATGCTTTCAACACATATAACCGCCTACGTGAACTTAGAATATATTTTTCTTTTTGTACTGAAATAGGCCACTAAATGCTTTCAAGACATATAATGGCCGACGTGAACTGAGAAATTTCTTTTTCTTTTTGCACTGAAATAGGCCACTAAACGCTTTCAACACATATAACCGCCTACGTGAACTGAGAATATCTTTTTCTTTTTGTACTGAAATAGGCCACTAAATGCTTTCAAGACATATAATGGCCGACGTGAACTGAGAATATATTTTTCATTTTGTACTGAAATAGGCCACTAAACGCTTTCAATACAAGAAACCGCCGAAGTGAACTGAGAATATATTTAGCTTTTTGTACTGAAATACAAAATAACACATATAACCGCCGTACTGATTGACTGCTACCGCCGCTGCTTCCGTGAACCCCTGCACCACTACTTCCCAGGCAGGTAGGCTGATGCGAAGCAGGTGGTAAACCCTGGGCACGTTTGTCTTCCGATTTCCCACTGCTGCCTCCCAGCCATGCTTTTAACACATATAACCGCCGACATGAACTGAGAATATATTTTTCTTTTTGTACTGACATAGGCCACTAAACGCTTTAACTACAAATAACTGCAACAGTGAATTGCATATATTTTTTTCTTTCTGTACTGAAATTGGCCAGTAAAGTCTTTCACCACAAATAAATGCAATAGTTAAGTGTGTATTTTTTTTCCCTTTTGGTAATGAAATAGGACACTGAACGCTTTCACCACATATAACTGCAGAAGTGAAAATAGTTTATATTTTTCGTTTAGTACTGAAATAGGCCACTAAAGTCTTTCACCACAAATAAATGCAACAGTGAAGTGCGTATATTTTTTTCCTTTTGGAAATAAAATAGGACACTAAACTCTTTCAACACAAAAAACTGCAGAAGTGAAATGTGTATATATTTTTCTTTTTCCACAGATATCAGCCACTAAAGGTTTTTCAACATAGCACTTGCACCACTAGAACAAGAACAAATTGCTGGAATGCCAGAGCTGTATAATGGCTCATTAGACCCCCTAATAATGTTTCCCTGTACTTGTAGATCGCTTTTTTTTTTCACAATGAGATTTTTCTAGCACTGTCCCTAGCGACTTCATGAGTCTCTCCCTGCACTAAGATGCTGTGAAATGATTACTCCCTATCCTTTCCCTGCACTTGCAAATCGCTTTTCTGGCACTGTCCCTAGCGCCTTCTGTCATCTCTCACTGCACTAAGATGCTAATTGGCTGCATGCATGGAATTATAGAACAGCCTTTCCAGAGTTCCTTGCCCCATGTCCTCACACGTGTAGCCGCCATTGTAGCTGCCATTTTAGGAAAAATTGCGATTTGTTACCACGAATTGCGATGAAATTCACAATTTTTCCTGAAATTCGGATTGAGTTCCACTTCGTCAGATTCAATTCGCTCATCTCTAGTTATGGCCCCTGGAAGGTAAGGAGTAAAGGGTGAAGATTTAAAAAAATGGCTGCGTCAAGAAGGGGTTAAAAACGGTGGTGATAAAATGCACTTTATGAGCAAAACACCTTAAAAATGCCTAAAGAAAACACTACAAAAAACTCTTGTTATTTTGAGGCATTTTTTATGGGGCCGGAAAAAAAAGAAAAGAAAAAAACAGAACCAAAACTATGTGTGATGGAACTCTGAAGGATTATTGGCAAAATATTCTTATACTAAGGGAAAACGGAATGTTATTACAGTTCATGAAAAAAAAACTTCAGCAGTTTACTGAAACATTTTGGAAGATCATTTTGAAACAGGTATACAGAATTTAGAAAAATAAAAACCCAAAGCCCTGCAGTAACAATCGCTTAACCTGGAGACACATCAAAATAGCAAAATACAATTCAGGAGCTGAAATAAGTCCAAAGCAAATAATACACTCTCTCATTTCTCCCTGCAGCCATTCAACTCCTGCTGACCTGTGTCCATAAATTACTGCCAAAAGGCATCAGATGCTGGACCTGTTCTTTCATCAAGATCAACAAGATGCAATCTTGAGAAGTGTTTGCATGATTTGAGGACGAATTGATGCCCTTGTCCTCCCTGACTGTAATATGCGATGCTAAAGCGCCTGACTACTTTTGTGTCTCTAAGAAGCAGTGTAGGGCTATTATAAATAATTAAGTAGAAATTTGTTACCCTTTGTCAAATGTATTTCTGATGTTGCTCTTCCTCAGCCTCCATTAAGAAGTCCCTTGATTAAATTTTAAAGTCTTAAACAATTTGAAGAGCTCAGAACACAGGACACAAACTACAATATAAATGTTTTTACACAGCAATGTCATATTCTCTTTGGGAGCTAGAGAAATAATGTGAAGCATTTAGTATGCAATCCTGTGATTCCCTTTCAAGATGTGATGTTATAGATTTGATTACTAGCCCGGCAGTCGTATTTTGTAGGTCATTTATTTTCGAAACTATGTAAATCTTTAAGGCAAGAAATGTCTCTGTTTGTGTATATTTACAATGATTTCAGTTAAACTATTAAAGGATGGGAAAAGCTGTTTGAGTGACACTCATGCAGGGGCGGACTGGGAACTTAAAGTGGCCCTGGAAAAAATCTAAAAGTTGCCCCATGTTGTAGGTGGGTCCAAATTGACAGAAGGTTTGGAGACACAAATAGGAAAGGGTGAAAACATGTAGGCAGGAACACAAAAGTAGGCCGTGCAGCACAAAATACTGCCGCCACAGTATTCGCCTGTAGCATTGCGCTGAGGATGGCAACACAGTTGAATTAAGGAGGGCACCTGTGGCTAATGGCCATATGAATAATTGCCTGATGTTCCTATACTAATTAATGCTTAAAACAACAGATCTTTATTTACCGGGCTAGTGGTCATAAGGAGGCTTGGGTGGCCACCAGGAAATTTCCCGGTGGGGTATATGGCCAGTCCACCCCTGCACTCATGTTATTTACAGTGCCTTTACACACGGCAGATTTTGCGGCAGAAAATTCCACGACTAAAAATTTGTTCCATTCACCTTAATAGGGCTTGCAGAAATCCATGTGCTTGCTGCCCCTTTCAAATTAAACATTATAAAACTTATCAGGACATACGTATACATTAGTTAAGCTTGATTTCTTGAATTTTTTTTTATATATATAACATACTTACACCTTTGCATAGTTCTGTTATTCATGCTTTGTTTACATACTGCAGCAAAGCTGGGGGGGGGGGGGGGGTGTAATAACGATGACTGAGCTCTCCCTCATGAATATTTTTGGGTGTGAATAATCTGCCCTTCCGCTCCCCCTGCACTGCACAACCTAACCGAGCATACAAACACTGTCACATGATCATCTCCTAGCTCACACAGGCAGATCTTCCTGTCACATTGCAGATATTTCACACACATGTATACATCACACCCTGTCTCACACACATCTCACCCGGCCTCACATACATCACACCCTGCACTACACACATTACACGCATGTATGTGGTGCAGTATGTAGTGAATACAGACAGGCTATTATAGGCAAGTGGTGAAGTCCAGGGAAGAACTTTGCTATAATAGCTTGATGTTATTTAAACCAGTAATGGTCCCCTGCATAAATCCCCACCTCTTAGGCCCCGTTCACATCACCACTATTTATTTCTGTTGTTCTCATCTAATGGAGCAGAACAACGAAAATAACGGAAGTGCTGGATCGGGTACGTAAGGCTGGGTTTATGTCATACAATCAACATACACAACAGATGCCATACTGTGACACCATGGAGTTCCATTGTAAAAAATAAAATAAAAAAAGAAATAAGAAAAAAGTACTTTTTTTTTAGGACTCTGTAGGGTGGGAAAGTGTAGTGTACCACGTTTTTCCCATCCTGCAAAGTCCAGCAAAAAAACATCGGATGCCTCCATTACTTGTAAGACTCAGGCCATGAACAAGATCTTGGATAAGACCGAAACGTTGGCCAGTATACCACTATGAATTAATTTTACGGATGGATATACAGTACAGACCAAAAGTTTGGACACACCTTCTCATTCAAAGAGTTTTCTTTATTTTCATGACTATGAAGGCATCAAAACTATGAATTAACACATGTGGAATTATATACATAAAAAACAAGTGTGAAACAACTGAAAATATGTCAGATTCTAGGTTCTTCAAAGTAGCCACCTTTTGCATTGATTACTGCTTTGCACACTCTTGGCATTCTCTTGATGAGCTTCAAGAGGTAGTCCCCTGAAATGGTCTTCCAACAGTCTTGAAAGAGTTCCCAGAGATGCTTAGCACTTGTTGGCCCTTTTGCCTTCACTCTGCGGTCCAGCTCACCCCAAACCATCTCGATTGGGTTCAGGTCCGGTGACTGTGGAGGCCAGGTCATCTGGTGCAGCACCCCATCACTCTCCTTCATGGTCAAATAGCACTTACTTTCAAAGTTTTCCCAATTTTTCCGCTGACTGACTGACCTTTATTTCTTAAAGTAATGATGGCCACTCGTTTTTCTTTACTTAGCTGCTTTTTTCTTGCCTATCAGCTGTGTATCCACCTGACTTCTCCTCAACGCAACTGATGGTCCCAACCCCATTTATAAGGCAAGAAATCCTACTTATTAAACCTGACAGGGCACACCTGTGAAGTGAAAACCATTTCAGGGGACTACCTCTTGAAGCTCATCAAGAGAATGGCAAGAGTGCGCAAAGCAGTAATCAAAGCAAAAGGTGGCTACTTTGAAGAACCTAGAATATGACATATTTTCATTTGTTTCACACTTGTTTGTTATGTATATAATTCCACATGGGTTAATTCATAGTTTTGATGCCTTCAGTGTGAATCTACAATTTTCATAGTCATGAAAATAAAGAAAACTCCTTGAATGAGAGGGTGTGTCCAAACTTTTGGTCTGTACTGTATATATATACAAAAATATAAGAATATAAAAATAAGATAATAAATAAGAAATTTATGCAACATTTTCTTTTGAGTGCCGTGGTTTTCCTATTAACATTGGTATTATATTTACCACTGAGCACCGTCCACACCAAATGAGGAGTGCTGTTCAACTCTTACCTTCAATTCACGTAATCTCTACATACGTACTACATCTACATACATGAACGCAGTAATACACGCACTCTCCACATACATGGACGCAGTCATACACGCACTCTTCACATACATGGATGCAGTCATACACGCGCTCTCCCCATACATGGACGCAGACATACACGCACTCTCCACATACATGGATGCAGTCATACACGCGCTCTCCACATACATGGTCGCAGACATACACGCACTCTCCACATACATGTATGCAGTCATACACGCGCTCTCCACATACATGAACGCAGACATACACGCACTCTCCACATACATGGACGTAGTCATACACACACTCTCCACAAACATGGACGCAGTCATACACGCACTCTCCACATACATGGACACAGTCATACACGCACTCACCACATACATGGACGCAGTCATACACGCACTCTCCACATACATGGACACACTCTTTACATACATGGACGCACTCTCCACATACATGGACGCACTCTCCACATACATGGACGCACTCATACACGCACTTAGCACACACATGGATGCACTTATACATGCACTCTCCAATTAAATAGACACACTCATGCACACACTCACCAAATACATGGACACACTCATACATGCGCTCACCATATACATAGATGCACTTATACACACACTCACAGCATACATGGACACACTCTCCACATACATGGATGCATTCATGCACACAGTCACCACATACATGGACACACACATGTACAATACACATATATAGACACCCAGCTTACCTTCTGTGGCTCTCCCCCATACTCTAATGTCTCTGCACTTGTGCCATGCATGATGGAAAGAAAGCTGGATGACATCTCATGATGTAATGTCACCCAGATTTCCTACTGTACTGCAGGTCACATGTGCAGAGACATGAGGACAGTCTGGGAAAGCTGAATATAACCCCAGTTCCCCTGCCACTCACATCACTGGCACAGTTGTGGCAATCCAACTGATGTTCAGCATGTTGGGCATGGAAGGTTCAGGCTGCAGGAATTGCGATAGTATAGCCACACCCACATTGTCCGTCCTGATGCTGGTCACTGTCCATCATCAGAACTGAGGAGGGGAAAGGCAGAGCAATGTCACTGATGTCAGGTCAGTGAGAGAGGTGTAAGTGCAGGACTCTGAACCTGGTGCAGGAGTAGTCAGCTGCTCTGACAGGGGCCCGGGGTGAGGAAGTACAGTCAGCTGCTTTCCCTGATAGCTACGCCACTGGGCATGGATTTACTTGTTTTTGGTCGTGGGGGTAGCTTTGGGGTCCGATTGCCAGTGGATTAAGGAGCTGCTGTTTTCAAAGGGCTGCCGACACTGTGTCATGCCCTGCTCTGACTATGTGCGAAGGTCGGCCAGAATAGCAGCACGTGTTTAGTTTTGTTTTGGAGTCGTGCTGAACCCGCCTCCCATCAGGTGCACTGGGTGGGGTCACTAGTTTAAATATCACTCTAGTCCAGTGTTCTGAGCGGGTTTTAGAAATCAGTCTGGCTTTGGAAGCAAGGAAGGAAGGTTGTCTGTTCCAGCTCAGAAAAGATAAGTGTGGTTTCAGTTTTTGTTGATTGCTGTCTAGGTTGTGTTTGTGTCATCTTTCCCATCCAGGTATTGTGCAAGCAGGCTGCTCCTTTTCCCCTTTTCACCATCTCAGGGAATCTAGGGTGTTTTAGCCCAGGCACGAGGACACTTCATTCCTACCTTCAAGGTCTGAATGTGGGATGAGTAGTGCAGGGAAAGAGGTCAGGGTTTAGCTAGGAGGTGACCTTTCCCTGCTTCTCGCCTAGAGCCTGGTTGTTGGTTTATCTGTGTGTCTGAGTTCCCCGTCCACCGTGACACACTGGTAAGGATTGAGCATGCGCAATCCCTCACAGGAGCCAGCCGTCAGCCAGATCAGAAAGAGAGGGGCGGGCACAAAGGCTCTGACATTTCGTGTATAGAGCCGGGCCGCTCCCTAAGGCAGGGATAAAGCCTGTACATGAAACGTCACTGCAGGGAGCCTTGTGGATGATGTTGCGGGTCACGTGACCCGCATCAGCGCCACAGAAACAAGATATTTTAGATAAAAAGACTACATGACAATATTATATTATATTAGATAGGTTATAAGGCATATGGGCATATATTTATATAACTCTGACAATCCCTTTAAGGGAATTGATTTTCAGTTACGGAATTTTCTGCAACAAAATCTGTCGCATGTGAAGGCACCCTTATACCAAACAGGCATAATGGCAACTTTAATCGATTTCTATTGCTCCTTTTATTTGCATCTTGGTTTCTCTTGAGTATTTTTTAGTTTGTATATACACTGCTCAAAAAAATAAAGGGAACACAAAAATAACACATCCTAGATCTGAGTTAATTAAATATTCTTCTGAAATACTTTGTTCTTTACATAGTTGAATGTGCTGACAACAAAATCACACAAAAATAAAAAAATGGAAATCAAATTTTTCAACCCATGTAGGTCTGGATTTGGAGTCACACTCAAAATTAAAGTGGAAAAACACACTACAGGCTGATCCAACTTTGATGTAATGTCC
The DNA here is from genome assembly GCF_905171765.1 of Bufo bufo. Lineage (NCBI taxonomy): Eukaryota > Metazoa > Chordata > Amphibia > Anura > Bufonidae > Bufo > Bufo bufo. The sequence goes on along the minus strand of NC_053391.1, from coordinate 517,829,829 downwards.
TTAAAACAAGTCAAAATGAGGCTCAGTAGTGTGTGTGGCTTCCACGTGCCTGTATGACCTCCCTACAACGCCTGTGAATGCTCCTGATGAGGTGGCAGACGGTCTTCTGAGGGATCTCCTCCCAGACCTGGACTAAAACATCTGCCAACTCCTGGACAGTCTGTGGTGCAACGTGACGTTGGTGGATAGAGCGAGACATGATGTCCCAGATGTGCTCAATTGGATTCAGGTCTGGGGAACGGGCGGGCCAGTCCATAGCATCAATGCCTTCGTCTTTTAGGAACTGCTGACACACTCCAGCCACATGAGGTCTAGCATTGTCTTGCATTAGGAGGAACCCAGGGCCAACCACACCAGCATATGGTCTCACAAGGGGTCTGAGGATCTCATCTCGGTACTTAATGGCAGTCAGGCTACCTCTGGTGAGCACATAGAGGGCTGTGCGGCCTTCCAAAGAAATGCCACCCCACACCATTACTGACCCAATGCCAAATCGGTCATGCTAGAGGATGTTGCAGGCAGCAGAACGTTCTCCACGGCGTCTCAAGACTCTGTCACGTCTGTCACATGTGCTCAGTGTGAACCTGCTTTCATCTGTGAAGAGCACAGGGCGCCAGTGGCGAATTTGCCAATCTTGGTATTCTCTGGCAAATGCCAAACGTCCTGCACGGTGTTGGGCTGTAAGCACAACCCCCACCTGTGGACGTCGGGCCCTCATATCATCTGCTAGGGCAGACAGACAAGAGGTAAAAATGAATAGAATGATCATTCTATTCATTTTTACCTCTTGTCTGTCTGGCCTAGCAAGTGACTGGTCTTTCTTTGCTTCTGATGAAGCTGGGCAGTCAATGGATAGGTCTGAGGGCCATCTAGGGGCAGTCAGAGAGGGTTTGTTTATAGTTAGGATACAGGGACGTATTGAGGGGAAGAGACCCAGTATCTGTCTCCCTCCTATATTCTATCCCTGTTTTTTCCTAACTCACCCTCTGAGTGAGCCAGTGTACACACCGCCTGGCTTATATATATTTTTTCTCCCTATCAGTTCATCTTTGGTTGGCAGTTGTTTTGTAACCTCCTAGTGAGGTATTGTCAGGGCCGTCTTTACCGCAGGGCAAAAGGGGCAGCTGTCCCGGGCCCAGTTGCTCCTGGGGGGTCCAAGCAGCATTTTACTTGGATTTTACTTGGGCCCCCTATATTTTGTTGCCGCCGCCGCCCGCCGGCCATGTAACAGCACAAAGTCACAGTCCGGACTATAGAAAGAGACTGAGTGTGGAGGGGGCGGGGCCCGCGGCCGCTCTCGCTCCGCTCTGCTGCCTGGCCTGCCTGTCTCTTTAACAGAGCAGACCAGTGGCTGCTGGAGCGTGATGCAGCTGCCGCACAGGCAGAGAGATGAAGGAGGCGGAGCGAGCCCCAGCCAGCAGCCACAACAGACACAGCCAAGCAACTAACAGAACTTACAGGTATTTGGTAGCCTTGGGGGGGGGGGGGGGACAGTGTGTGCTTTCCTGCTACTACATCAACCCCCCCCAGGGATGTTGAGTGTGCCAGTGTGTGTGTCCGTCCCTGTGTGTGTGTGTGTGTCTGTCCCTGTGTGTGTGTGTGTGTGTCTGTCCCTTTGTGTGTGTGTGTGTGTCCGTCCCTGTGTGTGTGTGTGTCCGTCCCTGTGTGTGTGTGTGTCCGTCCCTGTGTGTGTGTCTCCGTCCCTGTGTGTGTGTGTCCGTCCCTGTGTGTGTGTGTCCGTCCCTGTGTGTGTGTGTGTCCGTCCCTGTGTGTGTGTGTGTCCGTCCCTGTGTGTGTGTGTCCGTCCCTGTGTGTGTGTGTGTCCATCCCTGTGTGTGTGTGTCCGTCCCTGTGTGTGTGTCCGTCCCTGTGTGTGTGTGTCCGTCCCTGTGTGTGTGTGTAGTCTGTCCCTTTGTGTGTGTGTCCGTCCCTGTGTGTGTGTGTCCGTCCCTGTGTGTGTGTGTCCGTCCCTTTGTGTGTGTGTGTGTCCGTCCCTGTGTGTGGGTGTGTGTCCGTCCCTGTGTGTGTGTGTCTGTCCCTTTGTGTGTCCGTCCCTGTGTGTGTGTCTGTCCCTTTGTGTGTCCGTCCCTGTGTGTGTGTGTGTGTCCGTCCCTGTGTGTGTGTCTCTCCCTGTGTGTATCACCATGCCCACAGTGTTCCTATGTCTTGACGCAGCTGCTTCAGAACGTTCTGTGCGGAGGAAGAGGAAGAAGATGGAAGATGAGGCAGCGCCAGCATGGAGTCCGTGCGATAGACACAGGGAGGCACACTAAGGACGAAGGTAACACTTCCACATGATCTACACTAGTGTTATCTGTGGTTTTACATAGGACTGCAGGTAACACTACCACAAGGTTCGCTCACACAGGGCGCCTGAACACCTAAGGCCGGCCCTGGCTGCGCACCCCAGCGCCAAGGGATGACGTCACTGATGTAATATGCCTCTTATATGTGGAGAGCGGTGATGTCACAGATGTAATATATCACCTATATATGGACAGCGGTGATGTCACTGATGTAATATATTACTTATAAGTGATATATTACATCAGTGACATCACCACTCTCCACACATAAGTAATATATTACATCAGTGACATCACTGCTGTCCACATATACCGGTAAGTAATATATTACATCAGTGACATCACCGCTCATCACATATATGTGGAGAGCGGTGATGTCACTGATGTAATATATCGCCTATATGTGGACAGCGGTGATGTCACTGATGTAAAATATCACTTATATGTGGAGAGCAGTGATGTCACTGATGTAATATAACATTATATGTGGAGAGCGGTGATGTCACTGATGTAATATAACATTATATGTGGAGAGCGGTGATGTCACTGATGTAATATAACATTATATGTGGAGAGTGTTCATGTCACTGATGCAATACAGCGCTCCAGATGGCGACCAAAATGGTCGCCAATGCGCCTTAAAATTTGCAGATGGCGACAAGACTTGTCATAGGCTACAGGCCTGAGGTCTATTTGGTAGTGAAATCCCAGCGCAGGCAGGCGTGATGATGTCATCACGCCCGCCTGTGCCAGGACGCGGTGAGGTGTGCGCGTCTGCGTTGCACCATCCCTCGCCGTACCAGCAGCTAGTGAGCGCCAGTGAAAGGAAACAGGTGAGTATAAGATTTTCGCTTTTTTTAAAGGTGTGGGAAGGCGGGATCCAGGGGGCCCAAGTTAATTCTTGCCCAGGGTCCAATCAATATTAAAGACGGCCCTGGGTATTGTTCACATTTATCACCGTTGGGCCTATTATTTTAAACGGTATTAATAAAATACACATTTTAAGGTACTCCAATACTCAATTTATTCAGAATCTTTACCTTGGGCGCCATTTATATTTATTTTGTTTGACCAGCTTTCACTTAGGTTGTGTTCATCCATATTACTTACTGCAGGGAGAGAGAGACAGTGGTAGAAAATACTTTAAAACTGTTATTTTGCTGTATAGAAGTTCAGGGAAAGGATAGGGAGGAATCATTCCACAGTATTGAAGCAGAACAGGGATCAGTAGTGCTGCACTGACTGCACTGACTCAGGATCCAAATTGCCATTATACAGCTCTATAATTCCAGCAAACCGTTCTTGTTATTGGGGTGTAAGTGCTGTTTGATACAGCTATTAACAAGGTTTATTACAAGGAAATATTTCTACCTCTTATTTGCCCTTGTACGGTGCAGTTATATGTTTTAAAGCATTTTTTGGCTTGTATTAGTGGGAAAAAAGGGTTTATTAGCCGTTGTGTGGTGAAGTGAGAATATTACAGCCCTTTTTTGGCATGCATTAGTGACAAAAGAATATATATTATTTGCCGTTCTGCGGTGCAGTTACATGTTCTAAAGCTTTTTGTGGCATGTGTAAGTGGAAAAAATTAAGGGCCTATTTGCTGTTCAACGGTGCAGTTATATTATATAAAGCCCTTTTTGGCGTGTATTAGTGGCAAAAAATATATATATTATTTGCTGTTCTGCGGTGCAGTTAAATGTTCTAAAGCATTTTGAGTAGGGATGAGCGAACCCGAACTGTATAGTTCGGGTTCGTACCGAATTTTGGGGTGTCTGTGACACGGACCCGAACCCGAACATTTTCGTAAAAGTCTGGGTTCGGGTTCGGTGTTCGGCGCTTTCTTGGCGCTTTTTGAAAGGCTGCAAAGCAGCCAATCAACAAGCGTCATACTACTTGGCCAAAGAGGCCATCACAGCCATGCCTACTATTGGCATGGCTGTGATTGGCCAGTGTACCATGTGACCCAGCCTCTATTTAAGCTGGAGTCACGTAGCGCCGCACGTCACTCTGCTATGATCAGTATAGGGAGAGGTTGCAGCTGCGACGTTAGGGCGAGATTAGGCAGATTATAGAAACATAGAAACATAGAATGTGTCGGCAGATAAGAACCATTTGGCCCATCTAGTCTGCCCAATATACTGAATACTATGGATAGCCCCCGGCCCTATCTTATATAAAGGATGGCCTTGTGCCTATCCCATGCATGCTTAAACCCCTTCACTGTATTTGCAGCTACCACTTCTGCAGGAAGGCTATTCCATGCATCCACTACTCTCTCAGTAAAGTAATACTTCCTTATATTACTTTTAAACCTTTGCCCCTCTAATTTAAAACTGTGTCCTCTTGTGGTAGTTTTTCTTGTTTTAAATATGCTCTCCTCCTTTACCGAGTTGATTCCCTTTATGTATTTAAAAGTTTCTATCATATGCCCTCTGTCTCTTCTTTCTTCCAAGCTATACATATTAAGGTCCTTTAACCTTTCCTGGTAAGTTTTAGACTGCAATCCATGTACTAGTTTAGTAGCTCTTCTCTGAACTCTCTCTAAAATATCTATATCCTTCTGGAGATATGGCCTCCAGTACTGCGCACAATACTCCAAGTGAGGTCTCACCAGTGTTCTGTACAGCGGCATAAGCACTTCACTCTTTCTACTGCTTATACCTCTCCCTATACATCCAAGCATTCTGCTGGCATTTCGTGCTGCTCTATTACATTGTCTTCCCACCTTTAAGTCTTCTGAAATAATTACTCCTAAATCCCTTTCCTCAGATACTGAGGTCAGGACTGTGTCAAATATTCTATATTCTGCCTTTGGGTTTTTACGCCCCAGGTGCATTATCTTGCACTTATCCACATTAAATTTCAGTTTCCAGAGTTCTGACCATTCTTCTAGTTTTCCTAAATCCTTTTCCATTTGGCGTTTCCCTCCAGGAACATCAACCCTGTTACCTATCTTTGTGTCATCAGCAAAAAGACAAACCTTACCAGCGAGGCCTTTTGCAATATCACTTATGAAGATATTAAACAAAATCGGTCCCAGTACAGATCCCTCTGGAACCCCACTGGTAACATGACCTTGTTTTAAATGTTCTCCATTGACTACCACCCTCTGTTGTCTGTCACTCAGCCACTGCCTAATCCGCTCAACAATATGGGAGTCCATGCTCAATGACTGCAGTTTATTGATAAGTCTTCTATGTGGGACAGTGTCAAAAGCCTAACTAAAATCTAGATATGCGATGTCTACTGCACCTCCACCGTCTATTATTTTAGTCACCCAGTCAAAAAAATCTATAAGATTTGTTTGACATGATCTCCCTGAAGTAAACCCATGTTGTTTTTCATCTTGCAATCCATGGGATTTTAGATGTTCCACAATCCTATCCTTTAATAGGGTTTCCATTAATTTGCCTACTATTGATGTCAGACTCACTGGTCTATAGTTGCTCGATTCCTCCCTACTAGAGATGGCCCGAACTATCCGACGGCGAACAGTTCCCGGCGAACATAGCTTGTTCGCGTTCGCCTCTGCCGGGCGAACACATGCGATGTTCGGTCCGCCCCCTATACATCATCATTGAGCAAACTTTGACCCTGTACCTCACAGTCAGCAGACACATTCCAGCCAATCAGCAGCATACCCTCCCTCCCAGACCCTCCCACCTCCTGCACAGCATCCATTTTAGATTCATTCTGAAGCTGCAGTCTTAGTGAGAGGAGGGAGACTGTAACTGCTGCTGATTTAATTGGGAAATCGATAGCTAGGCTAGTGAATTCAGTGTCCACTCCAGTCCTGAAAGACTCATCTGATCTCTGCTGTAAGGACAGCGTCCTGACAGCACCCCAAAAAGCCCTTTTTAGGGCTGCAACATTAGTCTGCTTTTTTTTTTTCCTTTATATACATATTGCAGTTGCCTGGCCTGCCTGTGTGTGAGGAGCTGCAGGCCCACAGACTGTAGTGTGCCCACTGCCAGTGCTCACCCCTGTCATTCCGTGTGGCACAGGACTTTGCTTAAAAAAAGGCACTTAATTTTTACACTTTAATCTAAGGTTAGTTGCCTGCCAGTGTGTGTCAGGCTGACTTCCACTGACTGTAGTGTGCCCACTGCCAGTGCCCACCACTCATACCGGCTGGCACAGGACTTTGCATAAAAAAGGCATTTAATTTTTACACTTTAGTGTAATTTCAGCTGCTTGCCTGCTGCTAGTGTGTGTCAGGCCGACTTCAACTGACTGTAGTGTGCCCACTGCCAGTGCCCACCCCTGTCATCCCGTGTGGCACAGGACTTTGCTTAAAAAAAAGGCACTTCATTTTTACACTTTAATCTAAGGTTAGTTGCCTGCCAGTGTGTGTCAGGCCGACTTCAACTGACTGTAGTGTGCCCACTGCCAGTGCCCACCCCTGTCATCCCGAGTGGCACAGGACTTTGCTTAAAAAATAGGCACTTAATTTTTACACTTTAATCTAAGGTTAGTTGCCTGCCAGTGTGTGTCAGGCTGACTTCCACTGACTGTAGTGTGCCCACTGCCAGTGCCCACCACTCATACCGGCTGGCACAGGACTTTGCTTAAAAAAGGCATTTAATTTTTACACTTTAATGTAATTTCAGCTGCTTGCCTGCTGCTAGTGTGTGTCAGGCCGACTTCAACTGACTGTAGTGTGCCCACTGCCAGTGCCCACCCCTGTCATACCGAGTGGCACAGGACTTTGCTTAAAAAATAGGCACTTAATTTTTACACTTTAATCTAAGGTTAGTTGCCTGCCAGTGTGTGTCAGGCTGACTTCCACTGACTGTAGTGTGCCCACTGCCAGTGCCCACCACTCATACCGGCTGGCACAGGACTTTGCTTAAAAAAGGCATTTAATTTTTACACTTTAATGTAATTTCAGCTGCTTGCCTGCTGCTAGTGTGTGTCAGGCCGACTTCAACTGACTGTAGTGTGCCCACTGCCAGTGCCCACCCCTGTCATACCGAGTGGCACAGGACTTTGCTTAAAAAATAGGCACTTAATTTTTACACTTTAATCTAAGGTTAGTTGCCTGCCAGTGTGTGTCAGGCTGACTTCCACTGACTGTAGTGTGCCCACTGCCAGTGCCCACCACTCATACCGGCTGGCACAGGACTTTGCATAAAAAAGGCATTTAATTTTTACACTTTAGTGTAATTTCAGCTGCTTGCCTGCTGCTAGTGTGTGTCAGGCCGACTTCAACTGACTGTAGTGTGCCCACTGCCAGTGCCCACCCCTGTCATACCGAGTGGCACAGGACTTTGCTTAAAAAATAGGCACTTAATTTTTACACTTTAATCTAAGGTTAGTTGCCTGCCAGTGTGTGTCAGGCTGACTTCCACTGACTGTAGTGTGCCCACTGCCAGTGCCCACCACTCATACCGGCTGGCACAGGACTTTGCTTAAAAAAGGCATTTAATTTTTACACTTTAATGTAATTTCAGCTGCTTGCCTGCTGCTAGTGTGTGTCAGGCCGACTTCAACTGACTGTAGTGTGCCCACTGCCAGTGCCCACCCCTGTCATACCGAGTGGCACAGGACTTTGCTTAAAAAATAGGCACTTAATTTTTACACTTTAATCTAAGGTTAGTTGCCTGCCAGTGTGTGTCAGGCTGACTTCCACTGACTGTAGTGTGCCCACTGCCAGTGCCCACCACTCATACCGGCTGGCACAGGACTTTGCATAAAAAAGGCATTTAATTTTTACACTTTAGTGTAATTTCAGCTGCTTGCCTGCTGCTAGTGTGTGTCAGGCCGACTTCAACTGACTGTAGTGTGCCCACTGCCAGTGCCAACCACTGATACCGGGTGGCACAGTAGCTTGCCGATAAATAAGGCATTTAATTTTTAGACAGTAGTCTAAATTCAGTTGCTTGCCTGCTGCCAGTGTGTGTCAGGCCCGCTTCCACTGACTGTAGTGTGCCCACTGCCAGTGCCAACCACTGATACCGGGTGGCACAGTAGCTTGCCGATAAATAAGGCATTTAATTTTTAGACAGTAGTCTAAATTCAGTTGCTTGCCTGCTGCCAGTGTGTGTCAGGCCCTCTTCCACTGACTGTAGTGTGCCCACTGCCAGTGCCAACCACTCATACCGGGTGGCACAGTAGCTTGCCGATAAATAAGGCATTTAATTTTTACACTTTAGTGTAATTTCAGTTGCTTGCCTGCTGCCAGTGTGTGTCAGGCCCGCTTCCACTGACTGTAGTGTGCCCACTGCCAGTGCCAACCACTGATACCGGGTGGCACAGTAGCTTGCCGATAAATAAGGCATTTAATTTTTAGACAGTAGTCTAAATTCAGTTGCTTGCCTGCTGCCAGTCAGTGTGTCAGGCCCTCTTCCACTGACTGTAGTGTGCCCACTGCCAGTGCCAACCACTCATACCGGGTGGCACAGTAGCTTGCCGATAAATAAGGCATTTAATTTTTATACTTTAGTGTAATTTCAGTTGCTTGCCTGCTGCCAGTGTGTGTCAGGCCCGCTTCTACTGACTGTAGTGTGCCCACTGCCAGTGCCAACCACTGATACCGGGTGGCACAGTAGCTTGCCGATAAATAAGGCATTTAATTTTTACACTTTAGTGTAATTTCAGTTGCTTGCCTGCTGCCAGTGTGTGTCAGGCCCGCTTCCACTGACTGTAGTGTGCCCACTGCCAGTGCCAACCACTGATACCGGGTGGCACAGTAGCTTGCCGATAAATAAGGCATTTAATTTTTAGACAGTAGTCTAAATTCAGTTGCTTGCCTGCTGCCAGTCAGTGTGTCAGGCCCTCTTCCACTGACTGTAGTGTGCCCACTGCCAGTGCCAACCACTCATACCGGGTGGCACAGTAGCTTGCCGATAAATAAGGCATTTAATTTTTACACTTTAGTGTAATTTCAGTTGCTTGCCTGCTGCCAGTGTGTGTCAGGCCCGCTTCTACTGACTGTAGTGTGCCCACTGCCAGTGCCAACCACTGATACCGGGTGGCACAGTAGCTTGCCGATAAATAAGGCATTTAATTTTTAGACAGTAGTCTAAATTCAGTTGCTTGCCTGCTGCCAGTGTGTGTCAGGCCCGCTTCCACTGACTGTAGTGTGCCCACTGCCAGTGCCAACCACTGATACCGGGTGGCACAGTAGCTTGTCGATAAATAAGGCATTTAATTTTTACACTTTAGTGTAATTTCAGTTGCTTGCCTGCTGCCAGTGTGTGTCAGGCCCGCTTCCACTGACTGTAGTGTGCCCACTGCCAGTGCCAACCACTGATACCGGGTGGCACAGTAGCTTGCCGATAAATAAGGCATTTAATTTTTAGACAGTAGTCTAAATTCAGTTGCTTGCCTGCTGCCAGTGTGTGTCAGGCCCTCTTCCACTGACTGTAGTGTGCCCACTGCCAGTGCCAACCATTCATACCGGGTGGCACAGTAGCTTGCCGATAAATAAGGCATTTAATTTTTACACTTTAGTGTAATTTCAGTTGCTTGCCTGCTGCCAGTGTGTGTCAGGCCCTCTTCCACTGACTGTAGTGTGCCCACTGCCAGTGCCAACCACTGATACCGGGTGGCACAGTAGCTTGCCGATAAATAAGGCATTTAATTTTTAGACAGTAGTCTAAATTCAGTTGCTTGCCTGCTGCCAGTGTGTGTCAGGCCCACTTCCACAGACTGTAGTGTGCCCACTGCCAGTGCCAACCACTCATACCGGGTGGCAAAGTACCTAGCACGCGTAGTACCACTTATCTAAAAAAAAAATGACAGGCAGAGGCAGGCCACCCCGCAGGGGCCGTCGTGGTCGTGGTGCTGTGATTTCCACTGTCCCTGGAATAATGCCCAGTTTTCAGAGGCCACGTACCCTGAACCCGAAAAATTCAGAGGACGTAGTTGACTGGCTTAGACAGGACACCCAATCTTCAACAGCTTCCGCTAAGAACCTTGACGCACCATCCTCCTCCAACTCAGCTTCGGTCACCTGCTCTCAAGTTACCACGCACCCGCCCGTCGCCACTACCACCACAGCCACCACAGCCGCTTCACTTGATCCGTCAGAGGAGTTATTTACACATCAGTTGGATGCAATTAGTGATGCGCAACCATTATTGCCAGATGATGTAGATTACGGGGATATGTCTCAGTCAGGCAGGATTACACACATGGACGTACAGTGTGATGATGATGATGTTGTACCCGCTGCTGCTTCCTTTGCTGAGGTGTCAGATACAAGTGAAGCGGTTGATGATGACGATGTGTCCACGGATGCCACGTGGGTGCCTGCTCGAAGAGAAGAAGAGGGGGAAAGTTCTGAAGGGGAGACAGAGAGAATGAGGAGACGAGTTGGAAGCAGGGGGAGGTCGTCGCAAGGAGTTAGTGGCACAGTCAGACAGCATGTATCGGCACCTGGGGTCAGCCAGACAGCACGCCAGTCAACGCATGCTGTTGCCACCACTAGAATGCCGTCATTGCAAAGCTCAGCAGTGTGGCATTTTTTTTGTGTGTCTGCCTCTGATAAAAGCAATGCCATTTGCAACCTGTGCCAAAAGAAACTGAGTCGTGGGAAGTCCAACACCCACCTTGGTACAACTGCTTTGCGAAGGCACATGATCTCACATCACAAACGCCTATGGGATCAACACATGAGTACAAGCAGCACACAAACTCAAAGCCACCATGCTCCTCCTGGTCCTGCATCTTCAGCCACGTCAACCACTGCTGTCCTCCCTGCCCCCTCTCAACCACCCGCCACTCCATCTCTCACCTTCAGCAGTTCCTGCTCATCTGCCCACAGTCAGGTGTCTGTCAAGGACATGTTTGAGCATAAGAAGCCAATGTCACAAAGTCACCCCCTTGCCCGGCGACTGACAGCTGGCTTGACGGAACTCTTAGCCCGCCAGCTTTTACCATACCAGCTGGTAGAGTCTGAGGCCTTCAAAAAATTTGTCGCTATTGGGACACCACAGTGGAAGGTACCCGGACGAAATTTTTTTTCAAAAAAGGCAATCCCAAACCTCTACCATGTCATTGAAAAGGAAGTCATGGCATCTCTGGCATACAGTGTTGGGGCAAGGGTCCATCTGACCACTGATACCTGGTCTGCAAAGCACGGTCAGGGCAGGTATATCACGTATACTGCGCATTGGGTCAACCTGCTGGCGGCTGACAAGCATGGAATGCGTGGCTCTGCAGCGGAGTTGGTGACACCACCACGACTTGCAGGCAGACCTACTGCCACCTCCTCTACTCCTACTCCATCCTCTTTAATTTCCTCCTCGGCTGAGTCCTCTTCTGCTGCGGCGTCTGGCTGCACATCAACTGATTCCCCCCAGCTCCCCAGGGGCTATTCCACATCCCGGATACGACAGTGTAACGCTATCTTGGGGTTGACTTGCCTGAAAGCAGAGAGCCACACAGGACCAGCACTCCTGTCCGCCCTGAACGCACAGGTGGATCAGTGGCTGACCCCGCACCAACTGGAGATCGGCAAAGTGGTGTGTGACAATGGAAGCAATCTGTTGGCGGCATTAAATTTGGGCAAGTTGTCACATGTGCCGTGCATGGCACATGTGTTGAATCTCATCGTACAACGTTTTGTGTCTAAGTACCCAGGCTTACAGGACGTCCTCAAGCAGGCCAGGAAGGTGTGTGGCCATTTCAGGCGTTCCTACACGGCCATGGCGCACTTTTCCGATATTCAGCGGCGAAACAACATGCCAGTGAGGCGCTTGATATGCGACAGCCCGACACGTTGGAATTCAACACTCCTAATGTTCGACCGCCTGCTCCAACAAGAAAAAGCCGTCAACGAGTATTTGTATGACCGGGGTGCTAGGACAGCCTCTGCGGAGCTGGGAATCTTTTTGCCACGTTACTGGACACTCATGCGCAATGCCTGTAGGCTTATGCGTCCTTTTGAGGAGGTGACAAACCTAGTCAGTCGCACCGAAGCCACCATCAGCGACCTCATCCCATTTGTTTTCTTCCTGGAGCGTGCCCTGCGAAGAGTTCTGGATCAGGCTGTAGATGAGCGTGAAGAGGAAGAGGAAGAGTTGTGGTCACCATCACCACCAGAAACAGCCTTGTCATCATCGCTTGCCGGACCTGCAGCAACGCTGGAAGAGGAGTATGAGGAAGAGGAGTCAGAGGAGGAATGTGGCGGCTTTGAGGAGGAGGAAGACCAACCACAGCAGGCACCCCAGGGTGCTCGTTGTTGTCACCTATCTGGGACCCATGGTGTTGTACGTGGCTGGGGGGAAGAACAGACCGTCAATGACATCAGTGAGGACGAGGAACGGGAAATGAGAAGCTCTGCATCCAACCTTGTTCAAATGGGGTCTTTCATGCTGTCATGTCTGTTGAGGGACCCACGTATAAAAAGGATAAAGGAGAACGATCTGTACTGGGTGACCACGCTACTAGACCCCCGGTATAAGCAGAAAGTGGCAGAAATGTTACAAAATTACCGAAAGTCGGAAAGGATGCAGCAGTTCAAAACCAAACTAAAAAATATGCTTTACACAGCTTATAAGGGAGATGTCACAGCACAACGGGAATCTAACAGGGGAAGAGGTGAGTGTAATCCTCCTCCTACCACGGCGGCAAGGACTGGACGATTTACAGATGTGTTGTTGATGGAGGACATGCGGAGCTTTTTCAGTCCTACTCATCGCCACAGCCCTTCGGGATCCAGCCTTAGAGAACGACTCGACCGACAGGTAGCAGACTACCTCGCCTTAACAGCAGATATCGACACTCTGAGGAGCAATGAACCCCTTCACTACTGGGTGTGCAGGCTTGACCTGTGGCCTGAGCTATCCCAGTTTGCGATAGAACTTCTGGCCTGCCCTGCTTCAAGTGTCCTGTCAGAAAGGAGCTTCAGTGCAGCAGGAGGCATTGTCACTGACAAGAGAAGTCGCCTCGGTCAAAAAAGTGTTGATTACCTCACCTTCATAAAGATGAATGAGGCATGGATCCCGAAGGGACTGACAGTGGGGGATACGTTTGACTAACAAAAGGCCTGATTACATGCCTTGGCCTCAAAATGGTCCCCACGCTGCTGTATTTAATGTCTGCATACCGGATGACTTTCGTGAATTCTCCACCACCAACTAGGGTTCAAGCCGTAATGTTTTAGTCACTTTTCTGCCTGGAAAACATAAATTTTTCCGGCCGCTGCTACAATAGCGTCTGCAACAGTGCCATTATTTTTCAGGCATGTGTACATGCCTAATTTTTCTGTCCTATGGTGCAGCACTGTGGCTGCAAAAACAAACCAAAAAAAAAAGGCACATACAAGTGTCAATTCCCCTTCGTGATCGTTACCTTGTTGTGGTGAAGGGGCTTGCGTATCACAATGAAGCAATCATCATCACCTCTATAAAAGTGTGTTGGCAATGTTGCCACACCCCAGATGATAAGGCCGTTGCTTCATTATGGTCAGACCAAAAGCGATCGGGTGGCCACGCTACTAGACCCCCGGTATAAGCAGAAAGTGGCAGAAATGTTACCAAATTACCAAAAGTCGGAAAGGATGCAGCAGTTCAAAACCAAACTAAAAAATATGCTTTACACAGCTTATAAGGGGGATGTCAATGGGGGATTCGACAATGGTTAATCAATTCGACCGGATAGGGTCCGTAACAGGGATTAAACTGATAGCAATAGTACTAGTTAAGACACCACTCATATAGGGTGTCACAGCACATTGCTCTGTGCACGCGCAGTGCCCCAATTTGGGAGTAAGAGGACCGACCAAGCTGCTTTTTCCATCTCCCGGTTCCTGAAATCAATTCAGTTTAGTGTATGAGAGTTTGGTCTGTCACTGTGAAGGCAGTCGAAGGTACCCGGCCTAAATTTTTTTTCATAAAAGGCAATTCCTGATATGGGACGTAACAGGGATTAAACTGATGAGAATAATACTACAGAAAATACCACTCATATCGGTGGAGGGAGCCAGCGTTTTTTTAACCATCTCCCCGTTCAAAAAATCTATTTAATAAATGGCCCCCAGATTGGGGATGTTAGAGGGATTAAACTGATGAGAATAGTACTACAGAAAATACCACTCATATCGGGTGTGACAGTAAATTGCACGGCGCAGATGCAGTCACCGTGGTTTAAAACAGAGTGGAGGGAGCCAGCGTTTTTTTAACCATCTCCCCGTTCGAAAAATCTATTCAATAAATGGCACCCAGATTGGGGACGTTAGAGGGATTAAACTGATGAGAATAGTACTACAGAAAATACCACTCATATCGGGTGTGACAGTAAATTGCACGGCGCAGACGCAGTCACCGTGGTTTAAAACAGAGTGGAGGGAGCCAGGTTTTTTTTAACCATCTCCCCGTTCGAAAAATCTATTCAATAAATGGCACCCAGATTGGGGACGTTAGAGGGATTAAACTGATGAGAATAGTACTACAGAAAATACCACTCATATCGGGTGTGACAGTAAATTGCACGGCGCAGACGCAGTCACCGTGGATTAAAACAGAGTGGAGGGAGCCAGCGTTTTTTTAACCATCTCCCCGTCCGAAAAATCTGTTTAATAAATGGCCCCCAGATTGGGGAGTCGGGGACGTTAGAGGGATTAAACTGATGAGAATAGTACTACAGAAAATACCACTCATATCGGGTGTGACAGTAAATTGCACGGCGCAGACGCAGTCACCGTGGATAAAAACAAAGGGGAGGGAGCCAGCGTTTTTTTAACCATCTCCCCGTTCGAAAAATCAATTCAATTGACCTTTCGGGGACCCTTGGTGTTGTACGTGGCTGGGTGGAGGAAGAAACCTTCAATGACATCACCGGGACGTGGCTAGCTTGGTATCCAACCTTGTGCAAATGGGGAGTTTGCGGTTGTGCAAATGAACTGTTTGCGGTGCATTAAAAGGGGAGTTTGGTCTGTCAATGTCTGTGATGCGGGCGTAACCCTTACACTACCTGATCGATACAACATCATACCTGATCGTATACACACACTGGATGTTTTAAAGCACGTTATTCCAAACAATTTAGGAATGTTAGTTGATTTATGCCCTTTATGGATTAAAACCCGACTCTGCGTCCACTACGTAATTTTCCATGGGAGTCTTGCCATAGATCCCCCTCCGGCATGCCACAGTCCAGGTGTTAGACCCCTTGAAACAACTTTCTCATCACTATTGTGGCCAGAAAGAGTCCCTGTGGGTTTTAAAATTCGCCTGTCTATTGAAGTCTATGGCGGTTCGCCCGGTTCGCCAGTTCGCGAACATTTGCGGAAGTTCGCGTTCGCTGTTCGCGAACTGAAAATTTTATGTTCGCGACATCACTACTCCCTACTACCTTTCTTGTGAATGGGCACGACATTAGCCAATTTCCAATCTTCCGGGACGACTCCTGTTACTAATGATTGGTTAAATAAATCTGTTAACGGTTTTGCCAGCTCACCACTAAGCTCTTTTAATAATTTTAGGTGTATCTCATCAGGCCCCTGTGACTTATTTGTCTTCACCTAAGACAGCAAACTTAGAACATCTTCCTCTGTAAAGATACATGCATCAAACGATTTATTAGTCATTCTTTCTAGTGGAGGTCCTTCTCCTTTTTCTTTTGTAAAAACTGAACAGAAGTATTCATTAAGGCAGTCGGCTAGCCCTTTATTCTCTTCTACATACCTTCCGTCCTTTGTTTTTAATTTAGTTATTCCTTGTTTTAATTTCATTTTTTCATTTATATATCTGAAGAATGTCTTATCCCCTTTTTTCATAGACTGAGCTAGTTTTTCTTCTGCCTGCGCTTTAGAAGTTCTTATAACTTGCTTGGCCTCTCTCTGCCCAATCTTGTAGATTTCCTTATCTTCATTGCTCTGGGTTTTTTTATAATTACAAAATGCTAGCTTTTTATTTTTAATGATTTGGGCCACTTCTGCTGAGTACCACAGTGGTCTCCTCCTTTTTTTGCTTTTACTGACAAGTCTAATGCAATTTTCTGTTGCCTTCAATAATGCACCTTTTAAGTAGTCCCATTTCTCCTGGACTCCATGTAATCCGTTCCAGTCTGATAACGACTCATTTATGACTAATTTCATATTTGAAAAGTCTGTTTTTCTAAAATCTAAAACTTTTGTTTTTGTGTGGTGGGACTCTTTCACAGTTCTTATATTAAACCACACTGACTGGTGATCACTAGTTCCCAAGGTTTCGCCTACAATGACATCATATACCGAATCCCCGTTTGTGAATACCAAATCCAAAATGGCCTCCCTCCGGGTTGGCTCCTCAACCACTTGTTGTAGAGATAACCCCAGTAGGGAATTTAGAATATCTGTACTCTTGGTAGAACTTGCTATTTTGGTTTTCCAGTTTATATCTGCGAGATTGAAATCTCCCATAATGATAACTTCTCCTTTCATTGTCATTTTAGCTATTTCTTCAACTAGTAGATCATCTAGTTCTTTAACTTGACCAGGTGGTCTATATATCACACCTACACGAGTTACTGCATGGTTAGCAAACTGCAACGTAACCCAAACTGACTCTATGTTGGCCTCACCAACTTGTATTAGGTTAGATTTAATGCTATCTTTCACATACAGGGCCACTCCTCCTCCTTTCTTGCCTTCTCTGTCTCTTCTGTATAAAGAGTACCCTGGTATGGTTATGTCCCAGTCATTTCTTTCATTAAACCATGTCTCCGTAACAGCCACTAAATCTACATTCTCAGATGCCATTATTGAATCAAGTTCATTGATTTTTTTACCTCAACTGCGAGCATTTGTAGACAGGACTCTGAGCTTATCATTTCTTAACCTCTGTGCTTCTGACCTGTTCTGGCATTGTTTCGGGGGGCAAATGGACTCTTTTTTTTTCACTCTTTTGCCCCCCCTTCCTAGTTTAAATACTCTTTCGCAAATTCTTGGAGTTGTTCACTAAGTACATTTGTTCCTATTATCTCCTCCAAAAGACTTCATTCTGTGATCGATCTGCAGCTGTGGATCATTGAAGTGCTATTATTGACTTGCTCACTTTTTTGAGGCTGCCCAGAGCGTTTTTAGATCACTTTTTTTCTGGGGTGATCGGCGGCCATTTTCTGACTTGTGGTGCGCCAGCACGAGCTATCACCAAGTGTATTTAACCATCGATAGTGTGGTTATTTTGTGCTATATCCTACATCAGCAGCAGGCTGAGCCTGTGTCACCCAAGTGCATTTAACCATCAACAGTCTGATTATTTTTTGGCCATATACTACATCTGGTGCAGGCTGAGCCTGTGTCACCCAAGTGCATTTAACCATCAACAGTCTGATTATTTTTTGGCCATATACTACATCCGGTGCAGGCTGAGCCTGTGTCACCCAAGTGCATTTAACCATCAACAGTGTGGTTATTTTTTGGCCATATATTACATCAGGGGCAAGTTGAGCCTGTCACCCAGCGCCTAAAAAATAGACCTGACATTTCTATTCAACCAAATCTGTACTGTTTTAGCTGGTCAAGTTATTTGTATTGACCGTAAAAGCACACTTTTTTTTCTGGGTTGAAAAAGCATTCCCAAATTTGCCATTCTCAAAATAACTAGTTTCTGGTATTTGAGGCCTACTTGAAATCTATCCCAAAAAGAAAATCTTACATTGAAGGTATTGATAGTGTCATTCAGAAAAACCTAAGACACACGCTAGCGTGCTGATAGAAGTGTGATTCTGTGATTAAACCTAAACCTGTCACACAGCGCAAAAAAAAAACAGGTCTCACATCTCTATTCAACCAAATCTGCACTGTTTTAGCTGGTCAAATTATTTGTAGTGACCGTAAAAGCAGACTTTTTGTTCTGGGTTGAAAAAGCATTCCCAAATTTGCCATTCTCAAAATAACTAGTTTCTGGTATTTGAGGCCTACTTGAAATCTATCCCAAAAAGAAAATCTTACATTGAAGGTATTGATAGTGTCATTCAGAAAAACCTAAGACACACGCTAGCGTGCTGATAGAAGTGTCATTCTGTGATTAAACCTATACCTGTCACACAGCGCAAAAAAAAAACAGGTCTCACATCTCTATTCAACCAAATCTGCACTGTTTTAGCTGGTCAAGTTATTTGTAGTGACCGTAAAAGCACACTTTTTTTTCTGGGTTGAAAAAGCATTCCCAAATTTGCCATTCTCAAAATTGTGGTGAACGGGAACAATGAGTAAAACATCTAATAAGGGACGCGCACGCGGACGTGGACATGGTCGTGGTGGTGTTAGTGGACCCTCTGGTGCTGGGAGAGGATGTGGCCGTTCTGCCACAGCCACACGTCCTAGTGAACCAACTACCTCAGATCCCAGTAGCCAGCAGAATTTACAGCGATATTTGGTGGGGCCCAATGCCGTTCTAAGGATGGTAAGGCCTGAGCAGGTACAGGCATTAGTCAATTGGGTGTCCGACAGTGGATCCAGCACGTTCACATTATCTCCCACCCAGTCTTCTGCAGAAAGCACACAGATGGCGCATGAAAACCAAGCCCATCGGTCTGTCACATCACCCCCATGCATATCAGGGAAACTGTCTGAGCCTCAAGTTATGCAGCAGTCTCTTATGCTGTTTGAAGACTCTGCTGCCAGGGTTTCCCAAGGGCCTCCACCTAGCCCTTCCCCAGGGGTGGAAGAGATAGAATGCACTAACGCACAACTACTTATTTTTCCTGATGATGAGGACATGGGAATACCACCTCAGCACGTCTCTGATGATGACGAAACACAGGTGCCAACTGCTGTGTCTTTCTGCAGTGTGCAGACTGAACAGGAGGTCAGGGATCAAGACTGGGTGGAAGACGATGCAGGGGACGATGAGGTCCTAGACCCCACATGGAATGAAGGTCGTGCCACTGACTTTCACAGTTCGGAGGAAGAGGCAGTGGTGAGACCGAGCCAACAGCGTAGCAAAAGAGGGAGCAGTGGGCAAAATCAGAACACCCGCCGCCAAGAGACTCCACCTGCTACTGACCGCCGCCATCTGGGACCGAGCACCCCAAAGGCAGCTTCAAGGAGTTCCCTGGCATGGCACTTCTTCAAACAATGTGCTGACGACAAGACCCGAGTGGTTTGCACGCTGTGCTATCAGAGCCTGAAGCGAGGCATTAACGTTCTGAACCTTAGCACAACCTGCATGAACAGGCACCTGCATGCAAAGCATGAACTGCAGTGGAGTAAACACTTTAAAAACAAGGAAGTCACTCAGGCTCCCCCTGCTACCTCTTCTGCTGCTGCCGCCTCGGCCTCTTCTGCTGCTGCCGCCACCTCGGCCTCTTCTGCTGCTGCTGCCGCCGCCTCGGCCTCTTCCTCCGCCTCTGGAGGAACGTTGGCACCTGCCGCCCAGCAAACATGGGATGTACCACCAACACCACCACCTGCGTCACCAAGCATCTCAACCATGTCACACGGCAGCGTTCAGCTCTCCATCTCACAAACATTTGAGAGAAAGCGTAAATTCCCACCTAGCCACCCTCGATCCCTGGCCCTGAATGCCAGCAATTCTAAACTACTGGCCTATGAAATGCTGTCATTTAGGCTGGTGGACACACACAGCTTCAAACAGCTCATGTCACTTGCTGTCCCACAGTATGTTGTTCCCAGCCGCCACTACTTCTCCAAGAGAGCCGTGCCTTCCCTGCACAAACAAGTGTCCGATAAAATCAAGTGTGCACTGCGCAACGCCATCTGTGGCAAGGTCCACCTAACCACAGATACGTGGACCAGTAAGCACAGCCAGGGACGCTATATCTCCCTAACTGCACACTGGGTAAATGTAGTGGCGGCTGGGCCCCAGGCGGAGAGCTATTTGGCGCACGTCCTTTCGCCGCCAAGGATCGCAGGGCAACATTCTTTGTCTCCTGTCTCCTCCTCCTCCTACTCAGCTTCCTCCTCCTCTTCTTCCACCTGCTCATCCAGTCAGCCACACACCTTCACCACCAACTTCAGCACAGCACGGGGTAAACGTCAGCAGGCCATTCTGAAACTCATATGTTTGGGGGACAGGCCCCACACCGCACAGGAGTTGTGGCGGGGTATAGAACAACAGACCGACGAGTGGTTGCTGCCGGTGAGCCTCAAGCCCGGCCTGGTGGTGTGCGATAATGGGCAAAATCTCGTTGCAGCTCTGAGACTAGCCGGTTTGACGCACATCCCTTGCCTGGCGCATGTGCTGAATTTGGTGGTGCAGAAGTTCATTCGCAACTACCCCGACATGTCAGAGCTGCTGCATAAAGTGCGGGCCGTCTGTTCGCGCTTCCGGCGTTCACACCCTGCCGCTGCTCGCCTGTCTTCGCTACAGCGTAACTTCGGCCTTCCCGCTCACCGCCTCTTATGCGACGTGCCATTCAGGTGGAACTCCACCTTGCATATGCTGGACAGACTGTGCGAGCAGCAGCAGGCCATAGTGGAGTTTCAGCTGCAGCACGCACGGGTCAGTCGCACTGTGGATCAGACCCACTTCACCACCAATGACTGGGCCTCCATGCGAGACCTGTGTGCCCTGTTGCGCTGTTTCGAGTACTCCACCAACATGGCCAGTGGCGATGACGCCGTTATCAGCGTTACAATACCACTTCTATGTCTCCTTGAGAAAACTCTTAGGGCGATGATGGAAGAAGAGGTGGCCCAGGAGGAAGAGGAGGAAGAGGGGTCATTTTTAGCACTTTCAGGCCAGTCTCTTCGAAGTGACTCAGAGGGAGGTTTTTTGCAACACCAGAGGCCAGCTACAAATGTGGCCAGACAGGGCCCACTACTGGAGGACGAGGAGGACGAGGATGAGGAGGAGATGGAGGAGGATGAGGATGAAGCATGTTCACAGCGGGGTGGCACCCAAAGCAGCTCGGGCCCATCACTGGTGCGTGGCTGGGGGGAAACACAGGACGATGACGATACGCCTCCCACAGAGGACAGCTTGTCCTTACCTCTGGGCAGCCTGGCACACATGAGCGAATACATGCTGCAGTGCCTGCGCAACGACAGCAGAGTTGCCCACATTTTACCGTGTGCGGACTACTGGGTTGCCACCCTGCTGGATCCCCGATACAAAGAATATGTGCCCACCTTACTTCCTACACTGGAGCGTGATAGGAAGATGCGCGAGTACAAGCGCACGTTGGTAGACGCGCTACTGAGAGCATTCCCAAATGTCACAGGGGAACCAGTGGAAGCCCAAGGCGAAGGCAGAGGAGGAGCAAGATGTCGCCAACGCAGCTGTGTCACGCCCAGCTCCTCTGAGGGCAGGGTTAGCATGGCAGAGATGTGGAAAAGTTTTGTCAACACGCCACAGCTAAGTGCACCACCACCTGATACGGAACGTGTTAGCAGGAGGCAACATTTCACTAACATGGTGGAACAGTACCTGTGCACACCCCTCCACGTACTGACTGATGGTTCGGCCCCATTCAACTTCTGGGTCTCCAAATTGTCCACGTGGCCAGAGCTAGCCTTTTATGCCGTGGAGGTGCTGGCCTGCCCGGCGGCCAGCGTTTTGTCTGAACGTGTATTCAGCACGGCAGGGGGCGTCATTACAGACAAACGCAGCCGCCTGTCTACAGCCAATGTGGACAAGCTGACGTTCATAAAAATGAACCAGGCATGGATCCCACAGGACCTGTCCATCCCTTGTGCAGATTAGATATTAACTACCTCCCCTTAACAATATATTATTCTACTCCAGGGCACTTCCTCATTCAATACTATTTTTAATTTCATTTTACCATTATATTGCGGGGCAACCCAAAGTTGTATGAACCTCTCCTCTGTCTGGGTGCCGGGGCCTAAATGTGTGACAGTGGCCTGTTCCAGTGGTGGGTGACGTGAAGCCTGATTCTCTGCTATGACATGAATACAGATTCTGCGCTGACATAAGGCCAGATTCTCTGTTACGGGACCTCTCTCCTCTGCCTGGGTGCCTGGGCCTAAATGTGTGACAGTGGCCTGTTCCAGTGGTGGGTGACGTGAAGCCTGATTCTCTGCTATGACATGAAGACAGATTCTGCGCTGACATAAGGCCAGATTCTCTGTTACGGGACCTCTCTCCTCTGCCTGGGTGCCTGGGCCTAAATGTGTGACAGTGGCCTGTTCCAGTGGTGGGTGACGTGAAGCCTGATTCTCTGCTATGACATGAAGACTGATTCTGCGCTGACATGAAGCCAGATTCTCTGCTATGGCATGAAGAGACTGATAATCTGCTGACATGAAGCCAGATTCTTTGCTATGGCATGAAGAGACTGATTCTCTGCTGACGTGAAGCCAGATTCTCTGCTATGGGACCTCTGTCCAATTGATATTGGTTCATTTTTATTTTTTTAATTTTTATTTTAATTCATTTCCCTATCCACATTTGTTTGCAGGGGATTTACCTACATGTTGCTGCCTTTTTTAGCCCTCTAGCTCTTTCCTGGGCTGTTTTACAGCCTTTTTAGTGCCCAAAAGTTCGTGTCCCCATTGACTTCAATGGGGTCCGGGTTCGGGACGAAGTTCGGATCGGGTTCGGATCCCGAACCCGAACATTTCCGGGAAGTTCGGCCGAACTTCTCGAACCCGAACATCCAGGTGTTCGCTCATCTCTAATTTTGAGGCGTGTATAAATGGAAAAAAGTAAGGGCCTATTTACCGTTCAGCGGTGCAGTTATATGTTCTAAAGCCCTTTTTTGCGTGTATTAGTGGCACAAAAAAAAGTATTTGCCGTTGTTTGGTAAAGTGAAAAAATTACAGCACTTTTTGGCATGTATTAATGGCAAAAAAAAAATTATTATTTGCCGTTCAGCGGTGCAGTTATATGTTCTGAAGCCTTTTGTTGCGTGTATAAGTAGAAAAAATTAAGGGCCTATTTGTCATTCAGAGGTGCAGTTATATGTTCTAAAGCCATTTTTGGCGTGTATTATTGGCAAAAAAATATATATTATTTGCCATTCAGCAGTGCAGTTATATGTTCTAAAGCCCTTTTTGGCGTGTATTAGTGGCGCAGAAAAATATATTTGCCGTTGTGTGATGAAACGAGAAAATTATAGCCCTTTTTGGCATGCATTAGTGGCAAAAAAATATATATTTGCCGTTCAGGGGTGCACTTATATTTTCTAAAGCCCTTTTTGCCATATATTAGTGGCAAAAAAAATTATATTATTTGCCATTCAGCGGTGCAGTTGTATGTTCTAAAGCCTTTTGTGGAGTGTATAAGGCTA
The DNA here is from genome assembly GCF_905171765.1 of Bufo bufo. NCBI lineage: Eukaryota > Metazoa > Chordata > Amphibia > Anura > Bufonidae > Bufo > Bufo bufo. The sequence goes on along the minus strand of NC_053391.1, from coordinate 517,806,370 downwards.
CTTTCACACTAGCGTTCGGGGTTCCGCTTGTGAGCTCCGTTTGAAGGCTCTCACAAGCGGCCCGTAGAGCCCCAATGCATTCTGAGTGGATGCGGATCCGCTCAGAATGCATCAGGTTGGCTCCGCTTGGCCTCCGTTCCGCTCAGCAGGCGGACATCCGAACGCAGCTTGCAAGAATATATACAGTTGCAAGAAAAAATATGTGAACCCTTTGGAATTATATGGTTTTCTGCACAAATTGGTCATAAAATGTGATCTGATCTTCATTTAATTAGAAATGAATGGGCGGCACTGCGCTTCAGTCGCGGTCCAGGTGCACGGTCAAAAGGTAGATACCTCGATACTTGTAATAGAAAGACCAGCACTCCGTAATTCCAGTAATGAAAGAAAGGTTTCTTTATTCGTCACCCATATGTGACGCGCGTTTCGACACTAGTCTGTGTCTTTATCAAAGTACAGGTGATAACAGCTCAAAGTAATATACAAATGGCACCATTAAATACAATTCAAATAACCCGCCTCCTAGCCACGTCAGTGGTCAGATGGCAAGGGGCGGACTGAACCGCCCCCAGCCATGTGATCAGTCACGGGGTCAGGGCGTCATACTGCTAGGCAACCCATCCAAACAGACTGACCATGAGTGGAGTACGGTAAGACATGTATCTAACCCATATATTATTATCTATCAGAGCGATCTTTGATCCTTTATACATCTGGTTTACACAATTTTCTGAGTAGCAATACATTAGAATTAGACCGTCTCCTCCTCATGTAAAAAAACATATGGTCACGGAAGCAGCAATGCCCGTCATATGATGTGTCACATGACATAGCACTGTTACGTCTCAGATCCAAAAAGTATTACAAAAAATATCGAGTCTCATAGAAGATAGATTGCGCTGCGTATTGAAAATTCATGTCAGGTTCAAATATATTCCAGAGAACTGAGGTATCAATATTTGGTTACAAAACAACAGCATACATAAACACACAGTAACAATCTACAGTTATTTACTGCACTCATTGAATCAGAGGAAACTACTCAGTGAATATTCCTTATTGAGGCCTTTGGGGGCAAGCGTCTCAAGTCGATGGATCCAATATGCTTCACGCTGGTGGAGCATCTGGATCCGATTTCCTCCACGTCGAGGTAGGGTCACTTCTTCTAAAATTTGAAAACGCAATTGTGAGATGCGGTGATTTTTTTCTTTAAAATGTTGGGGAATAGGTAACAAGATGTTTTCTTTCCTAATTGTGGACTTATGTTTTGCTACCCGGTCCTTCATACGCATCGTCGTCTCTCCAACATAGCACAACCCACAGGGACATTTAAGTAAATAGATCACAAAACTGCTGTCACATGTGAAATGACCCCGAATGGGGATTTGTTGTCCTGTCTGAGGGTGTGCTATGTTGGAGCCTTTGATCACGTTAGAGCAGTGAACACAGTTAAGACAGGGAAATGTTCCCTTCCTAACTGTGGAGAAAGTGAGCTGTCGCTGAAGCATCCTGTCACTTCCTACGTCCGCCCGCACAATCATGTCTCTAATGTTTTTATTTCGCTTAAAGCACATCATGGGGCGGTCCCTAAATTCCTGAATTGCAGGATATGATTTTTGTAAGATGTTCCAGTGTTTGTAGATGACAGCCCTAACTCGGTCCATCCAAGGATGGTATTTTACCACTAGTGGTATTCTCTGTCCTTTGTCTTTCCTTTCTGTGGGGTTTCTTATCTTGTCTAGCTGTTGATGTAATAGACAGGGCGGATAGCCTCTGTCTATAAATTTCTGAGTCATCTCCCGTAACCTAAGATCACGTGTGTCCTGATCCATAACAATATTGGCCACTCTTTTATATTGTGAGTATGGCAAGGATTTTTTTACAGTCGATGGGTGATTACTCTGGAATGACAAGAGACTATTCCTGTCAGTTTTCTTGACATATAAGTCAGTAGACGGAGGAGACGGTCTAATTCTAATGTATTGCTACTCAGAAAATTGTGTAAACCAGATGTATAAAGGATCAAAGATCGCTCTGATAGATAATAATATATGGGTTAGATACATGTCTTACCGTACTCCACTCATGGTCAGTCTGTTTGGATGGGTTGCCTAGCAGTATGACGCCCTGACCCCGTGACTGATCACATGGCTGGGGGCGGTTCAGTCCGCCCCTTGCCATCTGACCACTGACGTGGCTAGGAGGCGGGTTATTTGAATTGTATTTAATGGTGCCATTTGTATATTACTTTGAGCTGTTATCACCTGTACTTTGATAAAGACACAGACTAGTGTCGAAACGCGCGTCACATATGGGTGACGAATAAAGAAACCTTTCTTTCATTACTGGAATTACGGAGTGCTGGTCTTTCTATTACAAGTATCGAGGTATCTACCTTTTGACCGTGCACCTGGACCGCGACTGAAGCGCAGTGCCGCCCATTCATTTCTAATTGATTTCCCTGATTTTTTGGAGCGTGCACGTGCAGTCGAGCTCAAATATACAGATGAGTACCTACGGCTATGATGACGAGGAAGCCCGTGCAATAGTAGCACGCATTGATTCATCGGCAGAGTTCCTGAGAATACCTCCAGGTGAACTGAGAAGCCGTGATTTGGAGAGAACTTCCAAGCAACTGGTATCGCTACAATTGCATGCAACCACTCTAGCGGAGTATCACCGCTCTAAACGCATTCCACGCGGATTAAGAGTGAACCTCAGACCCACTTTCTTCCGAGAGAGCGTTGAATATTGTGCCCGCTTCGCCAATATTTTAAACAAATGTTCACTGGACATTATAGTTCTGACAATTGAACATCTGACCAGAGCCATTGCCGAGTGCCAAGAAGGCATTAGCACTATTGAGTCCCAATTAAGAGACTGTCTAAAAAAAGAAGATCTCGATATCCTGAAAGAAAAGATCGATAAACAATGTACCGAATTACAAAGTTCTATACAGATTACAAAGCGTACAAAATACATTCGTGATATGGAAGACTACCAAAGAAACCAAGTGTACAGATGGCAGGACAAGGCCGGCACTGCTACATCTCAACCACCGCGTCGATCCGGCCGCAGAGCGGGCACAGCATCATCCGACTCTGGGAGCGACTCCACAACAGGTCAGCGCAATTTTTTAGGAGCACGCAGACGCCCAAGAAGGCCAACACCAGGCGCTCAGGCCGACACCATCATCGGGGACGCCGAAGCTCCACGTCTAACCCGGTCACAGGTACTCAGCACACCTTAGTGTTAAACTTATCATCTAAGAATCTCTCTCCACTCCAAATTGGACTTCTTGAAAAGGGACTATCTTTCAGTCCGACCACTAGTCTGGACACATTTGGACTGGACATGGATTTAAATCGCTTCTTTCGGAGCATACGGCTTAAAAGCCACTTTTCAAATGTATCAATGCATGATCCGGTCCCTATTGAAAATGTACCATCACTATTAAATTTGCAGCAGTTTGGCCTAAGGCTTAAGAGCCATTATATGCCCCCGAAGACATATCACCCCAGTGAAACGTACATACAACTTGTACAACGTGATATTGCCATACTACTTGCGAATTTTAAGAAAGGTGATTATTATATTCACCATAATTTGTCCGTAGAGGAGAGACAGGTGGTCAATCATCTGACTGATGATGACTCCCTGGTTTTTAAGCCTGCGGACAAAGGCGGTGCCCTTGTTATATTAGACAAAGATTATTATGTTAGAGAGATTTTGGGACAATTATCTGACCACAATGTCTATGAAATATTGCAGGGGGATCCGGTCTGGACCATTAAACGGGAGTTACAGACTTTGGTTGATGAAAATTTATCACAACATGTTATTGACAAAAAATTAGCGGAATTTTTAATCAACCAACACCCTGTGACACCCGTGTTCTATACACTTCCGAAAGTGCATAAATCCCTGGACAAGCCTCCGGGTCGCCCCATTGTTGCAGCTACGGATTCAGTCCTATCTCCCCCTGCAATATTTCTTGACAAAGTGTTGACTCCACTTACCAAAAAGGCCCCTTCCTATCTCAGGGATACCCAACATTTTTTGGAGGCAGTACGGGAAATTGAGCTGTCGCATGATTGCATCCTTGTCACTCTAGACGTCTGCAGCTTATATACGAGCATAACTCATGAAAAAGGTCTGGAATCTGTCCAGATGTTGTTGGATGACAGCCCTTACACGGCACAAGAAAAAAAGTTTTTTCTTTCTTTATTGTCCATTGTCTTACGTCGCAATTATTTTTTATTTCAGGACACTTTTTTCCAGCAGCGGTGCGGGACCGCGATGGGGTCCAATGCTGCACCGCCATACGCAAATTGCTATATGGCACACTTTGAGAGAGAATATATTTACCCAAGTGAACTATATCAAAATCACTGTATATTTTGGAAACGCTTCATAGATGACGTTTTCTGCGTATGGCGGTGCAGCATTGAGACCCTTATGACCTTTGTGGACTACATTAACAATATAAGACCAGAGTTGAAATTTACCCTGCACCAAGACTCAGAACGTGTCTCCTTCCTTGACACATGGGTGATTAGGGGCACTGACAATAAGATTACTACTGACTTATATGTCAAGAAAACTGACAGGAATAGTCTCTTGTCATTCCAGAGTAATCACCCATCGACTGTAAAAAAATCCTTGCCATACTCACAATATAAAAGAGTGGCCAATATTGTTATGGATCAGGACACACGTGATCTTAGGTTACGGGAGATGACTCAGGAATTTATAGACAGAGGCTATCCGCCCTGTCTATTACATCAACAGCTAGACAAGATAAGAAACCCCACAGAAAGGAAAGACAAAGGACAGAGAATACCACTAGTGGTAAAATACCATCCTTGGATGGACCGAGTTAGGGCTGTCATCTACAAACACTGGAACATCTTACAAAAATCATATCCTGCAATTCAGGAATTTAGGGACCGCCCCATGATGTGCTTTAAGCGAAATAAAAACATTAGAGACATGATTGTGCGGGCGGACGTAGGAAGTGACAGGATGCTTCAGCGACAGCTCACTTTCTCCACAGTTAGGAAGGGAACATTTCCCTGTCTTAACTGTGTTCACTGCTCTAACGTGATCAAAGGCTCCAACATAGCACACCCTCAGACAGGACAACAAATCCCCATTCGGGGTCATTTCACATGTGACAGCAGTTTTGTGATCTATTTACTTAAATGTCCCTGTGGGTTGTGCTATGTTGGAGAGACGACGATGCGTATGAAGGACCGGGTAGCAAAACATAAGTCCACAATTAGGAAAGAAAACATCTTGTTACCTATTCCCCAACATTTTAAAGAAAAAAATCACCGCATCTCACAATTGCGTTTTCAAATTTTAGAAGAAGTGACCCTACCTCGACGTGGAGGAAATCGGATCCAGATGCTCCACCAGCGTGAAGCATATTGGATCCATCGACTTGAGACGCTTGCCCCCAAAGGCCTCAATAAGGAATATTCACTGAGTAGTTTCCTCTGATTCAATGAGTGCAGTAAATAACTGTAGATTGTTACTGTGTGTTTATGTATGCTGTTGTTTTGTAACCAAATATTGATACCTCAGTTCTCTGGAATATATTTGAACCTGACATGAATTTTCAATACGCAGCGCAATCTATCTTCTATGAGACTCGATATTTTTTGTAATACTTTTTGGATCTGAGACGTAACAGTGCTATGTCATGTGACACATCATATGACGGGCATTGCTGCTTCCGTGACCATATGTTTTTTTACATGAGGAGGAGACGGTCTAATTCTAATGTATTGCTACTCAGAAAATTGTGTAAACCAGATGTATAAAGGATCAAAGATCGCTCTGATAGATAATAATATATGGGTTAGATACATGTCTTACCGTACTCCACTCATGGTCAGTCTGTTTGGATGGGTTGCCTAGCAGTATGACGCCCTGACCCCGTGACTGATCACATGGCTGGGGGCGGTTCAGTCCGCCCCTTGCCATCTGACCACTGACGTGGCTAGGAGGCGGGTTATTTGAATTGTATTTAATGGTGCCATTTGTATATTACTTTGAGCTGTTATCACCTGTACTTTGATAAAGACACAGACTAGTGTCGAAACGCGCGTCACATATGGGTGACGAATAAAGAAACCTTTCTTTCATTACTGGAATTACGGAGTGCTGATCTTCATTTAAGTCGCAACATAGGACAATCATAGGCTGCTTAAACTAATAACACACAAAGAATTAAATGTTACCATGTTTTTATTGAACACACCATGTAAACATTCACAGTGCAGGTGGAAAAAGTATGTGAACCCCTAGACTAATGACATCTCCAAGAGCTAATTGGAGTGAGGTGTCAGCCAACTGAAGTCCAATCAATGAGATGAGATTGGAGGTGTTGGTTACAGCTGCCCTGCCCTAGAAAAAAACATACACCAGTTCTTGGTTTGCTTTTGACAAGAAGCATTGCCTGATGTGAATGATGCCTCGCACAAAAGAGCTCTCAGAAGACCTACGATTTAGAATTGTTGACTTGCATAAAGCTGGAAAGGGTTATAAAAGTTTCTCCAAAAGCCTTGCTGTTCATCAGTCCAATTGTCTATAAATGGAGAAAGTTCAGCACTGCTGCTACTCTCCCTAGGAGTGGCCATCCTGTAAAGATGACTGCAAGAGCACAGCGCAGACTGCTCAATGAGGTGAAGAAGAATCCTAGAGTGTCAGCTAAAGACTTACAAAAGTCTCTGGCATATGATAACATCCCTGTTAGTAAATCTACAATACATAAAACACTAAACAAGAATGGATTTCATGGGAGGATACCACAGAGGATGAAGATCAGATCACATTTTATGACCAATTTGTGCAGAAATCCATATAATTCCAAAGGGTTCACATACTTTTTCTTGCAACTGTATATATTTGCAGTTCAGAAGTGCAGTTATATATTCTAAAGCCCTTTTTGGCGTGTATAAGTAGAAAAAATGAAGGGCCTATTTGAAGTTTAGCGGTGCAGTTATATGTTCTAAAGCCTTTTGTGATGCGTATAAGTGGAAAAAGCCATTGTGTAGTGAAGTGAGAAAATGACAGACTTTTTTGGGGTGTTTTAATTTCCATTTTATTTATTTATTTGATCTAACACTATGTCAGAGAAGTGCCAGGCCCTGCACATGGGAGTGGCAGAGGCCTAATGTTTCTGATGCAGGCACAGGTCGCAGCAGAGTAAGGGGGCGAGGCAGCAGGAGTCGCAGCAAGAGGCCTGAGCTCCTGTTATCATCTAGCAGTCTTGTGTTGACCAGCAATCCAGCGGTTCTTGAATCGTTGACTTGGTCATCCACTTCTTCCCAAGTGACATCAGACACTCCCAGCCAACAGTTGGTGGGTTCGTCAGACACAACGCTTAGTTGGCATGGCCCGGGAGCAGGCCCTGTGCCCTCAACCTGCCTCTGTCCTTTTCTGTTACCTCAGCCAGAGAAGTATTTTTTGATGTGGGCTCAGCTCCCCTATACAGTGAGGATGAGCTACTAGAGGACAGTCAGCAGCTACTGGCCAGCCAAGATGTGGAGGAGACATCCGCCGCTTCCTCCGGTAGGCGGTCAAGTAGTGATAAGGAGAGTGGCTTGGGAGCTGGTGTTGCAAGCAGTCAGACTCCTGACCCTGAGACCATTGAGAAGGACATCAGTGACATGCAGACAGTACTCAATGATGATGATGTGCTGATCATTCTTGGGAGCCGGGTGAATTAGGGGCCTCATCATCATCAGGAGAAGAGAATGGCAGCTTACCTGTGAGGCAGCGGCGGAGCCCGCAAGTCGCTAGGGTGACCGGGGGTCAGCAGGGTGGCAGCAGTATGAAGTCAGGAGCAAAACAGGCGTAGACCTGGGTAGACCACCCGCTTCGAAGGAGCCTACCTGCCTGGAAAGTAGTGGTGCAGGGGTTCACAGAAGCAGCGTCAGTCAGTCAGTGCAGAGTGTTGGGGGTAAAATCACCTACTCGGCTGTGTGGCAATTTTTTGTTAAGCCGCAGGAGGAGGTGAACATGGCCATTTGTAGAATCTGTGGGCAGAAGGTAAAGCGTGGCCAGGGTGCCAATGTTGGCACCACGGCCCTGCGTCAACATATGGATCATCACCATAAAGTGGCCTAGGAGAACAGTGGCTCTGATATGGTGGTGCAGCCTGCTGCAGAAACCGCTCCATCACCCAGTGGCACGCACCCGATTTCAGGCAGTCAAGGCTCCACCACCTCAGCCGAAGGGAGCTGTCTGTCCTTTCCATCATCTGCTGGTCCTGATGCTCCTGCTCCTCCTCCTACTCCTCGTCAGTTATTCAGTCAGCAATCGATCATAGAAGCGATTGCCAAGAGACAACAGTATGCGTGCACTCATCCAACGGCACAGAAGCTGAATGTGCTCCTGGCCAAGTTGCTGGTACTGCAGTCCCTCCCTTTCTAAGTGGTGGACTCTGCACCTTTCAGTTAAGTGATTGCTTGTTCCGAGCCGAGGTGCAGAGTCCCAAGCCGACATTTCTTTGCCAAAAAGACAGTACCAGCCCTGCACACGTATGTATAACAGAAGGTGGGCCACTCCTTGAGCCTGTCGATGTCTGCCAAAGTGCACGCAGCACCGACGTGTGGAGCTGTAACTATGATCAGGGACAATACATGTCCTTGACAGCCCACTGGGTGAATGTGGTTCCTGTACAGCCACACCAGCAAATTTGCCAGGTGACGCCACTTCTGCCTACATGTTCTCACGCCGTTGGTCCTGCGACAATGTCCGCCTCTGCCTCCTCATCCTCCACCGTGTCCTCAGCCTCCACTGCAGGGACAATTCACAGTGCCCCTCCAGCATACCACATGTGCACAGCATGGCGTTGTCACTCTGTTCTGCACCTCGTTTGCCTGGGCGAATGGAGTCACACAGGGGAGGAACTGCTCCATGTCCTTCATCAAGAAATCAAATCCTGGCTTTCTCCGTGACTACTTGGAACCATGGTGACCGACAACGGGAAGAACATGGTGTCGGCGCTGCGTCAAGGAGGGCTGAGCCTTGCGCTCTGCATGGCACACTGTTCAGTCTGGTTGTCAAGCGGTTCCTGAAGTCTTCCACCCATCTGCAAGACATCCTAAAAATGGCCAGGAAACTTTGCATGCACTTCAGCCACTCGTGCACCGCAAATCACACTTTCCTTGAGCTGTAGCGGTAGAACGGCATCCCCCAACATAGGCTGATATGCAACGTTTCTACCCATTGGAATTCCACCCTCCATATGTTGGACCGACTATACGAACGGAGAAAGGCCATAGACGATTTCTTGATGATCCAAGCAGACAGAAGTACTCCCCTGTGTAACTTTGATGTCAGCCAGTGGAAGCCCGTGCTTGACACCTCCCATTTGCTCAGGCCCTTTGAGGAGGCCACGTTATTTGTCAGTCGCCAGGACTTTGGGATGAGCAACATCATTTCACTGCTTCATGTCCTGGAACAAATGCTGGTAAATCTGGCTGGTCAGGGGACTGGAGACATGGCGCTTAGATCCCATGGCCACATAAGCCCTGTTGGGGCTGAACTGGAGGAGGAGGAGTACATTGGAGCACAAGCATTGTGTAGCAGAATGGGTGGATTTTATACACAGATGACACAAGAGGAGGAGCAGGAGCAGCCAGAGGAGCTACAGGGCAATGAAGAAGACGAGGCAGAGGACCCAGACGCACCGTGGAAGTATGCAGTGGAGATGGAGGCAGAGAGTCCCTCCGAGTCACTTGCACAAATGGCCCAATGCATGCTCACTTGCTTGTGTAGTAGCAGCCGAATTGTCACCATTCAGCAGGGGGATGACTTCTGGCTCTCTGCCTTGTTGGACCCTCGCTACTGGTTCAAAATGGTGGCCTTTTTTACACCCGCTGAGAGGGAGTAAAAACTGAACTACTATAGAGACATCCTATGTAGTCAGTTGGCCGCTGCCTATCTGTGCCATCGTCCATCCTCTCTCAGGTCTAACCGGGGGGGGGCCCTATTTGCTCACATTCCTCTGCCATGGCTCATGTGGCAGGGTGGGTGGGTAGGAGCAGTTCCAGCTCCATCAGCAGCAACTGGAGTCTAGAGTTCACCCGCCTAGTTCACCCGCCTAGCTTTATTCACCCGCCTAGTGAATAAACTACTCACCAGCAGCAGCTAGATTTGGAGCAGAACCTGAACCAGCAGGTGGTGGCATACTTGGACAGCACTCTGCCACCCCACATTGAAGATCCACTGGACTACTGGGCAGCCAAACTGGATTTGTGCCCACAACTGGCAGAGTTTTCCCTGGAAAAGCTGTCCTGCCCGGCCTGTAGTGTGGTATCAGAGCAGGTGTTTAGTGAGGCGGGGGCCATAGTTACCCCGAAAAGAACTCGCCTGTCCACCCAAAATGTGGAGAGACTGACCTTTGTCAAGACAAATCAGGCATGGATCAGCCAGGATTTCCACCCACCAATGCCTGATGCAGCAGATTATATCATCCATGGTACCACACCAACGCTTTGACAAAAGAGACCGGTTTCTTCTGGCTACCTGCTTCAGCTACTATTCTGATGCTGCCACCCGCCTGATACCACACACCTGATGCCAAGTGCTCCCTTTTTTCACCCACCATCTTCAGCGGGTCCTGATATTGCCAGGCACCCACCTCCCCACTCTGTCAAAGGGTCACTCTGTGGTTTCCTGATGCTGCTGCCACCTCACCACTCAGGTCTCCTGATGCTGCCACCTCCACACTGTCATTGTGCCAACCTCTGGCCTCCTCCTGATGCTGCTGCCGCCACCTCCACACTTATGATTTAATAGCCAAAATCAGGAGTGGGTACAAAACACAGAAGACATGAAAATATTCCATTCATGTGTCATCTCTGTTGTGGACGCACTCCTGTTTTTGGGCGTTAGCATTACTGATAGATTACTGACCAAATGCTGACCAAGTGAAGGCGGATTCTCCACAGACAGGATCTGTTTTTTGGGGGTAATTGTTCTGACGGATCAGAGGAAGGGCAAAATAATCAGTGACGTCAACACAAACTTGCTAAAACCCACTCCACCCTGTCGGGGGGGAAGGCTCTACTTGCATAAACGTTAATTAGAACAGGTTCTGTATGAATCTATGTGGAATCAGTGAATTGGTGAAAAAGGAGTGTGCTCTTTCATGCTATAGCAGGATCTTGGGACTCTGCAGAGTTCTTTATACCTGGCGCTAACATTGACCTGTAAGGATGAGTTTACACTTGAGTTATTTGGTCAGTTTTGGCCCCGTAACTGCCCAAATAAGTGAAGTGTGCAGTGAGCAACGCCTGTTAGCTACATGTCATACTGATTCACAATATTGTGTCACTACCACAGCAGACTCCCTATGCGTGTTACTGCAAAGCACAGTGTTCTACACCACTATAAAGGCTCTCTGCAGCCAGGAAATAACAATTTTTTAACGCGATTCACCACAAATAAATTCAGATCGAACCAATTTTTTTCTGAAAATTTGGCAAAAACGGCCAAATTGAATTTTTTTTAATTTGCTAATCTCTAATATAGAACAATTATATGTAAACAAGTAAACAAAACGGTCTTACCGGATACTGTAGCAAATAATGGTATTTGTTGGGCAGGGGGCCAACTGGTTCTGTATATGAATATAAGTTGATCCAAGAAGAGGATATGGAGTCCAGGTGTATGTGCAGTAGTGGCATTGCTTGGTCAGGATGTAACTATTCCTGAAAAGACCCTAAGAATTAGAGGAAGGCACGATTACACCCTACCTATCTAAACAGAGCACCCACCCCAAACGGGATGACCCCTTCTGGAACCTGCGCCTGTACTCGCCAAATCCCTAGCATAGCCCATGAAAGATGCTCCCAACCTGAAACGTTCCTGTCCACTCTAGGGGATATAAATCAGAGACAAATGAACCTGGCTGTAAACCAAACTCCACTAATATGAAACCAAATTCAATTAATCAATTGGGAAAAAGTTACTGCTTCCACAGTGGTGGAGAACGGCACGCCTGCATCCAAGAGTAAACTCACCAATGGGAACAGGTGTACAGATGTGCAATAAAATACCTCTAGGTCATGGGGATGCTTACCAGCAGCCTGATCATGTCTGCTGCGGCTATTAAATGCCTGCTAAATCGTGCAAATGTGTACAGCCAGCCATGGCCGTATTGTGGCCCACAAACGGTGGGTCTGCTATATACACTGCGTGCAGAATTATTAGGCAAATGAGTATTTTGACCACATCATCCTCTTTATGCATGTTGTCTTACTCCAAGCTGTATAGGCTCGAAAGCCTACTACCAATTAAGCATATTAGGTGATGTGCATCTCTGTAATGAGAAGGGGTGTGGTCTAATGACATCAACACCCTATATTAGGTGTGCATAATTATTAGGCAACTTCCTTTCCTTTGGCAAAATGGGTCAAAAGAAGGACTTGACAGGCTCAGAAAAGTCAAAAATAGTGAGATATCTTGCAGAGGGATGCAGCACTCTTAAAATTGCAAAGCTTCTGAAGCGTGATCATCGAACAATCAAGCGTTTCATTCAAAATAGTCAACAGGGTCGCAAGAAGCGTGTGGAAAAACCAAGGCGCAAAATAACTGCCCATGAACTGACAAAAGTCAAGCGTGCAGCTGCCAAGATGCCACTTGCCACCAGTTTGGCCATATTTCAGAGCTGCAACATTCAGAGACATGGCCAAGGTAAGAAAGGCTGAAAGACGACCACCACTGAACAAGACACACAAGCTGAAACGTCAAGACTGGGCCAAGAAATATCTCAAGACTGATTTTTCTAAGGTTTTATGGACTGATGAAATGAGAGTGAGTCTTGATGGGCCAGATGGATGGGCCCGTGGCTGGATTGGTAAAGGGCAGAGAGCTCCAGTCCGACTCAGACGCCAGCAAGGTGGAGGTGGAGTACTGGTTTGGGCTGGTATTATCAAAGATGAGCTTGTGGGGCCTTTTCGGGTTGAGGATGGAGTCAAGCTCAACTCCCAGTCCTACTGCCAGTTTCTGGAAGACACCTTCTTCAAGCAGTGGTACAGGAAGAAGTCTGCATCCTTCAAGAAAAACATGATTTTCATGCAGGACAATGCTCCATCACACACGTCCAAGTACTCCACAGTGTGGCTGGCAAGAAAGGGTATAAAAGAAGAAAATCTAATGACATGGCCTCCTTGTTCACCTGATCTGAACCCCATTGAGAACCTGTGGTCCATCATCAAATGTGAGATTTACAAGGAGGGAAAACAGTACACCTCTCTGAACAGTGTCTGGGAGGCTGTGGTTGCTGCTGCACGCAATGTTGATGGTGAACAGATCAAAACACTGACAGAATCCATGGATGGCAGGCTTTTGAGTGTCCTTGCAAAGAAAGTTGGCTATATTGGTCACTGATTTGTTTTTGTTTTGTTTTTGAATGTCAGAAATGTATATTTGTGAATGTTGAGATGTTATATTGGTTTCACTGGTAAAAATAAATAATTGAAATGGGTATATATTTGTTTTTTGTTAAGTTGCCTAATAATTATGCACAGTAATAGTCACCTGCACACACAGATATCCCCCTAAAATAGCTAAAACTAAAAACAAACTAAAAACTACTTCCAAAAATATTCAGCTTTGATATTAATGAGTTTTTTGGGTTCATTGAGAACATGGTTGTTGTTCAATAATAAAATTAATCCTCAAAAATACAACTTGCCTAATAATTCTGCACTCCCTGTACAGGCGCAAGCCGTATATTCTCCCTGAAAGGATTTGCCTAATAATATGACATGACTTATGAAATACAGCAAATGGCACAGAATATCAACAAAGGCTATATTAGTAAGCGTCATATAGTCGTCCTTCATACACATTGGTCAAAAGTAGCCAGATAGTGATGAGCCCCTTTAATGTTAATTGCAGTCTCTATGTATAGAGTGAGGAGAGGGAAATGACCAGCAAGCTAAAGTCACTTGCAGTTGCATGGATACAGCTACTGTGGGAGAAGTGAGGAGAAGGCAGAGGGACAAGCGATCCATGGTCATGTGATGCAGCTGGCGACACATACAGTTATTGTTAGTAGAGTGACTAGAGTGCAGCGGGTGCAAGAAGTAGTGTAGAGGCAGCACTATGCGGTATCCAGATAATGCGTCTATGTCAATGCAACAGCCTAGCCGTAGGCCCTTGATCCATCAGGCCATGAAAAACACATATAGAAAAGAAGATGGCTTCGGCAGCATTCCGCAATATCAAAACGATCCTTTATTCGTACCTCCAGACACAATTGGCAACGTTTCGACTGTACACCAGTCTTTGTCAAGCCTAATGACATACATTCTGGTAGGCATATATATACCCCCCACATAAAAGACACACCCCGTTACATCATCAGTACAAATCACTGCACAATAGTATACACATGTTGATATTACAACTCACAGTTAATGATATGTCCACCCCGCTCGTGTTGTTCACCTCGGCGTTCCAATATCTGTAATGCGCAGCCGCATCTCAATGTATTTGCATATCGGAAGTGTCATACGTTGCCATGACTCCCGGCGGCGCACGTGTCTCCAGCCAATGTGCTGCAGGACGCACTCACTGACGTCACAGCTTGTGCGTCCACCCCATGACCCACACTCAAGTGCGCACAACAGTGCGTCAATAGCGTTAGTCACGTGGGGTACGTAGCCAATGAAGACCCGGCGCGAACATCGGCGCCATGGCAACGATGACGCCACGGTCACCACTACTTATTACATGTGTGATCTGTATCTAAAGTGGCCGGGTCTATATATTACAGAACCTCCGCTCACAGCGATAATCACATGACTATAGAGGGAAATTAATCCTGACCCCACATATACACGCACATAACAGCTAATGGAAAAATGCATAACTTCATAAGTGTGGTGCACAATAATCACACATAACCATCATCTGGATGGTGTATCCCATATATACATCACATATGGACCATCAACATGGTCCTTTGACATATAGACTAAAGACTGTTGCACCAGGGATGTGCCACATATATATTTAAAAACATGATGTCACTATACTGAGAGGACAAAACAGTGACAATCATCAATCGATGGATGCGACATTAAACTCTAAATTCAGGCCAAAAGGTTGGAGGGACCTGAGGGTATGGATCCATTTAAGTTCCTTCTTCCTCAGGATTCCCTTCCTGTCCCCACCCCTTCTCAAGTATCCTACACTGTCAATAACTCGAAATCTCAATTGATTAATGGAATGTTTACAGTCAATGAAGTGTTTTGCAACCGGTTTGTCAAGTGCACCTGTTCTAATTGTGCTTTTGTGTTTGTTAATTCTTTCCCTCAATTCCATCGTGGTCTCCCCCACATAGATCAAACTGCATGGGCACTGTATCATGTACACCACATCCGTGGATTTACATGTAAAATGACCTTTGATCTTAAACCGTTTACCACTGTAGGGATGTGTAAAACCATCACCTTTCATGATGCCACCGCAGTTGCAACATGAAAGGCAAGGGAAATTACCATTCCTCAGTGGTGCTAGCCTTTTCTGTCTTTCGATGTCCTTCCCCCCTATATCCGCCTTCACCAATCTATCGCGTAGGTTAGGGCTCCGTTTGTATGCCATCATTGGGGGAACTGAAAATTCAGTGACTGTAGGCAATCCTTTCTGTAGGATCCGCCATTCCTGTCGTAGGATGTTGGCTATATTGCCGCTATCACCCCCATAGATGGATACAAATGGAATGCGGGGGGTCTCCTGTTTTTGGGATTTCCTTACCAGAGTGGCACTACGTTCCATGGATGTAATCCTATGCTTAGTACGGTTGATCAATTTGATGGGATATCCTCTCCTGCTGAACTTATTACACATCTCATCTCATGAAATGTGGCCCTGGCCGGCACGGGGCTCTCTCTTGGGGCGCGCCGGCTGATCCTCGCCCTCTTGGAGGTTGTCCTGAGGAGGAATTACTTTCTCTTCGGTGACACCTTCTACCAGCAAAAGCGGGGTGTGGCGATGGGGTCCAATGTGGCCCCCACCTACGCAAACATCTTCATGGCGGAGGTCGAGGATCGGCTGGTGTATCGCTCCATATTTTTTGAGAGAGTCCTGTGCTGGTGGCGCTACATCGACGACATTTTCTTGATTTGGACTGGCACCGTGCCTGAACTGGATGAGTTTCATGCGCACCTGAATTCTGGGGTCCGGGACCTGCAGTTCACCGTGATGCATTCTGCCCGTGAGCTGCAGTTCCTTGACGTCCGAATTCAGGTGCACAATGGAAGGATCTGTACTGATCTCTTCCAAAAACCTACAGACAGGAATACCTTGTTAATGTATGACAGTAGTCACCCTCAGAACATGGTGAGCTCCCTCCCGTGGAGTCAGCTACTTAGGGTACGCCGTATCGTATCGGATGACACCCTCTTTGGTATTAGGGTAGATGAGATGTGTAATAAGTTCAGCAGGAGAGGATATCCCATCAAATTGATCAACCGTACTAAGCATAGGATTACATCCATGGAACGTAGTGCCACTCTGGTAAGGAAATCCCAAAAACAGGAGACCCCCCGCATTCCATTTGTATCCATCTATGGGGGTGATAGCGGCAATATAGCCAACATCCTACGACAGGAATGGCGGATCCTACAGAAAGGATTGCCTACAGTCACTGAATTTTCAGTTCCCCCAATGATGGCATACAAACGGAGCCCTAACCTACGCGATAGATTGGTGAAGGCGGATATAGGGGGGAAGGACATCGAAAGACAGAAAAGGCTAGCACCACTGAGGAATGGTAATTTCCCTTGCCTTTCATGTTGCAACTGCGGTGGCATCATGAAAGGTGATGGTTTTACACATCCCTACAGTGGTAAACGGTTTAAGATCAAAGGTCATTTTACATGTAAATCCACGGATGTGGTGTACATGATACAGTGCCCATGCAGTTTGATCTATGTGGGGGAGACCACGATGGAATTGAGGGAAAGAATTAACAAACACAAAAGCACAATTAGAACAGGTGCACTTGACAAACCGGTTGCAAAACACTTCATTGACTGTAAACATTCCATTAATCAATTGAGATTTCGAGTTATTGACAGTGTAGGATACTTGAGAAGGGGTGGGGACAGGAAGGGAATCCTGAGGAAGAAGGAACTTAAATGGATCCATACCCTCAGGTCCCTCCAACCTTTTGGCCTGAATTTAGAGTTTAATGTCGCATCCATCGATTGATGATTGTCACTGTTTTGTCCTCTCAGTATAGTGACATCATGTTTTTAAATATATATGTGGCACATCCCTGGTGCAACAGTCTTTAGTCTATATGTCAAAGGACCATGTTGATGGTCCATATGTGATGTATATATGGGATACACCATCCAGATGATGGTTATGTGTGATTATTGTGCACCACACTTATGAAGTTATGCATTTTTCCATTAGCTGTTATGTGCGTGTATATGTGGGGTCAGGATTAATTTCCCTCTATAGTCATGTGATTATCGCTGTGAGCGGAGGTTCTGTAATATATAGACCCGGCCACTTTAGATACAGATCACACATGTAATAAGTAGTGGTGACCGTGGCGTCATCGTTGCCATGGCGCCGATGTTCGCGCCGGGTCTTCATTGGCTACGTACCCCACGTGACTAACGCTATTGACGCACTGTTGTGCGCACTTGAGTGTGGGTCATGGGGTGGACGCACAAGCTGTGACGTCAGTGAGTGCGTCCTGCAGCACATTGGCTGGAGACACGTGCGCCGCCGGGAGTCATGGCAACGTATGACACTTCCGATATGCAAATACATTGAGATGCGGCTGCGCATTACAGATATTGGAACGCCGAGGTGAACAACACGAGCGGGGTGGACATATCATTAACTGTGAGTTGTAATATCAACATGTGTATACTATTGTGCAGTGATTTGTACTGATGATGTAACGGGGTGTGTCTTTTATGTGGGGGGTATATATATGCCTACCAGAATGTATGTCATTAGGCTTGACAAAGACTGGTGTACAGTCGAAACGTTGCCAATTGTGTCTGGAGGTACGAATAAAGGATCGTTTTGATATTGCGGAATGCTGCCGAAGCCATCTTCTTTTCTATAGAGTGCAGCGGGGTCAGTAATCCATAATTATTTGAGGCAGCTGGTTGGCACATATGATTATGGTAAGGAGAGTGAGGAGAGGGCAGAGGGTCTGGTGAGCTGTTATATGGTCACATGACACATCTAGGTGGGCTGGTACAATACTGTACTGATGATGAGGATGATTAGCTAAGGAGGCAGGACCAAATGGGTGAGGCTTTAAATGTTGGGCAGACAACTGCCAAAACCTTATGGTCATATGGTAGAAATTGTCATCCCAACATGGAACAGAGGGTCAGCAGTTTATTATGTGTCAAGACAGACAAGAACTTCTGAAGTTCCGGTGAATAAAACATGGAGCTTTTTTGTGCCATAAACATTAAAAAAAACTTTTATGAAGGTAAATAAGCAAACCTTAATGACGACTGCAGCCTGCCAATTAGTGGTAAAATGTAAAGAGGTACCGAAGCTTAATTCGCTCAACACTATTAGTAATATCTGAGGAGGACTATAACACAGTGGGAATAACTGCGACATGGCTGGATGATAGCTATGACTGGGCGGCAAAGCAGCCAATCAACAAGCGTCATACTACTTGGCCCAAGAGGCCATCACAGCCATGCCTACTATTGGCATGGCAGTGATTGGCCAGTGCACCATGTGACCCAGCCTCTATTTAAGCTGGAGTCACGTAGCGCCGCACGTCACTCTGCTATGATCAGTATAGGGAGAGGTTGCAGCTGCGACGTTAGGGCGAGATTAGGCAGATTAACTCCTCCAAAAGACTTCATTCTGTGATCGATCTGCAGCTGTGGATCATTGAAGTGCTATTATTGACTTGCTCACTTTTTAGAGGCTGCCCAGAGCGTTTTTAGATCACTTTTTTTCTGGGATGATCGGCGGCCATTTTGTGACTTGTGGTGCGCCTGCACGAGCTATCACCAAGTGTATTTAACCATCGATAGTGTGGTTATTTTGTGCTATATCCTACATCAGCTGCAGGCTGAGCCTGTGTCACCGAAGTGCATTTAACCATCAACAGTCTGGTTATTTTTTGGCCATATACTACATCAGCTGCAGGCTGAGCCTGTGTCACCGAAGTGCATTTAACCATCAACAGTCTGGTTATTTTTTGGCCATATATTACATCAGGGGCAAGTTGAGCCTGTCACACAGCGCCTAAAAAATAGACCTGACATTTCTATTCAACCAAATCTGCACAGTTTTAGCTGGTCAAGTTATTTGTAGTGACCGTCAAAGCAGACTTTTTGTTCTGGGTTGAAAAAGCATTCCCAAATTTGCCATTCTATAAATAACTAGTTTGTGGTATTTCAGGCCTACTTGAAATCTATCCCAAAAAGAAAATCTTACATTGAAGTTATTGATAGTATCATTCAGAAAAACCTAAGACACACGCTAGCGTGCTGATAGAAGTGTCATTCTGTGATTAAACCTATAACTGTCACACAGCGCAAAAAAAAACAGGTCTCACATCTCTATTCAACCAAATCTGCACAGTTTTAGCTGGTCAAGTTATTTGTAGTGACAGTCAAAGCAGACTTTTTGTTCTGGGTTGAAAAAGCATTCCCAAATTTGCCATTCTGAAAATAACTAGTTTGTGGTATTTCAGGCCTACTTGAAATCTATCCCAAAAAGAAAATCTTACATTGAAGTTATTGATAGTATCATTCAGAAAAACCTAAGACACACGCTAGCGTGCTGATAGAAGTGTCATTCTGTGATTAAACCTATAACTGTCACACAGCGCAAAAAAAAAACAGGTCTCACATCTCTATTCAACCAAATCTGCACAGTTTTAGCTGGTCAAGTTATTTGTAGTGACCGTCAAAGCAGACTTTTTGTTCTGGGTTGAAAAAGCATTCCCAAATTTGCCATTCTGAAAATAACTAGTTTGTGGTATTTCAGGCCTGCTTGAAATCTATGCCAAAAAGAAAATCTTACATTGAAGTTATTGATAGTATCATTCAGAAAAACCTAAGACACACGCTAGCGTGCTGATGGAAGTGTCATTCTGTGATTAAAACTATAACTGTCACACAGCGCAAAAAAAAACAGGTCTCACATCTCTATTCAACCAAATCTGCACAGTTTTAGCTGGTCAAGTTATTTGTAGTGACCGTCAAAGCAGACTTTTTGTTCTGGGTTGAAAAAGCATTCCCAAATTTGCCATTCTGAAAATTACTAGTTTGTGGTATTTCAGGCCTACTTGAAATCTATCCCAAAAAGAAAATCTTACATTGAAGTTATTAATAGTATCATTCAGAAAAACCTAAGACACACGCTAGCGTGCTGATAGAAGTGTCATTCTGTGATTAAACCTATAACTGTCACACAGCGCAAAAAAAAAACAGGTCTCACATCTCTATTAAACCAAATCTGCACAGTTTTAGCTGGTCAAGTTATTTGTAGTGACCGTCAAAGCAGACTTTTTGTTCTGGGTTGAAAAAGCATTCCCAAATTTGCCATTCTCAAAATTGTGGTGAACGGGAACAATGAGGAAAACATCTAATAAGGGACGCGGACGCGGACGTGGACATGGTCGTGGTGGTGTTAGTGGACCCTCTGGTGCTGGGAGAGGACGTGGCCGTTCTGCCACAGCCACACGTCCTAGTGAACCAACTACCTCAGGTCCCAGTAGCCAGCAGAATTTACAGCGATATTTGGTGGGGCCCAATGCCGTTCTAAGGATGGTAAGGCCTGAGCAGGTACAGGCATTAGTCAATTGGGTGGCCGACAGTGGATCCAGCACGTTCACATTTTCTCCCACCCAGTCTTCTGCAGAAAGCGCACAGATGGCGCATGAAAACCAAGCCCATCGGTCTGTCACATCACCCCCATGCATATCAGGGAAACTGTCTGAGCCTCAAGTTATGCAGCAGTCTCTTATGCTGTTTGAAGACTCTGCTGCCAGGGTTTCCCAAGGGCATCCACCTAGCCCTTCCCCAGGGGTGGAAGAGATAGAATGCACTAACGCACAACCACTTATTTTTCCTGATGATGAGGACATGGGAATACCACCTCAGCACGTCTCTGATGATGACGAAACACAGGTGCCAACTGCTGCGTCTTTCTGCAGTGTGCAGACTGAACAGGAGGTCAGGGATCAAGACTGGATGGAAGACGATGCAGGGGACGATGAGGTCCTAGACCCCACATGGAATGAAGGTCGTGCCACTGACTTTCACAGTTCGGAGGAAGAGGCAGTGGTGAGACCGAGCCAACAGCGTAGCAAAAGAGGGAGCAGTGGGCAAAATCAGAACACCCGCCGCCAAGAGACTCCGCCTGCTACTGACCGCCGCCATCTGGGACCGAGCACCCCAAAGGCAGCTTCAAGGAGTTCCCTGGCATGGCACTTCTTCAAACAATGTGCTGACGTCAAGACCCGAGTGGTTTGCACGCTGTGCCATCAGAGCCTGAAGAGAGGCATTACCGTTCTGAACCTTAGCACAACCTGCATGACCAGGCACCTGCATGCAAAGCATGAACTGCAGTGGAGTAAACACCTTAAAAACAAGGAAGTCACTCAGACTCCCCCTGCTACCTCTTCTGCTGCTGCCGCCTCGGCCTCTTCTGCTGCTGCTGCCGCCGCCTCGGCCTCTTCCTCCGCCTCTGGAGGAACGTTGGCACCTGCCGCCCAGCAAACATGGGATGTACCACCAACACCACCACCTGCGTCACCAAGCATCTCAACCATGTCACACGGCAGCGTTCAGCTCTCCATCTCACAAACATTTGAGAGAAAGCGTAAATTCTCACCTAGCCACCCTCGATCCCTGGCCCTGAATGCCAGCATTTCTAAACTACTGGCCTATGAAATGCTGTCATTTAGGCTGGTAGACACACACAGCTTCAAACAGCACATGTCACTTGCTGTCCCACAGTATGTTGTTCCCAGCCGCCACTACTTCTCCAAGAGAGCCGTGCCTTCCCTGCACAAACAAGTGTCCGATAAAATCAAGTGTGCACTGCGCAACGCCATCTGTGGCAAGGTCCACCTAACCACAGATACGTGGACCAGTAAGCACGGCCAGGGACGCTATATCTCCCTAACTGCACACGTAAATGTAGTGGCGGCTGGGCCCCAGGCGGAGAGCTATTTGGCGCACGTCCTTCCGCCGCCAAGGATCGCAGGGCAACATTCTTTGCCTCCTGTCTCCTCCTCCTACTCAGCTTCCTCCTCCGCTTCTTCCACCTGCTCATCCAGTCAGCCACACACCTTCACCACTAACTTCAGCACAACACGGGGTAAACGTCAGCAGGCCATTCTGAAACTCATATGTTTGGGGGACAGGCCTCACACCGCACAGGAGTTGTGGCGGGGTATAGAACAACAGACCGACGAGTGGTTGCTGCCGGTGAGCCTCAAGCCCGGCCTGGATGTGTGCGATAATAGGCGAAATCTCGTTGCAGCTCTGGGACTAGCCGGTTTGACGCACATCCCTTGCTTGGCGCATGTGCTGAATTTGGTGGTGCAGAAGTTCATTCGCAACTACCCCGACATGTCAGAGCTGCTGCATAAAGTGCGGGCCGTCTGTTCGCGCTTCCGGCGTTCACACCCTGCCGCTGCTCGCCTGTCTGCGCTACAGCGTAACTTCGGCCTTCCCGCTCACCGCCTCATATGCGACGTGCCCACCAGGTGGAACTCCACCTTGCATATGCTGGACAGACTGTGCGAGCAGCAGCAGGCCATAGTGGAGTTTCAGCTGCAGCACGCACGGGTCAGTCGCACTGCGGATCAGACCCACTTCACCACCAATGACTGGGCCTCCATGCGAGACCTGTGTGCCCTGTTGCGCTGTTTCGAGTACTCCACCAACATGGCCAGTGGCGATGACGCCGTTATCAGCGTTACAATACCACTTCTATGTCTCCTTGAGAAAACACTTAGGGCGATGATGGAAGAGGAGGTGGCCCAGGAGGAAGAGGAGAAAGAGGGGTCATTTTTAGCACTTTCAGGCCAGTCTCTTCGAAGTGACTCGGAGTTTTTTTGCAACAGCAGAGGCCAGGTACAAATGTGGCCAGACAGGGCCCACTACTGGAGGACGAGGATGAGGAGGAGGTGGAGGAGGATGAGGAGGAAGCATGTTCACAGCGGGGTGGCACCCAAAGCAGCTCGGGCCCATCACTGGTGCGTGGCTGGGGGGAAACACAGGACGATGACGATACGCCTCCCACAGAGGACAGCTTGTCCTTACCTCTGGGCAGCCTGGCACACATGAGCGACTACATGCTGCAGTGCCTGCGCAACGACAGCAGAGTTGCCCACATTTTAACGTGTGCGGACTATTGGGTTGCCACCCTGCTGGATCCCCGGTACAAAGACAATGTGCCCACCTTACTTCCTACACTGGAGCGTGATAGGAAGATGCGCGAGTACAAGCGCACGTTGGTAGACGCGCTACTGAGAGCATTCCCAAATGTCACAGGGGAACCAGTGGAAGCCCAAGGCGAAGGCAGAGGAGGAGCAAGAGGTCGCCAACGCAGCTGTGTCACGCCCAGCTCCTCTGAGGGCAAGTTTAGCATGGCAGAGATGTGGAAAAGTTTTGTCAACACGCCACAGCTAAGTGCACCACCACCTGATACGGAACGTGTTAGCAGGAGGCAACATTTCACTAACATGGTGGAACAGTACCTGTGCACACCCCTCCACGTACTGACTGATGGTTCGGCCCCATTCAACTTCTGGGTCTCCAAATTGTCCACGTGGCCAGAGCTAGCCTTTTATGCCTTGGAGGTGCTGGCCTGCCCGGCGGCCAGCGTTTTGTCTGAACGTGTATTCAGCACGGCAGGGGGCGTCATTACAGACAAACGCAGCCAATGTGGACAAGCTGACGTTCATAAAAATGAACCAGGCATGGATCCCACAGGACCTGTCCATCCCTTGTGCAGATTAGATATTAACTACCTCCCCTTAACAATATATTATTCTACTCCAGGGCACTTCCTCATTCAATACTATTTTTAATTTCATTTTACCATTATATTGCGGGGCAACCCAAAGTTGAATGAACCTCTCCTCTGTCTGGGTGCCGGGGCCTAAATGTGTGACAGTGGCCTGTTCCAGTGGTGGGTGACGTGAAGCCTGATTCTCTGCTATGACATGAATACAGATTCTGCGCTGACATAAGGCCAGATTCTCTGTTACGGGACCGCTCTCCTCTGCCTGGGTGCCTGGGCCTAAATGTGTGACAGTGGCCTGTTCCAGTGGTGGCTGACGTGAAGCCTGATTCTCTGCTATGACATGAATACAGATTCTGCGCTGACATAAGGCCAGATTCTCTGTTACGGGACCTCTCTCCTCTGCCTGGGTGCCTGGGCCTAAATGTGTGACAGTGGCCTGTTCCAGTGGTGGCTGACGTGAAGCCTGATTCTCTGCTATGACATGAAGACAGATTCTGCGCTGACATAAGGCCAGATTCTCTGTTACGGGACCGCTCTCCTCTGTCTGGGTGCTGGGGCCTAAATGTGTGACAGTGGCCTGTTCCAGTGGTGGGTGACGTGAAGCCTGATTCTCTGCTATGACATGAATACAGATTCTGCGCTGACATAAGGCCAGATTCTCTGTTACGGGACCTCTCTCCTCTGCCTGGGTGCCTGGGCCTAAATGTGTGACAGTGGCCTGTTCCAGTGGTGGGTGACGTGAAGCCTGATTCTCTGCTATGACATGAATACAGATTCTGCGCTGACATAAGGCCAGATTCTCTGTTACGGGACCTCTCTCCTCTGCCTGGGTGCCTGGGCCTAAATGTGTGACAGTGGCCTGTTCCAGTGGTGGGTGACGTGAAGCCTGATTCTCTGCTATGACATGAATACAGATTCTGCGCTGACATAAGGCCAGATTCTCTGTTACGGGACCGCTCTCCTCTGTCTGGGTGCCGGGGCCTAAATGTGTGACAGTGGCCTGTTCCAGTGGTGGGTGACGTGAAGCCTGATTCTCTGCTATGACATGAATACAGATTCTGCGCTGACATAAGGCCAGATTCTCTGTTACGGGACCTCTCTCCTCTGCCTGGGTGCCTGGGCCTAAATGTGTGACAGTGGCCTGTTCCAGTGGTGGGTGACGTGAAGCCTGATTCTCTGCTATGACATGAAGACAGATTATGCGCTGACATAAGGCCAGATTCTCTGTTACGGGACCGCTCTCCTCTGTCTGGGTGCCGGGGCCTAAATGTGTGACAGTGGCCTGTTCCAGTGGTGGGTGACGTGAAGCCTGATTCTCTGCTATGACATGAATACAGATTCTGCGCTGACATAAGGCCAGATTCTCTGTTACGGGACCGCTCTCCTCTGTCTGGGTGCCGGGGCCTAAATGTGTGACAGTGGCCTGTTCCAGTGGTGGGTGACGTGAAGCCTGATTCTCTGCTATGACATGAATACAGATTCTGCGCTGACATAAGGCCAGATTCTCTGTTACGGGACCTCTCTCCTCTGCCTGGGTGCCTGGGCCTAAATGTGTGACAGTGGCCTGTTCCAGTGGTGGGTGACGTGAAGCCTGATTCTCTGCTATGACATGAAGACAGATTCTGCGCTGACATAAGGCCAGATTCTCTGTTACGGGACCGCTCTCCTCTGTCTGGGTGCCGGGGCCTAAATGTGTGACAGTGGCCTGTTCCAGTGGTGGGTGACGTGAAGCCTGATTCTCTGCTATGACATGAAGACTGATTCTGCGCTGACATGAAGCCAGATTCTCTGCTATGGCATGAAGAGACTGATTCTCTGCTGACATGAAGCCAGATTCTTTGCTATGGCATGAAGAGACTGATTCTCTGCTGACGTGAAGCCAGATTCTCTGCTATGGGACCTCTGTCCAATTGATATTGGCTCATTTTAATTTTTTTAATTTTAATTTTAATTCATTTCCCTATCCACATTTGTTTGCAGGGGATTCACCTACATGTTGCTGCCTTTTGCAGCCCTCTAGCTCTTTCCTGGGCTGTTTTACTTTTAGTGCCCAAAAGTTTGGGTCCCCATTGACTTCAATGGGGTTCGGGTTCGGGACGAAGTTCGGTTCGGGTTCGGATCCCGAACCCGAACATTTACGGGAAGTTCGGCCGAACTTCTCGAACCCGAACATCCAGGTGTTCGCTCAACTCTAATAGTAAGCGTAAAAAATAGGTATCCAGCATGGCTTCATGAGGGATCGGTCAAGTCAAACTAATCTAATCAGTTTCTATGAGGAGGTAAGTTCTAGACTTGACCGCGGCGAGTCAATGGATGTCATATATCTTATCTAGTAGTAAAGTGAGGAACCGCACTCTGTTCAGGGGATATCACCGGTGCCAATCAAGGGCTGTTAGGCCGTGATCCAAGTAATAAAATATTGAGGCACTCAGGTTGAATGTTTTGCAATTCAAGTATAGTTTTATTTCATTTTTCTGCATCATCCATTTGCCCTTGTTATATATAAATGACAGACTATTTCTGACCAGACGTTTCGGTCACGATGGACCTTCATCAGCGGTCAAATGGATGATACAGAAAAATGAAATAAAACTATACTTGAAATGCAAAACTTTCAACCTGAGTGCCTCAATATTTTATTACATATATCTTAACTAGTGATGAGCTGCAGGGGCAATATTCGAATTTGCGATGTTTAGCTAATAATTTGTAGAATATTTGTCACATAATCGCAAATTCGAGATTATATTCTTGATTGCGAAAATCGGCAATGTATTATTTCCGTAATGCGTGCAAAATATCGACGTGGGGCAAGCAATTTTTCTATTGGTTGCTAGGGATGTTGTAAAGCTGTGACAAAGCCTTCTCATTGGCCCACAAGTAAGAAGAAGGGAGGGATGATCACCTGAAATGTACTGTGTTAAAAAATAAAAAATAAGAATATTCGTCATTGCGAATATATAGCACTATATTATGAATATTCGCAAATTCTCGAAGTGCTGATATTCGCGAAAAAAAATAATGCTTTTTGAATATTCGCGCTCAACACTGATCTTATATACTATGCCAAAGATTAGTATATACATTGCGAATGCTTTAATTGGGAGAAAATGTGTGTATGTGGATAAATAACTGGCTCAGTGATAGAAAACAGATGGTGGTTATTAATGGTACACACTCAGATTGGGTCACTGTCACTAGTGGAGTATCTCAGGGGTTAGTATTGGGCCCTATTCTCTTCAATATATTTATTAATGATCTTGTAGAAGGCTTACTGTGTAAAGTAATTGTAATGGTGCAGAACCCCAAACAACCAGACAGAGTTTAAACAATGGTGGATTTATTAAATGACGGCAGTACAGTTCAGACCAGAAATCATATGCAGGTAATCAATCCAAATAATAACTTGTGCATGAAAACTCACAAGGGACAGCCAGACCAGGCCAAAGTTCATATGCACAGAAATAGTCTGTGTAACGTAGTACCTAGGAACGAGACATTTCCAGGGTCCGATCCGAGGTCCAACACGAGACACTGTTCCGCATAGAAGTTTCCCACAGGCCGTCTCTAGAGATGGATTGAGGTAGTCAGAGGTCATGCACAGGTAGTCTGGAAGAATGTGAACATCAACATACACCCGGGTTGTCAAAAACACAGTGGGCACTGATAAGCCAGGGAAATCACCTCTTAAACACCTGCTAGCCAATCACAGAGTGCCATGTGTCTATTCCTCATAGGCCATATGATTATCTTAATCCCTGCCACTTTTGCAGCCTAGCTGACCATTGATCACTTAACCCATGCCTGCCCTCTCATCTACTATAGTTTATGTACTAGTATATTCCCTGTCAGCGGCCGGCATAGCGAATAAGATGCGCATACGTTCGGCCGCATAACCTCCTCTCGAGCATGCATGCGGACGTTGAAGCGGCCCAGTGTGGATACTCGATTGCGTCGGCATGGACGCCGGAACCGCGTCCACCTGCAAAGGAGTCGGAACCGAAGATTTCGCAGGCACATGCGTGACCTGTCCTGCTACTCCAATGGGATCCCCCGCATGCTGAGCCCCACGAGAATTCCAGGGGGCCCCAGTGGACCGCAAAACAGGAGAGTGTCTTACAGTAATTAATACCAAAGAGGACAGTATGCTGCTACAGATGGATCTGGATAGATTGGCAGAGAATTGGCAGATGAGGTTTAACACTGACAAATGTAAGGTTATGCACTTGAGAAGAAACAATGCATACTAACTGGTAAAACACTGGGTAACACTGAAAAGGACTAAGTAATTTTAGTGGACAGCAAACTTAACTGTAGAAACCAGTGCCAGGCAGCTGCTGGAAAGGCCAAGAAGATTATGGGGTGCATCAAAAGGGGCATAGGCGCATGTGATGAAAGCATAGTCCTACCACTTTACAAATCACACATGGAGTCCGACCACACATGGAGTACTGTGTACAGTTCTGGGCTCCTGTGAAATAGCAGAACTGGAGAGGTTTCAGAGGAGGACAACTAAAGTAATATCTGAAGTGGGCGGACTACAGTACTCAGAGAGATAATCAACATTTGCGTTATTCAGTTTAGAAAAAAGATGACTGAAGGGAGATCTAATAAACGTGTGTAAATATATCAGGGGTCAGTACAGAGATCTCTTGCGTCATCTATTTTTTCCCAGGACTGTGATGACGCGACATCCTTTATGTCTATAGGAAAGAAGATTAAACACAAACATAAACAAGGATTCTTTATGGTAAGAGCAGTGAGACTATGGAACTCTCTGCCTGAGGAGGTGGTGATGGTGAATCCACTAAAAGAGTTCAAGAGGGGCCTGGATGTATTTCTGGAGTGTAATGATATTACAGGCTATAGTTACTAGAGATGGGTTTTTGATCCAGGGAGTTATTCTGAATGCCTGATTGGAGTCAGGAAGGAATTTTTTTCCTCTAAAATGAGAAAAATTTGCTTCTAACTTTTTTTTTAACTAATAAAGTAGAAAGGGGCGGCACAGTCACACAATTCAATCTGCACTTTGCGAAGTATACGATTATCTCCACTGGTCTTGATAAACACAATAGCGGTGGTGCACAGCTGATAACAATAGATGAAAGCACATATGATCACGCTGAAGGAAGAAAAACAGCGGCACTCACCAATGTGTTGCTTCAATGAGGTACATTATTCCATGTATCCATGGATCTGGCAGGGGGCAGACAAATATTCAACCACACATCAAACAGCGACAGCCATTTCGCGCTACATGCGCTTCGTCGTGCTGTGCGTCATCGAGTACATTTGTGCCGCACTTTTAAGCATTGGCGCTGTGTGTTGTCATGGCAATAGACAACAATAATGCGCCTGCATAAAAGGTTAGTAAAAAACATATAACATAATATATAAAGACATCAGCAGAAATTACATACATTTCAATCCAAAGCGGTAGTATCACATATACAGTAGTATATATTTGGATAACCTATAGGAATGAGCTCATATCATTTCTGTCATTCAATCCAAGCTCACCTAATGCTTGGGTGCACAGGATCCACCTCGCTTCCCTCTGCAGGAGGAGGCGGTGTTTATCTCCCCCCTTCAGGGGGAACGGACACCATCTCCAGCCCAGTGAAAGAGATACAATCTACATTACTTGCCTGAACACTCCTCATGTGGTCTATGAACCTGGGGCAACCCTTTCCTGTCCTTATAGAATTGAAGTGCTCTCTCACTCGTTCAAACAAACACCTGCCGCAGCTGCAGAGCAACAGGTAAACTACATATGTGCTCCTGCAGTTGATAAAACTTCTGATTCTGTACTGGATACCCGCAAATTCAATACACTTTTTTGGGGAATTGTGTTTACATAGTGAACAGCTGCCACATCTAAAATTGCCCTTTGGTATGTTGTCCATGAGCCAGTTATTGCCTTTAATGGGATGAAACCTGCTTCTCACAAGTTTATTCTTAATCGTATGGCTTCTTCTAAAGGATATAAGTGGCTTATGTTCAGTGAGTTCGCCCAGATTAGGCAGGAGGAGTGATGCATTTTACATGGGACTGTGCAAGAAGGGCTGGGAGGCAGGGGTGTGATGTCTCTTACATGGGACTGCATGCTGAAGGGGTTGAAGGCAGGCGACAAAGAGAGTGAGTGTGATATTATTTACATAGGACTGTATGTTGGAGGGGCTGAAGGTGGGGAGTGATGTATTTTACATGAGACTGTATGCTGGAGGGGCTGAAGGCAGGAGAGTGATGTACCTTACATGGGACTGTATGCTGGAGGGGCTGAAGGCAGAAGAGTGATCTACCTTACATGGGACTGTATGCTGAAGGGGCTGAAGGCAGGGAAGTGATGTGTCTTACATGGGACTGTATGCTGGAGGGGCTGAAGGCAGGGGGAAGGTTGTATCTTACATGGGACTGTATGCTGGAGGGGCTGAAGGGGGGGCATAATTATTACTATAATAATACAGAGAGGGCCATTATAATATTAATAATAATAATACAGAGGAGGAAATAATAATATATAGAGGGGCCAGTATATATTATAATTATACAGAGGGCATTATAGTTATGGGCACTACGAGGGAGGGGAGGTCTGTTATCTGAGGATAATAGTAAAGTGAGAAATAAATAAAAAATTCTGTGAAACTCTACAGAGATGAGACGCGGCTGAAAGAAGTTATCATGATGGTCCTATCTCCGAATGAAGACGCTGAGGAAAGTCTACATCACAGGAGAGGTCACTGGATGTAGCAGGTATGGTGCGGTATTCTCCTGTATATTTCATAGCAATGTATGTTATGTCCATCCAAATATCTGTTTGGGGGGATGGATATAGAATTTGGGCCACACTCGGACAGGGGACGGAGACAACAAGATTAGCTCGCACAGGGCGTCTGAACACCTAAGGCCAGCCCTGCCACCGGCCGTTCCTCTTAATCATGGCCCCAGTTCCGAAAATCAACAAAAATTTTAACTGAACTTGCACTTTATATACAAGTACATATACAGGGAAGAATGTCTCCTAACAATTTTTACTCTACAATCGATATTATCTTTGGTTTTCTGCGTATTTTTGTCAGTCTGTAAAAGTGGCATACTACTCAGACAACATTGCTCCCAGCAGTGACATGAGAGTCCAAGATGCATGCAGACATCCTCCCCTTGCTGTTGCCGAACTGTTTCGGTGGTGTTTCCATCAATTTCTGAACTTTTCTTATGAACCAGGCACCCTTCCCTCTTCAGAGCAGGGGGTACCTGGTTTAATACTCGGGTCCTCCAATTGACTTCCATTATACTCATGTGCTCGGTAGAGCACCCAAGCATCCCGATGTGTTCGGCCAGAGCACCCAAGCCCCCGAGCACTAAGGTGCTCGATCATCACAAACAATTATCTAAATCTATGCCAGCAAAGGACCTGCCATAGATTTAAGGTTATTAGGCTCTGACAGTGGATTTGCCTAAGTTATGTAGAAGCAGGCACCTCTACATAATGTAGGGGCATCAAGCGCCAGTGCAGGGGTATTAAGACCGGAGTCTAAAATGCCAGTCTTAGTAAATGACCCCATATTTTACTATTTAGGAAATTAATTACAATCTAGAATTGGTGTGTTTCATTTAAGAGCGTCATGTTACATCTGCACATACATACCAAAAGGTAAAATCTTAAACATATATTTGCATTCCATACATTCAGGAAATACTGGCTCATACTCACAGTAAATGTGAAATCCGTACATTTTACTTCTTTCTCTGTGTAAAATGATTTGTGTCTAACATTATGCTTAATTTAAAATGTGGATGTCAGTCTAATTTTGATTACATGCTTCTTCAACATCACTCACATATCTTATCTTGTTGGTTTGCCTTGAATATAAAATTTAATGCATGCTTATTTCCATCAAATGGTTTTTCTTTACTGTAGCTCTCTTGCATTTCAATGTAATATCATTTCAGACACCAGTAAAGTGATATATATTACTTTTCCTGCACATGTTCCGTTCCACTCAGTGCTTTTTACCTGCACATTTATTGGAAAATAAACCAAAGGAAAAAACCTTATTTGTTTATGCCTTCCATCTAATGTGTGGGAGAAACAGAATTTTAAATAAGTCCTGTTTACACGGAAGATCTTTTGTGCTTGTAACTGGTAGGAATGAGGGAAAGTAATTTAGAGGTTTAGGTTTTTGGTTAATAAAGTTAATTTGGACTCTTAGCAATTCAAATGAATGGCCCTAGCTCTGGTATACGGCTTGCACATTGCAAACAGAATGTATTTGAATAATAGATTGTGCTTTCCATTTCTATGTTGAAAAAGAAGTACTAGAATTAATCTGAACACTAAAGGGGTCATTTACTATACTGATACAGTATATGCCTAAATTATGCGTATTTCAGGCACAAATAGCGGCACAGCAGTTAGTTGAGCTGCTATCTGTGACTTCGCCCTGCTCATGCAAGGTTTAAAATTGTGGGCTTGGTGTGGGTGGTGAATGGTGAATGGGACGGGCTGGGAGGCCCGTCTCATTCATCATTTTCTATGCCTGTTTTAGGCATAGAAAAAGGTCTAAATGTAAGACCGATCAGAAGCAGTCTTACATTTTGAACTGGCGCTGCATATGCCGAAGTTAGAGAGAGGCCTGTGCTTCTTCATAACTTCAGCGGATGAAGCGTCAGTTTAGGGCTTTATTAAGACCAGGCTGTCTACGCCATTATCCTGTGAGCTGAGCATAGGGAGAGATGTGGCAAGCTCTCATACCCTAGGGACAGTATTACTGAAAATGATTAATAGAAGAATATTAGAGAGGGAGAGTGCAGGGAGATTTATTCTGTGTCAGTTTTATTTATTTATTACTATGTTTACTTATTCCAACTTCAGCTATAAACTAAGATATGTAATTCAATACCAATAAGATAGAAGCCTTTATTATTTTGCTGCCAAGGTGCCAACTAATACCATGCAGTCTGAACCCCTAAGGGGGGCCAGGTCTTATTGATGACCATCCTCATCTTTTACTGGCTTTACTTCTTCCAAATCAGCCTTCAAAGTCTCCATGTTCTAGAAAAGTCAGCAACATGCAGAGGGACGAGGAGCTTCACGTTCCTAATGACATATTCTCATCAATATTAGATGATATGGAAGAGAAGGAAAAGAAAATGAGCACTGAGGTTGGAGAAGTAGGTATGCCAGAGCTGATTAATGTTCTGTATTTCCTGTCAAAAAACCTCCAGGAGATTGCAGGCAAAAACAGCAATAATATGCATATTGCCCCCCCCCCCCCAACACTTAAACAGCCAAGCGCCATACCAGCAACAGCCCCTGCTTAAAGGTGCTGCGGGGCAATTAACAATGAGGAAGGACTATACAGTGCAGTCTTCATTATTACATGAAAAGCAGCTGCGGGCTAATTGGCCATGTGGTTGTTAACTGCAGTATGGCCGCAACCCGCCCACACCACGGCTGTTCCACGTGGCAGAGTTGCCTGGGTATACCTGATTTATAATGATTCATGACAAATTATTTTGTGACAGATTGAATTTCTTGGCTAACTTTGGCAGAGTTGCCAAATAAAATTTTTCAAAGCTTCACTCATCTCTATAACTAACATATACATTTTAAAGAGGTTGAAGAAAACTAGAAACAACAGCACCACTTTTGTGATAAAACTCTACATGGTAAAAACAAAAGGGAGTGAGATCCAGACTTCTACAATGTTCCTAAGTAACATAGTAACATAATACATAAGGCCGAAAAAAGACTATTGTCCATCCAGTTCGGCCTGTCATCCTGCAAGTTGATCCAGAGGAAGGCAAAAAAAAAACTGTGAGGTAGAAGCCAATTTTCCCCACTTTAGGGGAATAAAAAATCCCTTCCCGACTCCAATCAGGCAATCAGAATAACTCCCTGGATCAATGACCCCTCTCTAGTAGCTACAGGGAGTGCAGAATTATTAGGCAAATGAGTATTTTGACCACATCATCCTCTTTATGCATGTTGTCTTACTCCAAGCTGTATAGGCTCGAAAGCCTACTACCAATTAAGCATATTAGGTGATGTGCATCTCTGTAATGAGAAGGGGTGTGGTCTAATGACATCAACACCCTATATTAGGTGTGCATAATTATTTTCCTTTGGCAAAATGGGTCAAAAGAAGGACTTGACAGGCTCAGAAAAGTCAAAAATAGTGAGATATCTTGCAGAGGAATGCAGCACTCTTAAAATTGCAAAGCTTCTGAAGCGTGATCATCGAACAATCAAGCGTTTCATTCAAAATAGTCAACAGGGTCGCAAGAAGCGTGTGGAAAAACCAAGGCGCAAAATAACTGCCCATGAACTGACAAAAGTCAAGCGTGCAGCTGCCAAGATGCCACTTGCCACCAGTTTGCCCATATTTCAGAGCTGCAACATCACTGGAGTGCCCAAAAGCACAAGGTGTGCAATACTCAGAGACATGGCCAAGGTAAGAAAGGCTGAAAGACGACCACCACTGAACAAGACACACAAGCTGAAACGTCAAGACTGGGCCAAGAAATATCTCAAGACTGATTTTTCTAAGGTTTTATGGACTGATGAAATGAGAGTGAGTCTTGATGGGCCAGATGGATGGGCCCGTGGCTGGATTGGTAAAGGGCAGAGAGCTCCAGTCCGACTCAGACGCCAGCAAGGTGGAGGTGGAGTACTGGTTTGGGCTGGTATCATCAAAGATGAGCTTGTGGGGCCTTTTCGGGTTGAGGATGGAGTCAAGCTCAACTCCCAGTCCTACTGCCAGTTTCTGGAAGACACCTTCTTCAAGCAGTGGTACAGGAAGAAGTCTGCATCCTTCAAGAAAAACATGATTTTCATGCAGGACAATGCTCCATCACACGCGTCCAAGTACTCCACAGCGTGGCTGTCAAGAAAGGGTATAAAAGAAGAAAATCTAATGACATGGCCTCCTTGTTCACCTGATCTGAACCCCATTGAGAACCTGTGGTACATCATCAAATGTGAGATTTACAAGAAGGGAAAACAGTACACCTCTCTGAACAGTGTCTGGGAGGCTGTGGTTGCTGCTGCACGCAATGTTGATGGTGAACAGATCAAAACACTGACAGAATCCATGGATGGCAGGCTTTTGAGTGTCCTTGCAAAGAAAGGTGGCTATATTGGTCACTGATTTGTTTTTGTTTTGTTTTTGAATGTCAGAAATGTATATTTGTGAATGTTGAGATGTTATATTGGTTTCACTGGTAAAAATAAATAATTGAAATGGGTATATATTTGTTTTTTGTTAAGTTGCCTAATAATTATGCACAGTAATAGTCACCTGCACACACAGATATCCCCCTAAAATAGCTAAAACTAAAAACAAACTAAAAACTACTTCCAAAAATATTCAGCTTTGCTATTAATGAGTTTTTTGGGTTCATTGAGAACATGGTTGTTGTTCAATAATAAAATTAATCCTCAAAAATACAACTTGCCTAATAATTCTGCACTCCCTGTATAGCCTGTAATATTATTACACTCCAGAAATACATCCAGGCCCCTCTTGAATTCCTTTAGTGTACTCACCATCACCACCTTCTCAGGCAGAGAGTTCCATAGTCTCAGTGCTCTTACTGTAAAGATTCCTCTTCTATGTTTGTGTACAAACCTTCTTTCCACCAGACGCAGAGGATGTCCCCTCGTCACAGTCACAGTCCTGGGGATAAATAGATGATGGGATAGATCTCTGTACTGACCCCTGATATATTTATACATATTAATTAGATCTTCCCTCAGTCGTCTTTTTTCTAAAGTGAATAACCCTCATTTTGATAATCTTTCAGGGTACTGTAGTTGCCCCATTCCAGTTATTACTTTAGTTGCCCTCCTCTGGACCCTCTCCAGCTCTGCTATGTCTGCCTTGTTTACAGGAGCCCAGAACGTTACACAGTACTCCACGTGTGGTCTGACCAGCGATTTGTAAAGTGGTAGGACTATGTTCTTATCACGGGCATTTATGTTCCTTTTGATGCAACCCATTATCTTATTGGCCTTAGCAGCAGTTGCCTGACACTGGTTTTTGCAGCTTAGTTTGCTGTTTATTAAAATTCCTAGATCCTTTCCCATAAGTATTAAATTAATGTTTTTTAAGCCATTGGCACACCACAATGGAAGGTCCCCAGGAAAAAATATTTCTCCCAGAAGGGCATCTCGGAGCTATATGGCCACGTTCATCGGCAAGTGAATGTATCTCTGGCACACAGTCTCGGTGCCCAGATACATCTGACCACAGACACGTGGTCTATCAAACATGGACCAGGAAGGTACATAACTTTTAATGCCCACTGGGTGATTTGGTGTTAACGCCACGGATTGCATGCAGGCCTGCCTCTTCTTCTCCTCCTCCTACTCCATCCTCCGTCTCCTCCTCAGCTGACTCCTCCTTTTCCACTGCTACTGCCTCTTCCGCTGCACCCCCCTAGCTCCCCAGAAACTATTTGACGTGCCAAGTGAGACGTTGCCATGCTGTGCTGCGGCTGTTGTGCCTGGAAGCCAAGAGCCACACCGGTCCTGTACTCCTTTCAGCTTTGCGGTCACAGGCCGATCAGAGGCTAACCCCGGTCAATTTGACAGTTGGTAAAGTGGTGTTCGACAACGGTGCCAATCTGCTGAGCGCGCTGAAACAGGGCAAAATAACACACGTGCCGTGCATGAAACACGTCCTGAACCTAGCCGTGCAGCGATTCAGTGCCAAATAAACCGGGTTCAGGACGTCTTTCGGCAGGCCAGGAAAATCTCTAGCCATTTTAGAAGATCTTACACGGCCATGGCTCACATTGCTGACGCTCAGCGGCGACACCACCTGCCCGTCAGACGTGCTGGAACTCCACCTTGTATATGCTTGATAGGCTGCTCCAGCAGAAACGTGCAGTTAATGACTACCTGTATGAACTCTGCGGCAGAACAGGTTTTGGGGAGCTTGTTTTTTTTGTTTCACCACGCCAGTGGCTGCTTATGCACGACACATGCAGACTTCTGAGGCCATTTGATGAGATCACTAAACTGGTCAGTCGGAGCCAGTGCGACATCAGTGACATCGTACCTTACACCTTCTTTCTGGAGCGTGCATTGTGTTGTGTCATTGATCAAGCCATCGAGGAGCAGGAAGATGAGGAAGTCGCAATGCTGGATGAATTCCCAGGGGGGCTACTCCATCTGAGACAAGTCAACAGGAGGATGGTGCCGGTGCAGAGGAGGAGGAGGAGCAAGAAGAGCATGCTTTAAATTTTTCTGGGATCCCTGGTGTTGTCCATGGCTGGGGGGAGCAGACCGAGGACGACATTATCCTGGACAATAGCAAGGCCACTCCACTGCTTCCAGTTTAGTGCAAATGGGGGCCTATATGCTCCAGTGTTTCAAGAGGGACTCCGTAAAAAAGCATAAAGGGCAAGGACCAGTACTTGTTGGCAACGTACTTAGACACCTGTTACAAACACAAAATGGCGGACATGTTACCAGCATCACATACTTGTTCTTTTCTGTACATGGATTAAATAATTTTTGGGGCCTGTAGTCCACTGGCCTGCTGTAAAATTGTTATCCAATGACCGTGTAATCTACCTCCAGCCAAATACTTACTTGTTCTTTTCTGTACGCTGAATGCATAATTTTTTGGGGCCTGTAGTCCACTGGCCTGCTATAAAATTCATATCTCATGACCGTGTAATCTACCTCGAGCCACATACTTACTTGTTCTTTTCTGTACGTTGACTGCATAGTTTTTGGGGCCTGTAGTCCACTAGCCTGCTGTAAAATTGATATCCCATGACCGTGTAATCTACCTCCAGCCCATACTTACTTGTTCTTTTCTGTACGCTGAATGCATAATTTTTGGGGCCTGTAGTACACTGGCCTGCTGTAAAATTGATAATCAATGACCGTGTTATCTACATCCAGCCAAATTCTTTTCTGTACGCTAAATGAATAATTGTTGGGGCCTCGGAGGAATTCAACACCAGTGACGACCACGTGTTATCAAATTTAAACTATTATCATTAGGAGTTTTTTGAAGAGGGAGGATTTTGTTAGCCATGTTTTTAATCCAATTTTATATTTTTATTTCTTTTTAACATATGTATTTGATCTGTATTTGTACTGGCCTGCAGTAAAATTGATATCCATTGACCATGTAATATACCTCTAGCCACATAATCACTTGTTCTTTCTGTCCGGTCAATGCCTAATGTTAGGGCCTACAGTAAAAAAAATTGCCATTGACCGCATAATGTTCCTCGAGACACATAATCAGAATTTATTTTATGTTAGGTGAATGCCTAATTTTTAAGGCCCGTAATCCCGTGGCCTAAAATAAAATGTTTCTTGGCTCCGACAGGGCACATTTCAGAGAATTTCCCTTTAAGACGCAAAAAAATTTCCCCTGATTAAGACACATATTTTTTGTTGGAGATTTTGTTATTGATCCCCCTCTAGTATGTCACTGTTCATGTTGTGGGACTATTTTTGCACTTCTACTAAGTATTTGGTGCCTGCAAATATGAGCTGAAGGTTTTTCAGGTTCGCCTGCCATTAAAGTGTATGGGGCCCGCTGCAAACTTGCGGTTCGCGAACATTTGATCGCGTTTGCGAACCGTCCCAGCTGATGTTCGTCCATCACTAGTTATAAGAGCAAAGATAAGGAGCCCATCTGCTCCTGGTCTGATGGAAAAGACAGAAAATCCAAAGATCGCTACTAGAGCATGTCAAATCTGTATAGAAAAAGGGTACCATATTTGTAATAAATACCAATTTAACAATTATTTTTAGCTCAAAATGAGTACAATGCAATATTTTTTTTTTAAATAGCTCCCAAAGGCCTAAGACTCCTTTAAAGACTCCTCCAGCTGCATAACCATTCTTTCCCCCAGCCCAACTACACCCTTTGCACTAAAGTTCAGCCCTTCCCTACTGTAGAAACTGTAGCTGGCAGAAAAGTGATCCTAGTTCTCCATGGACTCAAACCCTTCCTTCTGAGCTGCTAATTTTATTCCCTAACTCCAGTTGTCTTTCTAATGACGCTCGTGGCACTGGTAGTATTTCTGAAAACACTATTCTTGAGCTTCACTCTTAGTACTCCAAATGGACGTTCCTCTCCCCCTGACTTTGTCATTGAAACAGATGGTACCATTTGGTACCCCAGACCTACCCAGTTATCTGTCTATCTGATCTTCAATATATCCAAGCATCCAAAAGACATCACACTTTTTGGTGACAGATAACCTTGTCTGCCAACCAAACATAGAGTCCTCAACCACCAGCTACTGCCTGACCTTTGCTGTACTACTCTTCCCATCCTTCCTACAACAGACTTCCTCCTGGTTTCTAGGAACAATGCTTTGCTGCAGTGATGCTGGCCCTGGGCTTGCATTCCTAATATCAGCCAAAAAGCATATTTACTTAGGTGTTCCAGCTCAGGACTATCCCCCAGCCCCAGGCACTCCCTCTAACCCTTCTCGTAACTGTTACCTAGCTACTGACCTCAGAGTCCTTATCTTTCCCTCCTTCACCCACCTTTTTTTCATCCTACATAATACAATCCCTGTGTGAGTGCACTGTGTCCGTGTGTGTGTACCCAGTTTTGCACTGGGCAAGCGCAGCGGGGCGTCCAATCAGGACATAGCACTCCACACGGACACAGCGCTCCACACAAGTTCCCCTGCAGTGTGTCAGCAGCCTGACTGCCCATAGATACCACCGAGACCCTATAGGCAGGCCACAGCTCCCCCTCCGCCATCCGCTCCTCTCTCGGCTCATCAGCAGTGTAGCGCACAAACAGCCAATGTGCATACGCCGCCTTAAATTCCCTGAGGTCTTTGCGGCGAAGTCCCGATGAGCGACCATGAAGGAGATGCAGAGGGCGCAGCACCCTAACCTCCTTTCAGGATGGCAGAGCAGCAGTGGGGTAGAGTGTTAGCTGTAATGTCCAGCTAACACTCTGCTTGAAACGGCCGACATTGGTGCTGGCATCGATGTCGGCAGTTTAACCCCTTCCATGCTGTGGTCCTTAGGGACCGCTGTATGGAGTGGCTAACCATCGGGCCTGCTGAGGCAGCGGCCGATGCTTGAAGGGTAAACGGAGGGAGGGAGCTTCCGTGGGGTTTTGTCCTGTACTTCCGTTCCGCAAAAAGATAGAACATGTCCTATCTATTTGCAATCCGCTGCGGCTGCCCCACGGTGGGTGTTTGTGCAAGAGGCCTTAGTGTGAGTTCAATACACTGCAGTAGTTTACTGCAGTGTATTATAAGCTATCAGACCCACTGGATCTTCAAGAACCAAGTGGGTCTGGGTCCAAAAAACAAAAAAAAACTTCCTATATCCACACATAATTGGTTAAAAATTTAAAAAATATTTAAACACTAAACATGTTTGGTATTGCTGCATCCGTAAGGATCTGATCTAAAAAAGGATCATGTTACTTTTACCGCATGGTGATCAACATAAAAAAAAAAAAGAAAAACTATGATGGAATTGCAATTTTGCCCACCGCATTTCCCCAAAAATATTATAAAAAGTGATCAAAAAAGTCATATGTATCAGACATTAGGACCAATCAAACCGTGACCTCATCCCACAAAAAATGAGGCCTTGCATTAGCCAATTGGCCCAATAAAAATAAAAATTTATTTCAGAAAATGCTTTTATTGTGTAAAATAAAATAAAAAATGCACATGTTAGGCATCGCTGTGTCTGTAACAACCTGCTCTATAAAAATAGCATGTTATACAACCCATCTGGTGAACACCATAAAAAATTGAATTAAAAAATGCCAAAAAATCCATTTTTTATCAACTTACATCACAAAAAGTGTAATACCAGCCATCAAAAATTTATATGTGTCCCAAAATGGTACCAATCAAACCATCATCTCTTCCAGAAAAAAATAAGACCTACCTAAGAAAATCACCAAAAAAATAGAAAAATATGGCTTTCAGAAAATGGAAACACAAAAACATGATTTTTTTATTTTTATTATTTTATTGTGTAAATCCAAAATAAAATTAAAAAAATTGACTTATTAGGTATCGCCACATCGTTGCGACCTGCTCTATAAAAATATCACATTATCTAATCTGTCAGGTGAACATTGTAAAAAACAAAAAATAAAATAATAAAAACTGTGCCAGAACAGCCATTTTTTGGGTTACCTTGCCTCATAAAAAGAGTAATATATATATACACTCACCTAAAGAATTATTAGGAACACCATACTAATACGGTGTTGGACCCCCTTTTGCCTTCAGAACTACCTTAATTCTACGTGGCATTGATTCAACAAGGTGCTGATAGCATTCTTTAGAAATGTTGGCCCATATTGATAGGATAGCATCTTGCAGTTGATGGAGATTTGAGGGATGCACATCCAGGGCACGAAGCTCCCGTTCCACCACATCCCAAAGATGCTCTATTGGGTTGAGATCTGGTGACTGTGGGGGCCATTTTAGTACAGTGAACTCATTGTCATGTTCAAGAAACCAATTTGAAATGATTTGAGCTTTGTGACATGGTGCATTATCCTGCTGGAAGTAGCCATCAGAGGATGGATACATGTTCTCATTCTGTTTACGCCAAATTCGGATTCTACCATTTGAATGTCTCAACATAATTCGAGACTCATCAGACCAGGCAACATTTTTCCAGTCTTCAACAGTCCAATTTTGGTGAGCTCGTGCAAATTGTAGCCTCTTTTTCCTATTTGTAGTGGAGATGAGTGGTACCCGGTGGGGTCTTCTGCTGTTGTAGCCCATCTGCCTCAAGGTTGTGCGTGTTGTGGCTTCACAAATGCTTTGCTGCGTACCTCGGTTGTAACGAGTGGTTATTTCAGTCAACGTTGCTCTTCTATCAGCTTGAATCAGTCGGCCCATTCTCCTCTGACCTCTAGCATCCACAAGGCATTTTTGCCCACAGGACTGCCGCATACTGGATGTTTTTCCCTTTTCACACCATTCTTTGTAAACCCTAGAAATGGTTGTGCGTGAAAATCCCAGTAACTGAGCAGATTGTGAAATACTCAGACCGGCCCGTCTGGCACCAACAACCATGCCACGCTCAAAATTGCTTAAATCACCTTTCTTTCCCATTCTGACATTCAGTTTGGAGTTCGTGAGATTGTCTTGACCAGGACCACCCACCTAAATGCATTGAAGCAACTGCCATGTGATTGGTTGACTAGATAATTGCATTAATGAAAAATAGAACAGGTGTTCCTAATAATTCTTTAGGTGAGTGTATGTATATATATATATATATATATATATATATATATATATACACACACACATACAATGCACAACTACCTCTAGCAAAAGATTTCTATACTGCAGGAATAACCCTAATAATAACATGCCCTCTGCACCACTCACACCAGCGGCCGACCAATCAGGACACAGCACTCCGCATGCCGCCTGCACTGCCCACACCTGCGCGCCGACAAGCAGGTCGGAGCGCCACGATTTCTGTTCGTCAGTCCCAGCCATCATTTCTGTTCGTCAGTCACAGCACTATCAGCCATAGGCCTCTTGCACACGACCGTATGGCTTTTTCAGTATTTTGCGTTCTGCAAAAAAATGATCCGCAAAAAATAAGGATGACGTCCATGTGCATTCCGTTTTTTGCAGAACGTAACAGCTGGTTCCTGATAGAACAGTGCTATCCTTGTCCGTTATGCGGACAATAATAGGACATGTTCTATCTTTGAGCAGAATGGAAAAACGGAAATGTGAAAATGGAAGGAATACGGAGTACCTTCCATTTTTTGCAGATCCATTAAAAAATGAATAGTTCCGTATACGGTCCAAATACGGAATGCAAAAAACGGAACGGAAACAAAAAAAAAAGTCAGTGCCAGTCGTACAGCCACCAGTCACAGTGCCAGCAGTTTCAGCCACCAGCCACAGTGACCAGTTAGTGCCAGCAGTCTCAGCTTCAGCCAGCACTCTCAGACAAAGCAAGCACTCAGTGCCAGCACTCTCAGCCACAGCCAGCACTCAGTGCCAGCAGTCTCAGCCACAAGCCACAGCCAACAGTCTCAGCCACAGCCACCAGTCAGTGCCAGCAGTCTCAGCCACAGCCACCAGTCAGTGCCAGCAGTTTTAGCCACCAGCCAGTGCCAGCAGGGCCGGTGCCACCCATAAGCAGAGTAGGCCACCGCATAGAGCGCACTCTGCCTGGGGGCGCCGACACTCTGGAGTCCGAATCCCAAGCAGTAGCACCTGGCCGCCGTCTGCGCCCCGCCCCCTACTTGTGATCCATCTGACATCCATCTGTACTGGGACAGCTGTCAAGTGTATGGATGTACACTAGGTATCAAAGTTATCTACAGTAGAAGTCTTATATATTTTTTTTAAGTAACTGGCTATAAATGCCTTGCCTCTGATACAGAAGGTCATGGGTTCGAATCCCAGCATAAACTTTTCTGAAAGACAGGCTAAATAAGAACATGAGCACCAAATCTTCAACACTAGAGGCTGGTGGGAACACAGGAAGAGGAAGAGGCCTGCATCGCATCGCTGACATGGAGGTAAGTATAAAAGTGTTTTTTGTTTTTTTTAAATACCGGACTGTTACTCTACTGCCACGGGGGAGGGGGGGCTATTGGCGCCATGATACTGGCACATGGAGGGGGGAGAAGAGAGGCACTTGATACTGGCACATTAGGGGGCAGGGGGAGAGGATGGCACTATGATATGGGGGGGCAAGAAATGCACATGAATCATGAGGGGCAGAAATGTGAAATGGGGGGGGGGCGCCAAAATGTAGATTTACTTGTGTTGACAAAAATCCTTGCACCGGCCCTGACTTCGGGAGGTGGGTCTCGCAGGATCACGTGCCGAAGACACATGATCTTGGCAAGAGCCAAGACAATGTGGACCTGGAGCACAGCGAGGAGCAGAACCTGGTGAGCACCCCTGGCAACCGAACTCTG
Source organism: Bufo bufo (assembly GCF_905171765.1). Lineage (NCBI taxonomy): Eukaryota > Metazoa > Chordata > Amphibia > Anura > Bufonidae > Bufo > Bufo bufo. Next base: position 517,762,400 of record NC_053391.1, on the reverse strand, counting down.
ACAACCTGCACTAGGGTGTCAGAGGCTGCAGGACAGTGACTGGCAGCAGGGTGGCACACACTTGTGTACACGGGTCAGGGCACACCTGCTGCTTGACTAGGGGCCATAGATTCTGACTGGCACAGGGTGCCCAGCAGTGGCACATGGAGCCTAATAGGTGGCACAGACTATCTAAAGGGCTATGAATAATACAGGGTGCAGGACAGTGCCAGACTGGCAGAGGGCACAAGGCAGCATACTGTTTTATGTTGCCCTGGTGGCGCAGGATTTCAGACAGTGGCTGAATGGCGCCTGGCAGTGAATAGGTGGCACTGCTCGTGTTTGGTGTGCCAACCTGCTGAACAGCGCAGAGTGATAGGCATCACTAAGATGGTACTAGGTGGCAGACAATGGCTGGATATTATATATACATGACCATAGTCAGACTGGCACAGGGTACGCGACCATAGTCAGACTGGCACAGGTTACATGACCATAGACTGGCACAGGGTACACGACCATAGCTAAATGTTGCATGCAATAGGTGGCTAAAAAAGGGGCGGGTAAAAGGGTGTGGTCAATGGGCGGAGTCAAGAGGGTGGTAAAATTAGCTTTTGCCTAGGGTGGCAAAAATTCTTGCACCAGCCCTGAGTGCCAGCAGTCTCAGCCACAAGCCACAGCCAGCAATCTCCGCCTTCAGCCACAGCCACCAGTCTCAGCCACCAGTCAGTGCTAGCAGTCTCAGCCACAGCCACCAGTCAGTGCTAGCAGTCTCAGCCACAGCAACCAGTCAGTGCCAGCAGTCTCAGACACAGCCGGCAGTCTCGGCCGCCAGCCACAGTCACCAGTCTCCGTCACCAGTCAGTGTGGTCAAGTTCCCTTGCCATTTAATATAGACTGTTCCTACTAATGTTTATGCACTACTGTTCTAGCGTCCGTTATTGTAACTGGCTTAATGTCTAGTATTGAATAATAAGGACTAAACATTTTTCGATGGAAGGCTAGGTTTTGCGTGTTGCAAGCTTTAGATCGAATTTAGATCGAAAACCTTGGCTTCCAAATACTGTATGTGACATGCTTGCATCTAGTGTAAATGCAATGTGTAAACAGCTGTTCAAGGCATGCATACTTGACACACACTGAGAACCATTGTCCATGGAGCACATGTTTAAATGGGGATGAGCAGTAGGGAAAAAAAAAAGACTAAATATGAATTTAAATTTAAACCCCTAACCGCTATAATTGGGGAACTTGTTAGAATTAAGCAAACAATGCACAAGTGAAATTTATCAAGTTATTAGCTCCTCTGTCTTTGTTTTGAATTATGGCATAGTGTTAATCCATGCACTTATCTGTATTTTGCACTTTACTGTAGTCTTACAAACCTCACTCCACTCGCAAATCTTGCTGTATTTGCAAACCTCGCTTGCAGTCTCTGTGGCTTATCTGACTTTTTTTTTTTTAAACTGGAACTGAGCAGGGGTGGTTAAAAAAAAAATTAGGAAAAAACATAAATTTCCTTTTACAAGTTTTGCCACTCCAGTACTACTATTTCAGCCTTTGCTGCTCTGATTGTCTCTGGGCCTACAACGGTCATGTGCCAGTCATTGTTCACTTGACTGCTGCAGCCAATCACTGGCCTTATTGGTCATATATGCATGAATGGCATATGGCCTCAAAGGCCAGTGATTGGTTGCAGTAGTTACATGAACAAAAAATGGCACATGATAACTTTAGGTCCAACAGGAACTGGAGCAGGGGTGCTGCAGTGGTGAGACATTTTAAAGGTAAGTAAGGAAAGGTAGTTAAGTAAGATTTTTCATTTTTATTCTACTGTATACTGCCCCTGACATAAAAAATATAAAAAATCTCTGAAAACATCTTTAATACAGAAAATTAAGAGACCAATTGTTAAACAGTCTTAAATTGATTAACAGGTGAAAGCTCTAAATACATAGAGTGCCTTGAAAAAATGTTCATACCCTTTGAACTTTTCAACATTTTTCACTCACAAACTTAAATGTATTTTATTAGGATTTTATGTGATAGATCAACACAAAGTAGCATGTATGTGTGAATTAAAAGAAAATGATTCTTGTTTTTCAAAAATTTTCATAAATAAGAATTTGAAAAGTGCATGCTTTTGTCTTCATCCTCCCTGACTCAATACTTTGTAGGACCACCGTTTGCTGCAATTACAGCTGCAAGTCTTTTGGGACATGTCTCTATCAGCTTTGCACATCTAGAGGCAGACCATTTTTGCTATTTCTTCTTTACAAAATAGCTCAAGCTCAGTCAGATTGGATGGAGAATGTCTGTGAACAGCAATTTTCAAGTCTTGCCACAGATCTTCAATGGGATTTAGGTCTGGATTTTGGGATTTGATCTAAGCAATTCCAGTGTAGCTCTGACTGTATGTTTAGGGTCAATGTCCTGCTGGTAAACCTCCATCCCAGTCTTAAGTCTTTTGCAGCCTATACCAAGTTTTTCTCCAGGATTGCCCTGTATTTAGCTCATTCCTTCTTCCGTTGAACTCTGACCAGCTTCCCTGCCCTTGCTGAAGAAAAACACCCCCACAGCATGATGCTGCCACCATCATGTTTTCATGGTGTGTTCAGGGTGATGTGCAGTGTTAGTTTTCCGTCGCACATAACGTTTTGCATTTAGGTAAAAAAGTTCAACTTTGGTCTCATCTGACCAAGTCCAATCTTTTGGACTTCTTATGGCTTGCTTTCAAAAATGACTTTCTTCTTGCCACTCTTCCATAAAGGCCAGATTGGTGAAGTATACAACAGTTGTCCTGTGGACAGATTCTCCTACCTGAGCTGTGGATCTTTGCAGGTTCTCCATAGTGAACATGGGCCTCTTGGCTGCTTCTCTAATTAGTGTTCTCCTTGACTGGGCTTTCAGGTTGGATGGACCACCATGTCTTGGTAGGTTCACAGTTGTGCCATACTCTTTCCATTTTTGGATGATGGATTGAACAGTGCTCCGTGAGATTTCCAGAGCTTGGGATATTTTCTTTTTTTATAATCTAACCCTGCTTTACACTTCTCCACAACATTATCCCAGACCTGTCTGGTGTGTTCCTAGGTTTTCATGCTGCTGTTTGATCTCTAATGTTCACTATCAAACCTCTGAGGCATTTACAGAACAGTATTAGTATTAGTGATGAACGGCAGAGGCTATATTCGAATTTGCGATATTTCCCGAATATTTTGTAGTATATTCGTCATATCAATGCGAATTTTGAATGATTGAATGCAACAAATCGGCAATGTAAAAGTCGCTTAATGCGAATTCGTAACGCAAAATTAAGGCATGGCTCACTTTGGCTACATTTTTCAAGCTGGTAAAAGTTTCCTGAGATTGGAGAAAATGGTTGGCACCACGGCAGAACATTAGAATAGCTTTATATGCAGATAGAGAGATAGAGTCAAGTGCTCCAATATATTTGCGATTGCTCTAATCGGCAGTGATTAGAATATGTTTTCGCACTACATGCAACTTCACATTTTAGCAAGTCTGGCTACAGATTGCTGACTGGTGCACTAAGTAATGTTGTGAACTTGACATTGCTTCCTTATCATTGGCCCACAAGCAAGAAGCAGAGAGGAATCATCTGCTCAGATGGAAAAAAATTCAGAATATTCAAATAAACAAATATATAGTATAGCACTATATTCTGAATATTTGTGAATTCTCAAAGTGGCGATATTCGCAATAAAAATCCTCTATTAGAATATTCGTGCTCATTAGTTATAACTATTACTTATACTGAGAATAAATTACACACAGGTGGACACTATTTACTAATTGAGTGACTTCTGAAGGCGATTGGTCACACTGGATTTTAATTAGGGGTATCAGAGTACAGAGGTCTGAATATAAAAGCACACCACACTTTTCAGATTTTTATTTATTATTTTTAGAGTCGAGCGAATCGAAGTTGACGAAGTGGAATTCGATCCGAATTTCAGGATAAATTTGATTTGCATTGAATTTCGTGGTAACGAATCTAATTTTTTCCTAAAATGGCTGCTGCACATGTGAGGACATGGAGCAAGGAACTCTGGGAACGCGGGATCACCCATAATGCCATGCATGCAGCCAATCTGCAGCCAGCCAGTACTGTGATGTCACAGCCCTATAAATAGCCTCAGCCATCTTGGATTCTGCCATTTACCAATGTACTTAGTGCAGGGAGAGATGTCAGCAGGCGCTAGGGACAGTGCTAGGAAAGAATTCATTGTGCTAAAAAAACGATTTACAAGTTCAGGGAAATATTATTCAAGGTGTAGAGAAAGGATTGGGAGGAATCATTCCATAGCATTTGTGTAGAACAGGGTGCAGTAGGGGAGATTACAGCCTGAATAATAGAAACAATCCTATTACACCTTGGGATCCAAATTTTCATTATACAGTTCTGTATTTCCAGCAAACCTTCTTGTTCTTGTTATTGGGGTGCAGGTTTGTTTCATACAGCCATTAACAGGGTTTATTACAAGGAAATATTTGTATGTCTTATTTGCCCTTGTGTGGTGCAGTTATATGTTCTAAAGCATATTTTTGGCTTGTATTAGTGAAAAAAAGGGCTTATTAGCAGTTGTATGGTAAAGTGGGAAAATTACAGCCCATTTTGGCATGTATTAGTGGCACAAAAAAAATATTATATGTTCTGAAGCCTTTTGTGGAGTGTATAAGTGGAAAAAATAAATATATATATTTGGTGTTCTGCGGTGCAGTTATATGTTCTGAAGCCTTTTGTGGAGTCTATAAGTGAAAAAAAGAAAAATATATTTGCCGTTCAGCAGTGCAATTATATATTCTAAAGCCTTTTGTGGAGTGTATAAGTGTAAAAAAATAAGGGCCTATTTGCCATTCAGCTGTGAAGTTATTTGTTCAAAAGACCTTTTTATCGTGTATTAGTGCAAAAGAAAAATATATTTGCTGTCCAGCGGTTAAATGATATATTCTAAAGCCTTTTGTGGAGTGTATAAGTGGAAAAAAGATAAATATATTTGCCGTTCAGTGGTGAAGTTACCTGTATATACCTGTATTCTAAAGCCTTTTGTGTTGTGTATAAGTGGAAAAAAATAAGGGCCTATTTGCCGTTCAGTGGTGAAGTTATTTGTTCTAAAGTCCTTTCTGTTGTGTATTAGTGCAAAAGAAAAATATATTTGCCGTTCAGCGGTGCAGTTATAAGTTAAAAAACCTTTTGTGGAGTGTATAAGAGGAAAAAAGAAAAATATATTTGCCGTTCAGAGATGCAGATGCAGATGTTCTAAAGCGTTTTGTGTCGTGTATAAGTGGAAAAAAATAAGGGTCTATTTGCCGTTCAGCGGTGCAGTTACACTGCGTGCAGAATTATTAGGCAAATTAGTATTTTGACCACATCATCCTCTTTATGCATGTTGTCTTAATCCAAGCTGTATAGGCTCGAAAGCCTACTACCAATTAAGCATATTAGGTGATGTGCATCTCTGTAATGAGAAGGGGTGTGGTCTAATGACATCAACCCCCTATATTAGGTGTGCATAATTATTAGGCAACTTCCTTTCCTTTGGCAAAATGGGTCAAAAAAAGGACTTGACAGGCTCAGAAAAGTCAAAAATAGTGAGATATCTTGCAGAGGGATGCAGCACTCTTAAAATTGCAAAGCTTCTGAAGCGTGATCATCGAACAATCAAGCGTTTCATTCAAAATAGTCAACAGGGTCGCAAGAAGCGTGTGGAAAAACCAAGGTGCAAAATAACTGCCCATGAACTGAGAAAAGTCAAGCGTGCAGCTGCCAAGATGCCACTTGCCACCAGTTTGGCCATATTTCAGAGCTGCAACATCACTGGAGTGCCCAAAAGCACAAGGTGTGCAATACTCAGAGACATGGCCAAGGTAAGAAAGGCTGAAAGACGACCACCACTGAACAAGACACACAAGCTGAAACGTCAAGACTGGGCCAAGAAATATCTCAAGACTGATTTTTCTAAGGTTTTATGGACTGATGAAATGAGAGTGAGTCTTGATGGGCCAGATGGATGGGCCCGTGGCTGGATTGCTAAATGGCAGAGAGCTCCAGTCCGACTCAGACGCCAGCAAGGTGGAGGTGGAGTACTGGTTTGGGCTGGTATCATCAAAGATGAGCTTGTGGGGCCTTTTCGGGTTGAGGATGGAGTCAAGCTCAACTCCCAGTCCTACTGCCAGTTTCTGGAAGACACCTTCTTCAAGCAGTGGTACAGGAAGAAGTCTGCATCCTTCAAGAAAAACATGATTTTCATGCAGGACAATGCTCCATCACACGCGTCCAAGTACTCCACAGCGTGGCTGGCAAGAAAGGGTATAAAAGAAGAAAATCTAATGACATGGCCTCCTTGTTCACCTGATCTGAACCCCATTGAGAACCTGTGGTCCATCATCAAATGTGAGATTTACAAGGAGGGAAAACAGTACACCTCTCTGAACAGTGTCTGGGAGGCTGTGGTTGCTGCTGCACGCAATGTTGATGGTGAACAGATCAAAACACTGACAGAATCCATGGATGCCAGGCTTTTGAGTGCCCTTGCAAAGAAAGGTGGCTATATTGGTCACTGATTTATTTTTGTTTTGTTTTTGAATGTCAGAAATGTATATTTGTGAATGTTGAGATGTTATATTGGTTTCACTGGTAAAAATAAATAATTGAAATGGGTATATATTTGTTTTTTGTTAAGTTGCCTAATAATTATGCACAGTAATAGTCACCTGCACACACAGATATCCCCCTAAAATAGCTAAAACTAAAAACAAACTAAAAACTACTTCCAAAAATATTCAGCTTTGATATTAATGAGTTTTTTGGGTTCATTGAGAACATGGTTGTTGTTCAATAATAAAATTAATCCTCAAAAATACAACTTGCCTAATAATTCTGCACTCCCTGTATATGTTCTAAAGCCCTTTTGTGGGATCTATAAGAGGAAAAAAGAAAAATATATTTTGCCAGCGGTGTTCTAAAGACCTTTTTGTCATGTATTAGTGCAAAAGAAAAATATATTTTCTGTTCAGCTGTGCAGTTATATGTTCTAAAGCCTTTTGTGGGGTATATAAGTGGAAAAAAAATAAGGGCCTATTTGCGGTTCAGCGGTGCAGTTATATGTTCTAAAGCCATTTTTGAGAAAATTATAGCCCTTTTTGGCGTGTATTAGTGGCGGCGGGGGGGGGGTGGCTTATTAATTATTATTTTGAGATTTTTTGGCATTACAAATACTGATGGATTAGTGACCAAATGCTTACCGAATGAAGGTGGATGCTCAACAGACAGGATCCGTTTTTTGGGGGTTATTGTTCTGATGGTTCAGAGGAAGGGCAAAATAATCAGTGACGTCAACACAAACTTATCGCTGACACCCTCTCCACTCTGTCGGTGGGCTCTACTTGTATAAGCGTTTAATAGAACAGGTTCTGTAGACATCTATGTGGCGCTAACAACGACCTGTAAGGATGAATTTATACTTGAGTTATTTGGTCAGTTTTGGACCCATGACTTCCCAAATAAGTGAAGTGTGCAGTGATTCTAAGAGCAATGCCTGTCATCTTCATGTCATACTGACTCACAGTATTATTTCAGTACCATAGTAGACTCCCTATGCCTGTTACTGCAAGGCACAGTGTTTTACACCACTATAAAGGCTCTCTGCAGCCAGGAAATAGCAGTTTTTAATGTGATTCGCCGCAAATAAATTCGGATCGAACCAAAGGTTTTTTGAAAAAGTCGGCGAACCGGTCGAATCGAATTTTCAAAAGATTTGCTAATTTCTAATTATTTCACACATACTTGCTACTTTGTGTTAGTCTATCACATAAAATCCCAATAAAATATATTTAGGTTTGTGGTTGTAACGTGAAAAATTGTGGAAATGTTCAAGTGGTATGCATACTTTTTCAAGACACTGTATAAACTAGTAGCTCAAGTTTTTAATATTGATGGCCTATCCTCATAATAAGCCATTTCTATTGCATCAGCTGGAGGTCCAACATTCTGCACCCCTTAACTTCAGTGCTGCTCTTATTGAAATGAATAGGAACAGCTCTGTAGTTACCTGCTCTTTCCTCTACACCAGGGATGCCCAACCTGCGGCCCTCCAGCTGTTACAAAACTACAACTCCCCGCATGCCCAGACAGCCTACAGCTATCAGCCTATATCAAGGCATGGTGGGAGTTGGTTTTACAACAGCTGGAGGGTCGCAGGTTGGGCATTACTGTTCTACACAAAGCTGCGTTATAATTCCAAAGCTACTCTGAAGCAGTTGATCAATGGGGATGCAGAGTGTCAGACTGTTGCCGATGAGATATTGATGGCCTACACTGAAAATAGACTATTAATAGTAAAATCCTAAAATACTGTACACCGTTAAATACTGTAGCATAGGATTTATTGATTATTTTCATGCCCAACACATGTATAGATTTTCTCAATGATTGCTTCTGTTTTAAAGATAAGCATATGAACACATTGAACAGCATTTATTTAAGTAAGCACATTTTCTGAAATTAGTCTTTTGAAATGGTTGGTTGTGATGAAAAACATACAGTATGATTGGCATTCAAAGTATTGTTTCATGTTTATTGGTATATTTATGAATATTAGAGTTTCATTCATTTCAAGAAAGAAGGTATGATTATCAGATTAAACACTTTTTCCCTTAAACTTTTTCATGTATGGATATGTTCTTGATATGTCCTTAATTATATATGATTCTGAGGTGACTGGATGACAGACAATATAGACAGATTTGACATTTGAGAATGTTGTAAGAACTGTATTGGTGGTTTCACAAATAGAACCACATTTGCTAATATGAGGGCACCTAGTTTCTGGTGTAAATTGTGCCAAAATGTGGTGAAACTTGCATTTAAATGTAGATTTTTTTTGCCTAGCACTGAACAAGGAGTGGCTTAATGGAAAGGTGGTGTGACTTCATGGGAAAGGGGATGTAGCCTAATACACAACATTTGGCACCAACATTGTCCATCAATTGTGGCATACAATTCTGTCTGAAACTAAGCCAACCAATACTTGGTACAGAGTTAGACCAAAGTTTTGGCTTGAACCATTTTGGTGCATGTCTATAAAGCCTATTTAAAGGGTAACTGATATGTTTTCATTAAAAAAATCTATTTTAGCATATGTTACTGCTGCAGCAGCATTATGCATAAAGCAATCTTTAGTTTCTTCACATACCACTGTTTTCCTTGAGTTTTTCCCTTTGTTACAGCTGTTTAAACATTTACAATATGAGGACCTTCTCAAGATGGCTCCTCTGCCAGTTCTCTGAGGCCAAAACTGTTTTCCCTCACTTCCCATACACACTTGCTGTAGCCAGCAGCTCCCTGCCAGCCAATCAGATTGGATTACTGAGAGACATACCTCCTCACTCTGAAGCCTAATGCAGGCATGCAGTGTGAATGACCGCCCCTCTGTCTTCTGTTTATACTAAAAGGAAGACAGACAAGCCATAGCAACGGTCTTTTAGGCTAAGTCTACACGACGACATGTGTCGCGCAACAATAAGTCGTGCGACAGATAGGGCACAACTACACTGCAACATTTGTCGCGCAACATTTTGTCGCACCGACAATTTGTATAATGATAGTCTATGGTGTTGCACTGCGACATGCGACATGCTGCAACTGCGAGATGGATTTTTCTGCGACTGTCACGTCGCAGCATGTCGCAGTGCGACACCATAGACTATCATTATAAAAATTGTCGCGCGACAGTGGTGCGACAAAATGTCGCGTGACCAATGTCGTCATGTAGACCTAGCCTTAAAGCCCCTTTCACACGAGCAAGTTTTCAATGGGTCTATGTACGTGAGCGTTTTTTGTTCATGCATCAGTTCTGTGTTGCGTGAAAAACGCAGCATGTTCTATATTATGCGTTTTTCACACAGCCCTGGCCCCATATAAGTGAATAGGGCTTCAGTGAAAAACGCATTGCATCTGGAAGCAAGTGCGAATGCAGTGCATTTTTCACTGATGGTTGCTAAGAGATGTTGTTTGTAAACCTTTAGTTTTTTATCACGCGCATGAAAAACGCATCAAAACACATTGCACCCACGCAGAAAAAAACTGAACAACTGAAAGCAATCGCAGACAAAACTGACTGAACTTGCTTGCAAAATGGTGCAAGTTTCCCTGAACTTACCCTGAATGCACCCGGAGCTAATCCGTCACGCTCGTGTGAAAGAGACCTTAGGCCTCGTTCACACTTCAGTGTTTGGTCAGTGATTTCCATCACTGATTTGTGAGCCAAAACCAGGTGCTGCTCTAAACACAGAACAAGAGCAGATCTTTCCCTTCTACCTCATGTCTGTGGAGGCTCCACTTCTGGTTTTGGCTCACAAATCACTGATGGAAATCACTGACCAAACACTGAAGTGTGAACAAGGCCTAAGGGAGCAGTGGAAATGGACAGAGGACATTAATGAAAGCTGCTATTATAAGGTAATTATAGATATTTTCACAGACTAAGGCCTCTTTCACACGACCGTTGTGTGCACCCGTGGCCGTTGTGCCGTTTTCCGTTTTTTTTCGCGGACCCCATGACTTTCAATGGGTCCGTGGAAAAAACGGAAAATGCACCGTTTTGCAGCCGCATCCGAGATCCGTGTTTCCTGGCCGTGAAAAAAATATGACCTGTCCTATTTTTTTCACGGCCAACGGTTCACGGACCCATTCAAGTCAATGGGTCCGTGAAAGAACACGGATGCACACAAGATTGGCATCCGTGTCCGTGATCCGTGGCCGTAGGTTAGTTTTTATACAGACGGATCCGAAGATCCGTCTGCATAAAAGCTTTTTCATAGCTGAGTTTTCACTTCGTGAAAACTCAGAACCGACAGTATATTCTAACACAGAAGCGTTCCCATGGTGATGGGGACGCTTCTAGTTAGAATACACTACAAACTGTGTACAAGACTGCCCCCTGCTGCCTGGCAGCACCCTATCTCTTACAGGGGGCCGTGATCAGCACAATTAACCCCTTCAGGTGCGGCACCTGAATGGGTTAATTGTACTCTCATATCCCCTGTAAGAGATCAGGGCTGCCAGGCAGCAGGGGGCAGACCCTCCCCCCCTCCCCAGTTTGAATATCATTGGTGGCCAGTGCGGCCCCCCCCCCCTCTATTGTAATTATTCGTTGGTGGCACAGTGTGCGCCCCCCCCCCCTCCCTCTATTGTAATAATTCGTTGGTGGCACAGTGTGCGCCCCCCCCCCTCTCTCCCTCTATTGTAATAAATCGTTGGTGGCACAGTGTGCGCCCCCCCCTCTCTCCCTCTATTGTAATAATTCGTTGGTGGCACAGTGTGCGCCCCCCATCGGCCCCCCCTCCCTCTATAGCATTAACAACATTGGTAGCCAGTGTGCGGCCTCCCATCTCCCCCCCCCCCCCCCCATCATTGGTGGCAGCGGAGTTCCGATCGGAGTCCCAGTTTAATCGCTGGGGCTCCGATCGGTAACCATGGCAACCAGGACTGTTGCCATGGTTACTTAGCAATAGTACAATAGTAGAAGATTCATACTTACCTGCTGCTGGCTGCTGCTGCGATGTTCGTGTCCGGCCGGGAGCTCCACCTACTGGTAAGTGACAGGGTCTGTGCGGCGCATTGCTAAATGAACTGTCACTTACCAGTAGGAGGAGCTCCCGGCCGGACACGCACATCGCAGCTCCCAGGTAAGTATTAATCTTTTACTATTGTACTATTGCTAGAACTCCGCTGCCACCAATGATGGGGGGGGGGGGGGGGAAGATGGGAGGCCGCACACTGGCCACCAATGTTGTTAATGCTATAGAGGGAGGGGGGGCCGGGGGGGGGCGCACACTGTGCCACCAACGATTTATTACAATAGAGGGAGGAAGGGGGGGGGGGGCGGGGTGGCGCACACTGTGCCACCAACGAATTATTACAATAGAGGGAGGAAGGGAGGGGGCCGCACTGGCCACCAATGATATTCAAACTGGGGAGGGGGGGGTCTGCCCTGATCTCTTACAGGGGTATATGATAGTACAATTAACCCCTTCAGGTGCGGCACCTGAGGGGTTAATTGTGCTGATCACGGCCCCCTGTAAGAGATCGGATACTGCTAGGCAGCAGGGGGCAGTCATGTAAACAGTTTGTAGTATATTCTAACTAGAAGCGTCTCCATCACCATGGGAACGCCTCTGTGTTAGAATATACTGTCGGAAATGAGGTTTCACGATCTAACTCATATCCGACAGTATATTCTAACATAGAGGCGTTCCCATGGTGATGGGGACGCTTCAAGTTAAAATATACCATCTCCGATGGAGAAAACTCCGATCCGATGGTATAAAAGGGACTCCAGACTTTACATTGAAAGTCAATGGGGACGGATCCGTTTGAAATGGCACCATATTGTGTCAACATCAAACGGATCCGTCCCCATTGACTTGCATTGTAATTCAGGACGGATCCGTTTGGCTCCGCACGGCCAGGCGGACACCAAAACGACTTTTTTTTCATGTCCGTGGATCCTCCAAAAATCAAGGAAGACCCACGGACGAAAAAACGGTCACGGATCACGGAAAAACGGGACCCCGTTTTGCGGACCGTGAAAATATACTGTCGTGTGCAATAAGCCATACTCAGGTATACATGCCTAGCTCTAATAAACTAGCAAATAAAAAAATATGACGGTTACCCTTTAAGTTTATCTATAGAATTAGTAAAACTGTCCCACAATCTTCTTTTTCTTTTGCCTTTTTTAGGAATTTTTTCCTGTTTTTTTTTTGCAGCCTTCTTTTGTCAAATAATGTAATTTGGCAACACCCTATCAGTGGCTCTATTGCTTTAACAAAAAAAAGAAATAAAAGTAAGATACGTTGAATATAATTTTTATTTGAACCTGAATCTGGTTTTTGGTTATTTATTGAGTCTCCTAAGAACCCTATTAACAGTCAGAGAAACATGTTGAGACAGTATAGAGTATTTTTCAAGTTAAAATAATAAAAAAAATAATCCATATGGGTGCTGCCAGAAGTTTTTAAGAGGAAGTGCAAAAGCTGTTTGTGTTCAAACAGGCTTTTTGTTTATTTCTAAGTCTTAAAAAAATTAATAAAATAAAAATAGGAGTTTTCTCTTAACAGTAACAGTGTGCACATAGGCACGTGTAGAATCGCAAACACAATAATATCCATGTTTTGTCAGTGGTTTTCAATTACCATTGGTAGGAGATTCTCTGGAAATCTCAGCCTAGCATTTCACATGGAATATGGGTGACACAGATGCCAAAAAACAATCAAATGAACAAACAATAAAATTTTCATGGATGAAACACTGACTGTCTTCTTATGGACATCATCATGGACTCAGATATGGGAAAGAGTCCTTAGATGCTAGATTAGCTTATACAGCTTATACATCCAAATGGACATCACTGGTATTTGACAAGCTGCGATTGTACTTTCCTGTTTGTTTCAAATAGCTTATAGGCATGTCCTGCAAGTATAGGTATTGTCCAGCACCTTATCAGTGATCTGCATGGGCATCCCCTCCGTCGAACCACAATGTGTATGGGCAGTCTAAGAAAAACACAATTGTTGTAATTTTCTTTGTGGCAATCAGCATTTCTGCAAACATAAAGCTGATCAATATAAAGAAAAGTTCATTAACAGATAACAGAGTTAACATATTGCAAAAAGCATAATTTCAACACACTTGTTATAGTCATGATTATGGAATAATTTGCCAAAATGTATAATGTATAATGTGGGCATTTTCTTCCTGCAAATATACAGTAGTTACTGCAAAATATGCATTAATTTCAGATTATATAAGTAATTCTTCTTGGATTTGCAGCTATGCCCTTTATAGGATTCTTCGCTTGATGATGTCATAGGTTTCTTCCTTCCACTGATGACAACACAGCTGATAGAATACTAAGGCATTGTGATTCTACTTTTTTATAGAAAAGTACCGGCTGTAACACCTCCTTCATGCAGAGCCATGTGCATCCCATCTTTTGGTTATAGTATCAGTCAAGACCAGAATTTACTATTTGTCTTAGGTACTTAACGAAGGTGCGGCATAGTGATCCGGCAAGCAGTTCCGTCTCTGGAACTGCCTGCCGGATCCGGCAATCTGCATTCAAACGGACAGCATTTGTAGACAGATTCGGATGTGGATCCGTCTCACAAATGCATTGCATGAACGGATCCATCTGTCCGTTTGTCATACGGACAAACCGATCCATTTCTATTTTCTTTCACATTTTTTCCAGAAGGACGGATACGGAATTGCAGTATTTTGAATGCCAGATACGGCACTAATACATTCCTATGGAAAAAAATATGCATTGGCATTCAGGCAAGTGTTCATTTTTTTGGGCCTGAGATAAAACAGTAGCATGCTGCGGTATTATCTCCGTCTTGAACAGTCAAAAAGACTGAACTGAAGACATCCTGATGCATCCTGAACAAATTGCTCTCCATTCAGAATGCATGGGGATAAAACTGTTCATTTATTTTCCGGTATAGAGCCACTAGGACAGAACTCTATGCCAGAAAAGAAAAACGCTAGTGTGAAAGTACCCTTAGATGTAACATCATCAGACAACAATCCCCATGCTCTGTCGGGAAAAGCTCAATTTCAAAATAGCAGGTATGCATCATTCCAGTTATAAACAATTTGGCTAAATGAATGGTAAGAAAACCTTGTGTTTAGCAAATTAAATTCAGCATATTAAGGGAGAGATTATATGTAAAAGCAAGTCAGAGAAAATATGCATGTAGAAAAATGCACAATAAAATATTCTTACTTCTACTATGGCAGCAATAGTGAGTTTATTAATATTTTACAGTGTTCAGGTGGAGAAATAAACTTCAGGTTACTGCACATAAAAAGCTTCGACTGCAATCCCATGTGGCAGGTCCATGGTAGAAAATCTTCTGTTTATCTAGCTAGTGGATTCTGCTGCCTTTAGGGAACTGATGGCACGTGCTTAACCTCGCTGGAAGATACCTAGCTACCATTATTTCTCCACAAAACACCATCCCTGCCTTGTCTTGTCATGCAGAGAATGTGGGCTGCTCCTTGCAATTGTCGCTCTGTTGCAAGGTGCACGCCAGCATGGACATCTGGACCAGCTGTTACGGAGTGGGACAGTACATGTGTTTAATGGCCAATTGGGTCAAAGTTTTTCGCAGCAGCTGCGAGGCAGCACAGCAGCAACAAGGTCAGGTCTTAATGATGCCTTCATGTTTGTGTCAGTCTGGTTACCACATCAGGGGATTATCCTCTTCCTGCGCATCCTATGTCATGGACATCCTTCATTCCGCAACAGAAGAAGAACATGGCATTGCACCCACTCCCGCTCCTTCTATCATACGTGTAAAGTGAAGCATTGCTATGCTTTCTTAGACCAGAGGCACCTGGATGAATGGTCACGTGCTAAAATGCATCAAGCAGTAAGCATCCCGCTGGTTGACTCCACGCTAACTTCAGCCAGGCAAGGTGGTCAGCAACAATAGCAAGAACATTGTGGCTGCAATACATTTGGGAAATAGCGCCTGCTCCCTGAATGATGCATGTTATAAATTTAGCCATGCAACAATTTTTGAAAAAGTACTGTGGCTTGTGTGGGTCTTTCATTTCAGCTCTTCTTAAATGGCAAGGAACTCCTTCATAGACTTGCAGGAAACAAAAAGTCTGCCATTGCACCGCTTGATTCACAATGCTCCAGCTCACCGGAATTACACCTTGAATATGCTACAGCATCTGTACAAGCTGAGTAAAGCAGTTATGATGTTGTCATGCAGCAGAACACCTTAGCAAGGAACATGTTTTGATCTCAGGTTGTGGCAGCTCCTTAGAACGTGTGTTACAAACTAATGCCCTTAGTAGAGGCCACCAGATTAGTCAGTAGGGTCAACTGCAGCATCAACTATGTCATCCCCCTAAAATTTACAGCTTCCACATTTTGCTGGACACCTGGCAACTGTTGGGGACTTAAATGTAGAAAGTCCCATGGAGGAGAAAGTGGAGTATGAGGACCTCCCACTGAAGGAGGAGTGGAGCAGGATGAATTGCTTATACTGTTGCTGATGACGACAATACTGACCATTATGACCAATCATCCCGGTGGGGTGCGGAGTCGGAAAGAACTGTGTCCTCAGGTATGCATATGAGCATGGCAAGCTGTATGTTTGCTGATGTAATGAGTTGTACCTTTACCATTAATCTGGACCCTTTCTGTCAAAACAAATGGGGTCATTTATTATGGGAAGTACGCCACTTTTAGACGTACTTTTGTCGCAGGTTTGGTCGTAAATGGTATTTGTGGCTGAATCTATGACTCCCCCCATGACATTTTTACGAGGCTGTAGAAAAGGGGGCAGGCTAGTAGGCCCATCTGATACATGTTTTTGGCATATAGAATTACTTAAATCTATGCCAGAAAGGGAGCTAGTGTAGATTTAATAAAGTCACAAGACCGCCAGTAAAGCACCTAACTTATGTAGAGGACGGCACTTCTACTTAAGTTAATCACATCAATCAGCAGCACAGGGGGACTAACACCGGTGTCTAAATCACCGGTCTTGTCCCCCAAAATGTTTTTCTGTTCCCAAAAGGTAGACCAAATTACTTTATTACCAAGATACACACTGAACACACCTTTCTGCAGCTTTCGGAGAGAAGATACCTGTCACCAACGTGTCTGACCTGGAGGCCCCTCTACGCCCCAGCCAAGTTATCTATCTCTTACTGAGATATCATATGCAGCAGCAATTTTATCATGAAAATGATGGATGCTGCATCAGGCTAATGCAAATAATCAAACAAATATGTACCCCCTGGACAACCATGTTCAGTCCTACATGGACTGTGGCATTTCTCTAATGCATACTGTTTTCCATGACCCCATGGACTTTTGGGCAGGCAGATTGGAACTGGCCCAGTTTGCTCTCTTTGTACTGTCTTGCCGAGCCTCCTTTGTCATCTCAGAGAGGGTTTTAAAGCATGGTATTTAAGGTGGCATTGTCACATCCAGCCCTCTACCAGTGTGCAAAACATCCCTTTGTCAAAATAAACAAGGCGTGGATCCATGAAGATTTTCACACAACTCTGACTGAGGACGATGAATAGATTTGCCATGGCTGATGGTGGCTATTTATCACCGGTCCCATCACTCCACTGCTGCTGTCTATCTGCCTACCATCAATTTCCATACCGTATGGCTGCTGCTGTCTCCACCATCTCCGTGTATTTGACTCCCTACTGCTGAACCTCCCACTGCAATTTCCATTACACCTACTGCCACTACCATGACCTCTACACAACTGCACACACCTACTGCCCTGTCTGTTCCATGCAGTGTTGTTACTGCTGGCGCTACTATTACTGCCAGTTATTACCCCTAAGTAACTTGCCCTTAACACATACACACTCTACTGCTGCTGCCCAAAATAAAAGGGATAATTTTTCCAGACTTGTTCAACTCCAGACCAATATACTGTTTCTTCAGACAATTAACACTTGTGTGTGTGTATAAATAAGGCAGGCATTCTGCCCATGTTAAAGCATAATGTTTGGCCACTTGTGCAGAAAAAGCCACTGTTTCACATGAAATTAATGTGTGTGTATAAAAAGGTGCAGCGTTAAAGTATAATTTTTGGATGCTTGGTCCCAATAAGACATTGTGTTTTCCAATAATACCATCAGCTTCCAATAAGGAACAATTTGTTGAAGGTTTCTAATATGAAAAAGTATAAAAAATGCAATGGCACAGTGTGTTTTTTTTAACATGTTGTTTCTCAACACCATCAACCATATATTTACCCGTAGCTACATACCTCTATGTTAGTGCAACTTTAAATTATCAGCTTTTGCTGTCATTGTGTTGTACAAATGGAGAAAGCAGCGAATAGTCAGGAGAAGCCGAGGTCAAATACCAGGAGAGTAAATAAGTACCAGAGGAATGAACAAGAACAGGTCAGGTCACAAGCCGAAGGTCAAGCCAAGAGGTCATGTCTGGAACTTTTGGAGCAAAAAGTAGCAGGTCAAAAACGGGCACGGGTCGAGGCACTGACTGAGGAAGACGTCTTTCACCTCTGCTCTGTTTGAATTACATAATCCTGCGCCATCTGCCCTAAATACAAAGTTAAAGGACCTCAGTTTTGAGTTATTGGGGCATCTTACATCATCTGCTCCAGATCTAGACTATTTGGAGGCCACAGGACAGCTCCTGTACCGAATTAAAACCGATGCCTGGTGTAAGGGAAAATCCACGGCCTAGATTTGAATCGGAGCGCGGCCTGTATTGGAGCATTCAGCCGTGAGCTACAGAGACCGGCTTAAGATCTACACAACCGCCGATCAGGCAAAAGGTACATCACCTTCCAAAGCAAAGTCCGCTACGTGTCGGCTGTATAACATCTTACCGGAAAGGTCCCAAGGCCTGTGTCAATGCCATCTTAGAGAGCTGGCTCCCAGTACCGACCGTTCCGCGTCTTGGTGGTAGAAAACCTTGGCCACACAGGATTTCTCTGCCTGAATAAGGTACAATGGTCGGTGGACTTCAGTATAACAAAAGTCAGAGACTTAGACGCACAAGCCCATCGACCCACCACTTTACGGCCATATTTCACCCATTAAGCATTGCACTGCATTCCCCCCTCAATATATTCCTTTGGTGCTGTGCAGAAGTGGAATATTCAAATACATTATCACAGGCAGTACTGTAGGTTTCACTTTAGACTCAATATCGCTTCTCAGAAGTCATTTCTCCGAGCAACATATTTAAAGGGCCAGCGACCCAATTTGTTAAAGACCAACTCTGTAGAAACACAATCCGCAGCCACAACATGTTATAAAGTCTGTTAAAGTTGGTCATCTCTGTCTCTAGATTTAGCTATGTGGTGAGCTTACAAAATCTGATGAAGTAGTGAGTAAAACTGCAACAGGGGCTTGATCATACGCACATATGGTGAAAGTTGGAAGATACAGGGGGGCTTACCAAGACTCTCACAAACAGTCCAGAGCTCCTTCCCTATCACAATCTGACCTGGATAGATGTATGATGAAAAAAAGCCAAGGTAATCAGGGGGCCCCTTCATCCACCCCCAAAAGCAACCCTCAACGCCAGTTAATATCTCATCAAGATAGAGATAGCGATGATGATGATGATGACCCAGTGGATGCATCTTCAGACCTACCAATATCTAGATCTTTCATTTCACAAGCTTTATCTAAAGCATTAAACCTAGTTCTGGAAGAACTATCTGAAATGAAAAGAGAAATGAGGCAAGTGGGTCAGAGAGTTGAAGTACTGGAATCCACTCAAACAGCCGTTGCTGATTACACCAATAAAAATTAAACTGCTCTCTCTGTCTACCAACAACACATTAATTACCTTTATGATTACATTGAGGATCAAGACAATAGAGGCAGAAGGAACAATATACGCACCAGAGGAGTCCCAGAGACTGTAGCTTTGGATGCTATTCCCACTGCAGTAAGAGAGATATGCAAAGCGCTGCTGGGTGAAGATTATCCAGATCCAATCACCATTGAAAGGGCCCACCGAGCTTTACACCCTAAACCTAAAACTGGAGATCTCCCAAGAGATATCATATGCAAATTATTAAACTTTGCACAGAAAGATCTTGTAGTGAAAAGAGCCAGAGAAAGCAAAAACATTGAATATGAAGGATCTCAAATACTCCTGTTCGAAGATCTCGCCCCTGCCACTCTTAATAAGAGACGTGCTCTAAAACCTCTCACGGATCAACTGAGACACAGACGCATTCATTGCCTTTAGATGGCTGTTCCCATTTGGGATGCTGATCACCTGGAAAGAGAAGAAATACATCTTAAGATCACCAAAAGACCTCCCAGATATTCTTGCGGCTCTTGCGATCCAAGATGTGGACATCCCTGATTGGTCAGTCACTAATGATGTTCTTATTCCACCAGACATCATGCCTCCAACTTCATGGGAAACTGTGGGAGGGGGCAAATCCCAAAGATCCAAGAAAAAACATGGGAAACTAACTCCCAGACGCATTAGTACACAGGAGGACTGACCACTCTCCTGGCTTTTTGGCTTAATTGTCTATAATTGCTTGTCTGTGTTTTGCTAGTTATGATGGCACGGATACAGTCAGGTCCATAAATATTGGGACATCGACACAATTCTAACATTTTTGGCTCTATACACCACCACAATGAATTTGAAATGAAACAAACAAGATTTGCTTTAACTGCAGACTGTCAGCTTTAACTTGAGGGTATTTACATCCAAATCAGGTGAACGGTGTAGGAATTACAACAGTTTGCATATGTGCCTCTCACTTGTTAAGGGACCAAAAGTAATGGGACAGAATAATAATCATAACTCAAACTTTCACTTTTTAATACTTGATTGCAAATCCTTTGCAGTCAATTACAGCCTGAAGTCTGGAACGCATAGACATCACCAGACGCTGGGTTTCATCCCTGGTGATGCTCTGCCAGGCCTCTACTCCAACTGTCTTCAGTTCCTGCTTGTTCTTGGGGCATTTTTCCTTCAGTTTTGTCTTCAGCAAGTGAAATTCATGCTCAATCGGATTCAGGTCAGGTGATTGACTTGGCCATTGCAAAACATTCCACTTCTTTCCCTTAAAAAACATTTTGGTTGCTTTTGCAGTATGCTTTGGGTCATTGTCCATCTGCACTGTGAAGCACTGTCCAATGAGTTCTTAAGCATTTGGCTGAATATGAGCAGATAATATTGCCCGAAAAACTTCAGAATTCATCCTGCTGCTTTTGTCAGCAGTCACATCATCAATAAATACAAGAGAACCAGTTCCATTGGCAGCCATACATGCCCACGCCATGACACTATCACCACCATGCTTCACTGATGAGGTGGTATGCTTAGGATCATGAGCAGTTCCTTTCCTTCTCCATACTCTTCTCTTCCCATCACTCTGGTACAAGTTGATCTTGGTCTCATCTGTCCATAGGATGTTGTTCCAGAACTGTGAAGGCTTTTTTAGATGTTGTTTAGCAAACTCTAATCTGGCCTTCCGGTTTTTGAGGCTCACCAATGGTTTACATCTTGTGGTGAACCCTCTGTATTCACTCTGGTGAAGTCTTCTCTTGATTGTTGACTTTGACACACCTACACCTACCTCCTGGAGAGTGTTCTTGATCTGGCCAACTGTTGTGAAGAGTGTTTTCTTCACCAGGGAAAGAATTCTTCGGTCATCCACCACAGTTGTTTTCCATGGTCTTCCGGGTCTTTTGGTGTTGCTGAGCTCACTGGTGCATTCCTTCTTTTTAAGAATGTTCCAAACAGTTGTTTTGGCCACACCTAATGTTTTTGCTAACTCTCTGATGGGTTTATTTTGTTTTTTCAGCCTAAGGATGGCTTGCTTCACTGATAGTGACAGCTCTTTGGATCTCATCTTGAGAGTTGACAGCAACAGATTCTAAATGCAAATAGCACACTTGAAATTAACTCTGGACCTTTTATCTGCTCATTGTAATTGGGATAATGAAGAAATAACACACACCTGGCCATGGAACAGCTGAGAAGCCAATTGTCCCATTACTTTTGGTCCCTTAACAAGTGGGAGGCACATATGCAAACTATTGTAATTCCTACACCGTTCACCTGATTTGGATGTAAATACCCTCAAATTAAAGCTGACAGTCTACAGTTAAAGCACATCTTGTTCATTTAATTTCAAATCTATTGTGGTGTTGTATAGAGCCAAAAATTTTAGAATTGTGTTGATGTCCCAATATTTATGGACCTGACTGTATTTACTTCAGGCCTACACATATTCAGCCGTGTGAGATACCCCCCTACATACAGGGGTTTGAATCAGGCATTTGAAATACAGCCATTTGAAATACAGCCATTTTGTGCAAAGCTATATTTACTTCAGGCCTTCACTGATTCATGGCGTGTGTGATCCCCCCTATACGTACAGGGTTTTGAATCAGGCATTTGAAATACAACCATTTGAAATACAGCCATTTGCACGCACGGGTGAGTCACTCGGCGGAAGAGCACCACCTCCCCACCAATGACTGGGCTTCCATGCGAGACCTGTGTTCCTTGTTGCGCTGTTTCGAGTACTCCACCAACATGGCCAGTGCCGATAACGCCATTCTCAGCGTTACTATCCCACTTCTATGCCTCCTTGAAAAAACGCTCAATGTGATAATGGAAGAGGATGTGGCACAGGAGGAGGAGGAGGAGGAAGAGGGATCATTTCATAGGGTTTCCGGCCAGTCATTCCCAAGTGGCTCCGAGGGTGGGTTCCTGCACCCACAAACCGAAGTTACACAATTGTCCAGCCAGGGCACAGTTCTGGAGGATGAGGAGGTGGAGGATGAGGAGTTGGAGGAGGAGGAACCATGTTCACAGCAGGGTGACACCCAGACCAGCTCATGGCCATCACTGGTGCGTGGATAGGGGGATACAGAGGACACAGACCATACACCTCCCACAGAGGACAGCTTTTCGTTGCCTCTAGGCAGCCTGGCACACATGAGCGATTACATGCTGCAGTGTCTCCGCAACGACCGCAGAGTTGCCCACATTCTAACTTGTGCTGATTACTGGGTGGCCACGCTGCTGAATCCCTGTTACAAGGACAACTGGAGCGTGATCGTAAGATGCGCAAGTACAAGCGCACGCTGGTAGACGCGCTGCTGGTGGCATTCCCACCTGACAGCGGGGGAACAGTGGAAGCACAAGGCGAAGGCAGAGGAAGAGGTCGCCAACGCAGCTGGGGCACCGCCAGCACCTCAGAAGGCAGGTTTAGCATGGCCGACATGTGGAAAAGCTTTGTCAGCACGCCACAACAACCAGCACCACCAGCTGATATGGAACGTCTTAGCAGGAGGCAGCATTTAACCAACATGGTGGAGCAGTATGTGTGCACACACCTACACGTACTGATTGACGGGTCTTTTCTTACTTCTTGCCTCCTTGGTTCGGTCTCGTAGTCACAGGGAATGGGCGCTAAGTTGATTGTTTACAGGGTTGCTTGGTTACCCTGTCAGCTGTTGTAGCGCATTGCCTTGGTGCGCTGCACACCGGGTCACGTGGAAACGCCGAGACGTCTCCTTGGGAGGCAGGCTGGAACGCATGGCGTGCGTTCCACCCCTCCTCCTGATGAGCCTTGCATCATCCCAGGTGGGGATGCGCTTTGTAGGATACAACAGCTGATGTGATTTATGTAAGTAATTCATCAACACTTGGCACCCCTTTTTTGGATTTGAAAAGGGGCTTTGGGCTACATATCACGAGTCCTCCTGACGAAGCAGAGGCGAAACGCGCGTCGAGGTATTCTTGCTGACTTGCGCTGCTCTGTATACCCCCAATCATATCCTGTGGTATTTATTGTACATAATATTGTGGCAACTTGTGGCAAATTTTGGTTACACTGTTATTGGGTTTCTTGACTAGGTTGTGAGTGGTGGCATTTGGGGGGTTTCTCTTCTTTTTTACTTTTCTTTTTGCTTCTTTTTTCTGTTTTTCATTTTTCTTACCCCATTTTCTCCGTCCCATTGCTTATTTCTCGGCTAATACTGTACCACTGTTTTGGGCAATATTTATTAGGGAGTGTTATTATACACTTCCTAGAAGTGAACTTGATATAGGTATCTACCTGTACTGAGGGATATACCCATGCATAGAGTAACAGGTAGGCTGTTTTGTGATATTCATGTTTTATAGTGCATATTTTTGGGATATGGTGACACTTGACATGTGGAAGAAATTTTTAGGGGTATTAGCAGCATAGGTCAGGTGATTCTGACACCTTTATACATCTGTCATTTCCTTTTATTATTACTATTATATTGTTATATATTGTGTACATGGATTTTTATGCAATAAAGTGGATATATTTTTGACTATGTTGGGTATATCTGTGTTGTTTGTGAGTGAGAAACATTATAGGTATATGTTCTGGTAAATATACATACCCTTATTTGTTGTTGTATTGAGGCCTGTTTTGGTTTTGCACAGCAATATATAGTTAACGCATATGTAAAAACAGAAGCCAACAGACTCAATTGTATACGTCAAAATCAGCCTAAATTTTGTGTTGAAAAATACTCTGGATTAATGGATTATTTACTTAATGAAGCCAATAAAGCAGTCCTGAGTCCTGGAAAAATGCATATTTTGCCTTCTTCATTTGCAAGGAGCCCCAGAAACATGCAAAAAAATTATCAAGATGCTATGGCAATTGTCAGAAAATATGGAAAACCAGATCTTTTTATTACAATTACATTCAATCCCAAATGGGAAGAGATTGTACATAACCTACAACATGAACAAACTGTTGATGGACAACCACATTTAGTTGCAAGAGAATTTCATCTAAAACTTAAAGCTCTAATTGATGACATCAGTAAGAAACATATTTTTGGAGTCCCAAAAGCAATAGTCTATGTGATAGAATTTCAAAAGAGAGGTTTACCACATGCTCAAATACTTCTCATTCTTAAAGAAAGCTGTAAACCAAAAAATGAAGAACTGATAGATAAAATTGTCTCTGATGAAATTCCTAACATAGAAATCACTCCTCGCTTACATGCAATTGTAACAAAGCATAGGATTCATGGACCATATGGAGCACTGAATCCTAATTCTCCATGTATGACAAATGCTTTGGGTTGTACCATATAATCCTTACTTAGCATTGAAGTACAATTGCCACATTAATGTGGAAGTTTGCACATCAGTCAACAGTATAAAATGCCTTTTAAATATTTGACAAAGGTCATGATTGTGCAAATATTGTCATTCAAGAACAAGGTAATTTGAATCACAATGAAATAAATACCTTTATTAATTCTAGGTATCTCAGTGCTCCAGAAGCAGCATGGCGTTTGCATGGGTTTGAAATACATTATCAATCCCATACCATCCATAGATTAGCAGTGCATCTGCCTGAAGAACAATCAGTTTTTTCAACCCAAATAACTTTACCACAGCAGTAAAGAGAGCTTTAAACCGTGATACTCTTGGTTCAAATTGAATCAACAAAAAGAGGAAGCAAAGAATATATTATATTCTGACATTCCTTTGCACTGTGTGTTTGACTCTCAAAATTGTTGCTGGAAATTACGTCAACATGGTGCAAAAAACATTATTGGACGAATGTATTCTGTCAATTTAACATCAGATACAGAGCGTTAATGTCTGTGTCTACCATTGCTGGTGGCAGGTGCAGTATCCTTTGAAGATTAAAGAGAGTACGGTACATGGAAATGTCTATTCCACTTTCCAAGAGGCTGCAAAAGGAAAAGGACTTATTAATGATGATGATTTGTGGGAAAACACTCTGGAAGATGCTGTCCACTTCAGAATGCCTAAATAACTTAGGGAATTATTTGCATATATCTGTGTTTTTGCATTATTACAAAATATGTGTCACGAGAGTATCAAGAGCCACGTCTAACTCCGTTATACCCGGGGTCAGGAAGTCGCAGCGGGTGGCTGCGGGCTCTATATCTAAAGATCACGGTGTTTCTTAGTTATTGTTTTCTGTGTTTGCCTTGCTATCCTTTTTGTCTCTCTCAGGGATCCGTAGCTTCTCCTCCTCAGCTGTTTCTTGTCTGCCACTCCCTACCTCCTTATATTCTCCCCTCACACTTCTCTAGTTGCCAGTTATAGAGCTTCCTGCCTGGACATCTATACTGACCCACTGGAGTGGTTAATCCTGGTTGTTGTTCCTGTGTGCTACCCTCCGGATCCCTGTTTGGTTTATTGTTGTCTCCTGTTGTCGCCCACCTGGGAATATATGTTGAGTCTGTGTTGTCTGTCCTCCCCTTGGTGTTTTCCCTTAGAGTTAGTGGTGCGGACTAGTGTTCCCATCGCCCTGTTCACTACCTAGGGCTCAGCTCAGGGAAAGCCAGGGCTTTAGGCACGTGATCGGCGTACGGGTGAGGAACCCGTCTAGGGACGTCAGGGCAGCCAGGTGCCAGCCGCCAGGTGAGTCAGGGGTCACCATCTTCCCTCTCACTTGGTCAGGGCCTTCCTCGTTCCCTCCCTCTGTGTCACGTATGTGATAGCCACGCCGACCGTGATAATATGAATGCCCTTTTTCTAAAACATGAGCAATATCTCATTGAAGATTTAGTTCATAAACATAAACAACACAATGATTGCACAATATGTCATAAGATCTCAATTACAGAAATAGCCAACATTCTGGTACTACATGGCAAAACCTGTGAAGATTTTGGATTGCCTTCTACAATGCCAAATACTGATCTACTTGGAATATATATGACAAGGAATTACAAAAATGCATCGGTGAAGAAATGGAGAAAACTTTAAACAGAGAACAAAAAACAGCTTTATAAAAAATATTGTCTGCAAGCAAAAATGACAACCTTTGCAACCATAGTTTTTTTTGGATGGTATAGGAGGTAGTGGTAAAACCTATATTTACAAAACTCTTCTCAGCACAGTTCGTGGAGAAGGTAACTAGTGATGAGCGGGAGGTGCCATATTCGATTTTGCGATATTTCGCGAATATTCGATTGAATATTCATCTTATATTCGTCGAAATCGAATATTCGTCATTATGCTATTTATCGCGAATAATATACAATTTAATTAATCGCATATTGCGATTTTTGTGTATTTTACGAATATTCACTATATTGCTATATATTCTTGTTTTAGAATATGACGAATATTCTAAAAAACGAAGTTATAGCAATATAGCGAATATTCGTAAAATACACATATAGACTGCAATTTCACTAATGTAGTGCTATAATCTTTTTTTTTGTCAAATTTTTTTGTGTCTTTCTGAATCAGAAAGAGACAAAAAAAATGATTATAGCACTACATTTGTGAAATTGCAGTCTATATGTGTAATTTACGAATATTCGCTATGTTGCTGAATATTCTTGTCTTACAATATGACGAATATTCTAAAAAACGAATATATAGCACTATATCACATATATTCGTTTTTTAGAATATTCATTTTTTTCCCCCCAATTAGTACAATTATTACCCTTCGACATACTCCTCCCCGACAAGCGTCGCCGTCACCATGGGAACGCCTGGTGGTTAGAATATACCATTGGATCTGAGTTTTCATGATCTAACTCAGATCCGATGATATATTCTAACCACCAGGCGTTCCCATGGTGATGGGGACGCTTGTAGTTAGAATATACCGCCAGGACGCTGTGATCCGCGCAATTAACCTCTCAGGTGCGCCCTGTGCGCCCCCCCACCTCCCCAGTATTAAAATAATTGGTGGCCATTGCGCCCTAACCCCCCCTCCCCAGTATTAAAATAATTGGTGACCAGTGCGCCCTAACCCGCCCTCTCCCCTGTATTAAAATCATTGGTGGCAGTGGCCACAGGGTCCCCCTCCCCCCTGGCAGTGGCCACAGGGTCCCCCTTCCCCCCGTCATTGGTGGCAGCAGGCAGTTCCGATCGAGTCCCAGCGTAATGGCCGGGCTTCGATCGGTTACCATGGTAGCCAGGACGCTACTGAAGTCCTGGCTGCCATGGTTAGTTAATCACTCAGCAGCATTTACTTACCTGCGGGGCTCTCCTCCTTCTGAGAACTCACAGGTCTATGCGGCGCATTGCTGAAGGCATATGCGGCGCATAGACCTGTGAGTTCTCAGAAGGAGGAGTGCCCTGCAGGTAAGTAAATGCTGCTGAGTGAAACTGCCTGCTGCCACCAATGACGGGGGGGAGGAGGAAACATAGAAACATAGAATGTGTCGGCAGATAAGAACCATTTGGCCCATCTAGTCTGCCCAATATATCTGAATCCTATGAATAGTCCCTGGCCCTATCTTATATGAAGGATAGCCTTATGCCTATCCCATGCATGCTTAAACCCCTTCACTGTATTTGCAGCTACCACTTTTGCAGGAAGGCTATTCCATGCATCCACTACTCTCTCAGTAAAGTAATACTTCCTTATATTACTTTTAAACCTTTGCCCCTCTAATTTAAAACTGTGTCCTCTTGTGGTAGTTTTTCTTCTTTTAAATAGGCTCTCCTCCTTTACCGAGTTGATTCCCTTTATGTATTTAAAAGTTTCTATCATATCCCCTCTGTCTCTTCTTTCTTCCAAGCTATACATATTAAGGTCCTTTAACCTTTCCTGGTAAGTTTTATCCTGCAATCCATGTACTAGTTTAGTAGCTCTTCTCTGAACTCTCTCTAGAGTATCTATATCCTTCTGGAGATATGGCCTCCAGTACTGCGCACAATACTCCAAGTGAGGTCTCACCAGTGTTCTGTACAGCGGCATAAGCACTTCACTCTTTCTACTGCTTATACCTCTCCCTATACATCCAAGCATTCTGCTGGCATTTCGTGCTGCTCTATTACATTGTCTTCCCACCTTTAAGTCTTCTGAAATAATTACTCCTAAATCTTTTCCTCAGATACTGAGGTCAGGACTGTGTCAAATATTCTATATTCTGCCCTTGGGTTTTTACGCCCCAGGTGCATTATCTTGCACTTATCCACATTAAATTTCAGTTGCCAGAGTTCTGACCATTCTTCTAGTTTTCCTAAATCCTTTTCCATTTGGCGTTTCCCTCCAGGAACATCAACCCTGTTGCATATCTTTGTGTCATCAGCAAAAAGACAATCCTTACCATCGAGGCCTTTTGCAATATCACTTATGAAGATATTTAAAAAAATTGGTCCCAGTACAGATCCCTGTGGAACCCCACTGGTAACATGACTTTGTTTTGAATGTTCTCCATTGACTACAACCCTCTGTTGTCTGTCACTCAGCCACTGCCTAATCCACTCAACAATATGGGAGTCCATGCTCAAGACTGCAGTTTATTGATAAGTCTTCTATGTGGGACAGTGTCAAAAGCCTTACTAAAATCTAGATATGCGATGTCTACTGCACCTCCACCGTCTATTATTTTAGTCACCCAGTCAAAAAAATCTATAAGATTTGTTTGACATGATCTCCCTGAAGTAAACCCATGTTGTTTTTCATCTTGCAATCCATGGGATTTTAGATGTTCCACAATCCTATCCTTTAATAGGGTTTCCATTAATTTGCCTACTATTGATGTCAGACTCACTGGTCTATAGTTGCTCGATTCCCCCCTACTACCTTTCTTGTGAATGGGCACGACATTTGCCAATTTCCAATCTTCCGGGACGACTCCTGTTACTAATGATTGGTTAAATAAATCTGTTAACGGTTTTGCCAGCTCACCACTAAGCTCTTTTAATAATTTTGGGTGTATCTCATCAGGCCCCTGTGACTTATTTGTCTTCACCTTAGACAGCAAACTTAGAACATCTTCCTCTGTAAAGATACATGCATCAAACGATTTATTAGTCACCCTTTCTAGAGGAGGTCCTTCTCCTTTTTCTTTTGTAAAAACTGAACAGAAGTATTCATTAAGGCAGTCGGCTAGCCCTTTATTCTCTTCTACATACCTTCCGTCCTTTGTTTTTAATTTAGTTATTCCTTGTTTTAATTTCCTTTTTTTCATTTATATATCTGAAGAATGTCTTATCCCCTTTTTTCATAGACTGAGCTAGTTTTTCTTCTGCCTGCGCTTTAGAAGTTCTTATAACTTGCTTGGCCTCTCTCTGCCTAATCTTGTAGATTTCCTTATCTTCATTGCTCTGGGTTTTTTTATAATTACAAAATGCTAGCTTTTTATTTTTAATGATTTGGGCCACTTCTGCTGAGTACCACAGTGGTCTCTTCCTTTTTTTGCTTTTACTGACAAGTCTAATGCAATTTTCTGTTGCCTTCAATAATGCACCTTTTAAGTAGTCCCATTTCTCCTGGACTCCATGTAATCCGTTCCAGTCTGATAACGACTCATTTATGACTAATTTCATTGTTGAAAAGTCTGTTTTTCTAAAATCTAAAACTTTTGTTTTTGTGTGGTGGGACTCTTTCACAGTTCTTATATTAAACCACACTGACTGGTGATCACTAGATCCCAAGGTTTCGCCTACAATATACCGAATCCCCATTTGTAAATACCAAATCCAAAATGGCCTCCCTCCGGGTTGGCTCCTCAACCACTTGTTGTAGAGATAACCCCAGTAGGGAATTTAGAATATCTGTACTCCTAGTAGAACTTGCTATTTTGGTTTTCCAGTTTATATCTGGAAGATTGAAATCTCCCATAATAATAACTTCTCCTTTCATTGTCATTTTAGCTATTTCTTCAACTAGTAGATCATCTAGTTCTTTAACTTGACCAGGTGGTCTATATATCACACCTACACGAGTTACTGCATGGTTAGCAAACTGCAACGTAACCCAAACTGACTCTATGTTGGCCTCACCAACTTGTATTAGGTTAGGCCACTCCTCCTTTCTTGCCTTCTCTGTCTCTTCTGTATAAAGAGTACCCTGGTATGGTTATGTCCCAGTCATTTCTTTCATTAAACCATGTCTCCGTAACAGCCACTAAGTCTACATTCTCAGATGCCATTATTGACCAAAGTTCATTGATTTTTTTACCTAAACTGCGAGCATTTGTAGACAGGACTCTGAGCTTATCATTTCTTAACCTCTGTGCTTCTGACCTGTTCTGGCATTGTTTCGGGGGGCAATTGGACTCTTTTATTTTCACTCTTTTGCCCCCCCTTCCTAGTTTAAATACTCTTTCGCAAATTCTTGGAGTTGTTCACTAAGTACATTTGTTCCTTTGAGAGAAAGATGCAAACCATCTTTTTTGTACAGTTCCTTTCTATTCCAAGTAGAGCTATCATGAGAAACAAAGCCAAATCCTTGCTCTTGACACCATTTACCAAGCCATATGTTGAACTCCTTTATGCGCCTCTGCCTATCATTCTGAACATTATGCACAGGCAGAACTTCAGAAAATGAAATGGTGGATGCAAAATCCTGTAAGTCATTACCAAGTGTGATAAAAGATTTTTTCACCTCTGACACTTCATTGCAAGCCAGGTCATTTGTCCCTAGATGGACAAGAACATCCACGTCCCCTTCCTGCTTTGCTTGCTTAACAATATTAATAATACGTCTTCTATCTCTTCTAGCAGTAGCCCCATGGAGACATCTCACAAAACCATTTTCTTTAAGCTCCACACTTCTTATGATTGAATCACCCAGCAACAGCTGCTTCCTTTGAGACTTCACTTTATCTTTTTTGTTGCATACATTAGACATAGGAGTCGATGGTTTCTCACCCTCTGTGCTTGAGTCCATATCCATGTTGTCCTTACATTCTGAAAGTGCTGCAAATGAATTATGGAGAACCACCGACTGTGGGATATGTCTTCTATCCACCACTCTAAGACTTCCCGAACCTACAGTAACCCATCTGCCATTTCCGGGGGTCCTCTGTGGCAGTGGCATTGCAGCAGTCCTAGCTGGAGTTTGTTTAACAGATAATTTAAATATTTCAGATTTCAAAAATGCAATTTCCTGCTGCAGTAAGGAGAACTGTCTACAGATCTGACAGCATCCGAATCTCCAAAGAGTGGAACATGAAATAAATGCACAACAATTCCTGCACTGAACCAAGTCTGCCATTTTAAAGAGGAGAAAAAAAATAAAAAAAATTGTAAATTTAAATCAAACAAATCTTACCTTTTTTTTGTATTGTTTCCACCTTCCAGCCTATCTCCTGACTATCTCCTGCAATATCTCTTTACTGTACTTAATGTAGTACTTGAAGGTAGTACTTGCAGCTAATGAATTAGGCCAGCTAATGAGTCTGTCTCTATATATACACACACTGCTTCCCAAGCTCCTCCCCCAGCTACAAATGTAACACCTTAGTGAGCTAGGCTCATTAGCAAACGCACAATCGCAAACACCTGACCAAATTCCTTACCTCTTTTCAACAAATGGTCAGAAAAAACAACACAGATGAACCAGTTGCAGACTCCAAGCCAATCTCTTGCAGTATCACTTCAATCTCTTCAGTCTCCTGCAATATCTCTTTACTGTACTTAATGTAGTACTTGAAGGTAGTACTTGCAGCTAATGAATTAGGCCAGCTAATGAGTCTGTCTCTATATATACACACACTGCTTCCCAAGCTCCTCCCCCAGCTACAAATGTAACACCTTAGTGAGCTAGGCTCATTAGCAAACGCACAATCGCAAACACCTGACCAAATTCCTTACCTCTTTTCAAGCAATGGTCAGAAAAAACAACACAGATGAACCAGTTGCAGACTCCAAGCCAATCTCTTGCAGTATCACTTCAATCTCTTCAGTCTCCTGCAATATCTCTTTACTGTACTTAATGTAGTACTTGAAGGTAGTACTTGCAGCTAATGAATTAGGCCAGCTAATGAGTCTGTCTCTATATATACACACACTGCTTCCCAAGCTCCTCCCCAGCTACAAATGTAACACCTTAGTGAGCTAGGCTCATTAGCAAACGCACAATCGCAAACACCTGACCAAATTCCTTACCTCTTTTCAAGCAATGGTCAGAAAAAACAACACAGATGAACCAGTTGCAGACTCCAAGCCAATCTCTTGCAGTATCACTTCAATCTCTTCAGTCTCCTGCAATATCTCTTTACTGTACTTAACCACTTCAGCCCCCAGTGCTTAAACACCCTGAAAGACCAGGCCACTTTTTACACTTCTGACCTACACTACTTTCACCATTTATTGCTCGGTCATGCAACTTACCACCCAAATGAATTTTACCTCCTTTTCTTCTCACTAATAGAGCTTTCATTTGGTGGTATTTCATTGCTGCTGACATTTTTACTTTTTTTGTTATTAATCGAAATTTAACGATTTTTTTGCAAAAAAATGACATTTTTCACTTTCAGTTGTAAAATTTTGCAAAAAAAACTACATCCATATATAAATTTTGCTCTAAATTTATTGTTCTACATGTCTTTGATAAAAAAAAAATGTTTGGGTAAAAAAAAAATGGTTTGGGTAAAAGTTATAGCGTTTACAAACTATGGTACAAAAATGTGAATTCCGCTTTTTGAAGCAGCTCTGACTTTCTGAGCACCTGTCATGTTTCCTGAGGTTCTACAATGCCCAGACAGTACAAACACCCCACAAATGACCCCATTTAGGAAAGTACACACCCTAAGGTATTCGCTGATGGGCATAGTGAGTTCATAGAACTTTTTATTTTTTGTCACAAGTTAGCGGAAAATGATGATTTTTTTTTTATTTTTTTTTTCTTACAAAGTCTCATATTCCACTAACTTGTGACAAAAAATAAAAAGTTCTATGAACTCACTATGCCCATCAGCGAATACCTTGGGGTCTCTTCTTTCCAAAATAGGGTCACTTGTGGGGTAGTTATAC
The DNA here is from genome assembly GCF_905171765.1 of Bufo bufo. Lineage (NCBI taxonomy): Eukaryota > Metazoa > Chordata > Amphibia > Anura > Bufonidae > Bufo > Bufo bufo. The sequence continues at coordinate 517,729,104 of NC_053391.1, read as the reverse complement.
TGCCCTGGCATTCTAGGGGCCCAAATGTGTGGTAAGGAGTTTGAAATCAAATTCTGTAAAAAATGACGAGTGAAATCCGAAAGGTGCTCTTTGGAATATGGGCCCCTTTGCCCACTCAGGCTGCAAAAAAGTGTCACACATCTGGTATCTCTGTATTCAGGAGAAGTTGAGGAATGTGTTTTGGGGTGTCTTTTTACATATACCCATGCTGGGTGAGATAAATATCTTGGTCAAATGCCAACTTTGTATAAGAAAATGGGAAAAGTTGTCTTTTGCCAAGATATTTCTCTCACCCAGCATGGGTATATGTAAAATGACACCCCAAAACACATTCCCCAACTTCTCCTGAGTACGGAGATACCAGATTTGTGACACTTTTTTGCAGCCTAGGTGGGCAAAGGGGCCCATATTCCAAAGAGCACCTTTCGGATTTCACAGGTCATTTTTTACAGAATTTGATTTCAAACTCCTTACCACACATTTGGGCCCCTAGAATGCCAGGGCAGTATAAATACCCCACATGTGACCCCATTTTGGAAAGAAGACACCCCAATGTATTCAATGAGGGGCATGGCGAGTTCATAGAAATTTTTTTTTTTTGGCACAAGTTAGCGGAAATTTATATTTTTAATTTTTTTCTCACAAAGTCTCCCGTTCCGCTAACTTGGGACAAAAATTTCAATCTTTCATGGACTCAATATGCCCCTCACGGAATACCTGGGGGTGTCTTCTTTCCGAAATGGGGTCACATGTGGGGTATTTATACTGCCCTGGCATTCTAGGGGCTCTAAAGCGTGAGAAGAAGTCTGGAATATAAATGTCTAAAAAATTTTACGCATTTGGATTCCGTGAGGGGTATGGTGAGTTCATGTGAGATTTTATTTTTTGACACAAGTTACTGGAATATGAGACTTTGTAAGAAAAAAAAATTATAATTTTGCTAACTTGGGCCAAAAAAATGTCTGAATGGAGCCTTACAGAGGGTGATCAATGACAGGGGGGTGATCAATGACAGGGGGGTGATCAATGACAGGGGGGTGATCAATGACAGGGGGGTGATCAGGGAGTCTATATGGGGTGATAACCACAGTCATTGATCACGCCTGTGTAAGGCTTCATTCAGACGTCCGTATGCGTTTGCGGATCCGATCCATCTATCAGTGCATCCGTAAAAATCATGCGGACATCTGAATGGAGCTTTACAGGGGGGTAATCAATGACAGGGGGGGGGGTGATCAATGACAGGGGGGTGATCAGGGAGTCTATATGGGGTGATAACCACAGTCATTGATCATGCCCCTGTAAGGCTTCATTCAGACGTCCGGATGCGTTTTGCGGATCCGATCCATCTATCAGTGCATCCGTAAAAATCATGCGGACATCTGAATGAAGCTTTACAGGGGGGTAATCAATGACAGGGGGGTGATCAGGGAGTCTATATGGGGTGATCACCACAGTCATTGATCATGCCCCTGTAAGGCTTCATTCAGACGTCCGGATGCGTTTTGCGGATCCGATCCATCTATCAGTGGATCCGTAAAAATCATGCGGACGTCTGAATGGGGCTTTACAGGGGGGTAATCAATGACAGGGGGGTAATCAATGACAGGGGGGTGATCAGGGAGTCTATATGGGGTGATAACCACAGTCATTGATCATGCCCCTGTAAGGCTTCATTCAGGCGTCCGGATGCGTTTTGCGGATCCGATCCATCTATCAGTGCATCCGTAAAAATCATGCGGACATCTGAATGGAGCTTTACAGGGAGGTAATCAATGACAGGGGTGTGATCAGGGAGTCTATATGGGGTGATAACCACAGTCATTGATCATGCCCCTGTAAGGCTTCATTCAGACGTCCGGATGCGTTTTGCGGATCCGATCCATCTATCAGTGGATCCGTAAAAATCATGCGGACGTCTGAATGGAGCTTTACAGGGGGGTAATCAATGACAGGGGGGTGATCAGGGAGTCTATATGGGGTGATAACCACAGTCATTGATCATGCCCCTGTAAGGCTTCATTCAGACGTCCGGATGCGTTTTGCGGATCCGATCCATCTATCAGTGGATCCGTAAAAATCATGCGGACGTCTGAATGGAGCTTTACAGGGGGGTAATCAATGACAGGGGGGTGATCAGGGAGTCTATATGGGGTGATCACCACAGTCATTGATCACGCCCGTGTAAGGCTTCATTCAGACGTTCGGATGCGTTTTGCGGATCCGATCCATCTATCAGTGGATCCGTAAAAATCATGCGGACGTCTGAATGGAGCTTTACAGGGGGTTGATCAATGACAGGGGGGTAATCAATGACAGGGGGGTAATCAATGACAGGGGGGTGATCAGGGAGTCTATATGGGGTGATCAGGGGTGATCAGGGGCTAATAAGGGGTTAATAAGTGACGGGGGGGTGTAGTGTAGTGTAGTGGTGCTTGGTGCAACTTTACTGAGCTACCTGTGTCCTCTGGTGGTCGATCCAAACAAAGGGGACCACCAGAGGACCAGGTAGCAGGTATATTAGACGCTGTTATCAAAACAGCGTCTAATATACCTGTTAGGGGTTAAAAAAAACACATCTCCAGCCTGCCAGCGAACGATCGCCGCTGGCAGGCTGGAGATCAACTCTCTTACCTTCCGTTCCTGTGAGCGCGCGCCTGTGTGCGCGCGTTCACAGGAAATCTCGGCCATCGCGAGATGACGCATATATGCGTGACTCTGCGCAGGGCTGCCACCTCCGGAACGCGATCCTGCGTTAGGCGGTCCGGAGGTGGTTAATGTAGTACTTGAAGGTAGTACTTGCAGCTAATGAATTAGGCCAGCTAATGAGTCTGTCTCTATATATACACACACTGCTTCCCAAGCTCCTCCCCCAGCTACAAATGTAACACCTTAGTGAGCTAGGCTCATTAGCAAACGCACAATCGCAAACACCTGACCAAATTCCTTACCTCTTTTCAAGCAATGGTCAGAAAAAACAACACAGATGAACCAGTTGCAGACTCCAAGCCAATCTCTTGCAGTATCACTTCAATCTCTTCAGTCTCCTGCAATATCTCTTTACTGTACTTAATGTAGTACTTGAAGGTAGTACTTGCAGCTAATGAATTAGGCCAGCTAATGAGTCTGTCTCTATATATACACACACTGCTTCCCAACCTCCTCCCCAGCTACAAATGTAACACTTTAGTGAGCTAGGCTCATTAGCAAACCCACAATAGCAAACACCTGACCAAATTCCTTACCTCTTTTCAAGCAATGGTCAGAAAAAACAACACAGATGAACCAGTTGCAGACTCCAAGCCAATCTCTTGCAGTATCACTTCAATCTCTTCAGTCTCCTGCAATATCTCTTTACTGTACTTAATGTAGTACTTGAAGGTAGTACTTGCAGCTAATGAAGGGGGACCCTGTGGCCACTGACAGGGGGAGGGGGACCCTGTGACCAATTATTTTAATACTGGGAGGGGGGGTTAGGGCGCACTGGCCACCAATTATTTTAATACTGGGGAGGTGGGGGGGCAGCACAGGGCGCTGTGATCAGCGCAATTAACCCGCACCTGAGGGGTTAATTGTGCAGATCACAGCGCCCTGGCGGTATATTCTAACTTCAAGCGTCCCCATCACCATGGGAACGCCTGGTGGTTAGAATATACCATCGGATCTGAGTTAGATCGTGAAAACTCAGATCCGATGGTATATTCTAACCACCAGGCGTTCCCATAGTGACAGGGACGCTTGTCGGGTAGGAGTATGCTGAAGGGCAATAACTGTACTAATTGGGGGAAAAAGAAAATTTCTATAAAACGAATATATGTGATATAGTGCTATATATTCGTTTTTTAGAATATTCGTCAATGACGAATATTCTAAAACACAAATATATTCGATATAGTGCTATATATTAGATTTTTAGAATATTCGTCATTTTTTACCATCTAAACTCTTGATTCCTCCCTGCTTCTTGCTTGTGGGTCAATGAGTCATTGGCCCAAAAGCATTTTAAGCAGGAAGGAATCATGTGTTCAGATGGAGAAAATGACGAATATTCGATATAACGAATATATAGCACTATATTCGTAATATTCACGAATTATCGAAGTTGCGATATTCGCAATTAATATTCGCCATGCGAATATTCGCGCTCAACACTAAAGGTAACATTGCACTCCCTGTAGCCTCAACAGGTATAGCAGCCAATCTTCTTGAGGGTGGAAGAACATACCACTCTCAGTTCACATTACCTGTTCTGATAGTTAAAAAGTCAATATCAAATTGCGCCTTAATTATGCTGATGCTTAAATTTGAGATCATGTACAGTACTCATTTGGGATGAGTGTACAATGGCCCCGTCTATTGCTCTTACAGTGGTCGACAAACTGCTAAAAGAAATAATGGATAACCACAAACCCTTTGGAGGAAAAGTTTTATTACTTGGTGGAGATTTTTGGCAAGCACTTCCAGTGGTTCCTCATGATGACCAGACAAAAATTGCAGAAGCATGTATAAAGTATAATAAACTGTGGCAAAACTTCCAAAAACCTTACTAACCATATCCGTTCAGTTGACACTGAATTTAGCAATTGATTGATCCATGTTGGCAATGGTGATACACCACACATTGCCAGTTTGCCCGAAAACATAATTGAAATCTCTTCAAAAATTTTATGTACAGGAAATATTGTCAAAGAATTATTTCCAGTTGTCAAAGAATTTGAGTTGCTGATGTCTCAAAGATAACAAAAAAAGTATTCTTTGCCAGAAGAACTCTGATGATGAGAGCATAAATGAAGAGGTGCTAAACATTTTAGAAGGAGATACTGTGACATTCCTCAGCTCAAACTCAATTGATGACTCAACTGAGGAAGATATGCAGAAATATCCTATTGAGTTTCTTGATGAGCTAAATCCAACAGGAATGCCAAGGCATAAGCTGAACCTTAAAAAGGAACAATAATTATACTCCTTAGGAATATTCACACCAAAAGAGGATTGTGCAATGGAACCCACCTCTTTGTTAAAGACTTGAAAAGAAACCTCATAATTGCTAAAATAATAACAGGTTCAGCTAAAGGGGACATGGTCTTTATGCCCTGTATTCATTTAGCTCCATCCTCTACTAATTTACCATTTACCTTAAGATGGTGACAATTTCCAGTTACATTAGGCCTTTACTATGACAATTAATAAAGCTCAGGGGCAAACCTTAGAAAAAGTTGGCATTTACTTGCCAGAACCAATATTCAGCAACGGTCAGTTATATGTTGCTTTATCAAGAGTTAGAATTTTTTCAGATGTCGTTGTAAAGGTTGTAGATGGCCCTGAACAAGGCAATTTGTTGCCAAATTCAAACAGAATATTTACAAGAAATGTTGTCTATAAAGAAATTTTATAGACAATTTTCAAGACATAAAAAAATATAAAATTTTTCCTGAATATCTGCTTCAGATATTGTACAGTATATTGCAGATTGTTACAAAGTTTTACACTAAGGCAATAATAATTATACTTACTGTATTGTGATATATACATTTCCATTTTATTTTTATTATTATTTAAATTTTGACTTCTTGACAAAATAGTTTGGACAAGAACAAAAATAAAACAAGAATTACAATGTGGTCAAATTCCTTTGCTATTTATATAGACTGTTCCTACTAATATTTAAGCACTACTGTTCTAGGGCCCGTTATTGTAACAGGCTTAATGCCTAGTAAGAGCAATAATGGTAAAAAACTACATTACAAAATTTCCACATCCTTCATATATGATTATTTTAAATCATGTTGACGCAAACTAGAAAACTCCTTTAAAGTGCTCAGTGTTTTCAGGATCGGTACCACAAAAAAATATACATTATGCATATTACAACGGGGCACATATTATATAGTGCTAAATGTAAAATCTTAGCATGCTGGTTTGGATGCAATATATCAAATTGCATATCCTCCACTAAAGACACATTCGTTTTCAGTGGGTTGTACAGTGAAACACAATTTAAAACAATACTAACTAAAATACTGCTGTGTAAAGCACACAAGTATGAGTTGTGTTGCCTATGAAGTCTTCTTTTCCTTTGTCAAGCTGGAAATTTATGTTACCTATTGTATGTATCCTGGCAAGCCTATGTCATTTTTCTCTTAATAAATAATACATTACTTGGATTATGTTCTCATTTTCTGTATTTAACAGAAAATGAGAAACATTTTCTGTATTTAACACATTTTGAGGAAAATAATATTGACAGGTTCATATTAATGAATAATGAGTAATGGGCCTTATGCTGACGCATCAAACTTCTTATTGATCACTGAGTTTATGGACAGCACTTCATAAAGGTATATAAGCTGTAATTTAAACATTATTCAATCTATATTCTCTTTATGTATTCCTACAGAGATTTGAAAGCTGACACACATGACACTGACAAGTGTTCTTTATTCTACAAGGATTCATGAAATACTTTTGACATTTACCTTGATTCCCCTGTCAGTCACTAGCATTCCAAACCTTAGAAATAATCTAGAAGAGAACATTTCTTAGATAGTGGGTAGCTAAGAAGCAAGTGAAGAAATTTAGCCTTTATGGCATGGCAAATTTATTTGAATAAAATACAATTTGAGGTATGATATAAATGCATACAGTATTGTTTAGCCAGTGTACACCAGAACATCAAGAAATAAAATCATATATCATTTTTAGTTACTTAAGAAAAAGTACAATGTGATATATGGATGGGTGGCTGGATAGATAGATAGATAGATAGATAGATAGATAGATAGATAGATAGATAGATAGATAGATAGATAGATAGATAGAAAGAAATACTGGTACTTAGTAGTGATGAGCGGCAGGGGTCATATTCGAATTTGTCATATTTTGCAAATATTTTGTATAATATTCGCGAATTTGAATATTTGGTATATTTTACATTCTTTTTTTTTTACTCGAAAATCGGCAAGGTAATGATCGCGTAATATGCGAATATTACGTGATCAATACAGGCGTGCGTTAAAAATGAATATATAGCACTTTTGAATATTGTGCTATATATTCATTTTTAGAATATTCATAATTTTTTTCCATCTGAAGTCATGACTCCTCCCTGCTTAAGTTGCTTGAGGGCCAATGACTCATTGGCCCACAAGCAAGAAGCAAGGAGGAATCGCGTTCAGATGAAAAAAAATAACGAATATTCAATATAACGGATATATAGCACTATATTCGAAATATTTGAGAATTCTCGAAGTGGTAATATTCGAGATAAAAATTCGCTTTTCGAATATTTGTGCTCAACACTAGTACTTAGAATTTATCATAGCCTGAATCTTTACTGTATGTTCATCTGAGCCTACACTGATAATTTTAAATGAAAATAACCACATCAGCAATTTTCTTCCTCAGCATGTGATGAGTATGCGGTGTGTTTTCAGAACAATTTATAATTAGTAGACTGTGCAGATTACATACAGTTGCAAGAAAAAGTATGTGAACCCTTTGGAATGATATGGATTTCTGCACAAATTGGTCATAAAATGTGATCTGATCTTCATCTAAGTCACAACAATAGACAATCACAGTCTGCTTAAACTAATAACGCACAAACAATTAAATGTTACCATGTTTTTATTGAACACGCCATGTAAACATTCACAGTGCAGTTGGAAAAAGTATGTGAACCCCTAGAGTAATGACCTCTCCAAGAGCTAATTAGAGTCAAGGTGTCAGCCAACTGGAGTCAAATCAATAAGATGAGATTGGAGGTGTTGGTTACAACTGCCCTATAAAAAACACACACCAGTTCTGGATTTGCTTTTCACAAGAAGGCCTGATGTGAATGATGCCTTGCACAAAAGAGCTCTCAGAAGACCTACAATTAAGAATTGTTGACTTGCATAAAGCTGGAAAGGGTTATAAAAGTATCTCCAAAAGCCTTGCTGTTCATCAGTCCACAAATTGTCTATAAATGGAGAAAGTTCAGCACTGCTGCTACTCTCCCTAGGAGTGGTCGTCCTGTAAAGATGACTGCAAGAGCACAGCGCAGACTGCTCAATGAGGTGAAGAAGAATCTGAGAGTGTCAGCTAAAGACTTACAAAAGTCTCTGGCATATGCTAACATCCCTGTTAGCGAATCTACGATATGTAAAACACTAAACAAGAATGGATTTCATGAGAGGATACCACAGAGGAAGCCACTGCTGTCCAAAAAAAAAACATTGCTGCACGTTTACAGTTTGCACAAGAGCACCTGGATGTTCCACAGCAGTACTGGCAAAATATTCTGTGGACAGATGAAACCAAAGTTGAGTTGTTTGGAAGAAACACACAACACTATGTTTGGAGAAGAAGAGCACAGCACACCAACATCAAAACCTCATCCCAACTGTGAAGTATGCTGGTGGGGGCATCATGGTTTGGGGCTGCTTTGCTGCGTCAGGGCCTGGATGGATTTCTATCATCGAAGGAAAAATGAATTCCCAAGTTTATCAAGACATTTTGCAGGAGAACTTAATGCCATCTGTCCACCAGCTGAAGCTCAACAGAAGATGGGTGTTGCAACAGGACAATGACCCAAAGCATAGAAGTAAATTAACAACAGAATGGCTTAAACAGAAGAAAATACGCCTTCTGGAGTGGCCCAGTCAGAGTCCTGACCTCAACCCGATTGAGATGCTGTGGCATGACCTCAAGAAAGCGATTCACACCAGACATCCCAAGAATATTGTTGAACTGAAACAGTTCTGTAAAGAGGAATGGTCAAGAATTACTCCTGACCGTTGTGCACGTCTGATCTGCAACTACAGAAAACATTTGGTTGAAGTTATTGCTGCCAAAGGAGGTTCAACCAGTTATTAAATCCAAGTGTTCACATACTTTTTCCACCTGCACTGTGAATGTTTACATGATGTGTTCAATAAAAACATGGTAACATTTAATTCTTTGTGTGTTATTAGTTTAAGCAGACTGTGATTGTCTATTGTTGTGATTTAGATGAAGATCAGATCACATTTTATGACCAATTTGTGCAGAAATCCATATCATTCCAAAGGGTTCACATACTTTTTCTTGCAACTGTATGTATTTGTCAATCAGGTTAAAACACCATGAGACAAATTTACTAATCCTGTCTTATGTTTAGAGAGTGTAAACTTAGGCTAGACATTTAGAAGATGCACTAGGTTTTTCAAAATGGCTCAGGCTGAATAATACATTTGGTAAATCTGTAAATTTCTAGTCAAAGCTTATACCACCAGTTAGTGGATTTACTTTTCTTTTTGCTAGAAGATTGCTGTTCATTGTTTTATCTTAAGCCATGCCCTTTAATGATAAAATACACCCCCTTTCACACTGTTATGTGAAAAAATTATCTAAAACAATAAATATGGGAATAGGAAAGTACACCATTTCCCTTAGTAAATCTCCCTCAATATTTTGAGTTTATGCTAATTTACCATTACTGTAAATAAAAGAGTAAGTAATCTGTGTGGTATTTTTTTTCTTTTTTGTAGACATTTAAGGACTTCTATCACCAGTTATAGCATTAATGATATATAACAAGTCAATGAGTGAAAAAAAAAAAAAATTAAAAAGTTAAAATAGCAACAGGTGTATATTTTTTAAAACTATATATATATATATATATATATATATATATATATATATTAACATCATGGCGTGCGTTTGATAAAATTCAATTTACAGTTGAAAGCTAAGTTGTAGAGAAAATATGATGACCTGTAGAGTCCAATTTGTTTATCAGCTGCAGCTACTGTAGCTTTTCAGTTGTTTTAACTAGTATGTTAGAAGGAAATTGTAAATTTGTGAAGTCAATTTGATTTTTTGTTCTTGTTTATGTCTTATAGGGGAGACATTCTGTGCACTATAAACACTATGCTTTAGTTCCCAAAGCATCTATAAACTATTTTGTACACAAATGTGTATGTGTATATGTGTACGTTTATGTTCATGATTCCCTTATGACACCACTATCATTTACTGTACTTTACTATGACTATGTTAAAGTTTTGTAAAGTTCAAGGGCATGTTCATGTGTTACATGCTAAAAATAATTCATTTTTATCCAAAATACCTCTTATGAACCATGTGTTCCTATTATTTCATATCTTCATTGTGTTCATGAAAATCATTCAAGGTACTAGTAAAGAAGAAAACACTGGAATCACTGATAGATACCTTTTATCTTTCTTTACATGAAAATAAATGTGCTAGATGATATGTTCTCTTATATTTTTTTTTATTATATAATATAATTATTTTATATATTTTTATTTTCTAAAACAAGCAGTATAGAAAGAAAAACGTAGTTACAGCAGGGATAATATTTATTAATATTAGTGTGGAGCAAATGGAAACATTCGAAGTGGAATTCGATCCGAAGTTTAGGAAAAAATGTATTAGAACTTCCATGCGCTTTGTGGTAACAAATCAGATTTTTTTCTAAAATGGCTGCTGCTTGTGTTACAAAGCAAAAGTAAAAAGCCCAGGAACGCAATATAGACCATAATGCCAACAGGTAGCCAATCAGGGGATGGCCATCCCCTGTGATGTCACAGGCCTATTAAAAGCCTCATCCTGTGCTGTCTCCACCATTTCACTGTGAGCTGAGCTTAGGGAAAGATGCAACAAACTCTAATGCACTAGGGACATTGTTCCCGGAAGCTTTTAATTATAGAATATTGGAAAAACCTGGATAGTAAGTGGCTCACCTATCAAACCAGAGATGGAGACGATGCACACCCCACTGGCTCACCCTATGCCTGTACCACAAACAAACTGAAATATAAAAGCACGGGGGGCACTTTATATCAGGCTATATGGATCGCTAAATACATTTATTCTAAATACCACATCATAAAATGGCAAGCTAAAATAAATACAATAAATATGATAAATACAATAAATAACTGCTAGGCTAAGAAATCCAATGCTACAATGCTGCTACTGCGACCAACTATATGTAAACACAATAGTTCACTGGTGTATTTCTCAATAGTGATAGTAATAATAATCTTGCACTTAATCAGAGTCCTCCTCCTTTCATTTCATTTCCAACCTGTGTTCACAATCTGAATGTTCAATCAATAGCGATGTGTACGCAGTCAATTTGCTGTATGCAACAAGTAGATAGCAACATAAGTGTTGGTACTTTACCACTCTCCGCTTGTGTTCGGTCTTATCGTCTCGAGACTAGTTCATTCTCTTGTGGCCTGCCAGGACCTACGCGGGGTCCCACGTGAACTGGCCGTCTCCTCGTGACGGAGACAGGTAGCAGAGCGTATCCTCTAGGTCCTAGCTTATTCACCGCTCCACTGCAATAGTAAATATACTCGGTGTGCCGAACTTCTTAATTTCTGGATATCCATACACTACCCCTATATTGGGGCCACACAGGTGGGGTTCAGGTTCTTTACTGTCTTTACCAAACGTGTTTCGGGGCTACGACATGCCCCTTCCTCAGTGGTTAGGCAGTAAATGAACTGATTTCCTTTTATAGGGTAAATGTCTGTTATAGCAAAGTTTGCTGGGATTGTCAGCAGTCTTCAAACCATGGATTTCGGATCTAGGTTCTGATTCTACCTTGACTCCATCTTTCCCTATATGTTATTCATATGTTTTACTCTCTAATAGAGAGAACAAGATGAAACTATTAGAATGATTCTGCCATACAACCCTCAATACAGAATGATAGAGAAAATTATTTAAAAAACATTGGTACCACTTACTAAACAACAAAGTTATAGGACCCCAATTGACCAATATACCACAAATTTCATATATCAAGTCCCTAATTTGGGACTTAAAGTTGCCCTGTCTGTAAAAAATAAGATGCCTGTAAATAGACAGAATTGGTTAACATTCAAATGATTTCATAGGTGTGGATGATGCTCCAATTGTAAATTAAGCTCCTTCCCAAAGAAAACAATGAAAGTACAGTCTACACAGAATATATTTAGTCTAGACATCAAAGAAGAGTTAACATATGACTCTACAAATGTGATATAGAAACATAGAAACATAGAATATGTCGGCAGATAAGAACCATTTGGCCCATCTAGTCTGCCCAATATACTGAATACTATGAATAGACCCTGGCCCTATCTTATATGAAGGATGGCCTTATGCCTATCCCATGCATGCTTAAACTCCTTCACTGTATTTGCAGCTACCACTTCTGCAGGAAGGCTATTCCATGCATCCACTACTCTCTCAGCAAAATAATACTTCCTGATATTACTTTTAAACCTTTGCCCCTCTAATTTAAAACTATGTCCTCTTGTAGCAGTTTTTCTTCTTTTAAATATTCTCTCCTCTTTTATCTTGTTGATTCCCTTTATGTATTTAATAGTTTCTATCATATCCCCTCTGTCTCGTCTTTCTTCCAAGCTATACATGTTAAGATCCTTTAATCTTTCCTGGTTAGTTTTGTCCTGCAATCCATGTACTAGTTTAGTAGCTCTTCTCTGAACCATCTCCAAAGTATCAATATCCTTCTGGAGATATGGTCTCCAGTACTGAGCACAATACTCCAAATGAGGTCTCGCTCTAGTGCTCTGTAGAGCGGCATGAGCACCTCCCTCTTTCTACTGGTAATGCCTCTCCCTATATACCCAAGCATTCTGCTAGAATTTCCTGCTGCTCTATGACATTGTCTGCCTACCTTTAAGTCTTCTGAGCTAATGACCCCTAAATCCCTTTCCTCAGATACTGAGGTTAGGACTGTATCACTGATTGTATATTCTGCTCTTGGGTTTTTATGCCCCAGGTGCATTATATTGCACTTATCAACATTACATTTTAGTTGCCAGATTTTTGACCATTCCTCTAGTTTTCCTAAATCCTTTTCCATTTGGTGTATCCCTCCAGGAACATCAACCCTGTTACAAATCTTTGTGTCATCAACAAAAAGACACACCTTACCATCAAGGCCTTCTGCAATTTCGCTGATAAAGATATTAAACAATATGGGTCCCAGAACAGATCCCTGAGGTACCCCACTGGTAACAAGACCATGGTCTGAATATACTCCATTGACTACAACCCTCTGTTGTCTGTCCCTCAGCCACTGCCTAATCCATTTAACAATATGGAAGTCCACGCACAAAGACTGCAATTTATTGATAAGTAGGGTTGAGCGAACATGAACTGTAAAGTTCAGGTTCATTTCGAACTTTACGGTGTTCGGCACCCGAACCCGAACATTTCAGTAAAAGTTTGGGTTCGGCTTCGGTGTTCGGGTAATATTAATATACCATCGGATCTGAGTTTTCTCCAATCCAAGGGTATATTTTAACTTGAAGCGTCCCCATCACCATGGGAACGCCTCTATGTTAGAATATACCATTGGACTTGAGTTAGATCGTGAAAACTCAGATCCGTATATTCTAACACAGAGGCGTTCCCATAGTGATGGGGACGCTTCAAGTTAGAATATACTGAGAACTGTGGACATAACGGCCCACTGCTTCCTGGCAGCACCTGATCTCTTACAGGGGGCTGTGATCCGCACAATTAACCCCTCAGGTGACTCAGGATCCGCATGCAGTTGCCTGCGGTTTGGTTTTATTGTCAACCACATGGTGAGGGCTGCTGGTATGTTGCCTCATGTGTGGTTGCCGCTGGTAACATGGTTGTACTTGGCAGTATAGCAGCCTGAGCTGTTGCTGGGCAGCTTGCTGTCAAGTGCATGCGGTAACTCCTGGTTGGGTGTGTGTGTTGTATGTCTGGTGTGCACAAGGTTTATGTAGGTGTGCACTGTGACACTTCCCTTCACTGTGGCTGCCCGTGGCAACATTTGGTATGGTGTACATGTGGTGGCAGTGTCCCGGCCTTCAGGCTGACTCCCAGGACATGGTTGCCACGCATGTCGTTGCCTGCGGTTACAGCTGCAGTGTGATGTTCATTTGGACACTTTCTCCTTTAAGTGGTTGTCTTCCCTTCCCTGGTGTGAGAAGGGTTAATTCCCTTCTGTGTGTGTGAACACTGGGTGTGTCTGTGTGGGTGTGGCTACTTGGGCTATAAAGCCTCAGTGGAGACCTGAAGCTGAGAGGTACTCCAGCCTTGTTTGTAAGCTGGAGGCACCCTCCTGGTTTATACCATCTGCCACTGAGAGCCACCCTTGTGGTCATAAATCTTGTTTGATGTGATGAAGATGTGTCTGTTGTATGTTTCCTATTGCAGCTTATGGTCCTGGGTTCCTGTGTGATGTGTGTTGTGTGCTGTGTCCGTTTCTGTGTTAGGACAGCAGCACTTGTGCATGTGCGCCAGGCTTTGTGTCTGTTGCAGGTGGGTGTTGTGCTTATGGCATTTACCTGCCACTGCCATGAGTTGTATATGTTCCCCTTTATTGTAGCCTGGCCTGTGAGACTCCTGTTCCTCCGTGTCTAGGAGGAACAGGTCGTCTTACCCTGCTCCTAGCGTTAGGGATCTGCGGAGGGTTACTAGGGATCCGAGGTTCCGGAGCATGAGCCCTCCTACCTTCAAGGTCGGCTCATGCAGCTAGGAGTCAGGGTCAGATTAGGGATGCGTTAGGAGGTGACCTGCTCCCTAATTCTGTGCTCCTGGCCAAGCAGCGACCACCATCTTCCGTCATCGCACGGCTGAGGGTTTTCCCCATCCTCAGCCGTGACAGCGGATCACAGCCCCCTGTAAGAGATCGGGTGCTGCCAGGCAGCAGGTGGCAGCTATGTATACAGTTCTTAGTATATTCTAACTTGAAGTGTCCCCATCACCATGGGAACGCCTCTGTGTTAGAATATACTGTCTGATCTGAGTTTTCACGATCGTGAAAACTCAGATCTGAAAAAGCTAATACTATTATTTTCCGTTATAACCATGTTATAACGGAAAATAATAAAGTGAATTCCGGGTCCCCATTGACTTCAATGGGGTTCGGGTTCGGGTCCAAGTTCGGATCAAGTTCGGGTCCCGAACCAAAACTTTTTTTTATAGTTCGGCCGAACTCCCCGAACCCGAACATCTAGGTGTTCGCTCAACTCTATTGATAATCCTTCTATGTGGGACAGTATCAAAAGCTTTACTAAAGTCTAGATATATTTGCTACAGTACCCTTGTTCAAAACAATATGTGGGAGGACAAAAAGATCATTAAAGAAAAGAATGGCCGAACATGTGGCAAATATAAAGAAGGGATACAAATTACATTCCCTGTCGAAACATTATAAAGAGAAACATAGCTGTGATTCCTCCATTCTGGTATATGTGGCACTCGAAAGGGTAAAAAAAAAACTGGAGATGAGGAAACCATATTGCGCACATGTCAAGACTGGAGTCAAAAAGGATTTTTGAATTTGATACCCTCATACCAAGAGGGCTGAACGCTGAAATGGAAATATTCAGGTTTTTATAGATTGGGGTTGTGGTCCAATGGAGACGGGACATCGGGTGTCTGGCTGTCTATCAGCACCCCGATCTCCCCTCCCCGGTGGGGCACTTCCCCCCTATCTCTCTATTCAGATATCATGTATAAGTACACTATACCGATCAGGTTTCTTCAAAGACAAATTAATACCAACTAAAGATATGACAGATTATGAATCTTGATAAAAGGGGAGAGTGGAAACAAAACTGTATCAATACATGAAAAAAATGCATGAGAAACGCACAGATAATGCATATGCGTTTTTAGGCCAGATATGGTTTTAGGTGATACATTGTATGAATGGAGATATATGTTACTGTATTGTATTTTATTTCATTTGAATATAGCCTTATATGGATGTTATGTATTTAGTATAGGTACATTGTACCAATAGGGTGTCTTCAAAGACAAATTAATACCAACTAAACATATGATAGATTACTAATCTTGATAAAAGGGAAGAGTGGAAACACAAATGTATCGATATATGAAAAAAATGCGTGAAAAACGCACAGATAACGCATATGCGTTTTTAGGCCAGATATGGTTTTAGGTGATATTATATATAAAGGGAGATATATGGAACATGTTAAGAACTGTATTTTATTTGAATACATTCTTATGTGGATTTTATGGGAATTTTATGATTTTATACAATATGTATTAGGCTCAACGAAGAGAGTAAAACATACGAATAACATATAGGGAAAGATGGAATCAGAGTAGAATCAGAACCTAGATCCGAAATCCATGGTTTGAAGACTGCTGACAATCCCAGCGAACATTGAGATAACAGACATTTACCCTATAAAAGGAAATCAGTTTATTTACTGCCTAACCACTGAGGAAGGGGCATGTCGTAGCCCCGAAACGCGTTTGATAAAGAAAGTAAAGAACCTGGACCCCACTTGTGTGGCGCCAATATAGGGGTAGTGTGTGGATATTCAAAAATTAAGAAGTTCGGCACACCGAGTATATTTACTATTGCGGCAGAGAGGTGAGGAAGCTAGGAGCTAGAGGATATACTCTGCTAACTGCCTCCGTCACGTGGGGTGCCACGAGGAGATGGCTGGATCACGTGGGACCCCAATTAGGTCCTGGCAGGCCACAAGAGAAAGAACCAGTCTCGAGACGATAAGACCGAACACGAGCGGAGAGTGGTAAAGTACCAACACTTACGCTGTTATCTACTTGTTGCATACAGCAAATTGACTGCATACACATCGCTATTGATTGAACATTCAGATTGTGAACACAGGTTGGAAATTAAATGAATGGAGGAGGACTCTGATTAAGTGCAAGATTATTATTACTATCACTATTGAGAGATATACCAGTGAACTATTGTGTTTACATATAGTTGGTCACAGTAGCAGCATTGTAGCATTGGATTTTTTAGCCTAGTAGTCATTTATAGCATTTTTTGCATTTATCATATTTATTGTATTTATTTTAGCTTGCCGTTTTATGATGTAGTATTAATAATAAACGTATTTAGCGATCCATATAGCCAGATATCGGGTGCCCCCCATGCTTTTATTTTTAATTATAGAATATTGGATACAGAGAGTGCAGGGACAGTGCAGGTACAGTGTAAGGAGATCATAGGGAGAGTTTTTATACACTGTGGGGAGATCTTAGGGAACCGCAGGGACAGAGCAGGTTGAGTGTAATCTCCGCGTGCATCTTGTTGAACTGCTGCCACAATACCATTTAACGTGCTAGTTTATATATAGTTACTAGTTACTTTCCCTCAGTATTAAAGGGCGAACTAACATATCGCCATCTGCATCTTGTTGAACTGCTGATAAAATCCCGATAATCTTTTAGTTTTTATATAGAATTACTGAGCATCAGTATTAAAGGGAGGTCTAATATATCACTGTTTGCCTCTTCTTCAACTGTTGACACAATCCCCGTTATTCTTTTAGTTTTTATATAAGATTACTGTTCCTGAGTATTAAAGGGTGGGCTAATATATCGTCTTGTGCATCCTATTCAACTGTTCTGACATTAATAGTTAATCTGTTAAATTACTGGTATAGTTACTGTACACTACGGCCAAGAGACAGTTGCCTGGGCCCACCAAAGGAACTGCTGCATCTCCCACTGGCCCACAAGCCCCTCTCCAACAGTCAGGGTTTGTCAAAGGCGGCAGAAAGAAGCTGTCGTTTCTTCCTATCCAACTTCAATATTGTCTATGGCTCCTGATGCTCCTCCTCATTACTTGTTTTGACAACGATCGATCACCAAGGTGATTACAAAAAGACAACAATATGCTTGAACTCATCTAATGGCGCAGAAGATTAACGTGCACCTGGCCAAGTTAATGGTACCACAGTCTTTCCCTTTAGATATAGTTGACTATGGAAGTAGTATGTAGAATATGGAAATCATTCTTTTTTTATGCACCCCTTAGGGGGGCCAGGTCTCAGTGATGACCATCTTCATTTTTTGCTAGCTTTACGGTTTACAAATCATCCTTTGCATTCTCCATGTGTGAGAAAGGTCAGCAAGATACAGAGAGAGGAGGAGCTGGATATTCCTTATGACCTACCATGGGTATTAGATGATGTGGAAAAAAGTGAAAAGCAGATGGCAGAAGAAGGGTTCTTCTGCTTGTAGGGCAGGAGACCTGTTGGAGATGGGGAAGTGGGTTTGCAACTAGGGGGTGAGATGTAGCTTTCTTCTTGTGTCATTCTGGGAATGCCCCATGACCGTTTTTCTCTCCTCTTTTAATGTTTCATTGGATTTAACAGCCAGTTACCTGCTGCACCATGAGGTACTCTTCATATGTAGTTTCAGTACACAAGGGTTAAAAGTAAGTATAACTACAATTATTAGGTAAAGTGTATATAATGGTCAACTATTGGCCCTATGTGGCCCATTTATGTAATTCTCATACAAAAGAGGCACCATGTTCGGCCCATCTGGTATTAACCCTAATACACATTTGGAGCGAAATACCATCCAGTTTATAGTATATATTTGTATGGTTTTCGATTTTACATTTAAAATATACTACAGTGGCCTACGTAATAAAAGCCCTGTGTGTTTGCGCTGTGTCCGTGCATGTGTGCCGATTTTTGCACTAAATATGCACAGCGTACCGACCAATCAGCACACAGCGCTCCACGTGCCACCCACATCAGCGCGCCGCCCAATCACAGCCTCTCATCCATGCCTCATTCGTCACACATCGGCTGCTGGGTGCCAGGCAGCGTACTAAGGAGGGGAGAGGGTGCCAGAAGCAATGAGCATTTCCATCAATACAGATGGAAGCGCTCATTGCTGGAGTGCTGGGAGCTGGGTCCTGTCCCTCACCGCTCAGCTCCTAGCGCTCCTCGCCTCCTTCAGGCCGGCAGGGCTCTGAATGGTGAAGCATGAAGACTTCTCCCTGCTCCACCATTTAGCCTGCAGACACAGACCGCACTGCCAGCCTGTGTGGGCTGAGCCTGCAGCCCGGAAATCTGCATAAGCTCCTCCCACACAGTGCTGCAGAGCGATCTGTGCCTGCAGGGAAGAGAGGTATGTGAGATTCAGGAATGGGACAAGGTGAGTAGTTACTGTGTTTTTTTTATACAGAGGGGCACAGAGGACTTTAATACTTTGGAGGGGCAAAGAGGGCATTACTAATGTGAAGGGGGCACAATGGGCATTTTTACTATAGAGGGGGCACAGAGCCAGAGGTCATTGCTACAATGAAGGAGGCACAGAGCGCATTATTACTATGAAGGGGGCACAGTGGGCATTATTACTGTGAAGGGGGCACAATGGGGATTATTACTATGAAGGGAACACAATGGGGATTATTACTATGAAGGGGACACAATGGGGATTATTACTATGAAGGGGACACAATGGGGATTATTACTATGAAGGGGACACAATGGGGATTATTACTATGAAGGGGGCACAATGGGGATTATTACTATGAAGGGCATACCATGGGGATTATTACAATGAAGGGGGCACAATGGGGATTATTACTATGAAGGGGCACAATGGAGATTATTACTGTGAAGGGGGCACAAAGAGGGCATTGGAACTGTGAAAGGGGCACAGAGAGGGCATAACTACTGTGAGGGGGTGACAATGTGGGCATAAATACTGTTAGGGGGCACACATCTGTACAAAACTACTGTGAAGGTTGTACAATGAGGGTAGGTTATGGTGTGCTCTCCACGTCGGAGTGCCGCCATTACCATCCGTGCATCACAGAGCCGCACAGTCCCAGCACTCTCAGCAACAGACAGCAGCCGCTGCCAGCAGTCTCAGCCACCAGTCAGTGTCAGCCGCCTCAGCCATCAGTCAGTGCCACCAGCCACCAGTCACAGTGCCAGCAATCTCAGCCACCAGTCAGTGCCAGCAATCTCAGCCATCAGTCAGTGCCACCAGCCACAGCCACTAGTCACAGTACCAGCAGGCTCAGCCACCAGTCAGTGCCAGCTGTCTCAGCCATCAGTCAGTGCCAGCCGTCTCAGCCATCAGTCAGTGCCAGTCGTCTCAGCCATCAGTCAGTGCCACCAGTTAATGCCAACCGTTCCCATGCCATTTAATATAGACTGTTCCTACTAATATTTATGCACTACTGTTCTAGCGCCCATTATTGTAACGGGCTTAATGTCTAGTTAAAAAATAATGTCTGTTCTTTCAGCAGTTTTCCATTTGACAGAACAGAGCCATTTACAATTTTGCATTTTTATATTTATTCTCAGTCCGTTTTTGAAAGTTCTTCTTTGTTTGCATTGTTTTAATATATAGTACGGGGACCATTTTTGGTTTTGGATTTTCATTTTTCCTCCCAACGTACCAATAGCCATATTTTTTTTAATTTTCCATTCTTATAGCTATTCGAGGGCTTATTTTGCTGGTGATAAGTTGTACTTTTTAAGAGCACCATTCAATTTACCATGTCTGTTATTGAAAAATGGGGAAAACATCCGTTATGGGGTTAAATCGATGAAAAAGTTTTTGGCATTTTGACATGACTGTTTGCTAAAAATGTTATAACATCCTTATTCTGTGGCTCAATATGAATACAGCGATACCAAACTTGTATACTTGATTTTTTTATCTACTACTTTTAAACAAATAAAAACTAAAAAAAAAAATAATTTTACTTTTCATCACCATTTTCTGACAGCTATAACTTTTTTTATATTTCGGTCTACAAAGCTGTATGAGGGCTTTTTTTTTGCAGGACTAAATTTTGATTTTATTAGCACCATTTTTGTGGTATGTGCAACTTTTTGATCACTGATGTTTAAAAAATATACACTGCTCAAAAAAATAAAGGGAACACAAAAATAACACATCCTAGATCTGCATTAATTAAATATTCTTCTGAAATACTTTGTTCTTTACATAGTTGAATGTGCTGACAACAAAATCACACAAAAATAAAAAAATGGAAATCAAATTTTTCAACCCATGGAGGTCTGGATTTGGAGTCACACTCAAAATTAAAGTGGAAAAACACACTACAGGCTGATCCAACTTTGATGTAATGTCCTTAAAACAAGTCAAAATGAGGCTCAGTAGTGTGTGTGGCCTCCACGTGCCTGTATGACCTCCCTACAACGCCTGTGCATGCTCCTGATGAGGTGGCGGACGGTCTCCTGAGGGATCTCCTCCCAGACCTGGACTAAAGCATCTGCCAACTCCTGGACAATCTGTGGTGCAACGTGACGTTGGTGGATAGAGCGAGACATGCTGTTCCAGATGTGCTCAATTGGATTCAGGTCTGGGGAACGGGCAGGCCAGTCCATAGCATCAATGCCTTCGTCTTGCAGGAACTGCTGACACACTCCAGCCACATGAGGTCTATCATTGTCTTGCATTAGGAGGAACCCAGGGCCAACCGCACCATCATATGGTCTCACAAGGGGTCTAAGGATCTCATCTCGGTACCTAATGGCAGTCAGGCTACCTCTGGCGAGCACATGGAGGGCTGTGCGGCCCTCGAAAGAAATGCCACCCCACACCATTACTGACCCAATGCCAAACAGGTCATGCTGGAGGATGTTGCAGGCAGCAGAACGTTCTCCACGGCGTCTCCAGACTCTGTCAAGTCTGCCACATGTGCTCAGTGTGAACCTGCTTTCAACTGTGAAGAGCACGGGGCACCAGTGGCAAATTTGCCAATCTTGGTGTTCTCTGGCAAATGCCAAACGTCCTGCACGGTGTTGGGCTGTAAGCACAACCCCCACCTGTGGACGTCGGGCCCTCATATCACCCTCATGGAGTCTGTTTCTGACCATTTGAGCAGACACATGCACATTTGTGGCCTGCTGGAGGTCATTTTGCAGGGCTCTGGCAGTGCTCCTCCTGTTCCTCCTTGCACAAAGGCGGAGGTAGCGGTCCTGCTGCTGAGTTGTTGCCCTCCTACGGCCTCCTCCACGTCTCCTGATGTACTGGCCTGTCTCCTGGTAGCGCCTCCATGCTCTGGACACTACGCTGACAGACACAGCAAACCTTCTTGCCAAGGCTCGCATTGATGTGCCATCCTGGATAAGCTGCACTACCTGAGCCACTTGTGTGGGTTGTAGACTCCGTCTCATGCTACCACTAGAATGAAAGCACCACCAGCATTCAAAAGTGACCAAAACATCAGCCAGGAAGCATAGGAACTGAGAAGCGGTCTGTGGTCACCACCTGCAGAACCACTCCTTTATTGGGGGTGTCTTGCTAATTCCCTATAATTTCCACCTGTTGTCTATCCCATTTGCACAACAGCATGTGAAATTGATTGTCACTCAGTGTTGCTTGATAAGTGGACAGTTTGATTTCACAGAAGTGTGATTGACTTGGAGTTACATTGTGTTGTTTAAGTGTTCCCTTTATTTTTTTGAGCAGTGTATATTTTGGTGGGCGAAATAAAAATAAAATAAAAAAACTGATTTTTTTTTACTTTTGCAGTGACAACTTTTAACCCCTTTAGGGGGATCATGTAAATCATGTACCTTTCTAACAGCTCAGAGAATAATTTTTTGTGTGGAATTTCTTCTTTAACCACCTCAGCCCCCAGTGCTTAAACACCCTGAAAGACCAGGCCACTTTTTACACTTCTGACCTACACTACTTTCACCGTTTATTGCTCGGTCATGCAACTTACCACCCAAATGAATTTTACCTCCTTTTCTTCTCACTAATAGAGCTTTCATTTGGTGGTATTTCATTGCTGCTGACATTTTTACTTTTTTTGTTATTAATCGAAATTTAACGATTTTTTTGCAAGTTGTAAAATTTTGCAAAAAAAAACGAGATCCATATATAAATTTTGCTCTAAATTTATTGTTCAACATGTCTTTGATAAAAAAAAAATGTTTGGGTAAAAAAAAAATGGTTTGGGTAAAAGTTATAGCGTTTACAAACTATGGTACAAAAATGTGAATTTCCGCTTTTTGAAGCAGCTCTGACTTTCTGAGCACCTGTCCTGTTTCCTGAGGTTCTACAATGGCCATACAGTACAAACACCCCACAAATGACCCCATTTCAGAAAGTACACACCCTAAGGTATTCGCTGATGGGCATAGTAAGTTCATAGAACTTTTTATTTTTTGTCACAAGTTAGCGGAAAATGATGATTTTTTATTTTTTTTTCTTACAAAGTCTCATATTCCACTAACTTGTGACAAAAAATAAAAAGTTCTATGAACTCACTATGCCCATCACGAAATACCTTGGGGTCTCTTCTTTCCAAAATGGGGTCACTTGTGGGGTAGTTATACTGCCCTGGCATTCTAGGGGCCCAAATGTGTGGTAAGGAGTTTGAAATCAAATTCTGTAAAAAATGATCAGTGAAATCCGAAAGGTGCTCTTTGGAATATGGGCCCCTTCGCCCACCAAGGCTGCAAAAAAGTGTCACACATCTGGTATCTCTGTATTCAGGAGAAGTTGAGGAATGTGTTTTGGGGTGTCTTTTTACATATACCCATGCTGGGTGAGAGAAATATCTTGGTCAAATTCCAACTTTGTATAAAAAAATGGGAAAAGTTGTCTTTTGCCAAGATATTTCTCTCACCCAGCATAAGTATATGTAAAATGACACCCCAAAACACATTCCCCAACTTCTCCTGAGTACGGAGATACCAGATGTGTGACACTTTTTTGCAGCCTAGGTGGGCAAAGGGGCCCATATTCCAAAGAGCACCTTTCGGATTTCACAGGTCATTTACCTACTTACCACACATTAGGGCCCATGGAAAATGCCAGGGCAGTATAACTACCCCACAAGTGACCCCATTTTGGAAAGAGGACACCCCAAGGTATTCCGTGAGGGGCATGGCGAGTTCCCAGAATTTTTTATTTTTTGTCACAAGTTAGTGGAAAATGATGATTTTTTTTTTTTTTTTTTTTTCATACAAAGTCGCATATTCCACTAACTTGTGACAAAAAATAAAAACTTCCATGAACTCACTATGCCAATCAGCGAATACCTTGGGGTCTCTTCTTTTCAAAATGGGGTCACTTGTGGGGTAGTTATACTGCCCTGGCATTCTAGGGGCCCAAATGTGTGGTATGGAGTTTGAAATCAAATTCTGTAAAAAATGACCAGTGAAATCCGAAAGGTGCTCTTTGGAATATGGGCCCCTTTGCCCACCTAGGCTGCAAAAAAGTGTCACACATGTGGTATCTCCGTATTCAGGAGAAGTTGAGGAATGTGTTTTGGGGTGTCTTTTTACATATACCCATGCTGGGTGAGATAAATATCTTGGTCAAATGCCAACTTTGTATAAAAAAATGGGAAAAGTTGTCATTTGCCAAGATATTTCTCTCACCCAGCATGGGTATATGTAAAATGACACCCCAAAACACATTCCCCAACTTCTCCTGAGTACGGAGATACCAGATGTGTGACACTTTTTTGCAGCCTAGGTGGACAAAGGGGCCCATATTCCAAAGAGCACCTTTCGGATTTCACTGGTCATTTTTTACAGAATTTGATTTCAAACTCCTTACCACACATTTGGGCCCCTAGAATGCCAGGGCAGTATAACTACCCCACAAGTGACCCCATTTTGGAAAGAATAGACCCCAAGGTATTCGCTGATGGGCATAGTGAGTTCATGGAAGTTTTTATTTTTTGTCACAAGTTAGTGGAATATGAGACTTTGTATGAAAAAAAAAAAAAAAATCATCATTTTCCACTAACTTGTGAAAAAAAATAAAAAATTCTAGGAACTCGCCATGCCCCTCACGGAATACCTTGGGGTGTCTTCTTTCCAAAATGGGGTCACTTGTGGGGTAGTTATACTGCCCTGGCATTTTCCAGGGGCCCTAATGTGTGGTAAGTAGGTAAATGACCTGTGAAATCCGAAAGGTGCTCTTTGGAATATGGGCCCCTTTGCCCACCTAGGCTGCAAAAAAGTGTCACACATCTGGTATCTCCGTACTCAGGAGAAGTTGGGGAATGTGTTTTGTGGTGTCATTTTACATATACCCATGCTGGGTGAGAGAAATATCTTGGCAAAAGACAACTTTTCCCATTTTTTTATACAAAGTTGGCATTTGACCAAGATATTTATCTCACCCAGCATTGGTATATGTAAAATGACACCCCAAAACACATTCCCCAACTTCTCCTGAGTACGGCGATACCAGATGTGTGACACTTTTTTGCAGCCTAGGTGGGCAAAGGTGCCCAAATTCCTTTTAGGAGGGTATTTTTAGACATTTTGATACCAGACTTCTTCTCACGCTTTGGGGCCCCTAGAATGCCAGGGCAGTATAAATACCCCACATGTGACCCCATTTTGGAAAGAAGACACCCCAAGGTATTCAATGAGGGGCATGGCGAGTTCATAGAATTTTTTTTTTTTCGCACAAGTTAGCGGAAATTGATATTTTTTATTTTTTTCTCACAAAGTCTCCCTTTCCGCTAACTTGGGACAAAAATTTCAATCTTTCATGGACTCAATATGCCCCTCACGGAATACCTGGGGGTGTCTTCTTTCCGAAATGGGGTCACATGTGGGGTATTTATACTGCCCTAGCATTCTAGGGGCCCTAAAGCGTGAGAAGAAGTCTGGAATATAAATGTCTAAAAAATTTTATGCATTTGGATTCCGTGAGGGGTATGGTGAGTTCATGTGAGATTTTATTTTTTGACACAAGTTAGTGGAATATGAGACTTTGTAAGAAAAAAAAAATAATTCCGCTAACTTGGGCCAAAAAAATGTCTGAATGGAGCCTTACAGAGGGTGATCAATGACAGGGGGGTGATCAATGACAGGGGGGGTGATCAATGACAGGGGGGTGATCAGAGAGTCTATATGGGGTGATCACCCCCCTTTCATTGATCACCCCCCTGTAAGGCTCCATTCAGATGTCCGTATGTGTTTTGCGGATCCGATCCATGTATCCGCGGATCCGTAAAAATCATACGGACATCTGAATGCAGCATGACAGGGGGGGGTGATCAATGACAGGGGGGGTGATCAATGACAGGGGGGTGATCAGGGAGTCTATGTGGGGTGATCACCCCCCCTGGAAGGCTCCAGGGAGACGCCTGTATGTGTTTTGCGGATCCGATCCATCTATCAGTGGATCCGTAAAAATCATGCGGACATCTGAATGGAGCTTTAAAGGGGGTTGATCAATGACAGGGGTGTAATCAATGACAGGGGGGTGATCAGGGAGTCTATATGGGGTGATAACCACAGTCATTGATCACGCCCCTGTAAGGCTTCATTCAGACGCCTGTATGTGTTTTGCGGATCCGATCCATCTATCAGTGGATCCGTAAAAATCATGCGGACATCTGAATGGAGCTTTACAGGGGGTTGATCAATGACAGGGGTGTAATCAATGACAGGGGGGTGATCAGGGAGTCTATATGGGGTGATCACCACAGTCATTGATCACGCCCCTGTAAGGCTTCATTCAGACGTCCGTATGCGTTTTGCGGATCTGATCCATCTATCAGTGGATCCGTAAAAATCATGCGGACATCTGAATGGAGCTTTACAGGGGGTTGATCAATGACAGGGGTGTAATCAATGACAGGGGGGTGATCAGGGAGTCTATATGGGGTGATCACCACAGTCATTGATCACGCCCCTGTAAGGCTTCATTCAGACGTCCGTATGCGTTTTGCGGATCCGATCCATCTATCAGTGGATCCGTAAAAATCATGCGGACATCTGAATGGAGCTTTAAAGGGGGTTGATCAATGACAGGGGTGTAATCAATGACAGGGGGGTGATCAGGGAGTCTATATGGGGTGATCACCACAGTCATTGATCACGCCCCTGTAAGGCTTCATTCAGACGTCCGTATGCGTTTTGCGGATCCGATCCATCTATCAGTGGATCCGTAAAAATCATGCGGACATCTGAATGGAGCTTTACAGGGGGTTGATCAATGACAGGGGTGTAATCAATGACAGGGGGGTGATTAGGGAGTCTATATGGGGTGATCACCACAGTCATTGATCACGCCCCTGTAAGGCTTCATTCAGACGTCCGTATGCGTTTTGCGGATCCGATCCATCTATCAGTGGATCCGTAAAAATCATGCGGACATCTGAATGGAGCTTTACAGGGGGTTGATCAATGACAGGGGTGTAATCAATGACAGGGGGGTGATCAGGGAGTCTATATGGGGTGATAACCACAGTCATTGATCACGCCCCTGTAAGGCTTCATTCAGACGCCTGTATGTGTTTTGCGGATCCGATCCATCTATCAGTGGATCCGTAAAAATCATGCGGACATCTGAATGGAGCTTTACAGGGGGTTGATCAATGACAGGGGAGTGATCAATGACAGGGGGGTGATCAGGGAGTCTATATGGGGTGATCACCACAGTCATTGATCACGCCCCTGTAAGGCTTCATTCAGACGCCTGTATGTGTTTTGCGGATCCGATCCATCTATCAGTGGATCCGTAAAAATCATGCGGACATCTGAATGGAGCTTTACAGGGGGTTGATCAATGACAGGGGTGTAATCAATGACAGGGGGGTGATCAGGAAGTCTATATGGGGTGATCACCACAGTCATTGATCACGCCCCTGTAAGGCTTCATTCAGACGCCTGTATGTGTTTTGCGGATCCGATCCATCTATCAGTGGATCCGTAAAAATCATGCGGACATCTGAATGGAGCTTTACAGGGGGTTGATCAATGACAGGGGTGTAATCAATGACAGGGGGGTGATCAGGGAGTCTATATGGGGTGATCAGGGGCTAATAGGGGGTTAATAAGTGACGGGGGGGGGGTGTAGTGTAGTGTAGTGGTGCTTGGTGCTACTTTACTGAGCTACCTGTGTCCTCTGGTGGTCGATCCAAACAAAGGGGATTACCAGAGGACCAGGTAGCAGGTATATTAGACGCTGTTATCAAAACAGCGTCTAATATACAGTACCTGTTAGGGGTTAAAAAAAACGATCGCCGCTGGCAGGCTGGAGATCAACTCTCTTACCTTCCGTTCCTGTGAGCGCGCGCGCCTGTGTGCGGAAGTGCGGAACCGCAAATGCGGATGCGGACAGCACATTCCGGCCCCATTAAACATGAATGGGTCTGCACCCGTTCCACAAAATTGCGGAACAGATGCGTACCCATTTTGCGGACAAGTGAATGGAAAAGATGTCCCTCAAAATGAAAATAAATTAAATTATGAAAGTTAAATGGGTTCTGCACTTTGTTTTAACTGATGATCTATCCTATGGATAGTGCATCAGCATCTGATCGGCGGGGTCCGACACCCAGGACCCCCGCCGATCAGCTGTTTTAGAAGGCAACGGCGCTCCAGCAGCGGTGCGGCCTTCTCTCTTTTTACCGCTGGCCCAGTGACGTCACGACTAGTATCAACTAGCGTGGGCGGGGCTAAGCTCCATTCAAGTGAACAGAGCTTAGCCCCGCCCACGCTAGTTGATACTAGTCGTGACGTCACTGGGCCAGCGGTAAACAGCGAGAAGGCCACGGCGCTGCTGAAGCGCCGCTGCCTTCTCAAACAGCTGATCGGCGGGGGTCCCGGGTGTCAGATGCTGATGATCTATCCAGAGGATAGATCATCAGTTAAAACAAAGTGCAGAACCCGTTTAAGCAAAAAGCATAGATGTGGTAGGCAATAACAAGTGCTCGGCGGCACTAAAGCAGGTGCTCGGCGGCACCAAATCAGAAACCATATGTCCTACCACAATCCGGGGGGTTCCAGTGCACATCCATGAATCCCGAAGGGAAAGCAAAAAAAAACATCTATCCCTGGGCTAGATGATGATGTGGTAATGAAGGACAGGGTGGGCAAAGAACTGTCCCTGATATTGCCCTACAGGGGGGTGCTATTCTGGCCCTGATAGCCTAACCACAGACCACCCGCCCTGATAAGAGCGACCCCGTCCGGAACCTTACCCTATATAAAAATGGCCCTAGTAAGCCCCTAGCCCCTAGGCCCCTGACTTCCAGGTGATCACTATATAGATCTATGTGTTTTTGACTCATTATAAATGTATAAGTGTATCACACCTATCAATAGCACACCTATACCAGTCCTTAAAATGACTTTTGTGGCCCTATTAGCTAACGTTTGGTGTCCCTAACAGCCAGTCCCTGCTCCACACAGCAACCTCTCCCTACACTGGCAAAACACTGAATGTAAAATGGCGGCCAGATCAGGCTTATTTATAAGGTAGGGGGTATGTCCATGTGCTGAAATGTCTCAATTGGCTGTCCTGTACCGCCTGATGGATGTGTCATGGGTCAAAGTTCTTCATAATGTAAAAGAATATGGCGGACACAAATTTCTCCATATGTTCGCATATTCGGCGAATCGCAAACACGCAAAGTTCACCGCGAAACGCGAAACGACCACCGGGGGCGAACCGCAAGGCCATCTCTAGTCTTCCATAGCAACACTAATTAATAGAAACAGGAATCAAGATGGCTACCCCTGACTTCTTGGTAGGAGCATTGGCCATAAAGGCCAATGGGTACCAACGGTGAGCAAAATAAAAAAAACTATAAACAATTAACCTAAGTCTCCAGCAAAATATTTAAAATCTGTATGTGATTTAAATAATTCCTTCAATGCTAGTGTATCTGTTTTTCAGTTTTAAGAGCTCTAACTGAGCATTGCTAAGGAGGGTCTGCCTCAGTCTGGCTTCAGTCTAACAGGCTTTATCCTGGCGGTACCCTACCATTTACTCTTTTACCCTTTTACAAGGATCTCGACTTCACTGCAGGGGAGCCTAATGAACAGGTAGCCGGATGAATGTAGTAGTAGTTGAACTCACGGTTCTGAAGCTCACTGGGCCGGTGTGCAGTGATAGGAACAGTGCACCATTTCTTAGCTTCAAGGCACACTCCAGTTCTGGGGTTCTGCTGCCTGATTACAGTTGAGATGCCCTTAGTGGTGAAGTTTTTGAGATGCAAGGTCCTGGTTGTAGTGACGGCAGCACTGAACAATAGTAGTAGTATTATAGGAAGCAATGAGGAGGCAGTTATGCAGAAGAACAGTTTTTTACTAAATAATTAAAATGCAAACAAATCAGGACAGTTTTTATCATGCAAATAATGGCAGTCGTTCTCAAAATCCACTAACACAGATGTTATCGGTTTCAGAGATGCACAGGTAGTAATAGGCCAAAAGGCATTTATTTAACCCTTTCTACCACGGGCCAGTTTTTGCTCCTCTGCCCAGGACATTTTTTGCGAATCTGACTTGTGTCACTTTATGTGGTAAAAGCTTTGGAACACTTTTACTTATCCAAGCCATTCTGAGATTGTTTTCTCATGACACATTGTACTTCATGATAGTCATAAATCTGAGTCAATATAATTCACCTTTATTTGTGAAAAAATCCCAAATTTTCTAATTTCAATTTCTCTACTTTTATAATAGATAGTGATACCTCATATAATAGTTATTACTTTACATTTCCCATATGTCTACTTTATGTTTGAATCATTTTGAAAATTACATTTTATTTTTTGGGGATGTTAGAAGGTTTAGAAGTAAATCTTGAAATTGTTCTGAAAATTTGGAAAACCCACTTTTTAAGGGACCAGTTCAGGTCTGAAGTCACTTTGTGGGGCTTGCATAATAGAAACCACTCGAAAATGACCCCGTTTTAGAAACTACACCCCTCAAGGTATTCAAAACTGATTTTACAAACTTTGTTAACCCTTTAAGTGTTTCATAAGAATTAATGAATGATGGAGATGAAATTTCAGAATTTAACTTTTTTGGCAGATTTTATATTTTAATCCATTTTTTCCAGTAGCAAAGCAAGGGTTAACAGCCAAACAAAACTCAATATTTATTACCCTGATTCTGCAGTTTACAGAAACACTTCAGATGTGATCGTAAACTGTTGAATGGCCACACGGCAGGGCGCAGAAGGAAAGGAACGCCATTAGGTTTTTAGAGGGCAGATTTAGCTGAACTGGTTTTTAGATGCAATGTCCCATTTGAAGCCTCCCTGATGCACCCCTACAGTAGAAACTCAAAAAAGTGACTACATTTTGGAAACTACAGAATAAGGTGCCAGTTTTATTGGTACTATTTTGGGGTACATATGATTTTTAATTGCTCTATATTACGTTTTTGTGAGGCAAGGTAACCAAAAAGTGGATGTTTTGGCAGCGTTTTTATTTTTAACAATATTTATATGACAGGTTAGCTCATGTGCTATTTTTATAGAGCAGGTTGTTACGGATGCAATGATATCTATGTTTGTTTGTTTAAGTTTAACATGATAAAGCATTTTTGAAAACAAAAATTATGTTTTTGTATCTCCATTTTCTGAACGCTCTATTTGTTTTATTTTTCTGCCGATCGTCTTGTGCAGGGGCTCGTTTTTTGCAGGAAGAGTTGCCGTGTTTATTGGTACCATTTTTGGGTACATATGATCTTTTGATCATTTATAATTACACTAGTATCAACTAGCGTGGGCGGGGCTAAGCTCCATTCAAGTGAACAGAGCTTAGCCCCGCCCACGCTAGTTGATACTAGTCGTGACGTCACTGGGCCAGCGGTAAATAGCGAGAAGGCCACAGCGAGAAGGCCACGCAGTTTTTATTTATTTATTTTTACAGCGTTTACCTGAGGGATTTGGTCATGTTACTTTTTTATAGAGCAGATCGTTAAAAGAAAAAGTAGACATATTAGGTATTGCTACGTCCGTAACGGACGTAGCAATACCTAATATGTCTACTTTTTCTTATTTATTTAAGTTTTGCACAATAATAGCATTTCTAAAAACCTAAATAATGATGTTTTAGTGTATCCATAGTCTGAGTAGAGATGTCGCGAACATAAAATTCTCCGTTCGCGAGCGGCGAATGCGAACTTCCGCAAATGTTCGTGAATGGGCGAACCGGGCGAACAGCCATAGACTTCAATAGACAGGCAAATTTTAAAACCCACAGGGACTCTTTCTGGCCACAATAGTGATGGAAAAGTTGTTTCAAGGGGACTAACACCTGGACTGTGGCATGCCGGAGGGGGATCCATGGCAAAACTCCCATGGAAAATTACGTAGTTGACGCAGAGTGTGGTAAGTTGAATTCGCAATGCGATTAATATAACCTGCATTAATCGCATTGCGAATTCAACTTAGAGCTAAGTTCCTAATGGTTGTATTGCTAGAATTGACGAATATAACGAATATAGCACTATATTCTCAATCTTTGTTATATTCTAGCAATACAACCATTAGGAACCCAGCTCTAAGTTGAATTCACAATGCGATTAATATAACCTGTATTAATCGCATTGCGATTACAACTTAGATCTGAGTTCCTAATGGTTGTATTGCTTGAATTGACGAATATAACGAATATAGCACTATATTCTCAATCTTCATTATATTCTAGCAATACAACCATTAGGAACCCAGCTCTAAGTTGAATTCGCAATGCGATTAATATAACCTGTATCAAATTTGTGACACTGCAGCTTCCGAATGAATCTAAGATGGATGCTGTTCTTGCTTTTTGATAGGAGGTGGGAGGGTCTGGGAGGGAGGGTATGCTGATTGGCTGGAATGTGTCTTCTGACTGTGAGGTACAGGGTCAAAGTTTGCTCAATGATGATGTATAGGGGGCGGACTGAACATATGTTCGCCTGCCGCGGCGAACGCGAACAAGCTATGTTCGCCGGGGACTGTTCGCCAGCGAATAGTTCGGGATATCTCTAAGTCTGAGAGCCATAGCTTTATTATTTTGACCGATTGTCTTAGGTAAGGTCTTTTTTTTTTGCGGGATGAGGTGATAGTTTGATTGGTGCTATTTTGGGGGGAATACGCCTTTTTGATCGCTTGCTGTTGCAATTTTTGTGATGTAAGGTGACAAAAATTGCTTTTTTTACAGTTTTTTTTTTTTACGGTGTACACCTGAGGGGTTAGATAATGTAACATTTTTATAGAGCAGGTTGTGGCAATACCTAATATGTCAATTTTTTTATTTTATTTCACTTTAACACAATAATAGCAGTTTTGAAGCAAAAAAAAACAACATATTTTAGTGTCTCCATAGTCTGAGAGTGATATATTTTTTATTTTTTGACCAATTGTCTTAGGTAGGGGCTCATTTTTTGCGTGATAAGGTGACGGTTTGATTGGTGCTATTTTGGGGGGAATACGCCTTTTTGGTCGCTTGCTGTTGCAATTTTTGTGATGTAAGGTGACAAAAATGGCTTTTTTTACACCGTTTTTATTTTTTATGGTGTTTATTGGACAGGGTGGATCATGTGATATATTTAAACAGCTGGTCATTACAGACGCGGCGATACCTAAAATGTGCTTTTTTCTGTTTTTTATTATAAAATAAGGGGAAAGGGGCGTTTTTTATTTGTTTTACTTAAAAACTTTATTAATTTTATTAAAAACCCTTTTGTTTTTACTTTTTTTCTTTACATTATTTCTGACGTTCACTTTTGTGGGTCTGATCCCCTCTGCAATGCATTACAATGCATTTGTATTGTAATGCATTGCCTGTTTGTGTACTACAGTGAGTAGTACACTAACAGGTTGCCTAGAAGACCCAGCCTGAGGCTGGATCTCCTGGGCACCCGTAGAAGGCAGGTCCCGATGCTGTGCAAGGCATTGGGCAGCCTCTGCACGTCATCGGGCTGCCTTCTGACACATTGAGTCCCCGCCACAGCAGCGCGGGGACTCGATGCGCTCCCTCACTTGACACAAACCCTTTCTATGTTGCGGTCAGCGCGGACTGCGGCATAGAAGGGATTAATCCGCTGGCATCTGCTTTTACAGTGATGCAGGTGGATACAGTAGGGGCCCGGCTACCAGGGACTGCCGGGCCCCTGTAGTGATCGGGATCGCACCGCTCCGATACCCGCCCGATTACCATGACGTAATATTAAGTCAAATTGTGGGAACGCAGTGGCTTTCCTGACGTAATAGTACGTCATATGTCGGGAAAGGGTTAAAAGCAATTTTTCACAATCTGCACTTCACTAGCTGATTCTGACATAATCATCCAGACATGTGGTGTAGGCTTTAAATGAATGTAATGCAACCAGAAGAGCGGTTCTCCCTCACAGCAGGCAAACTCTTCTGCTCCATTTTTTTAACAGGTTGTGGTACTCACAGTACAATGCATCTTCCCAGGTAAATATTCTCACAGCAGGCCAAACTGTGCTTTGGTATTCTCAGGCATTGGAGACAACTCCTGAACATGGGTGCTGTCTGTCTGCCGACCATCATGTTCTGCACCACATGGCTGCTGCTTCCCCAAACATGCCACTGTGCTGTCTGCTCTTTTCCTACCTACCATCATGTTTCATAATGCATGGCCACTGCTGCTGCTGCCACTGCCGCAGCTGCTATTCCCTGCTTCTAATCCCCTACTGCCAATAGTATTACCGCTACACAGTCACCAATACTACTACTACTACTACTACTGCAACACACATCTACTATTAAACACATTTACTGCCTTTTCTGTTCCATAATGTGCTGCTACTGCTGCTGTTACATGCCATGATTATTCTATCCTTCCTACATCCAAACTGTACTGTTGCTGCACCCAATTAAAATTGAGAATTTTTCCAGGCTCGTTCAGAACAAACCACTGATTCTTCTCACAATTAACACTTTTTCTTGTATAAAGATGGGCAGGTTTTCTGCCCTCATTAACCACCTCACAACCGTCCATTGACCATAAACGCGCTTGGGCTGGTTGTTTATATCTGAATGGACATCAACAAGCGCTGTGTATACAGATCAGAAAGCGCTATGCGCTTCCTGTTCTGGCCCGGTGGTCATGTGACCGCTTGGGCTGGGAGATTGCAGACCTGTCTTCCACAGACCTTGATTGTCGAGACCACAGATTGTCTTCCACAGATCTCGATCAGCCCTGCACTGAGGCTATACAGCGCAGTATTATGCTGTACAGCCTCTCTGGGGGGTGTTTTTCCCCTGTAACTGAGGCTGCTATGTCAGCCACAGTTATAGGGGGGAAAAAAATTGTGAAAAAAAAAAATGGGAAGTTAAATGTCCCCCAAAGGTCTTGTATGACCTTATGGGGTAAGCAAAGTGTAAAATAAAAAATAAAAAAAAAAAAAAGCGAAGGGTTTTATTTTTTTTTAAAAAAGAATTCATATGTAAAATAAATAAAAAATGTTAAAAATAGAAAAAAAAAATAGACATATTTAGTATTGCCGCATCTATGACGGCTGGCTCTATAAATATATCACATGATCCACCCCGTCCGATAAACACCATAACAAAAAAAAGACCTTGCATCACAAAAAGTGCAACAACAAGTGATCAAAAAGGCGTATGTCCCACAAAATAGAACCAGTAAAACGGTCACCTCATCCCGCAAAAAAATTAGCCCCTACATAAGAAAATCGCTCAAAAAATTAAAAACTATAGCTCTCAGAACATGGATATATTAAAACATAATTTTTTTGTTTCAAAAATGCTATTATCGTGTTAAAGAGAAATAAATAAAAAAAAGTATACATATTAGGTATTGCCCTGTCTGTAACAACCAGCTCTATAAAACTATCACATGATCTAGCCCTTCAGGTGAGCACCGTAAAAAAAAAATATATAAAGACAGTGCCAAAAAAAGCAATTTTTTGGTCACCTTACATGACAAAAATTGCAACACCAAGTGATCAAAAAGGCGTATGCCTACTGTTGTGTGGATTCCTCCATTTTTTTAAAATTGATATATGTATTTTTAACCTCCCTGACGGTATTCCCGAGCGTGACTTGGGGTTAATTTTCGCTGCCAGTAGCGGTAACCCCGAGTCACGCTCGGGGTAACATTGCAGAGTCCTTCACCTTCTACTGGCGATCCGGCGATGTCCTCCGCTTGTGTTCTGCCAGATCTCTATACCTTGCGAAAAGTCTATACCGGAAGTGACGCGGCCGCACCGGAAGTGACGCGGCCACACGGGAATCAGCTGGAGGAGGGTGTGCGCGGCGCTGCAAAAGGGCACATCCACTTGGCTTAGGAAAGAATCGTTGCAGCGCCGAGATAGAAGTACTTCGTGCACCGCGCGTGTAGGGGTATAGAGATTTTGCAGCGCACAATGTTGCATCAGATCTCCCTACCCCTGAGTGCATACACGCACAAAAATCATCAGTTGCAGTTCATCCTCAGGGGGTAGGGAGATCTGATGCAACATTGCGGCGCTGCAACAATTCTTTCCTAAGCCAGTGAATGTGCGCTTGCGCAGCATCGTGCCCACCCTCCTCCAACTGATTCCTGTGCAGCCGCGTCACTTCCGGTATAGACTTTTCGCAAGGTATAGAGATTTGGCAGAACACCGGCCGGCATTTGACTTCTTGGTTCCGTTCCTTGTGAGCAGCAGGGCGGAACTGGGCGGGAAATTCAAATAAATATAAACATAAAAAGCGACAAACACACATAAAAGAGGTTATACATTGTAATCTGAGAGGATTACACTGTATAACCTCAGATCTGACATTTGCTGACTGTACAGTGCCCCTTGCCTGCCATTTTACTGTCATTTGTGCCCATAAAATATTTATGCAAAAAATTGTACCACTTTTGGTACAAAATTCCTGACATAATCATACCGCCAGGGAGGTTAATTGTATTCAATAAAGGAAATATAATTTTTATACTCTGTGGCTGTCTCTGCTTTGGGCAATTTGCACCATTGCTCTTTGTAGGTTTATTTGTATTTTTGGGTGTGCCCTTTTGAAAGGTCTAGTTATTGATAGGTTATTTGATTTTTGTTAAGCAGTAATACAAAATAAAAGATGTCTGGATGCATCTTGCGTAGCAGCCAACAAACGTGCGGGCAGGAGACTCGAGCATCGCGCTCGAGCACACACGGTATTTAGCCAAACACCGCTATGTTCCGTGCATCGCAATGCTTGAGCCGAACTGTTCGGCCAAGCATGTTCGATCAACATAGTAAGGATGAAAATACATAAATGCAAAAATGAAAATCGGCTTGGTCTTGAAGGGGTTAATAAATGTGGCTATGTGTACTCTGCCAACTAAAATGCCAAAACAAATAGGCCTTTGATTTCCTAAAGGAGCTCTTAAAAATGAACTGTGGAATCTGATTGGTAGCCATGCACAACTAAGCTAGTTTTCTTTTGCACCAATTTTGATAATTCTACCCCATAGCTCACAATATTTCAAATGGTGGCTTTTATAATGACTGAATGCCTGATTATTACAAAAGTGAATTTTAAAGTCAGATTGTTCTACCCTCATTATGAGACATCTTGTTTTGCTTAATATTTGGGAAAACATGAAGGTTTCCTCCAATTCTTCTTTTATATGCCTGTAATATTGTCTCACGTTGCTTTATTACTATAATAAAATTGAGAATCACGGTAACTCATTCATAGAGGTCCCTATGGTGAACTCATTTGAATATCCTTTATTCTTATTATGCTAACTGTAATCCTAAAAATTGTCATATCAGCACTTTATTTAGCTTGTTCATAAAGCTTATTACAATGATGCACTAAACTTACAACAGCTGTAATATAATGAAGTAGTCTACTTATAATTACATTTATGCAAAATCATAATAATAATTGGATTTTTGTGTTGTTGGTGGATTTAGTAGATGGATTATTATATCTTTGTCGGAGAAGCAAAGCAGGTGGACTGATAACAGAAAAAAACTTAGTTGACTTTGAAGGTTCAGTAACTTTTTAATCATTCATACATTAGTTAAACCAGTTGCAATATATTAAAAAAGCACAGTAAAATATGTCCTAAAGTAAAAGAATGAAACAAAATTGAAACTTTTTGGGAAATTTCAAATTAATATATGTATCTTAAAGTCTTTCCCCGGGAAGGTCTGAAATAAAATTCATTGAGATGTTGGTCCAAGGTCTTTGTGGAATGGACAAGGGGAAAAGTAAACCCGCAGGACTCCTCCTCTCCAATTAAGTAATTAAAAACATGTTAAAAATAGAAAAAATAAATAAAATAGACATATTTAGTATTGCCGCGTCCGTGACGGCCGGCTCTATAAATATATCACATGATCCACCCCGTCCGATAAACACCATAAAAAAAAAGACCTTGCATCACAAAAAGTGCAACAACAAATGATCAAAAAGGCGTATGTCCCACAAAATAGAACCAGTAAAACGGTCACCTCATCCTGCCAAAAATTAGCCCATACATAAGAAAAGCGCTCAAAAAATAAAAAAAACTATAGCTCTCAGAACATGGATACATTAAAAAATAATTTTTTTGTTTCAAAAATGATATTATTGTGTTAAAGAGAAATAAATTTAAAAAAGTATATATATTAGGTATTGCTGTGTCTGTAACAACCAGCTCTATAAAAATATCACATGACCTAGCCCTTCAGGTGAGCACCGTAAAAAAAAAAAATATGTAAAAACAGTGCCAAAAAAAGCAATTTTTTGGTCACCTTACATGACAAAAATTGCAACACCAAGTGATCAAAAAGGCGTATGCCTACTGTTGTGTGGATTCCTCCATTTTAAAAAAAAATTATATATGTATTTTTAACCTCCCTGACGGTATTCCCGAGCATGACTTGGGGTTAATTTTCGCTGCCAGGAGCGGTAACCCCGAGTCACGCTCGGGGTAACATTGCAGAGTCCCTTCACCTTCTACTGGCGATCCGGCGATGTCCTCCGCTTGTGTTCTGCCAGATCTCTATACCTTGCGAAAAGTCTATACCGGAAGTGACGCTGCCGCACCGGAAGTGACGCGGCCGCACGGGAATCAGCTGGAGGAGGGTGTGCGCAGCGCTGCACAAGCGCACATCCACTTGGCTTAGGAAAGAATCGTTGCAGCGCCGAGATAGAAGTACTTCATGCACCACGCGTGTAGGGGTATAGAGATTTTGCAGCGCAAAGTAAACCAGCAGGACTCCTCCTGGGTACCTTGGCCCTAGCACACACATCACATGCTGAGACAAAGGCAACCACATCTCGTGACCAAGTAGCCGACCAGTAGGCAAGGAAACTAGGGGGCACATTTATTAAAACTGGCATTTTAGACACTAGTCTTAATAAAGCCCCATAGCTGGGATGACCTGCCAGTATAGAACAATGACCTTTTGAATCCAGAGGGGGAAAAAAAAAAACAGCGGCTTGGTTTGAAGAGCAGCACCTATTCAAGCACTATTCTAAGCATTCACATTTTATTTCAAGTGTGTGTTTATATTAAGTGTGTGACTTTAGATTAAGTGACTTTAGATTCTGAGACTTTAGGAGGGGACGACAATAAGTCAGTTGCTTATCATTGCACTGTATTGTTGTATTTATTTATTTCTCATTTCTTGTGTAGTCCCCATTAGTATGTGTTCCATTATTGACCACGCAGTCCAGTGCACATCTTGTCAAATGAATGCAGTCCTGGAACACCCATTTGAGGGTGAATATCTTTGTTCAAAATGTGAAAAAAATTGCCTGTTTAGAACGGCACATTGTGTATCTAAACTAGCGGGTTTAGACACTGAGAAGCATTGTCAAAATGGAAAAGAGTTTGCTGCTCACTGAGCAGGCACTCTATGAGGCAGATGCAGGGTGGTAATATGGAGGCTCAGGAAAGTGAGGTAGGTAGCTGGAAGCTGGATAACAGAAAGTGGGGTCAATGGAAGCAAAAAACTTTGCAAGGTTGGCAGATAAGGGGGGATAGCAATGCTGCAGCAAGATACTTCCTCTGCCAGTCAGGGGAATGTCAACTCCAGTAAGCAGAGGACCAGGAAGGTCAGACAGGTGATGGTAGTGGAAGATTCAATTATTAGTGGTACATTCGTCAAAAAGACTGGGATCGTCGGTGTGCTGTCTTCCCAGCACTCAAGTTCGACATATTTTGGATCAGGTTCACAGATTACTGGGAGGGGATGGCAAAGATCCTGCGGACATTGTCCACATTGGAACCAATGACAAAGTTAGAGGCAAGTGGAGTGTCCTTAAAAAGTATTTTAGGGATTTACATCACAAGCTTAGGGCAAGGACCTCAAAGGTAGCGTTTTCCAAAATACTACCTGCACCATGACCCACACCAGAAAGGCAGTGGGAGTTTAGGGAGGTAAACAAGTGACTCAAGAATTGGTTTAGGAAGGAGGAGGTTTTGGTTCCTGAAGAACTGGGCAGACTTCTCTGTCGGCTATAGGCTCTATCGTAAGGCTGCACATCAATGAGGAAGGTGGAGATGTTTTGGGGGAGAAGATGACTAGAAGGTTGAAGGAGCGTTGACACTAGGGAGTAGGGACTAGGAGAGAGGGTAATTACATTATAAGAGGGGAAGATCCTGTTTAAAGCCCATACTCCAGGAAAATATAAGTGAGGGAAATGAACATGTGGAGTCACCGTGGGTAGAAATACACAGAGGCAAAAACAATAATAAAATAATGACAGGAGTTTGTTATAGGCCATCTAATATACCAGAGTCCACAGAAAATCTTCTATTAGAGGAGACTGATGAGGCGTCAAATCATTATTATGGGGGACTTCAACAACCCAGATATTTATAGACTGGGAAACTGAATGCTGTAGATTTCATAAAGAAAACAGGGTCTTGGTAGAGATGAAGACGAAGTCTTCAAAAATTCAATTCAGACGCTTCACCGAATCTTTCTCAAAAATTTGATTTGATTCAAATTCATTCATCACAAAGCGCGTTATAAATCAGCTATTTCCCGGCCTGCAGGGATAGTATATCTCAGTGTACATCACTTGGTGTACATCTCAGAAACATGCACAGCTAGTCCGTTGTGGTAGTGAAACAGTTACTGTGCGTCAGTATGATAGGCAGGTGACAGGCATCACTATTAGACTCAGTGCACACTTCACTTATTTGGTCACTTATTGGTCAAAATAACTGAAGTTAGTCTTATAGGTCTTATAGGTCAATTTTAGAGGCAGTGGCCCAACATTTTACTATAGAATGAAATTTACATTGTCTGCTGATTCCACATAGATTGCTAGAGAATCTGGTCAGTTACATGCTGATACAAGTAGTGGCGCCATGACTGATTGGAGAGGGTGTCATCAATAAGGTTTGTGTTGACATCACTGTTTATTTTTCCCTTCTTTTGATCTGTCAGAAGAACAACCCCCAAAAAACGGAAACTGTCTTTTCAGCATCTGCCTTCACATAGTCAGTATTTTCTGGACTTCTCTAATAAGGCCTTGCTGATTCGGGCCTTCAAGAGGTGTAAAACACTGCTCGAGATCTGCCGTCAATGATTGTTAATCTTTGGGGACTTTTCAGAAAAGGTTACGCGACGCAGAAAATAATTTTCTTTACTTTGCTCCGAGCTTTTTCATACCCAAGTGAAATTTGCACTGATCTACCCAGCCATTTTAAGGATCTATAATAAAGATGGCTCGAAGCACAACTACCATACTATCTAAGTTGTTTTGGGTAGACTCCCTCGACCATTCTGATGAGTCAGGGCAGGGGATCCAGCGAGAGAGATACTCATCAAACGAGACCCTTGTGACAAAGGAATTGATTGATAGAAACAAGCAGATGCCTAAGGAACAAAAAAAGCGGTCACAGGCACAATCGGCTCTGAGAGGCCCCCTTGTTCTGCCAGGATTAAAGCTTGTGGTAGAGGTGTTACAGCATATGGCGATGACAGAAAGTTAATTTAAAGGTAGGGGGGTGTTAAAGAGACTCATATATGCTCCTTATTACTAGGGACTCTATTTTGGACCAATTTAAAACTATTGAACAATGTCTAATTTTCAGAGTAGCAAGTTTTATATGCTCCCATATTAGCTGTCTGTTATCCCATTCTAGAGCAGTGTTTTGTTCTTTTTCTATTAATCCTT
This sequence comes from Bufo bufo, assembly GCF_905171765.1. NCBI lineage: Eukaryota > Metazoa > Chordata > Amphibia > Anura > Bufonidae > Bufo > Bufo bufo. The sequence goes on along the minus strand of NC_053391.1, from coordinate 517,687,461 downwards.
TCAAATGAGCAGCCAAAGAAGTTTGCCTTTCATATGAGCATGTCTTGAAGTTCTAAGACCTTCTTCATGCTGGGAAGAAGGGAAGTTCTGGAAAGATTTTATTTATGTTTTCTATATCCTTTTCTATTATTGTATTCCATAACCCAATATAATTTTTTTCAATTCCAGGTTGGGATTGTTTGGTAAGGGGAAAATTAGGAATTAAGTGGGATTTATGTCTTACATCATCTACTAAGATCATGGGTTATTGTATATCTACTTTTGTATATCTACTATCACAAAGATTATATCCGGTCACCTCAAAAAAGATTGGTCCTAAGACAGCTCAAACACCTCCAGACAGATATAGCCCTGCACTGGGCATTTATCCAGGAATGATTTCTTCCATACGCAATGACTGTGGGTCGGTCTGGTCCTGGGATTACTCCCCAGGGACACAAAAGGAGGGGTATTGCTACTGTACCTCACAAGGTAATAAATTTCCCAGAGGATAAGGAGGGCAGAATGTTACACATCCACCTTCGCTCCCCATCTGATGACCTGAGCATTTATAATATTTATAGTCAGAATGTCCTCTCTGATCATGTCTTTGAAAAATAAACAAGGCCCATTATGCCACCTACCAAAGGAGATAAATGAGATCTTGAAGGATTTTTAAGGAGACCTCTACTTGGCCCCTGCAGATCTCGCAACATTAAATCTACCCATAACAGAAGAGGAGGTGAGAAGGGTAATTCGGCAGTACACTGCTGGCAAAGCACCAGGGCCATATGGCTAGCGAATTCTATAAAACACTGTTGCCTAAAATCACACCAGTTACAGTTAAACCAGTTAAAGGTGGGAAGACAATGTAATAGAGCAGCACGAAATGCCAGCAGAATGCTTGGATGTATAGGGAGAGGTATAAGCAGTAGAAAGAGTGAAGTGCTTATGCCGCTGTACAGAACACTGGTGAGACCTCACTTGGAGTATTGTGCGCAGTACTGGAGGCCATATCTCCAGAAGGATATAGATACTCTAGAGGGGCAAAGCTTTAAAAGTAATATAAGGAAGTATTACTTTACTGAGAGAGTAGTGGATGCATGGAATAGCCTTCCTGCAGAAGTGGTAGCTGCAAATACAGTGAAGGAGTTTAAGCATGCATGGGATAGGCATAAGGCTATCCTTCATATAAGATAGGGCCAGGGTCTATTCATAGGATTCAGATATATTGGGCAGACTAGATGGGCCAAATGGTTCTTATCTGCCGACACATTCTATGTTTCTATGTTTCTTTACAAACAATTCCTCCGGGGATCACCAATACCGCCTGATATGAACACAACAATTATTATGGTGCTCCCAAAGCCAGACAAAGATGAGACCCAGGCAAACTCTTATCGCCCAATTTCTCTGATAGATAATGATCTCAAATATCTCTCGAAAATACTAGCAGATAGGTTAGCAGTTTTCCTTCGCACACTTATAATTCCTGACCAAGTGGGTTTTGTTTAGGGCAGAGCAATGGTTTATAACATATGGAAAGTTGTGGCTGTTTTAGATGAAGTTAACATTAGTGATGAGCGGGAGGTGCCATATTTGATTTCGCCGAAATTCGCGATTATTCGCTTGAATATTTGTCTCATATTCGTCAAAATCGAATATTCGTCATTATTCTAGTTATCGAGATTAATATGCGATTTAAATAATCGCGTATTGCGATTTTAACTTAAGGCAGTGCTTCTCAAATAGTGGGGCGCGCCCCCCAGGGGGGGCGCCAGGCTCCGTAAAGGGGGGCTCGTTCAGGGCATGGAGCTGGGGGCCGGCAATAGCGGTGGGGCGGTGCGGTCACTGTACTATAGCCCTGCCCCACCGCTCCTCCCCAGTTATAGAATGTGTAAAATTAATAATGATTCTATTCATTAGGCCCCCTCTGTAGTAGAACATTCAATATATCCATCCTACTCACAGGGCTGTTATCGTAATCCAGGCCGGCCGGGCAGACGAGCGGCAGAGTCACTGACTGACGTCACGTGCCTGCCCGGCATACTTTATGAATGAAGCAGGCGGCGCATGCACCAGACGTCAGTCAGTGACGCTGCCGCTCGTCTGCCCGGCCGGCCTGGATTACGATAACAGCCCTGTGAGTAGGATGGATATATTGAATGTTCTACTACAGAGGGGGCCTAATGAATAGAATCATTATTAATTTTACACATTCTATAACTGTACTGGAACGGCAATGGGGGGGTCTGTGGATGGCACTGTTATGGGATGGGGGGGTCTGTGGATGGCACTGTTATGGGGTGGGTGGGGGGTCTGTGGATGGCACTGTTATGGGCTGGGGGGGGCACTGTGGATGGCACAATTATGGGGTGGGGGGTCTGTGGATGGCACATATATAACAGTGCCAGCCACAGATCCCCCTGTAACAGTGCCAGCCACAGATCCCCCCATAAGTGTCCGTCATCCACAGATCCCCCCATAAGTGTCCGTCATCCACAGATCCCCCCATAAGTGTGTGTCCGTCATCCACAGATCCCCCCCATAAGTGTCCGTCATCCACAGATCCCCCCCATAAGTGTCCGTCATCCACAGATCCCCCCCATAAGTGTCCGTCATCCACAGATCCCCCCCATAAGTGTCCGTTATCCACAGATCTCCCCATAAGTGTCCGTCATCCGCAAGCGGCGTCCCACGCGGCGTCGGTTGCCTAGCAACTCTACGGCTGGAGAGAGGGAGCCCCCGGCCCCCGACAAATGATACTATTTACAGTCGCGCGGGGGGCGCGAAATGTTTTCTTCTTCCTAGGGGGGTCATGACAGAAAATAATTGAGAAGCACTGACTTAAGGTAACTTTCCTATCATCATTAGCGAAGATGACGAATATGACAAATGTATTCGTCATATTCCTCAAAACGAAGATAACAAAGTATTTTCCATCTTCGTTTTAGCTCCATATTCGTCAACTTCGCTAATTCTAGCAATCAAATAGGAAAGTTGACTAGAGACAGCCCTAAGTTTTTAATTCGCTATGCGATAATATTACTTAGCTTTTTTTTTTATAAATAAAATAATTATAATACTTGATAATTATTATAATTATTATATTTATTTAAAAAAAAAGCAAAGTAATATAATCGCATAGCGAATTAAACACAGCTGTCTCTATAGTCAACTTTCCTATTTGATTGCTAGAATTAGCGAAGTTGACGAATATGGAGCTAAAACAAAGATGGATAATACTTCGTTATCTTCGTTTTGAGGAATATGATGGATACATTTGTCATATTCGTCATCTTCACTAATTCTACCAAGCCAACCATAGTAAACCAGGTCTAAGTTGAATTCGCACTGCGATTACTTCAAGTTATATTAATCGAACTGCGATTTCAACTTAGAGCTGTGTTTCTAATGGGTCAACTTGCTAGAATTAACGAAGTTAACGAATATGGAATATAGCAGTGCTAAGTTGAAATCGCAATTCGATTAATATAACTTGAAGTAATCGCATTGCGATTTCAACTTAGAGCTGTGTTTCTAATGGCTCAGCTTGCTAGAATTAACGAAGTTAACGAATATGGAATATAGCAGTAAGATGAAATCACAATTCGATTAATATAACTTTAAATAATCGCATTGCGATTTCAACTTAATTCTCACATCCGACAGTACATTCTAGAAAGGAGGCGTTCCCATGGTGATGGGGATGCTCCATGAGCACGGAAGTCGGCAGAAACGGCAACGGGCACTGACTGGAGCAGCCAGGAAGCCAGGAATCCTCAGGACAGGTAAGAACTACTTTTGGGAAGTGGAAAAGAAAAAAATATAACAATAAAAAAAAACAAAAAAACGAATATTCGAAATAGCGAATTTATAGTGCTATATTCGAAATGCGAATTAGCAAAGTGCCGATATTCGCAAAAAAAAATTGCTATTCGAATATTCGCGCTCAACACTAGTTAACATGCATCCTCTGCTACATTCCTCCCCAGATCTCCTCACAATGATGCTGAAAAAGCTTTTCACAGTGTGAGCTGGGGATGGATGAATGAGGTTTTGGATGTCATGGAATTTGGAGGTCTGTATAGGACATACATTGCTTCATTATATTCTTCGTCCTTGGCTAGGATATCCACCCCGGGTTTGTTATCACCGACATTTATAATGCAAAAAGGCACTCGACAGGGATGTCCTCTCTACCCCCGTCAGGGGCAGATTGGTCATAGACCTTATAGGGAAATATCCTCGTGGGCTGATGCCCAGAGGGCCACCCAAGCCCTCCCCTCTACCGCTGGTTGGGTACATATTAAGCTCTCAGTGGTAATGTTGTGAGAATCAGGTACTCATGTACCCGGCCAGAGACCACACATCCCCTCCTGAATTTATCTGCTATGGCATGTATCTCACATCCTAAGCCCCTGTTCCATATCTTAATCAGAGTCAACTGAAGGAGGAGGGCAGAAAATGGTAGCTATTGGTGGCCACCACAGAGGGACAGCTTTTAAGGCAGTATATTCTGCTGCTCTGTGGTATATGGTTCTGATGAGATGGTATTTTGTGCTATGTTATTGCTGATGCCCCCTACGTCCTGCCTTGTGTCAATTTGGACCCCACCGCCCTACAACATGGGGCCGCTTTTAAGTTTTTTTTTTCCAGGGCCACTTTAAGTTCCCAGTCCTCCCCTGCCCCTGTTATTCAATCTGGCACTGGAACCGTTATCAAAGGCACTCGCCATGGCTGAACATATTGAGGGCATTACTATTTGCAAGCAAGAAATTAAGCATGCTTTTTTTGCTGATGATCTCATAATGTTTTTTGCACAGGCACAAAGAGACCTCACAGCCTTGTTTGAACTTATCTCCCTGTCGGGCTTTAAATTCAACATGGCCAGTAGGGTTGAGCGAACCCGAACTGTAAAGTTCGGGTTCGTACCGAACTTTAGGATTTTTGGACCCCGGACCTGCACCCAAACAGTTCCGTAAAAGTTAGTGTTCGGTGTTTGGCGCTTTCTTGGCGCTTTTTGAAAGGCTTCACAGCAGCCAATCAACAAGCATTATACTACTTGCCCCAAGAGGCCATCACAGCCATGCCTACTAATGGCATGGCTGTGATTGGCCAGAGCAGCATGTGACCCAGGCTCTATATAAGCTTGAGTCACGTAGCGCTGTACGTCACTCGCTGTTAAAAGTGTAGGGAGAGGATGCTGCTGGACTTGTGATTTCAGGGAGAGAATAGGAGAGAATCTAACTCAGCGATCTACCTAGAAATAGTTGTGTGGGTGCAGGACACAACCGTTCTACCCTGCCCTGAGGCCATTGCCCAAAAAAAAAAAACTTTTATAATTCTGTTAGTTAGGTGGGTGGCGGCGGTGGCCATTTTATGCATGCTCAGTGCACCAGCACTGAATCTGAGCTTTTGGGACATTGCAAATCACCATTTTTTTGGGGGCAAACTACAACATCTGGATTAGTCAGTGTGCAATTTAAGGTAGAAATACATCATTAAATCATTTTCTGTGGTTTGAAAAACACACTTTAACCTCTTGCCGCACACCTAACACCGAAAGGCGTCATCGCGGCGGCTCTCCCAGGATACACTAACGCCGATTGGCATCATCTCGCGAGATGCGAGATTTCCTGTGAACGCGCGCAAACAGGCGCGCGCGTTCACAGGATCGGAAGGTAAGCGAGTGGACCTCCAGCCTGCCAGAGGCGATCGTTCGCTGGCAGGCTGGAGATGCGATTTTTTAAACCCCTAACAGGTATATTAGACGGTGTTTTGATAACAGCGTCTAATATACCTGCTACCTGGACCTCTGGTGGTCCCTTTTGTTTGGATCGACCACCAGAGGACACAGGTAGCTCAGTAATATGTAGCACCAAGCACCACACTACACTACACCCCCCCTTTCACTTATTAACCCCTTATTCACCCCTGATCACCCCATATAGACTCCCTGATCCCCCCCCTGTCATTGATCACCCCTTGTAAGGCTCCATTCAGACGTCCGTATGATTTTTACGGATCCACTGATATATGGATCAGATCCGCAAAACACATACGGACGTCTGAATGGAGCCTTACAGGGGGGTGATAAATGACGGGGGTGATCACCCCATATAGACTCCCTGATCACCCCCCTGTCATTGATCACCCCCCTGTCATTGATCACCCCCCTGTAAGGCTCCATTCAGACGTCCGTATGATTTTTACGGATCCACTGATACATGGATCGGATCCGCAAAACACATACGCACGTCTGAATGGAGCCTTACAGGGGGGTGATCAATGACAGGGGTGATCACCCCATATAGACTCCCTGATCACCCCCCTGTCATTGATCACCCCCCTGTCATTGATCACCCCCCTGTAAGGCTCTATTCAGATGTCCGTATGTGTTTTGCGGATCCGATCCATGTATCCGTGGATCCGTAAAAAACATACGGACGTCTGAATGGAGCCTTACAGAGGGGTGATCAATGACAGGGGGGTGATCACCCCATATAGACTCCTTGATCACCCCCCTGTCATTGATCACCCCCCTGTAAGGCTCCATTCAAAAAAATTTTTGGCCCAAGTTAACTTGTGACAAGAAATAAAAAGTTCTATGAACTCACTATGCCCATCAGCGAATACCTTAGGGTGTCTACTTTTCGAAATGGGGTCATTTGTGGGGTGTTTGTACTGTCTGGCCATTATAGAACCTCAGGAAACATGACAGGTGCTCAGAAAGTCAGAGCTGCTTCAAAAAGCGGAAATTCACATTTTTGTACCATAGTTTGTAAATGCTATAACTTTTACCCAAACCATTTTTTTTTTACGCAAACATTTTTTTTTTATCAAAGACATGTAGAACAGTAAATTTAGAGAAAAATTTATATATGGATGTGGTTTTTTTTTGCAAAATTTTACAACTGAAAGTGAAAAATGTCATTTTTTTGCAAAAAAAATCGTTAAATTTCGATTAATAACAAAAAAAGTTAAAATGTCAGCAGCAATGAAATACCACCAAATGAAAGCTCTATTAGTGAGAAGAAAAGGAGGTAAAATTCATTTGGGTGGTAAGTTGCATGACCGAGCATTAAACCGCTAAAGTTGTGGAGTGCCGATTTGTAAAAAAGGGCCTGGTTACTAGGGGGATATAAACCTGTGATCCTTAAGTGGTTAAAAAAAACAAAAAAAAACGGTATTTTCCAGATCTGCAAGTGTTAAATTCAAGTTTAATATATACAGCATTCATATTCTGTTAGCAAAAAAAATGACTTTTTGGGCACTCTACAACATCTGTATTAGTCAGTGTCCAATTTAAGCTAGAAATACACCCATCATTTTCTGGGGTTTTAAAAACACACTTTATTTTTTTTAAACAGGATTTTCCAGATCTGCAAGTGTTAAATTCAAGTTTAATATATACAGCTTTCATATTCTGTTAGCAAAAAAAGAGACATTTTTGGCAATCTACAACATCTGTATTAGTCAGTGTGCAATTTAAGCTAGAAATACACCCATAATTTTCTGGGGTTTGAAAAACACACTTTTATTTTCAAAAAACAGTATTTTCCAGATCTGCAAGTGTTAAATTCAAGTTCAATATATACAGTATTCATATTCTGTTAGCAAAAAAAGACTTTTTGGGCAATCTACAACATCTGTATTAGGCCTCATGCACACGACCGTTGTGTGCATCTGTGGCCGTTGTGCCGATTTCCGTTTTTTTTTTCGCGGACCCATTGACTTTCTATGGGTCCGTGGAAAAATCGTAAAAAGCACCGTTTTGCAGCCGCATCCGTGATCCGTGTTTCCTGTCCGTCCAAAAAATATGACCTGTCCTATTTTTTTGACGGACAACGGTTCACGGACCCATTCAAGTCAATGGGTCCGTGAAAGAACACAGATGCACACAAGATTGGCATCCGCGATCCGTGGCCATAGGTTACTTTCATACAGACGGATCCTAAGATCCGTCTGCATAAAAGCTTTTTCAGAGATGAGTTTTCACTTCGTGAAAACTCATATCCGACAGTATATTCTAACACAGAGGCGTTCCCATAGTGATGGGGACGCTTCTAGTTAGAATATACTACGAACTGTGTACATGACTGCCCCCTGATGCCTGGCAGCACCCGATCTCTTACAGGGGGCTGTGATCCGCACAATTAACCCCTCAAATGCTGCACCTGAGGGGTTAATTGTTCATATCATAGCCCCCTATAAGAGATCAGGGGCTGCCAGGCAGCATGGGGCAGACCCCCCTCCCTCCCCAGTTTGAATATCATTGGTGGCCAGTGTGCGCCCCCCCTGGCCCCCCCTCTATTGTAATATCATTGGTGGCCAGTGTGCGGCCTCTGTCGGCCCCCCCTCCCTCCCTTTATTGTAATATCATTGGTGGCCAGTGTGCGGCTTCTGTCGCCCCCCCTCCCTCTATTGTAATTTCATTGGTGGCCAGTGCGGCCCCCCCGGCCCCCCCTCCCTCTATTGTAATATCATTGGTGGCCAGTGTGCGGCCCCCCCCGCCCCCCCCCCCTCTATTGTATTAATATCATTGGTGGCCAGTGTGCGGCCTCCCCTCTCCCCCCCCCCCCGATCATTGGTGGCAGCGGAGATTCCGATCGGAGTCCCAGTTTAATCGCTCTGGGGCTCCGATCGGTAACCATGGCAACCAGGACGCTACCGCAGGCCTGGTTGTCATGGTTACTTAGCAATATTACAATATTGGAAGCATCATACTTACCTGCTGCGCTGTCTGTGTCCGGCCGGGAGCTCCTCCTACTGGTCGCCGCACAGACCTGTCACTTACCAGTAGGAGGAGCTCCTGGCCGGACAAGAGTCAGTCCTACAAAGTATTACCTTCTTAACTCATGGATAGATAATTTGGCAGAATGGACAGAGGCAATGGAAGCGATAGACCCCTTTCCCAGGGAAGGAGACAATAGCATATATCACACGGACATGGTCAAGGGTCTATGCTTAGGCGACACTGCCGCCTGACCGTATTTTGATCCTGACCCTTCATGGGATATGGATTATATGCAGAAAGGAGGAGAACAATGGCTAGAGATAGCTCCCCACCGGTATGACCCCAACATGTGCAAGACAAAAGGTTTAAAAAGATTAAAAGACGATAGAAAACTACATGAGATACAGACTAAGAAGGAAAAAGAGGAAAAGGATAGTGAGACCAGGAGACCTGAGACATTCATGCCTTTTTTTGACGGTTGGTAATCAACTAATGAAAAAGGCTTTGGACATAGATGACCTTAATAAAATTATTAAACACTGCCCCAAGCCTACTGTGGCTCCGTCTGGCACAGTGGCTTATTTAAAGAAAGCCTGTAAAGGGAGGAATTTCACCCAAGAAGACCTTAGACTCATAATTGACGGAATAATGGGTTCCCACAGTTCATGGGATTGGAAAAAGGTAACAACAGTATCAGAAATAGACCCCAATACTAACGCAAAGGACTATATCTGTAACACTGAGCACGGACAACAGTTAATATGGAAAGAGTTAGAAGAACACATGATAGAGGTATATAAACAAAAGTCTTTACTCCCAGTAGCTGTAGCATGTAAGCAAAAACCCTCAGAAAGCGTTATTGATTTCTGGAGATTTGTGGATTGCTAGAAATTGGAGGCAGGGCTACTGGTTCTCCAGAATGACAGTCTAATTATTTCCACATTTATTAACAATCAATCTGATAGGCTAATGCTTACAGTAAAAAAAGAACGTCTCCACGTGGACTTCAGACAGCATAGATCAATTTAAAACATTCCTGAGATAAGGGAAGCGGGCAGGGAATCATGCAGAGTAAGTAATGTGTAATATATTATACAAGATAAAGAATTGTTCGGTCGTTTTCTTCCCCAAGCAGTGTAATGTGGGAATCCAGCTTTTAACAAAATGACTGTATGATTATAACATGTATATTGTCTTCTTATAAGAGTTGATTAATCACAGAGTGAAAACCAGAAGACATTGGAAAACGCAGCAACAAACTGTGTGTGGTGTGGATATCTGTTTCCAGGAAAGCTGTGTTTGTCTGTGCTTTAAGTTTTGGAATGAAACAAAGAAATTGTTTGACTGTGTTGGAAGATTCATGATTCAGTGGAATGTGAATGGGTATGGCTTTGAGTTGTAGTGGAGTTAAAAAATGTAAGAAGCCTGAGAGATGTTTTTAGCAGAGCTGTGGGTGCAATTCAGTTTTTATGTATGAGGGCGAGGTTATGAGCTGTTTTAAGTACATGAAAATGTATGTGAATGTGTATGGAATACGGTATTTGTTTTTATATAATATGCGCATTGAGAATTTTATTTTTATTTATTTTTTGGAAGTTTTTATCGATAGGAACGTATTAGTATTCAAAATACCAGAATGCCCGATCCGTCCTTCCGGTCTGAGCATGCGCAGAACTTTAAAAATGAGAAGAAAAAAAAATACCGGATCCGTTTTGCCTGATGACACCGGAAAAACGGATCCGGTATTGTAATGCATTTTTCTGACTGATCAGGCATTTTTAAGACTGATCAGGATCCTGATCAGTCTGAAAAATGCCTGATCAGTCAGAAAAAATTACATGCGTTTGCATACAGTTTGCCTGATCAGGCAGCAGTTCAGGCAACGGAACTGCCTACCGGAATCAAACAACGCAAGTGTGAAAGTACCCTAAGTCAAAATTTGCCAGGGGTATGAATAATTATGGGCAGCACTGAATATATACATACACAAGTGCGCGGTGTGTGTGTTTGTGTTTTAGGTTGCACACCCTAATGCAATAGGCTGCGCACACCCATGTATATTACACCCCTCAGTATGTCACACCTATCGATAGCACACCTATACCAGTCGTTAAAAGGACTTTTGTGGCCCTATTAGCTAGCATTTGGTGTCCCTAACAGTTTGTCCTTGCTCCACACAGCAACCTCTCCCTACACTGGCAAAAGACTTAATGTAAAATGGTGGCCAGATCAGGTTTATTTATAAGGTAGAGGGTATGTCCATGTGCTAAAACGTCTCAAATGGCTGTCGTGTACCACCTGATGGATGTGTCATGGGTCAAAGTTCTTGACAATGTAAAAGAATATGACAGGCGCGAATATCGCATGTTCGGCGAATCGCGAACGTGCAAAGTTTGCCACGAAATGACAGCCGGGCGAACTGCAAGGCCATCTCTACACGGGAGTACGGGCCTTAAAAATTAGGCATTCACCTGACATAAAAGAAATTCTGATTATATGGCTCGAGGTACATTATGCGGTCAATGGATAAAAAATTTACTGTAGGCCACTGGACTACAGGCCCCAAACGTTAGGCATTTACCGGGCAGAAAAGATCAAGTGATTATGTGGCCGGAGGTATATTATATGGTCAATGGATATCATTTTTACTGCAGGCCAGTACAAATACAGGTCAAATATGTTTAAAAGAACAGAAAATATAAAATTGGATTAAAAACATGGCTAACAAAATCCCCAATCTTGAAAAAAACAAAAACTAATGATAATAGTTTAAACACGTGGTCGTCATAGGTGTTAAATTCCTCTGAGGCCCAAAACATTAGGCATTCAAGTGCCTTTTATGCCTCATTATCTACATAAGACAGGGACCATTCTTTGTTCTTTATGTTGTAGGATATGTATGAGTTGGCATGAGGAAATTCAATTACACATGGTCATCACAGTAGTTGAATTCCTCTGAGATCCGTGCCTCATTCACTTTATAAATATGAGGCAGTCCACACTGTCGTGAGCTAGGCGAGTGCGCTTATCGGTCACGATCCCCCCTGCTGCGCTGAACGTCCCTTCAGACAGGACACTGGATGAGGGGCAAGCCAAGAGTTCCATGGCAAATTGTGCCAGCTCTTGCCACATGTCAAGCCTGCACACCCAGTAGTCAAGGGGTTCCTCGATTCTCAGAGCATCCACATCGGCCATTAACCCGATGTAGTCGGACACCAGTCGGTCTAGTTGTTCCCTGAGGCTGGATCCAGAGGGCGGCTGTTGATGGGATGGATGCAAGAATGATCTCATATCCGAAGTGACCAACACATCTTCAAACCGCCCTCTTCTTGCATGTGCTGTTGTATTGGTACTCACAACTGTTTCTCTGTGAGTGGAGATTTCTCTGCCAGCGCCTGCAAAAGCAGAATGCAGCATTTCTCGAAGCAAGGCCTGGAAGTGCTGCATTCTGACAGCCCTCTGTGATGCTGGTAACATGTCCGATATTTTGTGTTTGTACCAGGGGTCTTAGTACGTTGCCACCCAGTACAGGTCCTTGTCCTTTATGCTTTTTATACAGGGGTTCCTTCTCAAACACTGGAGCATGAAGGCCCCCATTTGCACTAAACTGGAAGCAGTGGAGTGGCCTGGCTCCTTCTCATCGTCCAGGATAATTTCGTCCTCGGTCTGGTCCCCCCAGCCACGGACAACACCAGGAATCCCAGAAAAGATTAAAGCATGCTCTTTTTGCTCCTCCTCCCCCTCTGCCCAGGCACCATCCTCCTCTGACTCCCATTCAGACTCCTGTTGACTTGTCTCAGATGGAGTAGCCCCCTCTGGGAATTCATCCAGCATTGCGACTTTCTCATATTCCTGCTCCTGCTCATCGACGGCTTGATCAAAGACATGACGCAATACACGCTCCAGAAAGAAGGCATAAGGTACGATGCCACTGGTGGCGCCCTGGCTGTGACTGACCAGTTTGGTGATCTCATCAAATGGCCGCAGAAGCCTGCACTGGAGCGGTAAATAAAAACAAGCTCCCACAACCTGTCCTGCTGCAGAGTTCATACAGGTAGTCGTGAACTGCATGTTTTTGCTGGAGCAGCCTATCAAGCATGTGGCAGTGGAAAAGGAGGAGTCAGCCGAGGAGGAGACGGAGGATGGAGTAGGAGAAGAAGAAGAGGCAGTCCTGCATGCAATCCATGGTGGTAACACCAAATCCACACGGGTGACACGGGTTGCATGCTTGACAGCCGTCAGAAAATTCACCCAGTGGGCTATAAAAGTTATGTACCTTTGCTGCCCGTGTATGCTAGACCACGTGTCTGTGGTCAGATGTATCTCGGCACCAACACTGTGTGCCAGAGATACATTCACTTGCCGCTGAACGTGGCCATATAGCTCCGGGATGCCCTTCTGGGAGAAATATTTCCTTCCAGGGACCTTCCATTGCAGTGTGCCAATGGCAACAAATTTTCTAAAGGCCTCTGAGTCCACCAGTTTATATGTAGTTGGCGGGCTAGCAGTTCTGACTAGCCGGCAGTCAGCCGTTGGGCAAGAGGATTATCCGGCGTCATCACATCCTTTTACGCTCAAACATTTTGGCCACAGAAGCCTGCCTTTTGCCAGATGAACGCAGCGATGGCACGGTGGAAGGTGGAGTGGAGGACAAATGGGAGGAGAGAGGAGAAGGAGAAGAGGAAGAAAGTGGAGCGCCGGGAGTGTGGCTCTGTGGGTTCTGACGGTGTTGTTCCCACTGGGATTTGTGATAGGAGGCCTCGTGCCTTCTTAAGGCGGGCATACCTAGGTGAGTGTTGGGCTTACCGAGACTTATGCGTTGACAGCACAGGCTGCAGATGGCAACACTATTGTCAGAAGCGGACACGTTACAAAAAGCCCACCCTGTGGAGCCTTGTGCTGGATTCCTGGGAGTGCCAGATGTGACCGTGCATGGTGGATGGCTCGTTCCAGATATATTAGCAGTCTGATTTTTGCCTCCTGTGCACTGTAAGGCCTCCTTGGGCTGATCTGGGTACTGTCGTCAGACTGCTGGGTGGCGACCATTGATACCTCTTTTTCTTAAGCCGATGCCAAGAATGGCTGCGCATCGGTAAGGTCTTGGAATGGATGGGAAAATAATTCCTCTGACTCGAGCGGAGGGGATTTGGTGGTGGTGTCTTTTGGGGTGCACACAGCAGAGAATTTAGAGGTTGCATATAGAGAGGATGAGGAGTGTGCAGATGTGAAAGGCTCAGTGAGCCACTCAACCAACTCTGGTGCATCCTTTGATGTAAGGACACACACCATCTGCAACTTCCCACTTAGTCTCCGGCCTGGTGCATTTGCCCGACCTCTATTACCCCTGCGGAATAGCCTGCTTCTTCCTCTGCCTAAGATAAAAAAAAAAAACAGCATCAGGAAGGATTTGGAGATAAGAGGGGAACAAAAGGGGATGGGGTAATGGAGAGGAAAGGAGGATAAAAGAAGGAAAGAGGAGGAAAGGAGGGGGAGTGGGTGATAATGGGTGAAGAGGGAAACCAAAAGCGTGTTGAGACGGGCGCCACGGAATGCAGTAGTTCAACGAAAGAAGTGTCAAGAGTGAAGGCAGCTCACACCAAACGGGACAAAAATTGTCCAAACCGGCCTGGCTCGCAGGTCATAGAAAACATCAAATGGAAAGGAAAAAATGAAAAAGAACTAGTGGAGCGCCAGAAATTGAGAAGATAAGACGGAATGCAGCTGATGGATGTAGCACCAGTAGATAAGTCAGAAATCCCCTAGTAGTGTGTTGGACACGGTATTAAAGATTATAGGAGCAAATGTGTCCGGACTGCCCAAATAGAATAATTCAAAATCAATGGTCCCTTAAAAGTAACCCCTTGAGTTAGGGAGTGCAAACTACACAGGTGTGGATTCACCAGGGAGGATGGCACAAGATAAAGCTCAAGGCACTTGCTGCCAACCCTCCCTCGCCGAGATCGTATGTAGAATCGTAGTTCTCACGTGGTCACTCCAATAGATGACCAGATGGACTCCAACATATAAACAAGCAACTTTATTCCATAAAAGATCAGCGTGTTTCGTGGTTCTATAATTCCCCCTTCCTCAGGAGAAATAAAATTACATAACCATGTAACGAGAATGACCAGCTTGCAGTACATATAGGGGCAGAAAACCCGTCAAAATATTCATCAGTGTGACTTCACTTCCGGTTTCGGGATATCCCGGAAGTGATGTGTTCCAGTGTGGAGCATATAAAAGACAAGAAAATATTACTGATGACATAAATTTAAACATATATATAAGTGTAAAAAGACTGGACATGCAGAATATCATAAAAATGAAAGTGTATATATATACATAGACTATATGCATATCTCTGTATACACTTCATTTATTAAAACATAATCACACTCCATTCCTCCTGTAGTCTCCATGGGCAGGGGCCACATAAGGTCAATACGCTAGAGCAGTATTTCCCAACCAATGTGCCTCCAGCTGTTGCAAAACTACAACTCCCAGCATGCCTTTGGCTGTGCGGGCATGCTGGGAGTTGTAGTTTTGCAACAGCTGAAGGCACACTGGTTGGGAAACACTGCGCTAGAGGATAGACCTTGGTTGGGAGATCTCAGGGCTACTCCATCGATACGGGGACATTCTGTCGTAATGGCCTGGGTCTAATATGGGCCAATATCCCTTTTATATTGGTGACAAGTAGGTATATAAATGAATGGACTTATCCATGGATGATGTCAAAATAAATGGATGTAGCTTAAAAATGGAGGATGGATAGAAAATAGATAGATGCTGGATAAATTATTATAGGTATTGAAAACAGAAATGTAGCTGTATGGGTCATTGCGGACTCAATAATGGCTGTATTCCAGGGATTCATTCAAACCAAATGGAACTAGGGTGTTGAACTTAAAAATCCAGAACATCTCTTTTTTACATAACAGAGAGTATGTGTAACGGTCACGTACACACACACACAGGGGGGAGGATAGTGACCACTGCGCTCCACCCTCACCCCTGGCCCTGCCTACTTGCCTCACGAGTCCTGATGACAGGGGACAACTGGACGGCAGTTCCTAACTTAGTATACGTGTGGGAAGGACAGACAAGACAAATAACAGATAGTGAACGGACCGGGTCAAAACCAAGAGGACAACGCAATACAGAGGGATAAGCAAAGAAAGGTCAGGAGAAGCCGGGGTCATAAATACCAGGAGAGTCGAGAAGTACCAAAGGAGTCAGCAAAGAATAGTCAGGTGGAAGCCGAGGTCAATATACCAGGAAGGATGCGCAGTACAGGAGGAGCAGGCAAAGGATCGTCAGGGAACAGGATCAGGGAAGTACACAGGTATCCAACAACTGCCAGGAACCTAAATTGGCCAGCAGGCTGCCTATATTTATAGTGGGGAGTGAGGGTCATGTGACGTGGCCAGCGTCACATGACCGACAGACCGACCAGTCGACCACCGAGTGATCGGATAGCTGATTCTCCCTCAACACCTCTAATACTTGTTTAACATGAGACACATGGGATTCAAAGTCAGGAGAGAATATCAAAATGTCATCAAGATAGACAATAACAAATTTACCAACAAACTCCCTAAGAATGTCATTCATTAAGTTTTGGAACACAGCTGGAGCATTGCTGAGTCCAAAAAGCATCACCTGATATTCAAAGTGTCCTGCCGGAGTATTGAACGCCGTCTTCCATTCGTCTCCCTCCTTGATTCGGATTAGATTGCATGCCCCTTTCAGGTCAATCTTGGAAAACCAGGTTGCCCCCAGAACCTGGTTAAATAAATCCGGAATCAATGGGAGGGAGTATCTATTCTGGACAGTGATTTTATTTAATCTCCGGTAATAGATACATGGCCTAAGACCACCATCTTTTTTCTTAACGAAGAAAAACCCCGCCCCCATAGGAGAGACAGAAGGTCTAATATGCCCTTTACCAAGGCTCTCCTTAACCACCTCCGGACCGCCGAACGCAGCGACGCGTCCTGGAGGTGGTTGATTCATTCCGAGTGGACGCGACGGCGCGTCTTCTCGCGAGACGCGAGATTTCCTGTGAACGCGCGCACACAGGCGCGCAAGTTCACAGGAACGGAAAGTAAGCGAGTGGATCTCCAGCCTGCCAGCGGCGATCGTTCGCTGGCAGGCTGGAGATGTGATTTTTTTAACCCCTAACAGGTATATTAGACGCTGTTTTGATAACAGCGTCTAATATACCTGCTACCTGGTCCTCTGGTGGTCCTCTTTGTTTGGATCGACCACCAGAGGACACAGGTAGCTCAGTAATATGTTGCACCAAGCACCACTACACTACACCCCCCCTGTCACTTATTAACCCCTTATTCACCCTTGATCACCCCTGATCACCCCATATAGACTCCCTGATCACCCCCCTGTCATTGATTACCCCCCTGTCATTGATCACCCCCCTGTAAAGCTCCATTCAGACGTCCGCATGATTTTTATCGATCCACTGATAGATGGATCGGATCCGCAAAACGCATATGGACGTCTGAATGGAGCCTTACAGGGGCGTGATCAATGACTGTGGTGATCACCCCATATAGACTCCCTGATTACCCCCCTGTCATTGATTACCCCCCTGTCATTGATCACCCCCCTGTAAAGCTCCATTCAGACGTCCGCATGATTTTTACGGATCCACTGATAGATGGATCGGATCCGCAAAACGCATACGGACGTCTGAATGGAGCCTTACAGGGGCGTGATCAATGACTGTGGTGATCACCCCATATAGACTCCCTGATCACCCCCCTGTCATTGATTACCCCCCTGTCATTGATCACCCCCCCTGTAAAGCTCCATTCAGACGTCCGTATGATTTTTACGGATCCACTGATAGATGGATCGGATCCGCAAAATGCATACGGACGTCTGAATGGAGCCTTACAGGGGCGTGATCAATGACTGTGGTGATCACCCTATATAGACTCCCTGATTACCCCCCTGTCATTGATCACCCCCCTGTAAAGCTCCATTCAGACGTCCGCATGATTTTTACGGATCCACTGATAGATGGATCGGATCCGCAAAACGCATATGGACGTCTGAATGGAGCCTTACAGGGGCGTGATCAATGACTGTGGTGATCACCCCATATAGTCTCCCTGATCACCCCCCTGTCATTGATTACCCCCCTGTCATTGATCACCCCCCTGTAAAGCTCCATTCAGACGTCCGCATGATTTTTACGGATCCACTGATAGATGGATCGGATCCGCAAAACGCATACGGACGTCTGAATGGAGCCTTACAGGGGCGTGATCAATGACTGTGGTGATCACCCCATATAGACTCCCTGATCACCCCCCTGTCATTGATTACCTTCCTGTCATTGATCACCCCCCTGTAAAGCTCCATTCAGACGTCCGCATGATTTTTACTGATCCACTGATAGCTGGATCGGATCCGCAAAACGCATACGGATGTCTGAATGGAGCCTTACAGGGGCGTGATCAATGACTGTGGTGATCACCCCATATATATTCCCTGATTACCCCCCTGTCATTGATCACCCCCCTGTAAAGCTCCATTCAGACGTCCGCATGATTTTTACGGATCCACTGATAGATGGATCGGATCCGCAAAACACATACAGGCGTCTGAATGGAGCCTTACAGGGGGGTAATCACCCCATATAGACTCCCTGATCACCCCCCTGTCATTGATCACCCCGCTGTCATTGATCACCCCCCTGTAAGGCTGCATTCAGATGTCCGTATGATTTTTACGGATCCACGGATACATGGATCGGATCCGCAAAACACATACGGACATCTGAATGGAGCCTTATAGGGGGGTGATCAATGACAGGGGGGTGATCACCCCATATAGACTCCCTGATCACCCCCTGTCATTGATCATCCCCCTGTCATTGATCACCCCCCTGTCATTGATCACCCCCCTGTCATTGATCACCCCCCTGTAAGGCTCCATTCAGACATTTTTTTGGCCCAAGTTAGCGGAAATTATTATCTTTTTTCTTACAAAGTCTCATATTCCACTAACTTGTGTCAAAAAATAAAATCTCACATGAACTCACCATACCCCTCACGGAATCCAAATGCGTAAAAAATTTTTGACATTTATATTCCAGACTTCTTCTCATGCTTTAGGGCCCCTAGAATGCCAGGGCAGTATAAATACCCCACATGTGACCCCATTTCGGAAAGAAGACACCCCCAGGTATTCCGTGAGGGAAAATATTGAGTCCATGAAAGATTGAAATTTTTGTCCCAAGTTAGCGGAAAGGAAGACTTTGTGAGAAAAAAATAAATAAAATCAATTTCCGCTAACTTGTGCCAAAAAAAAAAAAATTCTATGAACTCGCCATGCCCCTCATTGAATACCTTGGGGTGTCTTCTTTCCAAAATGGGGTCACATGTGGGGTATTTATACTGCCCTGGCATTCTAGGGGCCCTAAAGCGTAAGAAGAAGTCTGGGATCCAAATGTCTAAAAATGCCCTCATAAAAGGAATGTGGGCCCCTCTGCGCATCTAGGCTGCAAAAAAGTGTCACACATCTGGTATCGACGTACTCAGGAGAAGTTGGGAAATGTGTTTTGGGGTGTCATTTTACATATACCCATGCTGGGTGAGATAAATATCTTGGTCAAATGCCAACTTTGTATAAAAAAATGGGAAACGTTGTCTTTTGCCGAGATATTTCTCTCACCCAGCATGAGTATATGTAAAAAGACACCCTAAAACACATTGCCCAACTTCTCCTGAATACGGCGATACCACATGTGTGACACTTTTTTGCAGCCTAGGTGGGCAAAGGGGCCCACATTCCCAAGAGCACCTTTAGGATTTCACAGGTCATTTACCTACTTACTACACATTAGGGCCCCTGGAAAATGCCAGGGCAGTATAACTACCCCACAAGTGACCCCATTTTGGAAAGAAGACACCCCAAGGTATTCCGTGAGGGGCATGGCGAGTTCCTAGAATCTTTTATTTTTTGTCACAAGTTAGCGGAAAATGATGATTTTTTTTTTTTTTTCTTACAAAGTCTCATATTCCACTAACTTGTGACAAAAAATAAAAACTTCCATGAACTCACTATGCCCATCACGAAATACCTTGGGGTGTCTTCTTTCCAAAATGGGGTCACTTGTGGGGTAGTTATACTGCCCTGGCATTCTAGGGGCCCAAATGTGTGGTAAGGAGTTTGAAATCAAATTCTGTAAAAAATGCCCTGTGAAATCCGAAAGGTGCTCTTTAGAATGTGGGCCCCTTTGGCCACCTAGGCTGCAAAAAAGTGTCACACATGTGGTATCTCCGTACTCGGGAGAAGTTGGGGAATGTGTTTTGGGGTGTCATTTTACATATACCCATGCTGGGTGAGATAAATATCTTGGTCAAATGCCAACTTTGTATAAAAAAATGGGAAAAGTTGTCTTTTGCCAAGATATTTCTCTCACCCAGCATGGGTATATGTAAAATGACACCACAAAGCACATTCCCCAACTTCTCCTGAATACGGCGATACCAAATGTGTGACACTTTTTTGCAGCCTAGGTGGGCAAAGGGGCCCACATTCCAAAGAGCACCTTTCGGATTTCACAGGTCATTTACCTACTTACCACATATTAGGGCCCCTGGAAAATGCCAGGGCAGTATAACTACCCCACAAGTGACCCCATTTTGGAAAGAAGACACCCCAAGGTATTCCGTGAGGGGCATGGCAAGTTCCTAGAATTTTTATTTTTTGTCACAAGTTAGTGGAAAATGATGATTTTTTTTTTTTTTTTTCATACAAAGTCTCATATTCCACTAACTTGTGACAAAAAATAAAAACTTCCATGAACTCACTATGCCTATCAGCGAATACCTTGGGGTCTCTTCTTTCCAAAATGGGGTCACTTGTGGGGTAGTTATACTGCCCTGGCATTCTAGGGGCCCAAATGTGTGGTAAGGAGTTTGAAATCAAATTCTGTAAAAAATGCCCTGTGAAATCCGAAAGGTGCTCTTTGGAATGTGGGCCCCTTGGGCCACCTAGGCTGCAAAAAAGTGTCACACATGTGGTATCTCCGTACTCGGGAGAAGTTGGGGAATGTGTTTTGGGGTGTCATTTTACATATACCCATGCTGGGTGAGAGAAATATCTTGGTCAAATGCCAACTTTGTATAAAAAAATGGGAAAAGTTGTCTTTTGCCAAGATATTTCTCTCACCCAGCATGGGTATATGTAAAATGACACCCCAAAACACATTCCCCAACTTCTCCTGAATACGGAGATACCACATGTGTGACACTTTTTTGCAGCCTAGGTGGGCAAAGGGGCCCACATTCCAAAGAGCACCTTTCGGATTTCACAGGCCATTTTTTACAGAATTTGATTTCAAACTCCTTACCACACATTTGGGCCCCTAGAATGTCAGGGCAGTATAACTACCCCACAAGTGACCCCATTTTGGAAAGAAGACACCCCAAGGTATTCGCTGATGGGCATAGTGAGTTCATGGAAGTTTTTATTTTTTGTCACAAGTTAGTGGAATATGAGACTTTGTAAGAAAAAAAAAAAAAAATCATCATTTTCCACTAACTTGTGACAAAAAATAAAAAATTCTAGGAACTCGCCATGCCCCTCACGGAATACCTTGGGGTGTCTTCTTTCCAAAATGGGGTCACTTGTGGGGTAGTTATACTGCCCTGGCATTCTAGGGGCCCAAATGTGTGGTAAGGAGTTTGAAATCAAATTCTGTAAAAAATGGCCTGTGAAATCCGAAAGGTGCTCTTTGGAATGTGGGCCCCTTTGCCCACCTAGGCTGCAAAAAAGTGTCACACATGTGGTATCTCCGTATTCAGGAGAAGTTTGGGAATGTGTTTTGGGGTGTCAATTTACATATACCCATGCTGGGTGAGAGAAATATCTTGGCAAAAGACAACTTTTCCAATTTTTTTTTATACAAAGTTGGCATTTGACCAAGATATTTCTCTCACCCAGCATGGGTATATGTAAAATGACACCCCAAAACACATTCCCCAACTTCTCCTGAGTACGGCGATAACAAATGTGTGACACTTTTTTACAGCCTAGGTGGCCCAAGGGGCCCACATTCCAAAGAGCACCTTTCGGATTTCACCGGCCATTTTTTACAGAATTTGATTTCAAACTCCTTACCACACATTTGGGCCCCTAGAATGCCAGGGCAGTATAACTACCCCACAAGTGACCCCATTTTGGAAAGAAGACACCCAAAGGTATTCGCTGATGGGCATAGTGAGTTCATAGGACTTTTTATTTTTTGTCACAAGTTAGTGGAATATGAGACTTTGTAAGAAAAAAATAAAATTAAAAAAAAATCATCATTTTCCGCTAACTTGTGACAAAAAATTTAAAGTTCTATGAACTCACTATGCCCATCAGTGAATACCTTAGGGTGTCTACTTTCCGAAATGGGGTCATTTGTGGGGTGTTTTTACTGTCTGGGCATTGTAGAACCTCAGGAAACATGACAGGTGCTCAGAAAGTCAGAGCTGCTTCAAAAAGCGGAAATTCACATTTTTGTACCATAGTTTGTAAACGTTATAACTTTTACCCAAACCATTTTTTTTTAACCCAAACATTTTTTTTTATCAAAGACATGTAGAACAATAAATTTAGAGCAAAATTTATATATGGATGTCGTTTTTTTTGCAAAATTTTACAACTGAAAGTGAAAAATGTCATTTTTTTGCAAAAAAATCGTTAAATTTCGATTAATAACAAAAAAAGTAAAAATGTCAGCAGCAATGAAATACCACTAAATGAAAGCTCTATTAGTGAGAAGAAAAGGAGGTAAAATTCATTTGGGTGGTAAGTTGCATGACCGAGCAATAAACGGTGAAAGTAGTGTAGGTCAGAAGTGTAAAAAGTGGCCTGGTCTTTCAGGGTGTTTAAGCCATAGGGGCTGAGGTGGTTAATATAATCTTCCATGGCCTTGCGTTCGGGCTTAGAAAGATTACAAATTCGCCCCTTAGGAAACTTGGCCCCCTTTACTAGCTCTATAGTACAATCATAAGGTCTATGGGGGGGTAGAACCTCCGGGGTTGGTGATGAGAATACATCAGAATATTCCCTAACAACAGTGGGTAAAGTATCAGACTTTACTGAGACCCCAGCCTGTACCACGGACAAGCACGAGTCACACTTAGGCCCCCATCTCACCAACTCCACCTTGGACCAATCTATAGTGGGGTTATGTAGTCGGAGCCAAGGCAACCCTAGTACCACCTCAGCCGGTAGGTTCTCCAGGACTAAAAGGGAACATCTCTCTGAGTGGCACACACCCACGGTTAGAGAATTCTCTGAGGTACATGAGCTCACCGTACTACCAATAAGAGGAGTAGCATCAATAGCCATGACATGGATAGGAGTTGGTAAAGCAAACATTGGAATACCTAATCTTACAGCGTACTCAGAGTCAATAAAGCTGGCCGCTGAGCCAGAATCAATAAAGGCCTTACCCGGCCATTTATCTACCCCCAGAGAAATCGTAATGGGTACCAAAAGCTTACATTTAGAAAAATCAGGGTGTACCTGGTCTTTAGGTTGCCTTGCCTTAGGAGACTTGACAGAGAGGACCTTCTTAGGACACTGGTTGATCCAATGGTCAGGATCTCCACAGTAAAAGCATTCTCCACGTCTGCGGCGAAGATTCCCTCGGGTCATGCCAACCTGCATGGGTTCCTCGGTGGAGACCTCAGCATTGTCTTTGGGATAGGCCTCTGGCTGGACCACCATCTGGGAAGAGAACTGTTGTTCCTGTGGTCTCTCTCTAACCCGTCGGTCAAGTCAGACAACAAGGGTCATCATCTCCTCTAATGTCTCTGGAAGTTGATAACTGACCAGAAGATCCTTTAAATTATCAGACAGACCTGACCTGAACTGACTCTTCAGGGCTGGTTCGTTCCATCCTGAGGGGACACACCACCTTCTGAATTGGGTGCAATAATCCTCCGCAGGTAGATTGCCCTGAACCAGTGCCTTTAGAGCCGTCTCGGCTACTAGAGCCCTGTCTGGTTCATCATAGAGGGTACCCCGAACCTGAAAGACCCCCTCCACAGAATTTAAACAATTGCCGCCAGCAGGTAAAGAGAACGCCCAGTCCTGGTGATCACCCTGTAGTCGGGTAATGATAATGCCCACGCGTTGACTCTCGGGGCCAGAGGACACGGGGCGCAAACAGAAGTAAAGTCTGCAACTCTCCTTAAAAGAGAGAAACTTCTTCCGGTCTCCAGAAAAGGGTTCTGGGAGCTTAATCTGGGGCTCAAAATGCGGACTGGAGGCCTGAGGAGTGGAAGAACCTTGCCCTAACTCAAAAGAACAGAGTTTTTTCCTTAGCTTCTGCACCATCTGCGTCAAATTAGAGACATGGTCAGTCAGGGTCACCAGAGGATTCATTATACAGTGGTTATTGGGCCTGTTAATCTGTAACGGTCACGTACACACACACACAGGGGGAAGGATAGTGACCACTGCGCTCCACCCTTACCCCTGGCCCTGCCTACTTCCCTTACGAGTCCTGATGACAGGGGACAACTGGACGGCAGTCCCTAACTTAGTATACGTTCGGGAAGGACAGACAAGACAAATAACGGATAGTGAACAGACCGGGTCAAAACCAAGAGGACAACGCAGTACAGAGGGATAAGCAAAGAAAGGTCAGGAGAAGCCGGGGTCATAAATACCAGGAGAGTCGAGAAGTACCAAAGGAGTCCGCAAAGAATAGTCAGGTGGAAGCCGAGGTCAATATACCAGGAAGGATGCGCAGTACAGGAGGAGCAGGCAAAGGATCGTCAGGGAACAGGATCAGGTAAGTACACAGGTATCCAACAACTGCCAGGAACCTAAATTAACAGGCAACCTGTGGCCATCAGGCTGCCTATATTTATAGTGGGGAGTGAGGGTCATGTGATGTGGCCAGCGTCACATGACTGACAGACCGACCAGTCGAGCACCGAGTGATCAGCTCGGCGCTCAAGGCAGACCTAGGAGCAGGGAGCCTTCCAGCTAGCAAAGCCGCCCTGGGAACGAGGCGAAACACAGATCCTCGCTCCCGAAGCTAAGCAGCAGGTCGTCGGCTGATGGGAGACCGAGTGTGCCTTCGGCACCCAGTTACAGTATGACTGTGGGACCAAATCAATAGGGGTCAGTTTCAGGCCCGCATTATTGCCTGCGTGTGTTTCTGAAAAGTGTTTTGAGACCCCATGTTTCAAAAACGTATTCTGAATTTTGGATCGGTGTTGATTGAGCCTCTCTTAGGATTTTGGTAGTTCGCCCAATGTACTGTAGGCCACATGGGCACTCAAGCATGTAGATGACGTATGTGGAGTTACAATTCATTGTATGTTTGAGTCTGATGGATTCCCCTGTATTGGAGATGGTTACTGAATCGGTTTTATCAGAAATTATATGACAGCACATACAGCATTTAGAGCCACAGCAAAATGATCCCTTCTGTATCTTTGCTGGGTCCCTTTCAGAAATGGCCATACTTTGAGTAGGAAATTTGGGGCAGGAGGGGGCTAATAAATTCTTCAATGTGTAGGCTCGTTTAAAGGTGATTTGTGGTTTATCGGAAAGGGTTTTCCCTATAATTGCATCTTTACGAAGAATCGTCCAGTTTTTTTGAAGGATTCCTGTGATAAGACTGTGTACGGGAATTGTAACGTGTGAAGAAATTAAGTTGGACGTCTAATTTATTGGGTATGGATGACATTGTGCTGGGTTTTAGGCAGTCGGCTTGGCTTTCCTTTAGAACTTTTAATTTAGTGTCCGTAATCAAACTATTTGGGTAGCCCTTTTCTCTGAATCTACTTTGTAGGATTTCCAATTGGTTTGTGAGAATATAATCGTCAGAACAGTTTTCCTGGATCCGTTTCATTTACCCATATGGTATACTATTTTTCCACTTATGAAAGTGACAACTATTGAAGTTGAGATAACTATTGGAATCTACCTCTGACGAATATTTTGGTGGCTTTTCTGCCCCTATATGTACTGCAAGCTGGTCATTCTTGTTACATGGTTATGTCATTTTATTGCTCCTGAGGAAGGAAGAATTATAGAACCCCGAAACTCGTTGAGCCTTTATGGAATAAAGTTCCTTGTTTATATGTTGGAGTCCATCTATTGGAGGGACCACGTGAGAACTACGATTCTACATACGATCTTAGCGAGGGAGGATTGGCAGCAAGTGTCTTGATCTTTATCTTGTGCCATCCTCCCTGGTGAATCCACACCTCTCTAGTTTGCACTCAGTTCTGCCCCTATATGTACTGCAAGCTGGTCATTCTCGTTACATGGTTATGTAATTTTATTTCTCCTGAGGAAGGGGGGAATTATAGAACCACGAAACACGCTGATCTTTTATGGAATAAAGTTGCTTGTTTATATGTTGGAGTCCATCTGGTCATCTATTGGAGTGACCACGTGAGAACTACGATTCTACATACGATCTCGGCGAGGGAGGGTTGGCAGCAAGTGCCTTGAGCTTTATCTTGTGCCATCCTCCCTGGTGAATCCACACCTGTGTAGTTTGCACTCCCTAACTCAAGGGGTTACTTTTAGGGGACCATTAATTTAGAATTATTCTATTTGGACCGTCCAGCCACATTTGCTCCCAGAATCTCTAATACCTTGTCCAACACCCTACTAGGGGATTTCTGACCTAACCACTGGTGCTATATCCATCAGCTGCATTCTGTCTTATCTTCTCAATTTCTGGCGCTCCACTAGTTCTTTTTCATTTTTTCCTCTCCATTTGATATTCCTCTGCCTGTCGTTTTCAAAAGTCCCTATAGAAGAGCAGTATTTATGGAAGAAGGTATTTCACACCCCTGCCTCAATCAGGTTTTTTAGGGGGCAACTGGTATATCACACCAGTAGAAATTATTTGTTCCAATAGCGTTTGTCACTTTGTGTAGCTGTGGTAACGCAGCAGAACCGCAAACAAATGCTGCACTACCCAAATGCACTATATTAAAAGTATATTATTGGTATATCATACCCCTGCCTCAGTCAATTTTTTTGGGAGGCAACTGCTATATCACACCAGTTGAAATTTTTTGTTCCAAGAGCGTTTGCCACTTTGTATAGCTGCAGTATCGCAGCAGAAACGCACACAACTGCTGCACTATAATATACTTTCCATGTTAGACAAGATATTATAAGTATATCACACCCCTCTGTAAGTCACACCTATCGATAGCACACCTATACCAGTCCTTAAAAGGACTTTTGTGGCACTATTAGCTAGAGTTTGGTGTCCCTAACAGTCTTTCCCTGCTCCACACAGCAACCTCTCCCTAAACTATGTCTATGTGCTGAAATTGGCTGTCCTGTATCACCTGATGGATGTGTCATGGGTCAAAGATCTTCACAATGTAAAAGAATATGGCGCCGGCGGACATCGCCATATGTTCGCACGTTCGGCGACCTGCAAACTAGCAAAGTTCGCAGTGAAATGACCGCCGGGGCGAACCGCAAGGCCATCTCTAGTTGTAGGCACTGGAAGAGGAATTTCCACCCATAGCAAAGCAGGTGCAGGTACCAATCCTACCGCACCTGCAAAAAGAGGGTGGTTTGAAAATGTGTTGGTCACTTCGGATATGAGATCATTCTTGCAGCCAACCCATAGACAGCTGCCCTCTGGTTCAAGCTTCAGTGAACGCCTAGACTGACAGGTGTCCGACTACATCGGGTTAATGGCTGATGTGGTTGCTCTGAGAAGTGAGGAACCCCTTGACTACTAGGTGTGCAGGCTTGACCTGTGGCAAGAGCTGGCACAATTTGCCATGGATGGCTGTAGAAAAAGTCAGAGTGGCACTGCATGTAAGTGAAAAGACACCCCTTTTACTCTGTGTCAGCAGCTCGTCAATAGGGGATTATGCAAGTGAATCTGCAAGAATAAGAGCTGTCGGCGGTGCTCTGTCCCACATGTAACAAGAAAGTTACACTTCAATGATTTCATATACAAGTAGAGACAAACGGACGGCACTCACCACTTTGCGCTGTACCAATCTTAGTTTTATTTTCGTTAGAGAGCGGACAACATATTCAAGTGTACACCAGCTGAATAGGCGACGGCCGTTTCACACCTTAGTGCTTCATCTGGCCCTTAATTAAGAACTCTTGGCTTACCCCTCATCGAGTGTCCTGTCCGAAAGGAGGTTCAGCGCATCGGGGGGGGGGGTTCATGACCAATAAGGGCACTCGCCTAGCTCACGACAGTGTGGACTACCTCACATTTTTTTTTAAATGAATGAGGCATGGATCTCGGAGGAATTCAACACTTGTGATGACCAGGTGTGGTTGATTTTCCTCATGCCAGCCCACAAATATCTGCCACCACTCAGAACAAAGAATGGTCTTTGCCTTATGAAAATAGAGCAGAAAAAAAGGCCTTTTATGTCAGGTGTATGCCTAATTTTTGGGGCCTATACTGGCCAACAGTTACAGTTTTATCCTGTGACCGCCTAATGTACCTCCAGCCACAGAATCCAAAGTTCTTTGCTGTCAGGTGAATGCCTATTGGTTATTTTTTGAGGCCTGTAGTGGCCGACAGTTAAATTTTTATCATTTGACCGCCTAATGTATCTCCAGCCACGGAATCCAAAGTTCTGTGCTGTCAGGTGAATGCCTATTGGCTAATTTTTGGGGCCTACACTGGCCGACAGTTACATTTTTATCCTATGACTGCCTAATGTGCCTCCAGCCACAGAATCCAAAGTTCTTTGCTGTCAGGTGAATGCCTATTGCCTGACTTTTGGGGCCTATACTGGCCGACAGTTACATTTTTTTTATCTCTAGCCACATAATCACACCCTTGTCTCACTCTTTTGCCTCTCTTTATGGTGGTGTATGAACCGCATTCACCATAAGGACCTTCTAATGTCACAGGGTCATGTAACTGTGCCCCACACCCTGTGTGCCCCTCACCCAGTACTGTGCCCACTTATACCCAGCATTGTGCCCTCTTACCACACCCTGTGCAGTGCCCCTAGTCATTCCCTGTACTGTGCCCTCTTATACCCTTTTATCCGGTCACGGTATGGTCATGTTATCCGGTCACTGTACAGAGATGTTATCCGGTCAATGTATGGCAGTGGTATCCAATAACTGGATGGCCATAACTGTATCCCTTTCTCTGCCCACGCCATCCTTTTTTAGACCTGGCATGAGCGGGAAAAATATGCAGATTGCGATGATATGGACCATTGCGCCGCAATCTGTGTCAGAAATACGCCTAACATACACGTATTTCTATATAATAAATGACCACCTAATTGTATTATTATTCAGGGGTAGGGCTAATATCTTTATATTATATAGATTCTAGTGTATTATTCTGTGCCCTGTATTTTCCAATAGAAAATGATCTTTGGGATACACAGTCCTCATCTCTTACTACCAGGACCAGGTAGCGCTTTGTCAGTACATGGCGGTCTCCCCTCTCGGCCATGCTGCTTCGCTGTGTGCTGATGCTTATTCTAACACTAGGGCTGGGATCACACTCTATTTTTGCCATCCATTTAATTCATACCAAAAATGTATGCGTTAACAGATGTCTCAGACTGATGCTGTACAGTGGCGTCCGTTCACCATACAGTTCCATGGTAAAAAATAAAAATTACGTTAACGTATGTATTTTTTTAATGGACTCATTAATCATGCAGGATACAAAAACGTGGAGTGCTGCACATTTGAATACATCAAACCGATAGGAAAAAAAAAACAATTCTAGGCTCCAACAGGGCACATTTTTGAGAGTTTCCCTTTAAGACACATAAAAATGGCCCCTGATTAAAATAAAACATTTTTGTGGGAATTTTTTGCCATTGATCCCCCTCTAGTATGTCACTGTCCAATGTTGTGGGACTATTTTTCCACTTCTAGTAAGTATTCTCTGGCAGGTTCTCCTGTCATTAAAGTGAATGAAGCCCGCCGCGAACGTGCGGTTCGCGAACATTTGATTGCAAACGCGCGTTCGCGAAACGTCCCGGCTGATGTTCGTCCGTCACTAGTCAGCATTGCATTGGTAAATCATTTTGTATTGGTCCCCAAACCAACAATGGCTTAAACTGACATGCAATACTTTAGATGTACCCATATCGCAAAAGGTTAAAAAAGGGTGAAACTACAGCATTCAAAACCTTCTATAGGGCCCTACTACACCAAAGGGTTAAATACTGCTGTAATAATAAGGAAGAAAGGGGCTGGAAGGGTTAATATTTACCCTTTCAGGGAGGGAGCCTGAAGCAGTAGCAGCTCAGTGCTCCATATAAATCACTACCCCCTTCTCTATGACCGCTTCAGCCCGTGAGGAGCTAGAGCACTGATGGAAGAAAGGGGATGAAAGGGTTAATGGCAGTGTGACAGGAGGTCAGGGGGACGCTCCAGAACACCTAAGGTCAATAAAAAAAAATTAAGAAAAAGTTGCAGCATCTCTGCTTCACAACAAAAAAAGACTACAATTTTCCTTACTGGCTGATCTTTTTATACCAGTGGGTGTGTTTTCATTGGTTCAAAAAGTCACATGCCCCCCCATGCCCAATCACATTCAAAACTAGGTTTCATTCACAGAATACAGAATATTCAGGCAATCAGAGAGAAGTTCCCACGGTCATGAGAGCCAATCAGAGAAACATTCCCAGGCAATTAAAGTGTAACAGCCATTTCATTTTTTATTCCCTAATGGTATAGACTACTCTGCTGTATAAGTGCATTTGTGTTTAGAGTTGAGCGAACCGCTGGATGTTCAGGTTCGAGAAGTTCGGCCGAACTTCCCGGAAATGTTCGGGTTCGAGATCCGAACTCAACCCGAACTTCGCCCCGAACCCGAACCCCATTGAAGTCAATGGGACCCGAACTTTTCGGCACTAAAAAGGCTGTAAAATAGCCCAGGAAAGGGCTAGAGGGCTGCAAAAGGCAGCAAAATGTAGGTAAATCCCCTGCAAACAAATGTGGATAGGGAAATGAATTAAAATAAAAATAAAATAAATTAAAATTAACCAATATCAATTGGAGAGAGGTCTAGTAACAGAGAATCAGGCTTCATGTCATAGCAGAGAATCAGGCTTCACGTCACCCACCACTGGAACAGGCCATTGTCAGATATTTAGGCCCCGGCACCCAGACAGAGGAGAGAGGTCCCATAGCAGAGAATCAGGCTTCATGTCATAGCAGAGAATCAGGCTTCAAGTCATAGCAGAGAATCAGTCTTCATGTCATAGCAGAGAATCAGGCTTCACGTCACCCACCACTGGAACAGGCCATTGTCAGATATTTAGGATCCGGCACCCAGACAGAGGAGAGAGGTCCCATAGCAGAGAATCAGGCTTCATGGCATAGCAGAGAATCAGGCTTCATGTCACCCACCACTGGAACAGGCCACTGTCAGATATTTTTAGGCCCCGGCACCCAGACAGAGGAGAGAGGTCCCATAGCAGAGAATCAGGCTTCATGTCATAGCAGAGAATCAGGCTTCAAGTCATAGCAGAGAATCAGGCTTCAAGTCAAAGCAGAGAATCAGGCTTCATGTCATAGCAGAGAATCAGGCTTCACGTCACCCACCACTGGAACAGGCCATTGTCAGATATTTAGGCCCCGGCACCCAGACAGAGGAGAGAGGTCCCATAGCAGAGAATCAGGCTTCATGTCATAGCAGAGAATCAGGCTTCAAGTCATAGCAGAGAATCAGGCTTCACGTCACCCACCACTGAAACAGGCCATTGTCAGATATTTAGGCCCCGGCACCCAGACAGAGGAGAGAGGTCCCATAGCAGAGAATCAGGCTTCATGTCACCCACCACTGGAACAGGCCATTGTCAAATATTTTTAGGCCCCGGCACCCAGACAGAGAAGAGAGGTCCTGTCACGGGGTTCCGAAGGTGCACTCGGTCCCCCATTGCCCGCAGAACTGTTGCTTAGCTTTTGGAATGAGGTTCTGTGTTTGACCTCATTCCCAGGGCGGCTTTACTAGCTGGGTGGCTCCCTGCTCCTAGTCTGCCTTGAGCGCCGAGCTGATCACTCGGTGCTCGACTGGTTGGTCTGTCGGTCATGTGACGCTGGCCACGTCACATGACCCTCACTCCCCACTATAAATACAGGCAGCCTGCTGGCTACAGGTTGCCTGTTAATTTCTAGGTTCCTGGCTATTTCTTGGACTACTGAATATTTACCTGATCCTGTTCCCTGACGATCCTCTGCCTGCTCCTCCTGTACTGCGCATACATCCTGGTATTGTGACATCGGCTCCCACCTGACTACTCTCTTAGGACTCCTCTTGTACTTCGCTACTCTCCTGGAATTTGACCCCGACTTCTTCTGACCATTCTTTGCTTAATCCGTTGTACTGCGTAGCTCTCTTGGTTCTGACCCAGTCCGTTCATGTTCCGTATTTTGTCTTGTCTGTCTTCCCTGCACATATCCTAAGTTAGGGACTGCCGTCCAGTTGTCCCCTGTCATCAGGACTCGTGAGGCAAGTAGGCAGGGCCAGGGGTGAGGGTGGAGCGCAGTGGTCACTACCCTTCCCCCTGTGTGTGTGTGGACGTGACCGTTACAGGTCCCATAGCAGAGAATCAGGCTTCATGTCATAGCAGAGAATCAGGCTTCAAGTCATAGCAGAGAATCAGGCTTCATGTCATAGCAGAGAATCAGGCTTCACGTCACCCACCACTGGAACAGGCCATTGTCAGATATTTAGGCCCCGGCACCCAGACAGAGGAGAGAGGTCCCATAGCACTGAATCAGGCTTCATGTCATAGCAGAGAATCAGGCTTCAAGTCATAGCAGAGAATCAGGCTTCATGTCATAGCAGAGAATCAGGCTTCACGTCACCCATCACTGGAACAGGCCATTGTCAGATATTTAGGATCCGGCACCCAGACAGAGGAGAGAGGTCCCATAGCAGAGAATCAGGCTTCATGGCATAGCAGAGAATCAGGCTTCATGTCACCCACCACTGGAACAGGCCACTGTCAGATATTTTTAGGCCCCGGCACCCAGACAGAGGAGAGAGGTCCCATAGCAGAGAATCAGGCTTCATGTCATAGCAGAGATTCAGGCTTCAAGTCATAGCAGAGAATCAGGCTTCATGTCATAGCAGAGAATCAGGCTTCACGTCACCCACCACTGGAACAGGCCATTGTCAGATATTTAGGATCCGGCACCCAGACAGAGGAGAGAGGTCCCATAGCAGAGAATCAGGCTTCATGGCATAGCAGAGAATCAGGCTTCATGTCACCCACCACTGGAACAGGCCACTGTCAGATATTTTTAGGCCCCGGCACCCAGACAGAGGAGAGAGGTCCCATAGCACTGAATTAGGCTTCATGTCATAGCAGAGAATCAGGCTTAAAGTCATAGCAGAGAATCAGGCTTCATGTCATAGCAGAGAATCAGGCTTCACGTAACCCACCACTGGAACAGGCCATTGTCAGATATTTAGGATCCGGCACCCAGACAGAGGAGAGAGGTCCCATAGCAGAGAATCAGGCTTCATGGCATAGCAGAGAATCAGGCTTCATGTCACCCACCACTGGAACAGGCCACTGTCAGATATTTTTAGGCCCCGGCACCCAGACAGAGGAGAGAGGTCCCATAGCAGAGAATCAGGCTTCATGTCATAGCAGAGAATCAGGCTTCACGTCACCCACCACTGGAACAGGCCATTGTCAGATATTTAGGCCCCAGCACCCAGACAGAGGAGAGAGGTCCCATAGCAGAGAATCAGGCTTCATGTCACCCACCACTGGAACAGGCCATTGTCAGATATTTTTAGGCCCCGGCACCCAGACAGAAGAGAGAGGTCTCATAGCAGAGAATCAGGCTTCATGTCATAGCAGAGAATCAGGCTTCATGTCATAGCAGAGAAACAGGCTTCACGTCACCCACCATTGGAACAGGCCATTGTCAGATATTTTTAGGCCCCGGCACCCAGACAGAGGAGAGAGGTCCCATAGCAGAGAATCAGGCTTCATGTCATAGCAGAGAATCAGGCTTCATGTCACCCAACACTGGAACAGGTCAACTCCTGTGCGGTGTGGGGCCTGTCCCCCAAACATATGAGTTTCAGAATGGCCTTCTGACGTTTACCCCAGGCTGTGCTGAAGTTGATGGTGAAGGTGTGTGGCTGACTGGATGAGCAGGTGGAAGAAGAGGAGGAGGAAGCTGAGTAGAAGGAGGATGCAACAGAAGGCAAAGAATGTTGCCCTGCAATCCTTGGCGGCGGAAGGACGTGCGCCAAACAGCTCTCCGCCTGGGGCCCAGCCACCACTACATTTACCCAGTGTGCAGTTAGGGAAATATAGCGTCCCTGGCCGTGCTTACTGGTCCACGTATCTGTGGTAAGGTGGACCTTGCCACAGATGGCGTTGCGCAGTGCACACTTGATTTTATCGGACACTTGGATGTGCAGGGAAGGCACGGCTCTCTTGGAGAAGTAGTGGCGGCTGGGAACAACATACTGTGGGACAGCAAGCGACATGAGCTGTTTGAAGCTGTCTGTGTCCACCAGCCTGAATGACAGCATTTCATAGGCCAGTAGTTTAGAAATGCTGGCATTCAGGGCCAGGGATCGAGGGTGGCTAGGTGGGAATTTACGCTTTCTCTCAAATGTTTGTGAGATGGAGAGCTGAACGCTGCCGTGTGACATGGTTGAGATGCTTGGTGACGGAGGTGGTGGTGGTGTTGGTGGTACATCCTCTGTTTGCTGGGCGGCAGGTGCCAACGTTCCTCCAGAGGCGGAGGAAGAGGCCGAGGCGGCGGCAGCAGCAGAAGAGGTAGCAGGGGGAGCCTGAGTGAGTTCCTTGTTTTTAAGGTGTTTACTCCACTGCAGTTCATGCTTTGCATGCAGGTGCCTGGTCATGCAGGTTGTGCTAAGGTTCAGAACGTTAATGCCTCGCTTCAGGCTCTGATGGCAAACCACTCGGGTCTTGTCGTCAGCACATTGTTTGAAGAACTGCCACGCCAGCGAACTCCTTGAAGCTGCCTTTGGGGTGCTCGGTCCCAGATGGCGGTGGCCAGTAGCAGACTGACTCTCTTGGCGGCGGGTGTTCTGCTTTTTCCCACTGCTCCCTCTTTTGCTACGCTGTTGGCTCGGTCTCACCACTGCCTCTTCCTCCGAATTCTGAAAGTCAGTGGCACGACCTTCATTCTATGTGGGGTCTAGGACCTCATCGTCCCCTGCATCGTCTTCCACCAAGTCTTCCTCCCTGACCTCCTGTTCAGTCTGCACACTGCAGAAAGACGCAGCAGTTGACACCTGTGTTTCGTCATCATCAGAGACGTGCTGAGGTGGTATTCCCATGTCCTCATCAGGAAACATAAGTGGTTGTGCGTTAGTGCATTCTATCTCTTCCACCCCTGGGGAAGGGCTAGGTGGATGCCCTTGGGAAACCCTGCCAGCAGAGTCTTCAAACAGCATAAGAGACTGCTGCATAACTTGAGGCTCAGACAGTTTCCCTGATATGCATGGGGGTGATGTCACAGACTGATGGGCTTGGTTTTTAGGCGCCATCTGTGCGCTTTCTGCAGAAGACTGGGTGGGAGATAATGTGAACGTGCTGGATCCACTGTCGGCCACCCAATTGACTAATGCCTGTACCTGCTCAGGCCTTACCATCCTTAGAACGGCATTGGGCCCCACCAAATATCGCTGTAAATTCTGGCTGCTACTGGGACCTGAGGTAGTTGGTTCACTAGGACGTGTGGCTGTGGCAGAACGGCCACTTCCTCTCTAAGCACCAGAGAGTCCACTAACACCACCACGACCATGTCCGCGTCCGTGTCCGCGTCCGCGTCCGCGTCCCTTACTAGATGTTTTCCTTATTGTTACCGTTCACCACAATAAGAACAAAATTATTTGGCCCAATGTATTGAATTCAAATTCAGGCCTTTTTTTACAGGCACCTAACACTATCTGGCTATCTATTTAGGTACCGTATTACACTAATACAGGCACAGCAGTAACGACAGATTTAGCTGAATATAAATTGTAGGCCTAGTATTTAGGCGCTGGATGACAGGTATCCCTTTTACGGACAGAATTAGACTTGGAAATGCACGGTAGCGTGTGAAGTTATTGAGGATGACCCTATCCGCACCTTCAATCTAATATACCCTTTTATGGATAGATTTAAACTTGGCCTGATAGAGCAGAAACCACTAATTTAGGGAATTGCTAAGTTGGGAATTGTATTTCAACCCAGAACAAAAACTGTGCTTCGGCAGACAGCAAACAGTATTACAATTGGCTAGCCACATCTGAAACACCAGATTTAGGGTACTGCTATTTTGGCAATTGTATTTTACCCCTCAATAAAATATCAAGCACAGCCAAGCCCCTGATGTAGGATATAGCAAAAAAAAAAACACACTATTGATGGTTAAAAATGGACTTGGTGGCAGCTTGTGCTGGCGCACCACAAGACACAAAATGGCCGCCGATCACCCCAGTAAAAAAAGTGACTGAAAAACGCTCTGGGCAGCCTTAAAACAGTTAGCAATTGAATAGCAGAGGTTGTATGATACACAGCTGTATATCGATCACTTCAGTAAATAAATCCCTGCCTAATCTCTCCCTAACAGCAGCAGCTGCATCCTATCCCTACACTGATCAGAGCAGAGTGACGTGCGGCGCTACGTGACTCCAGCTTAAATAGTGGCTGGGTCACATGGTGCACTGGCCAATCACAGCCATGCCAATAGTAGGCATGGCTGTGATGGCCTCTTATGGCAAGTAGTATGACGCTTGTTGATTGGCTGCTTTGCAGCCTTTCAAAAAGCGCCAAGAAAGCGCCGAACACTGAACCCGAACCCGGACTTTTACAAAAATGTTCGGGTTCGGGTCCGTGTCACGGACACCCCAAAATTCGATACGAACCCGAACTATACAGTTCGGGTTCGCTCATCCCTATTTGTGATTTAAAATTTGATAATTTTCAGTATTACCTGCTAATAACTCCTACAAATGCATGCTACTCTCCTATTCAGCAGCTCTTATCTCACAGTGTTGCCATGTGCAGTCGGTCTTCTCAGTATTATAACAAGAGACGGATGAGCTCTGGGAGGAGGAGTTTAGCCCTGACAGCCTGGAGCTGGGCTGAGGCGGAAAGTGGAGGTGGAGGGCTGCTTTAGATAATGATATCTTCTCAGTGGTAGCAGCTCAATATGCAACTGGTCTTGTTTGAAAGCTGACAGTCCAGGCTTTCATACAAGACCAGAATGACAGCTCTAGTCCAAGCAACAGAGGAGAAATCACTGTTAGAAACAGAATCGGGAATAATCATGGGTAAAATCAGCTTTTTCTTTCACTTTCAGCTTCATTCACAGCATCCCAATTTCTATCATTGAAATATTTCCCTGTACTGAACAGATTTATGTAATTGGAATGTCAGCTTTCAGACAATACAAAGGCCATATTTCTAGCTGGTACCAAACCAGAAATATAAGCAAGCTGGTACCAAACCAGAAATATAAGCAGCTAAAGTAGCCCCCCCCCCCCACACCGTCAATCTGGAAGAGAATGAGGGACAGCTGGATATATTCCCTTCAGCATCACATATGTTAGGAATTTCATTTTTGGTAGTGAAATGGCAGTTACACTTTAAGGTTAATTGCCTTGTTAACAAATATGAAACTTTGTTTTGACAACCTGTCAACAGCAATTAACCTTAGACCCTCAGATGGTGAGAATAGGCTTGATCATCGGTAATTGCCAGGGGTACTCCAGAGCATTAACCAGTCAGTAGCAGCTGGACGTGGTCAGACAGGCAGGGTCGTTACCAGGATCAACAAGACAGAAACCGGAGAAAGAAGCAGAGACGTAGTCAGAGCAAGCAATGAGTCAAGGAAGGCAGCACAGGAGCAAGGTCAGACAATCCAGGTCAGCAACATGAGAGGCGATGCAAGCAGGCAAGGATCAGACGATAAACGAAGTCCAGGAACGAAGTATGAGATCAAGAACACGAGTGGTAAGCACACTCTTTAGCACAAGATTAGGACCTTGACTCTGAGGCATCTGGGTAAAGGGCTGAGACGCTTAAATACCTGCAGGAGAGCCAGGATATGTTAACAAGATCACATTACATAATTTAGCCCCGCCTAGGGAGTGATGCGTACTGCCACATCAGCAGCCAAGTACAAGCAGTGTCCAAGTTAAATGGAATCCACATAGGTAATACAAACCAGAGTCCAGAGCTGCAAAAGAGGCTATAAGTAGAGATCACAGATGAGCACGGCGCCCGGGACCACGTTGAACAGTAGGGGAACAGCGACGCACAGAGGAAACTGTTACAGTACTGAATACTGTGGAGTGACTATGCTTTTAAAATTCTAAATGAGGATTATGGACTAACTGTACATTCATATATTTATGGATCAATCTATTGATTCATTACATCTGGAATATTGGAGTATATATTTGTGTACACCGCTCCATTTTACATCTGTGTACACCGCTCTATTACACATCTACAGTACAGAACAAAAGTTTGGACACACCTTCTCATTCAAAGAGTTTTCTTTATTTTCATGACTATGAAGGCATCAAAACTATGAATTAACACATGTGGAATTATATACATAACAAACAAGTGTGAAACAACTGAAAATATGTCATATTCTAGGTTCTTCAAAGTAGCCACCTTTTGCTTTGATTACTGCTTTGCACACTCTTGGCATTCTTTTGATGAGCTTCAAGAGGTAGTCCCCTGAAATGGTCTTCCAACAGTCTTGAAGGAGTTCCCAGAGATGCTTAGCACTTGTTGGCCCTTTTGCCTTCACTCTGCGGTCCAGCTCACCCCAAACCATCTCGATTGGGTTCAGGTCCGGTGACTGTGGAGGCCAGGTCATCTGGCGCAGCACCCCATCACTCTCCTTCATGGTCAAATAGCCCATACTTTCAAAGTTTTCCCAATTTTTCGGCTGACTGACTGACCTTTGACTGACTGACCTTCGTTTTTCTTTACTTAGCTGCTTTTTTCTTGCCATAATACAAATTCTAACAGTCTATTCAGTAGGACTATCAGCTGTGTATCCACCTGACTTCTCCTCAACACAACTGATGGTCCCAACCCCATTTATAAGGCAAGAAATCCCACTTATTAAACCTGACAGGGCACACCTGTGAAGTGAAAACCATTTCCGGGGACTACCTCTTGAAGCTCATCAAGAGAATGCCAAGAGTGTGCAAAACAGTAATCAAAGCAAAAGGTTATTTTCAGTTGTTTCACACTTGTTTGTTATGTATATAATTCCACATGTGTTAATTCATAGTTTTGATGCCTTCAGTGTGAATCTACAATTTTCATAGTCATGAAAATAAAGAAAACTCTTTGAATGAAAAGGTGTGTCCAAACTTTTGGTCTGTACTGTACATACACCGCTTCATTATATATTTGTATACATCGCTCCATTAAATATCTGTATACACCGCTGAATTATGTCTTTAGATCTGTAATACAAGTGGATTAGATTTTAATACAAGTGATCCACTATGATACAAGTGGTTAAGAAAAAAGGAAGGTGAGGGGCAGCACACCAAGGGTGTCAAATACATATAACAGCAGGAGCTATAGAATGTATGTCCATCATTTTCTAGGATGACATGCACCATTTCTTTGCAGATACATTTGCTAGCTGCATCTTGCTTTTATATATATATATATATATATATATATATAAAAGAAGGGAAAGTAGCGGCGGCACTGGAAACAAGCAATGTGGGTGCTATGTCCAGGGATATTGCTGCTTACCCCAGATGTACAGGAACGAAGAAAGGACAGCACTCCAAGTAAAAATATACTGGTCTTTAATCACCCATGCAGATGGCAACGTTTCAGCTCCAAACAAGAGCCTTTTTCAAGCAATGAACACAGTGTATGCTGGGCTATATATAGTCCAACCCCCATTACATCATGATACAATCAATCAACAATAAAATATACAATTTAAAGTGCAAAAGTGCATATACAATCTCCATATGTAAATACAATTGTGTAATACCCATAAGTAAAAGATGATATAATAATACATCAGAAATATAATATATGGTGTACATATTATGACCTACAACGAGGTAATTGGTGATGAGAGACAGGTGTACACAATAGTGCAAGTAATAAAAATGATGATGCCGCAAAGAAAGAAAGAAAGTGTTGACATACCCAGCGCCGTCCACCGCATCAAACATGTCACATATCAATCGAACCGGCGTTCGGAAACAGATAGTGCGCAGACGCCAACCGCGTCCAGTCACGGCATGACGTCACCAACAATAGTTCCGGAGACACGCGCACGGACATGCGCACTACTGCCAAGAAGCTCGGTCGGCCATATTGTAAAAGGTCATTGTGTCCCACCACTGTGTATGCGCATGTCCATGCACATAAGGACAGGACAGCGCAACACGGGAATACAAGCCGTGCTATACAACAAGTATATAAAGAGGGGGCAAGGAAGGGCACTGTATCACAAAGGACACAGGTCCCACCATCCATGGGCGAACAGTGGAGACCGCAACACGAGTGTCACGATCCTCACCCAGATCACCCACAGATCCCCCCAAAACAAACATGTTTCAATATACCGCAGTGTGGACTGACACAAAATGTAAATCAAGGCGATGAAAAACTAGCCGAACCAAAATAACAAGTCACAATGAGGGCACTCATATAGACAAGTGAGGACATGTGGATACAGTGTATGTGCACCGGGTACGTCACACATCTTGATTCCGCAGCATCATTCAAATCTGTGAATATAAAAAATCTGTGAATATAGTGGTCATCATGGACACCGGTAAATATGTGGCTGAGATTCAGCGTCAGCTGGATGACACCAATGTCTACTCTGTTCTTCAATGTGATCCCAAGTTTGAGATTGCTAGACTTATCCAGAGATGTTTGGCAGACGCCATGTTGGCAGGCACTATTGATGAGGACTTGTGCACTTTTCTCACTGTAGATCATCCGGTGACCCCGGTTTTATATATACTTCCAAAAGTGCACAAGTCCCTTATCGATCCTCCCGGACGACCTATCGTCTCCGGTTCGGACTCCATCTTTAGTTGCATTGCTATTTTTCTGATTAAGGTTCTACACGAATTTGCAATAGGGGCTGAGTCGTATGTACAAGATACGACCGACTTCCTGTGCAAGTTGAATGAGATTGATTTTGCCGGTGTCCATGAGGTCCATTTAGCATCCTTTGACGTCACTTCACTATATACCTCTATCAATCATGATTTAGGTATTGACGCCATTTCCCGTATGCTTGACTCTTCACCTTATACAATGGCTGCTAGGCAGCTCATCATTGATTTATTGCAGATAGTTTTGAGTCATAACTATTTCCTGTTCCAGGATACCTTTTTCCAACAAAAAAGAGGCGTGGCAATGGGGTCTAACGTGGCACCTACCTACGCCAATATCTTTATGAGATGCTTTGAGGAGGATGTCGTCTATGTGTCACACCACCGCAGCCAATTGCTGCGGTGGTGGAGATACATCGACGACATCTTCCTCATATGGACTGGTAGTGTCACCCAGTTACTTGAGTTTCATCGGTTTTTAAACGGTGTTGACAGGGATCTGCAATTTACGTTGGTCCATTCGGATACTGAATTGCAGTTTCTTGATACCACTGTTACATTTGGTGAGAGCGGGATACACACCCAGCTCTACACCAAACCTACTGATAAAAATACCCTCCTCTGTTACAACAGTGGTCATCCACGCAACACACTCAAGTACTTACCCTTTTCACAATTTCTCAGGGTCAAACGAATTGTTTCTGATCCTAAGAATCTAGACTCCTCTTTAAACAACATGGCTAACAAATTCAAAAAAAGGGGGTACCCTACCAAATTATTGGATTCTCACATCAACAAGGTCCGTGATTTGGATAGAAGTAATCTTCTAAAAAGGAAGTCATCTGAAGGATCCTTGACTCGGATTCCTTTTATTTCCAAATTCACGGAACAAAGTGCAGAGATTAACTGTATCATCAAACGGCAT
The DNA here is from genome assembly GCF_905171765.1 of Bufo bufo. Taxonomy (NCBI): domain Eukaryota; kingdom Metazoa; phylum Chordata; class Amphibia; order Anura; family Bufonidae; genus Bufo; species Bufo bufo. The sequence continues at coordinate 517,645,704 of NC_053391.1, read as the reverse complement.
TGGGGTATTTTGGGAGGCTGTCATAGTGCGATTCAGGAATTCAGATCTCCCCCCCCTATTCTCATATTGTAGGTCTAGAAGCCTACGGGATCAACTGGTTAGAGCAGATATTGGCCCTAGATCTAGGTCGGTACAGACTGCACTAACCACATTAGGCAAGGGTAGCTTTCCCTGCCTGTGCTGCACCGACTGCAAATATATGGGTAAAGGCAGTGCTTTTATTCATCCTACCACTGGAGTTCTACACCCTATTCGTTTTCACCTTACATGTAATTCCTGTTACGTGGTTTATGTTTTGATCTGTCCATGTAAGTTATTATATGTGGGTGAAACTTCAACCGATCTTAAGACGCGGCTCAACAATCACCGTTTGTCCATACGTAAAAAGAGAAGGGACCTCCCTGTTGCCAAACATTTCACAGAATTTAAACATTCTGAAAAAGATCTGAAATGTTGGGCAATTGATCATGTACCCATGCCCAGACGTGGGGGGAACAGGGTACAGATTCTTAAAAAGAGAGAGCTTCTCTGGATTTACACTCTCAACAGTTTGAGACCAAATGGGCTTAATGTGGATTACAATCCGGGGATTTATGTTTAAATAAGTTGCTTGCCCTCTTTTGTTATATATGTGATATGCGCCTTTTCTCTTGTGCTACATAGTGTATTTTGAACACTACTAAGCCATGTTTCTAATTCTTTTCTTTCTTTTTTATATTCACAGATTTTTTATATTCACAGATTTGAATGATGCTGCGGAATCAAGATGTGTGACGTACCCGGTGCACATACACTGTATCCACATGTCCTCACTTGTCTATATGAGTGCCCTCATTGTGACTTGTTATTTTGGTTCGGCTAGTTTTTCATCGCCTTGATTTACATTTTGTGTCAGTCCACACTGCGGTATATTGAAACATGTTTGTTTTGGGGGGATCTGTGGGTGATCTGGGTGAGGATCGTGACACTCGTGTTGCGGTCTCCACTGTTCGCCCATGGATGGTGGGACCTGTGTCCTTTGTGATACAGTGCCCTTCCTTGCCCCCTCTTTATATACTTGTTGTATAGCACGGCTTGTATTCCCGTGTTGCGCTGTCCTGTCCTTATGTGCATGGACATGCGCATACACAGTGGTGGGACACAATGACCTTTTACAATATGGCCGACCGAGCTTCTTGGCAGTAGTGCGCATGTCCGTGCGCGTGTCTCCGCAACTATTGTTGGTGACGTCATGCCGTGACTGGACGCGGTTGGCGTCTGCGCACTATCTGTTTCCGAACGCCGGTTCGATTGATATGTGACATGTTTGATGCGGTGGACGGCGCTGGGTATGTCAACACTTTCTTTCTTTCTTTGCGGCATCATCATTTTTATTACTTGCACTATTGTGTACACCTGTCTCTCATCACCAATTACCTCGTTGTAGGTCATAATATGTACACCATATATTATATTTCTGATGTATTATTATATCATCTTTTACTTATGGGTATTACACAATTGTATTTACATATGGAGATTGTATATGCACTTTTGCACTTTAAATTGTATATTTTATTGTTGATTGATTGTATCATGATGTAATGGGGGTTGGACTATATATAGCCCAGCATACACTGTGTTCATTGCTTGAAAAAGGCTCTTGTTTGGAGCTGAAACGTTGCCATCTGCATGGGTGATTAAAGACCAGTATATTTTTACTTGGAGTGCTGTCCTTTCTTCGTTCCTATATATATATATATATATATATATATATATATATATATAAAAAATTACAGTGGTTCTTGTGCATTTTCTTTTTATTTCTGGACGATTATTCAGAAATATATGACAGATTATAATAAATTCTAATAAAAATATTTCCTATTTAAAATAAATGACATGACAATCTCCTACAAGTTGTGCTTACATCTGTGCTTATTTATTCACAATGTTATTAGTAGTTGGTTCTTAGTTGTTGCGTGATGTGCGCTGTTATTTGGGTCATCAGGGGATGTGCGCTGCCACCCTGGTTATGGAGGGCTGCGCGCTGCCATCCCGTCATTTAATATTGTGTTTATGTTTATACTAGCTGAAGGACCCGACTTCGCTCGGGTATATTTAATCTATTTAATTTAATGTTTGTGTGTGTCGTTAAAATATATCAACACTATCCACTATAACAGTGACATCTACAGCACGCCTTCCCCAAAACAGTGACCTCCACAGCCCCCCACCCCTTAACACTGACCCCCCCACAGTGCCCCGTCCCTTAAAATTGGACCTCCACAGCAGCCCACTGTGTTAACTTTGACCTTTACAGCAGCCTTCCCCTTTAACAGTGACTTTCACAGCATACCACACCCTTGACAGTGACCTCCACAGGAGCCCGCCCCTTAACAGTGTCCTTTCTGGATCGGGGGCATGTCCTTTTGAACAGCACTGTACTGTCTGAGTGTGAGCTGCAGGGAGAAAGTCACCATCCCTCCCACCTCTGCAGCTGACAGAAGTAGATTTTTACCTTCATTTTTTCAATCCCCATCGACTCAAGAGTGGGGGTGTGGCCTAACCGGATCAGGGGCGTGGATTAGCGGGACCTGTGGGCAGGGTTTTAAGTCTTTTGAGGGTGGGCACATTGTGGCAGGGGGCGTGTCTGGGCTCCTTCCTGCAAGAGTGACGCCCCTCTGGGCACCTTACTGGCTCATTTGCATACCAAATAAACTGGATTTTCAAAGGATAAAAACATCTTTTGCTGGAACAAAGGCACATCTGGATATAAGGTACTAAGTGATATTAGGCCATGGCTTTACTTTAATATCTATTATCTTGGTGACAGATTTCCTTTAAAGCTCTTCTACAGCAGTGAAGATAAATGGCTGGGTTGTTATGGAAACCTGGAGTAAAACTGTGTATGTGGAGGCTGGAGGACCTGCAAGCTTCTATTGGATGATAAGGGTCATGTGACCAAGCTTCTATTGGCTAATGCATTTTTTGGGAATATCTCAGGAACGGTATGTCCTAGAGAGCTGATACCCAGTCTAAAACCTTCCCGGACACCTGATGCACCTGTGTGCAAAATTTCGGGATTGTAAATGCAACGGTGTGGATTCCTTTAGCAGACATGTACACACACACACATACACTCAGCTTTATATATTAGATTTATTTATTTATTAGTTTGTTCTTGGTTATGGTAAGATATGCAGAGGGTGCGCGCTAATGCCCTAGTTATGGAGGGCTGTGCGCTGCCGTCCCTGTTAGATTTGCTTATTAGTTTGTCCTTAGTTATGGAAAGGTGTGCGGAGGGGGGGGGAGGGGAGGCGAAGGGGGGGCGGAGGTTGGGGGCTGCGCGCTTTTGCAAAAGGAACTGCCATGGGTGTCGGTGGATGCATGCTGCAGTCACTGTTGCAGGAGGATGTGTGTCTTTTCCCTGATGGAGTCGGAGCCATGGAGAACAATAGATAGAGATTTTGGTGTCGGGTGTCTTTAGTAATCTGCACAATAAGAATATACAAGGTTCATATGAACAAAAGCATTCAAGGTTTTCACAAAAAAATACAGGGGGTTGGAATTACTAATTATTAATAGCCGTTGCGCTCTCCATCTCTCCACCCCCCTCATCTTTGCCTCTGTATATTCAACTTTTAATCTTTCGGTCTGACTTTTTGGCTTTCAGACATGAGTGCAGCAGTGAACCGACAGGGGGTAAATGAGTGCACCTTCTTTACCTCCCTCTGCTCAGGTGTAAGAACAACTTGTAGGAGATTGTCATAGCATTAGTGATGAGCGGCAGGGGCGATATTCGAATTTGCGATATTCCGTGAATATTTTTTAGAATATTCGTTGAATATTCGTGAATTTGAATATTCATTATATTATACATTCTTTTTTTTGTACTCGAAAATCAGCAAGGTAATGATCGCATAATATGCGAATATTACGCGATCAATACAGGTGTGGGTCAAAAACGAATATATAGCACTATAGAATATAGTGCTTTATGTTTGTTTTTAGAATATTCTGCATTTTTTCCATCTGAACGCATGATTCCTCTCTGCTTCTTGCTTGTGGGCCAATGAGTCATTGGCCCAAAAGCAATTTAACCCCTTAGGCACTAGGCTCATTTTCACCTTAAGGGCCAGGCCATTTTTTGCAAATCTGACCAGTGTCACTTTATGTGGTGATAACTTTAAAACGCTTTGACTTATCCAGGCCATTCTGAGATTGTTTTTTCGTGACATATTGTACTTCATGACATTGGTAAAATGGAGTCCAAAAAAATTATTTTTATTTATAAAAAAAATATTATAATTTACCAAAAATTTAATTAACATTTCTCTACTTCTATAATACATAGTAATACCTCCAAAAATAGTTATTACTTTACATTCCCCATATGTCTACTTCATGTTTGGATCATTTTGGGAATGATATTTCATTTTTTGGGGATGTTACAAGGCTTAGAAGTTTAGAAGTAAATCTTGAAATTTTTCAGAAATTTTCAAAAACCCACTTTTTAAGGACCAGTTCAGGTATGAAGTCATTTTGTGAGGCTTACATAATAGAAACCACCCAAAAATTACCTCATTCTAGAAACAACACCCCTAAAGGTATTCAAAACTGATTTTACAAACTTTGTTAACCCTTTAGGTGTTCCACAATAATTAATGGAAAATAGAGATACAATTTCAAAATTTCACTTTTTTGGCAGATTTAATAATTTTTTCCCAGTTACAAAGCAAGGGTTAACAGCCAAACAAAACTTAATATTTATGACCCTGATTCTGTATGGCTGATTTATGGCCCCATATGTGGTCATAAACTGCTGGACGGGCACATGGCAGGGCACAGATGAAAGGAATGCCATACGGTTTTTGGCAGATTTTGCTGGACTGTTTTTTTTTTACACCATGTCCCATTTGAAGCCCTCCTGATGCACCCCTAGAGTAGAAACTCCCAAAAAGTGACCCCATTTTAGAAACTATGGGATAGGGTGGCAGTTTTGTTGGTACTAGTTTAGGGTACATATGATTTTTGGCTGCTCTATATTACACTTTTTGTGAGGAAAGTTTTTTTTTTTTTTTTTTACAACATTCATCTGACAGGTTAGATCATGTGGTATTTTTATAGAGCAGGTTGTCACGGACGTGGCGATACCTAATATGTATATTATTTTTTTATTAATGTAAGTTTTAGACAATGATTTCATTTTTGAAACAAAAAGAAATCATGTTTTAGTGTCTCCATAGTCTGAGAGCCATAGTTTTTTTCAGTTTTTGGGCGATTATCTTGTGTAGGGTATTATTTTTGCGAGATGAGATGACGGTTTGATTGGCACTATTTTGGGGTGCATATGACTTTTTGATCGCTTGCTATTACACTTTTTGTGATGTACACCTTTTTTTTTTACGGTGTTCACCTGAGGGGTTAAGTCATGTGATATTTTTATAGAGCATGTTATTACGGACGCGGAGATATCTAATATGTATACTTTTTTTTTATTTATGCAAGTTTTACACAATAATATCATTTTTAAAACAAAAAAAATGATGTTTTAGTGTCTCCATATTCTGAGCCATATTTTTTTTAATTTTTTGGGCGATTGTCTTAGGTAGGGACTAATTTTTTACGGGATGAGGTGACGGTTCGATTGGTACTATTTTGGTAGGCATACGCCTTTTTGATCGCGTGCTGTTGTACTTTTTGTGATGTAAGGTGACAAAAAATTGTTTATTTAGCACAGATTTTATTTTTTACAGTGTTCATCTTAGGGGTTAGGACGCGGCGATACCTAATATGTCTACTTCCCCCCCTATTTTTTACTTTTTTTTAACTTTATTTGGCGGAAATTAAAATTATTTTTTTTTTTTACTTGAAACTTTGAATTTTTGGGGGGGAAAACTTTATTTTTTCAACTTTTTTTTTCATGGTGCAGGATGAATTACAAAAGTTTCGGATTCACCAAAATTAGAATCTTTTGGGAAATTTGGAACAAAATTGTGATTTTATATTTCTTAAACTTAGTTTTTTAGATTACTCGTTCCCAATACAGAAAATTTTGTATTCTTTTTTTGCTACATGGCAACCTTAAGATTGCTTAGGATTGTGTATTTACTGAAAACTCCTGTAAGCCACTTTATATTATGTCTTATAGCAACTCTGCATTTTAGTTGGATAATAATTAGTGTTGAGCGAATCAAAGTTAACAAAGTGGACTTCGATCCCAATTTCAGGAAAATTTTTACTTGTCACGATGGTGAATTTCCTTGCGCTTCGTGGTAACAAATTAATTTTTACTGGAATGGCAGTAAAAAAACATTACATACTCACCTCATCCATTTGATCATGGAGAGGCCATCGTGGCAATCTTAATTGAAGAAAATGCAACAAATCTTGCGCGTACTGACATGTGACATTTCCACATCATCACACTGGCAGGGCGCGGTGCTCGATCAAATGGATCAGATTTTTTAAAACCCCTGATTAACCCCGAAAGGCCTCAATGTGACTCTCGGATGCCATTATTAGCTTTAAACAAATCATCTGATGGGTTCAATGACGGGGCGTGGAACGATCACCGTTCCCCGTCATTCCCCCTGCTACATACAATGGAATGCGATTCATGACAAAGTACTATGTAACAAATCAAATTTCTTGTCCAAGTCTGGTGAATAGCCAAATCGAATTATTGAAAACTTCGCTAATAATAATCATATAAACTTTAGTTTTTCTTTTGATATTTTTGGCATACTCAAGGTAATACTCTAACTAACCTACCTAATGTTATGAAATAAACAAAATGCCATAAATCTTAATTTAAAACTAAGCTCAAACCTATTTCTAAAAGCAATGTTCACCAATTAAAATATCCAAACTCACATTACAACTAATCTAGTATATGATGTTTCAGGCTGGGTCACATGTAGAATATTTCCACACTGGATTTGTTCACAATACAATTGCCATGTGTTAAATGCTGAATTTTAGTTGGATTTGTAGCAGATTTTACAATCCTGTACAAATGTGACGTATAAAGAGCATGCTACGATATGAACACCTGCTCCATTTTCTGTATTATATCTAGTGTTGAGGAAATCGAAGTCAAACAAATTGACTTCTATCTGAATTTCCGGAAAAATATGATTTGCCACAAAGCCAAATATTCTCCTGCTTCGTGGTAACGGATCTGGAACTGATATGGCAGCCAAAAAAAACATACCTTATTTGCTTGCAGAGAGGCCGCAGCAGTCATCTTGATTGAAGGTACCGCGCTTGGGGGGGGTGACGTCACCTCACTAGCATGCTGGCCAGGCGCGGTGAAGTCATCAGTGATCACGTCACCTCACTCGGCCAGCAGGATGATGTCATCATGTCACCCCACAAGATTTCATACAGTGTCTTCAATCAAGATAGCAGCAACGGCCTCTCCACAAGCAAATTGTGAGTGTATTTTTTGGGACCGGATTAGCCCCAAAAAAGCCCACAATTGTAGCATCAGATGCCACGATCAACGATGAACGCAACATCTGAGGGGTTTATTGACGGAGGCGGCGCAATCTTTTTGACATTCGGCGAAGCAGCTAAATCCAATGTTCCAAAACTTCGCAAATTAAGGCCTCATGCACACTACCGTTGTTTTATTCCGCATCCGTTCCGCATTTTTTGCGGCTTAGATGCGGACCCATTCACTTTAATGGGGCCTCAAAAGATGCGGACAGCACTCCGTATGCTGTCCGTATCCGTTGCATCGTTCCGTTGGCAACATTTTTTTTTTTAACATGTCCTATTCTTGTCCGCAAAATACGGATTGCGGACCCATTGAAGTCAATGGGTCCGCATAAACAGCGGATGCACAACGGAAGCCATACGCATGTCATCCGCATCTGCATTTTTTGCGGATCCATTGACACCTGTGTCCAAGGTTTTGAAGCTTTATTAAAAAAAAAATATTGAAATTGGACAGGAAGTTCAAAGGCAGTTTGCCAAGAGATAGGATTTCTAAGGAGAGAGATTGTGTGACACTTTTGATAAAATATTGCCCTGCTGGGATGTGGAAAAACTTATCCTCCTGGCCAGGAGCGGCCAGTGCTGTGGGACACAAGGAGCAGTCTGTACAACGACCGCATTAAAAAGGACTACTCATGGGAAGAAGTGGCAAGACTCATGATCATGAGACCTTCTGAATGGGACCGAGCCAACCAGAGAGGTTGTGCGGATTTAGGTTAGTGCAATCAATGTCGTTTTGTGTCTTGTCCCTGTGTTGTCCCTAATGATTGCCGTACTAGTAGCATAAGTTCAGATTCATGTCACTTTTGTAGACAGCGTTAAATCTGGTGTGGCCTGTGCATTGTCTTTTACAATTTCCTCATCACCCCAATGTTTTAATGCATGTCACAACCTTTGCTCCAGCACACAGTAGTAATGTCTGCACAGCCTGCTGCCTTTACGGTTTTGGACTCATGTCGCCCTGTTAAAATAGATCTGGCGACATCTGTCCCCTTCCCATAAAATATTATTGATAAAAGGGGTACCCAAAGCTTTTAAAACTTCATGTAATTCTCTAACATTAGTATCCAGTGTTCCACATCAGTACCACCATGTACTGTCCGACATTGCCCTGTTGTGTATTTTGTGTTGTGTTTGCGGATCCTGTCAGTTTTGAAATGCTGCTGATACCCACCCCTGCCTCGCCATGTTGGACAGGACATTGTTTTGCTGGTGTGTAGTTTGGGCAGGTGAGTTAACAGTGTTTATTAAACGACGAGCAGAGTAATCCCTGCTAGACAATGTCAAAACGCATTAGCTGTATATACAGAGCTGATTTACACTGGGCCATGCGTTTGCCGTTTATTTATTGTGGCCTGCCCAATGGACCTGTGTGACTTGTCGGATGTGGCCTGTTATTGAGTGTTGCCCTACTGTACCATGTGCTGTGGATTCTCCCCTTTTAGCAGTCTTTGAAAGCTATGTGGTTATTGTCCTCTTTTGATGTTATTTTTTTAATGTATTGTTTTTGGTGGTTTAAAATTAAATTTATCTTGTAATGTTTTATGTTTTAACAGTAATGAAAACAAAAACCTGTTGGAACAGTTGCCGTGACCAGTTCCGTCGAGAACTGACAGAGATGGGCAGAAGTGGTGATGGGGCCCCACGAAAACGCCCCTATATGTACACCAAGCAGCTGCGTTTTCTAAAGCCAGTCATGGATTTGAGGCCATAAGTTCATATATTAAAATAAATCATGTTAGACAGTCTATATTTATATATGTCATTGGGCAATATGATAATATATTGAAGACCTTTATTCCGGGTTTGGTCTGCAATATATGATGGCGGTCGTATATTCATTAGATCATATCATGTGTGTAAAATAAGCCTTTACCGTTTTTCACGTGCTATATTTTTTTACTTATGGATTTTAAGTGGTTTTCTGGATTTTGCCTCTTAGAATGTTGGTTTTCTACCCGCCTGTGGCAAAGGCCCCAAAATCACTTTTGTTGAAGTATGCCAACCAATACGAAGTACCCTCTCCCTTTTTTATACATGACACCAATTTTAGAACTTGGTCAGCTCCTAAACGGGTCAACGTGTTTTCGTGTTGGACAGCTACAAACACCATGCTACCTCCAAAATGTTCAGTTGCTGTTTGCACACTGTCCTGATCAACAGTCCTACAATTGTGGATTTTGAGAATGTTACCACAAAGGTTTTATTGCTAATATTCCTATTTACAACCCTTGAGCGATCTGTGCATGCTCACCTTATTCTCGACTCGCAGCACTATGTTTGCCATACTAGGATTATATATTGTGTATAAATGTTTTATGAGAAGTCTAATATGTTTTTTTCATATGTTTTCAACCTACAGTACTGTGGACAGTCTTTAAGATCCAGACATTTATGAATCACAGCAGTCCGATGTTGAAGGGGCAGATACACCAGCTGTGTTTTCCCCAGAACCCAGTCCTACACATCAACCCACAGAAGAACATGAGCAGCAGCCGGGGGAACCTGCAAGGGCTGCAGAGGTGTTCACAGAAGAAACCCAAAGGCCACAGGCTCTGCGTAGGAGGGCTGCCCCTCAGGCTTTTCTTCTGGGCTAATTACTAAAGAAATTATTGACTCTCAAGTCATTCAGTACCTAGCCCAGAAGAGGACTGAAGTGCGGGAGGAAACTATGATGAAGGGCCTGGCTCCTTTATTGCAACAGGTCCAAGTTGAGAACCAGGCAACGTGCATGGCGTCCCTGACCCTGGTGTTAGAGATGTATGGCAACCCATACTAGGGGGACATACATACTCTAATTGAACGGGTCAGGAGCCAAGTGGTGTTGCCACAAAATCCACAGCCCACCACCTTCCCAACTCGGCCACCAACAGACCAAGGACCATCTTGCCCACCACCAAATGTATATCTGTCCCAAAGCCAGAACCAGCCTTTTCCTCAACCCAATTATCCTGCCCCTTATCCAACAGGGGCCCAGGATCCAGGACATGCTTGTCCCAGACCCTCATATGCAGCAGGATCCTTCACCAGGGATCTTTTTGATATCTAAATGTTGGATTATTTATTATTTATTTTTTGTGTAAAATTATGTCATACATGCCTTTTATGTATGTTTTTGCTTTGTTTTTTATGACTATTTTTTAAAGAAGTATTTGAAAAATCACTTGTCTTGTATTATTGATTATCCCACCAAAATACGTTAGCAGTTCTACACATTCATATAAAAAATCAAACACGCACAATATATCCTTCAAGCAGTATAATTTTAATGTAATCAACATACTTTTCAAACTAATAATTTGCAAATGAGGTATTAGAAGGTTTTGGGGCCCACAGTGCAAATTGATCAATGATGTTTTTCAAAAACACACTTGGCAAAGTTTGTTTGCTAATTCTCTGAACATCTTGAATCACCAGGGTAGCATTCTCCGAATGCATCTGTATGGATGACAAAAACACCCTCCATTTGCCAGAGAGCATTCCAAAGGCGCACTCAACATACCGGCGGGCACGAGTCAACCGGTAGTTGAAAATACACCTACTGACATCCAAACCACGTTTTGGGAAGGGCAGCATAACATGGGGAGTTAATGCAAACCCTTCATCCGCCACGATGACAAATGGAGCCGGCGGACCTGCATATCCGGGCAGTCTTCTGGGCTCGGGCAGGGCAAGCTGTTTGGCACGAAGCCGCTCACCCATTCTAGAAGCACTAAAGATGCGAGCATCTGCAGTGCTTCCATAGGCCCTGATATTAACCATTAGAAACAGGTAGTTACTGTCAGCAAAAAATATTGCTTATAATTGAAGAATCAGGACCCTGAGGGAGAAGGCTTCTTCACATGAATGTGCTTGCCATCCATTGCCCCGATGCAGTTTGGAAACTGCGCAGAAATATTAAAGCCCTCAGCGATTCAAACCCAATCATCCACCTTGGGCTGTGGCATCACTGTCTCTCTGAGTTGATGCCAGATGACATGGCAAGTGTGACGCACGATCCGAGAAATCGTTGAGGTTCCCAAAAGAAACTCAAAATGCAGGGATGCAAATGAGTTCCCAGTAGAAAGGAATCTGTGGAAAAAGGTAAAAATACAAAAATGAATATATTTTCAAATACACCACTTTACTCATTTAACCTCCCTGGCGGTATGATTATGTCAGGAATTTTGTTCCAAAAGCGGTACCATTTTTTTGCATGGAAATTTGGTGTTATGTATTGTAGGCCTGCAATTCTTAGTAATTACTTACTTAAACCTGACCAATAAAGACTCTAGTAGACCTCTCAGATGTGATAAAGTTCGAAAAAATAAAATCATGAGTTATAATCTAATAAATAATATAATTTTATTCAGTAATGTAATAAATAATGAAATTTGTCAAACAAAAGAAAATTCAGTAAACATCCTGGGTGTGGTAAATTTTGAAACATGGGACTGCACATAGACCAACGTCACAATCAGGGCAATGGAACCTGGTTTCCTTTCGGATTTTTTTTCCATTTCCATCTCGCTTTGAGCAGCAAACTACACACATCCTTGTAGGTGCTGCCTTTTTTGCGCTTGGCGGGATGTAATCCATAAAGTGACGACCAGTCAGCCTCTCTGGGTTTACAACGTCAACAGCGCGACGTCCAGATCTGTTCACGGCCACTGATGGCGTTTGGTAGTTCACAAAAATCTGCTCCGCCACCTTCCAGATGAAGTCAGAGCGAACAAGAGGCTTGTCACTCTTTCCTCTGTGCAGTATATAGGCATTCCACAGACATTGTTCCAGGAGATGCCTGAATATTCTTTTGTAGTATTTTTTTTGTTGCTTCCGCATAGCTGGATAGAATGTCATCGCCTGATCGGCTCTATCGACTCCTCCCATGGTGTTATTATAGTCGATCACAAGTTGTGGCTTTATGACATCTTTCCCACCTCTTGTGTGGACCGTGGTAGTGGAGGTGTTATGTACTGTACTCATTAGGCACACGTCTTTTTTGTCACGCCAACGCATTGCCATCATCTTTCCTTTCTGCCAGGCCACCATTTCTCCTGTTTTCAGTTTTTTCTTGGAAAACATACATGGCAGGCCACGTCGGTTGGCCCTAACGGTTCCATATGCGTCAGTCTTGTTTTTTAGTAGAAACTCGTACAGCTCAGGCGACGTGTAAAAGTTGTCTGTTGTCACACAATACCCCTGATTGAGCAATGGTTCAAGCAGTGAAAGGACTGATGACGTTGCCATCCCATAGCCGCTGTACCTGGGGTTGAATTGTGTTCCTTTGCCGGTGTATATGATGGAATTCCATATATAGCCAGTTGTAGACTCGCAGAGCATATAGGATTTTATTCCAAACCGCGCTCTCTTGGATGCGATGTATTGAATCCAGCTGAGGCGTCCTTTGTAAGCCATCAGACTTTCATCAATGCTAATGTCTCTGTCTGGCACATAGGCCTGCTGGAAATTGGTTATGATCATTTGGAATACTTCCCAGATCTTCTTCAGTTTTGGCGCTGGATGTGTGGCTTCGTCAAATTCCTCATTGTTGGTGAAGTGTAAATTCTTCATTATGAGGGAAAATCGGTACTCGGACATGATGGTGCCAAAAAATGGGGTTGCCAGCAATTTATTGGTAGTCCAGTACCATTTCTGCAGGGGTTTCCCCACCACCCCCTGAAGAAGTATTAGCCCCAGAAATTTCCATATGTCCTCCTTACTCACCGGTTCCCATTTTCTGGTTCTGGAAAATCTGCTGTGCAGAGTAGTGGATTGCTGCTCTTTGTAGCGGTTTGTCTCCGTGACAATCTTTTCAATGACGTCATCCGTCAGAAATAATTTTAGGTACGCCAAAGGATCATTGTGATCAACGTCTACCTTCATCCCAGGCGATCCTGTAAACGGGAATCTTGGCGGTGGTACTGCATCCATACCGCAATCAATAGGGCACCAAGAGCGCACCTCACTGAGCTCAAGTGAAGATTCGTCGCTGTCGCCACTTCTCTGGTCAGAGTCGGATGACGAATCTTTCCACGAATCGCTATCGCTGTCGCTCAATTCTGCGAGGGGCTCTGTGTCGCTGTCAATTATCTGATCCAAACCCGCTTTGGTGATGCTAAAGTGACGCTTTGATGCCATGGTAAAAAATATATATTTTTTTTGCTTAGAAAAAACAGCTAAAAGGGCAGCCAGGGCAGTGTAGAATGATCAGATGTCAAATCTGTCAAATCTGAGGTGATAGTGTAATCTGACAGGATTCCACTGTATCACCTAACTTTATGTGTGTGTTTGACTTTTATACAATTTTTTTTTTTTTTTTTTTTTTTTTAATCTCCCGCCCAGTTCCGCCTCTGTGAGGCGCTGCGGCTCACAGAGACGAAACCAGGAAGAGAGATGAGACATCCGCCGGAGCTCTCACCGGCGATCACAGCGGGGAACATCGCTGGATCGCCGGGATTAGGGAAAGACACCCGCCGCTCCCTCTGCAATGTACCCCGAGCGTGACTCGGGGTTACCGCTTCTGGCAGCGAAAATTAACCCCGAGTCACGCTCGGGAATACCGTCAGGGAGGTTAAAAAAATATTCACTTCTGACTAACAAACTTTACAAAAATGTGTGTGTGGCCCGTATTACTACAAGCTCGGTTACTACAACTGTGGTCACGCAATTTCAATGCACAATGTATGGACAACGCAGGATGCTGTGAGTACTCTATCAGCATGATGATTACGTGGCAAACACAACACTTCATCTTTGCATGTTATTTGGCATTAAAAAAATATATATATAACTAAAGAACTACACAATGGCACATAGAAAGAAGGAACAAACAATGGTAACTTCAACTTACATCAGCACATTGTCTAATATCACCCACTTTAAACAACATTTTACTAAGGACAAAAGAACTGGACATTAAAGTTAGCAATAAATAACACATTGCTTACCTCGGCGTGACAATGAGCCTTTCCTCAGGGGAAATGCTGCGCCTCATATTGGTGTCCATGAAGGTAAGGACAGTACGTAGAGACGACAGCAAGCGATCAAATGTAGGCACTGACATCCGACAGAACGCAAAGAACTTCTCAGTATGCTGACGAAGATCAGTGTACAGTGTATGGAAGTGTCCTTTCCTGTACCGTTGGGAAACAATGGGATGGACCCAAAATCTCCTCCTTCTCCTCGGTTCCTCTTCCAACAGAACGTACTGCTGTCCAAATCGCAGAGAAATAAGCCAGTGCAGGAGGACCTCATCATCAGAGTCATCTGCCATGGTGAATGCAAGACCCAAACCACAAGAATACGACGCAAGCAAAGCCAAGGACTACAACGGCACTCTGTACCCTGGAAAGAAAGCCTATAAAATGGTCACCAAACACTCACATGACCAGCTTATATACAACTTTCCTGGGTGGGGATATTAAAATTTACACAGTTTCCTCTTTCCGTTTTTTTTGCAGTCAGAAAAAAAAAGGGAAACACAACGGACGTCATTTGCGGAAACACGGAACGGATGCGGAAGCACAACGGAAACTAACAACGGAACAGATCCGCAATTTGCGGACCGCAAAACACATACGGTCAAGTGCATGTAGCCTAAATCAAACACCATTGCAGCTTCTTCATGCAATATTCTCACCTAAAATCAGCACCAAATAAGTTACTGTATAGAATCCATTCTATTATAAGGCAATATAAGATATACCACAATGACTAGCATACTGCAAGCAAAGCAAACAAGACCTTAGTATGCAGGGGATTAAACTACAATTTAGTGGAAGCACTGGCGTAGCTATATGGGTCGCAGCGGTCACAATTGCGACCGGGCCCCCCTCAAGCCAGGAGAACGCGGCCCGCAGCTGATAACTGAAATCAGGTTCACAGGGGGCGGAGCGGAGGCTGAGAGGCGAGCCCTGACTGTGCAGGGCAGGCGAAGTGAGGAGGGGGAGCGGCTTCAGTTCAGGAAGAGGAAGCTGTGTGCAGAGGTGCTGCCAACTTGCGAGTGACTCCTTTCTCCTATCCTGCGACTGCGAGACATTGACTGACTGTGTTGATATACTGAGGTGAGCGTGGCGCCGGCGGCGTGATAAACTACTGAACTGTCTGACCGGGGTCCTGGTCCGGTCCAGTAAGTGACTGTCCCTGGCCTGAGTGAGTCCCCTGACCCGCCTGGTGGCTGACCCAGAGCGTCGGTGAGATCGTGATAAGCCCAGACCAGTCAATACTCCCTTAGGAAATCTCAGATGTGACTGCAGCAGGCCAGCAGCGATTGATTAGCCAGAATTAATGTGCACAGTGGGAGGCCCCCCCTTAGGCAAGTGACAAACTGCCCCCCTCCTTCAGTATTAGGCAAGTGACAAACTGCCCCCCCCCCCCCTCAGTCTTAGGCAAGTGACAAACTGCCCCCTCCCCCTCATTCTTAAGCAAGTAACAAACTCAGCCCTGCTACATCTACAATGAGCAACTACAACAAATGTAATGCCAAACTGCAGTTCCTTGTGATGCCTTGGATAGCTTCCACTGGACCCACAGGCTGTGGGTCCAGTGGAAGCTATCCAAGGCATTACATAGAGGAACTGCAGTTTGGCATTACATTTGTTGTAGTTGCTCATTGTAGATGTAGCAGGGCTGAGTTTGTCACTTGCCTAAGAATGAATGGGGGGGGGGGGGCAGTTTGTCACTTGCCTAAGAATGAGGGGGGGGGGCAGTTTGTCACTTGCCTAAGACTGAGGGGGGGGAGTTTGTCACTTGCCTAATGGGGGGCCTCCCACTGTCACATTAATCCTAGCTGATCGATCGCTGCTGCTCTCACATCTGATGAGAGATTTCCTAAGGGGGTATTGACTGGCATTAGGGACGGGCTGGTGGATGAGGGTAGCCTATGGATCACCCAGTTTGCACTTAGCTATGCCCAGGCCCCATGCCAGGGGGTCCCTGATGTATTAACTGACCAATAACATGGGCCACAGCAGAGGTATATGCCAATCGTCCACCAGCAAGGCAGCTGGCACTGGGATCTCCATGGTATTGGTCAGTTAATACATCAGGGATGTATTAACTGGCGGCGTGATAAACTAACATCCCCACCCCCACCCCCAGTCTGTGACTGTCCCTGCTGGCTGCTGCAGATGAGGAATCTCATCTGTCCCTGCCTCTTGACTGATAGGGCTGGAGGCTGGAGTCTCTGGACATGTTGTGGGGCCCTGAAAGCCTCCCTCCTGCACTGCTGCTACAATGGTAGAAGAGCAGAGTACATGTGCTGCTACTTCTGGGTTGCAGTGAATGCACAGTCTGTTCCAGCAGAGCCTCTGACTCAGAGCAGCAGCGCAGGCGTGCAATTGTCCTGGTACGGCGAGATATCCGTCCCTGTCAATCAAGTGGCAGGGGGAGATTCCTTGGCAAAGAGGACAGCCCCCCTGTAACACAATAGTCACTATGCTGCCAAAGACAGTGCCTACTTTGAAAAAATAAAAATAAAATGTACTACTTTTAGATGGCATCCTTATCATCTATATTATTATGCACTTATTGGATTAAAATGTATTTTCTCTGTGAGATTTTAGTTCTGCTATTGGGCATGGTGGGCGTGCAGGGGTCTGGTGGTGTTAGGAAACGGTATTGAGGGTAGGGGGGGCCCAAATTGAACTCTTGCACCAGGGCCCATGAGCCTATAGTTACGCCCCTGAGTGGAAGGTTTATGTCAGTTGGATGACCATCTATGAATAAGGTGTACAGTAGCTTCTCCATAAAATGTTGCTTCTACTTGTAAAACATTTTTGGACATCTTTTAAATATTTGCAGCAATAGTTCAGAGATGGTGTTCTATTTATGCAAGCTCACTAGCATGTGGTCAACATCCAGTAAAAATGAATTTCTTTGAAGATGTTATCTGTCCATGTAATAAAGTTAATAACAATTTGGGAAAGTACTGTATATGCAAATTACTTGATTTAATGAATACATAATGTAATCTTGTTGCAGGTTGAAAATAGATAGGAATGCAAAGAATCATTTTTTAGGTTAGTATGCTAAGTTATTGAATGTCAATCATCCATTCATTTCACAGGAAGGAATATATTTCAATTAAGAGGTCTTTAGTGTCAGTTTTGTAAATGATCTATTAAATTGAGGCTTTAATTTTAGTTATTTACATTTCAAATTCTGATATAGCAGACGTGTTTTCAATAGTTTTTGCTCGTTTACAGTAACAAAAAGTAGTAACTACTAGATTTTAGGATAAGACAAATGTCCTAATATGCTAGCAACAATGGAAAATCTGATTGACTTTAACATAATGCTAGGAAACCATGGTAGTATTTGACATGATTAGATGCATAAGACCTGAGGGACAGCTGTAGGGGTCTCCTGTTTGGATATTTCAGGTGTCACTCACAGAAGAGGGGATGCAACATAGTAACATAGTATATAAGGTCGAAAAAAGACATTTGTCCATCCAGTTCAGCCTGTTATGCTGCAAGTTGATCCAGAGGAAGGCAAAAAAAAAAAAAAAAATGTGAGGTAGAAGCCAATTTTCCCCACTTAAGGGAAAAAAAATTCCTCCCCGACTCCATTCAGGCAATCAGATAACTCCCTGGATCAACGACCCCTCTCTAGTAGCTATAGCCTGTAATATTATTGCACTCCAGAAATACATCCAGGCCCCTCTTGAATTCCTTTATTGTACTCACCATCACCACCTCCTCAGGCAGAGCGTTCCATAGTCTCACTGCTCTTACCGTGAAGAATCCTTTTCTATGTTTGTGTACAAACCTTCTTTCCTCCAGACGCAGAGGATGTCCCCTCGCCACAGTCACAGTCCTGGGGATAAATAGCTGATGGGATAGATCTCTGTACTGTCCCCTGATATATTTATACATAGTAATTAGATCTCCCCTCAGTCATCTTTTTTCTAAAGTGAATTACCCTAATGTTGATAATCTTTCAGGGTACTGTAGTTTCCTCATTCCAGTTATTACTTTAGTTGCCCTCCTCTGAACCCTCTCCGGCTCTGCTATGTCTGCCTTGTTCACAGGAGACCAGAACTGTCCCCAGTGATTTGTAAAGTGGTAGGAATATGTTCTCATCACAGGCATCTATGCCTCTTTTGATGCAACCCATTATCTTGTTGGCCCTGGCAGCAGCTGCCTGACACTGTTTTTTACAGCTTAGTTTGCTGTTCACTAAAATTTCTAGGCCCTTTTCCATGTCAGTGTTAAACAGTTTTTTTTTACTATTTAGTATGTACGGGTGACTTGCATTATTTCTACCCATGTGCATAACCTTACATTTGTCAGTGTTAAACCTCATCTGCCACTTCTCTGCCCAAGCCTCCAATCTATCCAGATCCCTCTGTAGTAGTATACTGTCCTCTTCAGTGTTAATTACTTTACACAGTTTAGTGTCATCTGCAAAAATTGATATTTTACTGTGCAAGCCTTCTACAAGATCATTAATAAATATATTGAAGAGAATAGGGCCCAGTACTAACCCCTGAGGTACTCCACTAGTGACAGTGACCCAATCTGAGTGTGTACCGTTAATAACCACCCTCTGTTTGCTAATACTGAGCCAGTTAAGCAACTCCATGTAAAGCAACTCAATGTAGAGAGCGCTTCACAGTGAAGATTTGCCTCCAGGGCACTTGCAGGAGCAGAGCCTGGCAGAATACTGTAAAACATCATATATTCATTCTACTGGTGGTAAAAGCTTCAGAAAATGTGTGTCTTTCCTGTTCTCTCTAGTTCCTACTGTGAGCTGTCAGTAGCTTTGCAACGTCAAAATTGCTGACAGGCTCCCTTTAAGAACATAGGAAAGGTAAGGATCAAGATTATCAACATGAATTATGAATTTAGTTCAGTAATCAAGTGTACAGTTTATCGTTATCTGCATGTAATTAAATTTAATTATTTTTTTTTTAAAAGATTCTTATTTAGTGATGATTTATACAATATTTGTCAACCTGAGTTTACCTTTTCCTATGAACAATAACAGTCCTATTTTATCATGGATAAAACAGAAGTTAAATAATGTTTTTATCCATACATATAGCACATGAATAGGACAAATGTCCTGTGGTTTTAGTTGTGAAGCTATTAAAAAATCTGCAGGGTAGATGGATATGGCCAAGCAATTATTTAACCTGAAAGATTACAGTTTTTGATTAGCAATTACAAAAGGACCCACATACAGATTGCAGGAGTCATTAAGTAGCACACACACACACTCGGTGAGTTATCACATCTAGTTAGTGCATTATCACTGTGACTCTTCACTCTGCTAAATGCGTACATGCCTCACACTTTGTAATTTTTCTATTATTGATTATAGAAATTTATCAAATTAAGTGCATATAAGGGCTCTTTCACACCTGCGTTGTTGTGTTCCGGCATAGAGTTCCATCGTCGGGGCTCTATGCCGGAAGAATCCTGATCAGGATTATCCTAATGCATTCTGAATGGAGAGAAATCCGTTCAGGATGCATCAGGATGTCTTCAGTTCCGGAACGGAACGTTTTTTGGCCGGAGAAAATACCGCAGCATGCTGCGCTTTTTGCTCCGGCCAAAAATCCGGAACACTTGCCGCAAGGCCGGATCCGGAATTAATGCCCATTGAAAGGCATTGATCCGGATCCGGCCTTAAGCTAAACGTCGTTTTGGCGCATTGCCGCATCCGACATTTAGCTTTTTCAGAGTGGTTACCATGGCTGCCGGGACGCTAAAGTCCTGGCAGCCATGGTAAAGTGTAGTGGGGAGCGGGGAGCAGTGTACTTACCGTCCGTGCGGCTCCCCGGGCGCTCCAGAGTGACGTCAGGGCGCCCCAAGCTCATGGATCATGTGATCACATGGATCATGTGATCACATGGATCACGTCATCCATGCGCATGGGGCGCTCTGACGTCATTCTGGAGCGCCCGGGGAGCCGCACGGACTGTAAGTATACCGCTCCCCCGCTCCCCACTACTACTATGGCAACCAGGACTTTAATAGCGTCCTGGGTGCCATAGTAACACTGAACGCATTTGGAAGACGGTTCCGTCTTCAAATGCTTTCAGTACACTTGCGTTTTTCCGGATCCGGAGTGTAATTCCGGCAAGTGGAGTACACGCCGGATCCGGACAACGCAAGTGTGAAAGAGGCCTAAGTAAAATCTGAAAGCAGTTGTAAACTTGGAAGCATATTCATAACAATCTTTTTTTTTTTTATATTGACAATTTTTATTGTTTTTCTTGTAACATGTATACATAACAATGGTCAGATAAAATGCACAGATGATCTCAGGTATTCAATCTTATTAGACCAAATAATTAGACATTTCAATCTTTGTTAAAATAAAATAGAACAGTTAAATACACAAAAGAAAATAAAGTAAACCACGAAGAGGACCTTTAAGGTCCTAAAAGGATAGGTAGAGCAATACTCAAGAAACATCTACATAAATGCGTTGTAGATATGTCTCTGTGATGAAGGGTAATGATATGCAAGCAATTATAAGTCAGGAGCTGTATATATGACGTAGGACTAAAATAATATTTAGATGGAGTCTAAATAGTGTGGATTAGGTTGCAGTATCTAAGTAAATTTTCTATATTCTTTCCAAGGGGCCCAGATTTGGAGAAAGACATGTCTGGTACGCAGTTCCCAATGAGAAATCTCTTCTAGACGATAAATTTGATCAAGTCTATTAATCCAATGTTCTAGACTAGGGACATCAGATGACAACCAGAGTTTAGGAATTAGTAGTCTGGCAGCTACTATCATGAAAGAGAAAAGTGTTGTTTTGCGGGACTTGGTTGTTCCAATATCAAGGCTGAGTAATGAAATCTCAGGGGTGCAAGGGAAGGAGGTCTGGCAAATCTGATTACTGAGTTTGACAATCTCAGACCACCATGGCTGGATTAGTTCACACGACCACCAAATGTGGAAAAAAGAGCCCCTCTCCTTACAGCATCTCCAACAGGTATCAGTGTAATGTGGATTGTAGAGGCAGGTCTTATCTGGGGTTTTGTACCAGCGCATCAATATTTTGTA
The DNA here is from genome assembly GCF_905171765.1 of Bufo bufo. NCBI lineage: Eukaryota > Metazoa > Chordata > Amphibia > Anura > Bufonidae > Bufo > Bufo bufo. Next base: position 517,624,210 of record NC_053391.1, on the reverse strand, counting down.
GCTGTTCTCTTGAATAAGAATACATCTAGATATCTTATATGGGATTATCAAGATCTTTAATACTTCAGAGGGAGACAATTTACGTTGCAAGTCTTTTTCCCAGAGCCCATTCGCAGCAGGTTTAACAGCGGAGGGAGGAGATTCTAGTTGTTTGTAAATACTAGATATGGCTTTGGAGGGATATAGAGAAGCTCCAATCATCTTGTCAAACCAAAGAAGGTCTTGAGCGGGTGAGGTTCTTTTAGCAATAAGGAGCAATTCCTTTCTGATAAAGCTTAAAAGGAAAGGGTTTTTGATTGTAACCTTAAGAAGGTCACAAATATCTTGATCCGAAAGGATACCTCCATCTTCATTAAACAGTTTTGAAACCTCCATCTCTATTTTTTCAAGAGCGGGGGGACAACTGTCTCTTAATTCTTTGGGAGCTAGGGTAATCACATCTTTTATAGAGATGAAAGGAGAAGGGAGGGTCAAAGCCCCCATGTTGGCCGAGAACCACCCCCAGACCTTTAAGGTGTTCCTGATCAAGGGATTCGCTATAGAGCTGAGGACCAGGGGGGGTCTGTTGGCCAAAACGAGGGCCCGAATAGGGGAAGGTAGGAAAGCATTCTCTAGTATTAACCACAATTTATGGGAGGGGTTCCTGATCCAATCTACTACTCTTGTGAGTTGAATGGCCTTCATATATATCTCTGGGTCAGGGAGTGGGATACCTCCCCTGGATCTCGGTTTTGTTAGAGTTTCAAAAGAGATATGGGACTTTTTCCCCTGCCATATAAATTTACGTATATTCTTGTTAAGGGAGGAAAAATAGGATTTGGGGATTTCGATGGGAAGTACTTGCATCAAATATGTAAGTCTAGGTATTACCAGGGACATAAGGATGTTTTTTCTCCCAAACCAGGACAAATAGGGAAAATTGAGGGAATCTAATTGAGTAATCATGGATGCTAAGAGAGGTTTGTAGCTGAGTTTAAATAATTCTCCAAGACAAGGGGATAATTTCACTCCTAGATATGTCAAATGTTGGGTATGCCAATTAAAGGGGGATTTGTTTTGGAGAGATGTGAGGCTATGTGGGGAGAGGCCCATATGGATTATCTGGGATTTAGTTGCGTTAATTTTGAAGTTTGACAAAGAGCCGAAATAATTGAGGTTGGACAAAATTACAGGAATAGATTTAAGTGGGTTGGTAGTGATTATTAAGAGATCATCTGCAAATGCAGCTAGCTTAAAGTCATAGCCACTAACCTGCAAGCCTTTAATGTCAGGGTCTTGTCTAAGGGATTGTAATAGGGTTTCCATCACCAGGACAAAGAGAAGGGGGGAAAGTGGGCATCCCTGTCTTGTTCCATTACTAATGGGAAAGCTAGAGGATAATGTATCATTGACTGACACAGACGCCGAAGAATGGGTGTACATGGAGAAAATAGCATTAATAAATGGTACCGGTATTTGAAACTTCGATAGGGTTAGAGAGATGTAAGTCCAATCCACTCTATCGATTGCTTTTTTGGCGTCTGTGCCAAGCAAAACTAAGGGGTAGGATCTATGGGAGGCATAGTATAAGGCATTTAATACTTTAGTGGTATTGTCTTTGCCTTCTCTACCCCTGACAAAACCCACTTGATCTGGGTGGATCAGTTGAGGCAAAAGGCTCTGCAGTCTAGTGGCCAGGATTTTTGAAAGTAGTTTAAGATCCACGTTTAAAAGGGAAATGGGGCGAAAGTTCGAACATAAGGTGGGATCTTTGCCTTGTTTAGGGATAACTGTGATAATGGCTTTTGTCATGTCTGCAGTAAGTGGATGTTTGTCTAAGGCCTGATTGTAGATTGGGAGCAAAAAGGGGAGGAGAATTTCTTTAAAAGTTGAGTAATAGGTTATGGGAAATCCATCTGGACCTGGGCATTTTCCTTTAGGAGTCGATTTAATGGCAGATAGTAATTCCGGAATGGTAAATGGTTTGGACAGAGATTCTTTTTGGGGCATAGATAATGATGGCATTTTAAGGGAAGATAGGAAGATATTAATGTTGGAATTTCTGTCTAATGAGGGGTCTGGAAGTATAGTAGGGGGGAGATTATAAAGAGACTCGTAGAACTTCTTAAATTGGTCTGCAATTTCTTTTGCTTTAAATAGAAGAGTGTTTTGGGCGATCTAATGCTTTGTATGTAACGGGAAGTTTTTCTCTGCTTAATTCTCTGCATTGCAAACTTAGATGCCTTATTTCCATGTGCTAAGACTTTCTGTTGTGCAGATAGGTAATATTTGGCAGATTTCTCATTAAGAAAGTTCTTTAACTCTGTCCTGAGGGAGGTGAGTTCTGAGAGTTGTTGGGCTAACAGAGATTGTTTATGTGCTTTTTCCAGAGTATGGATTTTAGATAGTAAGTTGGAAAGTTTCTTCTCAGATTGTTTTTTAAGAAAAGAGCATAGGCTAATTAGTCTGCCCCTTATAAAGGCCTTGTGGGCATCCCATAGTATTTGGGGAGAAATATCTTTAGTGTTGTTAATTGAGAAGTATTCTTCTAGAAAGGAGGAAATTTGGGTTGTATGTTTCTCATTTCCTAGTAAGGATTCATTAAATCTCCAATTGGATTTTTTATTAGATCTATTGGGTGGGTGTATATCGCAGAATATAGGAGAGTGATCAGATAAAGTTATATCTCCTATCTTGGCGAGTGAACATAACTGTAGGTGTTCTTTTGAAATAAGGATATAATCGATCCTACTATAAGATCTGTTAGAGGGAGAGTAGAAGGAATAGTCTAATCCCTGGGGGTTAAGACAGCGCCAGATATCCGTTACTCCAAGGTTTAAAAGTTTAGTTTGGAGGAAGTTAAGGGCTTTTTGGGAAATAGCTGATTTCTTGGAGGTGGTGTCTAGTAGCGGGTTGAAGGCTAGATTAAAATCACCAGCCAATATCAGTATGCCTTCTCTATGAATTTCTATTAGGTCTATTAACGTGGAGAGCCAGGTGATCTGTTCCGTATTTGGAGCATATATATTCACTAAAGTATATAATGAACATCCTATCAGGCCTTTGAGTATGAGAAACCTGCCTTCTGGATCTTGTATATGTGAGTTGTAATGGAAGGGTAGGCTTCTATGGAAGCCAATACTGACTCCCCTCGAGGCGGCACCCCCAGCTCCACAGTGGTACCAAGTGGGAAATTTAGAAAAAGAGAGGTTGGGGTAACTTCCATGTTTAAAGTGAGTTTCCTGAAGGAAAATTAAAGAACATCTTTCTTTATTTAAAAGGGAAAAGATCTGGCATCTCTATGATGGAGACCTCAACCCTTTAACACTATAAGTTACCACTCTTAAGTCTGACATATTTGTAATAGTTGTAGATAGTGGATACAGCTAAAAATATGGGTGTCAAGTGTGTATGATCGACCAACCAGAATGAAGGGAGGGTACCACCTCGAGGTAAGCGATGACTCCAGCATAGGTAAGAGTTTTCACCGAACAGAAGATGCACATCAGTATATGGACAGTACATTTTAGAGTATTCTTGAGACCTATCAGAGGACAAAAGGAGGTTAACAACATAACAGGATAAACAAAAACATAACAAAAAATAGCACCAGCATGCTACTAAGAAATAAGAGCAGACTAGCACTAAAGGCAAGGCGGGGTATTGCATTACTCTCAGTAAAATGCAAATATGACGATTCCTCTTTAAGGAGAAAATTTTTATGGGTTTAGATTCCAGCTACAGATGTAGTATAACAAACTAACTTCTTTTACTGGTCTGTCTGAGTGACCTTTGTATAAAATCAACTATAAGAAGACTGACAACATACAAATCAGACAAGGCAACCTTTTCCCAGCCTAATGTTGGGAGGGCAATCATGAGATAAATCAATCAATCATCTGTGAGTGTCAGTCGCTTAGAAGAAGATGGTTGGCTGTTTCTTCTTATCTTATGAGACCTTTGGGTACGAGGGGTCTCCCATGGTCCATCTGAAGTCAGAGTGGGTATATCGGAGGCATCCCGGACAAGTTCCCAGTTTTCAATGGGAAGTGGCAAAATTTGCAGGATGTCGTACGCTTTATCCAAATCTGCGTAGGATTGAATGGAGATTCTGCGCCCATTATGAAAGAAGGACAGCCCGAACGGGAATAACCATCTGTACATGACTTTTTTGTTTCTCAGCAGGTCAGTGAGAGGTTTTAAAGATTTGCGCTGGATTGGGCTAAGTCCTGATATATGGAGATAGGGTTGTCGTCCCATGAAACATGAGGGGTACTTCTTGCGCCATTTAGGATAGCTTCCTTGACAGGAAAGTGCAAAAATTTGTAGATTATGTCCCTGGGAGGATCCGTGGATTGAGGCTTGGGGCGCAGTGCTCTGTGAGCTCGTTCTATAATCACTTCATGTGTGGAGTCAGGGCCCAGGAGTTTCAAGCATATCTGCATCACCGTTTCAGGGATTTCATCTGGGCCTACCGATTCCGGAACTCCTCTGAAGCGGAGGTTGTTCCTCCTGCCCCTGTTTTCCTGGTCCTCAAGCTGCATATAGAGGGTGTTTAAGTGCTTTTGATGGACACTTAGATTATCTGAAATAGCGATCTGGTGAGCGGTAAGGGCAGTGTTTGCTTCCTCCAGCGCTTCCACTCTTCTCCCTATATGCCTCACATCTTCCTTAATGGAGTTAAGGTCAGACTTAAGCGGTTCTAGGGCTTCAGATAAAGCATTCTTTAGGAAGGATCTGGAGAGCGTAAGTGTGTCCGCCTCAGGGGAATCATCTCTCACCTTCTCAGCTGCGTACTTAGCCTGCTGCTTGTTCCTTGGTGTGCGCGGAGGTTCCGGCGCCATTTTGGAATCTCTGGCTACATAGGTTTGTGCCGCTTTCTTTATAAATTTCTCTATTCCGCCCGCTTGAGAAGTTGGTCTGGACGGTTCTGGGGCATCAGCAGGCCTCGGTCCCCCGATCTAGACCATTTTGGGCTTAATTAGCTGGGTATAAGAGCTTCTGTGGGAATCGTTAACTGCAGAGCTTCACTTCACACAGCCATCCGGCTCAGACGCTAGCTCCGCCCCCCCTATTCATAACAATCTTGATGTATTTAATTTAAAAAGAAAAATTAAGAAATCTGTTAAAAGTTGCATATAACTATTACTTTCCATATTAGGCTACTTTCACACTAGCAGCAGCCTTCTCCGGCAGGCTGTTCTGGCGGGTGAACAGCCTGACGGATCCCTGCTGCCGCTAGTGCACTCGTGCCGCTGGAGGTACGCTCTGGCCCCATTGACTATAATGGGGGTGGGCCAGAGTTCTGACATCAGCACGGCAGACATGCTGAGAGGTGGGTGGAATACAACTGCGGCCCGCCCCCATTATAGCCTGCACTAGCAGCAGCACGGATCCGAAAGGCTGTTCACCCACCGGAACAGCCTGCCGGAGAAGGCTGCCGCTAGTTTGAAAGTAGCCTTCGTGTATTATAAGTAGAGATGAGTGAAGTTCTCAAAACTTTGCTTTAGCTGCTTTGTCGAATTTGACAAAGAAATTCACTTTGTGACTCATTACTTTGTTACAAAGGGCATTTCTTTGTGAGTAGTGGTCGCAAAGATGGGGAACGGCGAATGTACCACCCCCGTCATTAAACCCCACAGATGCAGCGTTCATCATTGATCGCGGCATCTGAGATGACTATTGATGGCTATCAGAGGTTAATCTGTTAAAAAATAAAATTGAAAAATACTCACCTTATCCATTTGCTAGTGAGGATTCTGCTGTGGCCATCTTGATTGAAGATCCAGTGTGAAATCTCACTCGATGCGTAACAAAGTCATCATGCTGGCTGCTATGGTGACATCATATGTCACTGCTCACAAGATTTTGTGCAGGATCTTCAATCAAGATGGCCGTGGCAGACTCTTCATGGGCAAATGGATGAGGTGAGTATGAATTTCTTTTATCGCCATTTTATGGAAAAATGATTTGTTACCACTAAGAACAAGGAAATTAGGCTTCACTGCAAATTACTTTGTCATGAATAGCATTTCATTATAAGTAATGGGTGCAATGACAGGGAGCAGTGATTGCAGTTAAAAGTATTTGCTCATTACTAGTGTTGATCGAGCACCAAAGTGCTCAGGTGCTCGGGTGCTCTGGCCAAACACATCGGGATGCTCGGGTGCTCGGCAGAGTATAATAGAAGTCAATAGGAGAACCCAAGTATTAAACCAGGCACCCCCTGCTCTGAAGAGGGGACGATGCCTGATTCATAGGAAAGGGTCAGAAATTGATGTAAACACCACCAAAATGGTTCGGGAACAGCATGGGGAGGATGTCTGGATGCATCTTGGCCTCCCAGGTCGCTGCTGGGAATGATGTTGTCCGAGTAGTATGCCACTTTTACAGACTGACAATAACACGCACTAAACTGAAGATAAAGTCGATTTTAGAGGAAAAATTGTTAAGAAACATTTTTTCCTATATATATTTACTTGTATATAAAGTGCAGGTGATGCCAAAAATTACAAGGAAGAGGCACTCCGATACAAACTGTATATCACATAAAGGAGGGCCTCATTCCCATTGTGGTACAATTGTTCATGTAGTGGGACTCCTACACTCAAAAAGCCTATGCATTAAGTGAAAGGGCTGCCAAAAATTACAAGGAACCGGCACTCCAATACACCGTTTGTTACACATAAGGGAGGGCATCATACACAGCCTTGAAAAATTATGATTGATGGCCTGCTGGTGACCCTCAAAAACATTTGGAGCAAAGGTCTGCTGATCTGAGCATCTAAAACATTATGAGCGAGGGCCTGCTGCCGCCTTGGTGACTCTAGATAACCTGGGGCCAATCGCACGTCCCCATCACAGCGACGATCCATTTGGATGTCTGCCCTATCAACTTTCGATGTTATTATCAGCGCAAACCATGGTGACCACGGGTAACAGGGAATCATGGTTTGATTCCGGAGAGAGCGTGAGAAACGGCTACAGCTACCCCATCCAAGCAAGGCAGCATGCACGCAAATTACCTATTAGGTATAATTAGGTGAGGGCCTGCAGGTGAGCTGACCCTGTAAAAGATTTTAGGTGCGGGCATGCAGGTGAGCTAACCCTGTAAAAGATTTTAGGTGAAGGCCTGCTGGTGAGCTGACCCTCTAAAAAATTATATGCAAGGGCCTGATGGTGAGCTGACCATGTAAAACATTATATGTGAAGGCTTGCTGGAGAGATGACCCTGTAAAAGATTTGAGGTGCAGGCCTGCTGGTGAGCTGACCCTGTAAAAGTTTGTAGGTGAGGGCCTGCTGGTGAGCTGACCCTCTAAAAGGTTGTAGGTGAGGGCCTGCAAGTGAGCTCACTCTCTAAAACATTATATGTGAGGGCCTTCAGGTGAGCTGACCCTGTAAAAGATTGTAGGTGAAGGCCTGCTGGTGAGCTGACCCTCCAAAATATTATATGCGAGGGCCTGCTGGTGAGCTGATCCTGCAAAATATTTTAGGTGAGGGCCTGCTGGTGAGCTGACCCTCTAAAAAATATATGCAAAGGCCTGCTAGTGAGCTGACCCTCTAAAAAATTATATGCGAGGGCCTTCAGGTAAACTGACCTTGTAAAAGATGGTAGGTGAAGGTCTTCTGGTGAGCTGACCCTGTAAAATATTATATGCGAGAGGCTGCTGGTGAGCTGACCCTGTAAAACATTGTAGGTGAGGGCCTGCTTGTGAGCTGACCATGTAAAACATTACAGGGAGTGCAGAATTATTAGGCAAGTTGTATTTTTGAGGATTAATTTTATTATTGAACAACAACCATGTTCTCAATGAACCCAAAAAACTAATTAATATCAAAGCTGAATATTTTTGGAAGTAGTTTTTAGTTTGTTTTTAGTTTTAGCTATTTTAGGGGGATATCTGTGTGTGCAGGTGACTATTACTATGCATAATTATTAGGCAACTTAACAAAAAACAAATATATACCCATTTCAATTATTTATTTTTACCAGTGAAACCAATATAACATCTCAACATTCACAAATATACATTTCTGACATTCAAAAACAAAACAAAAACAAATCAGTGACCAATATAGCCACCTTTCTTTGCAAGGACACTCAAAAGCCTGCCATCCATGGATTCTGTCAGTGTTTTGATCTGTTCACCATCAACATTGCGTCCAGCAGCAACCACAGCCTCCCAGACACTGTTCAGAGAGGTGTACTGTTTTCCCTCCTTGTAAATCTCACATTTGATGATGGACCACAGGTTCTCAATGGGGTTCAGATCAGGTGAACAAGGAGGCCATGTCATTAGATTTTCTTCTTTTATACCCTTTCTTGCCAGCCACGCTGTGGAGTACTTGGACGCGTGTGATGGAGCATTGTCCTGCATGAAAATCATGTTTTTCTTGAAGGATGCAGACTTCTTCCTGTACCACTGCTTGAAGAAGGTGTCTTCCAGAAACTGGCAGTAGGACTGGGAGTTGAGCTTGACTCCATCCTCAACCCGAAAAGGCCCCACAAGCTCATCTTTGATGATACCAGCCCAAACCAGTACTCCACCTCCACCTTGCTGGCGTCTGAGTCGGACTGGGGCTCTCTGCCCTTTACCAATCCAGCCACGGGCCCATCCATCTGGCCCATCAAGACTCACTCTCATTTCATCAGTCCATAAAACCTTAGAAAAATCAGTCTTGAGATATTTCTTGGCCCAGGCTTGACGTTTCAGCTTGTGTGTCTTGATCAGTGGTGGTCGTCTTTCAGCCTTTCTTACCTTGGCCATGTCTCTGAGTATTGCACACCTTGTGCTTTTGGGCACTCCAGTGATGTTGCAGCTCTGAAATATGGCCAAACTGGTGGCAAGTGGCATCTTGGCAGCTGCACGCTTGACTTTTCTCAGTTCATGGGCAGTTATTTTGCGCCTTGGTTTTTCCACACGCTTCTTGCGACCCTGTTGACTATTTTGAATGAAACGCTTGATTGTTCGATGATCACGCTTCAGAAGCTTTGCAATTTTAAGAGTGCTGCATCCCTCTGCAAGATATCTCACTATTTTTGACTTTTCTGAGCCTGCCAAGTCCTTCTTTTGACCCATTTTGCCAAAGGAAAGGAAGTTGCCTGATAATTATGCACACCTAATATAGGGTGTTGATGTCATTAGACCACACCCCTTCTCATTACAGAGATGCACATCACCTAATATGCTTAATTGGTAGTAGACTTTCGAGCCTATACAGCTTGGAGTAAGACAACATGCATAAAGAGGATGATGTGGTCAAAATACTCATTTGCCTAATAATTCTGCACGCAGTGTATATACGAGGGCCTGCTGGTGAGCTGACCCTCTAAAAAATTATATGCGAGGGCCTGCTGGTGAGATGACCCTGTAAAACATTGTAGATGAGGGTCTGCTGGCGAGCTGACCCTCTAAAAAATGATATGTGAGGGCCTTGAGGAGAGCTGACCCTGTAAAAGATTGCAGGTGAAGGCATGCTGGTGAGCTAAACCCTGTAAAACATTATATGAGAGGGCCTGCTGGTGAGCTGACCCTCTAAAAAATTATATACAAGGGCCTGCAGCTGAGCTGACCCTGTAAAACATTATATACGAAGGGCAAATATGCAAGGGCATTATATGCAACGAATAAGCATATTAATATGATGGAAGAGGAGAAGGAGGATGAGAAAAGGAAGATTCAACCATATACCCTTGTTTGTGGTGGTAGGGGTGCATGGGAATACAGTGTATTCAGTACATTATAAACAACACATTTAAAGTGCCTTTATGTTAATCAGCTTTCCTCTGGTGGAGTCGAAAAGTCATGGTCAATCCAGGCCTTGCTCATTTTTATAAGAGTCAACCTGTCGGGCAATTTCAATAGCTGCTGCAGCGTTGACAGGCCGGTTGAAGCTGTCGATGACTTGAGGAAATGTGTACACATGCGGCACACCTTCACCAGTAGCTCAGGAAAATTGGGGTAGGTTTTGAGAAACTGCTGAACCACTAAGTTTAAGATGTGGGCTAGGCATGGGATGTGTGTGAGCATGCCGAGCTCCAAAGCCGCCACCAGGTTATGGCCATTATCAGACACAACTATGTTCTAGGTTGAGTGGCGAGAGCCATAGCTCAGTCTGGTCTCTTATCCCCTGCCACAGCTCTGAGGATTATGTTGATCAGACTCTTGGCTATTGAGACTGGACTTCGTGGAAGACAGGATGGTGCTTTACCAACTGGAAGCATTATCTGCTGCAATCCAACCAACCACCTGGTCGCACCTTTTTTCACTTCAAGAGTTTTGTCCTGCTCTGCCCTGCAAACTGGGACATGAAGCTAGGTATGGTGGATGATTGTTCTTCTTGTGCTCTGGCAGCAGGCACAGTTTCACCGCGCCCAGGGCCACCGCCTATTCGTGCACCATCAGCATCACGGCCACTGCCCCATCCCTTACTGCTCGCCTTCTTCATATTAAATGTTATATGTGATTGAAAGTCTGTCACATGTACAGTAGCGTAGGATTTGGAAGTGTATACACAAACAAATTTAAAAAGGTATTTGGGATGTGGAAACGTCACACAGGAGATATCCCGCAGATAATGTCAATGCTGTCATCAGCGGCAAATGAAAAATTAGAGAGAATGTCACAGGTATTTGGGATGAGGAAACATTATACAGGAGAGGTACCACCGGTAATGTCACTGTCTGCAGCGTCTATGCAAAAAAAGTACACTGTATGTCACAGATACATTTTTTAAGCGCACACGTTACACTTTAGATGTGGCCCTGGTAATGCCACTGTCAGAAGCGGACAACGTCTATTCAAAAAGTACACTGTATGTCAGATACATTTTTTAAATGCACACGTTACACTTTAGATGTGGCCCTGGTAATGCCACTGTCAGAAGCGGACACCGTCTATTGAAAAAGTACACTGTATGTCACAGATACATTTTTTAAATGCACACGTTACACAGGAGATGTGCCCCAGGTAATGTCACTGTCAGAAGCGGACACCGTCTATTGACAAAGTACACTGTATGTCACAGATCCATTTTTGAAGCGCACACGTTACACTGCAGATGTGACATTGGTAATGTCACTGTCCGCAGCAGATACCGTGTACAGAAAAAGTTCACTGTATGTCACAGATAAAAAAAAATTTGCGCACACGTTACACTGCAGATGTGGCACTGGTTTATCTCACTGTCAGAAGCGGACACCGTCTATTGAAAAAGTACACTGGATGTCACAGATATTTTTTGGACGCGCACACTTTACACTGGAGATGTGGCGCAGCTAATGTCCCTGTCCGGAGCGGACACCGTCTACAGAAAAAGTATACTGGATATCACAGATATTTTTTGGATGCGCACACTTTACACTGGAGATGTGGCGCAGCTAATGTCACTGTCCGCAGCGGACACCATCTACGGAAAAAATTATACTAGATGTCACAGATATTGTTTGGATGGGCACACTATGCACTAGAGATGTGGTGCAGCTATTGTCACTGTCCACAGCGGACATCGTCTACGGAAAAAGTACACTGGATGTCACAGATATTTTTTGGATGCGCACACTTTACACTGGAGATGTGGAGCTGCTAATATCGCTGTCTGCAGCGGCCTAACTATTGTACGCTATTTAGCGCAGAATGCGCTAAAAATAGACATTGCTGCCACACACAATAGTTCTTAGAAGGACTTTTGGGTCTGTAAAGTTTTAGCGATTTAACGCAGGTTGAACTAAAAATATAAAATGCTGCTGCCACACACAACAATAGTCATTAAAAGGACTTTTGGGTCTCTGAAAAGTTTTTCTAATAATATTATTCCTATTTCACTCCCTACCCTGTCTGTCCCTTCCTCCGCACAGCTCTCCCTGACTAAGAATGAGCCGAACATGCGTCATCGGGTGCTCACCCGATGACGTGTTTCGGCCAGCCAATCACTGTAATGCCAGCAGCCAACATGGCTACGGCATTACAGTGAGGGCAGTACTTACCTGCACGTTTATTGGCTGTGTAGACTCGGAGACTCCGCCAGGTGTTCGGCCAAGCATGTTCAATCATCACTACTCATTACTAGATTTATTCTATTTTTGCTGATATGTTGCATTTAATTGTTTCTGATCATCCAATTAATTTTTAATATAAGCTAAAAATAGCACGGTTAAACACAACACTCTGCTTTAGAATTATCATTCCATTTACTACAAAGATTTATACTAAACCTGTATCACCCATGTGAAAAAGTAATTTTCCCCCCTAAACCCGATAACTGGTTGTGCAACCATTGGCAGTAACAACCAGTGGCGTAGCGTGGGGGGCGCCAGGCAGTAGGCAGTAAAATGAGAGCGATGGAAACCTATGGCCCCCATCCCCTCTGTTCTGCCTCATAGGTTTCAGGCAGGCCTGAAGACTATGAGGCAGTAGAGTGGCGCAGGAGATCACAATATTATCACGGTGACCTCATGCGCCGGGTCTCGCGATATTATGCGGCGCAGGAGGGCACAGTGATGTGTTCCTGATCGCCTGCGCCAGGATGCCAGAGCAAAGGCTACTAGAGGCGATAAAGAGAGGTGAATATTATTATTATTTTTTTTATGTAAGTACTAGGGGCCATACTGGGGGCACTATGTTGGTGGGGAAAAGAATGAGGGCCATTATATATTATATAGAAGGGCCTTTATATATTATACAGAGGGGCCTTAATATATAATTATACAGGGGGCCATTATATATTATAATTATACAGAGGGGCCATGGCCCCTCTGTATAATTATAATATATAATGGCCCCTCTGTATAATATATAATGGCCCCCTGTATAATTATTATATATAATGGCCCCTCTTTAATATTAGGATATATAATGTCCCCCTCTGTATTATTATTAGTATATATAATGGCCCCCTCTGTATTATTAGTATATATAATGGTCCCCCGGTATAATTATATATAATGGTTACTCTGTAATATTAGAATGGCCTCCTCTGTATTAATATATATATATATATATATATAAATAAATAAATAATGGCCCCTTCTGTTACTGCTGGTGGCACTATTGGAGGCCTTATGTCTACTAGGGGCCCTATGAGGGAATTGTTATTGAGCACATACTAATGCGGATGCTATTGGTGATACTGTAGGGTAGTTTATCTCAACTCCAGTCATCAGGGTCTACCTACCGGTCATTATTTGAGAATATCCCACAGATTGAATACCTGTGGTAAGTCCTGATGCATTGATACTAATTATATTGCCTACTCAGTACTAAGGAAATCCTTACTTCAGGTCACACTGTGCGTGTACACAATTATCTACTGCATTATCTGTACTCACTTATTATCACTGTGTTATCTGTGGTGTTACATAGGACTTCTACATTATCTGTAAAAAGGGGCGCAATATATGGCTTGTCCCGGGTGCTGGCAACCCACGCTACACCACGGGTAACAACTACAGTCAAAGATTTGCAATAACTTGTGATACAGTAAGTCTTTTATATTTGACTTTTTTTCTTTGCAGAATTGTTTTCATGTGGCTACATTGGAGGGTGGGTTTTTGAGCATGAATTGCCCATTCAATGGGGCTCTTAATGGGTTTAGAGCCAAAAACCTCTAAGCCACACTCACTTGTCTGTGATCCCACCATGCCCATGCCACTGCTCCATTCTCAGTGTCTTGGTCCCACGACCGCTGCAGACAATCACAGGCCTCTTAGGTCACATCTGCTTAAACAGAATTTCACTGCTGTACATCGAGAGAAACAAAAGTTTCTATACTAATATAGGAGGAACGCTTTTCCAGAGGAAATAGGGAATTCATTAAACCAGTTCAAAAGGAGCTGAAGTACATTTTTTGAGTGTAGGCATTAGAGATGAGCTAATTTTTTTAAAAATTGATTCGCCGGTTCGCTGAATTTTATGAAAAAAATTTGGTATATAAAATACTGATTGGTGCACTATGTATTGTTGTGAACTTGTGACATCACAGCACTATGTCTGTAGCATCTATGTATGGACAGCAGAAACTATCTCACTACCTAACAGCCTGCACTGGAACCTATCAGCTACACTATATCAGGATATAACCTACACTGACTATCTCTCACTAACTATCTGCAATATATACTGTGTATATATATATATATATATATATATATATTATATATATATATATATACTAACTAACTATCCAATGTAATGACACAGCAAAGCACAAAGCACAACAATGACACTGCTGTCTCTCTCAGAACTGCAAAAAAAAAATCTGAAAATGGCTGCTTGGGAGGTTCTTATATAGTAAGGGGTAGGCAACTTTCCTATTGGTTGCTAGGGATATTGCTAAGCTCATAAAAAGACATTGCAGCCTTCTCATTGGCCAACAAGCAAGAAGCAGGGAGTGATCATGGGTTCAGATTAAAAAAAATCTAGAATATTCTCGAATACCAATATATAGCACTATATTCTAAATCTTTGCAAATTCTCCAAGTGGCGACATTCGCGATTAAAATTTCTAATTCGAATATTCACGCCCAACACTACTGGTGAGTAGTTTCTTCACTATGCGGGTGAAGAAAGCTGCTCATCAGAGACTTTAGACTCAGGCTGCTGCTTATAGAGCTGATACTGCTCCTGCCACCCCACCCCTCCCCAGCAGCCATGGCATTGGTGCGTGAGTGCAGAGGGGTCCCCCGGTCAGACCTGCGAGAGGATGGACGATGGCACAGATAGGCAGCGGCCAACTGACTACATAGGATGTCTAAATAGTAGTTCAGTTTGTCCTCCCTCTAAGCAGGTGTAAAAAAGGCACCCATTTTAGACCACTAGCAAGGGTCCAACAAGGTGGAGAGCCATAAGTCATCCCTCTGCCGAATGGTGACAATTCAGCTATCACTACCAAGCAAGTGAGCATGCATCTGGCCATTTGTGCAAGTGACTCGGAGGGACTCCCTGCCTCCATCTCCACTGCATACTGCCATGGTGTATCTGGGTTCTATGCCTTCTCTTCCTCATTGCCCTGCAGCTCCTGTGACTGGTCCTGCTCCTCCTCTCCTGTCACCTGTGTAGAAAAACCACCCATTTCACTACACATTGCTTTTGTTCCAATGTCCTCTTCCTCCTCCATTTCGGCACCCACAGTGCTCATGTGGCCTTGAGATCTTGGCTCTACGTCTCAAGTCCCCTGACCAAACAGATTTACTAGCATCTGTTCTAGGACATAAAGCAGTGGAATGACATCATTCATTCCGTAGTCCTGGCGACTGACAAATAATGTAGCCTCCTCAAAGGGCCTCAGCAAACGGCAGGTGTCACGCATGATCTGCCACTGGCTGACATCGAAGTTACACAGGGGACTACTCCTGTCCACTTGGATCATCAAGAAATCGTTTATGGCATTTCTCTGTTCGTACAGTCGGTCCACTATATGGAGGGTGGAATTCCAAAGGGTGGAAACGTCTCATATCAGCCTATGTTGGGGGATGCCGTTCTGACGCTGCAGCTCAAGGAGGGTGTGCTTTGCAGTGTACGAGTGGCTGAAGTGCATGCAAAGTTTCCTGGCCATTTTTAGGATGTCTTGCAGATGGGTGGAACCTCTTGACAACCAGATTGAACACATGTGCCATGCAGGGCGCATGGCTCAGCCCTCCTTAACGCAGCACTGAAACCATGTTCTTCCAGTTGTCGGTCACCATGGTTCCGATTTTAAGTTGTTGCAGAGAAAGCCAGGATTCAATTTCTTGATGAAGGACATGGAGTAGTTCCTCCCCTGTGTGACTCAGTTTGCCCAGGCTAACGAGTTGCAGAACAGCGTGACACCGCCGTGCCCTGAACATGTGGTATGCTGGAGGGCTCCTGTGAATTATCCCTGCAGTGGAGGCAGAGGACACGGTGGAGGATGAGGATGAGGAGGCAGAGGCGGACATTGTTGCAGGACCAACGCTGGTATGGCTCTGCAGGAACAACTTTCACCCAGTAGGCCGTAAAGGACATGTATTGTCCCTGACCATAGTTACAGCTCCACACGTCGGCGCTGCCATGCACTATGGCAGACACAGACAGGCTCAAGGACTGGACCAACTTCTGTTCTACATGTGTGTGCAGGGCTGGAACAGCCTTTTTGGCAAAGAAGCGACGGCTTGGGACTCTCCACCTCGGCTCGGCACAAGCCAACAGTTCTCTGAAAGGTGCAGAGTCCACCACTTGAAAAGCGAGAGACTGCAGCACCAGCAACTTGGACAGGAGCACGTTCAGCTTCTGCACCATTGGATGAGTGCACGTATACTGTTATCTCTTGTCAATCACTTCGGTGATCGAGTGTTGATGTTATGACTAGTGTTGAGCGAACAGTTCGAGCATAGTTCGGGTCCGTACCGAATTTTGGGGTGTTCGTGACACGGACCCGAACCCGAACTTTTTTGTAAAAGTTCGGGTTCGGGTTTGTCGTTCGGCATGTATTTTGGCGCATTTTGAAAGGCTGCAAAGCAGCCAATCAACATGCATCATACTACTTGCCCAAAGATGCCATCGCAGCCATGCCTACTATTGGCAAGGCTGTGATTGGCCAAGTGCAGCATGTGACTCAGCCTCTTTATAAGCTTGTGCGCACGTCGGGACGTGCTCACTCCCGATGTGAATAGAACAGGGATAGACGCAGCTGATGCTAGGGCGAGAATAGGCAGGGATAATTGAATAACTGGAAGCAAATTTCTCTCCTCCACCTGTGATTCATCTGAACAACTGCAGCTGAGCTGCTTTTTTGATAGGGATTGGCTATTTTTAGAGTGGCCAGAGTGATTTTTCCATCCACATGTACCTGGGCTGACCGCCGGCCGCCATTTTGCGACTTGTAGTGCTGCAGCAGAAGCTGCCACAGTGTGCATTCCAAAGCTCCAAACAAGTCAGACATCTACACCTGGGATTCAGACCAATAGCGATTTAGCAGCACAGTCCAAGGCTATTTTTTTTAAAGGTTGTGCAGACCATTTTGTGGCACATGTTACTGGGCTGATAGGCGGCGGCCATCTTGGGACTAGTGCTGCAGCACAATCTCTCCCAACGTCCATTAATCACTTGTAATAGTGGTCTGTGCCATAGAAATCCTACATCAGGGACTTGGGTGTGCTTGTGTCACCCCTACTAATACCAGTCCACCTGTAATCCATACAGTGAAAAGCCATAAAGTATTCCAGTGAGGGAATTTTTTTTTTATTTAAAAAAGGCCAAGTTAGTTTATCTGGCGTTCAATATACTAGATACAGTTAGGCCTGCGTTTTATACATCTGGAATTAGCAAACTAATGTGCTGGGGTTGGGAAAACATATATGTACCCATACTAGAATCTGTCAAAGAAAGCGGTACTCACATATAACAGTCATTCCATCTGTAATCCATACAGTCAAAAGACTGAAAGTATTCCAGTGAGGGAATTTTTTTTATTTAAAAAAGGCCAAGTTAGTTTATCTGGCGTTCAATATACTAGATACAGTTAGGCCTGCGTTTCATACATCTGGAATTAGCAAACTAATGTGCTGGGGTTGGGAAAACATATATGTACCCATACTAGAATCTGTCAAAGAAAGCGGTACTCACATATAACAGTCATTCCATCTGTAATCCATACAGTCAAAAGACTGAAAGTATTCCAGTGAGGGAATTTTTTTTATTTAAAAAAGGCCAAGTTAGTTTATCTGGCGTTCAATATACTAGATACAGTTAGGCCTGCGTTTCATACATCTGGAATTAGCAAACTAATGTGCTGGGGTTGGGAAAACATATATGTACCCATACTAGAATCTGTCAAAGAAAGCGGTACTCACATATAACAGTCATTCCATCTGTAATCCATACAGTCAAAAGACTGAAAGTATTCCAGTGAGGGAATTTTTTTTATTTAAAAAAGGCCAAGTTAGTTTATCTGGCGTTCAATATACTAGATACAGTTAGGCCTGCGTTTCATACATCTGGAATTAGCAAACTAATGTGCTGGGGTTGGGAAAACATATATGTACCCATACTAGAATCTGTCAAAGAAAGCGGTACTCACATATAACAGTCATTCCATCTGTAATCCATACAGTCAAAAGACTGAAAGTATTCCAGTGAGGGAATTTTTTTTATTTAAAAAAGGCCAAGTTAGTTTATCTGGCGTTCAATATACTAGATACAGTTAGGCCTGCGTTTCATACATCTGGAATTAGCAAACTAATGTGCTGGGGTTGGGAAAACATATATGTACCCATACTAGAATCTGTCAAAGAAAGCGGTACTCACATATAACAGTCATTCCATCTGTAATCCATACAGTCAAAAGACTGAAAGTATTCCAGTGAGGGAATTTTTTTTATTTAAAAAAGGCCAAGTTAGTTTATCTGGCGTTCAATATACTAGATACAGTTAGGCCTGCGTTTCATACATCTGGAATTAGCAAACTAATGTGCTGGGGTTGGGAAAACATATATGTACCCATACTAGAATCTGTCAAAGAAAGCGGTACTCACATATAACAGTCATTCCATCTGTAATCCCTACAGTCAAAAGACTGAAAGTATTCCAGTGAGGGAATTTTTTTTATTTAAAAAAGGCCAAGTTAGTTTATCTGGCGTTCAATATACTAGATACAGTTAGGCCTGCGTTTCATACATCTGGAATTAGCAAACTAATGTGCTGGGGTTGGGAAAACATATATGTACCCATACTAGAATCTGTCAAAGAAAGCGGTACTCACATATAACAGTCATTCCATCTGTAATCCATACAGTCAAAAGACTGAAAGTATTCCAGTGAGGGAATTTTTTTTATTTAAAAAAGGCCAAGTTAGTTTATCTGGCGTTCAATATACTAGATACAGTTAGGCCTGCGTTTCATACATCTGGAATTAGCAAACTAATGTGCTGGGGTTGGGAAAACATATATGTACCCATACTAGAATCTGTCAAAGAAAGCGGTACTCACATATAACAGTCATTCCATCTGTAATCCATACAGTCAAAAGACTGAAAGTATTCCAGTGAGGGAATTTTTTTTATTTAAAAAAGGCCAAGTTAGTTTATCTGGCGTTCAATATACTAGATACAGTTAGGCCTGCGTTTCATACATCTGGAATTAGCAAACTAATGTGCTGGGGTTGGGAAAACATATATGTACCCATACTAGAATCTGTCAAAGAAAGCGGTACTCACATATAACAGTCATTCCATCTGTAATCCCTACAGTCAAAAGACTGAAAATATTCCAGTGAGGGAATTTTTTTTATTTAAAAAAGGCCAAGTTAGTTTATCTGGCGTTCAATATACTAGATACAGTTAGGCCTGCGTTTCATACATCTGGAATTAGCAAACTAATGTGCTGGGGTTGGGAAAACATATATGTACCCATACTAGAATCTGTCAAAGAAAGCGGTACTCACATATAACAGTCATTCCATCTGTAATCCATACAGTCAAAAGACTGAAAGTATTCCAGTGAGGGAATTTTTTTTATTTAAAAAAGGCCAAGTTAGTTTATCTGGCGTTCAATATACTAGATACAGTTAGGCCTGCGTTTCATACATCTGGAATTAGCAAACTAATGTGCTGGGGTTGGGAAAACATATATGTACCCATACTAGAATCTGTCAAAGAAAGCGGTACTCACATATAACAGTCATTCCATCTGTAATCCATACAGTCAAAAGACTGAAAGTATTCCAGTGAGGGAATTTTTTTTATTTAAAAAAGGCCAAGTTAGTTTATCTGGCGTTCAATATACTAGATACAGTTAGGCCTGCGTTTCATACATCTGGAATTAGCAAACTAATGTGCTGGGGTTGGGAAAACATATATGTACCCATACTAGAATCTGTCAAAGAAAGCGGTACTCACATATAACAGTCATTCCATCTGTAATCCATACAGTCAAAAGACTGAAAGTATTCCAGTGAGGGAATTTTTTTTATTTAAAAAAGGCCAAGTTAGTTTATCTGGCGTTCAATATACTAGATACAGTTAGGCCTGCGTTTCATACATCTGGAATTAGCAAACTAATGTGCTGGGGTTGGGAAAACATATATGTACCCATACTAGAATCTGTCAAAGAAAGCGGTACTCACATATAACAGTCATTCCATCTGTAATCCCTACAGTCAAAAGACTGAAAGTATTCCAGTGAGGGAATTTTTTTTATTTAAAAAAGGCCAAGTTAGTTTATCTGGCGTTCAATATACTAGATACAGTTAGGCCTGCGTTTCATACATCTGGAATTAGCAAACTAATGTGCTGGGGTTGGGAAAACATATATGTACCCATACTAGAATCTGTCAAAGAAAGCGGTACTCACATATAACAGTCATTCCATCTGTAATCCATACAGTCAAAAGACTGAAAGTATTCCAGTGAGGGAATTTTTTTTATTTAAAAAAGGCCAAGTTAGTTTATCTGGCGTTCAATATACTAGATACAGTTAGGCCTGCGTTTCATACATCTGGAATTAGCAAACTAATGTGCTGGGGTTGGGAAAACATATATGTACCCATACTAGAATCTGTCAAAGAAAGCGGTACTCACATATAACAGTCATTCCATCTGTAATCCATACAGTCAAAAGACTGAAAGTATTCCAGTGAGGGAATTTTTTTTTTATTTAAAAAAGGCCAAGTTAGTTTATCTGGCGTTCAATATACTAGATACAGTTAGGCCTGCGTTTCATACATCTGGAATTAGCAAACTAATGTGCTGGGGTTGGGAAAACATATATGTACCCATACTAGAATCTGTCAAAGAAAGCGGTACTCACATATAACAGTCATTCCATCTGTAATCCATACAGTCAAAAGACTGAAAGTATTCCAGTGAGGGAATTTTTTTTATTTAAAAAAGGCCAAGTTAGTTTATCTGGCGTTCAATATACTAGATACAGTTAGGCCTGCGTTTCATACATCTGGAATTAGCAAACTAATGTGCTGGGGTTGGGAAAACATATATGTACCCATACTAGAATCTGTCAAAGAAAGCGGTACTCACATATAACAGTCATTCCATCTGTAATCCATACAGTCAAAAGACTGAAAGTATTCCAGTGAGGGAATTTTTTTTATTTAAAAAAGGCCAAGTTAGTTTATCTGGCGTTCAATATACTAGATACAGTTAGGCCTGCGTTTCATACATCTGGAATTAGCAAACTAATGTGCTGGGGTTGGGAAAACATATATGTACCCATACTAGAATCTGTCAAAGAAAGCGGTACTCACATATAACAGTCATTCCATCTGTAATCCATACAGTCAAAAGACTGAAAGTATTCCAGTGAGGGAATTTTTTTTATTTAAAAAAGGCCAAGTTAGTTTATCTGGCGTTCAATATACTAGATACAGTTAGGCCTGCGTTTCATACATCTGGAATTAGCAAACTAATGTGCTGGGGTTGGGAAAACATATATGTACCCATACTAGAATCTGTCAAAGAAAGCGGTACTCACATATAACAGTCATTCCATCTGTAATCCCTACAGTCAAAAGACTGAAAGTATTCCAGTGAGGGAATTTTTTTTATTTAAAAAAGGCCAAGTTAGTTTATCTTGCGTTCAATATACTAGATACAGTTAGGCCTGCGTTTCATACATCTGGAATTAGCAAACTAATGTGCTGGGGTTGGGAAAACATATATGTACCCATACTAGAATCTGTCAAAGAAAGCGGTACTCACATATAACAGTCATTCCATCTGTAATCCATACAGTCAAAAGACTGAAAGTATTCCAGTGAGGGAATTTTTTTTATTTAAAAAAGGCCAAGTTAGTTTATCTGGCGTTCAATATACTAGATACAGTTAGGCCTGCGTTTCATACATCTGGAATTAGCAAACTAATGTGCTGGGGTTGGGAAAACATATATGTACCCATACTAGAATCTGTCAAAGAAAGCGGTACTCACATATAACAGTCATTCCATCTGTAATCCATACAGTCAAAAGACTGAAAGTATTCCAGTGAGGGAATTTTTTTTATTTAAAAAAGGCCAAGTTAGTTTATCTGGCGTTCAATATACTAGATACAGTTAGGCCTGCGTTTCATACATCTGGAATTAGCAAACTAATGTGCTGGGGTTGGGAAAACATATATGTACCCATACTAGAATCTGTCAAAGAAAGCGGTACTCACATATAACAGTCATTCCATCTGTAATCCATACAGTCAAAAGACTGAAAGTATTCCAGTGAGGGAATTTTTTTTTATTTAAAAAAGGCCAAGTTAGTTTATCTGGCGTTCAATATACTAGATACAGTTAGGCCTGCGTTTCATACATCTGGAATTAGCAAACTAATGTGCTGGGGTTGGGAAAACATATATGTACCCATACTAGAATCTGTCAAAGAAAGCGGTACTCACATATAACAGTCATTCCATCTGTAATCCATACAGTCAAAAGACTGAAAGTATTCCAGTGAGGGAATTTTTTTTATTTAAAAAAGGCCAAGTTAGTTTATCTGGCGTTCAATATACTAGATACAGTTAGGCCTGCGTTTCATACATCTGGAATTAGCAAACTAATGTGCTGGGGTTGGGAAAACATATATGTACCCATACTAGAATCTGTCAAAGAAAGCGGTACTCACATATAACAGTCATTCCATCTGTAATCCATACAGTCAAAAGACTGAAAGTATTCCAGTGAGGGAATTTTTTTTATTTAAAAAAGGCCAAGTTAGTTTATCTGGCGTTCAATATACTAGATACAGTTAGGCCTGCGTTTCATACATCTGGAATTAGCAAACTAATGTGCTGGGGTTGGGAAAACATATATGTACCCATACTAGAATCTGTCAAAGAAAGCGGTACTCACATATAACAGTCATTCCATCTGTAATCCCTACAGTCAAAAGACTGAAAGTATTCCAGTGAGGGAATTTTTTTTATTTAAAAAAGGCCAAGTTAGTTTATCTGGCGTTCAATATACTAGATACAGTTAGGCCTGCGTTTCATACATCTGGAATTAGCAAACTAATGTGCTGGGGTTGGGAAAACATATATGTACCCATACTAGAATCTGTCAAAGAAAGCGGTACTCACATATAACAGTCATTCCATCTGTAATCCCTACAGTCAAAAGACTGAAAGTATTCCAGTGAGGGAATTTTTTTTATTTAAAAAAGGCCAAGTTAGTTTATCTGGCGTTCAATATACTAGATACAGTTAGGCCTGCGTTTCATACATCTGGAATTAGCAAACTAATGTGCTGGGGTTGGGAAAACATATATGTACCCATACTAGAATCTGTCAAAGAAAGCGGTACTCACATATAACAGTCATTCCATCTGTAATCCATACAGTCAAAAGACTGAAAGTATTCCAGTGAGGGGATTTTGCTTATAAAAAATAATATATTTCATTGTGGTGCGAGTTGAATCGCAACAATGAAGAAAAATACTATTAAGGGACGAGGACGCGGTCGTGGTGGTGTCCGTGGAGCCTCTGTTGCTGGTAGAGGACGTGGCCGTTCGGCCCCAGGCGCACACAGTAGGGAACGAACTCCCTCAACTAGCCGGCAGAATGTACCGCAATATCTCGTGGGGCCCAATGACGCTCTTAGGATGGTAAGGCCTGAGCAGGTACAGGCATTCATTAATCGATTGGGTGGCCGACAGTGCTTCCAGCACGTTCACCACATGGTCTTCCACCCAGTCGTCTGCGGAAAGCGCACAGGTGGCACCTGAAAACCAAGCCCATCAGTCTGTCACATCACCCCCAAGCATATCAGGGAAACGGTCTGAGCCACAAGTTATGCAGCAGTCTCTTCTTCTGTTTGAAGACTCTGCTTCCAGGGTTTCCCAGGGGCGTCCACCTAGCCCTTCCCCAGTGGAGGAAGACATACCATGCACTGACGCACAACCACTTATGTCTCCAGATGAAGAGGACATGGGAATACCACCACAGCAGAGTCACCGACTCTCTGATGATGACGAAACACAGGTGCCCACTGCCGCGTCTTTTTGCAGTGTGCAGACTGAACAGGAGGAGGTCAGGGAGGGAGACTGGGTGGAAGACGATGCAGAGGACGATGAGGTCTTAGACCCCACATGGACTGAAGGTCGTGGCGATGACTTTCACAGTTCAGAGGAAGAGGTAGTGGTGAGACCGAGACAACAGCGAAGCCAAAGAGGGAGCAGGGGGCCAAAGCAGACGAGCCGCCGCCCCCAGAGTTGGCCTGCTACTGGACATCGCCAACAGGGACCCAGCCCCACAAAGGCAGCTTCAAAGAGTTCCCTGGCATGGCACTTCTTTAAACAATGTCCTACCGACAAGACCCGAGTGACTTGCACGCTCTGCCATCAGAGCCTGAGGCGAGGCATTAACGTTCTGAACCTCAGCACAACCTGCATGACCAGGCATCTACATGCAAAGCATGAACTGCAGTGGGGTACACACCTTAAAAACCAGGCACTCGCTGAGGCTCCCCCTGCTCCCTCTACCGCTGCTGCCTCGGCTTCCGCCTCGAGAGGAATGTTGCCACCTGCCGAGCAGCAAACAGAGGATGTGCCACCGACACCACCACCACCGCCACCGTCAACTAGCGTCTCCACTATATCACACAGCAGCGTTCAGCTCTCAATATCTCAAACCTTAGAGAGGAAGCGCAAATTCCCCCCGAGTCACCCTCGAGCCCTTGGCCTGAACGCCAGCATTTCTAAACTGCTGGCCTTTGAAATGCTGTCATTCCGGCTGGTGGACACAGACAGCTTCAAACAGCTGATGGCCATGGCTGTCCCGCAGTATGTGGTTCCCAGCCGCCACTACTTCTCCAAGACAGCCGTGCCTTCCCTGCACATGCAAGTGTCCGATAAAATCAAGTGTGCACTGCGCAACGCCATTTGTGGCAAGGTCCACCTAACCACAGATACGTGGACCAGTAAGCACGGCCAGGGACGCTATATCTCACTAACTGCACACTGGATGAATGTAGTGGCGGCTGGGCCCCCGGCGGACAGTTCCTTGGCGCACGTCCTTCCGCCCCCTAGGATCGCAGGGCATCATTCTCTGCCTCCTGTAGCCTCCTCCTCCTACTCGGCTTCCTCCTCCACTGCTTCCACCAGCTCATCCGGTCAGCCACACACCTTCACCACCAACTTCAGCACAGCCCGGGGTAAACGTCAGCAGGCCATTCTGAAACTCATATGTTTGGGGGACAGGCCCCACACCGCACAGGAGTTGTGGCGGGGTATTGAACAACAGACCGACGAGTGGTTTCTGCCGGTGGGCCTCAAGCCAGGCCTGGTGGTATGCGATAATGGGCGAAATCTCGTGGCAGCTCTGGGACTAGCCGGTTTGACGCACATCCCTTGCCTGGCGCATGTGCTGAACTTGGTGGTGCAGAGGTTCATTCACCACTACCCCAACATGTCAGAGCTGCTGCATAAAGTGCGGGCCGTCTGTGCGCGCTTCCGCCGTTCACATCCTGCCGCTGCTCGCCTGTCTGCGCTACAGCGGAACTTCGGCCTTCCCGCTCACCGCCTCATATGCGACGTGCCCACCCGGTGAAACTCCAGCTTGCACATGCTGGAGAGACTGTGCGAGCAGCAGCAGGCCATAGTGGAGTTTCAGCTGCAGCACGCTCGCGTCAGTCGTACTGCCGAACAGCACCACTTCACCACCAATGATTGGGCCTCCATGCGAGACCTGTGTGCCCTGCTGCGCTGTTTCGAGTACTCCACCAACATGGCCAGTGGCGATGACACTGTTATCAGCGTTACAATACCACTTCTATGTCTCCTTGAGAAAACACTTAGGGCAATGATGTTAGAGGAGGTGGCCCAGGTGGAGGAGGAGGAGGAGGATGAGGGCTCGTTTCTAACACTTTCGGGCCAGTCTGTTCGAAGTGGCTCAGAGGGAGGTTTGTTTAAGCAGCAGAGGACAGGTTCACAAGTCGCCAGCCAAGGCACTGTACTGGAGGACGAGGAGGAGGAGGAGGTGGAGGGGGACGAGGATGACGCAAGTTCACAGCGGGGTGGCAGCCCAGGCACATCACTGGTGCGTGGCTGGGGGGATACGGTGGACGATGACGATACGCCTCCCACAGAGGACAGCTTGTCCTTACCCATGGGTAGCCTGGCCCACATGAGCGAATATATGCTCCAATGCCTGCGCAACGACAGCAGAGTTGCCCA
This sequence comes from Bufo bufo, assembly GCF_905171765.1. Taxonomy (NCBI): domain Eukaryota; kingdom Metazoa; phylum Chordata; class Amphibia; order Anura; family Bufonidae; genus Bufo; species Bufo bufo. Next base: position 517,598,109 of record NC_053391.1, on the reverse strand, counting down.
CGTTTTAACGTGTGCAGACTACTGGGTGGCCACCCTGCTGGATCCCCGGTATAAAGACAATGTGCCCACTTTAATTCCTGAACTGGAGCGCGACCGTAAGATGCGCGAGTACAAGCGCACGCTGATAGAGGCGCTCTTGAGAGCATTCCCACATGTCACAGGGGAACAGGTGGAAGGTGAAGGCAGAGGAGTGGCAAGAGGTCGCCAACGCAGCTGTGTCACGGCCAGCTCATCTGAGGGCAGGGTTAGCATGGCAGAAATTTGGAAAAGTTTTGTCTCCACGCCACAGCTATCTGCACCGACACCTGATACGGAACGTGTTAGCAGGAGGCAGCATTTCACTAACATGGTTGAACAGTATGTCTGCACACCCCTCCACATCCTGACGGATGGTTCGGCCCCATTCAACTACTGGGTTTCGAAATTGTCCACGTGGCCAGAGTTAGCATGTTATGCCTTGGAGGTGCTTTCCTGCCCGGCGGCCAGCGTTTTATCTGAACGCGTATTCAGCACGGCAGGGGGCGTCATTACTGACAAGCGCAGCCGCCTGTCCACAGCCAACGTGGACAAGCTGACCTTCATAAAGATGAACCAGGCATGGATCCACACAGGACCTGTCCCTCCCTTGTGCAGAGTAGTCCTTATTAACTGCCTAAAACATGTCTTGTTGTGCTACGGGCCACTTCTTTATTTGATACAAATTTTATGAAACCCACAGTTGAATGAAACTCTTCTCTGTCTGGGCACCGGGGCCTAACCAGATGAAAGTGGCCGGTTAAACTAACGGGTGACATGAAGCCATAACCTCTGCCATGCTACCTCTGTCTTCTGTCTGGGTGCTGAGGCCTAAGTCAAATAAAGCGGTCTTCTGCTGTGCTGGGGGATATGAAGCTAATCTCTGACCTCTCTCCTCTGTCTGGGTCCAAAGGCCTAAATCACTGAAAGAGGCCTTCTCCTGTGGTGTGTGATATGATGCCAGAATATGTGCTGTGGGGCCTCTCTCCTCTTCCTGGGTGCAGGGGTCAAATAAACTAAATTGTGGCCTACTCCTGTGGTGGTTGATATGATGCCTGATTCTCTGATGTGGAACCTCTCTCCTCTGTTTGGGTGAAGGGGTCAAAGTAACTAAATGGTGGCTTCTCCTGTGGTGGCTGATATGATGCCAGAATATGTGCTGTGGTGCCTCTCTCCTCTTCCTGGGTGCGGGGGTCAAAGTAACTCAATGGTGGCTTCTCCTGTGGTGGCTGATATGATGCCAGAATATGTGCTGTGGTGCCTCTCTCCTCTTCCTGGGTGCGGGGGTCAAAGTAACTTAATGGTGGCTTCTCCTGTGGTGGCTGATATGATGCCAGAATATGTGCTGTGGTGCCTCTCTCCTCTTCCTGGGTGCAGGGGTCAAAGTAACTAAATGGTGGCTTCTCCTGTGGTGGTTGATATGATGCCTGATTCTCTGCTGTGAAACCTCTCTCCTCCATCTGGGTGTAGGGGTCAAAGTCTTTCAAAGTCACCTTCTCCTGTGCTGATTGATATAAAGCTGATGGTTGTGCCATCTGACATGGTTGCCAGGGTCTGATTCAATGGGGGCCTACTCCTGTGGTGGGTGATCTAAATGCCTGATTCTCTGCTGTGAAACCTCTCTCCTCCGTCTGGGTGTAGGGGTCAAAGTCTTTCAAAGTCGCCTTCTCCTGTGCTGATTGATATGAAGCTGATGGTTGTGCCATCTGACATGGTTGCCGGGTTCCCATTAAATTGGGACCTACTCCTGTGGTGGGTGATCTAAATGCCTGATTCTCTGCTTTGAAACCTCTCTCCTCCGTCCGGGTGTAGGGGTCAAAGTCTGTCAAAGTCGCCTTCTCCTGTGCTGATTGATATAAAGCTTATGCTTGTGCCATCTGACATGGTTGCCGGGGTCTGATTCAATGGTGGCCTACTCCTGTGGTGGGTGATCTAAATGCCTGATTCTCTGCTGTGTAACCTCTCTCCTCCGTCTGGGTGTAGGGGTCAAAGTAACTAAATGGTGGCCTACTCCTGTGGTGGGTGATATGATGCCTGGTTCTCTGCTGTGGGACCTCTCTCCTTTGTCTGGGTGCTGTGGTCAAAATAATAGTAAGTGACCTTCTCCATTGGTGGGTGACTTGAAGCCTGATTCTGTGCTATGGGACCTCACTCCAATTAATATTGTTTAATTTTTATTTATTTTATGTTAACTCATCATTTCCCTATCTACATTTGTTTGCAGGGGATTTAACTACATTTTGCTGCCTTTTGCAGCCCTCTAGCCCTTTCCGGGTGTGTTTTACAGCCTTTTTAGTGCCCAAAAGTTCGGGTCCCCATTGACTTCTATGGGGTTCGGGTTCGGGATGAAGTTCGGGTCGAGTTCGGATCCCGAACCCGAACATTTTTCGAAAGTTCGGCCGAACTCGTCGAACCCGAACATCCAGGTGTTCGCTCAACTCTAGTTATGGCTGATGAGGAGTAGGAGCATCAGCGCCAGCAGATGATGGGAAGGACAGACCGCTCCCTTCTGCTGAGGAGGTGGAGCCTTGACTGCCTGAAACCGGGTGTGTGCCTCTGGGTGATGCAGCGGTTGCTGCGGCAGGCTTTACCACCAAATGGGAGCCACAGTTCTCCCAGGCCACTTTATGGTGACACTGCATATATTGACGCAGGGCCGTGGTGCCAACATTGGCACCCTAGCCACGCTTCACCTTCTGCCCACAGATTCTACATATGGCCATGTTCACCTCCTCCGGCGGCTTAACAAAAACTGCCACACAGCCTAGTAGGTGATTTTACCCCCAACACTACACACTAACTGACTGCTACCGCCGCTGCCTCCGTGAACCCGTGCACCGCTACTTCCCGGGGAGGTAGGCTCCTGCGAAGCGGGTGGTCTACCCCAGCATTATCTGCTGCAATCCAACCGACCACCTGGTCGCACCTTTTTTCACTTCATGATTGGCTCCCGACCTCCCACTGCTGCCACCATGCTGACTCCCAGCCACGCTAGCGACTTGCTGGCACCGCCGCAGGCTCACGGGCAATCTGCCACCCTCTTTTCCCAATGATGATGAAGCCCCTTCATCACCTGGCTGCCAAGCTACATCATCATCATTGAGTACTGTCTGCACGTCACTGATGTCCTCCTCAGATCTCTCTGGGTCAGGAGCCGGACCACTCACAACACCAGCTCCCATGGTACTCTCCTCATTACTACTTGCCTGCCTGCCTACCGGAGGAAGCGGCGGATGTCTCCTCCAGATCTTGGCTGGGCAGTATCTGCTGACTGTCCTCTAGTAGCTCATCCTCGCTGAAAAGCGGAGCCGAGCCAACGGCATATAATACTTCTTGCTCTGAGGGAACTGAAAATGACAGAGGAAGGTTCAGGACAGGTGGGGGCACAAGGCCTGCTTCCAGGCCATGCCAACTAAGCGTCGTGTCAGGGGAACCCACCAACTCTTGACTGGGGGTGTCTGATGTCACTTGGGACGAAATGGATGACCGAGTCAACCATTCAAGAACCGCTGGGTTGCTGGTCAAGACACGACTGCTAGATGACACTGGGAGCTCAGGCCTCTCGCTGCGACCCCTACTGCCACGCCCCCTTACTCTGCTGCGACCACTGCCTGCGCCAGAAACATTTAGGCCTCTGCCACTCCCCTGTGCAGGGCTTGACACTTCTCTGTCTGACTTACTGTTAAATCATATAAATAAATAAAAAGGAAATGAAAACACCCAAAAAAGTCTGTAATTTTTTCACTTCAGCACACAACAGCAATTAAGCCCTTTTTTTTAACCAATAATACACCCCAAAAAGGGCTGTAATTTTCTCAGTTCATCACGCAACGGCAAATGTTTTTTTGAGCCACTAATACACACCACAAAAGGCTTTAGAGCGAATAACTGCATCGCTGAACGGCAAATTTATTTTTTCTTTTACCACTAATACAGGCCAAAAAAAGGCTTTAGAACAGATAATTGCAATGTTGATCGGCAAATATATTTTTTTCTTTTTCCACTGATACATGCCACAAAAGGCTTTAAAACATATTACTAATCCGCTGATCGGCAAATATATTTAATCTTTTTCCACTAATACACGCCATAAAAGGCTTTAGAACAGATAACTGCGCCACTGAACGGCAAATATATTTTTTCTTTTTCCACTAATACATGCCACAAAAGGGTTTAGAACATGTAACTGCACCGTTGAACGACAAATATATCTTTTTTTTTTCACTAATACATGCCACATTTAGTCTTTAGAACAGATAACTGCGCCGCTGAACGGCAAATATTTTTTACTTTTGCAACTAATACAAGACAAAAAGGGCTGTAATTTTAGCACTTCACCACACAACGGCAAGTAAGCCCTTTTTTCCCACTAATACAAGCTAAAAAATTAGAACATATAACTGCACCACACAAGGGCAAATAAGATGTAGAAATATTTCCTGGTCAAACCCACAAAACCGGTACAAATCTAGGCTGGGTTCACACGAGCGTTGCGGGTGAATTGCGGGAAAAGATGCGGGTGCGTTGCGGGAACATGCACGATTTTTCCCCGCGAGTGCAAAGCGTTTTAATGTGTTTTGCACGTGTGTGAGAAAAATAATAGCATTCTTTAATACATAATGCTTAGTAGCAGGTCAATTGAGGGTTAAAAAATAAAATTAAAATTAACTTACCTCCTCCAATTGATCGCGTAGCTGCCGGTCTCCTGTTCTTTCTTCAGGACCTGTCAAAGGACCTGTGGTGACGTCACTGAGCTCATCACATGGTCCATCAGCTACGCGATCTATTGGAGGAGGTGATTTTATTTAATTTTTTTAACCCTCAATTGACCTTCTACTAAGCATTCTGTATTAAAGAATGCTATTATTTTCCCTTATAACTATGTTATAAGTAGTTAAGGCTGCCGTGCAGCCTGTATTTGTGGGAGGGGCATAGGCCCCGCCCCTTTGCTATAAGATCCACAGAGTGCAAGGGACGGGACGTGCAGCCAGTTACCCGGTACTTCCGGTTTACGTCTGGTTTCTGCACGTCCCGCTCCTTTGAGTCTCGGTCTGGGTAAGTATTGGTCGGCGTTCGGCTCGTCTCGTGTTTCATTCAGGTAAGCAGGGTGAATCCGATGGCGGTTCGGCAGCGTGGGGGCAGCGCACGGCTGTTCATGGTCCTTTCCACGGTACATGGGTGGTGCAGGCATGTTGGGGGGTATGCCGTGGCCGGCAGGCTTCCATGAGGCAGGCCGGGCGGCGCAGGCTATTTTCATGCGGGCGGGTGTTCCGGGAGCAGCCGCGTGTGCCGGTTGCTAGGCACGCTCTGCGGCTCCGCCCCCTGGTAACGCTCACGCCGTGTATCGGAACCCCGCCCACAAGCGATTGTATCAAGTACCAGCTTTTCCTGCATGGTTGGAGTCGCATATGTACTGACAGTAGATGTGATTTGACACTATCTGGTTATACTATCTTGGGGTCTATATCCTGGCTATACGTGTGATAGTTGTCAGGCACCAGCTTTTTTACCATAGCTGGAGTCTCACACATATACTGACGGTAGATGTGTTTTTGATATGTTATTTCATTTCATCTAATTGCATGTACATATATAGGTTGTTTTAATAGTTCCTAAAAAGAAACTTGTTATATGTGCCCACTGTTTCCATCAGGCACGTTGCTGATCATTATTGGGTCACATTGGCAAAGGCGCATGCACTTCAGCACGTGCACTTGGCTAGGCACGTGGCTGGTTTTCATGGGAGCTGTTACCCATTCACCTATTTGGTTTTCTGTCTGTGAGTGCCATATTGAATAGATATCTTTTGCTTTTCCTGCTCTAGAGCGGTGTTGTTGGGCTCTCCATACGGGAGCAGCAGTGCCGGTGTTCTGTGGGAAAGCAAAAATAAATAAATAAATAAAAATATATATAAACTTTACCTTATTGTCTTGCATCATCATATTGCAGTGTCTGCTTCTGGTCGGTTATCTGACGCTCCACTCCGTTTCAAGGATTCCTTACTTGCAGTAGGTGGTACGTCCGGTTTTCTATACGGGTATGGTATGTGTCACGGGGGTTTGGCCGCAGGCACTTTCACACGTCCCGTGGCATGTGGTCCCTCGTGGCACGTCCAGGTTGTCTTACCCGTCTCTCTCCCTCGTTGCTCGTCTGCTTGAAACATTCAGGCGCTATTCTGTCGGCCACCCCGGTGGCACATGATTCTGCCTGAAACGTTCAGGTTGTCACTTTGTCTATTTTTGTACGTCTGCTTGAAGCGTTCAGGATTTGTTGCGTCCGCCACTCCGGTGGCATGTAGTCCTGCTCGGTACTCCAGGTTGTCGCATTGTTTATTGTGGTACGTCTGCTTGAAGCGTTCAGGCATTGTTGCGTCCGCCACTCCGGTGGCATGTGGTCCGGCCTTGAATTCCAGGTTGTCAATTTGTTTATTGTGGTACGTCGGCTTGAAACGTTCAGGCAAATGTCACGTCCGCCACTTCGTGGCACGGTGTCCTGGTTCCAGGGTGTCTCGTCATCTCATGTGGTACGTCCGCTTGAAGCGTTCAAGCAGTATTATGTTGTTCACTCCTGGAACGTCCAGGTTGCCATGCTCGTCTACTGTTGCACGTCTGCTACAGGCAAATTCAGGCAAATATTACGTCCGTCACCCCGGTGACACGTGGTCCTACCTGGTACGTCCAGGTTGTCTTACTTGTCTCTTGTTACACGTTTGTCTGAAGCGTTCAGGCAATGTCGCGTCAGCTGCCCCGGCGGCATGGTGTCCTGTCTAAGTACGTCCAAGGGGTCTCTTTTTTTCACCAATCTTGGCACACATCCGCCCATAGCAGCATGCTTGACCTAGCAGCACGCCCGGGGGGCACGTCATCCTGGTTTGCTGGCTCTTCTGTCCTCAGCGTTGTTGCTGAAAACATTTAGCCCATGTTTCTCTGTTACCCTTGGGGGGCAGGTTGTACGGCCTGACGCTACCAGGTTGGTTATATTCCCGGTGCATTTCGATTTTCATACTTGTTCTTTGTTTATACGGCAGCAGGTTTGGGGTCTCGGTGCCTGCAGTTTTCCATAAGCAAGGCCTCCACCTCTTTTGGTGGTACGAGCCTCCAGTACGGTATCATTATCATTTTCACCAAATTCAATAACCAGGTGAGTATCAATTCAGGTTCGTCAGGCCGGACATAATCTAGGGGCGGTTTAAAAAAAAAAAAAAATGGGGGGGGGGGGGGGCCCATCGGGATGTCCTGGACATGCCTAGTGTCCGCACAAGTAACAAAGGTTTTGTCCTCAGGTGTTATCCAGGGTGTAGAGTTGTTGCAGCGCGGTCAACATGTCCCAGGCCTCAGACATCGACGATGCCTCGTCCATCTCCGGGTCCGTGGTTTCCGGCCTGACTGGTCATGGATCCCTGAGGAACTGGACAATTCCAAAACTGGTGGTCGAATTAAATAGAAGGGGCATTAGTCACCCGGCTTCGGCCAGGAAAGCCGAACTTTATAGGCTACTGGTATCTAGCCCAGTTCCAGCCAGCGAACAGCTGGCAGTACCTACTATCCAGTCATCACTGGCTCAATTAAATGCCACTATGGGGAGTCTGGCTGCCTCGGTAGCGGACATCCAGCACAGGGTCATGGAGCTGGAGTCCAGGGCCTCCACCTCTTCATAGTCAGTAGTGCCCGTGTCGGCAGTGTCGGGGCCGTTGGCGGGTTCCCCAGGTATGTCTTCTACTCCGCCGGCCATTGTCCCAGCTCATTTTGTGGCGGAAAATTTTAGGAGGGATATACTGGCAGGCAAGAAGTCAACCTGGCATCTATCCTCATAGCTTCCCACGATGCTAGCGAGCACAGAACCATTGATTGCGGGGAGGTGTCAGTGGTGATGAAGTCAAAAGATGCCAGGTTGAATCGCAAGCTGTCTATACCGGAATTTGTTCTCGCTTTTAGCTTGTTCAGAGACGTCATCTGCTCGGCGCAGCCTAATAGGAGGGAGGAGCTGGACGCCTATTTGTACCAAGTTACTGATTTGGGTCACAAGTATGGGGGCTCGGCGTTCTATGATTATCACCGGTCCTTCGCGGCTAAAGCCGCAGCCTCCCTAGCACAGTTCCAGTTTATGACTAATTGGGCTGTGCTGGACATGGAGCTTTTCTGCAGGCATTTTGCTGGTCTCCGAGCCCCCACTTGTGGCGCATGCCAGTCCAATTTCCATGCCACGGAATGGTGCCCCAACGAGGCGTCTGCCTGTCCGGACAGAGCCCTTCCAGGAACGTCCGGTGTCCCCAGGGGCCCGGCCCTCATGGACAAGTTTGGCAGGCCTATTGTATATCTGGGCAAGAGCCAGATATGCAATAATTTCAACTTCGGTCACTGCATGTTCAGCGGGTGCAGGGCCCTTCACGTGTGCACGGTCTGCTTTCGGGCACATCCCAGGTCCACCTGTCCCAAAAAAATCTGCCAAGCAGGCATGACTGACTGACGTCAACGTGGATCTCCTGGAGGCGCTCCTGGAAGGTCATGACGACCGGCAGTTCGTGCAACACTTGATCACTGGCCTGTCACTAGGGTTCCACACAGGTTTGGTGGCCCTGCCACATTCGAATTGGGAGTGTGAGAACCTCCTCTGCCAGACAAGATCCTGAGGCGGTGCAAGCGGTATTATCCTCGGAGTTGGATAAAGGCTTCATCATCGGCCCTTTTGACTCAATTCCCTTTGAAGTTTGGAGGGTCAACCCGATTGGAGTGGTGGCTAAGAGAGGCTCAAATAAAAAAAGGCTGATCTATGATCTCTCGGCTCCTCAATCCTCGCACATCCCTAGTATTAACTCCCTCATACCATCAGAAGAGTTCAGCATGAAGTACTCCTCTATCGATGAGGCCATTCAGTTCATTCTCAAGGCAGGCAGGGGGGCCTGGTTGTCTAAAACTGATATTGCCGATGCCTTTAAATTGCTCCCGCTCCTCCCGCAACTGTGGCAATATTATGGCATCAAATGGGCAGGCAGAAACTACTTTGCCAATCGTCTTACGTTTGGTTCGAAAAGCAGCCCATGGCTGTTTGACCGGCTGGCCCAGGCCCTGCACTGGATTCTGGTCGAACATGGGCAGGCTCCTATGTGTATCCACTACCTGGATGATTTCCTGCTGGTGGAGCACCCCTCCCGTCAGCCCTCCGGTTTATCCTCCCTGCTGGAGTTGTTTTCGGCGCTTCAGGTGCCTGTCGCCACGGGGAAGACGGTCGGTCCTTCCTCAACGATCACCTTCCTGGGGGTCATTCTGGATTCTGTTAAGTTGGAAGCAAGGCTCCCCGAGGAGAAGTTACAGCAGATCCGGTTAGCCATCCAGGAGGCTGCCAAATCCTGCTTCCTGACCAAAACAAGCCTCCAATCCTTGCTGGGCCGGCTGAACTTCGCCATGAGGGTCATGTTCCAGGGGCGCACCTTCGTGTCTCGGCTCTTGCTTCTCCTGCCATCAGCCCCGGAACAAGACAGTGTCATTCGTTTGGACCAACAGGCCATGGCAGACCTGTCCATGTGGAGCACGTTCATGTCCTCATGGAATGGCGTCAGGTTGTTCATTCCCCCCCGAGACCCGTCCTCTCCCACGGTCTATTCCGACGCGGCCGCATCCAAGGGCTTTGCAACCATATTTGGCAACCACTGGCTGGCTGGTGCCTGGCCGTCCCAGATTATGCTGGACGGGCAGGCCCTCAGGTCTTCTCCCTTGTTGGAGTTGTATCCAGTGGTGGCAGCGGCCCATGTGTGGGGCCACGTTTGGTCTAACTCAAGGGTATTATTCATTACCGATAGTCAGGACTTGGTCGACATCATCCGCAATGGCAGAGCCAAATCCCCTAAAATCATGGCTCTTATGCGTAGGCTGGTTTGGTTATCCATGGTACACAATTTCTGCATTGAGTGCTCCCACATACAGGGTTCCAAGAATACGGCTGCTGATGCGCTGTCCAGGTTTAACGTCGATGTCTTCTTTCAGAACATGCCACTCGCAGACGCAACGGGGGCAGGGGTTCCGGCGTACAGCAACCTGGTGTGGGACTAACATCATTAATCTCCAAAGCAAAGGACCTGTTGCACCAGAGCCTGTCTGAAAATACAGTCAGGAACTATCGTACGGGCTGGAATCTGTTTAAGAAATTCACAGAGAGTCATCAACAGGGCGACGTGGATGACGTGTCATTCATTATGGCCTTCATCGCGCATTGCCATGCCAACCTCGTGCTCGCTCACAATACCATCCGCCTGTATTTAGCGGAGGTACAACATCAATTCACGTTGGACAATCCGGCCCGGATCTCTTTCTTAACATCACAGGCCATCAAGGCCACACTCCGGGGCATTGAGAAGGACGGTGCAAGCAGGCCGTTGGTCCGGCAACCCATGTCCGGCTCCTTATTTAGGCTATTGTCCTTGGCTCTGGATGGTGATCCTTTTGGGCCCTTGATTAGCACAATCATTAAAGCCGCCCTTTACCTGGGGTTTTACGGGTTCCTTCGTCCAGGGGAATTCACCACCTCCGTCCGCAGCGGCCGTCATCTCCAGAAGCAGCACTTGACCTGGCATCACGACCTGTTTGTACTGAGCATTCCATCTACCAAGACCGCTCAGACAGGGCCTCCAACCCTGGTTTCTTTCTACCCCTCGCACAACGACTGGTGCCCGGTCAAGGTGCTGCGGCAGTTGTCTGTGGCTCTGCAGACGGCAGCAGCAGATAGTCCCCTACTCCCCTTCAAAGGAGGGCCGTTGTCCACGCCCCAGTTCATGTCACATGTGCGTTCATTGGTGGCGGGGTTAGGTCAAGACCCGAAGGGCATCTTGGGACACTCCTTTTGTATTGGGGCAGCCTCTGCAGCATCAAGGCACCAGATACCTCCTCATGTCATCAGGTGCATGGGGCGCTGGAGGTCGTCATGTTTTTCTAGATACATTCCGAATCCTCAATCAGAGATCCGTGATGCTTTCTGTTCTCTTGCCCTGTAACAGTGCAATAAAGAATCTGTCCGTATGTTTGTCTCCTTTTTGGCCCCTTTTAGGCCTATCCTCGTTACAGGCTTCCGGCATTTCCAAGCCAGATGTTGGCGCTAGCTTCTACGTCCAGAGACCGTCGCCCTGACCACAAGTAGTTAAGGCTGCCGTGCAGCCTGTATTTGTGGGAGGGGCATAGGCCCCGCCCCTTTTCTATAAGATCCACGGAGTGCAAAGGACGGGACGTGCAGCCAGTTACCCCCACCCTCCCTTCCCTTTTCTTAGCTCTTCCTTTAGGATAGGCCCCCTTTTAGGCCTATCCTCGTTACATGCTTCCGGCATTTCCAAGCCAGATGTTGGCGCTAGCTCCTACGTCCAGGGACCGTCGCCCTGACCACAAGGGAAAATAGTACAGTGAATACTTTTATCTTAGCAACCATGCGTGGAAATCGCACCGCATCCGCACTTGCTTGTGAATGCTTGCGATTTTCACGCAGCCACATTCATTTCTATGGGGCCTGCGTTGTGTGAAAAACGCACAAAGTGGATGGAGCAGGCTGCGATTTTCACGCAACGCACAAGTGATGCGTGAAAATCACTGCTCATGTACACAGCCCCATAGAAATGAATGGGTCCAGATTCAGTGCGGGTGCAATGCGTTCACCTCACGCATTGCACCCGTGTGGATATGTCGCCCGTGTGAAAGAGGCCTTCATGATACCTAATCCGAGAGTAGGATTGGCTCCTGAATCTGTCTCACAATAAGTGATGGAAATAACTGACCAAATAACAGAAGCTCCACCTTATAGGTCAATGTTAACGTCAGGTCTAATTTATCGGCGTGGACATAGTCAGGTCCATAAATATTGGGACATCAACACAATTCTAACATTTTTAGCTCTATACACCACCACAATGGATTTGAAATTAAACAAACAATATGTGCTTTAACTGCAGACTGTCAGGTTTAATTTGAGGGTATTTACATCCATATCAGGAGAGCGGTGTAGGAATTACAACAGTTTGCATATGCAGTTTGCATATGCAGTGGCACAAAACTTAAGTAGTGGCCCTATGACAGTGGTAGGGGGTGTCAGCATTAATGCTGTGTTCATATCATTGTTCATTTTGCCATTCTCCTGATTCGTCAGAAGAACAGCTCAAAAAAATGGATCCTGTAGTTTGAATATCCGCCTTAACACCATCAGTCTTCGGTCAACATTTGATCAGTATTGGTAAGGAACAAACAGGAGTGGGCCCAAAACAGGGATAAGATGTGACAGAAATATTTGCATGTCTCCTGTGTTTTGGACCCAATCCTGCTTTTAGTTTCCAACTCATAATCAAATCCTGATAAATCCCATGCCCTGAATGTCTCTTTAGGACAAGACTTGGTTGCTTTACTTAAGGCCTCCTTTCCTTTCTCCTGACCCTCTAAAGGCATTATTTATCCTGGGATTAATGTAGGTCCTTTTTTATCTTATCTGTTTAAGGATAATTTTGCCCCACTCCTGGTTCGATTCCAAAAAGATCTGGAGTCCTGGCACTGGAAAATTGTTTCCTGGTTCGGACGGATTAGCATATTAAAAATTAATCTTTTGCCCAGGCTTCTTATCTCCTGCAGACCATACCCATCCGGATCCCACTCTCCTTCTGGACCCAGATTTGTAAATGTTTTTTTAAAGTTTTTGACTCGCACTAAGGATGTGAGTGGGGTTGGTCTCCCAAACTGCAGACTATACTACCACTCTACAGCATACTTGTGGCTTTTGGACATGTTTCGGTTTTCTTCTCAGAAAATATGGATTAATATAGCAAGGGACTTATCGCCCTTTGTGTTGACTTCCCTCCCTTGGCTGCGGAGTGTTTGGAAGACTGTGCGGCCTGCTCTTTCTTTCACTTCCAATCATACATTCGCCATTCTTGGGGGTATCAGCCAGGAACTTTCTCTCATAGACCCGCAGGGACCCTTCACACCCATTACTGATCACCCCCTATTCCCCCCAGAAGCAACCCCTAACCCTTTTCTCACAGGCACCAAAAGCTCTCCTCTTCACTTTTGTCAGGACATCTCTGAAACCGTTGGCCTCTATATTGGATACTTCACCCCCCCCCCACACACACACACCAAAGCACACCTTTGAATATCTCCAACTTCATCACTTTTTCACCTCAATAAGTGCTTCGAATAATTTTACAAGGAACTTGACAGCCTTCGAACAAGCCCGTCTGGGCCCTTCGGCTGTGTTCCGAGACATATCCTTTATATATAAACTACTTCTACAGCAAAGAACCTCCTCGCCCCCACTGTTCTTTGCAGCATGGGAACAGTATTTAGGCATTTAATTGTCCTCTTCCCAATGGCTCAGATATTATATTTTTTCACACAAAGCACTACTAGCCACAAGAGCGCAAGAGACTTGCTATAAGATCCTGGCCCGGTGGTACAGGGTACCGACACTGCTACATAAATGGTATACCTCGGTCATAGACATGTTGGAGGTGTGGGACATCAGAGAGTATGCTACTTCACATTTGGTGGCACTGTTCGGCCCGACACGCGTTCTGGGATTCGGTTTATAAGGCTATTCTCAAATTAACAGGTTTTCCAATGCCAAACACGCCAGAAGCCTTTCTCCTATATGTTCTCGACTTCACCATCACAGCATATAAAAATTCACTGCTCAAATTTCTCATCCAAGTGGCGAAGGCAGTGATTCTGCGGCACTGGAAATCAGCGGCTCCCCCGACCCTCGAGGAATGGTTTGAGGAAGTAATGCTAAGTCAAAGAATGGAGGAACTGATAGCCCATTTCGCCCAGAAATATGCACGATTCTTGAAGATATGGGGCCCCCGGGAAGACTTCTGCACCTCAAGGACATACAGGACACTCTAATCTCATTTTGTGATCCGATCTTTCTTCCTATCTATTTGTCGTTTTCTATATATCTTTGACTTCTCTCTTTCTCTTTAGTTTTTTCTGCTACCCCCGACTGTTCCTCCCCCCCATATATTATTATTTTTTTTGTGATGTTGTTCTCGTTTGTACTTTCTGTACTTTCTTGTTTAAAAATAGATTTAGCCCATGTCCATTAGGAGGTCAGACATATTTTACAGTGTTGATTTTGAAATAGTGTTTCAAAATGTTTTTACGTATACTTATGTAAGCAAATCAGTATTGCAGAGTTTTGATGCTAGTATCGGGGAAATTTACATATATGCTATCATTTTGCAACATAATCATTTCTCTTTCGAACTTTAATGTAATTTTCAGTTACATATGTGATTTCAACATATTTTTGCCTTTTGTGCAATTTTCTGCTCAACAATAAAAAAAAAAAAACAATAAACACTTTAATTGATAATCAAATCCTGATGCAAAATACTGACTATGTGATAGAGGTCTCATACAAAATGTTCATGAGGTTTGGCCATTTGTCTCTGAAATTGACTTAATTGGGATGGAAAAAAGTCCTGCATGCAGGACTTTAATGGTCTCTATCACGTGATCAGTACTTGGTCACTTTTTTGCATCAGTATTAGATCAGTATTGGTAAGGCAAAAACAGGATTGGATCCAAAGCAGAGATAACATGTGATGGAAATATTTGCATGTCTTCTCTGATTTGGACCTTCTCCTGCTTTTGTCTTCCAAATCATGATCAAATCCTGATGCAAAATACTGACCAGGACCCTTTTTTTTTTAGATTATTATGTTCTGATGAAGAACAGAAAAATAAAATGTCCACATGGCCAAACAGGGACACCAGTGGCCTCGTGACAGACTGGTGAGGGTCGGAACAACATGAAGAGTGTCAATTGTGGCCTCGGAATAGACTGGTGAGGTTGGAAGCAGCATGAAGAATCACAATAGTGGCCCAGGAACAGGGTTAGGGTGGGGGGGGGCAACAGCAGTGGCAGAAGGCAGTAGAGGAAGCAAGCGTGTGGCATCATGCGGGTGACAGCATCAGAATAGTGGCAGCAGCATGTGAGCAGATGTAGCCGGCCATTTGTAACAATGTTCTGGTGTGGCAGCACACTACAGTCAAATCATTACTACCAGAATATCTAGTCTCTTGTATCAGGCACCAGTGTCTGGAAATGGTTGACTCAAGCCAGATTCATCTTCATAAATGTTAGTCTCTGAACATTTTTGGTTGAAAGGCGAGTTCTCTTTGGGGTAACTATGCCACCCGCCATACTAAACGTCCACTTTGATGCCATACTACTGGCCAGACAGGATAGTTTGCATAGGGCAAACTCAGCCAGTTGTGGCCACAATTAAAGTTTGGCTGCCCAGTAACCATGGGGATCTTGGATATGGAGTGACATGGTACAGTCCAAGTATGTCACCCCCTGCTGGTTCAGGTTCTGTTCCATGTACTGCTGCTGCTGGGTGGCTTCTTCAGTAAGCAGGTGAAGAAACATGCTCATCAGAGACTCAAGACTTCAGTTGCTGCTGATGGAGCTTGTGCTGCTCCTGTAGAATTCCTTGGCATACTGTATATGTCCACCTCGTCGTCCTCCTTCTGTGCGAGTTCAGCCTTCAAAAGGCTCAGGTGGCCTAGAGATATAGGCACCATGTCTTCTGTCCCCTCGCCAGTCAGATTTATCAGCATCCCCTCAAGGAATTGAAGGAGTGGAATAATGTCATTCATCAAATAGTCTTGGTTACTGAGAATTAAAGTGTAATTAAAGAAAATAATTATAGAGGCTCACCCACATGCGGGTAAGGATAGGTGCTCTTGTCGGATTTGACACACCCAGTCAAAAAATGAGTATACAAAACAATGGATAAAGAGCTACAGGCACTCAACTTCTGGAACCACACCAAGAGAATGTTAAATATATTTATATTGTGGCTCACCCGTATCAGCTAGTATGGTTAGGGTGCTCTGTTTTAGGATGATTCACCTGTTCATCCAATATAACAAATATGACAAATAACTTATTTACCAAGAGAATGTGTATAAATAAATATAGATTTATTGATTAGTCTAGCCTATAAGACTAGGTAAAACAATGTATTGAATTCAAGTAAACATGGAGTAAAAATAATGTATCAAAAGCAAGTAAAAACAATGTATCTTAGTCTATGCGTATAGACTGGTAGATAAGTTATGTACAGTACACCTGTATTATTCCTGCAACGTGAAATACAGTATAGATACTCCTGCAACATATAAGGTGGAATCATAAAAGTGGTTTCAATTGTTCAAGCCAAAACAGTGCAGTCCGCATAAGAATATTCCTGTAACATAAGCTTTAGATGCACATGTGTGTTTTTAAGGGATCCGCACAGTTGGTTCCCCTTTGCAGATGGTTGCTATTAGAGTGAGGGTGATCCCTTTTAAGGTATTCCAATTATTAACAATATATCAACCTATCTTCCGGAGGGCATAGTATCATCCGGATAGGTGTGGAGTAGTTTATATATGTCTGTACAATTTCACACTTGCAGTCAACTACTGTATATGCCAATACTTCTTAGCATATATATATATATATATATATATATATATATATATATATATATATAGAAGATGAAAAAAGGGCAGCACTCCAATAGATAAAAATAAAATAAACTTTATTTACCCATAAGGCTGTAGCGACGTTTCGGCTCCTACACAGGAGCCTTCCTCAAGCAGTGTGTATAAATCAAAACTCTGGATATATATAGTGTTACAACCAATCATAGCCATTTACATATCAAGTGGACATAATTAATAAAAAATCAAAATACATGATACATTATAAATATATCAATCAATAAAACCAACCATGCAGAATCATTGAATCGTGATACATACAATTGTAAAATAGTTCAGTGAATATATATAGTACAGTACATTTGTTTACACAATTCATATAATAAGTGCCAGCTGTGAACAATTACATAAAGTGCTAAGTGCTTACTGGTACAGGTGATGCAGGAGGGAGGGCGGCTGTCATCCATGTTGACATGTGCGATCCGGCGTACCTGAATCGCCACTGCGCATGCCCCTATGACGCATAATGTGTGCTTCCGTCTAACATTAACCTCGTCACATGACGCATGCGCTCTTGAGCTGCAACACTGAGACGGCCATTTTGGGTGAGGGCAGAAAGCCCACTAGATTACGCTACTGCTCAAAACAACCAATATTACCGGTACACTGCAGGTTCAGGCTGACAATGGCATATAAAGATGCCCGAGTGTCGCAGTGGCCAAGTGGACTCGGGAGAGGGCCACACCTACACATTGAAGTGGAGCACTCTGCCGTGATCATAGAACGGCTGCGCTTCCGCATGTGAATGCAGAGTCGCACCGCTACAACGGTCAAAATCCACCCATCACCACCTCACTCTGAGGGTTCTCCTCATAACACCCCGCCATGCTTGTAGCGGAATATAAATAAAAAAATACAGAAACAGTTATTTGAGGAAATACACAAGTCTAAAAGCCGTATAGTGCATGAACAGACGTATCCAGATGTCGTGATCGCACAGCCCACATGAATGCAACACCACTTCTCCTCATCCCAGATCCAGTGAAAAATCATCTAAAAAATGAAAAAAAAAGAAAAAGAAAAAGAAGGAATACATTAAAAATAAAGATCAAAATACATATTTTTGACCAAAAGAGAACTTGCGGAACAAACAGGAATATATGTTTTATACACACAAGTCACATATTTTACAGCAAGGCAGTCGACATATAGTACACCTTGACTGATTGCAGGTAAGATGATTCAACCTGGCTATAGAATGGCTGGTAACAGAGGTGCCTTTTCAATTGCAGCACAGTCTCCTTAAGTATATTACTTTGTATTTATATAACACGTATTCCTTTGTGGCTTAGGTGAGGAAGGAGTGAGTTGACACTCTGAACGCATATGGTTAGAAGTCTTACACCAATGCACCCCAAAACCCACAACCTGATATCCATGGATATGAACTAGAAGAGCGCCCTACTAAGCAGTAGAAGATTCGCTCTGACGGACAAGCACCATACAAACCTCTCCCTCACACTAAGGATAAGACCATACTGGAGACGAATCCATCGAACACGTGGGACGCCAAACCCTGACCACATGGGACGCCAGTCACTGCTCTTGGACTATTGTATTCAGCGCAGCCGGGAGGTGAACTACCTTGGTTGGAACGGTCTTCAGGAAGGAGGTAATAGACAACCAGATACCGGCTGCTGCGTGGGACACCACGCAGTAGCGGTAACACATGACATTATCACCTAAGCCACAAAGAGATATGTGTTATATAAATACAAAGTAATATACTTTAAGGGATTGTGCCGCAATTGAACAGGCACCTCTGTTACCAGTCATTCTATAGCCAGGTTGAATCATCTTACCTGCAATCAGTCAAGGTGTACTATATATATATATATATATATATATATATATATATACATACACTGCTCAAAAAAATAAAGGGAACACTTAAACAACACAATGTAACTCCAAGTCAATCACACTTCTGTGAAATCAAACTGTCCACTTAGGAAGCAACACTGAGTGACAATCAATTTCACATGCTGTTGTGCAAATGGGATAGACAACACGTGGAAATTATAGGCAATTAGCAAGACATCCCCAATAAAGGAGTGGTTCTGCAGGTGGTTACCACAGACCACTTCTCAGTTCCTATGCTTCCTGGCTGATGTTTTGGTCACTTTTGAATGCTGGCGGTGCTTTCACTCTAGTGGTAGCATGAGACGGAGTCTACAACCCACACAAGTGGCTCAGGTAGTGCAGCTTATCCAGGATGGCACATCAATGCGAGCTGTGGCAAGAAGGTTTGCTGTGTCTGTCAGCATAGTGTCCAGAATATGGAGGCTCTACCAGGAGACAGGCCAGTACATCAGGAGACGTGGAGGAGGCCATAGGAGGGCAACAACCCAGCAGCAGGACCGCTACCTCCGCCTTTGTGCAAGGAGGAACAGGAGGAGCACTGCCAGAGCCCTGCAAAATGACCTCCAGCAGGCCACAAATGTGCATGTGTCTGCTCAAATGGTCAGAAACAGACTCCATGAGGGTGATATGAGGGCCCGACGTCCACAGGTGGGGGTTGTGCTTACAGCCAAACACCGTGCAGGAAGTTTGGCATTTGCCAGAGAACACCAAGATTGGCAAATTCACCACTGGTGCCCTGTGCTCTTCACAGATGAAAGCAGGTTCACACTGAGCACATGTGACAGACGTGACAGAGTCTGGAGATGCCGTGGAGAACGTTCTGCTGCCTGCAACATCCTCCAGCATGACCGGTTTGGCATTGGGTCAGTAATGGGGTGGGGTGGCATTTCTTTGGAGGGCCGCACAGCCCTCCATGTGCTCGCCAGAGGTAGCCTGACTGCCATTAGGTACCGAGATGAGATTCTCAGACCCCTTGTGAGACCATATGCTGGTGCGGTTGGCCCTGGGTTCCTCCTAATGCAAGACAATGCTAAACCTCATGTGGCTGGAGTGTGTCAGCAGTTCCTGCAAGACGAAGGCATTGATGCTATGGACTGACCCGCCCGTTCCCCAGACCTGAATCCAATTGAGCACATCTGGGACATCATGTCTCGCTCTATCCACCAATGTCACGTTGCACCACAGACTGTCCAGGAGTTGGCAGATGCTTTAGTCCAAGTCTGGGAGGAGATCCCTCAGGAGACCGTCCGCCACCTCATCAGGAGCATGCACAGGCATTGTAGGGAGGTCATACAGGCACGTGGAGGCCACACACACTACTGAGCCTCATTTTGACTTGTTTTAAGGACATTACAATAAAGTTGGATCAGCCTGTAGTGTGTTTTTCCACTTTAATTTTGAGTGTGACTCCAAATCCAGACCTCCATGGGTTGAAAAATTAGATTTCCATTTTTAATTTTTGTGTGATTTTGTTGTTAGCACATTCAACTATGTAAAGAACAAAGTATTCAGAAGAATATTTAACTCAGATCTAGGATGTGTTATTTTTGTGTTCCCTTTATTTTTTTGAGCAGTGTATATATATATATATATATATATATATATATACATACTAAGAAGTATTGGCATATAGTTGACTGCAAGTGTGAAATATAACAAACATATATAAACTACTCCACACCTATCCGGATGATACTATGCCCTCTTGAAGATAGGTTGATATAATGTTAATAATTGGAATACCTTAAAAGGGATCACCCTCACTCTAATAGGAACCATCTGCAAAGGGGAACCAACTGTGTGGATCCCTTGAAACACACATGTGCATCTATACCTTATGTTACAGTAATATTCTTAAGCAGACTGCACTGCTTTGTCTTGAACAATTGAAACTACTTTTATGATTCCACCTTATATGTTGCAGGAGTATCTATACTGTATTTTACGTTGCAGGAATATTACAGGTGTACTGTACATAACTTATCTACCAGTTTATAGGCATAGACTAAGATACATTGATTTTACTTACTTTTGATACATTGTTTTTACTCCTTGTTTTACTTGAATTCGATACATTGTTTTACCTAGTCTTATAGGCTATACTAATCAATAAATCTATATTTATTTATACACATTCTCTTGGTGTGGTTCCAGAAGTTGAGTGCCTGTCACTCTTTATCCATTGACAAATAAAGTGGCCTCCTCAAAGATCCTGAGCAAACATCATGTGTCACACATGAGCTGCCACTCTCTAACATAAAAGTTACACAGGGGAGTAGTCCTGTCTGTCTGTATTAACAAGAAACAAGTCGTGGGTTTCCTCTGATCATATAATCAGTCCAACATGTGGAGGATGGATTTCCAACAGCTGGAAAAGTTGCATATGAGGCGATGTAAGAGAACACCATTCTGCCTATTCAGCTCAATGAGGGCGTGTTTTGCATGGTAAGAGTGGCTGAAGTGCATGCACAGTTTCCTTGCCATCAAGACATCTTGCAGTTGAGTGGAAGACTTCAGGAACCGGATGAAAACCAGAGTGAAGATATGTGCCATGCAGGGCGCATAGGTGAGCCCTACCTGACACAGCGCAGACAGAATGTTCCTCCAATTATCAGTGACATGGTTGCTATTTCCAGTTGGTGACGAGAGAGCAAGGATTTGATTTCTTGGTTGAGGACTTAGAGCAGTTCCTCCTCGGTGGGGCTCAGTTCATCCAGGCTGACCAAGTGCAGAACCACGTGGCAATGCCGTGCTTTGCATAGGTGGTATGTTGGAGGACCACTAAGAACTGTGCCGACAGTGGAGGCTGAGGACAAGGTGGAGGATGAGGAGGCAGAGGAGGACATTGGTGCAGAAATCCCATGATTACAATGTGGAGGCAGCATTGATATAAAATAGCCAAGTCGCTGGTGTGCATAGGTCAGAACCACATTTATCCAGTGGGCTGTAAAGGACATATACTGTCCTTGACCCTACGGTAGTTAAAACTCTTCACATCAGCGCTGGCATGAACTGTACCAGACACCGACAGACTCAAAGACGGGCACGCTTTCTGATCAACATATGTGTGCAGGGCTGGTACAGCTTTTTTTTTTATAGAAGTAATGATTGCTTGAGACTCTCCACCTTGTGTGGACACAAGCCATCAACTCTCTGAAATGTTCAGAGACCAGAATACGTAAAGGGAGAGACTGTTGTAGCAGTAACTTGCCCAGGTGCACATTTAGCTTCTGCGACATTGTATAAGTACACAAATACTGCTGTCTCTTTGCAAAGGCCTCGGTGATCAATTGCTGGCGAAACACATGATGACGAGGAGGAGCATCAGGAGCAATAGACGAAGAGAAGGAACGACAGCTTCCTTCTGAAGAGCTTGAGGAGCCCTGACTGCTGGAGAAGGCGTGTGGGTCATTGGAAAATGTAGCAGTTGCTGCATCAGCCTGTACCGCTACATAAGTGCCACAGTTTATCCAACCTACTTTATGATGATTCTCCATGTGTTGATGCAGGGCTGTGGTGCCAACATTAGCACCCTGATTATGTTTCAGTTTCTGCCCACATATCCTGTCGTTATGAACCTGTGCACTGCTACTTGTTTCCTGACAGGTACAGTATGATCCTGAGTTTCAGAAGGTATACCCCAGGCGCATTTTGATCCAGATGTCCCACTGAATCCACCCTGCTGACTCATTGGCATGCTGCCACCATGCTGCTGTCTCACGGGACTTCTGCCACCCCCAACTCCTGATGATACTCCCTCTTCACCTGGCTCCCATGTGCGATAGGCTACATCATTATCCACTAATGTCTGTTTGTCACATATGTCACTCTCACCAGTCTCAATGCCACGTCCTGGACCGCTCAAAACACCTGCTCCCATCTGACTGTCATCATCGCTATTTGCACACTTAAGGGAGGACTCAGAGGATCTTTCCTCCAAGTCTGTGTTGGCCTGTAGCTGCTGACTGTCCTTACTAAGCTCGTCCTCGCTGAAATGTGGAGCAGACCCAGCAGCATGCATTACTTCCCGGGCAGAAGGAGCAGCAATAGAAAGAGACAGTTGAAAGGCAGGTGAGGGCACATAGGTTGTTCCTGGGCCATGCCAACTAAGTGTGGTGTCAGAGGTAAAAAAAATTCCACTGTCAGTTCCTTTTTGAGGGCCAAGGCAACTGTCTGTTGGCCACAGTGTACAGTAACTAAATCAGTAATGTAACAGATCAAGTTTGAGTGGCGCAGCAGATAAACTATAAAAACACGCCTATATATTGCACCGCCTGTTGACAATCAGTTTGCTGCACAGTACGTCTATGTATAACTGAACAGATAAATTATTAATGACGCAGCAGATGAACTAGGTACACACGCCTATACATTAGACTGGCTGTTGAGACTAAGCCTGATGCACAGTAAGTCTATGTATAACTAAATAGATTAGGTATACAGTGGGATGCAAAAGTTTGGGCAACCTTGTTAATTGTCATGATTTTCCTGTATATATCGTTGGTTGTTACGATAAAAAAATGTCAGTTAGGCTACTTTCACACTAGCGTTCGGGGCTCCGCTTGTGAGTTCCGTTTGAAGGGGCTCACAAGCGGCCCGAACGGATCCGTCCAGCCCTAATGCATTCTGAATGGATGCGGATCCGCTCAGAATGCATCAGTCTGGCTCCGTTTGTCCTCCGCTCCGCAGGCGGACACCTGAACGCAGCTTGCAGCGTTGAGGTGTCCGCCTGGCAGTGCGGAGGCAAACGGATCCGTCCAGACTTACAATGTAAGGCTACTTTCACACTAGCGTTCGGGTGTCCGCTCGTGCGCACCGTTTGAAGGGGCTCACGAGCGGCCCCGAACGCATCTGTCTGGCCCCAATGCATTCTCAGTGGAGGCGGATCCACTGAGAATGCATCCGCCTGCCAGCGTTCAGCCTCCGCTCCGCTCAGTGAGCGGACACCTGAACGCTGCTTGCAGCGTTCGGGTGTCCGCCTGGCCGTGCGGAGGCGAGCGGATTCGTCCACACTTACAATGTAAGTCAATGGGGACGGATCCGCTTGAAGATGACACAATATGGCTCAATCTTCAAGCGGATCCGTTCCCCATTGACTTTCAATGTAAAGTCTGGACAGATCCGCTCAGACAACTTTCACACTTAGAAAATTTTCTAAGTTTTAATGCAGACGCATCCGTTCTGAACGGATGCGAACGTCTGCATTATCGGAGCGGATCCGTCTGATGAAACATCAGACGGATCCGCTCCGAACGCTAGTGTGAAAGTAGTCTAAGTCAATGGGGACGGATCCGTTTGAAGTTGACACAGTATGGCTACTTTCACACTAGCGTTCGGGTGTCCGCTCGTGCGCACCGTTTGAAGGGGCTCACGAGCGGCCCCGAACGCATACGTCTGGCCCCAATGCATTCTCAGTGGAGGCGGATCCACTGAGAATGCATCCGCCTGCCAGCGTTCAGCCACCGCTCAGTGAGCGGACACCTGAACGCTGCTTGCAGCGTTCGGGTGTCCGCCTGGCCGTGCGGAGGCGAGCGGATCCGTTCAGACTTACAATGTAAGTCAATGGGGACGGATCAGCTTGAAGATGACACTATATGGCTCAA
This sequence comes from Bufo bufo, assembly GCF_905171765.1. NCBI lineage: Eukaryota > Metazoa > Chordata > Amphibia > Anura > Bufonidae > Bufo > Bufo bufo. The sequence continues at coordinate 517,574,111 of NC_053391.1, read as the reverse complement.
TCTTCAAGCGGATCCGTTCCCCATTGACTTTCAATGTAAAGTCTGAACGGATCCGCTCAGGCTACTTTCAGACTTAGTAAATTTTCTAAATAATAATGCAGACGGATCCGTTCTGAACGGATGCAAACGTCTGCATTATCGGAGCGGATCCGTCTGATGAAACATCAGACGGATCCGCTCCGAACGCTAGTGTGAAAGTAGCCTAAGGCTCAATTTTCAAACGGATCTGTCTCCCATTGACTTTCAATGTAAAGTCAAAACAGATCCGTTTGCATTATCATGAACAAAAAACAAAAAAAAAAAAGATTTTTTTTTTTTTTTTTTTTTTCATGGTAATGCAAACGGATCCGTTCTGAACGGATCTAAGCGTTTGCATTATAGGTGCGGATCCGTCTGGGCACATACCAGACGGATCCGACCTAAACGCAGGTGTGAAAGTAGCCTTAAATATATCATATAGGAGACACACACAGTGATATTTGAGAAGTGAAATGAAGTTTATTGGATTTACAGAAAGTGTGCTATAATTGTTTAAACAAAATTAGGCAGGTGCATAAATTTGGGCACCACAAAAAAGAAATGAAATTTATATTTAGTAGATCCTCCTTTTGCAGAAATTACAGCCTCTAAAAGCTTCCTGTAGGTTCCAATGAGAGTCTGGATTCTGGTTGAAGGTATTTTGGACCATTCATCTTTACAAAACATCTTTAGTTCATTCAGGTTTGATGGCTTCCGAGCATGGACAGCTCTCTTTAAGTCACACCACAGATTTTCAATTATATTCAGGTCTGGGGACTGAGATGGCCATTCCAGAACGTTGTACTTGTTCCTCAGCATAAATGCCTTAGTGGATTTTGAGCAGTGTTTAGTGTTGTTGTCTTGTTGAAAGATCCAGCCCCGCCGCAGCTTCAGCTTTGTCACTGATTCCTGGACTTTGGTCTCCAGAATCTGCTGATACTGAGTAGAATCCATGCGTCCCTCAACCTTGACAAGATTCCCAGTCTCTGCACTGGCCACACAGCCCCACAGCATGATGGAACCACCACCATATTTTACTGTAGGTAGCAGGTGTTTTTCTTGGAATGCTGTGTTCTTTTTCCTCCATGTATAACGCCCCTTGTTAGGGCCAAATAACTCAATTTTAGTTTCATCAGTCCACAGCACCTTATTCCAAAATGAAGCTGGCTTGTCCAAATGTGCTTTAGCCCACCTCAAGTGGCACTTTTTGTGCTGTGGGCGGAGAAAACGCTTCCTCTGCATCACTCTCGCATACAGCATCTCCTTGTGTAAAGTGCGCCGAATGGTTGAACGATGCACAGTGACTCCATCTGCAGCAAGATGATGTTGTAGGTCTTTGGTGCTGGTCTGTGGGTTGACTCTGACTGTTCTCACCATTCGTCGCTTCTGTCTATCCGAGATTTTCCTTGGTCTGCCACTTCAAGCCTTAACTTGAACTGAGCCTGTGGTCTTTCATTTCCTCAATATGTTCCTAACTGTGGAAACAGACAGCTGAAATCTCTGAGACAGCTTTCTGTATCCTTCACCTAAACCATGATGGTGAACAATCTTTGTCTTCAGGTCATTTGAGAGTTGTTTTGAGACCCCCATGTTGCTACTCTTCAGAGAAAATTAAAAGAGGAGGGAAACTTACAATTGACCCCCTTAAATACTCTTTCTCATAATTGGATTCACCTGTGTATGTAGGGCAGGGGTCACTGAGCTTACCAAGCCAATTTGAGTTCCAATAATTAGTTCTTGTTGAGGAGCGGTTGAGACGTATGCATATATATCCATGCATGCCTGCAAACACGTGCGGGCATGTATGGTATATATATGCATACATTAACGACCGCATCATGGGGTGATGTGCGCAGATGTGCCCAGCATCTGCGCACGTCTGCCCATGGTGATCCCCAGGGGCTCATGGTGGCCCCTGTGGGAAATATGTGGTCCCTGGAAGCTGTGCCCCCTTATATTAGTAAATATATGTGCCCTCTTATATATGTCCCCTGTATGCCCCAGATATATGCGAGGGTGTGTGTATATATAGATATGTGTGTATGTATTTGCACACGTGTCTATGTATATACACTTATGTCAGCATGACAGTATGTATGTGGGCTTATTGCTGCCCATTCATACCCCCGGTTTTGTATGTGTTTATAGATGAGCCCCCAAGCATCTGTGGATATATATATGCATATATGCAATTCCAACTGTTATCTACAGAGTTGTTATAGCCTGTAGGATAACAGCTGATTAGCATCTAGTCACCTTTTGTTCAGGCCCAAAGCAATCAGACGCTTTGGCACCGTTTGTGAGGGGACCTTCTAACCAGACATCAAGAATCTGAGAACCTGTTTTTCCACACCTCTGCCCATGGCTAAAACTCCATCCCACTACTCCCAGCATCTTTGGGACTAGGGGGGGGGGGACTCTGGGGATTGTAGGCAGGCATACGTCACAGTGACACTATGATGTCACATCCCTGAGGAGGGGGTTGCTTTTGGGCTATAAAACCCCGAACCGGCCAGAGGTGCTGTCTCTTGCAACCAGACTAGATTCAGAGATGCAGGGGAGAGAGCAGCTTCATGATGACCACCTGGATAAGGCCTAAGTATACCTGTGTAGCCCCTACCTACCCCTCACATACCACCCCTGGTCCTGTAACCCCTTACCCTTGCCATGTTACTGGACACCCTGATCCCCCAAACCCTTGCTCCACCGTGTAACCCTTTCCCTACCCTGATTAACCCCTGGTGGTAACCCCTGCTCTAACCCTGCCACACCCCCCCCCCTTCCCACTGTACACTTGCAGGATATTCACCCTTGCATTGCTGTACAGTTCTGATATTATCCCCATTGTTAACCCTTTGTGTTTGTGGTCGGTTTACACCCCTGTGAGGCCACCATTAACCGTCGTCGTACCCCGTAGGGACAGTGAATAGTCAGGTGGGGTGGGTTACTGATATTTGTGTGTATGATGTATTATTGTAATGTATAGATAGTATGTGGGGTGGAATTTGGGATTGTGTAGTGTAGTTAGGCTTGTATTGTGTTTATTGTAGTACTGTTTCTGTATTGCGGTGTGTACGTCTATATGTATATATATTCATATCCATTGATCCATGAATATATATAGATATAACGTATTGCTAGACTGATATAATTGTATTGTGTAATAAATATTCCTTATTGTTCATAATGCAGTGTATGGTGTTTTTAGTAGTCGCCGCCGTAGTATAGTGATAGTAAGGCGCTTGCAGCTAGCGTAGTGATTAGTGTAAAGCATAGCAAAGGTATTATTATTATTATATAAAGGCATAAATGGGCGGAGTTATCACTAGGTGGCTCCTCCCATTTATGAATATTAATTATCGATATTTGCATAAATATTGGTGATTAATATTCTCCCTTTACAGTTCTAAAGGTTTTAGAATCAATAAAATGACAACAGTGCCCAAATTTATGCACCTGCCTAATTTTGTTTAAACAATTATAGCACACTTTCTATAAATTCAATAAACTTCATTTCACTTCTCAAAAATCACTGTGTCTGTCTCCTATATGATATATTTAACTGACATTTTTTATCATAACAACCAACGATTTATACAGGAAAATCATGACGATTAACAAGGTTGCCCAAACTTTCGCATCCCACTGTAAATGACGCAGCAGATGAACTATATAAACGTGCCTATATATTACACTGCCTGTTGACAATGTGTCTGATGCACAGTACATCTATGTTTAAATTAACAGATTAATTATTAATGACATAGCAGATGAACTAGGAACAGGTGCCTATATATTAGACTGGCTGTTGAGACTAAGTCTGATGCACAGTCAATGTATGTATGAAAGAATAGATTAAAGGGGTTGGCCACTTGTGACCAATGTGTAGCAAGATATGGCACTAATATAGTCTTTGTTAATATTTTGTGCTATATTTCATAGGCCATGCCCCCATGTTAGGTAAATCTTCTGTGCTGTCCATGTACAGTTCTTATCCATAAAATAGCCACTGACGGAGGGTCATGTGACCAGACTTATTACTCCTCCATTCAAACACACTGCACCTGTACCAAACTCCCAAGTGCAGATGTCAGGTGCAGTGTACTTGAATGGAAGAGATATCCCATTAAAGTTATTTGGTCACATGACCCTCCATTAGCAGACACTTTATGAACAAAATCTTTGTGTGGACAGCACAAAAGACTTGGCAAACAAGGGGGCATACCTTATGAAATAGAGAAAATGGCACATAATGTTAACAGAGGCTAAATAATTAAGAGCTATATAGTCATCTTGCAAACACATTGATAAAAAGTAACCAGTAAGTGTCCAACCCCTTTAAGTATAAATGGTGCAGCAGATGAACTTTATAAACTTGCCTATATATTTTGCCGCTTGTTGACAATTAGTCTGATCTACAATATGTTTATGTATAACTGAACAGATTAATTATTTATGGCACAGTAGATTAACTAGGTAAACACACCTATATATTAGGCCGGCTGTTGAAACTAATGCAGAGTCAGTCTATGTGTAACAGAACAGGTTAAGAATAAATGGCACAGCAGTTGAAAAATACAAAGTCTGCACTCTTCCTGCACTGTTCCTGCAGTCTCCCTATGCTCTTCTTACAGTGTCTGAAAACTCTCCCTACACTGTCCCCGCACTGTTCCTGCACTGTCCCTATCCAATATTCTACAATTAAAAGATTGATAAAACACTGTCCCTAGCATTTGTCACGTCTCTCCCTATGCTCAGCTCATGGTAAAATGGTAGAGACCGGGCAGGATTAGGCTTTTTATAGGGTTGTGACATCACAGGGGATGGCTATCTGCTGATGGATGGCTGAACAGCATTATAGTTCATATCGTGTTCCCGGGATTCTTACTTTCACTTTGTAACACATGTAGCCGCCATTTTAGGAAAAAAACGATTCATTACCACGAAGCATTAGTAGATTTGGATTCATGACAAATCTAAGTTTTCATGAAATTCGGATCAAATTAATTTTTTTTCACTTCGATTCGCTCAACACTAATAATGATATAATAATAAAACTTGCATTATCTTGACATAGGTTATTATTGCCATATCACATTGCTTTGCTGGCTTTGAGTCCCTCAGTATTGATTCAGCACATATTTCTCATTTATAGACATGTATTTTAATTTAATTTATTCATTTAATATATAGCATATATTATGTTATAATTTATATTCATAGTAGTGCCTGTCTAAGTATAAGTGAAAAAAAAGAATTCTACTAGTACTAGATTAAACTTATACCTTTAATGTTTTTTTTTCCTCCATACTATTATTCATCATCACTAATTGCAGAGTTGCTTTAGAAAAATGACAGCGCCTCCTTAAAAAACCCCTGGGATGTGGCATTTTAAAAGAAATATTGTATTTATGAAACTGAAAATGTTATACACTCAAGATATATTTCATGCAAATAACTGCTAAATGTCAATTAAAGATACCTACATAGGAAGATGACTTGTATAATGGAATTCTTTTTTTTTTTCTGTCCCCTGTAAAATAAAATCCACTGAAAGCAGCATTTAACACTAAGGTCATGAGTTTATAAGGATGACAAATTGCTATTCTGAAATACTTTATAGGGTCATGACCACTTTGAATTAAAAGCATGTACAGTTTTTCACTACAATACCTGTAGGAAAGAAGTAACATTGAAATGATGTGGTTTGTTATTATTGAAAAACTATATATACAGCATTTACCTAACATCTATGAATTACCTTATTTTTAAGTATTTTGAAAAACTTACTTTGCAGGTGTCTGTCTATTGAAAGACAGTAAAATGATATGTTTTTGGCAAATGTTTTGAAGGCTAAATTTTCTAAAATCAGAATTTCTATAGAAGAAGTCAGATGCACGTGTCATGGAAACATTACAAATCAAAAAGTAAAAAAAAATATTGTAACATCTTTTAGACCTTTGTTTTCAAGCAATGCATAAAAACACACAATACATAAAAAGGCAGAAAACTAAAATAAATAAGCTGAATACATTTTCAAAGTATATTATACATATTCTAAATAAAAAAGTTAATTCTAAAATATGTGAAGGAACACATAAATGGTTCACTGTTCAAGTCAATAACTAGTTCAAATATTAAAAAGCCTTTATCACTGCAATGCCTAGCAAAATCTGAAGTGTCTTCAAGTGATTGAGTAGAAGTCAACTCACCTGAAGCATCAACTAATTTTTGTTTCCCCTGAGGAGCCTGAAAAGTAAAATCCAAGGTCGGTTTATTCTGAAATAATTTATTGTGAAAAGATTTTGTGCAGATAAAAACTGTGAGCATAATAAAAGAATTTAAAAAATGTTCATTGGGGCATTGAAGTATTTTATTGTTCTTTCTCCACAAAGGAAACAAGAAATAGCAGAAACACAGGTAAAACTTTTATTCATAATTTTAGGTTCCCGATTACTACAGGAAAATTGACACATCTGCATAATGTAGCTAAACCTACATCTGTGTCACTTTGTTTAGTATTATCTATTTTTTTTTATTCTGTACTTCAGTAACATCCATATGTCTATGACAAAATGGCTTAACACAATTTGAGAGAAAACTAGAATCTGGAAATACATTTTTTTAGATCATTTTTATCAAAACTGTCTAGCTGAAAATCTGTCCTAGGTGCCCCAAAAAATAAATAAATGAATAAAAAAATTGGAGGATAGCTTCCATTCCAACTGACTTGGAAAATTGAAAATCTGCACTATGTTTGGTTTTGATAAAAAAAGGGACACAATGTTTTTAAATTGTCAAATTGAATTTTTTCTCTGAAATGGGCTAATAAATTTATTGAACTGTTTGACACTTTTGTTTGGAGTAAGTTCTAACTACTACCATACTAAACTGGTCCTTTATCTTAACATGGCCAGATATGTGTAACACAAGATGCACTGCCTTTCTTATTTCAACACAATATCCTAATCTTGCACCTTTCTGCAAATACCAAATGTGCCTGCAGTACAACATTGTCTTTCTAGCTAAGACCTGAAAACTGAGTCATGAGTTTAATTTATGACAGAAACATTTTATACTTTACATTCAGATCAGGGGTCTCAAACGTGGCTGGATATAATGGCCACACAGCAGCATGTGATAATAATGTGCAGCATATAATACCTCTCAGCAGTGCTAAATAAACAACACCTTGCAGCACAAAATGCCACCACTATAGCAGTACTGAATACCACAGTGCAGCACAAAATATCTCATCAACAGTGCCAAATAAACACCCCCATGAAGTACAAAATACCCAACATTATTGTCCTCTGACCACCCCTCCCACAATATTGTACCGTGATCACCCCTCTTCCAATGGCAACAGAAATGTCCCCTGACCACCCTTCCTCCAATGGCAGCAGTATTTTTCACTGACAACCACTTGCCCAATTGAGGCAGTAAATTAATACTTACCTCATCCATTTGCTTGTGAGGGGCCGGCAGCCACCATCTCAGTTGAAGATCTTGCACAAAATACCATGTAAAGCAGCCAAATAGAATTTTTGAATACTTTGCTCATCTCTAGTAACAAAGCCTAATCAGAGATAGGTTTGTGTGTATCTATAATGGTTTTTTGACCTACACCTGATTTTGGGTCAGAATCACTGATAGAAATCACTGATTAAACACTATCCAAACATTGAATGTGTGAAAGCAACCTTAAGGTGGGTTTACACAGGCTGATAGAACAGCCAATTGTCCGGAAGGAAGCATTTACATGCAGTGATCTCCTTCACAGTATGAGGAAAAGGGATCACTATAGCGATCGCTCGTCCCCATACAGAATCATTGTTTCTGGGCAGTAGAGATGGCCCGAATAATTCGCCGGCGAATAGTTCCCGGCGAACATAGCTTGTTTGCGTTCGCCGCGGCGGGCGAACATATGCGATGTTCGTTCCACCCCCTATACATCATCATTGAGTAAACTTTGACCCTGTACCTCACAGTCAGCAGACACATTCCAGCCAATCAGCAGCAGACCCTCCCTCCCAGAACTTCCCACCTCCTGGACAGCATCCATTTTAGATTCATTCAGAAGCTGCATTCTCAGTGAGAGGAGGGACAGTGCTGCTGCTGCTGATTCAATAGGGAAAGCGTTAGCTAGGGCAGTGTTCTGTGTCTACAGACTCATCTGCTGTAAGGACATCAGTCTGCTTTTTTTTTTATATATATATATAGTGCAGTTGCCTGCCCGTGTGTGAGAGGCTGCAGGCTCAGTCACAGACAGTACTGTGTGCACACCATTCATACAGGGTGTGACAGAAAATACCTCGCAGATAAAAAAAAAATCTATTTAATCTTTTTCTGTGATATAATCACAGTTGCAAGCCAGTGTGTTTCAGGCCCACACAGACTGTATTGTGGCCACTGGCTAGGCCTCCACTCATACCGTTACAGGGTGTCACTCACTCAAATACCTTTCAGATAAAAAAAATTCTATCTAATATTTTTCTGTGATATAATCACATTTGCAAGCCCGTGTGTGTCAGGCCCACACAGACTGTATTGTGGCCACTGGCTAGTGGCTAAGCCTCCACTCACACCGTTACAGGGTGTCACTCACTCACAAATACCTCGCAGATAAAAAAAAATTCTATTTAATATTTTTCTGTGATATAATCATATTTGCAAGCCCGTGTGTGTCAGGCCCACACAGACTGTATTGTGGCCACTGGCTCGGCCTCCACTCATACCGTTACAGGGTGTCACTCACTCAAATACCTTTCAGATAAAAAAAATTCTATTTCATATTTTTCTGTGATATAATCACATTTTCAAGCCCGTGTGTGTCAGGCCAACACAGACTGTATTGTGGCCACTGGCTAGTGGCTAGGCCTCCACTCATACCGTTACAGGGTGTCACTCACTCACAAATACCTTGCAGATAAAAAAATATATATATTTAATCTTTTCTGTGATATAATCACAGTTGCAAGCCAGTGTGTGTCAGGCCCACACAGACTGTACTGTGCCTACTGCCCACTACTTATATAGGGTGGCACAGTACCTTCCACGCATAGTAACACTTATCTGATAAAAAATGACAGGCAGAGGCAGGCCACACCACAAGGGCCGTCGTGGTCGTGGTGCTGTGATTTCCACTGGCCCTGGAATAATGCCCAGTGTTCAGAGGCCACGTACCCTGAACCCAAAAAATTTGGAGAAAATAGTTGACTGGCTTACACAGGACACCCAATCTTCAACAGCTTCCGCTAAGAACCTTGACGCACCATCCTCGTCCAGCTCAGCTTTGGTCACCTGCTCTCAAGTTACCACTCTCCTGCCCACCGCCACCACCACCACTACCACCACTACCACCACAGCCGCTTCACTTGATCCCTCAGAGGAGTTATTTACACATCAGTTGGATGAAATTAGTGATGCGCAACCATTATTGCCAGAGGATGGAGATAACCGGGATATGTCTCAGTCAGGCAGCATTACACACATGGACGTACAGTGTGATGATGATGACGATGATGATGATGTTGTACCCGCTGCTGCTTCCTTTGCTGAGGTGTCAGATACAAGTGAAGTGGTTATTGATGACGATGTGTCCGTGGATGCCACGTGGGTGCCTGCTCGAAGAGAAGAAGAAGAGGGGGAAAGTTCAGAAGGGGAGATAGAGAGAAGGAGGAGACGAGTTGGAAGCAGGGGGAGGTCGTCGCAAGGAGCTAGTGGCACAGTCAGACAGCATGTATCAGCACCCGGGGTCAGCCAGACAGCAGGCCAATCAACACATGCTGTTACCACCACCAGAATGCCGTCATTGCAAAGCTCAGCAGTGTGGCATTTTTTTTGTGTGTCTGCCTCTGACAACAGCGATGCCATTTGCAACCTGTGCCAAAAGAAACTGAGTCGTGGGAAATCCAACACCCACCTAGGTACAACTGCTTTGCGAAGGCACATGATCGCACATCACAAACGCCTATGGGATCAACACATGATGATGAGTAGAAGCAGCAAACAAGCTCAAACCCACCATCCTCCTCCTGGTCCAGCATCTAAAGCCACGTCAACCACGGTCAGGGCAGGTATATCACCTACACTGCGCATTGGGTCAACCTGCTGACAGCTGCCAGGCATGGAATGCGTGACTCTGCAGCGGAGTTGGTGACACCGCCACGACTTGCAGGCAGGCCTACTGTCACCTCCTCTACTCCTCCTACTCCATCCTCTTCCATAACCTCCTCGGCTGAGTCCTCTTCTGCTGCGGCGTCTGCCTGCACATCAACTGAATCCCCCCAGCTCCCCAGGGGCTATTCCACATCCCGGATACGACAGTGTCACGCTGTCTTGGGGTTGACTTGCCTGAAAGCAGAGAGCCACACCGGACCAGCACTCCTGTCCGCCCTGAATGCACAGGTGGATCAGTGGCTGACCCCGCACCAACTGGAGATCGGCAAAGTGGTGTGTGACAATGGAAGCAATTTGTTGGCGGCTTTGAATTTGGGCAAGTTGCCACATGTGCCGTGCATGGCACATGTGTTGAATCTCATCGTACAATGCTTTGTGTCTAAGTACCCAGGCTTACAGGACGTTCTCAAGCAGGCCAAGAAGGTGTGTGGCCATTTCCGGCGTTCCTACATGGCCATGGCGCACTTTTCAGACATTCAGCGCCGAAACAACATGCCAGTGAGGCGCTTGATTTGCGACAGCCCGACACTCCTAATGTTCGACCGCCTGCTCCAACAAGAAAAAGCTGTCAACGAGTATTTGTATGACCGGGGTGCTAGAACAGCCTCTGCGGAGCTGGGAATTTTTTTGCCACGTTACTGGACGCTCATGCGCAATGCCTGTAGGCTCATGCGTCCTTTTGAGGAGGTGACAAACCTACTCAGTCACACCGAAGGCACCATCAGCGACCTCATCCTATTTGTTTTCTTCCTGGAGCGTGCCCTGCAAAGAGTGCTGGATCAGGATGTAGATGAGCGTGAAGAGGAAGAGTTGTGGTCACCATCACCACCAGAAACAGCCTTGTCATCATCGCTTGCCGGACCTGCGGCAACGCTGCAAGAGGAGTATGAGGAAGAGGAGTCAGAGGAGGAATGTGGCTTTGAGGAGGAGGAGGAAGACCAACCAAAGCAGGCATCCCAGGGTGCTCGTTGTTGTCACCTATCTGGGACCCGTGGTGTTGTACGTGGCTGGGGTGAAGAACAGACCGTCAATGACATCAGTGAGGACGAGGAACAGGAAATGAGTAGCTCGGCATCCAACACTGGCTTGCAACTGTTGAGGGACCCTCGTATAAAAAGGATGAAGGAGAACGACCTGTACTGGGTGGCCACGCTACTAGACCCCCGGTATAAGCAGAAAGTGGCGGAAATGTTACCAAATTACCGAAAGTCAGAAAGGATGCAGCAGTTCAAAACAAAACTAAAAAATATGCTTTACACAGCTTATAAGGGGGATGTCACAGCACAACGGGAATCTTACAGGGGAAGAGGTGAAAGTAATCCTCCTCCTACCACGACCACGGCGGCAAGGACAGGACGCTTTACAGATGTGTTGTTAATGGAGGACATGCAGAGCTTTTTCAGTCCTACACATCGCCACAGCCCTTCGGGATCCAGGCTTAGAGAACGACTCGACCAACAGTTAGCAGACTACCTCGCCTTAACTACAGATATCGACACTCTGAGGAGCAATGAACTCCTTGACTACTGGGTGTGCAGGCTTGACCTGTGGCCTGAGCTATCCCAGTTTGCGATAGAACTTCTGGCCTGCCCCGCTTCAAGTGTCCTGTCAGAAAGGACCTTCAGTGCAGCAGGAGGCATTGTCACTGACAAAAGAAGTCGCCTCGGTCAAAAAAGTGTTGATTACCTCACCTTCATTAAGATGAATGAGGCATGGATCCCGAAGGGACTGACAGTGGGGGATACGTTTGACTAACAAAAGGCCTGGCCTTGGCCTCAAAATGGTCCCCACGCTGCTGTATTTAATGTCTGCATACCGGATGACTTTCGTGAATTCTCCGCCACCAACTAGGGTTCAAGCCGCAATGTTTTAGTCACCTTTCTGCCTTGAAAACATAAATTTTTCCGGCTGCTGCTACAACAGCGGCTGCAACAATAACATTATTTTTCAGGCATGTGTACATGCCTAATTTTTCTGGCCTCTGGTGCTGCACTGTGGCTGCAAAAACAAAACAAAAAAAAAAGGCACATGATCTGTACCTTGTTGTGGTGAAGGGGCTTGCGTATCACAATGAAGCGATCATCACCTCTATGAGTGTGTTGGCAATGTTGCCACACCCCAGATGATAAAGCCGTTGCTTCATTATGATCAGACCAAAAGCAATCGGCTGGAAAATTTTTATAGAAAAAAACTAATTTTTATATATTTTTTTTAAGTTGTATGGTTGGGTTTTTAATACATAAAATAAAAAAATCATAATAAAGTCTCTTAATAGTTTATTAGAAATAATGCAGACAATTTAAAAAATCCCCATCAATTCAAAGCAAGTACAAAGCTAAGAACTAAGTTATTCCAGGATGTCGTAATGGTTCGTTAATTCGACAATGGTTAATCAATTCGACACACGTCCCCGGATAGGGGACGTAACAGGGATTAAACTGATAGGAAAAGTAATAGTTAAGACACCACTCATATAGGGTGTCACAGCACATTGCTCCGTGCACGCGCAGTGCCCCAACTTGAGTAAGAGGACCGACCAATCTGCTTTTTCCATCTCCCGATTCCTAAAATCAATTCAGTTTGGTGTATCAGAGTTTGGTCTGTCACTGTGAAGGCAGTCGAAGGTACCCGGCCTAAATTTTTTTTCACAAAAGGCAATTCCACCCTGATATGGGACGTAACAGGGATTAAACTGATGAGAGTAGTACTACAGAAAATACCACTCATATTGGGTGTGACAGTAAATTGCACGGCGCAGACGGAGTGACCGCGGCATGGATTCAAACAAAGGGGAGGGAGCCAGCGTTTTTTTAACCATCTCCCCGTTCAAAAAATCTATTTAATAAATGGACCCCAGATTGGGGACGTAACAGGGATTAAACTGATGAGAATAGTATTACAGAAAATACCACTCATATCGGGTGTGACAGTAAATTGCACGGCGCAGACGCAGTGACCGTGGCGTGGATTCAAACAAAGGGGAGGGAGCCAGCGTTTTTTTAACCATCTCCCCGTTTGAAAAATCAATTTAATAAATGGATCCCAGATTGGGGACTATACAGGGATTAAACTGATGAGAATAGTACTACAGAAAATACCACTCACGGGTGTGACAGTAAATTGCACGGCGCAGACGCAGTGACCGTGGCGTGGATTCAAACAAAGGGGAGGGAGCCAGTGTTTTTTTAACCATCTCCCTGTTCAAAAAATCTATTTAATAAATGGACCCCAGATTGCGGACGCAACAAGAATTAAACTGATGAGAATAGTACTACAGAAAATACCACTCATATCGGGTGTGACAGTAAATTGCACGGCGCAAATGCAGTGACCGTGGCGTGGATTCAAACAAAGGGGAGGGAGCCAGCGTTTTTTTAACCATCTCCCCGTTTGAAAAATCTATTTAATAAATGGAACCCAGATTGGAGACGTAACAGGGATTAAACTGATGAGAAGAGAGAACTACAGAAAATACCACTCATATCGGGTGTGAGAGTAAATTGCACGGTGCAGATGCAATGACCGTGGCGTGGATTCAAACAAAGGGGAGGGAGGCAGCGTTTTTTTAACCATCTCCCCGTTCGAAAAATCTATTTAATAAATGTACCCCAGATTGGGGACCATCCAGGGATTAAACTGATGAGAATAGTACTACAGAAAATACCACTCACGGGTGTGACAGTAAACTGCACGGCGCAGACGCAGTGACCGTGGCGTGGATTCAAACAAAGGGGAGGGAGCCAGCGTTTTTTTAATCATCTCCCCGTTCGAAAAATCAATTCAATTCACCTTTCGGTGACCCTTGGTGTTGTACGTGGCTGGGTGGAGGAAGAAACCTTCAATGACATCAACGGGACATGGCTAGCTTGGTATCCAACCTTGTGGAAATGGGAAGTTTGCGGTTGGCAAATGGACTGTTTGCGGTTGTTTGCGGTGCATTAAAAGGGGAGTTTGGTCTGTCAATGTCTGTGAAGCGGGCGTAACCCTTACACTACCTGATCGATACAACATCATACCTGATAGTATACACACACTGGATGTTTTAAACCACGTTGTTCAAAAAAAAATTGGATTGTTAGGTGATTTATGCCCTTTATGGATTAAAATCCAACTCTGCATCAACTATGTAATTTTCCATGGGAGTTTTGCCATGGATCCCCCTCCGGCATGCCACAGTCCAGGTGTTAGTCCCCTTGAAACAACTTTTCCATCAGTACTGTGGCTAGAAAGAGTCCCTGTGGGTTTTAAAATTCGCCTGCCTATTGAAGTCTATGGCGGTTCGCCCGGTTCGCCCGTTCGCAAACATTCGTAGAAATTTGCATTTGCCGATCGCGAACGGAAAATTTTATGTTCGCGACATCTCTACTGGGCAGCAGATTGCTGTTTAGACAGCACGATCTGCTACCCAGGAATGATGATTGATGTACCTGCGCGAATGACAGGATCACCCGATGAACAAGCTTTTCAATAATTCATCGCGTGATAAGCGGTGATCGGCTTGTTCTCAATAATCTAGCCGATTGATACGTGTAAATCCACCTTTGCTGTACAAGTGTATCACAGGACTAGTGATGAGCCTGCCGCTCATCACTAGTCCTGTGATACAGTTGTACAGCAAATTGTATCAATATTCAAATTTGCTATATTTTGTGAATATTTTGTAGAATATTCGTGAATTCGAGATTATGTTCTTGATTGCGAAAATCGGCAATGTATTATTCGCGTAATGCGCGTGAAATATCGGCGTGGGGTAGGCAACTTTTCTACTGGTTGCTAGGGATGTTGCTAAGCTATGACAAAGCCTTCTCATTGGCCCACAAGCTAGAAGAAGGGAGGTATGATCACCTGAAATATACTGTGTTAAAAAAAACAACAAAAAAAAATTTATATTCGTCATTACGAATGCACTCACCTAAAGAATTATTAGGAACACCTGTTCTATTTCTCATTAATGCAATTATCTAGTCAACCAATCACATGGCAGTTGCTTCAATGCATTTAGGGTTTTGGTCCTGGTCAAGACAATCTCCTGAACTCCAAACTGAATGTCAGAATGGGAAAGAAAGGTGATTTAAGCAATTTTGAGCATGGCATGGTTGTTGGTGCCAGACGGGTCTGAGTATTTCACAATCTGCTCAGTTAGGCCTCATGCACACGACCGTTGTGTGCATTCGTGGCCGTTGTGCCGTTTTCCGTTTTTTTTCGCGGACCCATTGACTTTGAATGGGTCCGTGGAAAAATCGGAAAATGCACCGTTTTGCAGCCGAGACCGTGATCCGTGTATCCTGTCCGTCAAAAAAATATGACCTGTCCTATTTTTTTGACGGACAACGGTTCACGGACCCATTCAAGTCAATGGGTCCGTGAAAGAACACGGATGCACACAAGATTGGCATCCGTGTCCGTGATCCGTGGCCGTAGGTTACTTTCATACAGACGGATCCGAAGATCCGTCTGCATAAAAGCTTTTTCAGAGCTTAGTTTTCACTTGTTGAAAACTCAGATCCGACAGTATATTCTAACACAGAGGCGTTCCCATGGTGATAGGGACGCTTCAGGTTAGAATATACTAAAAGAACTGTGTACATGACTGCACCCTGCAGGACGAAAAAAGGGTCACGGATCACGGACCAACGGAAACCCGTTTTGCGGACAGTGAAAAAATACTGTCGTGTGCATGAGGCCTTACTGGGATTTTCACGCACAACCATTTCTAGGGTTTACAAAGAATGGTGTGAAAAGGGAAAAACATCCAGTATGCGGCAGTCCTGTGGGCAAAAATGCCTTGTGGATGCTAGAGATCAAGCTGATAGAAGAGCAACGTTGACTGAAATAACCACTCGTTACAACCGAGGTATGCAGCAAAGCATTTGTGAAGCCACAACACGCACAACCTTGAGGTGGATGGGCTACAACAGCAGAAGACCCCACCGGGTACCACTCATCTCCACTACAAATAGGAAAAAGAGGCTACAATTTGCACGAGCTCACCAAAATTGGACTGTTGAAGACTGGAAAAATGTTGCCTGGTCTGATGAGTCTCGATTTCTGTTGAGACATTCAAATGGTAGAGTCCGAATTTGGCGTAAACAGAATGAGAACATGTATCCATCCTCTGATGGCTACTTCCAGCAGGATAATGCACCATGTCAAAAAGCTCAAATCATTTCAAATTGGTCTCTTGAACATGACAATGAGTTCACTGTATTAAAATGGCCCCCACAGTCACCAGATCTCAACCCAATAGAGCATCTTTGGGATGTGGTGGAATGGGAGCTTTGTGCCCTGGATGTGCATCCCTCAAATTTCCATCAACTGCAAGATGCTATCCTATCAATATGGGCCAACATTTCTAAAGAATGCTATCAGCCCCTTGTTGAATCAATGCCACGTAGAATTAAGGCAGTTCTGAAGGCAAAAGGGGGTCCAACACCGTATTAGTATGGTGTTCCTAATAATTCTTTAGGTGAGTGTATTTAGCACTATATTATAAATATTCGCGAATATTGGCACTTCAAATTTTTTAGATTTTCATGGCTGTGTTATGGTGTAGTGGACCATGGCACTTTTGCAGTGCATGCTAATTGCCTGTGACAACATGTTGTTTTGCATGTTTTGACACTTCCCCTTTAAGTTTTGTGTTCCTTCCCATCCTGGTGTGTTTGGGGTTAAGTTGTGTGCTTGGTGGAGCTAGGTGTGGCCTCTGGCTTTTCTTATATTGTGTTGTGAGCCTGAGGTCAGGGGGTTGTCTGCCTTTATATGTGTTGGAGCTCTGCTCCTCTCTGGATGTGTCATCTTTCCAGTGTGAGGGCATCCTAGTTGGACATCATTTGTCACCCTTTGTCTCATTTCCTCTCCTCACCTGTTATGTCGTTTGGTGTGGTTTATGTTGGGGTTTTGTTGTTTATGTCATGTCTGGTGTTCCATGTCTGGTCGGTGTGGTGTTTGTGATCAGCATGGATGATTGAGATTTTCCCCAGTGTTGTTCCTCCATGAGCAGGTTCCAGGGGTTTCCCAGAGGGGGAACCTAAAGACTATAAACAACCCTGCCTGGGGCTACTATGCATCCAGTGTCCGCATAGGGGTGCGTGTAGTTTTGGAGTCGTGGTTCCATCTTTGCTGCGGTAAGTGTTGGTTGTTCTGGTGTGCCATTGTTACACTGGGTGCTTAATAGTGTTAATCGAGCACCGTAGTGCTCGGATGCTCGGAAGCTCAGGCCAAACACATCGGGATGTTCGGGTGCTCGACCAAGCACCCTAGTATAATGGAAATCAATGGGCGAACCCGATAATTATACCAGGTACCCCCTGCACTGAAGAGGGGAGGGTGCCTGGTTCATAGGAAAATGTCAGAAATTGACGGAAACACCACTGAAATGGTTCTGAAACAGCATTGGGAGGACGTCTGCATGCATCTTGTACTCGCAAGTCGCTGCTGCGAACAATGTTGTCCGATTAGTACGCCACTTTTACAGTTTTTACCAAAAAAAAATTGAGGAAAAATTGTTAAGAAACATTCTTTCCTATATATTTACTTGTATATAAAGTGCAAGTGCTGCCAAAAATTACAAGGAAGAAGTACTCCGATACAACCTATATATCACTTAATGGAGGGCCTCATTCACATTGTGGTACAATTGTTCAGGTAGTGGGACTCCTACACTCATAAAGCAGAAACCACTAATTTAGGAAATTGCTAGGTTGGGAATTGTATTTCAACCCAGAACAAAAACTGTACTTTGACGGACACAAAATAACTTGACCAGCTACAGCAATAGCCACAGATTTAGCTGAATATAAATTTGAGGCCTATTATTTAGGCGCTGGGTGACAGGTATACGTTTACGGACAGAATTAGACTTGGATATGCACAGTAGCGTGTGTGTGAAGTTAATAAGAATGACCCTATCAGCACCTTGAATCTAATATACCCTTTTAGGGATAGATTTAAAGTAGGTCTGATACAGCAGAAACCACTAATTTAGGAAATTGCTAGGTTGGGAATTGTATTTCAACCCAGAACAAAAACTGTGCTTTGACGGACACAAAATAACTTGACCAGCTACAGCAATAACCACAGATTTAGCTGAATATAAATTTGAGGCCTATTATTTAGGCGCTGGGTGACAGGTATACGTTTACGGACAGAATTAGACTTGGATATGCACAGTAGCGTGTGTGTGAAGTTATTGAGAATGACCCTATCAGCACCTTGAATCTAATATACCCTTTTATGGATAGATTTAAAGTAGGCCTGATACAGCAGAAACCACTAATTTAGGAAATTGCTAGGTTGGGAATTGTATTTCAACCCAGAACAAAAACTGTGCTTTGACGGACACAATATAACTTGACCAGCTACAGCAATAACCACAGATTTAGCTGAATATAAATTTGAGGCCTATTATTTAGGTTGCTGGGTGACAGGTATACGTTTACAGACAGAATTAGACTTGGAAATGCACAGTAGCGTGTGTTTGAAGTTATTGAGAATGACCCTATCAGCACCTTGAATCTAATATACCCTTTTAGGGATAGATTTAAAGTAGACCTGATACAGCAGAAACCACTAATTTAGGAAATTGCTAAGTTGGGAATTGTATTTCAACCCAGAACAAAAACTGTGCTTTGACGGACACAAAATAACTTGACCAGCTACAGCAATAACCACAGATTTAGCTGAATATAAATTTGAGGCCTATTATTTAGGGGCTGGGTGACAGGTATATGTTTACGGACAGAATTAGACTTGGATATGCACAGGTGCGTGTGTGTGAAGTTATTGAGAATGACCCTATCAGCACCTTGAATCTAATATACCCTTTTAGGGATAGATTTAAAGTAGGCCTGATACAGCAGAAACCACTAATTTAGGAAATTGATAAGTTGGGAATTGTATTTCAACCCAGAACAAAAACTGTGCTTTGACGGACACAAAATAACTTGACCAGCTACAGCAATAACCACAGATTTAGCTGAATATAAATTTGAGGCCTATTATTTAGGTCGCTGGGTGACAGGTATACGTTTACAGACAGAATTAGACTTGGAAATGCACAGTAGCGTGTGTTTGAAGTTATTGCGAATGACCCTATCAGCACATTGAATCTAATATACCCTTTTAATGAATAGATTTAAAGTAGCCCTGATACAGCAGAAACCACTAATTTAGGAAATTGCTAAGTTGGGAATTGTATTTAAACCCAGAACAAAAATATATCCTTTGCCAGACAGCAGACAGTATTACAATTGGCTGGCCACAGCTGAAACACCAGATTTAGGGTACTGCTATTTTGGCAATTGTATTTCACCCCTCAATAAAATAGCAAGCACAGCCAAGCCCCTGATGTAGGATATAGCAAAAATATAACCACACTATTGATGGTTAAATGGACTTGGTGGCAGCTTGCCCCTGATGTAGGATATAGCAAAAAAATAACCACACTATTGATGGTTAAATGGACTTGGTGGCAGCTTGCCCCTGATGTAGGATATAGCCAAAAAATAACCACACTATTGATGGTTAAATGGACTTGGTGACAGCTTGCCCCTGATGTAGGATATAGCAAAAAAATAACCACAATATTGATAGTTAAATGGACTTGGTGGCAGCTTGCCCCTGATGTAGGATATAGCCAAAAAATAACCACACTATTGATGGTTATATGGACTTGGTGGCAGCTTGCCCCTGATGTAGGATATAGCCAAAAAATAACCACACTATTGATGGTTAAATGGACTTGGTGACAGCTTGACCCTGATGTAGGATATAGCAAAAAAATATCCACACTATTGATGGTTAAATGGACTTGGTGGCAGCTTGCCCCTGATGTAGGATATAGCCAAAAAATAACCACACTATTGATGGTTAAATGGACTTGGTGACAGCTTGCCCCTGATGTAGGATATAGCAAAAAAATATCCACACTATTGATGGTTAAATGGACTTGGTGGCAGCTTGTGCTGGCGCACCACAAGCCACAAAATGGTCGCCGATCACCCCAGAAAAAAGTGACTGAAAAACGCTCTGGGCAGCCTAAAAACAGTGAGCAATTGAATAGCAGCAGTTCAATGATCCACAGCTGTAGATCGATCACTGACTTAAGTGTTTTGGAGGAGTGAATCACTGCCTAATCTCGCCCTAACGTCGCAGCTGCAACCTCTCCCTACACTAAGCACAGCAGAGTGACGTGCGGCGCTACGTGACTCCAGCTTAAATAGAGGCTGGGTCAAATGCTGCACTGGCCAATCACAGCCATGCCAATAGTGATGGCCTCGTGGGGCAAGTAGTATGACGCTTGTTGATTGGCTTGTTTAAAAAAGCGCCAAAAAAACAACGAACACCGAACCCGAACCCAGACTTTTACTAAAATGTTCGGGTTCGGGTCCGTGTCACGGACACCCCAAAATTCGGTACGAACCCGAACTATACAATTCGGGTTCGCTCATCCCTATTGGTTACCAAATCAAGCGTGGTTTGGTGTCCCAATAGGGATTCATTGAGTCGCCAGTTGTAGCATGTGGGGTTGGGGAATGGTCAGAGAGGTGCATGGAGCCAATTGAGGCCTCTCTACAAAGGTGTAAATGTTCTTTGGAGATAAACAGAAAGTCTAGGCGATGATAGGTACCATGCACCGGGGAGTAAAATGTATAATCTAACGTGTTGGGATGACATGTCCCCCACACGTCAATCAAATGTAAGTTCCAAAAACTGTCACGTATGGCTTTAAGAGATTTATGGGATAGGGATGATTTATGGGATGATGTATCTACTTTCGGATTCAATGAGACATTCAAATCTCCCCCCAGGATCACTATCCCTTCCTTGAAGGAGTCAATGAGTGGGTGAATATTTGAAAACCATTGGGATTCGTTAGAGTTGGGGGCATATAGGTTTATGAAGGTATAGGTTTGTGGGACTATGGTACCTTTGACTAGAATTAATCTTCCATCGGGATCTTGAGTGTGGTCTACATATATAAAGGGGATTTTTCTCTGGAACCCTATACTGACTCCACCTGAGGCAGAGGTACTTCCCCCACAGTGATACCAATGGGAGTAATGGGAGAATTGCAAGTTTGGGTAGTGGTTGAATCGAAAGTGCGTCTCCTGGAGAAACACAACTCCGGCCCGGCTTTCCTCAGGACAGTGAAAATTTGGCTCCGTTTTGAAGGAGAATGGAAGCCCTTTACATTATATGAGGCTATGTGGAGGTTAGCCATTACAAAGGGTGTGAGTAAGGGTACCTTGGGGCCATTGATGTGTCCTGCAGGAGAGCGCACTGACAGTTGGGGGCTCCGCCGTCTGGTCCTGGATGTGGACCAGAGTACTGGGAATGGCGCTGGGTGTATCACATTGTAATAAGAAGGAGATCATGTACAGTACCTTGGATAGAGGATAGGGTAAGAAACAAACAAAAAACATATTAAGACAACAGAACAAAAATAAACCTGCATACAAGTATATGCCATAGACATTCGGGGGGAAAATTGGTCAGTTGACCGGGTAGGTGACTGTGTAGCACCCTGATGAGGGCTAGGGGGTGAAAGGCGAGGATGGGTCTAGCCTTTTGTAATCGGTATGTCAGCGAAACAACATGCTATACTTATCAGAACTATGGCAAGTCTGGTAGCACTAGGGTGTAGTTGAAACATGGAACTCTCAGGAAGTGATGAGTGGTGGGGACCAGAGTTAGGGTCCAGTTAAGGGTCCTGGGAGAGGCTCCTGGGAGTGAGCTGGTGGCCCCTTTTCTTGGATCTCGACGACTTTGGAGTACGCTGAATTTCAAAGGGAGCGACTTTAGGGAGGTCTGGTAGGTCTCCTAAAACACGATAGAGTTCCCAGTTATCTATCTGCATGGGGGAGATGTCCAGATGCTCATAGATAGCCTCAAGGTCAGAGTAGGCCGAGATGTTGAGCCGCTTGCCTGAATATGAGAATGAGAGTCCAAACGGGTAGGACCAGCGGTATAGAACTTTCTTGGACCTGAGCCAGTTGGTTAGTGGTTTTAATACCCTATGCTTTTTGAGAGTAGAGGGGGCCAGATCTTGGTAGATTTCCAATCTGGAGTCCTCATAGGAGAGGTCTGAGTGGTTGCGCGCTGCTTCCAGGATAGCCGCTTTAACTGGGAAGTTCAGAAACTTGCAAATAACGTCACGAAGAGGCTCAGTCGGCTTTGGCTTAGGGCGTAGCGCCCTGTGAGCACGTTCAATGACGATTTCTTGGGGGAAGTCGGGACCCAACAGTGAGCCGCAGATGGTGAGGATAGTTGAGGTGATTTCTCCCGGCGGGACTGTTTCTGGGATCCCCCTGAACCGTAAGTTGTTGCCACGCCCTCTGTTTTCCTGGTCTTCCAGGGCATTGTGTAGCTCATTGAGGTGCGCTGTGCAGCGATAAAGGGAGACCGTCACCACTGACTGGTGGTTCAGGGTTGCGGCCTGGTGAGTTTCCAGGGTTTCCACCCGCTCCCCAATTTTTCTCACCTCCTGTCGGAAGGCAGTAAGTTCGGAGAAAACTGGCTCCATAACTCTGCAAAGGGCTCGATCCAGGTGAGTGGTAGGTCCACACCTGGTTGGCGTTCCTCTGAATCGCTGTCTCCCTCGGATTGTGCAGGGACGTGCTTCAGGGCCTTAGGCTGTTGAGCCGGCGCCATCTTTGATTCTCGCGGCGCAACCGTGGTGGCTGCTTTCTTAAGGAATTTCTACATTTACCTGCTCGAAATCTGCCTTTTGAGACTCGCGGGGTGTTCTCCAAGCTTGGGGTTCCCGATTTTCACCATCCTCGCTTATAGAAGCTGGTTAAAGCTGGTGCTAGGAACGGTCTTCTTAGCAGAGCAGCAGACTAAGCGTCCATCTCAGTCTGGCGCTAGCTCCGCCCCCCCATATAAAGCTTGTTGATGATAAAGATTTCCTGGACATGAATATATCTATATCTGGTTACTACTGAAATTAGCAACTCAGGTTACAGACTGACAATATAAATTTAACCTCTTCAATCCTGGAGGATTATTTGTTTTTGTATTTTTCACCCAAAGAGCCATATCTTTTTTATTTTTCCATTCACATAGCCGTATAAAGGTATCTTTTGCAGGACAAATAGTACTTTCTAATGGCACCAAATAATTTGGCCTACAATGTAGTGTGAAGCTGGAAAAAATTAAAAATGTACTGTAGTCAAATTAGTAAAAAAATGCAACTTTGCCACAGTTTTATGGATTTTGTTTTTACTACATTCCCTATGCAGTAAAATTGACCTCTTACCTTTATTTTCCAGTCTAGTATGATTATAGCAATACCATATTTATGTCGTTTTTCTTTTGTTTAATGCCTAAAATAAAATAAAAACTTAAAAATATATTTATTTCCTTTGCATCACTCTATCCTAACCCCAATGACATTTTACTTTTACATCAACAGAGTCGTGTGAGGGATCATTTTTTGCGCTACAATTTATAGTTTTTATTAATACCATTTTGGTATTTATGACTTTTTGTTTACCTTTTCTAACTTTTTTTGGGAGGTGAATCGACGAAAAAAATTGCGAGTCTGCCATTTTGAGTTTTTTTCCATTATGCAGTTCACTGTATGGGATAAGCACTTTTAGATTTTAATAGCAAAGGTATATTTAGACATGGCAATACCCATGATGTTTATTTTTATTGTTTATTTTAATTTTGAGAAAAGGGATTTGAATTTTTCTTTTTTTTTTCTTTTTTTTTGTCACCCTAGGTGACTAAAACATACAATCATTAGATTGTCGTTTGTATTCTGTAATTAATTGTTTTTATATTTTTGTTTTGTTTGCAGAATTCTGTATATTCCAATGCAGTGCTGCCTTCTGCAGGCTAGCGTTGGAATACACTAGTAAACAGCATAGAAGCCTTTACAGATTCAGCCCTATTATCACCATTGTATGCCTTCCCCAGTTTCATCCAGAGACAGGCATTCCAATAACGCGTTTCAGTTTGTACTGCTGTCTGATGCCATTGTCACATTTGACCATGGGATGTGAGGGGTTAAATTGTGTTTTTGCTGATAAAAGATATTAGCCAGGGGTGTCTGCTGTTTAAACCAACAGGCACTTGCCAGCTATGGCGCCTGCTGCACTTATGAGTGGGCACCATCCTTAAATCCCACACTGTACATGTACAGTGCTGGTAGATGAGAGGTTATGGCTAAATCTCTACTAAATCACACTTTTGAATAATTTCAGAATTTTGCATTTTAGCCCCTTTCTATTGTTATAACCCTGCATCAGCATAACAGATATGCATAGTCCTTCACTTACAAATAATGACTCAGCTCCATGTCAGGATAATATATCTACTGTGTCATCGGAATATGGGACCTTTCTAATTTCAAATAATATTCTGAACTTACACAGAGTTGGAACACACAGAGATGTCTGATAAGTGAATCATTGTAATCTACAGTCTATTATAAACAAGTAAATGCATTTTGAACTTCGTAAAGCAAGTTATTTGTAAACTATAAAAACTGTAAAGGCAAATATTCTAAAGTTTAAAGAAATGGTTAATATATCCAAAGTTTTAAAGAGTTATAGTTTTAAAGTGTTATATAGTCTGTAATCTGTAAACTTGAAGATATAAGAAAATCTGTTTTTACCTAAACAATAAGTTGGGTCAGGGTTATTCCAGTTATCACTTCTTTTCCTTTCTCTTATTTGTACATCACAAATAAGTAAATGACTGAATTTTGATATAAAACATTCTAGGTTTTAAAGTTGGACAATATATGTGATCTGGAAACTTGAAAATGTAAAGACTATTTCTTTTACTTTTCCATAAAATCACAAGGTATGTAAGGACTGATTCTAATTATCATTTCTATTTCTTTCCCCATTAGTAATGTACACCATGAATAAGGAAACATCTTTACTAGAGATGCTAATAAACGTATATGTCAAGTTAATATACATTATTCTCTTGAATAACGCAGGTCTCATTAAAGTCAATGATGCTCGAAAGAAAATAGATGATAAACTACCATATTAAAGGTCACACAAATGGCCACTAAAATCTAATTGAATTCTTAATACACTGAGGAATGAAATCTAGTTAGGAACATCATCTTTATAACAGATCTTTGCTAAAAATAAAAAAAATAAACTTATCTTTTTGTTCTGTTTTGTTGCTTCCCTGTATCAAACTGCATGTTTATTACCTGTTTGTCTTCTTCTAGAAGCTAAATTCAAGAAGTACACCATGTGTGTTAACCCAGCTACATCCGTATATAGCTAAGTTAGTACAGCTATGTTTAGCAACTTTAGAGTTATAGGATTCTTCAGAATTCTTATCCTCTGCTCACTTCCCTCCTCTTCTCTTATGCCTCTGTGGAAGAAAATTAAAGGATAACTGTCACACTTAGACCCTAATTTCAATTTTCATATATGTAGTTACTAATAACATGATATTCCAGAATCAGTTACTATTAGACTGATTTACCCCATATTTAATAAGATTCAGCCCTTAGCAACCAGTCTGCATAAAACTGCAATTTCACTATTCAGTTTAGATGGCCGCCACTGCCCTCACCCTGAGGCTAATCCCGCCTGCCCTCACTAGCCAGTAGCAATAGCCACCCAAAAGTGTCAGTAAGCAGAGCCATCCCCCCCTAAAGGGTTAATCTCCTGCAGCACAAAGGGGTCCTCTTACCACATGTTGCTTTCATTTATACACTGAGCAGATGGCAGATCTCCCTTCCCTGCTCTGCGCTGCTTCAACTCTACTTCTCCAGCTCTGCTGAGTGAGGGAGCGTCTGCCAAGCGCAGGGACAGGGAGAAGTGCACACAGCCCAGGTACTGTTATCAACTGCTGGGGAGGACCTGGCTTTAATCATTTACTTACAGTCCCTGGCTGTCAGTAATCTGACCTTGCACGCAGCGTCCTCATGCCTAGCAACTTTATTTTAAGCACAGGTAAAAGTAGGTAGTACAGGGGAGAAAAATGTGGAATTAAGGGGTAATTGAATACACAGTGAAAAGTTGAAATAGGACCACCAAGGAGATATTAATCACCACAATTCAATACTCCAAAAAAATATATACGACAGTTATACTTTAATTCTATAGACTAAATTATTTATAGATTCTGGTATTGAGCCGAGTAAACAGGCAAAGTGCCTTGTAGGGCTCACTCAGATGAATGTAATGAAACCTTTCACTTAGAGATCCTTTGCTTCTTTCTGGAAAAAAAAAAGCTTTTAAATTAATTCCTATGCAAATAAGCAGTTAAGTGCACTATGATGGGACCAAGCAACTTTGTGCACTCTTGTTTCTCCTGCTTCCTCTACCAGCCCTTTCCTCTCCTTCTTGATTGGCAGGGTTAGGTTCTTGCTTCTTACCTGGCCTTGTCAATCAAAGAGGAGAGGGATGGTCTGGACTGGCCGAGGAAGCAGGAGATGCTAGTGAGCATAAACTGCTTTGGACCCGCCACAGTGCCCTTAACTGCTTATTTGCACAAGTGCTATTTTGCCCAAGCAAGTCTATTCCTTTTATTTATCTCCCAAATTAGTGATTTTCTTGCAATCAGTCTACATGGAGGCCTGATTCGCACATTTCTCTGAATAGTTGATTTGTCTGCTGCTTGAACTCATTTTAGCATTCAATTGGATTCTAAATTTTTGAGATTTAAATATTCTTGTCCTATGTAGTGAACATCAATGAAATGTTTCATCACAGTTCTTGGTTTTTGTCGCTGGTCATTTGTAAGAGTAAAAAATGGCTGTCTGGAGCAAGCGAGGTAAGTTTATTTTTTATTTTTTTTCAACGTCTTTAATTTTCCTCTTTCTCTATAACAAATTATTGGGCATTTCAATAGTTAATATAGTCAAATAATTTTGTAAGTTCCATTTCAGTATTGAGACATTATAAACATTGTAAGACACTTTCCATTACCAGAACTTTCCAATTACTTGAGTCTTTTTATAGCATTTGTTTTAATTTGGACATGATTTGACTCAAGTTTCCCTGGGGATAATTAATGCTTGAACTGTGAACTCTCCTTTGAGATTTTTATGATCTTTATGGTATATTAATATACATGTCAGTGCCTTGCCTTCCTATTATTATTTCCAGACTAATTCTTGTCAAGACATTCATGCACAGTTTATTTTATTTGTTGTTCTCTTTTAGGAAGCAGACACTATTGACTTAGCTCACATACTGGGCTATAAGGTCATCCAATTTCTCAAGTTAAAGATATACATTTTAGAGTCTTATCTAGTATATGTATAATGTATTTTCTTTTTTTAATTAATTAATGAATCAATCAATAACAAGTTTGGTTTTAAAACTTTTTTTCATAAGGCACAATTAAATTAACCAGAAAAAAGTAAATATATTACTTAGCAATATGTTTGTATTTCATAATGCAATTACAAACTCAGAGATATTTGATGTTCTCACCCAAAGTAAAGATAGTTTAAGGTGTTTTCATGTGCTACTGTCTTACAAGACAGTCTTTGAAGTGAATGCCCTGACAGCATGCTATTTCTAAATTTAACATTATTAGGGACATTTATCGAATCAGATACATAAGCTAAATTTGTGACATTTCATTTGCCCTGACACTTACACAGTGGCCTATGTTTAAGGGCTAGAAGTCAGATTACACCTGGATTATGGCTCATTTACTATGTGCAACTTTTGCAAGTCGCAAAACAGTCACAACCCATGCTAGGCAACCCCCAGGTGTACTTTTACACCGGAAGGTGTAAACCATATTACGCACACACCAGATATATTATTAAGATGACCATTTTATAAATTTGGTCCAGTCACACAAAGACAAACTAAAAATTGACACAAAAACTACCTTAGAGGGGTTGTTTCATCTGAGACAATGGGGGCATATCACTAGGATATGCCCCCATTGTCTGATAGGTGCGAGTCTCACTGCTAGGACCCGCACCTATCTCCTAAACGGACCTCCACAAAGTGGTGGCTGGAGGACTACAATCTGGCCACCACCAAATGCTCTCTACACCTATCAGACAATGGGGTATACCCTAGCGATATGCCCTCGCTGTCTCAGATGAAACAACCCTTTTAAATGATAAATTACCCTCTATATTCTTATTAACCTCTTAAGGACCATGGTTGGTTGGTAGCAAGCTTTTTGTGTTTTTTTTTTCCTGCTATTAAAGACTTTTGTGCCATTTAAATATCTGTAAAATGGCTTTTTTTTTTTTTATAGAAGAAGTTGTATGGTATAATACCACTGTTTAATCTTCCATATAAGGTTTTGATGAACTTGATATTGATAATTTGGTCAGTGGAATGGGAAAATGCCTTTCTACTGTTGTTTTTGTTTTTTTATTTATGGTTTTAACAAAATTTACTGTACTGTAAACATGTATGTAATTGTTATGATTTTCAACTACACTGAACAAAAATATAAACGCAACACTTTCGATTTCGCTCCCATTTTTGCATGAGCTGAACTCAAAGATCTGAAACATTTTTTATATACATAAAAGAGCCATTTCTCTCAAATATTGTTCACAAATCTGTCAAAATCTGTGTTAGTGAGCACTTCTCCTTTGCCAAGATAATCCATCCCATCTCACAGGTGTGGCATATTAAGGTGCTGATTAGACAGCATGAATATTGCACAGGTATGCCTTAGACTGCCCACAATAAAAGGTCACTCTGAAATGTGCAGTTTGATCACACAGCTCAATGCCACAGATGTCGCAATGTTTGAGGGAGCGTGTAATTGGCAAGCTGACTGCAGGAATGTCCACCAGAGCTGTTGCCCGTGCAATGAATGTTCATTTCTCTACCATAAGCCGTCTCAAAAGGTGTTTCAGAGAATTTGGCAGTATATCCAACCGGCCTCACAACCGCAAACCACGTGTAACCATACCAGCCCAGGACCTCCACATCAAGCATGCTCACCTCCATGATCACCCGGACAGCTGCAGCAACAATAGGTTTGCATAACCAAAGAATTTCTGCACAAACTGTCAGAAACCATCTCAGGGAAGCTCATCTGCATGTTTGTCATCTTCATCGGGGTCTGGACCTGACTGCACATTTGATGGTGTCTGGCACATTGGAGAGGCGTTCTGTTCACAGATGAGTCCCGGCTTTCACTGTTCAGGGCAGATGGCAGACAGCGTGTGTGGCTTCGTGTGAGTGAGCGGTTTTCTGATGTCAACATTGTGGATCGAGTGGCCCATGGTGGTAATGGGGTTATGGTATGGGCAGGCGTATGTTATGGACAATGAACACAGGTGCATTTTATTGATGGCATTTTGAATGCACAGAGATACCGTGACGAGATCCTGAGGCCCATTGTTGTGCCATTCATCCAAGGCCATCACCTCATGTTTCTGCATGATAATGCACGGCCCATATTGCAAGGATCTGTACACAATTCCTGGAAGCTTCAAATATCTCAGTTCTTGCATGGCCAGCATACACACCGGACATGTCACCCATTGAGCATGTTTGGGATGCTCTGGATCGGCACATACGACAGTGTGTTCCAGTTCCTGACAATATTTTGTAACTTCGCACAGCTATTGAAGAAGAGTGGACCAACATTACACAGGCTACAATCAACAATCTGATCAACTCTATGCGATGGAAATGTGTTGCACTGCGTGCAATGGTGGCCACCGCCCCCAGTAAGGCAAAACTATGCACATTTCAGAGTGGTCTTTTATTGTGGGCAATCTAAGGCACACCTGTGCAATATTCATGCTGTCTAATCAGCACCTTGATATGCCACACCTGTGAGGTGGGATGGATTATCTCGGCAAAGGAGAAGTGCTCACTAACAGAGATTTAGACAGATTTTCAAACAATATTTGAGAGTAATGGGTCTTTTGTGTATGTAGAAAATGTTTCAGATCTTTGAGTTCAGCTCATGCAAAATAGGAGTGAAACCGAAAGTGTTGCGTATATATTTTTGTTCAGTGTACTTAAAAAAATTAAAATATTAACATAAACAGCTTATGTTGACACATTTTGACACTTATAACTTTTGTTGTCAGTTGAGGAATAGGTTTTGTGAGGTATTGCTTTTTGATGGGGAGGTATATTCTTTTGTAACATTTTGGGATACATATGTCTTTTTTTTTTTTTTTTGTAGAAATAAGATTGCTGTATATGGTGATGATGCGCCTTCCTACTAGTAAAGTTTTGTTCTAAGCAGTATAAATGGGGTAGGGAATCAAATGAAGATGACCCCAGTTCAGATCGACCTGTCAAAGCATCTTCAGAGGAAATGTGCCATAAAGTGGATGCAATGGTTTTGGAAAATCGTTGGGTCAAAGTCAATGTTTTACCTCATAAATTAGTCATTTCAGTTGGCATAGTTTCCAATATCATTCATGATTTTTTGATGATGTCAAAGGTCAGTGGGTGCCTCAAATGTTAAAGTCTGAGCAAAAAACTTGTTGCATTTAATTTAGCCAATATAATTTAGACATGCTTAGAGAAAATCCAGGAGATTTCTATAACTGATGATGAATCATGGGTCCACCACCATGATCCTGAGTAGAGATTAACAACGTTTTGAAAAATTTGATTCGTCAGCTTTGCCATAGTTTGCCAAGAAATTAGCTTTGTTGCAAATTAATTTGTCAATAATCACTATAAATCAGGTATATCCAGGCCACTACTCTGCTTTTGGGTATGGCCAAACAAAGCGACTGTGCTACAGGCAGGTTGTAGCTAGAGATGAATGAAGTTTTGAAAAAATTTGATTCAGCTGATTAGGCAAAGTTCAACAAGAAATTAGATTCTTTACTAATTAATTAATCACAAATATAGATGAGCAAACCTGTGGATGTTTGGGTTCGATGGGTTTGGCAAAACTTTGCTTCTAGGTTTGGGTACCCTAACTTGATAAGCACTTGACCGAGAACCCGAATCTCATAAAAGTCAATAGGGACCCGAACTTTGCTGCTGTAAAATAGCTGTAAAATAGTCATAGCCTATAGGGCTGCAAAAGGAAGCAAAATGGGGGTAAGAGCAGGACAATTGCCCTGCAAACAAATTTGGATAGGGAAATGATTTAAAATAACATAGAATACATAAAAATTTAAAATTATATTCTTGAACCAGGAGGTGGAGGTCCAAGTGGAGTAGGAGGTGGAGGAGGCAGTTGATTTAGCAGGGTAGGTGGAAAAGGTGGAGAAGGATGTAGCCAAAACTGTTTTTGTGTGGTTTTCTTTATTTTTGCATTTTTTTTTGTCTGTTAATGCTATGTGTGACCATTTTTAGGTGTGCGGCTGATATACTTCTCTACTCTACTCATAAGATAAATGATAATCTTGATCCAGGAAGTGGGCTGGGTGCAGCCGGTATACTTCTCTACTCTGCCCAAGATACAGACAAGTCCTGTGGGATCCATGCCTGATTCATTTTAATGAATTGTGAGCTTGTCCACTTTGGCTGTGGACAGGCGGATGCCCCCGTCCATGATCACATCCTCTGCCATGCTAAACACACGTTCAGACAATGCACTTGCCACAGGGCAAGCCAGCATCTACAAGGTGTAAAGGGCAAGATCAATTCATGTGTCCAATTTGGAGACTCAGAAGTTAAATGGGCAGACCCATCAGTCAGTACATGCAGATATGTGCACACATACTCTTCCACCATGTTGCTGAAATGCTGCCTCCTGCTAAGATTGTGCATATAAGATGGTGGTGCTGGATGTTGTGGTGTGCCGATGAAGCTTTTTCACATTTTGGCTTTGCTAATCCTCCCTTCTGAGGTTGTGCCGGTGCCCCAGCTGCATTAGCGACTTCCTCCTCCTTCTCGTGCTTCTATTTAGCCCCCAAAGTCCGGTGGGAATGCCACCAGTAGCACGTCTGCCAGCATCTTCTGATAATGTTCCAGTGATGGAAGTACGGACAGCACAATGTCCTTGTAGTAGGCATCTAGCAGGGTAGCCACCCAGTAATCAGCACTGTTAAGAATGAGGGCAACTCGGCAGTCATTGTGCAGGCAACGATAAGCTGTCCTTGGTGAGAGGTGTATTGTCTGTGTCCTTTATATACCCACAGCCATGCTCTATTGATGCTAGTGAGCTGATTTAGGTGCCACCCTGCTGTGAACACGGTTCCTCCAAATCATCATTCTCCAAAACTGTGTCCTGGCTGGACAGTTGTGTACCTGGCCACTGTTTGTGCAGAAACCCACCCTCCTTGCCACATTTGGATGACTGGCCTGATAACTATGCAAATGGTTCCTGTTCCTCCTCCTCTTGCTCCTTTGCCACATCCTCATTCATCATCGCCTGAAGTCTTTTTCAAGGAGGCATAGCAGTGGAATAGTAACACTGATGAAAGCATCATCAGCACTGACCATGTTGGTGGAGTACTCGAAACAGCGCAACATGGCACACACGTCCCGTGTGGAGGCCCACTTGCTGTGCTCACCCGTGCGTGCTGCAGCTGAAACTCCACTATCGCCTGCTGCTGCTTGCACGGTCTCTCCAGCATCTGCAAGGTGGAGTTTAGAGATGAGCGAATTACTTTGTCATGAAGCACATTTTTTTGTAAGTAGTGAGTGCAATGACAGGGAGCTGCGATAGCGCCGCCCCCCATTAGTGTACCCCTCAGATGACGTGCTCATACATGATTGCGGCACCTAAGAGTAATAATTAAAATTAACTGAAAAAAAAAAAATAGACTGATTAACTATTCTACTTCTGTGTCATGGATACAAAAGAGAGGTTTTGCACCCCCAAAAATGGGTTTGTCACCCACAGAATTAACAGACTGATTAACTATTCAATTTCAGTGTCTTGGATGCAAAGGATTTATATTTCACCCTAAAAAATGGCTATAGGTCACCGACAGAATTAACAGCCAGACTAAGTATTGTAGTTCTGTGTCATAGATGCAAAGGAGGTGTATTGCACCACAGAAAATGGCTATAAGTCACCCATAGAATTAACAGCAAGATTAAGTATTGCATTTCTGTGTCACTGGTGCAAATGAGGTGTATTGTACTCGCAAAAAATAGCTAAAGGTTACCTACAGAGTTTCCAGCCAGATAAAAAGCCTAACATTGTCCCTCAATGCAGCTGCGTCCTGTCCCTACACTAGGTAGAGTAGAACGGCGGTGAAACACGAGATCTGGCATTTATACAGGCCAGGTCTCATGCAGCGCGGGCCAATAATAGCCATACCAATGCTAGGCATGACTATGATGGCTTCCAGTGTCCACATCTTCTAAGCTTGTTGTTTGGCTGCACGGTAGACTTTATTTAGCGAAACACCGAATTCGAACACGGACTTCCGTGATTATCTACTGTATTCTATTCCAGTGTCACGGATGCAAAGTAGGTGTTTTGCACCCCAAAAATGGGTTTATGTGACCCACAGAAATAACAGACTGATTAACTATTCTATTTCAGTGTCATGGATGCAAAGGATTTGCATTTCACCCCAAAAAATGGCTATAGGCCACCCACAGAATTAACAGCCAGATTAAATATTGTATTTCTGTGTCACTGGTGCAAAGGAGGTTTATTACTAGTGATGAGTGGCATAGGCAATATTCGTTTTCACGATATTTCACAAATTTATCGCATAATATTCTCAATAAATTAGCGAATTCTAGAATTTGTGATCTCCAGTCATTTTTTTCGTGATTGCGCAAATCGGCACTAATGATGCACATATTTTTTGCCCAATACATGCAACTTCACATTTTATCACGTCTGAGTAGATATTACTGATTGGTGCACTAAGTATTGTTGTAACATCACAGCACTGTGTCTGTATCGTGTATGTATAGACAGCAGAAAAACAGCAATTCCTATCACACGACCTAACACCCTGCACTGGAACCTATCAGCTACACTATATCAATATCTAACCTACACTGACAATCTCCCACAAACTATCTGTATTATCTATATAAGCTATCTAACTATCTCATGTAAATGGATAAGGAATATGATCCAAATGAAAGCACAAAGCACAGCAATGTCACTGCTCTCTCTCAGAACTGCAAAAAAACTGCAGAAAATGGCTGCTGGGGAGTGTCTTATATACTAAAGGTGTAGGCTATAGAGATGGCATTGCAGTTCGCCCGGCGGGCGTTTTGTGGCAAATGTAGCTAGTTCGCAATTCGCCGAACATGCGAACATATGGCGATATTCGAACGAGCCATATTCTTTTGCATTGTGCCAAACTTTGACCCATGATACATCCATCAGGTGGGACAGGACAGCTAATTGAGAAGTTTAAGCACATTTACATACCCCCTACCCTATAAATAAACCTGATCTGGCAGCCATTTTACAATCTGTGTTTTGCCAGTGTAGAGAGAGGTTGCTTTGTGATGCAGGGACAGACTGTTAGGGACACCAAATTCTAGCTAATAGGGCCACAAAAGTCTTTTTAAGGACTAGTATAGGTGTGCTATCGATAGGTGTGACATACTTATAATATACTTTCTAACATAGAAAGTATATTATAGTGCATTTGTATTGTGCAGCAGTTGTGTGTGGCTCTGTTGCTATACCGCAGGTATCTAGAGGGACAAATGCTATTGGAATAACTATTTGCAACTGGTGTAATATACCTGTTTCCCCCCAAAAAAGACTGATTGAGTGGTGTGATATACCTATAATATACTTTCTAACATAGAAAGTATATTATAGTGCATTTGTATTGTGCAGCAGTTGTGTACGGTTCTGCTGTGATACCGCAGGTATAAAGAGGGACAAGCTTTATTAGAACAACTATTTTCAAAGTGTGTGATATACCTGTTGCCCCCCAAAAAACTGATTAAGGGGTGCAATATACCTGCTTCCATAAAATACTGATTGAGGGGTGCGATATATCTGCTTCCACCAAATATTGATTCAGGTGTTCTAGATACCTGTTTACACAAAATACTGATTGAGGGGTGTGATATACCTGCTGCCACCAAATATTGATTGAGGCCTGCGATACACTGGCTTCCACAAAATACTGAATGAGGGGTACAATATACCTGCTTTCACCAAATATTGATTAAAGAGTTTTATATACCTGTTTCCAAAAAATACTAACAGAGGGGATTGATATACCTGCTTCCACCAAATATTGATTGAGGCCTGCGATACAACGGCTTCCACAAAATACTGATTGAGGGGTGTGATATACCTGCTTCTACAAAATACTGATTGAGGGGCGGAGGGGGAGGAGGAAAAGCAAGAAGAGTAGGCTTTAAACTTTTCTGGGATTCCTAGTGTCCGTGGCTGGGGAAGGGAGACCGAGGATGACATTCTCCTGGGTGATGAGCAGGAGCCAGGTTGCTCTACCGCTTCCAATTAGTGCAAATGGGGGCCCTCATGCTCCAGAGTTGGAAGAGGGACCCCAGTATAAAAAGCATAAAGGTCAAGGACCAGTACTGGGTGGCAACGTACTTATACCCCCGGTAGAAACACAAAATGGCAGACATGTTACCAGCATCACAGAGAGATGTCAGAATGCAGAATTTCAAGGCCTTGCTTCGAGAGATGCTGCATTCTACTGTTGCGGGCGCTGGCAGAGGAATTTCCACCTAAAGAGAAACAGTGGTGGATAACTACAGGGCATGCAAGAAGAGAGCGGTTTGAAGATGTGTTGGTCACTTTGGATATGAGATCATTCTTGCATCCAACCCATCGACAGCCGCCCTCCGGATCCATCCTCAGGGAACGCCTAGACCGACAGGTGTCAGACTACATCGGGTTAACAGCTGATGTGGACGCTCTGAGAAGCGAGGAACTCCTTGACTACTGGGTATGCAGGCTTGATCTGTGGCCAGATCTGGCACAATTTGCCATGGAACTGTCCGAAAGGATGTTCAGCGCAGCAGGGGGGATCGTGACCGATAAGCGCACTCGCCTAGTTCACAAAAGTGTGGACTACCTCAAATTTCTAAAAATGAATGAGGCATGGGTCTCGGGGGAATTTAACACCTCTGACGACTACGTTTAATTGAATTTCCTCATGCCAGCCCACACATATCCGCCACCATCCAGAACAAATAATGCTCCCTGTCATATGTAAATACAGCAGCATAAAAGGCCTTTTCTGTCCGCTGAATGTTTGGGTCCACGGAGAAATTCAACACTTATGACGACCACGTGTTATGAAATTTCAACTATTATAATTTGGGGTTTTTTCAAGCGGGGATTTTGTTAGCCATGTTTTTAATAGATTTTTATATTTTTAGTTATTTTAAACATATGCATTTGACATGTATTTGTACTGGCCTGCAGTAAAATTGATATCCAATGACCGTCTAATATACCTCCAGACATATAATCACTTGTTCTTTTCTGTACTTTAATTAAATAATTTTTGGGGCCTTAACTCCACTGGCCTGAAGAAAAATTGTTATCCAATGACTGTCTAATATACCTCCAACCACAGTGAATGTTTTCTGTACAGTGAATGCCTAATGTTTGGGTCCTGTACTTCAATGGCCTGCAGTAAAATTGATATTCAATGATCGTCTAATATGCCTCCAGCCACATTATCAACTGTTCTTTTCTGTACGATTAAGGCCTCATGCACACGACCGTATTTTTTCACGGTCCGCAAAACGGGGTTCCGTTGGTCCGTGATCCGTGACCGTTTTTTCGTCCGTGGGTCTTCCTTGATTTTTGGAGGATCTACGGACATGAAAAAAAAGTTGTTTTGGTGTCCGCCTGGCCGTGCGGAGCCAAACGGATCCGTCCTGAATTACAATGCAAGTCAATGGGGACGGATCCGTTTGACGTTGACACAATATGGTGCAATTTCAAACGGATCCGTCCCCCATTGACTTTCAATGTAAAGTCAGGAGTTAATATACAATTGGATCAGAGTTTTCTCCAATCCGAAGGTATATTTTAACTTGAAGCGTCCCCATCACCATGGGAACGCCTCTATGTTAGAATATACCATCGGATTTGAGTTAGATTGTGAAACTCATATCCGACAGTATATTCTAACACAGAGGCGTTCCCATAGTGATGGGGACGCTTCTAGTTAGAATATACTACTAACTGTGTACATGACTGCCCCCTGCTGCCTGGCAGCACCCGATCTTTTACAGGGGGCTGTGATCAGCACAATTAACCCTTCAGGTGCCGCACCTGAAGGGGTTAATTGTGCGTATCATAGCCCCCTGTAAGAGATCAGGAGCTGACAGGCAGCAGGGGGCATACCCCCTCCCTCCCCAGTTTGAATATCATTGATGGCCAGTGTGCGGCCCCCCCGCCCCCCCTCTATTGTAATATCATTGGTGGCCAGTGTGCGGCCCCCCCGGCCCCCCTATATTGTAATATCATTGGTGGCCAGTGTGCGGCCTCCGTCGGCCCCCCTCCCCCCCTCTATTGTAATTTCATTGGTGGCCAGTGTGCGGCCTCCGTCGGCCCCCCTCCCCCCCTCTATTGTAATTTCATTGGTGGCCAGTGTGCGGCCTCCGTCGGCCCCCCTCCCCCCTCTATTGTAATTTCATTGGTGGCTAGTGTGCGGCCTCCGTTGGCCCCGCTCCCCCCCTCTATTGTAATATCATTGGTGGCCAGTGTGCGGCCTCCCCTCTCCCCCCCCCGCCCGATCATTGGTGGCAGCGGAGATTCCGATTGGAGTCCCAGTTTAATCGCTCTGGGGCTCCGATCGGTAACCATGGCAACCAGGACGCTACTGCAGGCCTGGTTGCCATGGTTACTTAGCAATATTACAATATTAGAATCATCATACTTACCTGCTGGCTGCTGCGCTGTCTGTATCCGGCCGGGAGCTCCTCCTACTGGTAAGTGACAGATCATTAAGCAATGCGCCGCACAGACCTGTCACTTACCAGTAGGAGGAGCTCCCGGCCGGACACAAACAGCGCAGCAGCCAGCAGGTAAGTATGATGCTTCTAATATTGTAATATTGCTAAGTAACCATGGCAACCAGGCCTGCAGTAGCGTCCTGGTTGCCATGGTTACCGATCGGAGCCCCAGAGCGATTAAACTGGGACTCCGATCGGAATCTCCGCTGCCACCAATGATCGGGGGGAGGGGAGGCCGCACACTGGCCACCAATGATATTAATACAATAGAGTTGGGGCCGCACACTGGCCACCAATGAAATTACAATAGAGGGAGGGGGGGCCGGGGGAGGCCGCACACTGGCCACCAATGATATTACAATAGGGGGGGCGGGGGGGCCGCACACACTGGCCACCAATGATATTCTAACTGGGGAGGGAGGGGGGTCTGCCCCCTGCTGCCTGGCAGCCCCTGATCTCTTATAGGGGGCTATGATATGCACAATTAACCCCTCAGGTGCAGCACCTGAGGGGTTAATTGTGCGGATCACAGCCCCCTGTAATAGATCGGGTGCTGCCAGGCAGCAGGGGGCAGTCATGTACACAGTTCGTAGTATATTCTAACTAGAAGCGTCCCCATCACTATGGGAAGGCCTCTATGTTAGAATATACTGTCGGATATGAGTTTTCACGAAGTGAAAACTCATCTCTGAAAAAGCTTTAATGCAGACGGATCTTCGGATCCGTCTGTATGAAAGTAACCTACGGCCACGGATCACGGACGCGGAGGCCAATCTTGTGTGCATCCATGTTCTTTCACGGACCCATTGACTTGAATGGGTCCGTGAACCGTTGTCCGTCAAAAAAATAGGACAGGTCATATTTTTTGGACGGACAGGAAACATGGATCACGGATGCGGCTGAAAAACGGTGCATTTTCTGATTTTTCCACGGACCCATTGAAAGTCAATGGGTCCGCGAAAAAAGACAGAAAACGGCACAACGGCCACGGATGCACACAACGGTCGTGTGCATGAGGCCTAATGAATACTTTTTGGGGCCTGTAGTCCACTGGCCTGCAGTAAAATTGATATACAGTACAATGACCGTCTAATATACCTCCAGCCATATAATCACTTGATGTTTTCTGTCCGGTGAATACCTAATGTTTAGGGCCTATACTCCCGTGGTCTAAAATAAAAAATTTCTAGGCTCTAGCAGTGCACATTTTTGACAGTTCCCCTTTAAGACGCATAAAAATGGCCCCTGATTAAAATACATACTTTTTGTGTCAATTTTTGCCATTGATACCCTTCTGGTATGTCACTGTCCATGTTGTGGGCGGATTTGTTAACTTCTAGAAAATATTTGGTGGCTGCAAATATGACCTGAAGGTTTTTCAGGTTTGCCTGCCATTAAAGTGACAAAGAGAACTTCTCATCTCTCATTCATCTGATGGAGAGGATGAGCAAAATGATGCAATACCAGAAGATCCTTGTTGAAAAATTGCTCCAAAAATTTCCATCTGACAACGCTGGCCGCAAAGTTTGTAGTCCCTTGGGCAACCGAGGAGGGGAGACAAGGGGAACACACAGCAGTTCTAACAGAGGCAGAGCAACACTCTCCAAAGCCTAGTACAGTTTCAGGACACCCCTCCAGCACCCAAACCCTGATGCGCGGCCTATTATCGCAATTTTGAAAGATGGTGAAGAAGTAAATAGCAGACCGTGTCAGCGTCCTCAATGATTTCTCAGTGCCTTACAACTACTGGGTGTCCAAGCTGGACATGTGGCACGAACTGGCGCCCTACGACTTGCGACTTGGAGGTGCTGGCCTTCCCTGCCGCTAGAGTTTGGCATTATAACAGAAAAGCGTATCCGCCTGTCAACTTGAAATGCTGACAGGTTGACTCATAAAAATGTACAAGGCCTGGATTGACCATAACTTCTCGACTCCAACAGAGGAAAGCTGAAGAACATAAAGGCACTTTAAATGTGTTGTTTATAATGTACTGAATACATTGTATTCCCATGCACCCCTTCCACCACAAACAAGGGTATATGGTTGAATCTTCCTTTTCTCATCCTCCTTCTCCTCTTCCATCATATCAACATGCTTATTTGTCGCATATAATGCCCTTGCATATATGCCCTTCGCATATAATGTTTTGCAAGGTCAGCAAAGCTGCAGGCCCTCGTATATCATTTTTTAGAGGGTCAGCTCACCAGCAGGCCCTCACCTACAATGTTTTACAGGGTCAGCTCACCTGCAGGCCCTCACCTTATTATACCTAATAGGTAATTTGCACGCCTGCTGCCTTGCTTGGATGTGGTAGCCGTAGCGGTTTCTCAGGCTCCCCCTCCGGATTCGAACCATGATTCCCCATGGTCACCATGGTTTGCCCTGAAAATAACATTGAGAGTTTATAGGGCAGACATCCAAATGGATCGTCGCCCTGACGGGGACGTGCGATCGGCCA
Organism: Bufo bufo; assembly: GCF_905171765.1. NCBI lineage: Eukaryota > Metazoa > Chordata > Amphibia > Anura > Bufonidae > Bufo > Bufo bufo. The sequence goes on along the minus strand of NC_053391.1, from coordinate 517,533,665 downwards.
CATGTTATCTAGAGTCACCAGTGTGGCAGCAGGCCCTCGCCCATAATGTTTTAGATGGTCAGATCAGCAGGCCCTTGCTCCAAATGTTTTTGAGGATCACCAGCAAGCTATCAATCATAATTTTTCAAGGCTGTGTATGATGCTCTCCTTTATGTGTAACAAAGGGTGTATTGGAGTGTCGATTCCTTGTAATTTTTGGCAGCCCTTTCACTGCATAGCCTTTATGAGTGTAGGAGTCCCACTACATGAACAATTGTACCACAATGTGAATGAGGCCCTCCTTTATGTGATATATAGGTTGTATCGGAGTGCTTCTTCCTTGTAATTTTTGGCAGCACTTGCACTTTATATACACGTAAATATACAGGAAAGAATGTTTCCTAACAATTTTTCCTCTAAAATCGATTTTATCTTTGTTTTGGTGCGTATTATTGTCAGTCTCTAAAAGTGCCATACTACTCGGACAACATTGTTCCCAGCAGCAACCTGGGAGGCCAAGATGCAGCCAGACTTCCTCCCCATGCTGTTCGCGTACCATTTCGGTTGTGTTTCCATCAATTTCTGACCTTTTCTGACCTTTTCTTATGAACCAGGCACCCTCCACTCTTCAAAGCAGGGGGTGCCTGGTTTAATGCTTGGGTTCTCCCTTTGACTTCCATTATACTCGGTAGAGCACCCAAGCATCCCAATGTGTTTGGCCAGAGCACCCAAGCACTTTGGTGCTTGATCAACACTACCAGGGAGTTATTCTGATTGCCTGATTGGAGTTGGGAAGGATTTTTTTTTTTCCCTAAAGTGGGAAAAATTGGCTTATTCCTCACAGTTTTTTTTTTGCTTACCTCTGGATCAACTTGCAGGATAACAGGCTGAACTACAGGCTAAACTGGATGGTCAGATGTCTTTTTTTAGCCTTATAAACTATGTTACTATGTTACTAATCTAATATTAATCTTAAAATTGATTTTGAGTAAAAAAGTAAAGATACCATTATATTAATCTGTTACTCTGTATTTGTGCAGCCTTGAGTTTCTCTAGTAGCAGGATCTGAATATTCATTCTGTTCTGTAGGGCAGCTGAGGGGCTTCTTTTCTGACCTCATAAACACTCATTAGAGCTCAATTGCTATCATACTGATAACAATGTTGCTTAAATAGGCGTTTATGACCTTTTACTAATTTAGAAATAAAGTTTATTAGATGAGTGGCACAAAGTGAAAGTGAAACGTACAATTCATACAGATAGAAAAACAATTAACCCTTTGTGACAGAACAGCTCAATATTTTTAATAAAGACCAAATTAAAAATATATTTTTAACCCAAAGTTACTAAGATGCAATCATAAAAAATTGCCCCCAAAGGTTTACATAACATTTAAGGATAATGGTATTTCAAACTTTCAGAAAACAATATTAGCTCGCTATTCAACTCTTAAACCTACCTGAAGTGACATCTCAAAAATAAACCTCTTGTTTAATTGATTGATTAAATCTTTGAAAGTCTTCCAATTCATTGGTCAAATAAAAAAAAATATGCTTATTTTCTGGTCCTTTTCGTTGCTCAGGTTTTTAATAAAAAAGATGTACCGTAGACATTTTATTCCCCTTCTACTCTGCCTTATTAATCACTCTTTATTAACCATGAAAGAATTGTGGATTACCTGTTTACTTCATACATATTTAATTACTAAATAAAGATATCAAGCTATGCAGGGCTATTAACTGATACAACTTTTGCCCTGTCACATATTAGAGTAGGTCATGTTTGCTTTTTTTAGTGGGCATAGGTGTGAGAGTCATTGACTTGATATAAAGGGCTGAGCACTAGTGAACACTTTTTCTTCTCCTAGTTTGGGTGCAGAGAAGGTATGAGAAGGTATGCCATACAGAAATACTCCTTCTGCTATTAAAACAAACTGCAGTACTCGATATTGCCAAATAAAAGTACTAACTAATTTATGATCTTCAATAAATACTGTTATACATTTAAAATGACAAATGATATACATCTGTAATAAATGGAATGCAACAATACACAATTCATTTTCACTTCTTACACATCTTTTTGCTGACACTCATGCCGTAAAATGGGTACAGGCCACAACTGAACTGTGCTAAAATTATGTTATTTTATCAGTGACATCATTTCTCATTTTGGAAAAATGTATTACCACAATTGTAAACACTGAATGTAAGTATAGACCCAATTGTTGGTATATTTTTCATCATGGTTTCATCAAGCAGGTGGCAATAAGAGATGTGCCACTATCCTGTGTGTTGGTGTTTTCCCCTTTTCAACAGTGAGCATTCTAGTATTTCAAATACTAGCACAGAATTTATTTTTCATTTTGCACCAAAATGTAATAGTTAAAAAGTGACAAATGATGGTGCATGCCATTTATGTGTAACGATACTAGTGGAATACTGCTGGAATCCAATGGCAGGGACAAAGCCAAAACACAGATGGCACAGGAGTCTTGAACAGGAGGTAGCAGGAATGCAGATGAGGCAGGGAACCAGACGAGAAGTCAGAAGGAAAACCAGCGAGAGAGTTGCAGGGTAAACCACAAGGAGGAGGAACAAACCAGAGAGTACGTTCCAGGCGAGAGGACTGCACAAGCAGGAGCTAAAACACGCGCTCCTGCTGCCGGCTTCACACACTGCGCCGAATACTAAACGGGCGACGCAGGCGCCACCGGGCTTCCTGGCAGCCCCATGGAGAGCCTGGTACGTCACCGTATCTCCAAAAAATGCCTTTTCCCTGCGCGATTTAGTGCAGGGCAAAGGAGAGCATCGGAGCATGAACTGCTCCGATGCTCTTATCAGGGGGGCTGCCTGGGCGAAAATGGAGGAATGTCCGTGTTCAGCTCGGAGCACGGACAACCCCTTTAAGTTTAAAATTTCTGGTGAAAAGGCATACTTTATCCTGCACTTTAAAGATTCGTGCTGGACTACAAAATGTATCTGCCGTCTTCTTCTAATTTCCTTGAGCCCTCTCTAATGTTCCTTTTAGTAGTTCTAAATTTTGCTGTAATGCAGAGATCCTTTCTGCGACTACTGGAATAGGTGAAACAGCTGGGAATTTGGGAAGAATATTTGGATGATACCCCAAATTTTCAAAAAAAGGAGTTTGCTTGGTGGAGGCATTTTGGGAGTTATTGTAAGAGAACTCAGCCACAGGAAGCAGATCGACCCAATCATCTTGTAAATGACAGATATAGCATCGAGTCTGATTTGTGTGTTCAGTTTGTCCATTAGACTGTTGGTGAAAGGCGGTTGATAAATTAATATCAATATTAAGTGCTGTGCAAATTTATTTTTTATATAAACTGCACCCCAAGATCCGTGATAACTTCATCAGGAACTCCATGTAAACAAAACACATTATGAACTACAAGGTCAGCAGTGTCTTTCGCAGAAGGTAGGCCGGTACATGGAATGAAAAGTGCAGCCTTGGTGATCCGGTCAACTACTACCAGAATTGTATTTTTTCCCTTAGAGGTATGTAGATCTACAGTATAATAAAGTCCATAGAAATAGAACCCCAGAGACGAGAGGGGACTGACAAAGGCTGTAATAAAACCCATGGGTCAAGAATGTGCGGTCTTGCATCTAGCACAAATGTCACATGACATGATATATTTCCTTATATCCAGTTGATAATTGGGCCACCAAAGGAAACGTGATAAAAATTCCTGTGCCTTCTGCATTCATTTGTGACCCGCAATCTTGGAATCATGGACTAACTTTAGAATTTTCAGTCTTATTGTTTTGGGTATATATAGCTGCTGCCCATGGTTCCACACCTTGTTCTTAAGCATTAAATGCACGTCATCAGGTGGTTGAGACAGCAAGGAGTCAGTTTCATAGGCTTCTCTTATCTCTTCAAGCAAGTCCTGATCATAGATTACTCCCATAAAATTAGATTCAGGAACAATAGTCTTGAGTGGAATAGTAGAAGTGGAATCATTGCAAAAGATTCTAGATAGAGCATCTACCTTGCCACTATGTAGCTCTTGAATCGCTTGTTCTAAATTTGGATGTTGTGAGAAGTCTGTCCTTCAAAGGCGTTGTATTTGTTTTTCAGAGTCTGCATCTCTGTGCGCATATTAGCCATAGCAGTCTGCAATTGCTTAATGCAAACCTCCGAACTCCCAGTCCCAGCGGACTCCATTTTAGGCTTGAGTATTCTGTCATGATACTAGTGGAATACTGCTGGAATTCAATAGTAGAGACAAGACCAAAATACAGGTGGCACAGGAGTCTTGAATTGGAGGTAGCAGGAATGCAGATGAGGCAAGGATCCAGACGAGAAGTCAGGAGGAAAACCAGTGAACCGTCAGCAGGTGTCCAGGAGAGAGTTGTATGGTAAACCGCAAGGAGGAGGAACAAACCAGAGAGTAGGTTCCAGGCGAGAGGACTGCATAAAGCAGGAGCTAAAACACAATACTTAAGCAATGAGTAAAAGGCTTGAGAGGATTATGCATAAAACAGGAAGCAAGATGGCACCCAGCTGAGACACAATCCACCATCTTTTTTTTTTTTGTAAACAAGTTTTATTGTTTTAAAATATCCGTTCAAGAGATAGAAACATAGAAACATAGAATGTGTTGGCAGTTAAAAACCATTTGGCCCATCTAGTCTGCCCAATATACTGAATACTATGAATAGCCCCTGGCCCTATCTTATATGAAGGATGGCCTTATGCCTATCCCATGCATGCTTAAACTCCTTCACTGTATTTGCAGCTACCACTTCTGCAGGAAGGCTATTCCATGCATCCACTGCTCTCTCAGTAAAGTAATACTTCCTGATATTACTTTTAAACCTTTGCCCCTCTAATTTAAAACTATGTCCTCTTGTAGCAGTTTTTCTTCATTTAAATATTCTCTCCTCTTTTACCTTGTTGATTCCCTTTATGTATTTCAAAGTTTCCATCATATCCCCTCTGTCTCATCTTTCTTTCAAGCTATACATGTTAAGGTTCTTTAATCTTTCCTGGTAAGTTTTATCCTGCAATTCATGTACTAGTTTAGTAGCTCTTCTCTGAACTCTCTCCAAAGTATCAATATCCTTCTGGAGATATGGTCTCCAGTACAGAGCACAATACTCCAAATGAGGTCTCACTAGTGCTCTGTAGAGCGGCATGAACACCTCCCTCTTTCTACTGGTAATGCCTTTCCCTATACACACAAGCATTCTGCTAGCATTTCCTGCTGCTCTATGACATTGCCTGCCTACCTTTAACCTCTTAAGGACATAGGGCGTACAGGTACGCCCTTGAGCCCTGGTACTTAAGGACACAGGGCGTACATGTACGCCCTGTGTTGTTCCGATCACTGCCGCCCGGCCGGCAGTGATCGGAACCCGGTGCCTGCTCAAATCATTGAGCAGGCACCTAGGCTAAATGCGCGGGGGGGTCCCGTGACCCCCCCCATGTCGGCGATCGCGGCAAACCGCAGGTCAATTCAGACCTGCGATTTCTGCATTTTCTGATCCCCGCGGTCCCTGACCGCGGGGATCAGAAACTTTAGTATTTCTAAAATATATCTGTATCCCCCCCCTGCACCCCTGAGTGATTTTAGCCCGGTGGGAAGTGCAGGGGGAGGGTTGCGGGCGGTGCGGACGGTGCGGGACACGGGCGGTGCGGCAGGTGGGATCGCGATCCCCCGCCCGCCTCCCCTTGAATAATCATTGGCGTCTAGTGGGTATACCACATTGCTGGCACCCTGGTATAAACGGCTGACATCTGCGATGCGATGTCAGCCGTTTAACCCTTTCCATACAGCGGTCCGTACGGACCGCTGTATGGAAAAGGTTAACAGCTCAGGGAGCTCCCTCCCTCTGCCATCGGGGGGCTGCTGTGCCTTTGCAGCCCCCCGATGGAGAGGGAGAGAGCCCCCAGACAGCCTCCAGACAGATCCCCTCCTTACCCTTCCCCGTCTGCGCAGTTCTGGCCAGTACTGAGCAGACGGGGAAGGTTCCCATGGCAACAGGACACCGTCTCAGGCATCCTGCTGTCCATGGTGCTGAACAGATCTGTACTAAAAGGCATAGATCTGTTCAGACAAAGTGTAAAATACAGTACAGTACAATATATATTGTAATGTACTGTATTATACAGACATCAGACCCACTGGATCTTCAAGAACCAAGTGGGTCTGGGTAAAAAAAAAAAGTGAATAAAAGTGAAAATAAAGTAAAAATCAAAAAACACATTTATCACTGATTAAAAATGAAAAAAAAAAAAATTCCCTACACATGTTTGGTATCGCCACGTCCGTAACGACCTGATCTATAAAATGGTCATGTTACTTTACCCGAACGGTGAACGCCATAAAAATAAAAAATAAAAAACTATGATGAAATTGAAATTTTGCCCACCTTACTTCCCAAAAAAGGTAATAAAAGTGATCAAGAAAGTCGCATGTATGCCAAAATTGTAACAATCAAACCGTCATCTCATCCCGCAAAAATCATACCCTACCCAAGATAATCGCCCAAAAACTGAAAAAACTATGGCTCTTAGACTATGGAAACACTAAAACATGATTTTTTTTGTTTCAAAAATGAAATCATTGTGTAAAACTTACATAAATAAAAAAAAAAAGTATACATATTAGGTATCGCCGCGTCCGTATCGACCGGCTCGATAAAAATATCACATGATCTAACCCCTCAGGTGACCACCGTAAAAAAATAAAAATAAAAACGGTGTAAAAAAAGCCATTTTTTGTCATCTTACGTCACAAAAAGTGTAATAGCAAGCAATCAAAAAGTCATATGCACCCCAAAATAGATGCCAATCAAACTGTCATCTCATCCCGCAAAAAATGAGACCCTACTTAAGATAATCACCCAAAAACTGAAAAAAAAATGGCTCTTAGACTATGGAGACACTAAAACATTTTTTTTTGTTTTAAAAATGAAATTATTGTGTAAAACTTACATAAATAAAAAAAATTGTATACATATTAGGTATTGCCGCGTCCGTGACAACCTGCTCTATAAAATTACCACATGATCTAACCTGTCAGATGAATGTTGTAAATAACAAAAAAAAAAAACGGTGCCAAAAAAGCTATTTCTTGTTACCTTGCCGCACAAAAAGTGTAATATAGAGCAACCAAAAATCATATATACCCTTAACTATTACCAACAAAACTGCCACCCTATCCCGTAGTTTCTAAAATGGGGTCACTTTTTTGGAGTTTCTACTCTAGGGGTGCATCAGGGGGGCTTCAAATGGGACATGGTGTAAAAAAAAAACAGTCCAGCAAAATCTGCCTTCCAAAAACCGTATGGCATTCCTTTCCTTCTGCGCCCTGCCGTGTGTCCATACAGAGGTTTACGACCTTATATGGGGTGTTTCTGTAAACTACAGAATCAGGGCCATAAATAATGAGTTTTGTTTAGCTGTTAACCCTTGCTTTGTAACTGGAAAAAAAAGATTAAAATGGAAAATCTGCCAAAAAAATGAAATTTAGAAATTGTATCTCTATTTTCCATTAAATCTTGTGCAACACCTAAAGGGTTAACAAAGTTTGTAATATCAGTTTTGAATACCTTGAGGGGTGTAGTTTCTTAGATGGGGTCACTTTTATGGAGTTTATAATCTAGGAGTGCATCGGGGGGCTTCAAATGGGACATGGTGTCAAAAAAACTGTCCAGCAAAATCAGCCCTCCAAAAACCAAACGGCGCACCTTTCACTCTACGCTCCGCTGTGTGACCGTACAGTAGTTTACGGCCACATATGGGGTGTTTCTGTAAACTACAGAATCAGGGCCATAAATAATGAGTTTTGTTTGGCTGTTAACCCTTGCTTTGTAACTGGAAAAAAAATATTAAAATGGAAAATCTACCAAAAAAGTGAAATTTTGAAATTGTATCTCTATTTTCCATTAAATCTTCTGCAACACCTAAAGGGTTAACAAAGTTTGTAAAATCAGTTTTGAATACCTTGAGGGGTCTAGTTTCTTAGATGGGGTCACTTTTATGGAGTTTCTACTCTAGGGGTGCATCAGGGGGGCTTCAAATGGGACATGGTGTCAAAAAAACTGTCCAGCAAAATCAGCCCTCCAAAAACCAAACGGCGCACCTTTCACTCTACGCTCCGCTGTGTGACCGTACAGTAGTTTACGGCCACATATGGGGTGTTTCTGTAAACTACAGAATCAGGGCCATAAATAATGAGTTTTGTTTGGCTGTTAACCCTTGCTTTGTAACTGGAAAAAAAATATTAAAATGGAAAATCTACCAAAAAAGTGAAATTTTGAAATTGTATCTCTATTTTCCATTAAATCTTCTGCAACACCTAAAGGGTTAACAAAGTTTGTAAAATCAGTTTTGAATACCTTGAGGGGTCTAGTTTCTTAGATGGGGTCACTTTTATGGAGTTTCTACTCTAGGGGTGCATCAGGGGGGCTTCAAATGGGACATGGTGTAAAAAAAACAGTCCAGCAAAATCAGCCCTCCAAAAACCATACGGCGCACCTATCACTCTACGCCCCGCTGTGTGGCCGTACAGTAGTTTACGGCCACATATGGGGTGTTTCTGTAAACAGCAGAGTCAGGGCAATAAAGATACAGTCTTGTTTGGCTGTTAACCCTTGCTTTGTTAGTGGAAAAAATGGGTTAAAATGGAAAATTAGGCAAAAAAATGAAATTCTCAAATTTCATCGCCATTTGCCAATAACTCTTGTGCAACACCTAAAGGGTTAACGACGTATGTAAAATCAATTTTGAATACCTTGAGGGGTGTAGTTTCTTAGATGGGGTCACTTTTAGGGAGTTTCTCCTCTAGAGGTGCATCAGGGGGCTTCAAATGGGACATGGTTTAAATCAACCAGTCCATAAAAATCAGCCTTCCAAAAACCAAACGGCGCACCTTTCACTCTACGCCCCGCTGTGTGGCCGTACAGTAGTTTACGGCCACATATTGGGTGTTTCTGTAAACGGCAGAGTCAGGGTAATAAAGATACAGTCTTGTTTGGCTGTCAACCCTTGCTTTGTTAGTGGAAAAAATGGGTTAAAATGAAAAATTTGACAAAAAAATGAAATTCTCAAATTTCCTCCCCATTTGCCAATAACTCTTGTGCAACACCTAAAGGGTTAACAACGTATGCAAAATCAGTTTTGAATACCTTGAGGGGTGTAGTTTCTTAGATGGGGTCATTTTTGGGTGGTTTCTATTATGTAAGCCTCGCAAAGTGACTTGAGACCTGAACTGGTCCCTAAAAATTGAGTTTTTGTAAATTTCTGAAAAATTTCAAGATTTGCTTCTAAACTTCTAAGCCTTATAACATCCCCAAAAAATAAAATATCATTCCCAAAATAATTCAAACATGAAGTAGACATATGGGTAATGTAAAGGCATCACAATTTTTGGGGGTATTACTATGTATTACAGAAGTAGAGAAACTGCAAATTTCTCCAAATTTTGGGTAAATTAGGTATTTTTTTGTGCAAAAAAAATTTTTTTTTTTACTTCATTTTACCAGTGTCATGAAGTACAATATGTGACGAAAAAACTATCTCAGAATGGCCTGGATAAGTCAAAGCGTTTTAAAGTTATTAGCACTTAAAGTGACACTGGTCAGATTTGCAAAAAAATGGCCTGGTCCTAAGGTGAAAAAAGGCTGTGTCCTTAAGGGGTTAAGTCTTCTGAAATAATGACCCCTAAATCCCTTTCCTCAGATACTGAGGTTAGGACTGTATCACTGATTTTATATTCTGCTCTTGGGTTTTTATGCCCCAGGTGCATTATCTTGCACTTATCAACATTACATTTTAGTTAACAGATTTTTGACCATTCCTCTAGTTTTCCTAAATCCTTTTTCATTCGGTGTATCCCTCCAGGAACATTAACACTGTTACAAATCTTTGTGTCATCAGCAAAAAGACACACATTACCATCGAGGCCTTCTGCAATTTCGCTGATAAAGATATTAAACACTATGGGTCCCAGAACAGATCCCTGAGGTACCCCACTGGTAACAAGACCTTGGTCTGAATATACTCCATTGACTACAACCCTCTGTTGTCTGTCCCTCAGCCATTGCCTAATTCATTCAACAATATGGGAGTCCAAGCACAAAGACTGAAATTTATTGATAAGCCTTCTATGTGGGACAGTATCAAAAGCCTTACTAAAGTCTAGATAAGCAATGTCTACTGCACCTCCGCCATCTATTATTTTAGTCACCCAATCAAAAAAATCAATAAGATTAGTTTGACATGACCTCCCTGTAGTAAACCCATGCTGTTTTTCATCTTTCAATCCACAGGATTTTAGATGTTCCGCAATCCTCTCCATAAGTGTGGTTTCCATTAATTTCTCCACTATTGATGTCAGGCTTACTGGCCTATAGTTTCCTGATTCCTCCCTACTACCTTTCTTGTGAATGGGCACAACATTTGCAAATTTCCAATCTTCTGGGACAACTCCTGTTACCAGTGATTGGTTAAATAAATCTGTTAATGGTTTTGCTCGTTCACCGCTAAGCTCTTTTAATAGCTTTGGGTGTATCCCATCAGGCCCCTGTGACTTATTTGTATTAATTTTAGACAGCTGACCTAGAACCTCTTCCTCTGTAAAGACACATGCATCAAAAGATTCATTTGTCTTCCTTCCTAACTGAGTTCCTTTTCCTTCATTTTCCTTTGTAAAAACTGAACAGAAGTATTCATTGAGGCAGTCAGCTAGTTCTTTATCTTCTTCCATATACCTGCCTTCTTTTGTTTTTAATTTGCTAATTCCTTGTTTTAGTTTCCTTTTTTCATTTATGTATCTGAAGAATGTCTTATCGCCTTTTTTCACTGACTGAGCTAATTTCTCTTCTGCCTGCGCTTTAGAAGCTCCTATAACTTGTTTGGCCCCTCTCTGCCTAATCTTTAAAATTTGTCTCTCATCCTCATTTTGGTTTTCTTTATAATTACTAAATGCTATCTATTTGTACCACAGTGGTCTCTTCCTTTTTTTGCTTTTACTGACAAGCCTAATGCAATTATCTGTTGCTTTTAATAGTGACACTTTTAAGTAGTCCCATTTATCCTGGACTCCATTAAAACTGTTCCAGTCTTATAGGGACTCGTATACCACTAATATAATTTTAGAAAAGTCAGTTTTTCGAAAATCTAAAACTTTTGTTTTTGTGTGGTGCGACTCAGTCACTGTACTTATAGTAAACCACACTGACTGGTGATCACTAGATCCCAAGCTTTCCTCTACAGTAATATCAGATACAAAATTCCCATTTGTGAATACTAAATCTAAAATGGCCTCCTTCCGGGTTGGCTCGTCAGCTACTTGCTGTAGAGATAGGGAATTTAGAATATCTCTACTGGCAGAACTAGCTATTTTGGTTTTCCAGTTTACATCAGAAAGATTAAAGTCTCCCATAATGATAACTTCCCCTTTCAATGTCATTTTAGCTATTTCCTCAACTAGTAGATCATCTAATTCTTTGACTTGGCTAGGTGGTCTATATATCACACCTATACGAGTTACTTTATGATTATCAAGCTGCAAGGTAACCCAAACTGACTCTAAATTGGTCCTGCTAACTTGTATTAAATTAGATTTTATGCTATCTTTCACATACAGGGCCACCCCTCCCCCTTTCTTGCCTTCTCTGTCTTTCCTATATAGAGAGAACCCTGGTATTGTTATATCCCAGTCATTACTCCCATTGAACCATGTCTCAGTAACAGCCACTAAATCTATATTCTCAGATGCCATTATAGACTCAAGTTCATTGATCTTAATCCCTAAACTGCGAGCATTTGTAGACAAGACTCTGAGCTTGTCATTTCTTAACCTATGTGCTACTGGCATCTTCTGGCATTGTTCCGGGGGGGCAGTCGGACTGCTGGATTATCACTCTTTTGCCCCTCTTTCCTAGTTTAAATGCTCCTTAGCAAATACGTTGAACTGTTCACTGAGGACATTCGTTCCCTTGAGAGAAAGATGCAAACCATCTTTCTTGTACAGTTCTTTTCCAATCCAACGAGAGCTAACATGAGACACAAAGCCAAACCCTTGGTTCAGACACCATTCACCAAGACATACATTGAATTCCTTAATGCGCATCTTCCTGTCATGCTGAAGGTTATGCACAGGCAAAACTGCAGAGAATGAAACAGTTGATGCAACCTCCCGTATATCATTTCCAAGGGTGTGAAAAGCTTCCTTCACCTTTGAAACCTCATTGCAAGCCAGATCATTTGTCCCAAGATGGACAATAACATCCACTTCCCTTTCCTGCTTTGCTTGCCTAACAATATTAAGGATACGTCGTCTATGCCTGCTAGCGGTAGCACTAGGGAGACATCTCACAAAACCATTTTCCTCAAACTTCACACCTCTTATGATAGAATCGCCCACCAACAGCTGCTTACTATCAGTCCTCAGCTTATCCTTTTTGTCTTTGGCTGCAGTCTTGCATACTTTAGGCATAAGAGATGATTGTTCCTCACCCACTGTGCCTGAGCCATCCTCCATGTTGCTCTTTCGCTCTGAAAGTGCTGCAAATGAATTATGGAGAGCCACAGACTGTGGGACATGTCTTCTATCAACAACTCTCAGTCTACCAGAACCCGCAGTAACCCATCTTTCATTTCTATGGGGGCTCTGTGGCAGTGGCATTGCAACATTCCCAGCCTGAGTTTGTTTAACTGTTAATTTACAAATCTCAGATTTCAAAAATGTAATTTCCTGCTGCATTATGGAGAGCTGTCTACAGATCAGCCAGCATCCAAACCTCCGAAGAGTGGAACCTGAAATAAAAGCACAACAATTCCTGCACAGAACTAGGTCTGCATTTTAGAGAAGGGAAAGATTTTAAACAAACAAATCTTACTTTTTTAGATTGTATCCACCTCCAGATTGCCTCCTGAGTATCTCCTGAATATCTCAGATGCACTTATAAATGCAGCACTTGATAATGCAGCAGGCTATAGATAATTGTAAACTGCGACTGGTTACATATACACTCACCTAAAGAATTATTAAGAGCACAATACTAATACGGTGTTGGACCCCCTTTGGCCTTCAGAACTGCCATAATTTTACGTGGCATTGATTCCACAAGGTGCTGATAGCATTCTTTAGAAATGTTGGCCCATATTGATAGGATAGCATCTTGCAGTTGATGGAGATTTGAGGGATGCACATCCAGGGCACGAAGCTCCCATTCTACCACATCCCAAAGATGCTCTATTGGGTTGAGATCTGGTGACTGTGGGGGCCATTTTAGTACAGTGAACTCATTGTCATGTTCAAGAAACCAATTTGAAATGATTTGAGCTTTGTGATATGGTGCATTATCCTGCTGGAAGTAGCCATCAGAGGATGGATACATGTTCTCATTCTGTTTACGCCAAATTCGGACTCTACCATTTGAATGTCTCAACAGAAATTGAGACTCATCAGACCAGGCAACATTTTTCCAGTCTTCAACAGTCCAATTTTGGTGCGCTCGTGCAAATTGTAGCCTCTTTTTCCTATTTGTAGTGGAGATGACTGCTACCCAGTGGGGTCTTCTGCTGTTGTAGCCCATCCGCCTCAAGGTTGTGCGTGTTGTGGCTTCACAAATGCTTTGCTGCATACCTCGGTTGTAACGAGTGGTTATTTCAGTCAACGTTACTCTTCTATCAGCTTGAATCAGTCGGCCCATTCTCCTCTGACCTCTAGCATCCACAAGACATTTTTGCCCACAGGACTGCCGTATACTGGATGTTTTTCCCTTTTCACACCATTCTTTGTAAACCCTAGAAATGGTTGTGCATGAAAATCCCAGTAACTGAGCAGATTGTGAAATACTCAGACCGGACCGTCTGGCACCAACAACCATGCCACGCTCAAAATTGCTTAAATCACCTTTCTTTCCCATTCTGACATTCAGTTTGGAGTTCAGGAGATTGTCTTGACCAGGACCACCCCCCTAAATGCATTGAAGCAACTGCTATGTGATTGGTTGACTAGATAATTGCATTAATGAGAAATAGAACAGGTGTTCCTAATAATTCTTTAGGTGAGTGTATAGTTACAATTATTTGAGCAAATGACATGCATTGTGTAATCACATTATACAGATATTGTTTTTTTTAAAGTAAATCAAAGGTTTGAATAACAAACTCGGGAACACAAGGGTAAAGAGTGTAAAGTACTACTTAAAGTGCCTATAAGATTTCCATAAGGACCATATATGAAGGAAAGTGTTTCTGGTTTTAAGTTCCCAATGGGAGAGTTCCTCCGAGCGATAAAATTGATCAATCTTGTTAATCCATTGATCGATAAAAGGTGTTTCTGGTGAGCACCAGAATGTAGGGATAATGAGTCGGGCTGCTGAGATCAGGCAGGAGAAGAGGGATTTTTTTATGGGTATCTACCCCATGGATTCCAAAAGATAAGATTGAAATTTCAGGAGAGCAAGGGAAGTTGGTTCTACAGATATTATTGCTTAGACTGAAAATTGGTTTCCACCAGGAGAGTATCGAAGGACATTCCCACCATATATGGAAGTACGAGCCTCTACTCTTTTCACATCTCCAACATTGATCTGAAACATTGGGATAATATAGGGAAATCTTGTCCGGAGTTCTGTACCATCTAGATAATACTTTATACCCATTTTCTTCTACTGGGACACAGCGTGTGAGTTTGTGTGGGATGTAAAAGAGTTTGGTAATCTCTGTTTTGTCTTCCCAAGTCTCTCTCCCATAAGCCTATTACAGCTGGTTTGACATCCAAAGGGGAGAGGATGAGTTTTTTGTACAAAGTGGATATCAGTTTAGAAGGATATTTGGTGGTGGTCAGCAGATTCTCAAACCACTCTGGAGACTTTGCTCTGAAGGCAATTTTTTTTAAAGGAAATTAAAAAAATAGAGTGTGTGAGGTAGTAATATCAAGACTCTCTTTAAAAGAAGGTCCTGAGAAAACAGAACCATCTTTGTCGAGTAGATCTATTATTAGCTTGGAAGATGATCTGATCTCAAGAGGGCAGGAATACCTCAGTTCCCTTGGGGCTAGTGAAATTATATCTCCGACCTGAAACAGAGGTGAGGGTAGAGACAGGGCACGATGACTGGTGGATAGAGTTGAGCGAACACCTGGATGTTCGGGTTCGAGAAGTTCGGCCGAACTTCCCGGAAATGTTTGGGTTCGGGATCCGAACCCGACCCGAAATTCGTCCCGAACCCCCATGAAGTCAATGGGGACCCGAACTTTTCGGCACTAAAAAGGCTGTAAAACAGCCCAGTAGAGGGCTAGAGGGCTGCAAAAGGCAGCAAAATGTAGTTAAATCCCCTGCAAACAAATGTGGATAGGGAAATGAATTAAAATAAAAATAAAATAAATAAAAATTAACCAATATCAATTGGAGAGAGGTCCCATAGCAGAGAATCAGGCTTCATGTCAGCAGAGAATCAGTCTTCATGTCATAGCAGAGAATCAGGCTTCACGTCACCCAAAACTGGAACAGTCAATTGTCATATATTTAGGCCCCGACACCCAGACAGAGGAGAGAGGTCCCATAACAGAGATTCAGGCTTCATGTCAGCAGAGAATCAGTCTTCATGTCATAGCAGAGAATCAGGCTTAATGTCACCCACCACTGGAACAGGCCACTGTCAGATATTTTTAGGCCCCGGCACCCAGACAGAGGAGAGAGGTCCCATAACAGAGATTCAGTCTTCATGTCAGCAGAGAATCAGTCTTCATGTCATAGCAGAAAATCAGGCTTCACGTCACCCACCACTGGAACAGTCCATTGTCACATATTTAGGCCCAGGCACCCAGGCAGAGGAGAGAGGTCCCATAACAGAGATTCAGGCTTCATGTCAGCAGAGAATCAGTCTTCATGTCATAGCAGAGAATCAGGCTTCATGTCACCCACCACTGGAACAGGCCACTGTCAGATATTTTTAGGCCCCGGCACCCAGACAGAGGAGAGGTTCATTCAACTTTGGGTTGCCCCGCAATATAATGGTAAAATGAAAATAAAAATAGGATTGAATGAGGAAGTGCCCTGGAGTGCAATAATATATTGTTAAGGGGAGGTAGTTAATGTCTAATCTGCACAAGGGATGGACAGGTCCTGTGGGATCCATGCCTGGTTTATTTTCATGAACGTCAGCTTGTCCACATTGGCTGTAGACAGGCGGCTGCGTTTGTCTGTAATGACGCCGCCTGCCGTGCTGAATACACGTTCAGACAAAACGCTGGCCACCGGGCAGGCCAGCACCTCCAAGGAATAAAAAGGCTAGCTCTGGCCACGTGGACAATTTAGAGACCCAGAAGTTGAATGGGGCCGAACCATCAGTCAGTACGTGGAGGGGTGTGCACACGTACTGTTCCACCATGTTAGTGAAATGTTGCCTCCTGCTAACACGTTCCGTATCAGGTGGTGGTGCAGTTAGCTGTGGCGTGGTGACAAAACTTTTCCACATCTCTGCCATGCTAACCCTGCCCTCAGAGGAGCTGGCCGTGACACAGCTGCATTGGCGACCTCTTGCTCCTCCTCTGCCTTCGCCTTGGGCTTCCACTTGTTCCCCTGTGACATTTGGGAATGCTCTCAGTAGCGCGTCTACCAACGTGCTTGTACTCGCGCATCTTACTATCACGCTCCAGTGCATGAAGTAAGGTGGGCACATTGTCTTTGTACCGTGGATCCAGCAGGGTGGAAACCCAGTAGTCCGCACACGTTAAAATGTGGGCAACTCTGCTGTCGTTGCGCAGGCACTGCAGCATGTAGTCGCTCATGTGTGCCAGGCTGCCCAGAGGTAAGGACAAGCTGTCTTCTGTAAGAGGCGTATCGTCATCGTCCTGCGTTTCCCCCCAGCCACGCACCAGTGATGGGCCCGAGCTGCGTTGGGTGCCAGCCCGCTGTGAACATGCTTCATCCTCATCCTCCTCCACCTCCTCCTCATCCTCGTCCTCCTCGTCCTCCAGTAGTGGGCCCTGTCTGGCCACATTTGTACCTGGCCTCTGGTGTTGCAAAAAACCTCCCTCTGAGTCACTTCGAAGAGACTGGCCTGAAAGTGCTAACTATTACCCCTCTTCCTTCTCCTCCTCCTGGGCCACCTCCTCTTCCATCATCGCCCTAAGTGTTTTCTCAAGGAGACATAGAAGTGGTATTGTAACGCTGATAACGGCGTCATCGCCACTGGCCATGTTGGTGGAGTACTCGAAACAACGCAACAGGGCACCCAGGTCTCGCATGGAGGCCCAGTCATTGGTGGTGAAGTGGTGTTGTTCCGCAGTGCGACTCACCCGTGCGTGCTGCAGCTGAAACTTCACTATGGCCTGCTGCTGCTCGCACAGTCTGTCCAGCATGTGCAAGGTGGAGTTCCACCTGGTGGGCACGTCGCATATGAGGCGGTGATCGGGAAGGCCGAAGTTACGCTGTAGTGCAGACAGGCGAACAGAGGTAGAATGTGAACGCCGGTAGCGCGAACAGACGGCCCGCTCTTTATGCAGCAGCTCTGACATGTCGGGGTAGTTGCGAATGAACTTCTGCACCACCAAATTCAGCACATGCTCCAGGCAAGGGATGTGCATTAAACTAGCTAGTCCCAGAGCTGCAACGAGATTTCACCCATTATCGCACACCACCAGGCCGGGCTTGAGGCTCACCGGCAGCAACCACTCGTCGGTCTGTTGTTCTATACCCCGCCACAACTCCTGTGCGGTGTGGGGCCTGTCCCCCAAACATATGAGTTTCAGAACGGCCTGCTGACGTTTACCCCGGGATGTGCTTAAGTTGGTGGTGAAGGTGTGTGGCTGACTGGATGAGCAGGTGGAAGAAGAGGAGGAGGAAGCTGAGTAGGAGGAGGAGGAGACAGGAG
Organism: Bufo bufo; assembly: GCF_905171765.1. NCBI lineage: Eukaryota > Metazoa > Chordata > Amphibia > Anura > Bufonidae > Bufo > Bufo bufo. The sequence goes on along the minus strand of NC_053391.1, from coordinate 517,515,821 downwards.
GCAAAGAATGTTGCCCTTCGATCCTTGGCGGCGGAAGGACGTGCGCCAAACAGCTCTCCGCCTGGGGCCCAGCCGCCACTACATTTACCCAGTGTGCAGTTAGGGAGATATAGCGTCCCTGGCCGTGCTTACTGGTCCACGCATCTGTGGTTAGGTGGACCTTGCCACAGATGGCGTTGCGTAGTGCACACTTGATTTTATCGGATACTTGGTTGTGCAGGGAAGGTACGGCTCTCTTGGAGAAGTAGTGCCGGCTGGGAACAACATACTGTGGGACAGCAAGCGACATGAGCTGTTTGAAGCTGTCTGTGTCCACCAGCCTAAATGACAGCATTTCATAGGCCAGTAGTTTAGAAATGCTGGCATTCAGGGCCAGGGATCGAGGGTGGCTAGGTGGGAATTTACGCTTTCTCTCAAATGTTTGTGAGATGGAGAGCTGAACGCTGCCGTGTGTCATGGTTGAGATGCTTGGTGACGCAGGTGGTGGTGTTGGTGGTACATCCCATGTTTGCTGGGCGGCAGGTGCCAACGTTCCTCCAGAGGCGGAGGAAGAGGCCGAGGCGGCAGCAGCAGAAGAGGCCAAGGCGGCAGCAGCAGAAGAGGTAGCAGGGGGAGCCTGAGTGACTTCCTTGTTTTTAAGGTGTTTACTCCACTGCAGTTCATGCTTTGCATGCAGGTGCCTGGTCATGCAGGTTGTGCTAAGGTTCAGAACGTTAATGCCTCGCTTCAGGCTCTGATGGCACAGCGTGCAAACCACTCGGTTCTTGTCGTCAGCACATTGTTTGAAGAAGTGCCATGCCAGGGAACTCCTTGAAGCTGCCTTTGGGGTGCTCGGTCCCAGATGGCGGCGGTCAGTAGCAGGCGGAGTCTCTTGGGGGCGAGGGTTCTGCTTTTGCCCACTGCTCCCTCTTTGTCTTTTGCTACGCTGTTGGCTCTGTCTCACCATTGCCTCTTCCTCCGAACTGTGAAAGTCAGTGGCACGACCTTCATTCCATGTGGGGTCTAGGACTTCATCGTCCCCTGAATCGTCTTCCACCCAGTCTTGATCCCTGACCTCCTGTTCAGTCTGCACACTGCAGAAAGACGCAGCAGTTGGCACCTGTGTTTCGTCATCATCAGAGACGTGCTGAGGTCGTATTCCCATGTCCTCATCATCAGGAAACATAAGTGGTTGTGCGTTAGTGCATTCTATCTCTTCCACCCCTGAGGAAGGGCTATGTGGATGCCCTTGGGAAACCCTGCCAGCAGAGTCTTCAAATAGCATAAGAGACTGCTGCATAACTTGAGGCTCAGACAGTTTCCCTGATATGCATGGGGGTGATGTGACAGACTGATGGGCTTGGTTTTCATGCGCCATCTGTGCGCTTTCTGCAGAAGACTGGGTGGGAGATAATGTGAACGTGCTGGATGCACTGTCGGCCACCCAATTGACTAATGCCTGTACCTGCTCAGGCCTTACCATCCTTAGAACGGCATTGGGCCCCACCAAATATGGCTGTAAATTCTGGCGGCTACTGAGACCTGAGGTAGTTGCTACACTAGGACGTGTGGCTGTGGCAGAACGGCCACGTCCTCTCCCAGCACCAGAGGGTCCACTAACACCACCACGACCATGTCCGCGTCAGCGTCCCTTACTAGATGTTTTCCTCATTGTTACCGTTCACCACAATAAGAAAAATATTATTCGGGCCAATGTATTGAATTAAAATTCAGGCCTTTTTTTACAGACACCTAACACTATCTGACTATCTATTTAGATACCGTATTACACTAATACAAGCACACCAGTAATGACAGATTTAGCTGAATATAAATTTGAGGCCTATTATTTAGGCGCTGGGTAACAGGTATACGTTTACGGACAGAATTAGACTTGGATCTGCACTGTAGCGTGTGTGTGAAGTTCTTGAGAATTACCCTATCAGCACCTTGAATCTAATATACCCTTTTAGGGATAGATTTAAAGTAGGCCTGATACAGCAGAAACCACTAATTTTGAGAATTGCAAAATTGGGAATTGTATTTCAACCCAGAACAAAAACTGTGCTTTGACGGACACTAAATAACTTGACCAGCTAAAACAGTAGGCGCTGGGTGACAGGTATACGTTTAATCACAGAATTAGACTTGGAATATTGAAGATAAGGGCACTGCCTTGTGATGGCTGCGGTGCACGTGTCAAAAGGTCGGCGTCCCAGCAAACAATGTAAAGAAGAGGACCGGCACTCGCAAAATGGAATTTTCACTGCTGTGGTTTATTCAGTCACTCTTAAAGACATAGTGACGCGTTTCAGCACATAGAAAGTGCTTTCATCAGACCATGATGGTCTGATGAAAGCACTTTCTATGTGCTGAAACGCGTCACTATGTCTTTAAGAGTGACTGAATAAACCACAGCAGTGAAAATTCCATTTTGCGAGTGCCGGTCCTCTTCTTTACATAGAATTAGACTTGGATCTGCACTGTAGCGTGTGTGTGAAGTTATTGAGAATTACCCTATCAGCACCTTGAATCTAATATACCCTTTTAGGGATAGATTTAAAGTAGGCCTGATACAGCAGAAACCACTAATTTTGAGAATTGCAAAATTGGGAATTGTATTTCAACCCTGAACAAAAACTGTGCTTTGACGGACACTTAATAACTTGACCAGCTAAAACAGTAATGACAGATTTAGCTAAATATAAATGTGAGGCCTATTTTTTAGGCGCTGGGTGACAGGTATACGTTTAATCACAGAATTAGACTTGGATCTGCACTGTAGCGTGTGTGTGAAGTTCTTGAGAATTACCCTATCAGCACCTTGAATCTAATATACCCTTTTAGGGATAGATTTAAAGTAGGCCTGATACAGCAGAAACCACTAATTTAGAGAATTGCAAAATTGGGAATTGTATTTCTACCCAGAACAAAAACTGTGCTTTGATGGACACTAAATAACTTGACCAGCTAAAACAGTAATGAGAGATTTGGATGAATATAAATGTGAGGCCTATTTTTTAGGCGCTGGGTGACAGGTATACGTTTAATCACAGAATTAGACTTGTATCTGCACTGTAGCGTGTGTGTTAAGTTTTTCAGAATGACACTATCAGCACCTTGAATCTAATATACCCTTTTAGGGATAGATTTAAAGTAGGCCTGATACAGCAGAAACCACTAATTTAGAGAATTGCAAAATTGGGAATTGTATTTCTACCCAGAACAAAAACTGTGCTTTGATGGACACTAAATAACTTGACCAGCTAAAACAGTAATGAGAGATTTGGATGAATATAAATGTGAGGCCTATTTTTTAGGCGCTGGGTGACAGGTATACGTTTAATCACAGAATTAGACTTGGATCTGCACTGTAGCGTGTGTGTGAAGTTCTTGAGAATTACCCTATCAGCACCTTGAATCTAATATACCCTTTTAGGGATAGATTTAAAGTAGGCCTGATACAGCAGAAACCACTAATTTTGAGAATTGCAAAATTGGGAAATGTATTTCAACCCAGAACAAAAACTGTGCTTTGACGGACACTAAATAACTTGACCAGCTAAAGCAGTAATGACAGATTTGGATGAATATAAATGTGAGGCCTATTTTTAAGGCGCTGGGTGACAGGCTCAACTTGCCCCTGATGTAGTATATGGCCAAAAAATAACCACACTATTGATGGTTAAATGCAATTTGTGACAGGCTCAACTTGCCCCTGATGTAGTATATGGCCAAAAAATAACCACACTGTTGATGGTTAAATGCACTTGATGAAACCTTTACCCTGATGTAGGATATAGCAAAAAATAACCACACTATTGATGGTTAAATGTACTTGGTGGCAGCTTGTGCTGGCGCACCACAAGCCACAAAATGGCCGCTGATCACCCCAGAAAAAAGTGACTGAAAAACGCTCTGGGCAGCCTAAAAACACTGAGCAATTGAATAGCAGCAGTTCAATGATCCACAGCTGTAGATCGATCACTGAATGAAGTCTTTTGGAGGAGTTAATCACTGCCTAATCTCGCCCTAACGTCACAGCTGCAACCTCTCCCTACACTTGTAACAGCAGAGTGACGTGCAGCGCTACGTGACCCAAGCCTATATAGAGGCTGGGTCACATGCTGCACTGGCCAATCACAGCCATGCCAATAGTAGGCATGGCTGTGATGGCCTCTTGGGGCAAGTAGTATGATGCTTGTTGATTGGCTGCTTTGCAACCTTTCAAAAAGCACCAAGAAAGCGCCAAACACCGAACTCGAACCCGGACTTTTATGAAAATGTTCGGGTTCGGGTCCGTGTCATGGACACCCCAAAATTCGGTACGAACCCGAACTATACAGTTCGGGTTCGCTCATCCCTACTGGTGGAGAACCATTCCCACACCTTTATAGTGGTGCGTTTTATGGGATTTCGGATAGAAGAGATGGTTGGAAATGGCCTGTCTGCCAGCCAAATGGCCCTGAAAGTGGAGGGGAAAAATAAATTTTCCAGTGATAGCCAGTGTTCAATTACTCTACTTAAATGTACTGTATATCTTTCATGTATAGTTCAGGGTCAGGAAGACCAATTCCGCCGAGGTGCCTAGGTTTCGTTAAGGTTGAAAAGGATATTCTAGGCTTCTTACCCTGCCAGACAAAAACTGACAAATGTGCGAGTTCAAGGACCTAAAGAAAGACCTTGGAATAGCAATTGGGAGAACCTTCAGGACGTAAGTGAGTCTTGGAATCACCAAGGACATCACCAAATGTTTTCTACCGAACCATTACAGTTAAGGGTAGTCTAAAGAGTCCAGCTGAGCAACAATGGCCGCCAAGAGGGAAGTATAATTGAGGTGGAATAAGTCTGGGAGATGGGAGGTTAGTTTAATGGCCAAATAAGTTAGGTGACGGGAAGACCAGTTGAATGGTGAATTTAGTTGGAGAGCCGAAGTTAGGGTAGGGGAGAGGCCTATATGTAGGATTTGGGACTTTTGGGGATTTAATTTAAAATTAGAGAAACGGCCAAATCTGTTTAAAAATGAAATTATTAAGGGCATAGACCTAATGGGGTTTGTTGTGAGGATTAAGAGATTGTCAGCAAAAGCAGCCAATTTGAATTCTTGTGGACCTATTTTTAGTCCAGTAATGGCCTCCTCCTGTCTCAAGGCTTGTAGTAGGGTTTCCATTACTAAAACGAATGTGAGGGGAGAAAGAGGACATCCCTGACGCGTTCCATTCTTAATTGAAAAACGGGCAGAGACAAGGTTATTAACTAAGACAGAAGCAGAGGATTTTGCATACATCGCAAACAGAGAATTAATGAAGGGTATAGGGAGGTGGAATTTGTGCAGGGTATGTTTAATATAGGACCAGTCTATTCGATCAAATGCTTTTTCGGCATCAGTGCCTAGTAGCACCAAGGGTAATTTCTTATGTGAGGCGTAGAAGAGGGCATCAAGGACTTTAGTGGTGTTGTCTTTTCCTTCACAACCTTTTACAAATCCCACATGATCAGTATGGATCAGGTTAGGAAGGAAGGGTTGTAGTCTTGTGGATTTGTAAGGATTTTTAAGTCTGTGTTTAGTAAGAATATAGGGCGGTAGTATGCGCAAGAGGTAGGGTCTTTGCCTTCTTTGGGTATTATTGTGATTAGTGCATTAGTCATTTCAACTGATAAAGGTTGGTTATGAAGAGCGAGATTACAAATGGGAAGTAAGTAAGGGAGTAGGGAGAAAGGAGGTATAATAAACAGCTGGGAAGCCATCTGGACCAGGGCATTTGTCTTTTGGGGTGGTCTTAAGGGCTGTAGTAAGTTCAGCAAGTGAAAATGGTTTTGCTAAGGTGTCTCATTGGTTGGGGGATAAAATTGGGAGTTTTAATGTATCTAAGAAAGCGTTGACAGATGAATCTCTGTTTTGATCTCCACTAGGGTGTGGTAGGTTATATAAAGCTTTATAAAAAAGTCTGAACTTTTCGGCGATAGCTGCTGAGGAATAAAGTTGCAGCCCCTGGGGAGATTTAATAGAGGGTACATGTCTTGCTAGTTTTCTATGCTTGATGCGTTGCATCATAAATTTTGAGGCCTTGCTGCCGTGAGCAAAGATCTTGTGTTGGGAGGAAAAGTAGCATTTAGCTGTTTTTGCGTTTAGAAGGTTTTTGAGCTCCGTCCTAGCGGTAAGGTCTGATAAGTGATGAACAGCAAGGGATCTTTTGTGAAGTGATTCTAAAACATGAAACTGATCTAGAAGTGAAGAGAGATGTTTGTCTACTTGTTTCTTTAAGAAGGAACATTTGCTAATAAAGTGACCCCTCATAAATGCTTTGTGGGCATCCCATAGGACTTGGGGGGATATGTCAGGGTTGTTATTAATTGAGAAAAATGCACCAAGAGGATATGCCACTGACTATACTAGCTGGTCATACAAGCAGATATTAAAAGCTGAGACTTTCGCCAATATATTCCTGTCAGGAAAATATCGGAGCCCATCATTGCACCACGTCACGGTCACTCAGCATGGCAAAGGGTCCTACCACTACGCTAACTGTGGTGTAAACCCGGTCTGAAGGTGATGTAATCCAGCTCACAGCCCAGCCTGCACACAAATGCCTAGCAGGACAGCCAGTGCAATGTGAACAAAGCAGGACTGTGAGCCCCACCCATATCAGACCATGTGATGAAGGATTCCAGGTGCAAAGGAATGTTCAATTGCCAGATGAAGGCACATTCAAGACATAAAACAAAATCACTGTAGAATTGCAGTGGCCAGTATGGCGGAACTGCTCAAACCCCAAACACTGTAGCGTGTTTCTCATTGGGCGAGCAGTCCCATCGCATGTGAACCACAGAAATATCGTGGCAGATATGGAGGAGCTGCTCAAACCCCAAACACTGTAGCGTGTTTATCATTGGGGGAGCAGTCCCACCGCATGTGGACCGCAGCAAACGACCATCCCGAGCAATAAATGCGTACAAAGGAGGACCTCCTCCATATCTGCCACGATATTTCTGTGGTTCACATGCGATGGGACTGCTCGCCCAATGAGAAACACGCTACAGTGTTTGGGGTTTGAGCAGTTCCGCCATACTGGCCACTGCAATTCTACAGTGATTTTGTTTTATGTCTTGAATGTGCCTTCATCTGGCAATTGAACATTCCTTTGCACCTGGAATCCTTCATCACATGGTCTGATATGGGTGGGGCTCACAGTCCTGCTTTGTTCACATTGCACTGGCTGTCCTGCTAGGCATTTGTGTGCAGGCTGGGCTGTGAGCTGGATTACATCACCTTCAGACCGGGTTTACACCACAGTTAGCGTAGTGGTAGGACCCTTTGCCATGCTGAGTGACCGTGACGTGGTGCAATGATGGGCTCCGATATTTTCCTGACAGGAATATATTGGCGAAAGTCTCAGCTTTTAATATCTGCTTGTATGACCAGCTAGTATAGTCAGTGGCATATCCTCTTGGTGCATTTTTCTCAGTGATTTATACAATTGTATTTTCATCCGCACAATGCTCCGGCCTGTGCAGGATGCTTCTGTGGTGCATGTGGACCGCGCTGGCGTCCTCCTTTGTACGCATTTATTGCTCGGGATGGTCGTTTGCTGCGGTCCACATGCGGTGGGACTGCTCCCCCAATGATAAACACGCTACAGTGTTTGGGGTTTGAGCAGCTCCTCCATATCTGCCACGATATTTCTGTGGTTCACATGCGATGGGACTGCTCGCCCAATGAGAAACACGCTACAGTGTTTGGGGTTTGAGCAGTTCCGCCATACTGGCCACTGCAATTCTACAGTGATTTTGTTTTATGTCTTGAATGTGCCTTCATCTGGCAATTGAACATTCCTTTGCACCTGGAATCCTTCATCACATGGTCTGATATGGGTGGGGCTCACAGTCCTGCTTTGTTCACATTGCACTGGCTGTCCTGCTAGGCATTTGTGTGCAGGCTGGGCTGTGAGCTGGATTACATCACCTTCAGACCGGGTTTACACCACAGTTAGCGTAGTGGTAGGACCCTTTGCCATGCTGAGTGACCGTGACGTGGTGCAATGATGGGCTCCGATATTTTCCTGACAGGAATATATTGGCGAAAGTCTCAGCTTTTAATATCTGCTTGTATGACCAGCTAGTATAGTCAGTGGCATATCCTCTTGGTGCATTTTTCTCAGTGATTTATACAATTGTATTTTCATCCGCACAATGCTCCGGCCTGTGCAGGATGCTTCTGTGGTGCATGTGGACCGCGCTGGCGTCCTCCTTTGTACGCATTTATTGCTCGGGATGGTCGTTTGCTGCGGTCCACATGCGGTGGGACTGCTCCCCCAATGATAAACACGCTACAGTGTTTGGGGTTTGAGCAGCTCCTCCATATCTGCCACGATATTTCTGTGGTTCACATGCGATGGGACTGCTCGCCCAATGAGAAACACGCTACAGTGTTTGGGGTTTGAGCAGTTCCGCCATACTGGCCACTGCAATTCTACAGTGATTTTGTTATTAATTGAAAAGTATTCCTCTAAAAAGGATTTGAAATATTTTTTATGGCCATTGTTGCTCAGCACTGACTCATTCAGTCTCCAGATAGGAGTCCTACCTGATGATGACGGACGTAAAGTACAGAAGACAGGGGAGTGATCTGAAATGGTGATATTACCAATCTTCGCGTCCGCCAAAAGGGGTATTTGGTCCTTAGGAACAAAAATGTAGTCAATCCTGCTGTAGGAATGTCCTGGAGCAGAATAAAAGGAGTAATCAATGCAGGTCGGTTTAAAACACCTCCATATATCTATGAGTCCCAAATCATATAATCTGGAGTTCAGTTTTTTCAGAGTTCTGTCAGAGAAGGAAGATCTCTTGGAGGATGTGTCAACGAGGGGTTGTAAAGCCATATTGAAGTCACCCACCAAGACAAGAGTTTCCTCCCGCATGTTCTCCACCAAGGTCAAAACAGACAGTAGCCATGTGATCTGGTCAGAATTATGAGCATAAATGTTGAAGGTATACATCTTATGGCCAATAAGGCCTTTTAGAATAATATATCTGCATTGGGATCTTGCGTGTGCGCAGAGTATGTAAAGGTAACATCTTTTCTGAATCCTATACTTACTCCCCTAGAGGCTGCACCATCTGCCCCACAATGATACCAATTCGGAAATTTAGAAAAGGAAAGGTCTGGATAATTACTATAATTGCACATTTTTCTTTCCAAAGGAGGGAGAAAATTTGGGATCTTTTAGATGGGCATCTGAGTCCCTTTACATTGAAAGACACTAATTTGTGGTCAGTCTATGACTAGGAGAATGGAGTTTCTTGGCAGCCTCTAGGAAAGTAGATACCCTTTCTGCGATTGACCTATACTTGTAGAAGTAGTACCCAAGTGTTCCACATATAAAAAAATATAAAAAAAAATAAAAAATAACCAAAACAGTAAACAAACCTATATAATAGCGGTAATGTAGTAAATAGTAGTGTTGAGCGCGAATATTGGAATAGCAAATATTAATCGAGAATATGGCAACTTTGCTAATTCGCGAATATTACGAATATAGTGCTATATATTCGCTATATCAAATATTCGTCATTTTTTTACATCTTAAAACATGTGTCACGAGGGTATCAAGAGCCACGTCTGACTCCGTTATACCCGGGGTCAGGAAGTCGCAGCGGGTGGCTGCGCGCTCTATATCTAAAGATCACGTTGTTTCTTAGTGATTGTTTTCTGTGTTTGCCTTGCTATCCTTTTTGTCTCTCTCAGGGATCCGTAGCTTCTCCTCCTCAGCTGTTTCTTGTCTGCCACTCCCTACCTCCTTATATTCTCCCCTCACACTTCTCTAGTTGCCAGTTATAGAGCTTCCTGCCTGGACATCTATACTGACCCACTGGAGTGGTGAATCCTGGTTGTCGTTCCTGAGTGCTACCCTCCGGATCCCTGTTGGGCTTATTGTTGTCTCCTGTTGTCGCCCACCTGGGATTATATGTTGAGTCTGTGTTGTCTGTCCTCCCCTTGGTGTTTTCCCTTAGAGTTAGTGGTGCGGACTAGTGTTCCCATCGCCCTGTTCACTATCTAGGGCTCAGCTCAGGGAAAGCCAGGGCTTTAGGCACGTGATCGGCGTACGGGTGAGGAACCCGTCTAGGGACGTCAGGGCAGCCAGGTGCCAGCCGCCAGGTGAGTCAGGGGTCACCATCTTCCCTCTCACTTGGGCAGGGCCTTCCTCGTTCCCTCCCTCTGTGTCACGTATGTGATAGCCACGCCGACCGTGATATTATAACTGGCCCTTACTTTTTGAGAAAAAAAATAAATAAAAATTATATAACTTTTTATTTGTTGTTTTTTTTTTCTCTCTCTACTTAGAATCCAATATGGATCCTATTGATGCCTTGGCAGAACAGCTTCAAAGCCTGTCTTTGAAGGTGGCAGGATTGAAGGCGTCTGTTCTCCAACAACAGCAGCAAATGCAGCAGACCGCACCCCCAGCGGTTGCTATGGGTAACCAGATTGTCACAGAACCCAAGGTTGCTCTTCCCGACAGATTTTCTGGGGGAAGGGACAAATTTGCGACGTTCCGTGAGGCCTGCATATTATATTTTAAGTTGCGCCCTTACTCCTCAGGTCATGAAGAACAGCGGGTAGGGATTGTCATTTCCCTGCTTCAGGGGGATCCGCAATCCTGGGCGTTCTCGTTACCCCCTGGTTCTCAGGCTCTTCGGTCAGTGGAGGGATTTTTTGGGGCTTTGGGTCTCATATATGATGACCCTGACCGAGTCGCCCTGGCTGAGTCGAAGTTACGGAGACTCCTACAGGGAGATCGGTCAGCAGAGGAATATTGCTCAGAGTTCCGTAGATGGGCTACGGATACTCAGTGGAACGACCCGGCTCTCAGGAGTCGGTTCTGCTCTGGGTTATCTGAAAGGGTTAAGGATGCACTGGCGCTGTATGAGACCCCCCTTTCCCTTGATGCTGTTATGTCCCTCTCTATCAGAATAGATAGACGTCTTAGGGAGAGATCGAAAATTCCGGAGCAATTGGTTACCTCTCCCAAGCAACAGTCAGCCTGTACTGACTTAGATGAGCCTATGCAGCTAGGCGGAACTTCTCGTCAGGTCCGTCCTCCTGAGGTTCGCCGTAGGGGGGGGGGCTTGTTTTTTCTGTGGGGGGAGGGGTCATTTCATTAATGTCTGTCCCTCCTTTCTCAAAAACAAAAGACCGTCGGAAAACCACTAACCCCGGGCTGTGCGGAGGATGTCAGCCGGGGGGGTATACGTTTCCTCCATACGAACATCTCAATTTGTGTTACCAGCGGTCATTGTTTTTGGTTTTAAGACGGAGTCTATTTCTTTTTTTCTAGACAGTGGAGCAGGGGTAAACTTGATTGATGCCCATTTTGCCCGCACTATGGGTTTGTCTCTCTGTACGCTGCAGAGACCTATTCCCGTATTCGCTATAGATTCTGCTCCTCTGTCTCAGAGAAACCTCACCCACATTGTTCGTAATTTACACCTTCGGGTAGGGGACCACCATAATGAGTGTCTTTCATGTTACGTTCTGGAGGGCCTTCCCTCTCCGGTGGTATTGGGTCTTCCCTGGTTGGTAGCGCACAATCCAGTGGTGGATTGGCAGGCCAGGGAGATATTGGAGTGGAGTGAGCATTGCAGAGAGAATTGCTTAAATAACAATTGCTTAATCACCTCCATAGCTTCCCTACCTACATTTATTTCGGACTTTGAGGACGTTTTTTCTGAAAAGGGTTGTCAGAAACTACCACCTCATCGTCCTTATGATTGCCCGGTTAACCTGATTCCCGGGGCAAAATTACCCAAGTCCAGGTTGTATAATCTTTCAGGTCCCGAGAGACAAGCCATAAAAGATTATATCTCCGAGAGTCTGGCTAAGGGACACATCAGACCCTCTTCTTGACCCGTGGCTGCAGGGTTTTTCTTTGTTAAAAAGAAAGATGGGGGCCTGCGTCCTTGCTTAGATTTCCGTGAGTTAAACCAGATAACCATCCGTGACCCATACCCTCTTCCTCTCATTCCTGACCTTTTTAATCAGATTGCGGGTGCTAAGTGGTTCTCCAAACTTGATCTTAGGGGGGCCTACAATCTGATTCGTATCAGGGAAGGGGATGAGTGGAAGACAGCTTTTAACACCCCTGAGGGGCATTATGAAAATCTAGTTATGCCTTTCGGTCTGACCAATGCCCCTGCTGTCTTCCAACATTTCGTTAATGATATTTTTAGTCATCTCATCGGCAGGTTTGTAGTCATATACCTAGATGATATCTTAATTTATTCGGCTGATCTGAAAACACATGAGGTGCATGTCAGGCAAGTACTGCAGGTCCTACGGACGAATAAATTATATGCGAAAATTGAAAAATGTGTCTTCGCTGTTCAGGAATTACAGTTCCTGGGATATCTATTATCTGCTTCAGGTTTCCGCATGGATCCTGGGAAGGTCCAGGCAATTTTAGATTGGGATCTTCCTGAGAACCTTAAAGCCCTACAACGGTTTTTGGGTTTCGCTAATTTCTATAGAAAGTTCATTAAAAATTATTCAGTGATCGTTAAACCCCTTACCGACATGACTAGGAAGGGGACGGATTTTTCCAAATGGTCTGACGCCGCTAAAGATGCATTTTCCTCTCTAAAGGAGAGGTTTACCTCGGCACCTGTTCTAATTCAACCTGATGTCTCCCAGCCTTTTATTGTCGAGGTAGATGCGTCAGAGGTGGGAGTGGGAGCTGTATTGTCTCAGGGTCCGTCTCCTGGCAAATGGCGTCCTTGCGCTTTCTTTTCCAAAAAATTATCTTCTGCGGAGAAGAATTATGATATTGGAAATAGGGAACTGTTGGCGATTAAACTGGCGCTTGAAGAGTGGCGTCACTTCTTAGAGGGAGCAATCCACCCCGTCACGGTGATTACGGATCACAAGAACCTTCTGTACCTAGAATCGGCTAAGCGTCTCACCCCTAGACAAGCTAGGTGGTCGCTATTCTTTACCAGATTTAACTTTGTAATCACCTATCGTCCTGGGGCAAAAAATACCAAGGCAGACGCATTATCTCGTAGTTTCCCTGGAGGGGGTAATGTTTGTGATCCGGTACCTATTTTACAAAGAGGAGTGGTTGTCTCTGCTGTACACTCTGTTCTAGAGGGAAAGGTGTTAGAGGCTCAGGGGGACGCCCCGGCCTCTTGCCCCTCAGAGAAATTGTTTGTACCGTTAAACCTACGTCTTGAATTATTAAAAGAACATCATAATTCGGCACTTGCTGGACACCCGGGTAGTAAAGCAACCTTGGAGCTTTTATCTCGTCGTTTTTGGTGGCCAAGGTTGCGTCAGGATGTAATGGATTTCGTGTTTACTTGTTCTACTTGTGCACGCGCGAAAGTCTCTCATACACGTCCAGCAGGGTCTTTATTGCCACTTTTCATCCCCAATAGGCCATGGACACATCTGTCAATGGATTTCATCACTGACTTACCGTTGTCGGCGGGTAAAACAGTTATCTCGGTAGTAGTAGACAGGTTTAGCAAAATGGTACACTTTATTGCGCTACCCGCACTTCCTAATGCTAAAACTCTCGCTCAGGTGTTTATCCGTGAAATCGTGAAGCTTCACGGGGTCCCTTCCGATGTGGTTTTGGATCGGGGAACCCAGTTTATTTCTAAGTTTTGGAAAGCTTTTTGTTCCCGTTTGGGGGTTCACTTGTCCTTTTCCTCAGCTTTCCATCCTCAGTCGAATGGACAGACTGAGCGTACCAACCAAAACCTAGAAACATATTTAAGGTGTTTTGTGTCTGAAAACCAAGAGTTGTGGTCATCATATTTACCGTTAGCTGAGTTTGCCATAAATAATCATTATCAGGAGTCCACTGGCAAGTCACCATTCCTTGGTGCATACGGTTTTCATCCCCAATTTTGTACTTTCAAAGAGGGGGGGTCTTCTGGGGTTCCCGAAGAGGAAAGGTTTTCTTCATCTCTTTCATCGGTATGGCAGAAGGTGCAAGTTAACTTGAAAAAGATGAGTGGTAAATATAAATGCATGGCCGATAAGAAACGGTCGCCAGGTCCGGACCTAGGAGTGAATGACTATGTGTGGTTGTCTACTAGGAATATTAAGTTGAAGGTTCCTTCTTGGAAACTGGGTCCTAGGTTCATTGGTCCCTATAAAATAGTAGCCGTCATTAACCCTGTGGCTTTTCGCCTGGAGCTACCTCAGACTTTTAAGATCCATAACGTCTTCCATAAATCGTTACTCAAGAAGTATGTTCCACCTCTAGAACCATCGCCCCTGCCACCTCCTCCTGTCATTGTGGCTGGTAATCTGGAGTTTCAAATAGCCAGAATTGTTGATTCTCGTCGGGTCCGCCGCTCTCTTCAGTATCTGGTGCATTGGAGGGGTTACGGTCCCGAGGAAAGAATGTGGGTTCCAGCGTCAGAGGTAAACGCCAACAGGTTAATTCAGACTTTCCATGCCTCTCATCCGGAGAGACCTGGTCCTGAGTGTCCGGAGGCCCCTCGTGAAAGGGGGGGTACTGTCACAAGGGTATCAAGAGCCACGTCTGACTCCGTTATACCCGGGGTCAGGAAGTCGCAGCGGGTGGCTGCGCGCTCTATATCTAAAGATCACGTTGTTTCTTAGTGATTGTTTTCTGTGTTTGCCTTGCTATCCTTTTTGTCTCTCTCAGGGATCCGTAGCTTCTCCTCCTCAGCTGTTTCTTGTCTGCCACTCCCTACCTCCTTATATTCTCCCCTCACACTTCTCTAGTTGCCAGTTATAGAGCTTCCTGCCTGGACATCTATACTGACCCACTGGAGTGGTGAATCCTGGTTGTCGTTCCTGAGTGCTACCCTCCGGATCCCTGTTGGGCTTATTGTTGTCTCCTGTTGTCGCCCACCTGGGATTATATGTTGAGTCTGTGTTGTCTGTCCTCCCCTTGGTGTTTTCCCTTAGAGTTAGTGGTGCGGACTACTGTTCCCATCGCCCTGTTCACTATCTAGGGCTCAGCTCAGGGAAAGCCAGGGCTTTAGGCACGTGATCGGCGTACGGGTGAGGAACCCGTCTAGGGACGTCAGGGCAGCCAGGTGCCAGCCGCCAGGTGAGTCAGGGGTCACCATCTTCCCTCTCACTTGGGCAGGGCCTTCCTCGTTCCCTCCCTCTGTGTCACGTATGTGATAGCCACGCCGACCGTGATAACATGATTCCTCCCTGCTTCTTTCTTGTGGGTCAATGAGTCATTGGCCCACAGGCAACTTAAGCAGGAAGGAATCATGTTTTCATATGGAAAATAAAATGACGAATATTCTAAAAAACGAATATAATGCAATATAGGGAATATATTCGTTATTTAAAATATTCACTTTTTTTTTCCAATCTGTACATTCGTTCGCATACTCCTCCCCGACAAGCGTCCCTGTCACCATGGGACCGCCTGTGGGTTAGAAAATACCATCGGATCTGAGTTTTCCCTGAGATCATGAAAACTCAGATACAATGGTATATTCTAACCCACAGGTGTTCCCATGGTGACGGGGACGCTTGTCTGGGAGGAGTATGCCAAAGTGGAATAACAGTACAGATTGAAAAAAAAAAGACGAATATTCTAGAAAACGAATATATTCGCTATACTGCTATATTTTTGAATATTCGTTATATTTGTCATATTCTAAAACACGAAGTTATGGCAATCTAGCGAATATTCGTGAAATACACATATAGACTGCAATTTAGCTAATATTGTGCTATAGTCTTTTTTTTAAATAATGTAAATTTTTACCAAATCTGAACTTCAGAAAACGTCACACAGCGTTGGGTCATAGTGCACGCTTACGTAATATGATCTGACGATGTGTCAGGATTCAGAGCAGCGCGGGCCAGCGGGTGACCATAGGGCGGTGAGTAATAGCAAGCGCTTCACTCCCCCTCTGTGGTCAAATGACACAAACTATTCCTTGATGCAAAAATTGCATCACATTTTTTTAGTTTTTTTTTGTCGAATTACTCGATTCAATTGAGTAATCGTTTCAGCCCTAGCTCCAGGCCTTTGCCGGAGCCTAAAAATGGCACCCTCAAAAGCCGAACCGTTGACATGGCATAGCTGTAAACCAGCCGATACCTGGTGTTATCTGTTGTCAGTTGTGATAACTGCGTCTGAACTGCTTTTTCCCAGGTGTGCTGCACTATATTAGCTAAGTTACAGTCTATATGTGTATTTTACGAATATTCGCTATATTGCTATCACTTTGTTTTTTAGAATATTCGTAATATTCTAAAACAAGAATGTATAGCAATATAGTGAATATTCGTAAAATACACATATTAGCCATAGCCATAGCCAACCAATAGGAAAGTTGCCTTATAGAGTTAAAAGAAAATCGCAATACGCGAATAATTAAATTGCATATTGTTTGCGATAAATAGAATAATGACGACTATTTGATTTTGACGAATATAAGACGAATATTCAATCGAATATAAGCAAAATTGAATATGGCACCTCCCGCTCATCACTAGTAAATAACAGCATTATCAACATTGTGAAGCTTGAGGGCTTCTCCAGAGAGAGGGGGGAAATTGGGGTTAACCCAAATTAAAGATCTTGCTGTTTTTGGGACTAAGTAAGATGGGAGACATGGACTTCAGAAGAGGGGGTGGGGGGAGGGAAGGAGAAAGTAGGATAAAAGCATAAAATAAGAAAGATGATGAGAGGATGATAAGGATAAATGTAGAGAGTGAGACATTAGCATTGCATGTAATCCTAACAATACGAGTGAGAGAGGATTAAGAGGTAGATCCGGATATTCTCCTGGGAGTCAGGTTGCCGCTGCGGTGTTTCATACGTTGTTGCTTAGGTGTTGATGATTTCTCCCAGGGGGTCATCTTCGGGAGATTTGGTAGTGAGGTGATTTCGGACACCGCATCCCAATTTGCAATGTCCAATGGAGAAATGTCCATAGTAGAGAGTGCTTCTTGTAAATCTATATATGTGGCAATCTTGATCAGTCTTCCTGAATACTTGAAGGTCAGGCCAAAGGTAAAGGTCCATCTATAAGGGATATGCTTGCTGCGGAGATGATCGGTAAGGGGTTTTAGGATTTTCCTCTTTCTTAGGGTATATTGCAATGGATGATTCGCCGAAAGAGATGTTATTTGAGGCTCTAGCAGCATTGTAAATTTTTTCTTTATCTATGTAGTTCAGAAATCGGCAGATAATGTCTCTGGGTGGTTCAGAGTCTTTTGGCTTCTGTCTAAGAGCTCTATGAGCCCTTTCTATTATCATACAAGAAGAGTCGCCATTTCCCAAGAGGGTCTCAGCAATTTCTTTAATGGTGGACATGAGTTCTTCATTCGGCACCGTTTCAGGTATGCCTCTGAACTGGAGGTTGTTCCTTCGGCCTCGGTTTTCTTGATCCTCCATAGCTGCATGTAAGAAATTTATATGCTGTTGGCAGGAGGAGAGGGATTGAGAGACAGCAGAGCTGTGTTCCAGGGCAGCCTGTTGGATGTTTTCCAGAGACTCGACCCTGTGACCTACAGTATATGCTGAATCTCATGGGTTAATACCGAGATCTCTTGTTTGAGAGGGGTCAGAGCTTCTGTCAGAGCTTGTTTTATGAAACACCTGGACACAGGTAAGGTGCGGGAGCATACAGATTCACCCCCGGCGCTGTCTCCCTCAGACAGGCCTCCTTCAGTGTCTGCTTGAGTGCGCTCGTCTGCAGGCGCCATCTTGGTTATTTTAGCTGCAGGTGTTACAGCCTGTTTCTTTAGGAATTTTGCCATGCCCGCTCACGGATTAGATCCCTTTCAGGATTACAGCAGGGTCTGTAGGCTTTTGTCCTCCGAGCTTCACCATTATGAAGTCTTTCAGCAAACGTGAGCAGGTCCCGTAGCAAGAAGATAAGCAGAGCTCAGCAAAGCATGTCTTCCCAGCTCAGACGTTGGCTCCGCCCCCACAATACACCATCTTAACTGAGGGAAAACTTAACGGCAAGACAGTCTGAACTAAACAGACATAACAGGATGATTGCTGAAATTATGTGCTAAAGTTTGCAACTTGTTGTGCATTTACAATTTTTAAAAAGTTGCAGCTTGACAAAGTTTTTATTCAAACTGTCAGTTTTAATAAACCTCACTCTAGGTTATTTATTATATTACATAGTTCCAAAGCCTGATGAAAAACATTTAAGTATCACTGACACAAGAGCAATAATTGTTAAACATAAATGTCTTTATTTTGTATCACTACCAGAATTTTTTACATACTGGATCCTTTTACAGTGGATTTCATTTGAACATGTACCACTACATGTCCATAGATTACTGTAATCAAAGGAAGTTATGCTTCCTCATATACAGTAGTCTAGAGATAAAAAAAAATGATTTGCCGATTCGCCTAATTTTTGGGGTAAAATTCGGTTCGATACGAATAAATTTACGGCAAATTACATTATAAGGCTACTTTCACACCTGCGTTCAGGTGTCCGCTCGTGAGCTCCGTTTGAAGGGGCTCACAAGCGGCCCTGAACGCAGCCGTCTGGCCCTAATGCATTCTCAGTGGAGGCGGATCCACTGAGAATGCATCCGCCTGCCAGCGTTCAGCCTCCGCTCCGCTCAGTGAGCGGACACCTGAACGCTGCTTGCAGCGTTCGGGTGTCCGCCTGGCCGTGCGGAGGCGAGCGGATCCGTCCAGACTTACAATGTAAGTCAATGGGGACCGATCCACTTGAAGATGACACTATATGGCTCAATCTTCAAACGGATCCGCCCCCATTGACTTTTAATGTAAAGTCTGGACGGATCCGCTCAGGCTACTTTCACACTTAGAAATTTTTCTAAGTTATAATGCAGACGGATCCGTTCTGAACGGATGCAAACGTCTGCATTATAGGAGCGGATCCGTCTGATGAAACATCAGACGGACCCGCTCCGAACGCTAGTGTGAAAGTAGCCTAAAACGGCTATTTCCTGGCTGCACAGAGGCTTAATAGTGGTGTAGAACACTGTGCCTTGCACTAACACGCATAGGGAGTCTGTTTTTGTAGTGAAATAATACTGTAAGTCCGTATGACATGCAGTTGACAGGCGTCGCTCTTAGAATCACTGCACACTTCACTTATTTGGGCAGTTACGGAGCCAAAACTGACCACACAACTCAAGTATGAACTCAGCCTTAAGCCTCTTGCACACCACCGCATGGCTTTTTAAGTATTTTGCCGACCGGAAAAAAAGGATCTGCAAAAAATACGGATGACGTCCGTGTGCATTACGTTTTTTGCGGAACGGAACAGCTGGACCCTGATAGAACAGTACTATCCTCGTCTATTTTGCGGACAATAATAGGACATGTTCTATCTTTGAACAGAACGGAAAAATGGAAATACGGAAACGGAAGGCATACGGAGTACCTTTAGTTTTTTTTTTGTGGATCCATTGAAATAAATGGTTTTGTATATGGTCCGTATACAAAACGCAAAAAACGGAATGTAAATGGAAAAAAATAAATGCTTTTGTGCAAGAGTCCTTACAGGTCGATTTTAGCGTCAAGAAGAAGCACACTCCTTTTACACCGTCGTCAGCTAATTCCACATAGATGTCTACAGAACCTGTACTAGTAAACAATTATAGAAGGAGTGCCCCCCGACAGAGAGGAGAGGATGTTATTTTGCCCTTCCTCTGATATGTCAGAACAATAACCCCCCAAAAACAGATCCTGTCTGTGGAGCATCCGCCTTCACTCGGTCTGCATTTGGTCAGTAATCCATCAGTATTGCTAATGCCCCAAAAAAAGGAGTGGATCCAAAACAGAGATGACACGTGAAAAGAATATGTGCAAGTCTTCTGTGTTTTGTACCCACTCCTGCTTTTGGCTACCAAATCACAGCCAATTCTGATTGGCCCATACAGGCCTTACAACTGCTACACAGACAAGATCCGTTGTGCGTCTCATTTTACCTACCTTCTGACAGATCAGAAGAAGGGTCAAATAAATGATGATGTCAGCCAAGCCAAAAAGGCTAAATAGTGGTCCAGCAATAAAGTAGGGAGGGTAGGAACAGCATGAGAAGTCCACAGAGTGGCCCTATGACATTGTGGTAAGGTGAAAGCAGCATGGGGAAACCACAGTTTGGCCCAATGACAGAGTCTGTAGGTAGCGGCAGCATCAGGAGACCACAGAGTGGCAATGTGACATAGTGTGGAGGTGGCAGCAGCATGAGGAGGCCACAGAGTGGCAAGGTATCATAGTTTGGCAGTGGCAGCAGCATGAGGAGACCACAGAGTGGCCTAATGACAGAGTCTGGAGGTAACGCCAGCATCAGGAGGCCACAGAGTGGCACAATGACATAATGTGGAGGTGGCGGCAGCATCAAGAGGCCACAGAGTGGCAAGGTGACATAAAGTGGAGGTAGGAGCAGCATGAAAAGGCCACAGAGTGGCAACGTGACAAAGTTTGGAGGTGGCAGCAGCATTAGGAGGCCACAGAGTGGCACAATTACAGAGTGTGGAGGTGGCAGCAGCATGAGAAGACCACAGAGTGGCAAGGTTACATAGAGATGAGGTGAAAGCAGCGTGAGGGGACTACAGAGGGGCCCAATCACAGAATCTGTAATTGGCGACAGCATCAGTAGGCCACAGAGTGGCTAGGTGATATAGAGAGAAGGTAGGAGCAGCATGAGGGGGCCACAGAGTGGCATAATGACAGAGTGTGTAGGTGGTGGCAGCATGAGAAGACCACAGAGTGGCAAGGTGACATGGTGGTGAGGTGTGAAAGCAGCATGAGGAGACCACAGAGTGGCCCAATGACAGAGTCTGGAGATGGCGGCAGTATCAGGAGACCACAGAGTGGCACAATGACAGAGTCTGTAGGTGGTGGCAGCATCAAGAGGCCACAGAGTGGCGAGATGACATAGTGTGGAGATGGGTGGCAATACCAGCACCCGCTAAAGATGGCGGGTGAAAGAAGGAGCACTTAGCATCAGGCGGGTGGCAACTTTAGAATAGTAGCTGAGGTAGGTAACCAGAATAAAGCGGTCTCTTTTGTCAAAGTGTTGGTGTGGCACCATGAATCATCTAGTCTGATGCATCAGGAAATGGTGGGTGGAAATCATGGCTGATCCACGCCTGATTCATCTTGACAAAGGTCAGTCTCTCCACATTTTGGGTGAACAGGCGAGTTCTTCTTGTGGTAACTATGGACCCACTCACTAAACACCCACTCTGATGCCACACTACTGGCCGGGCAGGACAGCTTTTCCAGGGCAAACTCGGTCAGTTGCGGCCACAAATCCAGTTTGGCTGCCAAGTAGTCCAGCGGATCTTCAAGGTCGGCTGGCAGGGTGTACTCCAAGTATGTCACCACCTGCTGGTTCAGGTTCTGCTCTACGTCTAGCTGCTGGTGAGTAGTTTCTTCACTATGCTGGTGAAGAAAGCTGCTCATCAGCGACTGTAGACTCAGGCTGCTGCTGATAGGGCTGGTATTGCTCCTGCCACCCCACTTCTCCCCAACAGTCATGGCAGTGGATCGTGAGCAGAGAGGGCCCCCCCCCCCCCAAGTCAGACCTGCGTGAGGATGGACAATGGTGCAGATAGGCAGCGGCCAACTTACTACATAGGATGTCTCTATAGTAGTTCAGTTTGTCCTCCCTCTCAGCGGGTGTAAAAAAGGTCCCCATTTTGGACCGGTAGCAAAGGTCCAACAAGGTGGAGAGCCAGAAGTCATCCCTCTGCCGAATGGTAACAATTTGGCTGTCACTACACAAGCGAGTATGCAGCGGGCCATTTGCACAAGTGACTCGGAGCGACTCCCTGCCTCCATCTCCACTGCATTCTGCTGCCACGATGTGTCTGGGTCATCTGCCTCATCTCCCTCGTGCTCCTCCTGCTCCTCCTCTCCTGTCACCTGTGCAGCAAAACCACCCATTTCGCTAGACATTGCTTGTGCTCCAATGTCCTCCTCCTCCTCAAGTTTTGCCCCCACAGGGCTAATGTACAGTAGCCGTGAGATCTAGCCGCCACGTCTCCAGTCCACTGACCAGCCATATTTACCAGCATCTGTTCCAGGACATGAAGCAGTGGAATCACATCGTTCATCCCATAGTCCTGGCAACTGACAAATAACGTGGCCTCCTCAAAGGGCCTGAGCAAATGGCAGGTGTTACGCATGAGCTGCCACTTGCTGACATCAAAGTTACACAGGGGAGTACTCCTGTCAGTTTGGATCATCAGGAAATCGTTGATGGCCTTTCTCTGTTCGTACAGTCGGTCCAACATAAGGAGGGTGGAATTCCAATGGGTGGAAACATCGCATATCAGCCTATGTTGGGGGATGCCGTTCTGCCATTTTTAGGCTGTCTTGCAGATGGATGGAAGAGTTCAGGAACTGCTTGACAACCAGATTGAACACATATGTCATGCAGGGCGCATGGCTCAGCCCTCCTTGACGCAGGCCCGACACAATGTTCTTCCCGTTGTCGGTCACCATAGTTCTGATTTTGATTTGTCGCAGAGAAAGCCAGGATTCAATTTCTTGCTAAAGGACATGGAGCAGTTCCTCCCCTGTGTGACTCCGTTCGCCCAGGCAAACGAGGTGCAGAATAACATGACACCGCCGTACCCTGCACATTTGGTATGCTGGATGGGCACTGTGCATTGTCCCTGCAGTGGAGGCTGAGGACACGGTGGAGGATGAGGAGGCAGAGGCTGACATTGTCGCTGGACCAACGGCGTGGCAACGTGGAGGCGGAAGCAGCGTCACCTGGCCAAGTTGCTGGTGTGGCTGTTCAGGAACCACATTCGCCCAACGGGCTGTAAAAGACATGTAATGTCCCTGACCGTAGTTACAGCTCCGCACATCGGCGCTACCGTGTACTTTGGCAAACACCGACAGGCTCAAGGACTGGCTCACCTTCTGTTCTACATATTTGTGCAGGGCTGGTTTAGAAATGACGGCTTGGGACTCTCCACCTCGTCTCGGCACCAGCCATCAGTTCTCTGAAAGGTGCAGAGTACACCACTTAGAAAGGGAGGGACTGCAGCATCAGCAACTTTGACAGGAGTACATTTAGCTTCAGGGCCGTTGGATGAGTACACACATACTGTTGTCACTTGGCAATCACTTCGGTGATCGATTGCTGAAGGAATGCGTGATGAGGAGTAGGAGGCGGAAGAGCAGGAGCATCAGGACCGGCAGATGATGGGAAGGACAGACAGCTTCCTTTGGCTGAGGTGGTAGAGCCTTGACTGCCTGTCACCGCCAGACATCTGAGAAGCTCTGACAGACGTTCTTCAGAACCTCCTGCTTGAGGTTCTTTTGTTTTGCTTTTGTTTTGTCATCTTGTTTCCCTCTCTCAGCTGTCATCTAGTTGCACTGATTGCATCCCTTTAAATCCCCTCCCATACTGCATCACTTTGTGGTTTATACAACTTCCTGGAGTGTGTGCAGGCTGGATGCTACAACTGATGCTTCTACAGATAAGTCTGTTCATTTATCTGTGTTTTCCTGTTTGCTTGATCCTAGGTGACCCTGACTCCCTCCGTATTAAGTGTAGGGAGCCGGTGGTCGTGTCCCCTCACTATTATAGGGTGTTCAGGTTTCATACAGTCGAGGAACGAGGGTATGCAATTATCTACCATAGAGATTTTTGCATAGGCTGAGCAGTAAGGGAGAGAGCTAGGGATGTTGCAGGGCTTACCCTTTTGGTTCCTTAGTTTTGGATCAAGTCAGTCGGATCTTCATTTGTGTCTTCTAGTTTTCTGTAACACCTTCCGTGACACTGCCAGAAACCGGGTGCGTGCCAGTGGGTGATGCAGCAGGCTGGACCACCACATCGGAGCCACGATTCTCCCAGGCCACTTTATGGCGACGCTGCATATGTTGACGCAGGGCCGTTGTGCCAACATTGGTACCCAGGCCACGTTTCATCCTCTGCCCACAGCCTATGTTGAGGGATGCCGTTCTGCCGCTGCAGCTCAAGGAGGGTGTGCTTTTCGGTGTACGAGTGGCTGAAGTGCATGCAAAGTGTCCTGGCCATTTTTAGGATGTCTTGCAGATGAGTGGAAGACTTCAGGAACCACTTGACAACCACATTGATCACGTGTGCCATGCAGGGCGAATATCTCAGCCCTCCTTTTTTTTAAATAATTAATCTTTATTATTATTTCAAAAATTTGCTACAATCATCAAAAATATTAATAATTAATAGTTTTTACATTATAAAAGCAGTATAGACATAGTTTATAAGTTACCCACCCAATTACCCCAATGCCTGTTGCTCCCCAAGGGGAAAAGAAAAAAAAAAGAAAAAATATTTTCCTCCTCCATAGCCCACTGCCTCTCCCTCCTTGATGCAGTGCCGACACCATGTTCTTCCCGTTGTTGGTCACCATGGTCCCGATTTTCAGTTGTCGCGGAAAAACCAAGGATTTGATTTCTTGCTGAAGGACATGGAGCAGTTCCTCCCCTATGTGACTACATTCACCCAGGCAAACGAGGTGCAGTACAGCTGGACACCACCGTGACCTGCACATGTAGTATGCTGGAGGGGCACTATGCATTTTCGCTGCAGTGGAGGCTGTGGACAGGGTGAAGGATGAGGAGGCAGAGGCGGACATTGTCGCTGGACCAAAGGCGTGGCAACGTGGAGGCGGAAGTGGCCTCACCTGGTCAATTTGCTGGTGTGGCTGTGCAGTTACCACATTCACCCAGTGGGCTGCAAAGAACATGTATTCTCTCTGACCGTAGTTACAGCTCCACATGTCGGCACTGCCATGCACTTTGGCTGTCTATGACATAACACCATAACCTGCCCACATAGTGACGTATCAAGTGAACAAAAAGTAATGTACTGGGGGCCCATAATAAATGGAACCGAAGTAATGTATGTGGATCATAAAAACAATCTAAATATATAGGAAAAATTATTAAAAACATCATATGTGTGAATCTGGGTGCCATCAGTGATATTCACATAGTCAGTAATATCCAAAATGATCAAGAATGATCAGTATGGATAATATAGTGTATACAGTGCCAACAATAATATGCGTATTATTGTTGGCACTGTATACACTATATTATCCATAGTGGGTCCCTTGTATTGAGGTGCATGTTATTTCTGATTTCCAGCCATTGATTCTCATCATTTAGATCTACTATCATTGGTCGGTCTTGGCGCCTATGCATTTTGGTGTATGTGCGTTATGGCTCACGGTTTACCAGATCTGGTCTGCGGTACCTTGTGTACATAACCCTATTGGGGGCGACCTTTATATGCTACATCATTCTGGTTTTCCCTGAGCCTCATGCTTTGATTTTTTGGTCGTACCTACCTGTGCCTTACACTGCACAGTTTTATTGGTGGCTTTCTTGGTGTTACTGGCCCTGTGCTTCTCCGTACACTGTATACCATCCTGTTGTTTCTCCATACCTTATATATTTTATAATAAATGACATTTTGATATATTAATTCCACTTGTTTGGTTTTTGTCTATTCTGGATGTTGCACAAGTGGTAATTATAGCTGTCTAAGTTGACAGAGCTGCCTTTTTGTAGGTTAATAATATCATTGTCATTTTCTGTCAGGTAATAACATGTTGTGATGGCAAAGGCAAAAAAACTCCCATTTTGAACGTGGTCGAGTTGTTGAACTGCATAAGCAGGGTCTCTCACAGCGCGCCATCGCTGCTGAGGTGGGACGCAGTAAGACAGTCATTTGGAATTTCTTAAATGATCCTGAGGGTTATGGAACAAAAAAGTCAAGTGGAAGACCCAAAAAAATTTCACCAGCACTGAGCCGGAGGATCCAATTGGCTGTCCGTCAAGACACTGGACGATCCTCAACCCAAATTAAGGCCATTACTGGTGCTGACTGCAGCCCCATAGCTATCAGACGGCATCTGAGACTGAAGGGCTTCAAAAACAAAAAACGTCTTCAAAGACCTCGTCTCTTTGAACGCCACAGAACTGCTCGTTTGGACTTTGAAAGAGAGCACCAAACATGGGACATTAAAATGTGGAAGAAAGTTTTATTCTCTAATGAGAAAAAAATTAACCTTTATGGTCCTGATGGTTTCCAATGTTACTGGCATGACAAGCAGATCCCACCTGAGATGTTTTCTACGCACCACAGTGAAGGGGGTGCCATAATGGTCTGGGGTGCTTTTTCCTTCAGTGGAACAATGGAGCTTCAGGAAGTGCAGGGGCGTCAAACGGCCGCTGGCTATGTCCAGATGTTGCAGAGAGCATTCCTCATGACTGAGGGCCCTTGTCTGTGTGGTAACGACTGGGTTTTTCAACAGGACAACTCTACAGTACACAATGGGATTTCTTCCAGGAGAATAACATCACTCTTTTGGCCCATCCTGCGTGTTCCCCTAATCTAAATCCAATTGAGAACCTTTGGGGATGGATGGCAAGGGAAGTTTACAAAAATGGACAACAGTTCCAGACAGTAGATGGCCTTCGTGCGGCCGTCTTCACCACTTGGAGAAATGTTCCCACTCACCTCATGGAAACGCTTGCATCAAGCATGCCGAAACTAATTTTTGAAGTGATCAACAATAACGGCGGAGCTACTCATTACTGAGTTTATGTTTGGAAGTTGGATTTCTGTTTTGGGGGGGGTTTCGTTTTTTTTGGAGGTGTGGTCCTAAACTTTTGATCAGCTGAAAAACATCCTGTTTCAGTTTATTCGTTGTTTTCATACAATTGAATGCTCCAAAAATGTTTTGTCTCACTCCCATTTCTTCTTGTTGCATGTTGAAGCTCTACTTGGAACCTTGTTAAGATCCAGCCATGGTAAATATGATTTTTTGCCATTTTTCAAGTGGTCTTAAACTTTTGATCAGGACTGTACTTACAATATACTTTCCAACATAGAAAGTATATTATAGTGCAGCAGTTGTCAGCTGCGATACCACAGCTATATAGAGGGACAAACGCTATTGAAACAACTAATTGCAACGGGTGTGATATACCTGTTGCCCCAAAAAAACTGATTGAGGGGTGTGATATACCTTCTTCCACAAAATACTGATTAAAGGCTGCGATATGCCTGTTTCCCCAAATAAACAGGGTGGTGTGATATAACTGTTGTGGCAAAAAAATAATTGAGGGGTGTTATATACTTCAACAAAATACTGATTAAGGGGTTCAATATACCTGCTTCCACCAAATATTGATTGAGGGGTGGGATATACCTGCTTCCATAAAAAATACAGATTAATGGGTTTGATATACCTGCTTCCACCAAATATTGATTGAGGGCTGTGATATACCTGCTTCCACAAAATACTGATTAAGTGGTTCAATATACCTGTTTCAACCAAATTTTGATTGAGGCCTGCAATATACCTGCTTCCACAAAATACTGATTTAGGGGTTTGATATACCTGCTTCCACAAAATACTGATTGAGGGTTGCGATATACCTGCTTCCACAATATACTGATTAAGGGGTTCGATATACCTGTTTCTACCAAATATTTATTGAGGCCTGCAATATACCTGCTTTCACAAAATACAGATTAAAGGGTTCGATATACCTGTTTCCACCAAATATTGATTGAGGCCTGCGATATACCTGCTTTCACAAAATACTGATTAAGGAGAGCGATATTGTCACGGTGGGGAGTGGGGGAAACCCCAACCATGCGGTGTCAAGGGGTATCATTCTGGCCAAAAGGAGTAAAAAGGGAGCAGGTAACCTCCTACAGCGTCCCTAATCCTCTACCTGACTCCTCACCGTATGAGCGGACCCCGATGGTAGGACGAATCATACTCAGGATTCCTAGAGACCCTAAGTCGCCCTGGTAATCCCTCACCAAGGAGCAGGGAAGAGACACCCATAGCTGCAATAAACATGAGACAGGGAAATGTCTAGCAAACATGACACCAAACACCACCAGACATGTAACACCAAACTAGACATACAAACACCCTGAACATAACCCACTCCATACAAATAGGGATAGGAAGGGAAGGAGACACCGGGATGACATTGATGACCACAAGGGTGGCCCTCACTGGACAGATGGAACACCCTGGACAGGAGCAGAGCTCCATCACCAACAACAGCTGAAGTACAAATGACTCTAGCCAGGAAACAAAAGAAGATATAAGCCAAGAGACCACACCCAGTCAGGGAGTTAACCCTTACAGCACCAGACAGAGAGAGGCTACAACTTAAAGGGGAAGTGCACACACAAGCATACCAAACACGTAACCACCGGCAACAGCATGCATGGCAACCATGTTACGGCAATGACCCAGAAGGCCGAGACACTGCCACTGCATGCTCTCACAGCAACAAGTTGCCGCGGGCAACTGCAAGTGTGGCAACAGTGTCACAACGTACACCATAGGCCATGACAGATATACCTGTTTCCACCAAATTTTGATTGAGGCCTGCGATATACCTGCTTCCACAAATACTGCTTTTCTCTAGGGACTTAGGCTCAGGATCATTTTGTAAATGACAGGCAGAGGTAGAGGCAGGCTGTTCTGTAGGGGTGGTAGGGGTTGGGCAGGTGCACCAGGCTGGAGCCTTAGTGGAAAGTTGGAGAAGGAGCGTGCAATTACTTCAACGGGCGCACTGGAGTTGGTTGAGTGGCTCACTCAGTCTTCCGCTTCTGCACCCTCCTCATCCTCTGTATCTGCACCCTCCTCACTCTCTGCTGTGTGCACCCCCAAATACACCACCACCACCACCACCATAGCCCCTCCACTCAAGTCAGAAGAATTATTTTTCCATCCATTCCCAGACCTTACCGATGCGCAGCCATCCTTGAAATCAGATGAGGAAGAGGAGGTAGCAACGGCCGCCACCCAGGAGGGTGGTCCCCGCTGTTTCTACCTACTCTGAGATCTCAAATGTCAGTGGTGGTGAAAGTGACGATGATGACGTGTTAATGGACATCACGTGGGTGCCCACAAGAGAGGAAGAGGAGGGGAGTTCAGAGGGAGAGACGGAGCAGCAGATATGGAGGAGAAGGAGGAGAAGCAGGCAGAACTCACAGTGCTCATGAGGCAAAAAGCAGACTGCAAATGTATCTGGAGCAAGACATCCACCATGCACTGTCATATCTTGCGCTCCTAGGATGCCGGCACATGGCTCCGCAGTGTGTGCTTTTTTTAACGTGTCAGCTGCTGATAGTGTTGCCATCTGCAGCCTGTGCTGTCAACACATAAGTCGCGGTAAGCCCTACACTCACCTAGGGGCGACCGCCTTAAGAAGTCACCTGGCCTCCCATCACCAAGCCCAGTGGGAGCAATGCCGTCAGAACCCACAAAGCCGCACACCCTGCGCTCCACGTCCTGCCTCTTCTCCTTCTCCTCTCTCCACCTATTTGTCCTCCACTCCACCGTCTACCGTGCCATCGTCACATTCATCTGGCAGAAGGCAGGCTTCCGTGGCCCAAATATTCGAACGTAAAAAGTTGATGACACCGGATAACCCTCTTGCCCAAAGGCTGACCGCTGACTTGCCAGAACTGCTAGCCCACCAACTACTACCATATAAACTGGTAAATTTGTGGCCATTGGCACACCGCAATGGAAGTTCCCCGGAAGGAAATATTTCTCCCAGAATGGTATCCCAGAGCTATATGGTCACGTTCAGCGGCAAGTGAATATATCTCTGGCACACAGTGTTGGTGCCAAGATACATCTGACCACAGACACGTGGTCTAGCAAACATGGGCAGGGAAAGTACATAACTTTTACTACCCACTGGGTGAACCTTCTGACGGCCGTCAAGCATGTAACCCGTGGCACCAGTGTGGATTTGATGCAGCCCTGCCTCTTCTTCTCCTTCTCCTACTCCATACTCTGATTTCTCCTCGGCTGACCTTCTTTTCCACTGCTACCGCCTCTTCCGCTGCACCCCCCAAGCTCCCCAGAACCTATTTGACGAGCCAGGTGAGAAGTTGCCATGCTGTGCTGCGGCTGTTGGGCCTGGAAACCAATGTCCACACCGGTCCTGCACTGCTTTCTGCGGTCACAGGCCGCAGTGGCTAACCCCACTCAATTTCACAGTTGGTAAAGTAGTGTGTGACAACGGTGCCAATCTGCTGAGCGCGCTGAAACAGGGCAAAATGACACACATGCCTTGCATGGCACACGTCCTGAACTTAGTCGTGCAGCGATTCGGTACCAAATACCCCAAGGTCCAGGACGTCTTGCGGCAGGCCAGGAAAATCTCTGGCCATTTTAGAAGATCTTACACGGCCATGGCTCGCCTTGATTACGTTCAGCGGCGACACCACCTGCCCGTCAGACGTCTCATTTGTGAAAGCCTGATGTGCTGGAACTCCACCTTGTATATGCTTGATAGGCTGCTCCAGCAGCAACGTGCCGTTAACGACTACATGTACGAACTCTGCAGCAGGACAGGTTCTGGGGAGCTTGGTTTCTTTTCACTGCGCCAGTACAGCCTGCCTGTCCTCCATCTGTACCTCTGAATTTGGAAGGCCTGCTAGATACCTACCACCAGTTTGCTGATGTATTTGACAAGAAGGAGGTAGAGATCTTGCCACCTCACTTTCCTCACTTTTCTTCATACAAAATAAAGATGGATCACTCCAACCCTGCATTGATTATAGAGGATTGAACAAAGATCACTGTAAAAAATCTGTATCCCTTGCCTCTAATCTCTGATATATTTGATCGGCTGCAGGGAACCAGAGTTTTTCCCAAGTTGGATTTGTGAGGTGCCTACAGTTTGATATGAATTCGGAAGGGTGACAAGTGGAAGACCGCCTTTAATCCAAGGGATGGCCATTATGAGTACTTCGTCATTCCCTTTGGGCTTAACAATGCCCAGCAGTCTTCCAGGAATTTGTGAATGACATCTTCCGAGACCTCCTGTACAGCTGTGTAATTTGTTTATCTGGATGACATCCTGATTTGTTCTCCAAACTTATCTAGCAGCCATCACAGGCACATACGCATGGTGTTCCAGCGTTTGAGAGAATTGCTTGTATACCAAATTTTAGAAATGTCTCCTTCAATTTTTAGGCAACATCATATCCGACCAGGGACTGCAGATGGACCCAGAGAAGCTATCTGAAGTTTTGAATTGGCCTAAACCCATTGACCTGCGGCCATACAGAGCTTTCTGGGGTTTGCAAACTATTAAATGCTCTTCATTCCTCA
This sequence comes from Bufo bufo, assembly GCF_905171765.1. Taxonomy (NCBI): domain Eukaryota; kingdom Metazoa; phylum Chordata; class Amphibia; order Anura; family Bufonidae; genus Bufo; species Bufo bufo. The sequence goes on along the minus strand of NC_053391.1, from coordinate 517,484,701 downwards.
TTTCTCCACTCTGACTGATCCTATCTCTGTCCTGACCAAGAAAAGAATGATCCCAAGATATAGACTTATGAGGCTGAATATGCTTTTCAAACTCTCAGGCAAACAGGCATTCACAAAAGCTCCAGCACTCCATCATCCTGACTTGTCTAAACCGTTCTTCCTGGAGCTGGAGCTATTCTTGCACAGAAAAATGGTCACCTGTGGCTAATTCTCGAAGGCCTTCTCTAATGTTGAACGGAACTACTCCATTAGAGACAGGGAGTTGTTGGCCAACAAGTTAACCTGGGAAGAGAGGTGTCATTTGCTGGAGGGTGCCATTCAGCACATTAATAAACAGAATATGCAAATCATAAAAAATGTACATATCTGTAATGAGCTCAGTGACTTAATCCTCGTCAGGCATGTTGGTTCTTGTTTTCCCCCCGTTTTACTTTTCAGTTGCATTTCCATCCTGTAGACAAGAACGTGAAAGCTGATGCCTTATCTAGATCCTTTGACTCCTCAGATCAGGGGAAACCTCCTCAACATTTTATAGACCTAGCTTGCATTTCTGTTGCTTTAGTACAAATTAAAGATATTCCTCCAAAAAAAGACTTTCGTTCCCTTAGGTAAGCAAAAGAAAATTCTACTCTGGGGTCATGGGTCCAAGTTGGCACGACACCCTGGAGTTAATTTCTAGATACTACTGGTGGCCATCTCTGCACCAAGATTAACAAATCCTCTAGGCAGAGGCCTGCTAGCCTACTACTTCCCTTGCTTGTACCAGATGCAACATGGCAACACATTGGAATGTATATTGTTACCTATATTTCTTCCTCATCTAGTTGCACCATGATCTGGGTAGTGGTTGATCCCTTCTCTAAGATGGCACATGTTGTCCCTTTACCCAGATTACACTCTGCCGTACAATTGGCCCACTGATTTCTGTCTGCACAGCCGTCCTGAACACATTAAGGGAGATTTAACAAACTGGTATAAAGTAGAACTGGCTTAGTTGCCCATAAAAGTAAATCAGATTTCACCTTTCATTTTCGAAATAAGGAATGTTGGAATCTGATTGGTTGCTATGGGTAACTAAGCCAGTTCTACTTTACACCAATTTGATAAATCTCCCCCCTTGTTTCTGATAGAGGTTGTCATAAAAAAATATTTGCCTCAAGATACCATCTTACAAATGTTCTCCTTGTTTTTTGGGACCTTATCAGATTATTTGAAAATCTTTATAGCTTTTGACCTCACAGTACTTGTCAACGTTTTAAACTTTACATCTTCAGGGGATGATGCTGTGTCACAGCGAAACATGTCGGGATGCAGGGTGTGTGAGAGTTAGATTTTAGGCAGTGATATGCGGGAGAGGCTCCAATAATAGCGCTAATAAAAAATATCGTTATAGCAGCAGCGAAACATAGGGCTTAGACCCGAATAGATGCAGTCAGTATAGAAGGCAGTGGCTATAAGGAGTGTATAGGAGCTGGAGAGAGACTGATATCAAGCGAGAGGAGGAACGTATTAACAAGAAAAATAATAGGTGTTACTACCAGTGAATAAACACAATACATGTCCCTATATACTAAGGGAATAACAATAGATAATAGATCCTAGCGCTCCTCCAACGTATCGTCTCCCTAGAGAGGGTAATAAACAACAGAACAATCTCCCCCTACCCTCCCTCTCCTCCACCTGCCCTCCCTCCCCTGTTCTCAACAGTTGCTATATATGAATAGGAGGACAAAAAAGGCACATATCAAGTAGGTCGCAGAAAATGCTATATAGTAATATAAGAATATATATCACTAAGAGAAAAGAATATAGAGCTATTCCGCATCACTGATAGTTTTAAATATGTCTTTAGCATAGGAATAATATGAATATTTTGAATAGAAGGTCAGTATTTATTAAAATAACAAAATAAAAGTGAAGTTTTAAAAGAAAAAACAGTACTTGATCCAAGAACGTAAATAGGTCCCTAGGGACCACCAGTCAGTAAATGTAAACTTATCAGATTATATCTCAATCAATCCTGTCTGTTACAAGCTCCATCTGCCTCCTTCTTTCAACATTCTTAATTCCTTTCATGTATCTCTTCTCAGATCCCTGGTATGAAACCGCTACTGTAAGTATTTTGTTGCTGCTCCTGTGTCTGTTGGTGCTGAAGATGAATTTGAAGTCAGCAATATTTTGGATATGAAGAAGGTTAAAAGTAAGACCTTTTATCTTGTGGATTGGAATGGTTTTGGTCCTGAGGAGAGGTCTTGGGAGCCTGCAGAGAACATCAATGATCAAGTCATCCTGAAGAATTTTCTGGCACAAAGAAACCCTAAGAAGGGGGGGGCGCAAGGGAGGTGGTGTACTGTCACATTGGCAATCCATGCTCAGGTGCTGGTTAAGTTGCTGATCAATCTTCCTATTTAGTTGGGCTGTGTGTCCACTTCCTTGCCTTAGCATTAAGGTTACTCTTGCTTATAACCAGTAAAAGTGATCTCGTCTGGATATCTTTGTACCAAACTTTGTCTATTTTCTAATTCTGCTCCATGCTGCCTGCCCTGACCTTGGAATTACTATTTGGAATATGCAAGAATTCATCCCGCTCTGACTATTGGATGGTATTCAGACTACGCTTTTCCCTTTCCCTGTGTCCTTGGTGATTTGCACCGGTGTCTCTGTGGGTCAACAGCCAACTACACCAGAATTTCTCCAGGAGTTAACAGCCTGGTTGGTTCCTTGGGCAATGTTCAGATCTCTGTACAGGGGTTAAAGGGTGAATACCAGGGAACCACCAGGACAATGCCCATAGGTTTAGCCCAAAGCCTAACTGGTTAGTTTGCACAGTGGATCCACACCCACTGTCCGTAACAGTAACAACTATATTGTATGATTGATATGCTTCAACTCTTGCTCTTTTATTGCCTCTGACAGTGTCTTCATTGGTTACCCAGTGCTCAACTAGTACATGTAAAACTGACATACAAAGTGGTTCACAACTGGGCTGCTTTATGTATCTCTACACTCATGTTCAGATACCACCAAAGCAGCCACTTCCCCTGCTTTCCCTATATCTATACCCCTGGTTATCACCCCATATTAACTCTCTTTATTCAATATGTTTGTGCAGTCTATCGTATTTGCCAACTTGTTCTATGTGTACATTCATATGTTGTATTTTATTGGCATTCTATTTCACATATTCAGTAACATGGAAGATCATAATGCTGTATAAAAATATAATAAAACACCAAGTACAGTATAAGCTTTTGATTTTATGCCTGGTTATCAAGAAATCTGTCTTCAGTGTTACTGCCATAACATTTTGTTTGACCTATCCAATATGTATTATACTATCGGTCCCAACATTTTGATCTTTATATTAGTTATCTGGTTAAAAAAATATTTTATAAAGATATCACAGATAGGTTCTTTCAAAATCATATTAACATAAATCTTTTGGAGGATTCAGCTTTCAAAGTAATGAAGAAAAGAGACAAGTTTACCCTTGGGAGTCACTTTAGTATTGCATCAAGGGTAGTTATATCATGTGATGATTATAGAGCAATAACTATAACTGAAGCCATTCATAGCTCTAATTCATTTAGCAGATTAGTATTTTGGGAAGGTATAAGTAGGCCTATAAAGAATATAGGTTTGCTATTATGCATTACTTTCATATAATTAATTCATACTTGCAATAAGCTTTAAAAAATTATGTTTTAATATGCAATACATTACTCTCATTATGTTGCAATACAAACAAAAAAACACCTCCTTATTGTTTTTCTCTAAAACTTTTAAATATACTAATGTCTTCACAGCTGTCAGCGCAAAGGCTTTGAAAATAAAGATAAAGTTAAATGAACACAATGTAATATGATTTTTAGATTTTTAAATCCTGTGGTGAAAATGTATTGCGTTCTTAGCCAGCTGAGAATTTTAAATGATGCAGTGACCTGAAGCACATACAATTCACCAAAAAATGATTACTTCCTATATCAAATTTATAAGAGACATCTGGGACTCATTGAAAGCCAAATAATATAACAGGCCAGAAAACAGAACAGGCATTGATATCTAAATGGCCTCTTGTGTTCACGATGACCAGAGTGTTGATAAGATAACCTTTGATGACAATTTTGCAGCCAGATGGGCCTTCTGTAAAGTTAGTCACACTTTAGTGGATGTCGATTACTTTCCCATTGCCAAGAAATCCTTCTTGCTTTGTGACATGTCTTTACCACAAAATGACTCTGTGAATGACCTTCAGATGGTATGTGCGGAATGCTAAATGCTCTGTAACTATCTGATTTTATGAAAAAATATGAAATCTGTGCTAAAATAATCAACTATATTATAGTTTTCATAAAATTAAAAAAACTGTGACAATTGCTCACCTGAGCATACAGGGAAAATTGAAATAAAGGGAAAAATGTATTTTAAAATGTATGATGTTATTGAATCATCTTTGGCTCTGATGTGGATTATAAGTGATAATTTAGTTACAGCTTGGCATAGTCGTGGCCGAATTAGAATATTGTTCCACAATGTACTGGCCATGGTTACTACAGCCAATGTCTTTTTTTTTGTGAAAGCTGTTGGAATGAATTCATAAAGCTTTTGCACTTTTAACATGCAAACCAAAATATTGTTTTAAAGGGAACCTGTTACCTAGTTTTTGGGTATAGAGCTGAGGACATGGGCTGCTAGATCGCCGCTAGCACATACGCAATATCCAGTCCCCATAGCTCTCTGTGCTAACGTTTCCGGAGCCCAGCCACTGTGAAGGAGCCCAGCACCGCTCGCATACTCCGAATCTCCTCCTTGCTCCCCGACATCACAAAGCTAGAGCGCCGTAATCTCGCGATGCGCGAGCTAGCGCATGCGCAGTGTCGGCATAGTGTTCCTTCCCTGTGCTGGCATCAGCCTCAGGGAACGAAATGTGCATGCGCTATCTCGTGCATCGTGAGATTACGGCGCTCTAGCTTTGTGACGTCGGGGGGGAAAGGAGGAGATTTCGAGTATGCGGGGCGGTGCTGGGCTCCTTCATAGTGGGTGTGGCTGGGCTCCGGAAATGTTAGTATCCTCATTTACATATATATATATATATATATATAATCTTTTTTTTGCACAATAAAAGCACAGAGAGCTATGGGGAATGGATATTGCGGATGTGCTAGCGGCGATCTAGCAGACCATGTCTTCAGCGCTATACCCAAAATCCAGGTGACAGGTTCCCTTTAATGTAAAATATTTTCAGAATATTTTACATTCCTAAACTGCACAGCTAATATCACTAATGTAAAAATGTATGCTATGGCTATTTACAGTATTAGGAGAGAATGTGAATTCGCTAATTTCACCCACAATTAGCTATGGCTGCAACTTGGTTGTAAAAGTGTCTCTTGTTTTAGCTGTTATAGTGAAAAATCAACCCATTATACCAGGAGACTTGTTGGACCCCCAACAACTTAAGTACAAAATATGACATTCCCCCTGTTATTGTAAATCAGTCATGGAAAATGGAGCAGATTTAGTAATGTTGTCTAATATATAGAATGTGTAAAATTAGACTAGACAGTCTAAAGGCCAGATTTATCACCGTGGCCGATACTGGATGATAAAATTGGCACACTTTCAGACCATCTGGTTCTCTATGACTTTCATACTGATGGCCTTTCCCTAACAAAATAATTTGCTCTTTTGAGAATTTTGGATCTGAATCTCTAAGACTCACCAATCTCCTTGAAAAACCAGTTCTTGAGTAACAGCCAAATCCTCCTAGCAAAAGTATTTTAGGCATGTTTCTAATTGGCTGATTTTATGATCAATTGAGAGTTGTTGTTCTTTTTTTTTTATCTGAGTCTATAAAAGTAATGAGTATAAAATTAAATCCACACTTAATGGGTTATTCTAGTACAGTACAAAATATTTCCCATGGCTTACAAATTATTAAAAATAATAGGAGCGCTAAAGCTTTGCTGGTCTCCTGCTGCTGCTGTTCCATTGGTTGCCAGGTCCCTGCTGAGCTCCACTTTCTGCTTCTGTTCTGGACAAGGCAGGAAATTGATGGGAATTCTGCTCAGACAATTACTGACTGAGGTTGGTCATTGCTGAAGCCAGTGATTCACTGAGCACCATTTCCAAGCATTTACTGCCATGCCAAAACAGGAAAAGAAAGTGAAGCACTGAGGGGAACGGCAGAAGATGAGTATAAGCTTTTTTTTGTCATTTGCAGGCCTTGGGAGAGCTTTTCTACTGTTCTGGAATCGACCTTTAAATCTGAACTAGCAAACAGCATTTTCTAAAAATGTGACACAACAAAATCAGCCAATGACACATGTTTTTATAGGAATCTGATTAATTGATTTTCACTTTATTTGGCACTTGCTCCAGTTTCTCAATGTTCCAGGACTTGGTGACCTAATGGTATGCTATCAACATGACATTGGTAGTTTTTTTTTTTTTTATGAATCACAGGGCCATAGATCTTCAGCTGACTTTTAAGTGAACGGGGCTGAGCTGCAACACCAGGCATAGGTGTTACCATTGTAGGGGCCTGTGCCTGGCAAGCAGTGCAGAGGATACAGTCATAGCCCTTTCAGTCATCTGATAGGTGGGTGTCTGGGAGACAAACCTCCACTGATCTGATATTGATGCCCAAAAAATCCCTTAAAAGGAAATAAACCTTATACAAACAAATGGAGATGTATTCTTTATCTTACTAGAAAGTAGGCAAAAAAATCTAAGATCTTAATGCACCATAATTACAGATTGTTTTAAAAGGGTTTGCCTAGGTTTTTTTTGAATTTTTTTATTTGACCCCCCTCACTCCCCACAGCCAAAAGCACCTGTGAAGAAATACATACTTACCTATTGCTTGCCGCTCTGTGCTCTTGGGCTGTCATTAATAAACTTCCAGTCCCCGTCTGTCAATTTCTGCACAGACAAGATCCTGTGCACTGACATACTCTCAAGCGGCAAGTGACCCAGCAGTGACACTCCTCTTGGGTATATGTCACCACTGAGGCCAGTCATTGGCTGCAGTGCCAAATGGGAGCCATGCATTTGGAACGGAATGGCTGGAGCGGGTAAGTATGTCTTTTTTCACAGATACTCCTTTAAGGATATTCATAGAATCTAAATAATTTAGTTAGCATTAGAGCTTATGTCTCCATTCTGTAATCCTCCAATGTATACTGATCCATTTTCCATTTCTCCAAGTCATAATACAGCAGCTACAAAGCAAAATGATTGTGGTATATGGGGATGGGTGCATAGATCTTTACTCTTATAAATATCAAAGAGCAGTGGCAAGCAAGAGATCATTGAATCGATATTACCTATGGGACCATCATATATAAACAAATATAAAAGGCTCAGCTGCATAGAGTTTACTATATGGAGAAATATATGATTTAGCAATATAATAATTCAAAGTTTGAAGTTTCAAAACCATTGCCCTGCAGAAAAATATAAAGCCATAATCTGATGGTACAGCACTGACACACATTTTACTTTAATTAAAGCACTATATAAGTCAACGAACAATGAGCAATAAAAGGTAAGTGATTATTAATAATCCTTGTAATGAGGTACTAAAACAGCTTAATTTAATTGGGATTATCAATTTTTTTTTTTTAAGTAATTTAAAATAGTTATAAGAATAATAAAACCAAACTCCCAAGGTCATTTTATAACATCATATTAATTAAAAAGGTCAGTTAAATGAAGTGTAATCTCAGTGTAGCATTTTTTTTGTGCAGAGTGTAAGGGTTTATCAACAAAAATGACATTTCTAGAAATGTTTTCTTGACATGACTGTTTTCTTTCAAAAATTGCAGCATACCTGCACAGAGCCTGCCCAGGGTGCTGTAAGGGTACTTTCAAACTTGCGTTGTGAAGATCTGGCAGCCGGAACTGCCTGCCGGATCCGGAAATCCGTGTGCAAACGGATAGCATTTGTAGACGGATCCGTCTAACAAATGCATTGAAACACCGGATCCGTCTCTCCGGTGTCATCTGGAAAAACGGATCCAGTATTTTTAAAAGTCTGTGCATGTGCAGACCGGAAAACCGGATCCGTTTTGCCAGGAACACTTGGTGCCGAATCCGGCATTAATGCATTGCAATGGAAAATAATGCCGGCATTCCGGCAAGTGTTCCGGAATTTTGGACGGAGAAAATACTGCAGCATGCTGCGGTATTTTCTCCGGCCAAATACTTTAAGAGTGACTGAACTGAAGACATGCATTAGGATAAAACTGATCAGTTTTTTCCGGTATTGAGCCCCTAGGACTGAACTCAATACCGGAAAAGAATAACGCTAGTGTGAAAGTACCCTAACTCAGCCACATTAACTTCAATGGAATTGTAATGCAAGACAGAACTCCTAATTTAGTATCTGAAAATTTTGAAACTTCAGCTTCCAGCACAAAACTACATGACAATCTTGACATTTAGAAGAACCAGAGGTAGACAATTGAGGACCATTTGCAAGGTTTTGCATACATAATAATATGATAGTGGCATGACTTTAAATGCTATTGATGCTGGGTGGAAGGAAAGATATATTATTTTGTTTGTTGAATATTAAATCTAATACATCCTGCAGATTAACCACTTCCAGACCGTGCCATTTACCCCCTTCCTGACCAGGCCTAATTTTGAAAATATGACATGTGTCACTTTATGTGGTAATAACTTTGGAACGCTTTTACTTATCCAAGCCAAGTTTATTTATAAAAAAATCAAAAACTTAACAAAAATGTGAGAAAAATCACTGTTTTCTAAATTTTAATCTTTCTGCTTTTAAGACAGATAGTTATGCCTCATAAAATATTTATTAATTAACATTGCCCATATGTCTTCTTTATGTTGGCATCAATTTAGTAATGTTTTAGTGATGGATCATGTGACGGACCATGTGATGAGCGTAGTGACGTCATCAAAGGTCCTATTCCTCACAGAACAAGACAGAAGAGATGCCGGCTGCGCGAACAAGTGAGTTAAATATTTTTTTATTATTTTTTAACCCCTCCAGCCCTATTGTACTATGCATTCTGTATTCAGAATGATATTATTTTCCCTTATAACCATGTTATAAGGGGAAATAATACAATCTACACTACAACTAACCCAAACCTGAACTTCTGTGAAGAAGTTTGGGTCTGGGTACCACAGTCAGTTTTTTATCACGCGCGTGCAAAACACATTGCACCCGCGCGATAAAAACTGAACATCGAAACGCAATCGCAGTCAAAACTGACTGCAATTGCATTCCTACTCGCGCTGGTTTGCCGCAATGCACCGGGACGCATCCGCACCTAATCCGGACACGCTCGTCTGCAAGGGGCCTAAGGTGGCAACAAAATACCTTTTTTTGCACCGTTTTTTTTTTTTTTTTTGACTGTGTTCATCTGAGGGGTTAGGTCATGGGGTATTTTTATAGAGCAGATTCTTACGGACGTGGCGATACCTAATATGTCAACTTTTTTATTTATTTTAGTTTTACGATATAATATATATATTTTTTATTGTCTCAAGTCTGAGAACCATAATTTTTTTTCGATTGTCAGTGGCTAAATGGAATTAAAATTGGGGAAGGGGATTATAAATTTAGTACTCCATGGAAGTGTGGTACTCCCTGAAGCAACCGTCAATGCAGAGGCCCGGATGATAGGGGCACATGTCACACTGAGTGGTGGTGTTCTTCCGTATCCCTCTCCTGTGACACACTCTGCACTTTTTTTGGGACCGTCCCTTCTTTCCAGTATGGGGGACCACACCTGGAAAGTGTTTGCCAGGGACGATCCGGGCGTCTCCAGTTCCCGAGGTACTCCGGCCTGCTCGTTCCCGGTCAGAAAAGATCAGGGCCCTGAGGACAGCCTCATAGTACTGGAGGAATTTCCCTGTGTTGCCAGCGCTCCGGGACAGCACAAAAGAGTTGTAAAAGGCAACCTGTACCAAGTAGACTGCAACTTTTTTGTATCATGCCCGGGTTTTGTGTATGACGTTATATGGCTTGAGGACCTGAGCTGCAGCACCCCTGGGGGGTCTAGGGTTACACAGCTGACTGCTATGGACCCCAGACACTCAATCCGGGTGCTAGACCGCAATAAAAAAACTTTTTTTTTTTTCCCCTCAAACTCTCCCTCACTATCCCTGCCTAATCTACCACTCCCTACAGGCCAAACTGGATGGACAAATGTCTTTTTTTGGCCTTATGTACTATGTTACTATCAGGGGCGTAGCTATAGGGGGTGCAGAGGTAGCAGTCGCTACCGGGCCCAGGAGCCTAAGGGGGCCTAAGCAGCCCCCTTGACCAGCATGCACTTTCTGTAATACTGGTGTTTTCTTATGCGGCACAAGGGTGCTTGTGCCGCATAAGAAAACACCAGTATTACAGAAAGTGCATGCTGATCAAGTTACACCTCTGGCTAGAGGGAAGGGGTTAGATCAAGAATGTGGCATGGGGATGGGGGTGCCGTTTAAATTTTTGCCTCAGGCAGCATAAAGGCTATGTGTCCCTGGCCACAAAGCACTGAGGGAAGGGGGGCCCAAGATAAACTCTTGCACCAGGGCCCATGAGCCTTTAGCTACGCCCCTGGTTACTATGTTACTATGTTACTACTTTTCCCAAAAACACCGATGTGTGCCTGATGACACAAAAAAACTCACAGAACAGTCGGAGGCTCCTCTCTCTCCCGCTCCACGGACCTGTATGAGCGGGGAGAGGAGCTCCGGCAATTCAAAACTGCCCACCTGCCCAGCCGACCAATCAGAAGCAATCCTGAGAGGTGGCGTGACCGCCACCTCTCAGGATCGCAGGACGGTGATTGGTGGTGTATTATCACACCAGCGATCACCGTCCTATTTCAGGTTATCAGGTAACCAGAGACCCGAATTACCCAGAAGCGCAGCAAACCACAGGTCTGAATTGACCTGCAGTTTGCTGCGATCGCTGACACGTGGGGGGTCACAGGACCCCCCTGGGCATTGTACCAAGGTGCCTGCTCAATGATTTGATTTGTTCTGATCACCGCCCTGTGTCCTTAAGAGGTTAAATGCTATAACAATCAATACAAATATTAAGAGTAGAGTTGAGCGGACACCTGGATGTTCGGGTTCGACGAGTTCGGCCGAACTTGAAAATAAAGTTCGGGTTCGGGACCCGAACTTGACCCCGAACCCGAACCCCATTGAAGTCTATGGGGATCCGAACTTTTGGGCACTAACATGGCTCTAAAATAGTCCTGTAAAGGGCTAGAGGGCTGCAAAAGGCATCAAAATGTGCTTAAGAACATGGCAACTGTTCTGCAAACAAATGTGGATAGGGAAATGACTTAAAATAACATAAAGTACAGAAAAATAAAAAATAACAATCTGGATCTAGGAGTAGGAGGTTGAGGAGGCGGTGGATGGGTGGATGTGGCGGTGTAGGTCTACGTGGCGGTGTAGGTTGAAGCAGCGGTGAAGGAGGAATAGGTAGCCAACACAGATTTGTGTTATTTTTTATTTTTAAAATGGGGTATCCCCCAAAATATTGGGACATATAACAAAATAAAACTAAGAATAAGTGCACTTGAGTACAAGAATGGATGGTTGAGGCTGGTATAAATGTCTATTCTGCACAAGGTACGGACAAGTCCTGTGGGATCCATGCCTTGTTCATTTTAATAAACGTAAGCTTGTCCACATTGGCTGCGGCCTATGATAATGCTCTCTGCCGTGCTAAACACACGTTCACACTATACACTGGCTGCAGGGCAGGTCAGCACCTCCAAGGCTGACAAAGCTTTTCCACATTTTGGCCATGCTAACCCTGCCTTCTCAGGTGCTGGCGGTGCCCCAGCTGCGTTGGCGACCTCTTCCCCCTCATCTGCCTTCGCCTTGTGCTTCCACTGTGCCCCCGCTGTCAGGTGGGAATGCCATCAGCAGCGTGCTTTTGTAGTCGCGCATCTTCCGATCAGTAACAGATGTTTTCACTAAATTTAGTTCCCTGTCAGCAATGCAGAGCAGGGGTTCATTCATGGCAAAAGGGGGTTCATGTCACCCAGCAATAGAACAGACGATTTTGAGAGATTTAGGCCCCTGTCACCCAGGCACAGCAGGGGTTTATTCACGGCAAAAGGGGGTTCATGTCACCCAGTAATAGAACAGAGGATTTTGAGAGATTTAGGCCCCTGTCACCCAGGCACAGCAGGGGTTTATTCACGGCAAAAGGGGGTTTATGTCACCCAGCAATAGAACAGAGGATTTTGAGAGATTTAGGCCCCTGTCACCCAGGCACAGCAGGGGTTCATTCACTGCAAAAGGGGGATCTTGTCACCCAGCAATAGAACAGAGGATTTTGAGAGATTTAGGCCCCTGTCACCCAGGCACAGCAGGGGTTCATTCACTGCAAAAGGGGGTTCATGTCACCCAGCAATAGAACAGAGGATTTTGAGAGATTTAGGCCCCTGTCACCCAGGCACAGCAGGGGTTTATTCACGGCAAAAGGGGGTTTATGTCACCCAGCAATAGAACAGAGGATTTTGAGAGATTTAGGCCCCTGTCACCCAGGCACAGCAGGGGTTCATTCACTGCAAAAGGGGGATCTTGTCACCCAGCAATAGAACAGAGGATTTTGAGAGATTTAGGCCCCTGTCACCCAGGCACAGCAGGGGTTCATTCACTGCAAAAGGGGGATCTTGTCACCCAGCAATAGAACAGAGGATTTTGAGAGATTTAGGCCCCTGTCACCCAGGCACAGCAGGCAGTGGCGTAGCGTGGGTTGCCAGCACCAGGGGCGAGCCATGTATTGCGCCCCCCCCACCAACCTGTGGACATGCCCCTTTTACAGATAATGTAGCAGTCCTGAAGTCTGGGGACAGGATGCGCAGCGTGGGCCAAATTCTCAATCCACCCCCAACCCTACCGTATAACAAATATGTGTTTGGACATTACATACATCACTACAAAATAAAGTAATCCTCCTGATGAAGCATTAGCGAAACGTGCGTCGAGGACTACGCCAGACAGAGACAGCCCACACATACACCACTGGATATCGGGTAAGAAGGAGATTCTGACCGCTTTGATGCATATAATGTAGCCTCGTTGTATGGCATCATTGTGATATGCTGAATTGTTTACACTGTACAGGTCAGATCATGTTAATGTCACCTATGCCCTCTGTATATCCATGCCAGATGTATTTATAGCTATAGGTAACTGTGTTCACAGCTAGAGACAGCTTTTATATTATATGCTGGTCTAGACATATCATACACAGCGTCCCCACACTGAGATTGTGGGCTCATTAGTGATTTAGTATTAGTTGGTCGCGGTGTCATTGTGGACTGCCCCTGCAGGCACTCTGTATGGTCTCTACAAATGTGTATTTGTTTGTATGTTTTTATGTCATAATAAAGATTTATTTTATTGGGTATCATTTAGTACCGGTTCTCTTTTGTTGGTATATATATTAAGGAGGTACACCCTTGCCAACACAAGGCTGTGTTGATCCAGTTGAACACTACAAAATATACAGGAGAATACAGCACCACATACCTCATCCATCCAGTGACATATCCTGTGATGTAGACTTTCCTCCGCGTCTTCATTCGGAGATAAGACCGCCCTGAAACCTTCTTTCAGCCGCGTCTCATCTATGCAGAGTTTTATTATTGTTAGTTATTATTATATACTAGACATTAAGCCCGTTACAATAACGGGAGCTAGTACAGTAGTGCTGGCACTGTTATGGGGGATCTGTGGATCACACTGTTATGGGGGTATCTGTGAATGGTACTGTTATGGGGGGATCTGTGGATGGCACTGTTATGGGGGTATCTGTGTATGGTACTGTTATGGGGGGATCTGTGGATGGCACTGTTATGGGGGATCTGTGGATGGCACTGTTATGGGGATCTGTGGATGGCACTGTTATGGGGGATCTGTGGATGGCACACTGTTATGGGGGTATCTGTGAATGGTACTGTTATGGGGGATCTGTGGATGGCACTGTTATGGGAGGGATCTGTGGAAGGCACTGTTATGGGGGGGGGATCTGTGGATGGCACTGTTATGGGGGGATCTTTGGATGACACTGTTATAAGGGATCTGTGGATGGCACACTGTTATGGGGGTATCTGTGAATGGTACGGTTATGGGGGGATCTGTGGATGGCACTGTTATGGGGGGATCTGTGGGTGACATTGCTATGGGGGTATCTGTGAATGGTACTGTTATGGGGGATCTGTGGATGGCACTGTTATGGGGGGATCTGTGGATGGCACTGTTAAGGGGTATCTGTGGATGACACTGTTATGGGGGCACTGTGGCTGACACTGTTATGGGGCTGATCTGTGGCTGACACTTATTGGGGTCTGTGGCTGACATTGTTATGGGGGTATCTGTGGCTGACACTGTTATGGGGGTATCAGTGGATGACACTGTTATGGGGCTGGTCTGTGGCTGACACTTATTGGGGTCTGTGGGTGACACTTATTGGGGTCTGTGGCTAACACTGTTATGGGGGTATCTGTGGATGACACATAGCATCTTATGCTATGTGTCATCCACAGATCCCCCCATAACAGTGTCGCTGTTTAGTATGAATGTAATGGTAGCGGGGCCCGGTGCAGTCACTGTATTGCACCGGCCCCGCTCAGAGTAGTAATACTTTGAATAACTGTAATAATAATAACGATCTTCACTTCTTCACTTACTACATGGTGAGGCAGGAGGCCGGGCGGGCAGCCAGGCACCGGCAGCGTAACTCACTACGTCATGAACCTGCGCCACCTGCTTCATTTATGCAGTGGGCGGAGCAGGGGCGTCACTTAGTGAGTTACGCTACCAGTGCCTGGCCGCCCGCCAGGCCTCCTGCCTCACCATGTAGTAAGTGAGTGGGGCCGGTGCAATACAGTGACTGCCCCCCGCTGCCATTACAATAGGATGCTGCATATGTAGTGTCCGTGGAGTGTGTGCCGATGGAGCGGCGTCTGGCCACACTGCGCGTGTGGGGAAGCGGGCTCATGCGCAGTGCGGCATAATGAGTAAGATAGCCGGCTCTTAGTGTGGAGGGCTCCCCGGGATCTGTGACGGCTGCGCTGTCCAGTGTGCTCCGGGCAGAGTATAACTCTGAAAACCTCTGTGCCCGGCTCCCGGCGTCCTCCTCCCTGAGCGCTGCTGTCCCGCCGCTGTGCCCCCGAGCCCGGCTCTGTGACCTGGATTGGCCTGTGTGTGTGTGTCCATCCGCTGCGCATGCGCACTTCTATAATCGGCACACACGCACGCAGGGCTGTCTTTAATATTGATTGGACCCTGGACAAAAATTTACTTGGGCCCCTGGATCCCGCCTTCCCACACCTTAGCAGGCAATCACGCCCTTCACCACAACACACACACAAAAATTCCACACATCTGGTAGAGTACAGTGAATGACTGTAAATACTTCCAGTTCTGAAGACTCCAGCGGCTCAGGATCAATGCTCTGGGCAGCTGGGCTCAGCCTGGAAGTGGGCACCGCTTTGCAGGAAGGAGACCAGGGCTCGGCTCACCCAAGTGTTACAGTGCACCCCAGCACCCCACAGTATGCAGTATAGCACCCTATAGTATACAGCAACCCACAGTATGCAGTATAGCACCCTATAGTATACAGCACCACACAGTATGCAGTATAGCACCCCACACTATACAGTACCCCACAGTATATAGTAGAGCAGTATAGCAGTCCACAGTATATAGCACCCCACAGTATACAACACCTCACAGTATACAGTAGAGCAGTATAGCACCTCACCGTATACAGCACCCCAAACTATACACGATACAGCACCCCACACTATTCAGCCCCCCACACTATACAGTACAGCAGTATAGCACTCCACACTATACAGCGCCCACAGTATACAGTATACAGCCCCCCACAGTATACAGTACAGCAGTATAGCACTTTACAATATACAGCACCCACAGTATACAGTATACAGCCCCCCACAGTATACAGTACAGCAGTATAGCACTCCACAATATACAGCACCCACAGTATACAGTATACAGGCCCCCCACACTATACAGGCCCCCCCACAGTATACAGGCCCCCACACAGTATATAGCCCCCCACACAGTATACAGCCCCCCCCACACAGTATACAGCCCCCCACACAGTATACAGCCCCCCACAGTATACAGGCCCCCACAGTATACAGACCCCGCACAGTATACAGCCCCCCCACAGTATACAGCCCCTCCACAGTATACAGGCCCCCCACAGTATACAGCCCCCCCCACAAGGTATACAGCCCCCCACACAGTATAAAGCCCCCCCCACACAGTATACAGACCCCCACAGTATACAGGCCCCCACAGTATACAGGCCCCCCACAGTATACAGCCCCCCACAGTATACAGCCCCCCCCACAGTATACAGGCCCCCCACAGTATACAGGCCCCCACAGTAAACAGGCCCCCCCACAGTATACAGGCCCCCCACAGTATACAGCCCCACACAGTATACAGCCCCCCATAGAATACAGCACCCCACTATACAGTAGTTTACAGTATATTAGCATAACAGCCCCTGTCACCTTTTTCTGATGTAATCTTCACAAAAAAAGCTCCACAGTTAAAGAGGACCTTTCACCGATTATTACACTATGAACTAACTATACAGACATGTAGAGCGGCGCCCGGAGATCTCACTGCACTTACTATTATCCCCGGGCGCCGCTCCGTTCTCCCGCTATGCCCTCCGGTATCTTCGCTCACTAAGTTATAGTAGGCGGAGATTCCAGTCACTAAGTTATGGTAGGTGGAGTCTGCCCTTGTTCTGCTCTAGCGCTGGCCAATCGCAGCGCAGAGCTCACAGCCTGGGAGGTTATTTTCTCTCAGGCTGTGAGCTCTGCAATGCGATTGGCCAGCGCTACAGAAGAACAAGGGCAGACTCCGCCTACCATAACTTAGTGAACGGAGATACCGGAGGACATAGCAGGAGAATGGAGCGGCGCCCAGGGATAATAGTAAGTGCAGTGAGATCCCCGGGCGCCACTCTACATGTCTGTATAGTTAGTTCATAGTGTAATAATCGGTGAAAGGTCCTCTTAAGGCAAACTTCTCCTGCAAAACTCCTGGTAGGACCTGTGATGACCTCATAGCCATGTGACCAGTAATATTGCTAGGTTACTGGTCACATGGTGATGATGTCATCTAAGGTCCTAGATCACAGCTCTCACAGACACAGTACGCTGGCTGGAGTGCCGGCAGGCATGGCATGGCAGCATCCCCTGTGTAGCTGACAGCCTGACACCCGGGGCAGTGGCTAGCAGGACTTAAGAGGCAGCTGCCTTGGGCCCCCCAGGAGCAACTGGGCCCGGGGCAGCTGCCCCTTTTGCCCCTTGGTAAAGACGGCCATGCACGCAAGGACACCAGCCCTGACCACGTACACAGGGCTTTTATTAGTGTAGATAATATTTTCTCTTACTGTAATACTGACTTATATGTAGCTGTAATATGTGTCACTGGCACTGACTTTTGGCTGAGACTGCAGGCACTGTGACTGGTGGCTGATATGACTGCCACTGACTGGTAGTGCTGAGACCACTTGCACTGTGACTGGTGACTGATACAGCTGTCACTGACTGGTGGTGCTGAGACCACTGGCACTGTGACTGGTGGCTGATACGGCTGGCACTGACTGGTGGTGGTGAGAGCACTGGCACTGTGACTGGTGGCTGATACTGCTGGCACTGATTGCTGGCACTGACTGATGGCACTGACTGGTGGTGCTGAGACTGTGGGCACTGTGAGTGGTGCCTGAGATGGCTGGCACAGACTGGTGGTGCTGAGACTGCAGCTGATGGCTGAAACAGCTGGCACTTACTGGTGGCTGAGACGACTGACAGTGCCACGTGGTGCTGAGACCACTGGCACTGTGACTGGTGGCTGATAGAGCTGGCACTAACTGGTGGTGCTGAAACCACTGTCACTGTGACTGGTGGCTAATACGCTTGGCACTGACTGGTGGTGCTGAGACTGCTGTCACTGTGACTGGTGGCTGATACGGCTGGCACTGACTGGTTGTGCTGAGACCACTGGCACTGTGACTGGTGGCTGATACAGCTGGCACTGACTGCTAGGACTGACTGGTGGTGCTGAGACTGTGGGCACTGTGACTGGTTCCTGAGATGGCTGGCACAAACTGCTGGCACTGACTGGTGGTGCTGCGACTGCAGCTGATGGCTGAAACAGCTGGCGCTGACTGGTGGCTGAGACAACTAGCAGTGCCATGTGGTGCTGAGACTGCTGGCACGTTTTGGTGTCCGCCTGGCGGTGCGGAGCCAAACGGATCCGTCCTGACTTACAATGTAAGTCAATGGGGACGGATCCGTTTACATTGACACAATATTGGTGCAATTGTAAACGGATCCGTCCCCCATTGACTTTCAATATAAAGTCAGGAGTCCCTATTTTAGGCTACTTTCACACCTGTGCTAGGTGCGGATCCGTCTGGTATCTGCACAGACGGATCCGCACCTATAAATGCAAACAATGGTATCCATTCAGTGCGGATCCGTCTGCATAACA
Organism: Bufo bufo; assembly: GCF_905171765.1. NCBI lineage: Eukaryota > Metazoa > Chordata > Amphibia > Anura > Bufonidae > Bufo > Bufo bufo. The sequence goes on along the minus strand of NC_053391.1, from coordinate 517,466,143 downwards.
GCTTTTTCAGATCTGAGTTTTCACTATCGTGAAAACTCAGATCCGACAGTATATTCTAACACAGAGGCGTTCCCATGGTGACGGGGATGCTTCAAGTTAGAATATACTAAGAACTGTGTACATAACTGCCCCCTACTGCCTGGCAACACCCGATCTCTTACAGGGGGCTGAGATCCGCACAATTAACCCCTCAGGTGCTGCACCTGAGGGGTTAATTGTGCGGATCTCAGCCCCCTGATCGGTTGCTGCCAGGCAGCAGGGGCCAGACCCCCCTCCTTCCCCAGTATTAAAAGCATTGGTGGCCAGTGCGGCCCCCCTCCCTCGCTCCCCAGTATTAAAAGCATTGGTGGCCAGTACGGCCCCCCTCCCCCCTTCCCACTATTAAAAGCATTGGTGGCCAGTGCGCTCCCCCCTCCCTCCCCAGTATAAAAAAGCATTGGTTGCCAGTGCGGCCCCCCCCCCTCCCTCCCTTCCCAGTATTAAAAGCATTGGTGGCCAGTGTGGCCCCCCTCCCTCCCCAGTATTAAAAGCATTGGTTTCCAGTGCGGCCCCCCCTCCCTCCCTCCCTCCCTCCCTCCCCAGTATTAAAAGCATTGGTGCCAGAGCAACCCCCCTCCCTCCCCAGTATTAAAAGCATTGGTGGCCAGTGTGGCCCCTCCCTCCCCAGTATTAAAAGCATTGGTGGCCAGTGCGGCCCCCCCTCCCTCCCTCCCCATTATTAAAAGCATTGGTGGCCAGTGCTGCCCCCCTCCCTCCCTCCCCAGTAATAAAAGCATTGGTGACCAGTGCGGTCCCCCTCCTCCCTCCCTCCCCAGTATTAAAAGCATTGGTGGCCAGTGCGGCCCCCCCTCCCTCCCCAGTATTAAAAGCATTGGTGGTCAGTGCGGCCCCCCCTCCCTCCCTCCCTCCCAGTATTAAAAGCAATGGTGGCCAGTGCGGCCCCCCCTCCCTCCCCAGTATTAAAAGAATTGGTGGCCAGTGCGCCGACCCCCCCTCCCTCCCTCCCTCCCCAGTATTAAAAGCATTGGTGGCCAGTGCGGCCCCCCCTCCCTCCCTCCCCAGTATTAAAAGCATTGGTGGCCAGTGCGGCCCCCCACCTCCCTCCCTCCCCAGTATTAAAAGCATTGGTGGCCAGTGCATTTCCGATCGGAGAACCATTTTAATCGCTGGGGCTCCGATCGGTTACCATGGCAGCCAGGACGCTACTGCAGTCCTGGCTGCCATGGTTACGTAGCTTATACTTACATGAGCTGTCTGTGGCCGGCCGGCGCTCCTCCTACTGGTAAGGGGGCCATTGCTTATAGCACAGACCTGTCACTTAACAGTAGGAGGAGCGCCCGGCCGGCCACAGACAGCGCAGGTAAGTATAATGCTTCGGCGATTAAACTGGGACTCCGATCGGAACTCTCCGCTGCCACCAATGATGGGGAGGGGGGATTTTAATTAGGGGGGGAGAGGGGAGGCCGCACTGGCCACTAATGAATTTAATACTGGGGAGGGAGGGGAGGGAGGGAAAGGGGGCCGCACTGTCCACCAATGAATTTAATACTGGGGAGGGAAGGGGGGCCGCACTGTCCACCAATGAATTTAATACTGGGGAGGGAGGGGGGCCGCACTGGCCACCAATGAATTTAATACTCGGGAGGGAGGGGGGCCGCACTGGCCACCAATGAATTTAATACTCGGGAGGGAGGGGGGTCTGGCCATCTGCTGCCTGGCAGCACCTGATCTCTTACAGGGGGCTATGATACACACAATTAACCCCTCAGGTGCGGCCCCTGAGGGGTTAATTGTGCGGATCACAGCCCCCTGTAAGAGATCGGGTGCTGCCAGGCAGCAGAGGGCAGTTATGTACACAGTTCTTAGTATATTCTAACTTGAAGCGTCCCCATCACTATGGGAACGCCTCTGTGTTAGAATATACTGTCGGATCTGAGTTTTCACGATCTAACTCAAGTCCGATGGTATATTTTAACATAGAGGCGCTTCAAGTTAAAATATACCATCGGATTGGAGAAAACTCTGATCCGATGGTATATGATCGGCACACACGCACGGACAACAGCCCTGAGCACGGGTGATGCGCTGTGTTTTTATTGGACGGCGGCGCGGTGCTTTGGGCGGTCCCTGCTGTGTGTGTGGAGTGTGTGCTGATTGGTTTGTGCGCCCCGCATGCGCACTTCACTAATCGGCACACACGCACGGACAACAGCCCTGAGCATGTGCACAGGGCTTTTATTAGTATAGATAATGGCCCCCTCTGTATAATATATAATGGCCCCTCTGTAATATTAGGATATATAATGGGCCATTATATATCCTAATAATACAGAGGGTGCCATTATATATTATAATAATACAGGATGGGGTCATTATATATAGTAATTATACAAGGGGGCCATTATATATTATACAGAGGGGCCATTATATATTATAGTTATACAGAGGGGCCATTATATATAATCATTATACAAGGGGGCCATTATATATTATACAGAAGGCCATTATATATTATAGTTATACAGAGGGGCCATTATATATAATAATTATACAGAGAGACTATTAATAATGGGCCCTCTGTATAATTCTAATATATCATGCCCCCCTGTATAATTATTATATATAATGGCCCCCCTGTATAATTATTATATATTATGGCCCCCCTGTATAATTATTATATATTATGGCCCCCCTTGTATAATTATTATATATTATGGCCCCACTGTTTAACTATAATTTATAGTTATACAGTGGGGCCATAATATATAATAATTATACAAAGGGGGCCATAATATATAATAATTATACAGGGGGGCCATTATATATAATAATTATACAGGGGGGCCATTACATATTAGAATTATACAGAGACAGAGGGCCCATTATTAATAGCCTCTCTGTATAATTAAAATATATAATGGCCCCTATGTATAATATATGATTGCCCCCTTGTATAATTATTAGGCCCCACTGTATAAATATAATATATAATGGCCCCCTGTATAATATATCATGGCCACCCTGTTTAATATAAAATGGTGCCCATTCTTTCTAAATATACTGGACTCCTTTGTATCTCTTCTGCCCAGCTCCATAGTGCCCCCAGCCAGTATGGCCCCCAGTACTTACATAAAAAAAAATAATAATAATAATACTCACCTCTCTTCATCACATCTTGTAGTCTTTGCTTGGGCATCCCGGCACAGGCGGTCAGGAACACATCACACTGCCCTCCTGCGGCGCGTCATCACGTCATCGCGTCATCTTGCGAGACCCGGCGCAGGAGGTCTCAGTGATATAATCGCGATCTCCTGGACTCCTGCGCCGCTCCGCAGCGCAGGCGGATCGGAGGGGATGGGAACCATAGGCTTCCATCACCTTCATTTTACTGCCTTCTGCCTGGCGCCCCCTACAATTTGGGGCCAGTGGCAACAGCCCCCCTGGCCCCCCCACGCTACGCCCCTGACAGCAGGGGTTCATTCACGGCAAAAGGGGGATCTTGTCACCCAGCAATAGAACAAAGGATTTTGAGAGATTTAGACCCCTGTTACCCAGGCACAGCAGGGGTTTATTCACGGCAAAAGGGGGTTCATGTCACCCAGCAATAGAACAGAGGATTTTGAGAGATTTAGGCCCCTGTCACCCAGGCACAGCAGGGTTTTTTTCACAGCAAAAGGGGGTTCATGTCACCCAGGCACAGCAGGGGTTTATTCACGGCAAAAGGGGGTTCATGTCACCCAGCAATACAACAGATGATTTTGAGAGATTTAGGCCCCTGTCACCCAGGCACAGCAGGGTTTTATTCACGGCAAAAGGGGGTTCATGTCACCCAGCAATACAACAGAGGATTTTAAGAGATTTAGGCCCCTGTCACCCAGGCTCAGCAGGGGTTTGTATACGCCAAAAATGGTAAAATGTCACCCGACAATTGAAAATAAGATTTTTTTTCCATTTAGGGCACTAAAATTGGCACTTTTTTTGCATTAAAATGGCTATAAAATAGTCCTTGAAAAGGCTAGAGGGATGTAAAAGGCAGTAAAATGTGCTTAAGAGCATGGCAACTGCTCTGAAAACAAATGTGGATAGGGAAATAACTTAAAATAAAATAAAATAACAAAAAATTACAAATTATTAACCTGCAACTCAGAGAAGGAGGTGGATATGGAGTCGGAGGTTAAGGAGGCGGTAAATGTGGTGTTGTAGGTGGAGGCAGCAATGGAGGAGGTAGTCAACAATGTTTTTTATTTTATTTTCTATTGGGGTAGGTAGCCCCCAAAATATTGTGACAAATAAAAAAAAAGAAAACAAAGAATCATTGCACTTGACTTGAGTACAAGAATGTATGTTTGATGGTGGTATAAATGTCTATTCTGCACAAGGTACAGACAAGTCTTGTGGGATCCAAGCCTGATTCATTTTGATGAACGTGAGCTTGTCCACGTTGGCTGTGGACAGGCGGCTGCGCTTGTCTGTGATGACGCCCCCTGCCGTGCTAAACACACGTTCAGCTAATGCACTGGCTGCAGGGCAGGCCAGCACCTCCAAGGAGTAAAGGGCAAGCTCAGGCCATGTGCCCAATTTGGAGACCCAGAAGTTGAAGGGGGCAGACCCATCATTCAGTACGTGTAGGAGTGTGCACACATACTGCTCCACCATGTTGGTGAAATACTGCCTCCTGCTAAGACGTTCCTGGTTGTTGTGGCGTGCTGCCAAAGCTTTTCCACATTTAGGCCATGCTAACCCTGCCTTCTGAGGTGCTGGCGGTGCCCTAATTGCTTTGGCGACCTCTTCCTCGTCCTCTGCCTTGCCTTGTGCTTCCAATGTGCCCCCGTTGTCAGGTGGGAATGCCACCAGCAGCGCATCTACCAGCGTGCGCTTGTACTCGCGCATCTTACGATCACGCTCCAGTGACGGAATTAAGGATGGTACGTTGTCCTTGCAGCGTGGCCACCCAGTAATCAGTACAAGTTAGAATGTCGCAACTCTGCGGTCGTTGCAAAGACACTGCCGCATGTAATCGCTCATGTGTGCCAGGCTGCCCAGAGGCAACGAAAAGCTGTCTTCTGTGGGAGGTATATCGTCTGTGTCCTCTGTATCCCCCCATCCACGCACCAGTGATGGCCATGAGCTGGTCTGGGTGCCACCCTGCTGTGAACATGGTTCCTCCTCCTCATCCTCCACCTCCTCATCCTCCAGAACTGTGCCCTGGCTGGACAATTGTGTACCTTGGATTTGTGGGTGCAGGAACCCACCCTCGGAGTCACTTGGGAATGACTGGCTGGAAACCCTACGAAATGATCCCTCTTCCTCCTCCTCTTCCTGTGCCACATCCTCTTCCATCTTCGCCAGGAGCGTTTTTTCAAGGAGGCATAGAAGTGGGATAGTAATGCTGAGAACGGCGTTATCGGCACTGGCCATGTTGGTGGAGTACTCGAAACAGCGCAACAAGGAACACAGGTCTCACATGGAGGCCCAGTCATTGGTGGTGAAGTGGTGCTGTTCCGCCGAGAGACTCACCCGTGCATGCTGCAGCTGAATCTCCACTATCGCCTGCTGCTGCTCGCACAGTCTGGCCAGCATGTGCAAGGTGGAGTTCCACCTTGTGGGCACGTCGCATATGAGGCGGTGAGCGGGAAGGCCGAAGTTACGCTGCAGCGCTGACAGGCGACCAGCAGCAGGGTAAGAACGCCGAAAGACGGCCCGCACTTTATGCAGCAGCTCTGACATGTTGGGGTAATTTTTAAGGAATCTCTGCACCACCAAATTCAGCACATGCGCCAGGCAAGGGATGTGCGTCAAACCGGCTAGTCCCAGAGCTGTTAGAGATTTCGCCCATTATCGCACACCACCAGGCCGGGCTTGAGGCTGACTGGCACAAACCACTCATCGGTCTGTTGTTCAAGGCCCGTCCACAGCTCCGGCGCAGTGTGGGGTTTGTCCCCCAAAAAGATACATTTTAAAACTGCCTGCTGTTGTTTACCCCTGGCTGTACTGAAGTTGGTGGTGAAGGTGTTACACTTATCGGATGAGGAGCTGGTAGAGGATGAGGAACGGAGTAGGAGGAGGAAGCAACTGGAGGCAAACTGAAGCGCCCTGCAATTCTCAGTGGTGGAAGGACATTCGCCAAACTGCTATCCGCCTCAGGCAAAGCCGCCACTGCATTTACCCAGTGTGCTGTTATGGAGATATAACGGCCCTGACCGTGCTTACTGGTCCACGTATCCGTAGTCAGGTACACCTTGCCACAGATGGCGTTGCGCAGTACACACCTGATTTTGTCCCATACTTGGTTGTAAAGGGAAGGGATGGCTCGCCTTGAAAAGTAGTGGTGGCTGGCACGACGTACTAAGGGACAGACACCGCCGTAAGGCCTTTAAAAATATCCGTCTCCTCCAGACGGAATGACAGCATTTCAAAGGCAAGTAATTTAGAAATGCTGGCATTCAGGGCTAGGGATCGCGGGTGGGTACTTCCTCTTCCTCTCCAGCGTTTGGGATATGGAGAGCTGAACGCTTCCGTGTGACATTGTGGAGACGCTTGGTGACCCAGGTGTTGGTGTTGTTGGCAGATCCTCTGTTTGTGGGGTGCCAGGTAGCACTGTCACTACAGAGGTGAATGAAGGGGCCACGACTGCAGCAGAAGAGGAAGCAGGAGGAGCCAGAGACCTTTCTTGGTTTTTGAGGTGTCTACTCCACTGCAGCTCGTGCTTAGCACTTAAATGCCTGGTCATGCAGGTTGTGCTCAGGTTGAGAACGTTTATGCCTCGCTTCAGGCTCTGATTGCACAGCGTGCAAACCACTCGTGTCTTGTCGTCAGCACATTGTCTAAAGAACTGCCACGCCAGAGAACTTCTTGGAGCTGGCTTTGGTGTGCTCGGTCCCTTGCTGCGGTGGGCAGTAGCTTGCGTACTGTCTAGAGGACGGCCGCTCCGCTTTTGCACCCTGCTCCCTCTCCCTGCAACAGGAGCTCCACCAGCAGCACCACGACCTGGGCCACGTCTCTTATTTGACGCTTTCCTCATATTTTTTAAATTTAAGATCTTGCCCTAAATGGGTGTTTAATTAATAGTAAAAAAGAACGGCAGTATGTAAAGGGTGTATCTCACATGGCCTGATCCAGACTAGGCCTCAATTTAAGATTTCTTTGCACAAAATGGCTGTATTTCAAATGGCTGTATTTCAAATGCCTGATTCAAAACCCTGCATGTATAGGGGGGAATCACACACCCTGAATCAGTGAAGGCCTGAAGTAAATATATCTTTGCACAAAATGGCTGTAATTCAAATGACTGTATTTCAAATGCCTAATTTAAACCCCTGTATGTATAGTGGGGATCACAAACGCCCTGAATCAGTGTAGGCCTGAAGTAAATCTATCTTTGCACAAAAAGGCTGTATTTCAAATGCCTGATTCAAAACCCTGTGTGTAGGGAGGTATCTCACACGGTCTGAACCTGTGTAGGCCTGAATTAAATATATCTTTGCACAAAAAGGCTGTATTTCAAATGGCTGTATTTCAAATGGCTAATTCAAGCCCCTGTATGTAGAGGTAGTATCTCAGAGGGCCTGAACCTGTGTAGGCCTGAAGTAAATATATCTTTGCACAAAATGGCGGTATTTAAAATGGCTGTATTTGAAATGCCTAATTCAAACCCCTGTATGTAGGGTGGTATCTCACACGGTCTGAACCTGTGTAGGCCTGAAGTAAATATATCTTTGCACAAAAAGGCTGTATTTCAAATGCTGTATTTCAAATGCCAAATTCAAACCCCTGTATGTATAGAGGGGATCTCACACGCCCTGAATCAGTGTAGGCCTGAAGTAAATATATCTTTGCACAAAAAGGCTGTATTTGAAATGGCTGTATTTCAAATGCCTAATTCAAACCCTGTATGTAGGGGAGTATCTCACACGGTTGAACCTGTGTAGGCCTGAAGTAAATATATCTTTGCACAAAAAGGCTGTATTTCAAATGGCTGTATTTCAAATGGCTATTTCAATCCCCTGTATGTAGAGGTAGTATCTCAGAGGGCCTGAACCTCTGTAGGCCTGAAGTAAATATATCTTTGCACAAAATGGCGGCATTTAAAATGGCTGTATTTCAAATGCCTGATTCAAACCCCTGTATGTAGGGGGTTATCTCACACGTTCTGAACCTGTGTAGGCCTGAAGTAAATATATCTTTGCACAAAAAAGGCAGTATTTCAAATGGCTGTATTTCAAATGCCTGATACAAACCCCTGTATTTAGGGGGGGTATCTCACACGGTCTGAACCTGTGTAGGCCTGAAGTAAATATATCTTTGCACAAAAAGGCTGTATTTCAAATGGCTGTATTTCAAATGCCTGATTCAAAACCCTGCATGTATAGGGGGGATCACACACCCTGAATCAGTGAAGGCCTGAAGTAAATATATCTTTGCACAAAATGGCTGTAATTCAAATGACTGTATTTCAAATGCCTAATTTAAACCCCTGTATGTATAGTGGGGATCACAAACGCCCTGAATCAGTGTAGGCCTGAAGTAAATCTATCTTTGCACAAAAAGGCTGTATTTCAAATGCCTGATTCAAAACCCTGTGTGTAGGGAGGTATCTCACACGGTCTGAACCTGTGTAGGCCTGAATTAAATATATCTTTGCACAAAAAGGCTGTATTTCAAATGGCTGTATTTCAAATGGCTAATTCAAGCCCCTGTATGTAGAGGTAGTATCTCAGAGGGCCTGAACCTGTGTAGGCCTGAAGTAAATATATCTTTGCACAAAATGGCGGTATTTAAAATGGCTGTATTTGAAATGCCTAATTCAAACCCCTGTATGTAGGGTGGTATCTCACACGGTCTGAACCTGTGTAGGCCTGAAGTAAATATATCTTTGCACAAAAAGGCTGTATTTCAAATGGCTGTATTTCAAATGCCAAATTCAAACCCCTGTATGTATAGAGGGGATCTCACACGCCCTGAATCAGTGTAGGCCTGAAGTAAATATATCTTTGCACAAAAGGCTGTATTTCAAATGGCTGCATTTCAAATGCCTAATTCAAACCCCTGTATGTAGGGTGGTATCTCACACGGTCTGAACCTGTGTAGGCCTGAAGTAAATATATCTTTGCACAAAAAGGCTGTATTTCAAATGGCTGTATTTAAAATGTCAAATTCAAACCCCTGTATGTATAGAGGGGATCTCACACGCCCTGAATCAGTGTAGGCCTGAAGTAAATATATCTTTGCACAAAAAGGCTGTATTTGAAATGGCTGTATTTCAAATGCCTAATTCAAACCCCTGTATGTAGGGTGGTATCTCACACGGTCTGAACCTGTGTAGGCCTGAAGTAAATATATCTTTGCACAAAAAGGCTGTATTTCAAATGGCTGTATTTCAAATGCCAAATTCAAACCCCTGTATGTATAGAGGGAATCTCACACGCCCTGAATCAGTGTAGGCCTGAAGTAAATATATCTTTGCACAAAAAGGCTGTATTTCAAATGGCTGTATTTCAAATGCCTAATTCAAACCCTGTATGTAGGGGAGTATCTCACACGGTTGAACCTGTGTAGGCCTGAAGTAAATATATCTTTGCACAAAAAGGCTGTATTTCAAATGGCTGTATTTCAAATGGCTATTTCAATCCCCTGTATGTAGAGGTAGTATCTCAGAGGGCCTGAACCTCTGTAGGCCTAAAGTAAATATATCTTTGCACAAAATGGCGGCATTTAAAATGGCTGTATTTCAAATGCCTGATTCAAACCCCTGTATGTAGGGGGTTATCTCACACGTTCTGAACCTGTGTAGGCCTGAAGTAAATATATCTTTGCACAAAAAAGGCAGTATTTCAAATGGCTGTATTTCAAATGCCTGATACAAACCCCTGTATTTAGGGGGGGTATCTCACACGGTCTGAACCTGTGTAGGCCTGAAGTAAATATATCTTTGCACAAAAAGGCTGTATTTCAAATGGCTGTATTTCAAATGCCTGATTCAAAACCCTGCATGTATAGGGGGGATCACACACCCTGAATCAGTGAAGGCCTGAAGTAAATATATCTTTGCACAAAATGGCTGTAATTCAAATGACTGTATTTCAAATGCCTAATTTAAACCCCTGTATGTATAGTGGGGATCACAAACGCCCTGAATCAGTGTAGGCCTGAAGTAAATCTATCTTTGCACAAAAAGGCTGTATTTCAAATGCCTGATTCAAAACCCTGTGTGTAGGGAGGTATCTCACACGGTCTGAACCTGTGTAGGCCTGAATTAAATATATCTTTGCACAAAAAGGCTGTATTTCAAATGGCTAATTCAAGCCCCTGTATGTAGAGGTAGTATCTCAGAGGGCCTGAACCTGTGTAGGCCTGAAGTAAATATATCTTTGCACAAAATGGCGGTATTTAAAATGGCTGTATTTGAAATGCCTAATTCAAACCCCTGTATGTAGGGTGGTATCTCACACGGTCTGAACCTGTGTAGGCCTGAAGTAAATATATCTTTGCACAAAAAGGCTGTATTTCAAATGGCTGTATTTCAAATGCCAAATTCAAACCCCTGTATGTATAGAGGGGATCTCACACGCCCTGAATCAGTGTAGGCCTGAAGTAAATATATCTTTGCACAAAAGGCTGTATTTCAAATGGCTGCATTTCAAATGCCTAATTCAAACCCCTGTATGTAGGGTGGTATCTCACACGGTCTGAACCTGTGTAGGCCTGAAGTAAATATATCTTTGCACAAAAAGGCTGTATTTCAAATGGCTGTATTTAAAATGTCAAATTCAAACCCCTGTATGTATAGAGGGGATCTCACACGCCCTGAATCAGTGTAGGCCTGAAGTAAATATATCTTTGCACAAAAAGGCTGTATTTGAAATGGCTGTATTTCAAATGCCTAATTCAAACCCTGTATGTAGGGGAGTATCTCACACGGTTGAACCTGTGTAGGCCTGAAGTAAATATATCTTTGCACAAAAAGGCTGTATTTCAAATGGCTGTATTTCAAATGGCTATTTCAATCCCCTGTATGTAGAGGTAGTATCTCAGAGGGCCTGAACCTCTGTAGGCCTAAAGTAAATATATCTTTGCACAAAATGGCGGCATTTAAAATGGCTGTATTTCAAATGCCTGATTCAAACCCCTGTATGTAGGGGGTTATCTCACACGTTCTGAACCTGTGTAGGCCTGAAGTAAATATATCTTTGCACAAAAAAGGCAGTATTTCAAATGGCTGTATTTCAAATGCCTGATACAAACCCCTGTATTTATGGGGGGTATCTCACACGGTCTGAACCTGTGTAGGACTGAAGTAAATATATCTTTGCACAAAAAGGCTGTATTTCAAATGGCTGTATTTCAAATGCCTAATTTAAACCCCTGTATGTATAGAGGGTATCTCACACGTTCTGAACCTGTGTAGGCCTGAAGTAAATATATCTTTGCACAAAAGGGCAGTATTTCAAATGGCTGTTTTTAAAATGCCTGATTTAAACCCCTGTATGTAGGGGGGATCACACACGGTCTGAACCTCTGTAGGCCTGAATTCAATTTTGGTGCACCAAATGGCGGTATTTAAAATCTCTGAATGTAACCCAAATGTATTAAGGTTGTATCTCACTATGGCATCTGCATCAAAGGCTGCCAACTAAATTTTTGGAGCCCAAACCACTGTTTGTTTAACAACTGAATTTGACAGCAGTATATAAGCCTGTAATTTTACACGTGCTGATGCTGCAAGGCCTGAAAATAGTGTTTGTGTCAAATAAGTGTGTTTTTCAAACCGAAGAAAATGATGGGTGTATTTCTAGCTTAAATTGCACACTGACTAATACAGATGTTGTAGATTGCCCAAGAAGTCTTTTTTTGCTAAAAGAATATGAATGCTGTATATATTTAACTTGAATTTAACACTTGCAGATCTGGCAAATACTGTTTTTTGAAGAAAAAAAAGTGTGTTTTTCAAACCCCAGAAAATGATGGGTGTATTTCTAGCTTAACCTCCTCAGGACCGCCGTACGCAGGATTGCGTCTTTGCGGCGGTCCTGTTGTTCTGGGTGGACGCGCCGGTGCGTCCTCTCGCGAGACGCGAGATTTCGTGCATTGCCGGCCCGCGCATGCGCATCGCGGGCCGGCAAAAGTTAAAGAAGTATTTCGTCACCAGCCTGCCAGCCACGATCATTGGCTGGCAGGCTGGCGATTTTCAAAAAATCAAATCAGAAGCCAGATAACAGATCATATTAGTAAATATGATCTGTTATATGGCTTCTCTGCTCCTCTGCTGGTCCTTTTCGTCGGTTGGATCCAGCAGAGGAGCAGACATCACTGTGAGTACACACAAAACACTACCCTTAGCCCCTGATCACCTTCCATCACCCCCATCATCCTAATTAACCCCTTGATCGCCCCCTGTCAATCACTTAGTGAAAGACAAAAAGTGATCAGTGTAAACTGTCACTTTTTTTTTCACTAGTATTGGCTGTTAGGTTTTAGGATAGTTTAGGCCCCTTGGTTAGGTAGTTTAGCGTCAGTTAGCGCCCAGACCACCGCACCGCAGTCACTTATTCGCTGATTAGCGTATCGCTAATCAGCATTTGTACTTTTATAGTATCTGTAAGTCATCAAAACTGATCACGGTCAGATCTATAATAGTATTAGTGTCACCTTAGCTCGCCCTCCACCCAAAACGCAGTGTTTGCCCGATCAGGCCTGATCGGTCGCCCACACGTGCGTTCACCCATGCCCGCCCCACCGCAGTGACAAAAAAATATTTGTTTTCTGATCACTGCACATTCACTTTACACGCACTGCGGCGATAAAAAAATCAGTTTTGATATTTTTTATCAACCGCAGCGGCCTCCGGTACTTCGCTAGCCTCCCCTTTGTAAGACAGGCTTGCTTTTTTTCTTGGGTAGTCTCAGGGAATACCCCTAAATTTAGTAGTCCAAAATGTCAAACAGGGGGTATTCTTCTGAAGAGGCCTACAGGATTCTGACCCAGTCGGATGAGGAATGGGAACCCTCATCTGACGAATCTAGCGGGTCAGAATATGAACCTGTGGAAAGCAGTGGCTCTCTGACCCAAAGTTCGGACGAGGAGGTGGAGGTCCCTGGCAGCACCAGGCGTACCCGGCCCCGTGTCGCTAGACCACAGGTTGTGCAGGATCCGTTTCAAGGGCAGCAGAGTGGGGCTGGCGCTGCCGGATCACGTGGTGAGGCATACACCAGCAGCGCAGCCCTTCCTGGACCTAGTACCAGCACTGCCGTACAACATGGTGACGTGGCGAGCACCAGAAGGGCAGTTGAAGCTGGTACGGTGGCACGTGCAGTAGTTACCCCGTCGCAGCCACCGCGCAGACAGGCCCGTAGAGCCCCTAGAATCCCTGAGGTGCTGGCAAACCCTGATTGGCAGTCACCAACTTCAGCCGCACCTGTAGTTCCCCCTTTCACCGCCCAGTCTGGAGTTCGGGTTGAGACGGCTCAAATCGGTTCGGCCCTGGGATTTTTTGAGCTGTTCTTGACTGCGGAGCTCTTGGACTTAGTCGTGGCAGAGACAAACCGGTATGCCACACAATTTATATCCGCCAACCCGGGAAGCTCTTATGCCCAGTCTTTCCGGTGGAAACCAGTCCAAGTTTCCGAACTTAAAATTTTTCTGGGCCTTCTCCTCAACATGGGTCTAACTAAAAAGCATGAATTGCGGTCATATTGGTCCACGAACCCAATTCATCACATGCCCATGTTCTCTGCTGCTATGTCCAGGACACGATTTGAGACCATCCTGCGTTTCCTGCATTTTAGCGACAACACCACCTCCCGTCCCAGAGGCCACCCAGCTTTTGACCGGCTCCACTAAATTCGGCCCCTCATAGACCATTTCAACCAGAAATTTGCAGATTTGTATACCCCCGAGCAAAACATCAGCGTAGACGAGTCCCTAATACATTTTACCGGGCACCTTGGCTTCAAACAATACATCCCAAGCAAGCGTGCCCGGTATGGGGTCAAATTGTATAAGCTCTGTGAAAGGGCCACAGGCTATACCCACAAATTTCGGATCTATGAGGGAAAAGATCAGACCCTGAAGCCGGTCGGTTGCCCTGACTACCTGGGGAGCAGTGGGAAGACAGTCTGGGACTTGGTGTCACCCTTATTCGGCAAGGGGTACCATCTTTATGTGGACAATTTTTACACAAGTGTGGCCCTCTTTAGGCATTTGTTTCTAGAACGGATTTGCGCCTGTAGCACCGCGCGAACTAGTCGCGTGGGCTTCCCCCAACGGCTTGTAACCACCCGTCTTGCAAGGGGGCAGAGGGCTGCCTTGTGTAACGAAGAACTGCTCACGGTGAAATGGAGAGACAAGCGTGATGTTTACATGCTCTCCTCCATTCACGCAGACACGACAATCCAAATTGAAAGGGCAACCAATGTCATTGAAAAGCCCCTCTCAGTCCACGACTATAATGCGCTCATGGGAGGGGTGGACTTCAATGACCAGATGTTGGCTCCCTATTTAGTTTCCCGCAGAACCAGACGCTGGTATAAGAAGGTGTCTGTATATTTAATTCAATTGGCTGCCTATAATAGTTTTGTTCTCTACAGTAAGGCTGGGAGAACAGGATCCTTCCTCAAATTCCAGGAAGAGATCATCGAGAACCTCATTTATCCAGGAGGTTCCGTGGCCCCATCCACCAGTGTAGTTAGCCGTCTACACGAGCGACATTTCCCCAGTGTCGTTGCTGGTACCTCAACCCAACCGCCACCCCGAAAAAAATGTCGTGTCTGTAGCAGGAGTGGAATAAGGCGTGACACCCGCTATTTCTGTCCTGACTGTCCTGACCACCCTGCCCTATGCTATGGAGAGTGTTTCCGGAAGTACCACACACAGGTACACCTAGCATAGAGATCACATCTCACCAGGACAGGCACACAGGGCTATTAGGGCCCATTCACTCACAGCTGCTGCAAACCTCTCCTTTCACCTGGGATAAAGTGCATAACGCACTTCGCCACATCTTTGGGCGATTTGCGCTTTGCACATTGTCCCATGGGGAAGGAGAGGTTTGTTCTATAAAGGTAAAAAAAAAAAAAAACACCAGTAAGCAAAAAGGTTAATGTTCAGTTCAAAAAGTTAAAGTTTAGATGTTCTCTTCCAAAGATAATAAAATTATTGTGTTGCGGCCTGTTTTTTTTTTTTTTTTTTTTTTACCTTCCAGGTGGACCAACCGATCGACTAGCTGCAGCACTGATGTGCATTCGGACAGAAGCATTGTGCTGCTGTCAGATTACACGCAAGTCGGTGTATGCGGCGCTGCAAGACGAGATTTCTCCTCTGCAGTAAAAGATATGTTTGCCGAGGCATATGAGCTGAGGAGGTGGCGGTGTTCATATACTTTGGCAAACACTTTGTATATATAAAAAAAAAAATCCCGGCAATGATTTATTCATCCACATCGATTGATGTGAATGGAGAAATCTGGTTTGCCAGGGCATACGAGCTAAGTGGGTATGGATGTTGGGCAGAGCTCCTATGTCCTGGCAGACGCCTTTCCCCTCCTTTTTCTTTTTTTGGCAGAGATTTTTTCATCCACATTGATCGATGCGAATGAAGAAATCTGTGCCGTTCATTTTTTTCTTTCAGCCCAGAGGCTGAACGGAAAAAAAAAATCTCATTACCCGTATGCTCAATATAAGGAGAATAGCAGAAACTCCTAATGCTTGGCATACATGTAATGATTGCGGAGACCCTGAAATGCCAGGGCAGTACAAACACCCCACAAATAACACCATTTTGGAAAGAAGACACCCCAAGGTATTCGCTGAGGGGCATATTGAGTCCATGAAAGATTGAAATTTTTGTCCCAAGTTAGCGGAAAGGGAGACTTTGTGAGAAAAAAATCAAAAAAATCAATTTCCGCTAACTTGGGCCAAAATTTTTTTTTTTCTATGAACTCGCCATGACTCTCATTGAATACCTTGGGGTGTCTTCTTTCCAAAATGGGGTCACATGTGGGGTATTTATACTGCCCTGGCATTTTAGGGGCCCCAAAGCGTGAGAAGAAGTCTGGTATCCAAATGTCTAAAAATGCCCTCCTAAAAGGAATTTGGGCCCCTTTGCTCACCTAGGCTGCAAAAAAGTGTCACACATGTGGTATCTCCGTACTCAGGAGAAGTTGGGGAATGTGTTTTGGGGTGTCATTTTACATATACCCATGCTGGGTGAGAGAAATATCTTGGCAAAAGACAATTTTTCCCATTTTTTTTATACAAAGTTGGCATTTGACCAAGATATTTATCTCACCCAGCATGGGTATATGTAAAAAGACACCCCAAAACACATTCCTCAACTTCTCCTGAATACAGAGATACCAGATGTGTGACACTTTTTTGCAGCCTAGGTGGGCAAAGGGGGCCATATTCCAAAGAGCACCTTTCGGATTTCACTGGTCAAATTTTACAGTATTTGATTTCAAACTCCTTACCACACATTTGGGCCCCTAGAATGCCAGGGCAGTATAACTACCCCACAAGTGACCCCATTTTGGAAAGAAGAGACCCCAAGGTATTCGCTGATGGGCATAGTGAGTTCATGGAAGTTTTTATTTTTTGTCACAAGTTAGTGGAATATGAGACTTTGTATGAAAAAAATAAAATAAAAAAAAATCATCATTTTCCACTAACTTGTGACAAAAAATAAAAAATTCTAGGAACTCGCCATGCCCCTCACGGAATACCTTGGGGTGTCTTCTTTCCAAAATGGGGTCACTTGTGGGGTAGTTATACTGCCCTGGCATTCTAGGGGCCCAAATGTGTGGTAAGGAGTTTGAAATCAAATTCTGTAAAAACTGACCAGTGAAATCCGAAAGGTGCTCTTTGGAATATGGGCCCCTTTGCCCACCTAGGCTGCAAAAAAGTGTCACACATCTGGTATTTCCGTACTCAGGAGAAGTTGGGGAATGTGTTTTGGGGTGTCATTTTACATATACCCATGCTGGGTGAGAGAAATATCTTGGCAAAAAACAACTTTTCCCATTTTTTTATACAAAGTTGGCATTTGACCAAGATATTTATCTCACCTAGCATGGGTATATGTAAAAAGACACCCAAAAAAACATTCCTCAACTTCTCCTGAATACAGAGATACCAGATGTGTGACACTTTTTTGCAGCCTAGGTGGGCAAAGGGGCCCATATTCCAAAGAGCACCTTTCGGATTTCACTGGTCATTTTTTACAGAATTTGATTTCAAACTCCTTACCACACATTTGGGCCCCTAGAATGCCAGGGCAGTATAACTACCCCACAAGTGACCCCATTTTGGAAAGAAGAGACCCCAAGGTATTTCGTGATGGGCATAGTGAGTTCATAGAACTTTTTATTTTTTGTCACAAGTTAGTGGAATATGAGACTTTGTAAGAAAAAAATAAATAAAATAAAATCATCATTTTCCGCTAACTTGTGACAAAAAATAAAAAGTTCTATGAACTCACTATGCCCATCAGCGAATACCTTAGGGTGTGTACTTTCCGAAATGGGGTCATTTGTGGGGTGTTTGTACTGTCTGGGCATTGTAGAACCTCAGGAAACATGACAGGAACTCAGAAAGTCAGAGCTGCTTCAAAAAGCGGAAATTCACATTTTTGTACCATAGTTTGTAAACGCTATAACTTTTACCCAAACCATTTTTTTTTTTACCCAAACATTTTTTTTTTTTTTTTAAAGTCATGTAGAACAATAAATTTAGATATGGATCTCTTTTTTTTTGCAAAATTTTACAACTGAAATTGAAAAATGTCATTTTTTTGCAAAAAAATCGTTAAATTTCGATTAATAACAAAAAAAGTAAAAATGTCAGCAGCAATTAAATACCACCAAATGAAAGCTCTATTAGTGAGAAGAAAAGAAGGTAAAATTCATTTGGGTGGTAAGTTGCATGACCGAGCAATAAACGGTGAAAGTAGTGTAGTGCAGAAGTGTAAAAAGTGGCCTGGTCTTTCAGGGTGTTTAAGCATTGGGGGCTGAGGTGGTTAAATTGCACACTGACTAATATAGATGTTGTAGATTGCCCAAGAAGTCTTTTTTTGGTAACAGAATATGAATGCTGTATATATTTAACTTGAATTTAACACTTGCAGATCTGGCAAATACTGTTTTTTGAAAAAAAAAGTGTATTTTTCAAACCCCAGAAAAAGATGGGTGTATTTCTAGCTTAAATTGCACACTGACTAATACAGATGTTGTAGTTTGCCCCCAAAAAATGGTGATTTGCAATGTCCCAAAAGCTCAGATGCAGTGCTGGTGCACTGAGCATGCATAAAATGGCCGCCGCCACCCACCTAACTAACAGAATTACAAAAGTTAGTATTTATGGTCAATGAGCTCAGAGCAGGGAAAAACTATAGTGCCCTGCACCCACACAACTATTTGTCTGTAGATCGCTGAGTTAGATTCTCTCCTATGCTCTCCCTGAAATCACATGTCCAGCAGCATCCTCTCCCTACACTTGTAACAGCAGAGTGACGTGCAGCGCTAGGTGACCCAAGCTTATATAGAGCCTGGGTCACATGCTGCTGTGGCCAATCACAGCCATGCCATTAGTAGGCATGGCTGTGATGGTAGTATGACGCTTGTTGATTGGCTGCTGTGCAGCCTTTCAAAAAGCGCAAAGATAGCGGCGAACACCGAACCAGAACTTTTATGAAAATGTTCGGGTTCGGGTCCGGGCTCCAAAAATCCTAAAGTTCGGGTTCGCTCAACCCTAATTAAGAGTCCTTTCACTTTAATTGCAATATTAACAAATGCAGAAATAAATGACTTTCACTTTAAATGTAACAGCGATTAATGCAGGCAATAAATGACTTTCACTTTAAATGCAATAGAGTCCGTGTAATACAAACTGTCCTTTGTTTTACTTTAAAGTCTTTAACTGAACACAAAAATGTATCTTTACGCCAAAGCCTATATGCAATGATAAGTAATAAAAGGAAAGCTCTGACCTTATTCTGAAGAGCAGGATACTTTGATTAGAAGATTGCTGGTACAAATGTCTGTCTTAAAGGAGACTTGTCATTTCTTGATGTGATGCAATGCTCTGTGCTTGCGCTGACTTGCGATGCTATGTGCAGATTTGCGATGCTCTGTGCAGACTTGCGATGCTCTGCGCTGAGTTGCGATGCTCTGTGGGCCTAGTGGCGGAAAACTAGCTGACTGCAGTACGCGCTCTCTCCGTGGATAGCGGTGCAGGCACTCTAGCTCTGGCCTCCCACCATGCGTCTCTTTCTCTGACTCTCGCAGGAGGGTTGGCGCTCTTTCTCTGACTATCTTGCCTTTGCCTTTCTGTCACTTTAAGAGTAGGCTGCAGTTTGACTAATGCGCACGTTCTATGGCCTTTATGGAAGCTCTACTGAGATGTCTTTGCTTGCTCACTCAGGGTACAGTTGCTGCACGGCGGTATATGCTGGCGCTTCACTGATCTAATGCACTCTTTACTGTGCAAGTTGAGGAGCGCTATCGCTTTGCCCTTTGAGGCCAAATAGTTCCACTGTGGCAGGCGCAGCACTATGAAGTGCCTTTTGCACTGTGGCATTAGAGGAATTTTGACTCATTCACATCAGTGATTTTGAGCCAAAACCAGGTGCGGCTCTAAACACAGAACAGGTGCAGATCTTTCCCTCATACCTTATGTCTGTGGAGGCTCCAACCATGGTTTTGGCTCACAATCACTGATGAAAATCACTGACCAAAACACTGACGTGTGAATGAGGCTTTAGTCTAACAAGACTGTTTATTACTCTGTAATTCCTCTAGCACTGTTCTATGGAAACAGTAGGTTTAAAGAGCACACCAAATGCTTCAAATAACTTCTTTATTAACTTCAACTATTCTTCATATATAACACTGCCACCTCCGCAGCAGATAGTCTATGTACAAAACACGTGTTAAAAATATATCACAAAATGGCGGTATTCATAAGATGGTGGTTCAACTGTTCAATCTTGTCATTCAGCATATAATGGTGCATATATTTCTCTCTTCAGTATCTGTACTGTCACTTCAAGTTATTTAAGCACTTTATGATCTCTCTGAGAGGTATATCTAGGTAGTGATGGACGAACATCTGCTGGGACGGTTCTCGAACGCGATAAAATGTTCGCAAACAGCAAGTTCGCGGTGGGTCCCATTCATTTTAATGGCAGGCGAACCTGAAAAACTTTTTGCTCATATTTGCAGCCAAGAAGTAATTACTAGAAGTGCACAAATAGTCCCACAACATGGACAATGACATACCAGATGTATTATTCGAATTTGCAATCTCAATAAAAAAAAATTCCAATGCGAAATATCGGCAATATAATTTTCGCGTACGCGTATGTGCAAATGCACTATACAGTACCCAAATGCACTATAAAGAAAGTATATTGCTTTATAACACCCCACTTCAATCAGTTTTTTTGAAGGACGACTGGTATATCACACCAGTAGAAATTATTTGTTCCAATAACGCTTGTCCCTCTATATACCTGCAGTATCGCAGCAGAACCGCACACAACTGCCGCACAATACAAATGCACTATAATATACTATCTAACATGGAAAGTATATTATAACATTGTACAAGTAAGGCAATCCATTATAATATACATAAAGATAAAACGTAACCTTTAATAATTTTACTATGAGGGTCCATTCACACGTCCGTAAGTGTTTTGCGGATCCGCAAAACACGGACACCGGCAATGTGCATTCCGCAATTTGTGGACCGCACATCGCCAGCACTATAATAGAAAATGACTAATCTTGTCTGCATTTGCGGACAAGAATAGGACATGTTCTATTTTTTGGCGGAAACGGAAGCACAGATACGGAAGTGTGGATCCGCAAATGCGGACAGCACATTCTGGCACCATTGAAAATGAATGGGTCTGCACCCGTTCCGTAAAATTGCGGAACGGATGCGGACCCATTTTGCGACCGTGTGAATGGAAAAGATATCCCTCAAAATGAAAATAAATGAAATTATTAAAGTTAACCAAAAAGCATAGATGTGGTAGGCAATAACAAGTGCTCGGTGGCACTAAATCAGGTGCTCGGCGGCACCAAATCAGAAACCATATGTCCTACCACAATCTGGGGGGTTCCAGTGCACATCGATGAATCCAGGAGGGAAAGCAAAAAAACATATATCCCTGGGCTAGATGATGATGTGGTATTGAAGGACAAGGTTGGCAAAGAACTGTCCCTGATATTGCCCTACAGGGGGGTGCTATTCTGGCCCTGATAGCCTAACCACAGACCACCCGCCCTGATAAGAGCGACCACGTCCGGAACCTTACCCTATATAAAAATGGCCCTAGTAAGCCCCTAGCCCCTAGGCCCCTGACTTCCAGGTGATCACTATATAGATCTATGTGTTTTTGACTCATTATAAAAGTATATTATAAGTATATCGCACCCCTCTGTGTATCACACATATCGATAGCACACCTATACTAGTGCTTAAAATGACTTTTGTGGTCCTATTAGCTAGCGTTTGGTGTCCCTAACAGCCTGTCCCTGCTCCACACAGCTACCTCTCCCTACACTGGCAAAACACTGAATGTAAAATGGCGGCCAGATCAGATTTATTTATAAGGAAGGGGGTAAGTCCATGTGCTGAAATGTCTCAATTGGCTGTCCAGTACCACCTGATGGATGTGTCATGGGTCAAAGTTCTTCACAATGTAATAGAATATGGCGGGCGTGAATTTCTCCATATGTTCGCATGTTCGGCGAATCGCGAACACGCAAAGTTCGCCGCGAAACGACCGCTGGGCGAACCGCAAGGCCATCTCTATATCTGAGGTCTAACTAATAGTTCTACTTGCAGTATGCAGTTAGCAGTGACTATTTGCAGATTGGTTGAGTATGATCTGGTATGGTTGTATGCAATTTGGATTGCAATATGGAATCTGCATGCCTGCAATTCTTGAAACTGTAAGTAAACATATATATATATATATATATATATATATATATATACAAACTCACCTAAAGAATTATTAGGAACACCATACTAATATGGTGTTGGACCCCCTTTTGCCTTTAGAACTGCCGTAATTCTACGTGGCATTGATTCAACAAGGTGCTGATAGCATTCTTTAGAAATGTTGGCCCATATTGATAGGATAGCATCTTGCAGTTGATGGAGATTTGAGGGATGCACATCCAGGGCACGAAGCTCACGTTCCACCACATCCCAAAGATGCTCTATTGGGTTGAGATCTGGTGACTGTGGGGGCCATTTCAGTACAGTGAACTCATTGTCATTTTCAAGAAACCAATTTCAAATGATTCGAGCTTTGTGACATGGTGCATTATCCTGCTGGAAGTAGCCATCAGAGGATGGATACATGTTGTCATTCTGTTTACGCCAAATTCAGACTCTACCATTTGAATGTCTCAACAGAAATCGAGACTCATCAGACCAGGCAACATTTTTCCAGTCTTCAACAGTCCAATTTTGGTGAGCCCGTGCACATTGTAGACTCTTTTTCCTATTTGTAGTGGAGATGAGTGGTACCCGGTGGGGTCTTCTGCTGTTGTAGCTCTTCCGCCTCAAGGTTGTGCATGTTGTGGCTTCACAAATGCTTTGCTGCATACCTCGGTTGTAACGAGTGGTAATTTCAGTCAACGTTGCTCTTCTATCAGCTTGAATCAGTCGGCCCATTCTCCTCTGACCTCTAGCATACACAAGGCATTTTTGTCCACAGGACTGCCGCATACTGGATGTTTTTCCCTTTTCACACCATTCTTTGTAAACCCTAGAAATGGTTGCGCGTGAAAATCCCAGTAACTGAGCAGATTGTGAAATACTCAGACCGGCCCGTCTGGCACCAACAACCATGCCATGCTCAAAATTCCTTAAATCACCTTTCTTTCCCATTCTGACATTTAGTTTGGAGTTCAGGAGATTGTCTTGACCAGGACCATACCCCTAAATGCATCGAAGCAACTGCCATGTGATTGGTTGACTAGATAATTGCATTAATGAGAAATAGAACAGGTGTTCCTAATAATTCTTTAGGTGAGTGTGTGTATATATATATATATATAAAACCACAATAAAGAAAAAGAGTGCTAGACACACCGGTATGAGAAAATACAAATCAATTTTATTCAATATCCATAAAAGACATACATGATACATATTATAAGACAATAAATGAGCAGGGACAACCACAATCCTGCATCACACTGCTACCTGCCCCATCCATTGGACGGACGCAAATAGATCTCCATGTGTGTAATATATAAATAATCTATTATCCCAAAGGATATAATACAAGGAGCATGGAGAATCTATAGCAAGGGTGCGCTTGCCTCAATACACCGGTGTGCATGAATACCAAAATAACAGACACAATATATATATATATATATAGTTCAGTATACAGTTCTAAACACAATACTAACTATATGAACATTATATAACTTGTTTTAAATACCTATATTGGCCTCTTGTTCCCATAAAACTCAGCTCTCAGTGGTGTGAATGTCTCTTCAGCTCCTGTCTCTGGTGAATAATGGTTCTAGCAGCAGGACCTGGGGGAATTCCAAGACAGGTTGTCTGTGAGGCTGGCTGTGATTGGTGAAAACTCTTGCTGTATGAGAAGCTGGCTGTGATTGGTCTAGACTTCTGCTCAGTAACAACAGATTAACACTATGCTTTCTGTTGTTTCTGCTGTGTCACTGAGTCTACCTTACATTACAAAATGAATCTTAAAGGGATATTGTTTTTTTCTGCTTCTGTGAACACAAGATATAACAGTTATATGACAACATGATGTCACAGTAAATAATTCTGCTTTGTCTTTAACACATAAACATAGGAACTGTAATAAGGTTATTGGCAGGTCAAGCTGCATAAACATACAAGCTATATTAGCAAA
The DNA here is from genome assembly GCF_905171765.1 of Bufo bufo. Classification (NCBI taxonomy): domain Eukaryota; kingdom Metazoa; phylum Chordata; class Amphibia; order Anura; family Bufonidae; genus Bufo; species Bufo bufo. The sequence goes on along the minus strand of NC_053391.1, from coordinate 517,442,236 downwards.
CAAGGACAAATCTTAGCTGGCCAGCTACAATGATCCCCTCCCTTCGAAAACTGGGCCGCAGGGCAGTATTCCAACATGAAAACAACCCAAACTCACCTCCAAAAAGAACACTGCCTTGCTAAAGAAACTGAGGGTAAAGGTGGAACATCTGTGGGGCATCCTCAAACGGAAGTTGGAGGAGCGCAAGGTCTCTAACATCCACTAGCTCCGTGATGTCATCATAGAGGAGTGAAAGAGGATTCCAGTGGTAGCCTGTAAAACTCTAGTGAACTCCATGCCCAAGAGAGTTAAGGCAGTGCTGGTAAATAATGGTGGCCACACAAAATATTGACACTTTGGGCACAATTTGGCCATTTGGTGTACTCATTTTTGTTGCCAGCGGTTACGACATTAATAGCTGTGTGTTGAGTTATTTTTAGGGCACACCAAATTTACACCGTTATACAGGCCGTACACTGACTGCTTTACATTGTATCAAAGTGTCATATCTTCAGTGTTGTCCCATGAAAAGATATAATAAAATATTTACAAAAATGTGAGGGGTGTACTCACTTTTGTGAGATACTGTATATAGGTACTTTTTTTTTACGTATATAGAGATAGTAAGATACAGCAGTACAGAGCATGTACAAATACCCAGGTGTTATATGCCATGTGGGTCAGAGTCCACCCTCAGGAGTCAGACCCACCCCCCAGATGCTCATGCAGTGATTTTTTTAATCTAATTATTCTCTTCTCTCTCTTTTTTCTATTTTAGTGGGAACTGCACACATGCCGATGGAGCATTCCTATTAAGGAGGGATCAGATTTCCAAGAACTATTAAATTAGTTATATACAGATGAATATGGGAACTCTTCCCTATACTGAGTGATGATGGTGAGATATATATATTTTTATATATATACAGTACAGACCAAAAGACACACCTTCTCATTCAAAGAGTTTTCTTTATTTTCATGACTATGAAGGCATCAAAACTATGAATTAACACATGTGGAATTATATACATAACAAACAAGTGTGAAACAACTGAAAATATGTCATATTCTAGGTTCTTCAAAGTAGCCACCTTTTGCTTTGATTACTGCTTTGCACACTCTTGGCATTCTCTTGATGAGCTTCAAGAGGTAGTCCCCTGAAATGGTCTTCCAACAGTCTTGAAGGAGTTCCCAGAGATGCTTAGCACTTGTTGGCCCTTTTACCTTCACTCTGCGGTCCAGCTCACCCCAAACCATCTCGATTGGGTTCAGGTCCGGTGACTGTGGAGGCCAGGTCATCTGGCGCAGCACCCCATCACTCTCCTTCATGGTCAAATAGCCCTTACTTTCAAAGTTTTCCCAACTTTTCGGCTGACTGACTGACCTTCATTTCTTAAAGTAATGATGGCCACTCGTTTTTCTTTACTTAGCTGCTTTTTTCTTGCCATAATAAAAATTCTAACAGTCTATTCAGTAGGACTATCAGCTGTGTATCCACCTGACCTGAAATCCCACTTATTAAACCTGACAGGGCACACCTGTGAAGTGGTACCCATTTCAGGGGACTACCTCTTGAAGCTCATCAAGAGAATGCCAAGAGTGTGCAAAGCAGTAATCAAAGCAAAAGGTGGCTACTTTGAAGAACCTAGAATATGACATATTTTCAGTTGTTTCACACTTGTTTGTTATGTATATGATTCCACATGTGTTAATTTATAGTTTTGATGCCTTCAGTGTGAATCTACAATTTTCATAGTCATGAAAATAAAGAAAACTAAAATAAAGAAAACTCTTTGAATGAGAAGGTGTGTCCAAACTTTTGGTCTGTACTGTATATATATATATATATATATATATATATATATATAATTATTTGTCTCTCTTCCATTATATAATAATATAAGGATGGTTGGGGATGCTAAAAACACAAAACAAAAAAGTAGAAAGTGAAGTAAGTTATACACAATCCGAGAACACTGCAAAAAACACACATACTGCTCAATTGCCTCTAACTTGCCAAGAGAGCAGCAAAATTTCCGCTGGTTACGAGCCCCAACAGTGTTTCTATGAATTATTGCCAATTATTGCTAATTGGATATTATGTCATATCCTGTGGATATTCCATAACTGTACCAGAAGGGAATATCACTTTAAAAACCCTTTGAGGACCATAAGATTACCGTCATCAATATAAAAATAATTATATTTTTTTTCCATTTAAGAATGTATTTGAACAACAAATAAAACTATTTCCACACTTGTGTCATTTTTGGGGGAGGAGTTATGACACGGGACAAATGTGACTATTTAGGTTACTTTTAATGGAAGGCTAAAAGAAGTAAATTTGTTTTTGTTACAGCAACTGAAGTTCGTACACTTCAGTTGTTGTAACTAAGCCATTTCATGAAATAACTGGCAAAAAGCTAGATCCATTTGTTGATAAGAACTAATATTTTGACTCGAACAAAAAAAAAGTATTTTAAGTTCTTAAATGATGCATTCTTGTTATTATTGATGATGTAAACAAACCTCTGTTTACAAAGAGAACAGGCAGACCGATAGCATCTGGCCGATAGTTTACAAAGTCTGCCAGGCAGACCGATAGTATCTGCAACAACAGTATGACTGAGAATATCAGCCAATATGTAGATGAGTTTATAGCACCATTTGTACCCAGCTTACCTTCATACATTAGGGATACCAAGGATGTGGTCATCAGGCTCCAGGATATACAGGTCACATCACAAACTAAGTTAGCAAGCCTCGACGTTGAGGCCCTGTACACCAATATTAGGCACGATTTAGGGATTAAGGGAGTTTCCTCCTTTCTTTTTACCAAGAGCACACAATTTAGTGCACATAATGAGTTTATTTTAACTCTCCTCAAATTTTTACTTATGCACAATTATTTTCTTTTTGACGGGCATTACTATTTACAAGCGGTTGGTACCGCAATGGGTAGTGAGTGTGCACCAAATTACGCTAACCTTTTTTTTAGGGTGGTGGGAGGACACATGATTATTCTGAGTTCACACAGCACATACTTTTCTGGGGTAGGTACATTGATGATGTACTAATACTCTGGGAAGGTACCACTGATAAGTTTCACCAGTTCGTTCACAGCCTCAACACTAACTCTATTGGTATGTCATTTACTTCTGAGATTCATGATAACACAATCACGTTTCTGGATCTCAAACTTATCCTGGACCCTGATGGCCACATCCAATCCGAGATCTATCGGAAACCCACAGCGACAAACAACTTACTACAGTGGAGTAGTTATCACCCGAGACCACTCAGAAAGCGGATACCTGTGGGACAGTATATCAGAGCCCGCAGGAATTGTTCAGACGATGCCAGTTTTATTAAAGAGTGTAACACTCTGTACGACCGTTTCCATGCAAGGGATTTTGCACCAGGCATTTGCCAGGGCAAGTAACATCAATCGGACAGAATTACTAAACGCCGCACCCAAGGTTCCCGGTGCACATGTTGCCAGATGCATTGGCACCTTTGATGCTCAAGACAATCTGGTGTTCCGAATTCTGAAGAAACACTGGCATGTCCTGTGGGCGGATAATGATCTAAGGACTGTTATCACGCAGAATCCCAGTGTTACCTACCGTCGAGGTAGAAATTTGAAGGATGCTTTGGTTCATAGTTTCTATTGTCCTGTACCGCCAAAAACCACCTGGCTAACATCTAAAACAGTGGGTACTTACCCGTGTGGGGACTGTGTATTCTGCCCTCTTGTGAGAAGATGTCGATCATTCATCAACCCTGTAGATGAAAAAGAATACCATATCAGACAATATATAAATTGTAAGACCAAAGGCATGGTATATGCCATCCAATGCTCATGTTCCAAGATTTATGTCGGTAAGACGTCTCAAGAGTTTAGGAGAAGGATCTGCCAGCACATCAGTAGCATCAACACCAAGGCAGATACGTCCATCTCCAGACATGTTACGGCCTATCATGATAGAGACCACAAAGTGCTCAAATTTTGGGGTATATGTAAAAAAAACCTAGGCGTCAGAAAGGGTGACCTTGATGCTATCCTTCTGAAAGAAGAAACAAGATGGATTTATCGACTTGATAGTCTTAATACAAAAGGGCTCAATGAGGGATTTGCATTCACTGCTTTCCTCTGAGAATGAGGGAGATGTTTTGTGTGGCAACAGCTATATTTTTATTCATCTCTACTTTTATCATTTTTTCTACCTTTCAAGTGTCAGACGACACCTATACATATAGAGCCAAAAATTCGGAGAACCCGATTCACTGGTTTTGATTACTAATTACGTTCTCTTTGTAAACAGAGGTTTGTTTACATCATCAATAATAACAAGAATGCATCCTTTAACCACTTACCGTCACGCTAACGCCGAAAGGCGTAATTTCTGCGGCGCTCCCAGGTCACACTAACGCCAATAGGCGTCATCTCGCGTGATCCGAGATTTCCTGTGAACGCGCGCACACAGGCGCGCGCGCTCACAGGAACGGAAGGTAAGAGAGTTGATCTCCAGCCTGCCAGCGGCGATCGTTCGCTGGCAGGCTGGAGATGTGTTTTTTTTAACCCCTAACAGGTATATTAGACGCTGTTTTGATAACAGCGTCTAATATACCTGCTACCTGGTCCTCTGGTGGTCCCCTTTGTTTGGATCGACCACCAGAGGACACAGGTAGCTCAGTAAAGTAGCACCAAAACCATTTGGTTTTGATTACTAACTGGTTTTGATTACTAATTACGTTCTCTTTGTAAACAGAGGTTTGTTTACATCATCAATAATAACAAGAATGCATCCTTTAATAACAACTAGTATGTACCATCACACCTAATAACAATGCCATGCTTCCAAGTGTGTGGCTGTGCTATAATATGGATTAATTCCTATGGCAGATTGTTCCTGCACCATCACCCCATTTAACTCCCTTTAAATTATATAGGTGAGGCACTTCTCCACCATCACCCCATCTAACTCCCTTTAAATTATATAGCTGAGGCACTGCAGTTGATACTGTGCTAGAACAACAGCTGCTCATGTCATACAACATTTAAGCAGTGAGTAACACTTTAGCATCATAGATGTGCATGTGATTTATAAAGCATAATACATATCCATTATGGGATTTGTAGGGTTAAGTGTCAATTCACTCTTTGCACATTTATTTATTTATAAGTATATCACCAGTATCACACATTGCAGAACATTTACCTATAAGTATATCACTAGCCTCATATATCACAGCACGTCTATAGGGCATAAACCATATGCTCCTTCTGTGCCCAGCTCTAAGTGTTTGCGCAGCCGCTGATCGCACAGTACTCTCCCCGTCTGGAGTCAGAGTCTGTGCGCACACGCAGTTCAACAAAACGAGCTCTTCCGTTCTAAGTGTCGGCGCAGTTATTGGAAGGGCAGGACGTCACTGATGACGTTCCTAGTATGCGACTTGGATGACGATGGTGCGCCAGTGATGATCAAGCAGATGGTGCGGATTGTCGCTTCACTCTTCCTTAGGGGGTGTGGTCTCAGACGCAACCTGCTGACAGGTACTGAGTCAAATATTTTATAGGTTGCAGAGTCTGTCAATCACATTATCACGTAATTAAACCTCCAGTTTGATAGGGTTACTCATTGCTGCCCAATACCCCTGAAGAAGCCAGTTATCTGGTGAAACATGTCAGGGGGCAGACTTAGTTTTTAACTCAGCGATTCACTCCACTATTAGTTAGCTAGTAGTAGTCCGGCTGGCCTACTCAACAATGCTAGATTATCTCAGCAGTTAGACACGGTATCAAAACCGTGACTGTTCCAACCGCAGTGTCCACTATCAATAGGATAGATGCAGATTTGATTGCACATAGGATGTATAATGTGCTGCGTTCATAGTAGGTTGACGGCTCCACGCTCCCACAACTCAGCCTAGTTGATAGTGTCACTGCAAGCGGCATGATGGCAGCACACTGCCTGTAAAGTGACAGGGGTGAGAGATAGTGCACGTGCTCTCCCTCTTGATCCACTGAGCAATGTTTGACATAACAGTGGAGTGGTGACTGTATTTTTAACTTTTTTCCTTTTTTGGTTCATTAAGTAAAATTAAAATAAAGGTATCAAGCACACACATTTTTTTATTTAAGTAATAATAAAAGTGAAGTATTAAGTTTCACCTGGGGCCACATAGGTTCAACGCCTGTATAGGCATCTGTAAATAAATTATTTGATAAACCTTACCCAGGGTATGTCCCAATTATTAATAGGAAATACTAATAGGACAGCGGCTATTTTATTTCTCCTGATTGTTTCCTAGACAAAACGAGTCACCGTTTATTGCTCGGTCATGCTACTTACGACCCAAATTAATCTTACCTCCTTTTCTTCTCACTAATAGTGCCATTTTTCACTTTCAGTTGTAATTTTTGTTAAAAAAAAAACGACATCCATATATAAATTTTTCTCAAAATTTATTGTTCTACATGTCTTTGATAAAAAAAAATGTTTGGGTAAAAAAAAATGGTTTGGGTAAAAGTTATAGCGTTTACAAACTATGGTACAAAAATGTGAATTTCTGCTTTTTGAAGCAGCTCTGACTTTCTGAGCACCTGTCATGTTTCCTGAGGTTCTACAATGCCCAGACAGAAGAAAAACCTCACAAATGACCCCATTTCGGAAAGTAGACACCCTAAGGTATTCTCTGATGGGCATAGTGAGTTCATAGAACTTTTTATTTTTTGTCACAAGTTAGCAGAAAATGATGATTTTTTTTTCTTACAAAGTCATATTCCACTAACTTGTGACAAAAAATAAAAACTTCCATGAACTCACTATGCCCTTTACGAAATACCTTGGGTTGTCTTCTTTCCAAAATGGGGTCACTTGTGGGGGTAGTTATACTGCCCTGGCATTTTAGGGGCCCAAATGCGTGCAAAGTAGTTTGAAATCAAAATCTGTAAAAAATGGCCGGTGAAATCCGAAAGTGCTCTTTGGAATGTGGGCCCCTTTGCCCACCTAGGCTGCAAAAAAGTGCCACACATGTGGTATTGCCGTACTCAGGAGAAGTTGGGGAATGTGTTTTGGGTGTCATTTTACATATACCCATGCTGGGTGAGAGAAATATCTTGGCAAAAGACAACTTTTCCCATTTTTTTATACAAAGTTGGCATTTGACCAAGATATTTATCTCACCCAGCATGGGTATATGTAAAGAAGACACCCTAAGGTATTTGCTGATGGGCATAGTGAGTTCATAGAACTTTTTATTTTTTGTCACAAGTTAGCGGAAAATGATGATTTTTTTTTCTTACAAAGTTTCATATTCCCTAACTTGTGACAAAAAATAAAACTTCCATGAACTCACCATACCCCTCACGGAATACCTTGGGCTGTTTTTTCCAAAATGGGGTCACTTGTGGGGTAGTTATACTGACCTGGCATTCTAGGGGCCCTAATGTGTGGTAAGTTGTTTATCTTGGGTCAAATGCCAGGTAGTTTAAATTTCTTGGTCAAATGCCTAACTTTGTATCAAAAAATGAGAAAGATTGTCTTTTGCAAGATATTTCTCTCACCCAGCATGGGTATATGTTAAAATGACACCCAAAACACATTCCCCAACTTCTCCTGAGTACGGCAATACCACATGTGTGACACTTTTTTGCAGCCTAGGTGGGCAAAGGGGCCCACATTTCCTTTGAGGTGGGCATTTTTAGAACATTTGGATCCCAGACTTCTTCTCACGCTTTAGGGCCCATAAAATGCCAGGGCAGTATAAATATCCCACATGTGACCCCAATTTATGGAAATAAGACACCCCCTAGGTATTCAATGAGGGGCATGGCGAGTTCATAAGAATTTTCATTTTTTGCCACAAGTTAGCGGAAATAGATTTTTTTTGTTAACTTGGGACAAAAATTTAATCTTTCATGGACTCAATATGCCCCTCAGTGAATACCTTGGGGTGTCTTCTTTCCAAAATGGGGTAATTTGTGGGGTGTTTGTACTGCCCTGGCATTTGAGGGTCTTCCGCAATCATTTAAATGTATGGCCAGCATTAGGAGTTTCTGCTATTCTCCTTATATTGAGCATACGGGTAATGAGAATTTTATTTTTCCGTTCAGCCTCTGGGCTGAAAGAAAAAATGAACGGCACAGATTTCTTCATTGCATCGATCAATGTGGATGAAAAAAATCTTGCCAAAAAAAAAAAAAGGAGGGGAATGCGTCTGCCTGGACATAAGAGCTCCGCCCAACATCCATACCCACTTAGCCCGTATGCCCTGGCAAACCAGATTTCTCCATTCACATCAATCAATGTGAATGAATAAATCATTGCGATTTATTTTATTTTTGTTATATACAAAGTGTTTGCCAAAGTATATGAACACCGCCGCCTCCTCAGCTCATATGCCTCGGCCAACGTATCTTTTCCTGCAGAGGAGAAATCTCTTCTTGCAGCGCCGCATACACTGACTTTTGTGTAATCTGACAGCAGCGCAATGCTTCTGTCAGAATGCACATCAGTGCTGCAGCTGGTCATCGGTTGGTCCACCTGGAAGGTAAAAAAAAAAAAAAAAACAGGCCGCAACGCAATAAATTTATTAACTTTATAAAAACTTTTGAACAGAACATATAAACTTTATTTAACTTTTTGAAGCTGACGTTAACTTTTTTTGCTTACTCCGTGTTTTTTTTTTTTTTTTTACCTTTATAGGGCAAACCTCTCCTTCCCCATGGGACAATGTGCAAAGCGCAAATCGCCCAAAGATGTGGCAAAGTTCATTATGCACTTTATCCAGGTGAAAGGAGAGGTTTTGCAGCAGCTGTGAGTAAAAGGGCCCTAATAGCCCTGTGTGCCTGTCCTGTGAGATGCAATCCCTATGCTAAGTGTAAATGTAAAATTGAGTAAGATGTCGCACTAAGAACACTCAAACGACACCAGGTGCTCCTGTAAATTGAGGCCACTCACTCAATTTAGAAAAGCATATACGTATATAGGTGAACAGGGCACTCAAGGATAGCTGCGACCGTGTATTTAAGGCAAAGATGAGCTTTATTGATAATATAAATATATTTGATGCATATAACAATCAAGAATGCAGTAGAATAAATAGGTTATTAACAAATAAATATAATGAATATTCGACAGAGCAAAGGCTATTATTCGATTAATCAGCAAATATTCAATAGTCCAATATTGTAAATCTTGGATCCAATGATTGTGAACATCCAAAGACTTGTTTGCAATAAGTCTATTCGTTTTTTACTTTCATATTGAGACAACAGTCATATGCTTTGCAGTTATTCAAATAGTCGCGGCGGCGTCCCGCCAAAGCGACGTGAATGGCAGCAACTCACTGCTGAAAAGCTTGCAAGCGAATTAAGTCCATTACCTTTGTATCGACCAAGTGTTCGTCCGAAATAATCACAAGAGCCTTCAAGTGTACTTACTCCCAGGATCTGCCTTTAGATATTTGTAGCAGTATTCAATCCTGATTCAATCCTGATTGAATACTGCTACAAATATCTAAAGGCAGATCCTGGGAGTAAGTACACTTGAAGGCTCTTGTGATTATTTCGGACGAACACTTGGTCGATACAAAGGTAATGGACTTAATTCGCTTGCAAGCTTTTCAGCAGTGAGTTGCTGCCATTCACGTCGCTTTGGCGGGACGCCGCCGCGACTATTTGAATAACTGCAAAGCATATGACTGTTGTCTCAATATGAAAGTAAAAAACGAATAGACTTATTGCAAACAAGTCTTTGGATGTTCACAATCATTGGATCCAAGATTTACAATATTGGACTATTGAATATTTGCTGATTAATCGAATAATAGCCTTTGCTCTGTCGAATATTCATTATATTTATTTGTTAATAACCTATTTATTCTACTGCATTCTTGATTGTTATATGCATCAAATATATTTATTATCAATAAAGCTCATCTTTGCCTTAAATACACGGTCGCAGCTATCCTTGAGTGCCCTGTTCACCTATATACGCCTATGCTAAGTGTACCTGTGTGTGGTACTTCCGGAAACACTCCCCTAAGACGGTTGTTTTGAGGTACCAGCAACGACATTGGGGAAATGTCGCTCGTGTAGACGGCTCACTACACAGGAGGTTCTCGATGATCTCTTCCTGAAATTTGAGAAGAATCCTGTTCTCCCAGCCTTACTGTAGAGAACAAAACTATTATATGCAGCAATTGAATCAAATATACAGTCACCTTCTTATACCAGCGTCTGGTGCATCGGGAACTAAATAGGGAGCCAACATCTGGTCATTGAAGTTTACTCCTCCCATGAGCGCATTATAGTCGTGGACTGAGAGGGGCTTTTCAATGACACTGGTTGCCCGTTCAATTTGTATTGTCGTGTCTGCGTGAATGGAGGAGAGCATGTAAACGTCACGCTTGTCTCTCCATTTCACCGCGAGCAGTTCTTCGTTACCACAAGGAAGCCTCTCCCCCTTGCAAGACGGGTGGTAACGAGCCATTGGGAGATGCCCCGGCGACTAGGTCGCACGGTGCCACAGCAGCCAATCTGTTCTAGGAACAAATGCCTGAAGAGGGGCACACTTGTGTAAAAATTGTCCACATAAAGATGGTACCCCTTGCCAAATAAGGGTGACACCAAGTCCCAGACTGTCTTCCCACTGCTCCCCAGGTAGTCAGGGCAACTGACCAGCTCCAGGGTCTGATCTTTTCCCTCATAGTTCCGAAATTTGTGGGTATAGCCTGTGTCCCTTTCACAGAGCTTATACAATTTGACCCCATACCGGGCGCGCTTGCTTGGGATGTATTGTTTGAAGCCAAGGCGCCCGGTAAAATGTATAAGGGACTCGTCTACGCAGATGTTTTGCTCAGGGGTATACAAATCTGCAAATTTCTGGTTGAAGTGGTCTATGAGGGGCCGATTTTGTGGAGCCGGTCAAAAGCTGGGTGGGCCTCTAGAACGGGAGGTGCTGTTGTCGCTAAAGTGCAGGAAACGCAGGATGGTCTCAAAACGTGGTCCTGGACAGAAGCAACAGAGAACATGGGCATGTGATGAATTGTGTTCGTGGACCAATATGACCGCAATTCATGCTTTTTGGTTAGACCCATGTTCAGGAGAAGGCCCAGAAAAGTTTTAAATTCGGAAACTTGACTGGTTTCCACCGGAAAGGCTGGCATAAAAGCTTCCCAGGTTGGCGGCTATACATTGAGTGGCATTACCGATTTGTTTCTGCCATGACTAAGTCCAAGAGCCCCGCAGTCAAGAACAGCTCAAAAAATCCCAGTGCCGAACCGATCTGAGCTGTCTCAACCTGAACTCCAGACTGGGCGGTGAAAGGGGGAACTACAGGTGCGGCTGAAGTTCTGGGACTGCCAATCAGGGTTTGCCAGCACCTCAGGGACACTAGGGGCTCTACGGGCCTGTCTGTGCGGTGGCTGCGACGGGGTAACTACTGCACGTGCCACCGTACCAGCTTCAACTGCCCTTCTGGTGCTCGCCACTTCACCATGTTGTACGGCAGTGCTGGTACTAGGTCCAGGATGGGGCTGCGCTGCTGGTGTACAGGGCTGGGACAAGGCCATTTGGTGCCCAGGGCGAAGATGGCAAACTGCGCCCCCCCCCCCCCCCCCCCCCGTTTTTAAGAAAGAATCAATGTTGTTTCAAAACAAGAATATACTTAAAGCAATAGAACAAAGGACTGTGGGACTTTGAAAGTCACAGACACTATAAAGTTCCCCCCCATCATCATGTGCCAGTATAAAGTCCCCCCCATCATCATGTGCCAGTTTTGTAATAAGCCCCCCCAATGTGCCAGTAACACTATTGTAAAAAAAAACAAAAAAAAAACACTTATACTTACCTAAGTGTCAGCGATGCGATGCAGCCTCTTCCTGTGTCCCACGCTGTAATGTAAGGCTCAGGCGGCACGATGACGTCATTGCGCCGGCCTCTGATAGGCTGCCGGCCTAGTGCCTGCAGCCAGGGGCGTACATAAAAATCACTGGGCCCCATAGCAGGAATCTAAATTGGGCCCCCATTCCCCTTTTATAGCCCCTCCCTTTGTTCCATGAACTATTCTTGATGCTGCGTTTTATAATTTATGCCATCAGGGCCGGAATGGGATTACAAAACAGCCCTGGCACACAAAAGAGGTATAATAGATGCAGATGTATATTATATACAGCAGTGTAGTTATGTGAGGTACGCGGTATAATAGATGCAGTGTGTACAGGTATATAGTATATTCCCTAGTGTTCTGATATGTGAGGTACAGGGTATAATAGATGCAGTGTGTACAGGTATATAGTATATACAGCAGTGTACTGATATGTGAGGTACGGGGTATAATATATGCAGTGTATACAGTATATACAGTAGTGTAATATGTGAGGTACGAGGTATAATAGATGCAGTGTGTACAGGTATATAGTAAATACAGCAGTGTATTGACACCTCGTACCTCACATATCAGTACACTGCTGTATATACTATATATCTGTACACACTGCATCTATTATACCTCGTACCTCACATATATAGTATATACAGAAGTGTACTGATATCTGTACACACAGCATCTATTATACCTCATACCTCACATATCAGTGCACTGCGGTATATACTATATATCTGTACATATTGCATGTATAATACTGTGTAATATATGCAGTGTGTGTGCATGTATGTGTGTATATATATATATATATATATATATATACAGAGCAGTGTATTGATGTGACACATAGAAGGTATAATACTGTAGATGCAGTGTTTATAGAAATATGTGGTCAGTTATGCATTATAGTCACTGTGAGGTACATGAGGTAGTGGTAACTGTCTGAAGTAGTATACATGAGTGAGCAATGAGTAAAAACAGGGCATGGAGGGGGGGGGTAAATGATGAAAAGTGGAGGACCTCCTCTTACCTCTCCATTCCAGTCTGTATGGATCAATACAGAGCTGCTTGTGAACTTTTAATACTTGCTGTTAGGGGTTGAAGGACCTGTGATGATGTCATCACAGGTCCTGGCAGATGTACCTTTGAAACCTAGGAACTACACCATTTTTGGTGCAGTTCCTTTGCTAGATTCTGCAGGACCTGTGATGTTGAAGATGATGTCATCACAGGTCCTGGCAGATGCACTGTTCTAACCTGGGAACTACACTTTACACTGTGCAGTTCCCTTACAGGACCTGTGATGACATCATCAAAGGTCCTTTAGCTTTAGAAAGGTAAACAGGAGTAATTAGGGGGCGGGGCCTCTCCTCCACTTCGGTGCCTGCCTGCAGCCTATCAGAGGAAAGGGAAGGGACACGCCTCTCCCTCCCCTGCACCTCCGCTGGCACAGACAGTTTACAATGGAGATGAGCGCAATGGAAGCGCTCATCTCCCTGTGCCCGGCGGCGGCTGCTCACTTGGGGGGGGGGTCATTTTAGTTGGGGGGGCACATGGGGGGGCACAGCATGATGTAGGGGGGGCCGTGGCCCCCTCTGGCCCCCCCCTGGCGACGCCACTGCTGCTGGCACTTCACCTGCGCCCCCCTCCTGTCCGCAAATGGTAGCGCCCAGGGCACCCGCTCCTTCGGCCCCTGCCTTGTACCGGCCCTGCTGGTGTATCACGTAATCCGACAGCGCCAGCCCCACTCTGCTGCCCTTGAAACGGATCCTGCACAACCTGTGGTCTAGCGACACAGGGCCGGGTACGCCTGGTGCTATCAGGGACCTCAACCTCCTCGTCCGAACTTTGGGTCAGACTGCCACTGCTTTCTACAGGTTCATATTCTGACCCGCTAGATTCATCAGATGAGGGTTCCCATTCCTCATCCGACTGGGTCAGAATCCTGTTGGCCTCTTCAGAAGAATACCCCCTGTTTGACATTTGGACTACTAAATTTAGGGGTATTCCCTGAGACTACCCAAGAAAAAAAGCAAGCCTGTCTTACAAATTGGAGGCTAGCGAAGTACCGGAGGCCGCTGCGATTGATAAAAAATATCAAAACAGATTTTTTTTATTGCCGCAGCGCTTGTAAAGTGATTGTGCAGTGATCAAAAAAATATGTATTTTTTGTCACTGCGGTGGGGCGGGCGTGGGTGAACGCGCGTGTGGGCGACCGATCAGGCCTGATCGGGCAAACACTGCATTTTGGGTGGAGGGCGAGCTAAGGTGACACTAATACAATTATAGATCTGACTGTGATCAGTTTTGATCACTTACAGATACTATAAAGGTACAAATGCTGATTAGCGATACGCTAATCAGCGAATAAGTGACTGCGGTGCGGTGGGCTGGGCGCTAACCGACGCTATCTACCTAACCAAGGGGCCTAAACTATCCTAAAACTATCAGTCAATACCAGTGAAAAAAAAAAGTGACAGTTTACACTGATCACTTTTTTCCCTTTCACTAGGTGATTGACAGGGGGTGATCAAGGGGTTAATTGGGGTGATGGGGGTGATGGGGGGTGATCTGGGGCTAAGTGTGGTGTTGGTGGGTACTCACTGTGATGTCTGCTCCTCTGCTGGAACCAACCGACCAAAAGGACCAGCAGAGGAGCAGAGAAGCCATTTAACACCTTATATTTATAAATATAAGGTGTTAGATGGCTTGTGATTTGATTTTTTTAAAATCAGCAACCTGCCAGCGACGATCATTGGCTGGCAGGTTGCTGACGAAATACTCCTTGAACTTTTGCCGGCCCGCGATGCGCTAGCGCGGGCCGGCTCTGACCGAAATCTCGCGTCTCGCGAGAGGACGCATATATGCTCCAGGGGGAATGAATCGACCACCTCCAGGACGCGTCCCTGCGTTCGGCGGTCCGGAGGCGGTTAAATAGAGGCTGGGTCACATGCTGCACTGGCCAATCACAGCCAAGCCAATAGTAGGCATGGCTGTGATGGCCTTTTGGGGCAAGTAGTATGACGCTTGTTGATTGGCTGCTTTGCAGCCTTTCAAAAAGCGCCAAGAAAGCGCCGAACACCGAACCCGAACTTTTACGTAAATGTTCGGGTTCGGGTCCGTGTCACGAACACCCCAGAACTTTTTGCAATACCCTCCATCTGGGGCCTCTGCCGCATTAGTCAGTGTGCAATTTAAGCTAGAAATACAGCTATAATTTTCTGGGTTTTAGAAAACACCCTTTTAGGGCAAAATACTAAATTTTACAGCCCTTGCTGCATCTGTACGTGTGAAATTCAAGCGTTATATACTGCTGTCATATTCTGTTAGTAAAAAAACACCCATTTTGGGCAAAGTATTTAATATTGCATTCTTTGCTGCATCTGTGATTGTTAAAACAAGCTTGAAATACTTCAATATTTTTCTGGCTTTTACTAAACACCCATTTTTTGCAATACCCTCCATCTAGTGCCTTTGCCGCATTAGTCAGTGTGCAATTTAAGCTAGAAATACAGCTATAATTTTCTGGGTTTTAAAAAACACCCTTTTTGGGCAAAATACTCAATTTTACAGCCCTTGCTGCATCTGTACATGGGGAATTCAAGCATTATATACTGCTGTCATATTCTGTTATTCATAAAACACACATTTTGGGCAAAATACTTAATATTGCAGCCTTTGCTGCATCTGTGATTGTTAAAAACAAGCTTGAAATACTTCAATAATTTTCTGGGTTTGAAAAAACACAATTTTTTGGCAATACCCTCTACCTGGGGCCTCTGCCGTATTAGTCAGTGTGCAATTTAAGCTAGAAATACAGAAAAAGAAATTCTGGGTTTTAAAAAACACCCATTTAGCGCAAAATACTTAATTTGCGGCCTTGTCTGCATCTGTCAGTGTGAGATACACGCTTTAGATACTGCTGTGCTATTCTGGTATTAAAAAAACACCAATTTTGGGCAAACTACTTAATTTGCATCCTTGTCTGCATCTGTACGTGTGAGATACAAGCTTAAGATACTGCTGTGCTATTCTGGTATTAAAAAAAAACACACATTTAGGGCAAACATCTTAATTTTGCAGCCTTTGCTGCATATGTCATTGTGAGATACATGCGTTAGATACTGTTGTTCTATTCGGTTATTAAAAAAACACCCATTTTGGGCAAGATCCTAAATTTGGGAAATATGAGGCGAGCGTCAAATAAGGGACATGGCCCCGGTCCTGGTGCTGCTGGTGGAGCTCCTGTTGCAGGGAGAGGACGTGGTTGATCTGTGCCAGCTACACGCACAAGTAAAACACCTTCCGCAGGTGCGAGTAGGCGACAGAAACATCAGCCATATTTAGTCGGGCCTAATGCGGCTCTACGAATGCTGAGGCCAGAACAAGTACAGGCGATAGTAGATTGGGTTGCGGACAGTGCCTCCAGTTCCTTTACATTGTCTTCCACCCAGTCTCCTGCTGAAAGATCAGAGTTGGCACCTGCAGCCGATGTCCATCAGTCTTTCACCTCACCCCCTTGCAAATCAGCCAAGCAGTCTGAGCCCCAAGTCATGCAGCAGTCTCTTCTGCTTTTTTTTATTTTTTTTTATATATTTTTATTATAAATTTCAAAATATAACAGTAGGTAACAGAAATACCAAGGTATAGGCTCGCAGGCCACGTTAATGTAGTATTAATTACAGAGTAGGTAAATGACAGATACAACAGTGTTGCGCCATTCATGATTTGGCACACGAGTCAATCACTATCAGTCTTAAGAGAGGCATAAAATGAATGAGGCACATGCAAAACTGAAAAGGCAGGAAGGACTAGTGTCAGGGTATTTGAGTCTATAGTGTGAAGTAGGGATGTCTTTCGTGCGAAAGGCCTAGCGTGTTGAATGGTAGTGCTAAGTGGTTTCATATTTATGTTCCAATCTATTTAGTCTTCAATGGGGCACACTGTGATTTGGGAGATCTATACTTTCTATACTTTCTATCATTTTTTGAGGAATATCATGTGCGTGCGTGTTTCCCAAGAGGATAGTTCCTCAAATCTATGAATCTGGTCAACTTTTTGGATCCATTGTTCTAGGGTTTGGACTACAGGTTGTAGCCATTGTTTCGGGAGCTGGAGGCGGGCTGCCAGCAGCATCTGCGTAAACACAAATGGGGGATTAGCATCTCCCCTGTCTTGGGAAAAAGACAAGAGGGCAACTTGAGGAGAAGATAATATTGAGGTGCCACAAACTTCGTTTGCAACTGAGAAGACCTCACCACACCATTTAAGGATAAGGGGGCAGGTCCACCAGATGTGAAGAAAAGTTCCTCTCTCCCCAAGGCACCTCCAGCAGGTGTCAGAAGCAGACATGGTATATCTTGATGATTTATCTGGCGTGTTGTACCATCTGGTGAGGATTTTATAGCCATTTTCCTGGATTCTGACACAGCGGCAGGCCCTGTGGGGAGAATCTAGTCGTTTAGGCAGGGATTCATGAGGAATTGTAATGTTCAGATCTAGTTCCCATTGTGTCACAAAGGATGGCTTAGCTATCATAGGGGGTAACCGCAGTTTACTGTAAATCTGTGAGACGAGTTTTCTGGGTGCCGAGTGTAGAGATATCAGAGATTCCAGCCAAACCCGCGGACGAAGGAGATCCCCTATTTTGATGTGTTGTTTCAAGTAAGCTCTAATGTAGGCAACGGAGAGAAAGTCTCGCGGGTGGGGGTTAAGCAAGGCATTTGTAGCACTAGCTTTTAAGTCCATCCACTCTCCAGTTGGGAGGGCTAGAGAGGTTACCAAGGTTGTGGAGGACAACAGTCCTGTTGAGGTAGCGCCTCTTAGGGTAGAAGGGGCCGTGTTTAGGACATCAGTTACAGATAGAGTGAGAGAGGGGAATGGGATATGGCAATGTGTAGAGGAAAGCCACTTCCATGCCTCAAGCGTAGCTTTGAGGATTGGGTAGTGAGACATAGAACCCGGGAAAACCAACTTATGACCTAGGAGAAGAGCTCTGGCTGGGTTGTTCAAAATATCTAATTCTATCTGTACCACTACGGAAGGAGGGGAGGGACGTAGCCATGCTATTGCACGTGAGAGAAGGATGGCCTTCCCGTACAGCTCAGGGTTTGGTAGGCCTATTCCCCCAGCATGTCTGGGCTTGGTGAGGAGAGCGGATGATAATCTCGCTTTCCTTCCACTCCAGATGAAAGATCTGAACTTTTGCATGATTGTGACATAATAGTGTTTGGGGACAGGAATGGGGAGGACTTGCTGCATATAGGTAAGTCGGGGGAGTATTAAGGAGGAGAGAAGGTTTTTGCGACCAAACCAGGACAATGTCGGGTTGGATCGGGCCAGATTATCAATTGCTTCGAAAAGTGATTGTTTTAAAGGGGTGTAATTGAGAGAAAAAAGTTTGGTTATTTCAGGACTGATCTTGACCCCTAAATATGTGATATTAGGAGAGGACCAATTGAATGGGGAGTCCATCATCAGTTGATGTTTGGTTGCCCGGGGGATGCCTAAGCAGAGGACTAACGATTTACTGGCATTAATTTTGAAGTCTGACAAAATGCTATATGCGTTTAGATGAATCTGGATTCGAGGTAAGGAAACCTTCGGATTGACCGTCATCATCAGAACGTCGTCTGCGAAGGCAGCTAATTTCTGTTCCCTGCCTCCCAAACATAGACCCACTACCTCCTGGTCCAATCTTATGGTTGCAAGTAGTGGCTCAAGAGCCAAAATAAATAGGAGGGGTGATAAGGGACA
Source organism: Bufo bufo (assembly GCF_905171765.1). Taxonomy (NCBI): domain Eukaryota; kingdom Metazoa; phylum Chordata; class Amphibia; order Anura; family Bufonidae; genus Bufo; species Bufo bufo. The sequence goes on along the minus strand of NC_053391.1, from coordinate 517,423,607 downwards.
ACCCTGACGTGTCCCATTTCTGATAGAAAATGGAGAGGATAAGGTACCATTGACTAGGACTGAGGCAGTTGCGTGTTCATACATCGAAAAGGTCGCTTAAACGAAAGAGTCAGGTAGGCCAAAATTCGACAGGACGTGTTTTAAATATGGCCAGTTAACCCTGTCGAATGCTTTTTCCGCATCCGTGCTGAGTAACAGCAAGGGGGAGGAAATCCGTTTGGCATGGCAGAGGGGATTAATTACCCTAGTGGTGTTGTCTTTGCCTTCTCTGTTGCGGATAAAGCCGACCTGATCTCCATGGATTAGTTGAGGGAGGAGGATAGCTAATCTGTTGGCTAGCATCTTGGCCAGGAGTTTGAGGTCTATGTTTAGGAGGGAGATGGGTCTATAATTGGAACACAATTTAGCATCTTTCCCTTCTTTAGGGATGAGAGTGATGTTGGCCGCAGTCATATCTCTTGAGAGAGGAATTCCCTGGAGAGTCTGATTACAGACTTCTAAGAGATGAGGGAATAGGAGTTCATGGAATGTTTTATAATAGGCTAGCGGAAGACCGTCAGGACCTGGACTCTTTCCTGACGGCATTTGATTCATTGCTTTTTTGAGCTTGTTTAGGGAAAAAGGGGCTTCCAGGATTAACTTCTGTTTTGGGGAGATGTTAGGGAGTTTAGCGGCTTCTAGAAAGGAAGATATAGCAGAAGCACGAGTTTCCAAATCTATGGTAGAGGGAAGATTATAGAGATCATTGTAGTAGGAGCGAAATTGGGCAGCAATCTGGGTAATGGAGAAGGTAGGAGTCCCATCTTGTGAGGATAGCTGATGGACGTAATTTGCGGATCTCCTCCCTTTGATCCTATTCATGACAAATTTGGTGGCCTTATCACCATGGGCGAAAAATTTATGTTGGGAGCTCATATAATATTTGGCTGCCCTAGAAGTTAGAAGGGATCTGAGTTTGGCTCTATATCCCGACAGCTCTTGGAATTGAGGGTCAGAGGACTTAATTTTGTGCTGAGACTCGAGCCTCTTGATATTTTTTAGAATTTCATAAATTTCTCTTTCCCTAACTTTCTTTTGATGCGTGCCTATGCTAATGAAATGTCCCCTGATTACTGGCTTGTGAGCGTCCCAGAGAGTATTTATCGGGAGCTCCAGGCTTTTATTTAGGGAAAAGTACTCTGTGATGTGCTTGGAAATCGTCTCAACTGAATCCTGGTATCCCAAGAGGGATTCATTCAGGCGCCAGTTGAAGCACGAGGGAGTTTCATGGGGGGCCAGAACTGTTATAAAAATGGGGGAATGGTCTGATAAGTGTATAGAACCTATAGATGACTCTCGACATAGATGTATGTGTTCTTTAGAGATGAACAGGTAGTCTATTCTGTGGTAAGTGCCATGCATAGAGGACTAAAACGTGAAATCTGAGGTATTAGGGTGGTGAGATCGCCATACATCTATCAACTGTAGTTCCCATAGGGAATTCCTAATTGCTTTTAAGGACTTGCTAGAGTGGGATGATTTGTGGGAGGAGACATCTAGCTGTGGCAGAAGAGCCACATTTAAGTCGCCCCCTGCGACTACTATACCCTCCTTGAAGGATTCTATGATAGGGAAAATATCAGAGAACCAACGGGATTGACTAGAGTTAGGGGCATATAGATTGATAAAGGTGTAGGTCTGTGGCCCAATAGTACCTTTAAGTAAGATAAACCTTCCATCTGGGTCCAATATTTGACTGACAAATTTAAAGGGAATTTTTCTTTGTAGCCCTATGCTGACCCCACTAGAAGCTGAAGAGCTACCCCCACAGTGATACCAGTTGGAATAATGGGAGAAGCGCATGTCAGGGTAGTGGTTAAAGCGGTAATGTGTCTCTTGTAGGAATATCACCCCAGCCCCGGCTTTTCTTAAAATGGCAAAGATTTGGCTCCGTTTTGATGGGGAGTGAAAACCCTTGACATTGTAAGAAGCTACCAATAGGTCAGCCATTGAGTATGGTGTGTGTGGGATTACCTTGTAGCTGGTGTGACCTTCCCCAAGAGAGCGTAGCAGGTTTGTGAGGGTCCGCTGTTCCGTGTATCATAGAAGTTGTGGAAGAGAGGAGTTTACTCCATGTCGATGGTAGAGACAAATACCTTGGTTTAGGAATAGGAAGGGGGAACAAAACACAACGAGTTAAACAAACAATACATGAAAAAACAGACATATTGAGATATGTCATACTAAGGAAGGGGTTAAGTGGTCTGTAGACCGGTTGGGAGACCGTATAACACCCAGGCAAGGGCAGTATTTTAGGCAAGAAAGGGGAGAAAACCTTTTGGGGAATAGGCCACATAAAATCGTTGTAATGATGAAACCATAACTTTGAGTAAGACAAAAATTGTGATTTCTAGGTACCATCGTAACCTAAAGCGATCAGGCGAAGGTCACATAAGTCCATCTAATGTTCTTGAGAAAGACTTCTTGGGGTAAGATGCTGGCCTCTTTTCTTGGAACGGGAGGACTTCGGTGTACGTAGGACTTCAAAAGGGACCACTTTGGGAATATCAGGCAGGATGCTTAGATCTTGGAAGAGTTCCCAGTTTTCAATCGGCATTGGAGGCACATTCAATAACTCATACACTGCCGTGAAATCTGTGAATGATGAGATATTAACCCTCTTGCCCGCATATGAAAAGGTTAGGCCAAATGGATAGGACCAACGATATAGGACTTTGTTGGACCGGAGCCAATCCGTCAGGGGCTTGAGGGACCTGCGTTTCTTCAGGGTTGATGGGGCTAAGTCCTGGTAAATATCGACCTTGAAATCTTCATATACCAAGTCAGGGTGGTTACGTGCAGTTTCCAGAATGGCAGCTTTCACTTGAAAATTGAGGAACTTGCATATGATGTCTCTGGGCGGTACGGTTGGCTTTGGCTTGGGTCTCAGGGCTCTGTGCGCCCGTTCTATGATAATTTCTTGCGGGTGGTCAGGGCCCAATAGAGATCCGCAAATTTCAATGATGGCGGCCGATATTTCACCAGGGGGGACCGATTCTGGCACACCTCTGAATCTCAGATTGTTTCGGCGCCCCCTGTTTTCCTGGTCCTCTAGTGAGTTGTGGAGATCGGTTAGATATGATGCGCAGCGTCGGAAGGAGTCTTATACCGAAGCCTGGTGATTTAGTATCGCTGCTTGGTGCGTTTCTAAAGACTCCACACGTTCCCCTATATGCCTCACCTCGTGTCTGCATGCTGATAGCTCCGCGAGGATCGGCTCCATTACTCTATTAAGAGCACGGTCGAGGTACTTTCTTGTGATCGGTAGCTCAGTGGTGGATTGGATGTCTTCTGAGTCACTTTCTCCTTCCGACAGTGCAGGTGCGCGTTTCGGAGCTTTAGGCTGTGGCGTCGGCGCCATCTTAGGTTCTCTGGCAGCGATCGTGGTGGCGGCTTTTTTGAGAAATTTCTCCATATCTCCGCCCGAGACCTGGTTCTTAGAGGGAGCAGGGGGGTCACCATGCCTAGCGTTCCCGATCTTAACCATTCTTGCTTCTGTAAGCTAATTTTAGCTGGCGTTAGGGACGAGTCTCCTCACAGAGCAGAGAGCTATGCGACCATCTTCATCCGGTGCTAGCTCCGCCCCCCATTCTCTTCTGCTTTTTGATGACTCTGTTAGCAGGGTTTCCCAGGGCAATTCAGCTATCCTTGCTCAGAAGTGAAGAGATTGAGTGCATCAATGCCCAACCACTTATGTTTCAAGATGACTACATGAGGACCATCGCAGCACGTCTCGGATCATGACGAAACACAGATGCCAACTGCTGGGGCTTTCGAAAATGTGCAGACCGACAAGGAGGGCAGGGGTGAAGACTAGGTGGAGAATGATGTGTAGGACAATGAGGTCCTAGACCCCAAATGGAATCAAGGTTATGCGAGTGACCTGTGTAGTTCTGAGGAAGAGGCGGTGGTCACACAGAGCCACTAGCACAGCAGAAGAGGGAGCAGGGTGCAAAAGCGGAGCAGCCGTCCCCTAGACAGTATGCATGCTACTGCCCACCGCAGCAAAGACCGAGCACACCAAAGCCAGCTCCAAGGAGTTCCCTGGCATAGCAGTTCTTTAGACAATGTGCTGACAACAAGACATGAGTGGTTTGCATGCTGTGCAATCAGAGCATGAGGCGAGGCATGAACGTTCTCAACCTGAGCAAAACCTGCATGACCAGTGCAAAGACACCTGAAAAACCAAGAAAGGTCTCTGGCTCCTCTTCTGCTGCAGTCTCGGCCTCTTCATCCACCTCTGGAGTGACAGTGCCACCTCCCAAACAGAGGATCTGCCAGCAACACCACCATCTGGGTCACCAAGCATCTCCACAATGTCCCACGGAAGCATTCAGCTCTCCATCTCACAAACACTGGAGAGGAAGAGGAAGTACCCCCCTACCCAAATTTACTGGCCTTTGAAATGCTGTCATTCCGTCTGGTGTAGACGAAGAGTTTTAAAAGCCTTATAGCGGTGGCTGTCCCACAGTATGTCGTGCCCAGCTGCCACTACTTTTCCAGGTGTGCCATCCCTTCCCTGCACAACCAAGTGGGGGACAAAATCAGGTGTGCACTGCGCCACACCATCTGTGGCAAGGTGCACCTCACTACGGATACGTGGACCAGTAAGCACGGTCAGGGACGTTATATCTCCCAAACAGCACACTGGGTAAATGCAGTGGCGGCTGGGCCTGAGTCGGATAGCAGTTTGGTGCATGTCCTTCCACCACGGAGGATTGCAGGGCGCTTCAGTTTGCCTCCTGTTGCTTCCTCCTCCTACTCCGCTTCCTCATCCTTTACCAGCTCTTCATCTGATCAGCGTAACACCTTCACCACCAACTGCAGCACAGCCAGGGGTAAACGACAGCAGGCAGTTTTAAAACGTATCTGTTTGGGGAACAAACCCCACACCGCACAGGAGCTGTGGACGGGCCTTGAACAACAGACCGATGAGTGGTTGGTGCCAGTGAGCCTCAAGCCCGGCCTGGTGGTGTGCGATAATGGGCGAAGTCTCGTAGCAGCTCTGGGTCTAGCCAGTTCAGCATGTGCTGAATTTGGTGGTGCAGAGAGTCCATAAACATTGCCCCAATATGTCAGAGCTACTGCATAAAGTGTGGGCTGTCTGTGCGCGCTTTCGGCATTCTCACCCTGCTGCTGCTCGCCTGTCAGCGCTGCAGCGTAACTTTGGCTTTCCCGCTCACCGCTTCATATGCAACGTGCCCACATGGTGGAACTTAACCTTGCACATGCTGACCGTTCTCAGTGTTACTATCCCACTTCTATGCCTCCTTGAAAAAATGCTGCCGGCGATGATAGAAGAGGATGTGGAACAGGAGGGGGAGGAGGAAAAGGGATAATTTCATAAGGTTTCTGGCCAGTCATTCAAAAGTGGCTCCGAGGGTGGGTTCCTGCACCCACCAACACCAGGTATACAATTGTCCAGCCAGGGCACAGTTCTGGAGGATGATGAGAGGAGGAGATGGAGGAGGAGGAACCATGTTCACTGCAGGGTGGCACCCAGACCAGCTCATAGCCATCCATGGTGCGTGGTTGGGGGGATACAGAGGAAACAGACTATACACCTCCCACAGAGGACAGCTTTTCATTGCCTCTGGGCAGCCTGGCACACATGAGCGATTACATGGTGCAGTGTCTCCGCAACGACCGCCGAGTTGCCCATATTTTAACTTGTGCTGATTACTGGGTGGCCACGCTGCTGGAACTTTGTTACAAGGACAATGTACCGTTCTTAATTCCCTCACTGGAGCGTGATCGTAAGATGTGCGAGTACAAGTGCACACTGGTAGACGCGCTGCTGGTGGCATTCCCACCTGACAACGGGGGCACAGTGGAATAACAAGGCGAAGGTAGCGGAGGAGGAAGAGGTCACCAATGCAGCTGGGGCACCACCAGCACCTCAGAAGGCAGGGTTAGCATGGCCAAAATGTGGAAAAGCCACAACAACGAGCACCACCAGCTGATATGGAACGTCTTAGCAGGAGGCAGCATTTCAGAAACATGGTGGCGCAGTATGTGTGCACACGCCTATACGTATTGAATGACGGGTCTTCCCCCTTCAACTTCTGGGTCTCCAAATTGGGCATATGGCCTGAGCTTGCCGTTTACGCCTTGGTGGTGCTGGCCTGCCCTGCAGCCAGTGTATTTTCTGAACGTATGTTTAGCATGGCAGGGGGCGTTATCACAGACAAGCGCAGCCGCCTGTCCACAGCCAATGTGGACAAGCTCACGTTCATTAAAATGAACCAGGCATGGATACCACATGACTTGTCCGTACCTTGTGCAGAATAGACATATATATCGGCCTTAACCAGCCATTGTTATACTACAGCACAATTGCTCATTCTTGTAAATTGGATATTTCACACTCTTTTGGAGTGTACCCTAATAAAAATAAAAATAAAAATAAATAATTAAAACCAAAACCAGTGTTGGCTACCTCGTCCTCCTCCACCGCTGCTTCTACCTACACCGCTATGTCCACCGCCTCCTCTAACTCCTACTGCATATAGACCTCTACCTCATAAATTAAGTTTTTATTTATTTATTTGTACGTATTTTATTTTATGTCATTTTACTAATTTGTCTGTTAAATTTTCAGGTGAAATTTAGCATTTTTGGGTGTGATATACCACTGCTATACCTAGTAGACAGGTTAAAAAAAATTCACTAATTTGTCTGTTACATTTTCGGGTGAAATTCACCAATTTTTGGGTGTGATATACCCATGCTCTACCTAGTAGACAGGTAAAAAAAAATCACTAATTTGTCTGTTACATTTTCGGGTGAAATTCACCAATTTTTGGGGTGTGATATACCACTGCTATACCTGTTTGACATGTAAAAAAAAAAACACTAATTTGTCTGTTACATTTTCGGGTGAAATTCACCAATTTTTGGGTGTGATATACCACTGCTCTACCTAGTAGACAGGTAAAAAAAATCACTAATTTTTCTGTTACATTTTCGGATGAAATTTACCAATTTTCGTGTGTGATATACCACTGCCTTACGTAGTAGACAGGTAAAAAAAAATCACTAATTTGTCTGTTACATTTTTGTATCTGTAAAGAATAAATCAAGGCAACTGGACTTACTGTAGATTTCTTGAAAAATGTTTCACTTGTTCTTCCAACGAGCTTTCTTAATTCTGAGAAAGCTCAGAATTTCTCACAATTCTGAGAAAGCTCGTCTGAAGAACGAGTGAAACATTTTTCAAGAAATCTACTGTAAGTCCAGTTGCCTTGATTTATTCTTTACATATACAAAAATGTAACAGACAAATTAGTGAATTTGATTTATTCTTTACAGATATACCATGACCTGGATAAATGAGAACCTTCACAGACTGTTAAATTTTTGGGTGAAATTCACAAATTTTTGGGTGTGATATACCACTGCTATACCTAGTAGACAGGTAAAAAAAAAATCACTAATTTGTCTGTTACATTTTCGGGTGAAATTCACAAATTTTTGGCTGTGATATACCCATGCTCTACCTAGTTGACAGCTTAATAAATTTCACAAATTTTTCTGTTACATTCTTGGGTTGACATTTTAACATTTTTGCCGTGAATAAACCCCTGCTCTGCATAGGTGACAGGAACCCAATTTTTTTTTAAATAATCTGTTCCATTGGTGGGTGACATTAACCCATTTCTGGCGATGAAAAACCCCTGCTCTGCATATGTGACAGGCACTTAAATTTCTACAATTCGTCTTTAATTGTCCCTTTCATTTGATCCTTCTGCTTTAATAACTTGTCCCACATTTCCGCTTCATCCCATTGCAGCCATTGACCTCCCTTGGATGAGGTTTCCCTTTCTCACGCTCCCTCTCTGGCGTGGAACCCTGATTCGCCGATAACCGTGAGCAACATGGTAGGCTCAGAAAAGAACATTGAAAGTTGATAGAGAAGATATCCAAATGGATCGTGGACGTCACAGGGACGTGCGATCAGGCAGAAGTTATCTAAAATCAACAAAGCAGCAGCAGGGCCTCTCCTGGCTAACGTTTCCAAATCCAAAATACCCCAGTGACATTCCCTATAATTTTTTATTAATCATTCCAATAACAGGGCATCTTAAGAGTCCTGTATTGTTATTTATTGTCACTACCTCCCAGAGTCGGGAGTGGGTAATTGCCACGCGCCCCCTCCTTAACTTGGAAGCTTATGCTTCAATACTTTGTCCCACATTTCTGCTCGATTATATTTAATTTCATCCATGACCTCCCTTCCATCTCCGGCCTGGAACCCAGATTCCCCGCCACCCATGATCACCATGGTAGGCGCATAAAAGAACATCGAAAGTTGATAGAGAAGATTTCCAATTGGATCATGGACATCACAGGGACGTGTGACATGGTGGAGTAGTATGTTTGCACACGCCTACACGTACTGAATGATGGGTCTGCCCCCTTCAACTTCTGGGTCTCCAAATTGGGCACATGGCCTGAGCTTGCCCTTTGCACCTTGGAGGTGCTGGGCTGCCCTGTAGCCAGTGCATTGTCTGAACGTGTGTTTAGCACGACTACAGGGGGTTATCACAGGTTATATTTCCCAATGTTTTGGGGTATACCCTAATTTAAAAAATATAAATAAATTTAAAACCAAAAAGCAGTGTAGTCTACCTACTCCTCCACCGCCGCTTCCACCTACACCACCACATCACCACCTCCTCAACCTCTATACTCCATATGGACCTCGTCCTCCTAGATCAAGATCATTATTTTTTATTTTTACGTATTTTATGTTATTTAAAGTCATTACCCTATCCACATTTGTTTGCATAGCACTTGCCATGCTCTTAACCACATTTTTACAGCCATTTTAATGCTCAAAAGTTCGGGTCCCCATTGACTTCAATGGGGTTCGGGGTCAAGTTCAGGTCAAGTTCGGGTCCCGAACTCGAACTTTTTGTGAAGTTCGGCTGAACCTGTCGAACCCGAACATCCAGGTGTCCGCTCAACTCTACTCATGTGGCCTAAAATAAAATGTTTCTAGGCTACAGCAAGGCACATTTTTGAGAGTTTCCCTTTAAGATGCATAAAAATGGCCCCTGATTAAAATGCACATTTTTTAATGGGAATTTTTGCCAATGATCCCCCTCTGGTATGTCACTGTCCATGTTGTGGGACTATTTGTGCACTTCTAGTAAGTATTTGGTGGCTGCAAATATGACCTGAAGGTTTTTCAGGTTCGCCTGTCAGTAAAGTCAATGGGGCCAGCCACGAACTTGCAGTTTGCAAACATTTGATCGTGAACACTCATTCGCGAACCGTCCCAACCGATGTTTGTCCATCACTATTTCCTTTTCTTTTCTATTTAATTGAGGCCATCACACGCAGACTTCTTTAGTCAGGGGTGTATAGCCAGTACATAATGATATAATGCCATAATGCCCCTCCTTTGCCAGTATATTATGCTTCCCCCCACACTAGTGCCAGTATATAATGCTCTCCACCCTAGTGCCAGTATATAAATGCTCCTCCCACCCTAGTGCCGGAACATGGGGGGCTGCCTGGGTGAAAATAAGGGTATTTCTGGGTTCAGCTCTGAACCCAGACAACACCTTTAACTACTGACTTTTTACTTGTTTAGATTGCATTTTTATTTTACTTTATATCTAGAATGACAATATTTAAATTAAGTGTCTTAAGCATACCGGCAAATGCATTGTACTTTTACAAGAATCGTCACAACTGAGATTTAAAAAGAGACAATTTATATTACTTGTCTGAGGAACACTTTCTTTATATCTAAACTGTTGATCCTATATCATTATTTGACCTGTGCAGAGTTCTTGTGAAGTTCAATTGTCAAATATTGATTATTGTAGATTACTGTTTGTTCATTGCAGTGTAGCTAATAAGCTCATTTTATTTGTGTTCATGACTCTGAATTCTAAACATGGTCTTTTTAGTTTCTCTGGGATTGGTTATATAATATCTTTCCTCACCACAAACTTGTGCGTATATATTAAGTTTTCAGCAACGCTCTTTTCATCATTCTTCTCTTAGCAATCAGATGGTAGACATTTTTATGCAGCACAGTTGCAAAGCAGTAGATATCTATTTCATAACTTTCTACATAACCTTGTTATATTGCTTAATTCCTGGATTATACTGTTGCCACTCATCCCTAGTAATAAAATGTATCCCTAGACAAAATTTACTAAAGGAGTTTGTGTGAGTTGCAGTTGCATAATGTTAACTCACCAGCTACACATAAAATAATAATAATAATAATAATAATAATAATTAATACTACTACAACTATGAAGTGTGTAATATTATTACATGTGTGATGTATTGTGGGAGGTGCAGACTAATCTATTATACTGAATCAGTCCATTAATAAGATCCAGTTTTAAAGATACATCGACTATATATATATATATACACTGCTCAAAAAAATAAAGGGAACACTAAAATAACACATCCTAGATCTGAATTAATTAAATATTCTTCTGAAATACTTTGTTCTTTACATAGTTGAATGTGCTGACAACAAAATCACAAAAAAAAAAAAATGGAAATCAAATTTTTTAACCCATGGAGGTCTGGATTTGGAGTCACCCTCAAAATTAAAGTGGAAAAACACACTACAGGCTGATCCAACTTTGATGTAATGTCCTTAAAACAAGTCAAAATGAGGCTCAGTAGTGTGTGTGGCCTCCACGTGCCTGTATGACCTCCCTACAACGCCTGTGCATGCTCCTGATGAGGTGGAGGACGGTCTCCTGAGGGATCTCCTCCCAGACGTGGACTAAAGCATCTGCCAACTCCTGGACAGTCTGTGGTGCAACGTGACGTTGGTGGATAGAGCGAGACGTGATGTCCCAGATGTGCTCAATTGGATTCAGGTCTGGGGAACGGGCAGGCCAGTCCATAGCATCAATGCCTTCGTCTTGCAGGAACTGCTGACACACTCCAGCCACATGAGGTCTAGCATTGTCTTGCATTAGGAGGAACCCAGGGCCAACCGCACCAGCATATGGTCTCACAAGGGGTCTGAGGATCTCATCTCGGTACCTAATGGCAGTCAGGCTACCTCTGGCGAGCACATGGAGGGCTGTGCGGCCCTCCAAAGAAATGCCATCCCACACCATTACTGACCTAATGCCAAACCGGTCATGCTGGAGGATGTTGCAGGCAGCAGAACGTTCTCCACGGCGTCTCCAGACTCTGTCACATCTGTCACGTGTGCTCAGTGTGAACCTGCTTTCATCTGTGAAGAGCACAGGGCGCAAGTGGCGAATTTGCCAATCTTGGTGTTTTCTGGCAAATGCCAAAGGTCCTGCACGGTGTTGGGCTGTAAGCACAACCCCCACCTGTGGACGTTGGGCCCTCATATCACCCTCATGGAGTCTGTTTCTGACTGTTTGAGCAGACACATGCACATTTGTGGCCTGCTGGAGGTCATTTTGCAGGGCTCTGGCAGTGCTCCTCCTGTTCCTCCTTGCACAAAGGCGGAGGTAGCGGTCCTGCTGCTGGGTTGTTGCCCTCCTACGGCCTCCTCCACGCCTCCTGATGTACTGGCCTGTCTCCTGGTAGCGCCTCCATGCTCTGGACACTACGCTGACAGACACAGCAAACCTTCTTGCCACAGCTCGCATTGATGTGCCATCCTGGATAAGCTGCACTACCTGAGCCACTTGTGTGGGTTGTAGACTCCGTCTCATGCTACCACTAGAGTGAAAGCACCGCCAGCATTTAAAAGTGACCAAAACATCAGCCAGGAAGCATAGGAACTGAGAAGTGGTCAGGTCACCACCTGCAAAACCACTCCTTTATTGGGGGTGTCTTGCTAATTGCCTATAATTTCCACCTGTTGTCTATCCCATTTGCACAACAGCATGTGAAATTGATTGTCACTCAGTGTTGCTTCCTAAGTGGACAGTTTGATTTCACAGAAGTGTGATTGACTTGGAGTTACATTGTTTTGTTTAAGTGTTCCCTTTATTTTTTTGAGCAGTGTATATATATATATATATATATATATATACAGTACAGACCAAAAGTTTGGACACACCTTCTCATTCAAAGAGTTTTCTTTATTTTCATTACTATGAAAATTGTAGATTCACACTGAAGGCATCAAAACTATAAATTAACACATGTGGAATTATATACATAACAAACAAGTGTGAAACAACTGAAAATAGGTCCTATTCTAGGTTCTTCAAAGTAGCCACCTTTTGCTTGGATTACTGCTTTGCACACTCTTGGCATTCTCTTGATGATCTTCAAGAGGTATTCCCCTGAAATGGTTTTCACTTCACAGGTGTGCCCTGTCAGGTTTAATAAGTGGGATTTCTTGCCTTATAAATGGGGTTGGGACCATCAGTTGCGTTGAGGAGAAGTCAGGTGGATACACAGCTGATAGTCCTACTGAATAGACTGTTAGAATTTGTATTATGGCAAGAAAAAAGCAGCTAAGTAAAGAAAAACGAGTGGCCATCATTACTTTAAGAAATGAAGTTCAGTCAGTCAGCCGAAAAATTGGGAAAACTTTGATTGAAAGTAAGGGCTATTTGACCATGAAGGAGAGTGATGGGGTGCTGCGCCAGATGACCTGGCCTCCACAGTCACCGGACCTGAACCCAATCGAGATGGTTTGGGGTGAGCTGGACCACAGAGTGAAGGCATGCAATGCTCTTTAAAAAGGTTAACTATTGGAAAAAAAGTACTAGAGAAATAGGAAATGCACTGGAAAAAAACTACAAGAAGCAAGAATAACTTGCATAACACACCCTACTGAGTATAATAGGAAATTATGGGAGGAAGAACAAGAACATTTAAAGGCATATCAAATGGATAGAAGTAGGAAAGAACTACTTTTTCAAGGGATATATTTAACTTCTGAGGGAGAAAAGGTTGGTAAAATTTTGGCAAATATAGTAAGAAACCAAAGAGGGAAATCCTGGATAGGGGCGATTAAAGATAAAAAGGGTGAAATAATTAGTACACCAGAAGGAATTAAAGAAGTGTTTCTGGAATATTTCCAGGAACTATATAAATCTAAGGTACAATATTCAAAACAAGATCTGGACCTATACCTAGACAGGATATCTCTTGGAGAAATATCTCAGGCCCAAAAAGAATATCTAGAAAAAGAAATATCGATGGCGGAAATAAATTAGGTTCTAGGGAAGGTAAAATCCGATAAAGCACCAGGTTGTGATGGGCTCCCTTTTGAAATATACAAAAGGTTCTCTCAGGTGTTAGTACCCGAATTAAAAATAACATTGAATGAGGCCCAAAAAATAGGTGACCTACCAGATTCCATGAAAGAGGCAATTATTACCCTAATCCCAAAAAAGGGCAAAGAACAACTAGACCCCGGATCATATAGGCCAATATCTCTTCTAAATACGGACGTTAAAAGGTTCTGTCCGACAGGCTATCGAAGGTGATTAGCGGAGTTATAAATGAAGATCAGACAGGTTTTATACCCGGTAGAACGATATATTCAAACATAAGAAGGCTGTTCCTAAAAAATTGAAGCTAATAGACTAGCACCGGGGGAGAAAGCGGTACTTTCACTGGGCGCCCAAAAGGCATTTGACTGTATTGAATGGGAATGTCTGTGGGCAGTATTAAAAAGGGTTGGTATAGGGGAGGGATTTATAAGATGGATTCAGCTAATATACTACAATCCTAGGGCTAGAGTGATGGTGGACGGGAGCTTGTCCCTGCCCCTTGCCCTGTATCGGGGCACTAGGCAGGGATGCCCTCTCTCTCCACTATTATTCGCTATTGCGATCGAGCCCCTGGCATGTATAATAAGAAACAATAGGGAGATTAAAGGCTTTCAATATGAGGAAGGAGAAGAAAAACTGCTATTGTATGCGGACAATATTTTATTATTCATGCACAATATTGGAGATCAGTTTAATAGAGTTATAGATATAATAGATAAATTTGGATCCTTTTCTGGATTAAACATTAATTGGGGGAAATCACATATGTTGATGTTAGGTGATATACAACCACAGGGAGATTTAAGGGTGCATACGCTAGAGAAACTGAGAATTTTAAATATCTAGGTATACAAATTTCTGGAAATATAGCAGAATATGAAAAATTAAATGTACTCCCTTTATTGAAAGAACTTAGGATCAAAATACACATTTGGCGAAGACTACCAATGTCAATACAGAGTCGGGTAAATTTAATAAGAATGATTTTTCTCCATAAAATACTTTACGTCCTTCAAAACGCCCCATTGAGGTTACCACAGAGTATCTTTAAGTTATTTGATAGTTTAATGGGGGATTTTCTCTGGAAAGGTGCTATCCCTAGGATAAAGAAAGAAGTGCTACAGCTCCCAGTGAGAGAGGGCGGATTGGCTGTTCCGAATTGTTTTTTTTATTATTTAATATCACAATATGGTCACATAAAAGGTAGTTTAAATGGTTTAGTGGGTAAACAGGTTATAAATAGATTGGGGTGGAAAGAGGAATGGAACTATTTAGAGTTGTTGGAATCGGGCACACTGGGGAAAAAGAATACTGGGAATAGAATATTAAATTTATTGGAATATATATGGGTGGAGATTAAAAAAATACTAGATATTAAAGGGTTTTTGCACTATACACCTATCTGGAAAAATATAAATCTCAAGGAATTTCAAACGATTAAGCCCTATATAGATTGGGAAAAAAAAGGGATGAAATACCTTGGCCAGATATTCGAACATGGTAAACTGAAAGACTTTAACACAATGGTTAGAGAGTTCGGGATCCCCCAAAAAGATATGTATAAATACTTTCAGCTTAGGAATGCGCTGCGGACAGTTGTGCAGGAAGATAGATATAGAATAGAAAAATCAGATACAATCTATAAATTCACTAAAGAGGGTGAAAGTGGAGGAATAACCGCAAAAAGATACAGGACATTGATGGAGGGCAAAAAGAAACGGATTATAATACTCGCCAAAAAAAATGGGAAAATGAACTTCAATCTTTTACGGAAGAGAAATGGAAAGATGCCCTCAGAAGTTATTCTGCGGTCTCTGATAGGGGCTCACATAAGATTTCACAGTTTTTCGTAGTCCATAGGTTGCACCGATCCCCATGGATATTGAAAAAAATGGGTCTGAGAGCCTGGGATAAATGTACAAAATGTGGGAGAGAGAGTGCCGATTTAATACATTGTTTTTGGAGATGTCCAAGATTGTTTAGATATTGGACAGAAATAGTAGAGACTGTTAATTTAATTTTGAAGGTTCAAATACCTGAAGATCCTGTGATTTGTATACTAGGGGAAACCGAACATCTGAATCTAACTAGAGATATACGAACGGTTCTTTGTAAGGTGTTGTTTCAAGCTAGACTCCTTATACTTAAGAAATGGATAAGGGGAGATCCTCCAACAGTGGGACAGTGGAGAAAAGCAGTCGATAATCTGATTAAGGAAGAACAGGCGATGGAGGGCCATAACAAAAAAGCTAAAAGTATTGATGAAGTTTGGAAAAACTGGATACTTTAGGGCTGGATTGTTGGAAAACTTAATACATAATTTTTTTTATTTTTTTTTACGTCCTGCCCCTCTCCCTCCCCCCACATGGGCGGTGGGTGGGTAAAAGGGGAGTAAAAACAATTTTGTATGTACAGAAAAATTAGACTGTTTTGGAGAAAATGAAAATGTAACTATTTCCTGTGGATACCGAAATACGATTGTTGAATTGATATGTTTAAATGGAAAAATAAAAGAAAAAATGTTAGAAAAAAAAAGATAACAGGGATGCTCCTGTTAGGACAGCAATGCAAGGGTTAATACCTTGCAAGTGATAACAGGGAACAGGGATGCTCCTGTTAGGTGGTTAGGGATTCAGCAATGCCAGGGTTAATACCTTGCAAGTGATTGCTGAGGTACAGGGCAATGGTAGGAGAGGGATCATAGGGTGGTGAGTTATGGGCAAGGGGTTGTAGGGGGTATGGGTATAGTTATAGGGATTGAAATGGGATGTGTTGGTAGCAGGGAAGGGACTATTATTGGGGATATAGGGGGTATGTGAGGGGTAGGTAGGGGCTAGACAGGTAGATACTTAATCCTTGCAGAGTTAGTAGGCCGGCCTTCTCCAGGTGCCCGTCATGGAGCTGCTCTCTCCCATGTGTCTCTGATTCTAGTCCAGTTGCAAGAGCCCCTTGTTCCTGGCTTCGGGCTCATATATCAGCCTCAGAAACAGCTCACCTCCCCCTCCTCAGGGATGTGACATCATAGTGTCACTGTGACGTATGCCTGCCCTCAGAACAGCCAGTTGGCCCCCTGAGGCTAGAAGCACCACACGCCCAGCCATGTCCCAAACATAAGGTGGGGCAAAGCATAGTAACTAGGCTGATAAACTCAACAAAAGGCCTCAGATCTATTGATTCCTTAGCCTTTGAAGTCACCAGCCACCTGGAGACATATCCACCCCACTGCAGGAACTGGCTAAACGCTGTCCCTATGGGGGGCATTTAAGTATATATATGTATATAGATACTTGGGGCGCATCTATATACACATACACTCATTATAAACCTGGGGCATACATGGGCAGTTATAGGCCCATATATATATATATACCTGGGGGAGAGCCATGGCAGATACACATATATAGATGTATGCACTGCTTACACACATCCCATATATATATGTATATATCTACATGAGAGGGACAGGAAATATATACTAACTATAAGGGGACACAGATCATATAAGGGGGCACAGATCAACCAGGGACCACATATTTCCCACAGGGCCCAACATGAGCCCCTGTGGGCCACTAAGGGCAGATGTGCACAGATGCTGGGCACAATCGCGCACATCATCCTATGAAGTGACCATTAATGCATGTATATATATCATACATGCATGCACATGTTTGCATGCATATATGTATATATATATATATATGCATGCGTCTCAACCCTTCCTCAACAGGGAGTAACAAATTCTCTTTTCTAATAGTCTAATATGCTTGCTCAATCGATCTTTGATTCTCATGGAAGTTTCCCCCACATACAATAAACCGCAGGGGCATTTGAGGATATAAATAACGAATCGACTATCACAGGTGAAGACTCCCCTGATTGGGATTTGTTCATCAGAATGCGGATGTGAAAAATGGCTGCCCTTAATGACACTCGAACAATTCACACAATTTAAGCATGGGAATGTGCCTTGTCTCAGGGTGGATAATGTAGTTTGGCTAGGGCAAATTTTATTACTGCCTATATCTGCTCTAATTATCTTATCACGTAGATTATCTGCTCTTCTGAAGCACATCGGGGGTCTCTGGAATTCGTCAATTTGAGGATATGATCTGGAAACTATCTGCCAATGCTTGTTAACAATGCTTTTGACACTTTGGATCCAAGGGTGATATTTAACCACCAATGGGACCCGTCGCAATTTTATTGATTTTACCTCCTGTGGACCCTCAAGTCTATTCCTCTTCTCATCTAGTAGCTGTCTGGGGTAACCCCGCTCTAGAAATTTATTGGTCAATTCCTCTAGCCTTGTTGTAAGGGTATCTGGATTACTAACAATTCGCTTATTTCGCTAATATTGTGAAAGAGGGATAGATTTTTTTGTAGACACCGGATGGCTACTAGCAAAGGTAAGTAGACTATTTTGATTGGTGCGTTTAATAAAAAGGTCAGTATGGATGTGCCCATCATCCCCTAATAAGACCCAAGTGTCCAAGAATGAAATCTTATTGTTGGCAAAATGCATAGTAAACTGTAATTCCTCCCTAATTGAATTAAGATATGTGGTAAAAACATGCAAACAATGTTGTCGATTAATTCGTCATTCATTAATTTAAGAGGAATTACAGTTCACTATGCATTTTGACAACAATAAGATTTCATTTTTGGACACCTGGGTCTTATTAGGGTCTGATGGGAAAATCCATACTGACCTTTTTATTAACCACCTCCCGTCCGCCCATAGACTATAAACGTCCGGGAGGTGGTTCTCTATTTCTGAATGGACGTTCCAGAACGTCCATTCAGAAACTGCAGCTGCACGCTAATCGCGCAGCTGCTGATCGGGTTGCCCGCTGTCAGTGACAGCAGGGCAACCCAGAGAGAAGGCAGGGACAGTGCCTAGGTGTCCCTGCCTTCTGGATCGCTGCATACACAGCGCTCACCGAGCGCTGTGTATGCAGAGCAGGAAGCGCTATGCGCTTCCTGTTCCGGCCCGGCGGTCATGTGACCGTCGGGACCGGAAAGTGCAGGAGCTGTGTGAGGTCTTTCACAGATCTCGATCAGCCCTGCTCTGAGGCTGTATTGCGCTGTACAGCCTCTCTGGGGGGTGCATTTCTCCTGTAACTGGGGCTTCTATGTCAGCCCCAGTTACAGGAGAAATCAACAGTGAAAAAAAAAAAAGAAAAAGTGAAGTAAATGTCCCCCAGAGGTCTTGTATGACCTTATGGGGGACGAAAAGTGTAAAATAAAAAATAAAAAAATAAAGTGTTAAAAAAATAAAATAACTAAAAGGTTTCACATGTAAAAAAATAAATTCCTCAAGTAAGGAATAAAAAAAATATTTTAAAAATAGAAAAAATAAAATGAAATAGACATATTTGGTATTGCCGCGTCCGTGACGGTCGGCTCTATAAATGTATCACATAATCGACCCAGTCCAATAAACAGCATAAAAATAAATAAATAAATAACTGTCAAAAAAAGCAATTTTTGTCACCTTACATCACAAACAGTGCAACACCAAGTGATCAAAAAGGCGTATGTGCCACAAAATGGTACCAATAAAACCGTCAACTCATCCCGCAAAAAATGAGCCCCTACATAAGAAAATCTCTCAAAAAATAAAAAAAACTATAGCTCTTAGAACATGGAGACACTAAAACATAATTTTTTTTGTTTCAAAAATGCTATTATTGTGTAAAACTTTAATAAATAAGAAAAAGTATACATATTAGGCATCGCTACGTCCGTAACAATCTGCTCTATAAAAATATCACTTGACTGAACCCCTCAGGTGAACGCTGTAAAAATAAATAAATAAAAACTGTGCTAAAACAACCAATTTTTTGGTCACCTTGCCCCATAAAAACCTTGCCCCATAAAGTGTTATAATGAATGATCAAAAAATCATATGTACCCAAAAATAGTACCAATAAAACTGGCACCTTATCCCCTAGTTTCCAAAATGGGATCACTTCTTGGGAGTTTCTACTGTAAGGGTGCATCAGGGGGGCTTCAAATGGGACATGGCATCTAAAAACCATCTGCAGGTCCTTTTCTTCTGCGCCCTGCCGTGTGCCATACAGCAGTGCCATACAGCAGTTTATAACCACATGTGGGGTGTTTCTGTAAACTGCAGAATCTGGGTAATAAATATTGAGTTTTGTTTGGCTGCTAACCATTGATGTGTTAAAGAAAAAATTGGAGTAAAATGGAAAATCTGCCAAAAAAGTGAAATTTTAAAATTTGATCTACATTTTCCTTTAATTCTTGTGAAACGCCTAAAGGGTTAACAAAGTTTGTAAAATCGGTTTTAAGTAACTTGAGGGGTGTAGTTTCGAAAATTGGGTCATTTATCCACTATGTAGGCCCCACAAAGTGACTTCAAACCTGAACTGGTCCTTAAAAAGTGGGTTTTGGCAATTTTCTTGAAAATTTTAAGAATTGCTTCTAACTTCTAAGCCTTCTAACGTCCTAAAAAAATAAAATGACATTTCCAAAATGATGCCAACATAAAGTAGACATATGGGGAATGTTAAGTAATAAATATTTTATGAGGTATCACTTTCTGTTTTTAAAGCAGAGAAATAGAAATTTAGAAAATTGCTAATTTTTCTAAATTTTTGGTAAATTTGGGATTTTTTTTATGAATAAAGGTGAAATATATTGACTCAATTTTATGACTATCATGACTATGTGTCACGAGAAAAGAATCTCTGAATGACTTGGATAAGTAAAGGCATTCCAAAGTTATTACCACATAAATTGAGATATATCAGTTTTGCAAAATTAGGCCTGGTCAGGAAGGGAGCAAATGCCCCAGATGGGAAGTGGTTAAGAGCGCCGATCAAAATAGTCTACTTACCTTTGCTAGTAGCCATCCGGTGTCTACAAAAAAATCTATCCCCTTTTTAAAATATCAGCGGGTTAAGCGAATTGTTAGTAATCCAGATACCCTTACAACAAGGCTAGAGGAAATGACCAATAAATTTCTAGAGTGGGGTTACCCTAGACAGCTACTAGATGAGCAGAGGAATAGACTTGAGGGTCCACAGGAGGTAAAATCGATAAAATTACCATGGGTCCCATTGGTGGTTAAATATCACCCTTGGATCCAAAGGGTCAAAAGCATTGTTAACAAGCATTGGCAGATAGTTTCCAGATCATATGCTCAAATTGACGAATTCCAGAGACCCCCGATGATGTGCTTCAAAAGAGCAGATAATCTACGTGATAAGATAATTAGAGCAGATATAGGCAGTAATAAAATTAGACCTAGACAAACTACATTATCCACCCCGAGACAAGGCACATTCCCATGCTTAAATTGTGTGAATTGTTTGTCATTAAGGGCAGCCATTTTTCACATCCGCATTCTAGTGAACAAATCCCAATCAGGGGAGTCTTCACCTGTGATAGACGATTCGTTATTTATATCTTCAAATGCCCCTGCGGTTTATTGTATGTGGGGGAAACTTCCATGAGAATCAAAGATCGATTGAGCAAGCATAAATCGACTATTAGAAAAGAGAATCTGTTACTCCCACTACAGTACCATTTCCACCAAAATGGGCATTCCATATCACAACTATGCAATCAGGTCATAGAAAGTGTCTCATTACCTCGACGCGGTGGTGACAGAAATAAATTGCTTTTAAAAAGAGAGGCATATTGGATCCATTGATTACAAACCATGGATCCGAAAGGCCTAAATCGAGATTACAATGTTAGTGGTTTCATATGATGCGACTATCTGTAACCGTGTTTCCTTCTTTTTTGTTTTTTTCTATAGCGAAACTAGATGTTTCGGAAAATATACTTCACCTGTGGGATTGTGTTGATTTACTTATACTCCATAGAAATTCAGCTGTGGGAGGAGTCTAACAAAATAATGTGATGTCATATCCTTTGTACTTATTTGTATATACACTGCTCAAAAAAATAAAGGGAACACTTAATCAACACAAAGTAACTCCAAGTCAATCACACTTCTGTAAAAGCAAACTGTCCACTTAGGAAGCAACACTGAGTGACAATCAATTTCACATGCTGTTGTGAAAATGGGATAGACAACAGGTGGAAATTATAGGCAATTAGCAAGACACCCCCAATAAAGGAGTGGTTCTGCAGGTGGTGAACACAGGCAACTTCTCAGTTCCTATGCTTCCTGGCTGATGTTTTGGTCACTTTTGAATGCTGGCTGTGCAACCCACACAAGTGGCTCAGGTAGTGCAGCTTATCCAGGATGGCACATCAATGCGAGCTGTATCAAGAAGGTTTGCTGTGTCTGTCAGCGTAGTGTCTAGAGCATGGAGGCGCTACCAGGAGACAGGCCAGTACATCAGGAGACGTGGAGGAGGCCGTAGGAGGGCAACAACCCAGCAACAGGACCGCTACCTCTGCCTTTGTGCAAGGAGGAACAGGAGGAGCACTGCCAGAGCCCTGCAAAATGACCTCCAGCAGTCCACAAATGTGCATGTGTCTGCTCAAACGGTCAGAAACAGACTCCATGAGGGTGATATGAGGGCCCGACGTCCACAGGTGGGGGTTGTGCTTACAGCTAAACACCGTGCAGGACGTTTGGCATTTGCCAGAGAACACCAAGATTGGCAAATTCGCCACTGGCGCCCTGTGCTCTTCACAGATGAAAGCAGGTTCACACTGAGCACATGTGACAGACGTGACAGAGTCTGGAGACGCCGTGGAGAACGTTCTGCTGCCTGCAACATCCTCCAGCATGACCGGTTTGGCATTGGGTCAGTAATGGTGTGGGGTGGCATTTCTTTGGAGGGCCGCACAGCCCTCCATGTACTCGCCAGAGGTAGCCTGACTGCCATTAGGTACCGAGATGAGATCCCCAGACCCCTTGTGAGACCATATGCTGGTGCGGTTGGCCCTGGGTTCCTCCTAATGCAAGACAATGCTAGACCTCATGTGGCTGGAGTGTGTCAGCAGTTCCTGCAAGATGAAGGCATTGATGCTATGGACTGGCCCGCCCGTTCCCCAGACCTGAATCCAATTGAGCACATCTGGGACATCATGTCTCGCTCTATCCACCAACAGACTGTCCAGGAGTTGGCAGATGCTTTAGTCCAGGTCTGGGAGGAGATCCCTCAGGAGACCGTCCGCCACCTCATCAGGAGCATGCACAGGCATTGTAGGGAGATCATACAGGCACTTGGAGGCCACACACACTACTGAGCCTCATTTTGACTTGTTTTAAGGACATTACATCAAAGTTGGATCAGCCTGTAATGTGTTTTTCCACTTTAATTTTGAGTGTGACTCCAAATCCAGACCTCCATGGGTTGAAAAATTTGATTTCCATTTTTTAATTTTTGTGTAATTTTGTTGTCAGCACATTCAATCAAAGAAGATAGGGGCACATCCAACAATATAAAAGGGGGAGTGCCGGCCCACGGTATAAATTGTACAATGTATCAAAGAAGAAAAAGAATACCGCAACAGGAGCCGCACATCTACAAAATTACAATTTATTTAGAAAACAGACACAACATAAAAATAATTAAAATCGTTGTATACAACAGGTCTGGGCCATGTAAGCTGTGTATCGGCGCATGCCCATCTGAATCACCACAAATTCATGTATGAACCCCCACATACATCAGCATATAATAATATAAAGTGCATGAAATTCATCAACAATGAATAAGAATAAGAGTACTTATCATAAAAATGGCATGATGGGGGGTGTCTGTGGCGATCAGAACAGAAGCCCAACGCGTATCGCCAGACTTGCTGGCTTCCTCAGGAGTGCCTGATTTCTAATGGCCAATGATCAAATATATATATACAAAGTAATCATATAATAATATGTTGTGCCTATGAACTGATCCCAGGTGGGGAGAGGGGGCGGTGACCACCTCATCGTCCTAGAGAGACAGAGGGGCGCATGGGGAAATCTCCCACGATGCACATATGAAATAATTGTAGAGAGCGGACGGCGTCCGGATGTGCCGTCCGCGCATGCGCCCGTCCAGGCCTGCCCGTGCTGCGTTCCAAAGACCGGATGTAGCAGCACGCGCCGGCTCACAGGGCTCCCACTGCGTGTCAGCAGTCGGAAGTGACGTAGACCACAGGGTATGCCGCGGCGGGGAGGGCTGCAGATGCACACAGAGCAAATGAAAGAAGAGAGAGAGAAAAGACAAACTTACTAGGATGAATGCAACATATAAGTTACAATAGACAGTGGATCAGAGAAAAGAAAATCGGGAGATATGGCCAAAACCACAAAGATGGGAACAAAAGAGAGAAGACAACTGTCAATCCAGAGAAAGACATGGTGTAAGCACAGAATGTAAAAAGAAATAATTTAAAACCCTAAATAAAGTATAATATTTTTGATTATATTTCTTGATACCTATAGTTTGTTGTGTTTATTCATTTTTTATTTTTTATATTTTTATCTTTATTTTTTATATTATTTTTTATTATTGATTTTTATTTATTATTTTTTATTTTTTATATAGATTTTAATTTTATTGTATTGATAAGTGCATAAAGGGGCAATATAGATGCCCTAAAGTGGAACCCATATCAAATGTGCACAATTAGATCATGTGCAAAATTAACCACCTGTCAGGAAGACTTGGCCTGTTAATTCGGCTACATGATACCACACCAAAAAGTGTCTAGATAGACATTTTATCATTTTTATCCCTCAATTTTTATTCTCAATCGTCCCCTATTTTTATCTACTATATATACCCATTAGTATCCCCAATATTGGTTTCAGATATACGTATTGAAATATTTTATTATTAGTTTATTATTTATAATAAAAAAAAAAAAAAAAGGGAAAGAAAGATAGAGTATCTATATAAAAAGATAAAGAATGAAAATTTGCTCCGTGCCGTAATACACAACACCCCACGCCGAGGTCCCAGAGTCAAAAAAGGTCATTCAATTAAATGACATTGCAGGGGGTTCCAGCATCCAGCAACTATCCACATCAGATAATCATGGGACATACGAAAAATAGTCATCACAAGTCCAAGACAAATGAAGAAATCCTCAAGGAAAATCCTCTTAAAAGGTGGTCCAATAAAATTCCATTCGGTGAAGGATGATCAGGTGATTCCCCAAACGAAGTGCAGAGAAAGATAACCCGATCCAGAGTAGAAAATCAAGTGATCACATATAAGTGAACAGCATATATATCTAGAGATACAAAAGAAAAAAGAAAAACAATTAAAAAAGTGAAAGATATCATCTAGCATAAAAGCCTGTGAATAAAAGCTCCTCATTAAGACCCTGTGGGGACAGACAATCGAGATTGTAAATCCATCGGGATTCCGCCTTCAACAAACATTGTGCTATACGTGTCCCCCTAATACTGGAAATTATTTTTTCTAAGCCTACCACTTGTAGGTCATTGTACTTACCCCCATGGTGGTCCAAGAAGTGTGGGGCCACAAAAGTAAGAGTCTTCTCCTCGTCAGCCCGGTCCCGGGCGGCCAGGTTAATGTTGGACATGTGTTGCTGGATCCGTTTTCTCAATTCCTGTGAGGTCTGCCCCACATATATTTGCCTACATGGACAGATGATCCCGTACACCACATTTTTCGTGCGACAGTTGATGTAATGCTTTAGGCGTATATGTTCCTCACCATTCATGAAATTATCTTTCCCCAACATGTACGGGCAAACATTACACTGGCCACAGGGATGTGTGCCTTTGAGCTTGATGCCTCTGTTCAATCCCCGTGTAGGGCGCTGGAAATGGCTACAAACAAGCTTGTCTTTGAGTGACGGTGCCTTCCGAGCTATGATTTTCAGTTTTTCATCCATGTGTGGTATCAATCTGTGATCGGAGGTAAGCAGAAACCAATGGTTCTCCAGGATCTTATATAATGCTGGCCACTGATTATTGTAGCGTGTAATCAGATGTACCTTACCGTCCCTAGTTTTTGGTTTTGGGGTAAATAATTGCATCCGGTCAGCATTCTTGGCTTCTTCATAGGATCGAGTGATGAGTCTCCTAGGATACACCCTTTTTCGGAACCGTGTTGTTAGGTCTGCTGAAGCTGTCTTAAAGTCCATTACATTAGTGCAGTTGCGCCGCAGCCTGAGAAACTGCCCTTTTGGGATCCCTCTCTTCATATGAGTTGGGTGGAAGCTTTGATAGTGCAGTAGGTTATTGGTGGCCGTACTTTTTCGAAAAAGGGATGTAGTAATCTGCTCATGCTCTTTACGCAACTTCAAATCCAAAAAATCCACCATGTCATCTGATATAGTGTATGTCAAATGGATGTTCAATGTATCGATGAACTGGATACAGGTCTCCCTGGAGCCCTGCCAAAAAAACAGGACATCATCAATGTATCGGAACCAACCCACCACGCCCTCACTGAAAGACGGCGACGGGTACACGCAGGTCTCCTCCCACCAACCTAAAAATAGGTTTGCGTAGGAGGGCGCACAGCGTGCACCCATCGCGGTCCCGGACTCCTGCCTATAAAAAATCCGATCAAAAACAAAATAATTGTGGTGTAACACAAATTGCAGGAGACTCACCAGGAAGGCGCGGTGGGCCGGCTCCTCCGAGGTTGATTTTTCCAGGAAATAGGTTGTAGCTCTGACACCATCCTTATGTGCAATGTTTGTATAAAGAGACTCAACGTCGCAGGTTACCAATAAAATATCAGAGGCGATTGGTAGATGTTCCAACATTTCTATCAGATGGAGAGAGTCCCGTACATAGGAGGGTAGTCCTAGAACAATAGGTTGGAGAAAGAAGTCCACATAAGTGCAAGCCTGTTCACACAGACCCCCGATGCCGGCCACGATAGGTCGACCCGGGGGGTTGCTTAGGTCCTTATGCACTTTAGGGAGCATGTAGAATGTGGGAACAATGGGATGACTCACCTCTAGAAACAGATGCTCCTTCTTAGTGATGATGAACATGTCTCGTGCTGTTTTCAATAGTTGATCGAACTTCTTCTTGAACACCATTGTAGGATCAGAGGGTAAAGGCACATAGAAAGTTCTATTCTGTAACTGTCGGTTCGCCTCCTGTGTATACAGGTCCATATCCCATAGGACCACATTACCGCCTTTATCGGCCTCTTTAATCACGAAAGTGTTATTTGCCTGCAGTTTCCGTATAGTGTCCAATTCCAAGTTGTTCAAGTTCCTGCCACGCAGGGAATCAGGTTTGAGGTTCTGCATCCCATGTAATACAGCTTGAAAAAAGAGCTGAATATTAGGAAACAAATTAAGTGAGGGAGTAAGCAGGGAAGGCTTATTCAAGGTGAAACACCTCCTACCTGATTCTGATTCACCTTCCCGCAGGAGGTCCATAAGATCCATGAATACTCCACGTTCATCATCGGCCAAGGTTTGTAAAATTGAAGGTTGATTATATAGGAGTTTAAAGCAAAGTTGTCTGCAAAATAAATATGTGTCCTTGACAAATTCAAATTTATCCAAGACACGCATGGGGGAAAAAGAAAGTCCCTTCTCCAATATAGATTGTTCCTGAGTGGTGAGGCTATACATGGATAAATTTATAACCTGAAGAACATTTGTATCCGTACCATTTAGTACTGCTGTAGTCGTCTCTTTTGGAACAGTGGATAATTGCTGCACCTGCGATGTTGGGGTCCTCTTTTTCTTGGGTTTGCGTAGTCCCCTCCTTGACCTCCGTCGTCGCTGGCCTCTGATAAAAAATCACCCTCACTCAAACTCTGATCGCTGGGGTCAGTGTGACCACCAGCCATTCTTGTTGATGGATTCATGGTATTATTCCTGCCCTGGCCACGCTGATTCCCTGTGTGTTTCCACTTGAACGCTTGTTTATTGTCAAAATCAACCCTGTCCCGCTGAAACTTGGACTTCTTCCCCATCATAATTTCCTTGTCATATTTATCCAAGGTATCCCTCAACTTAGTGTAGTAGCTCTCAACCTTAGTTTTCTCGTGCAAAGCCAACCGCGCCTCCAGACCCACCAATCTCTGCTTGGTTGTACGGAGCAATTCCCTATCATGCTCAATGAGCATACCCATAAGGATTTTGGAGCATTGGGATAGACCCTGTTCCCAGATAGTTTTGAATTCAGGGGTAACCTCCCAGGCAGGAAATTTCTGCACCCGGAGACCCCTGGGTATAATCCCACATTTGACATATTCTTCAAGGCTTTTAACATTCCACCAAACTCTTGAGAACAATTTATGTGCCTCAGTGAGCTCATTAGCAAGTGCCCTAAAATCACCACCGTCCTCAGGATCACCACCCTCTTGGAAAATTGTGGACACCTGGGAGTTCCACACCGCCTCTCTGTCCTCTATATGCACCGCCATATCAGTATACAAGCTATCACAAATTTGCAACAATAAATATAGGAGTGCCTCCCCAAAAAAACAGTGTAAACCACTGCTAAAAAATGACCATGTAATCAAAGAAGATAGGGGCACATCCAACAATATAAAAGGGGGAGTGCCGGCCCACGGTATAAATTGTACAATGTATCAAAGAAGAAAAAGAATACCGCAACAGGAGCCGCACATCTACAAAATTACAATTTATTTAGAAAACAGACACAACATAAAAAGAATTAAAATCGTTGTATACAACAGGTCTGGGCCATGTAAGCCGTGTATCGGCGCATGCCCATCTGAATCACCACAAATTCATGTATGAACCCCCACATACATCAGCATACTGTATAATAATATAAAGTGCATGAAATCCATCAACAATGAATAAGAATAAGAGTACTTATCATAAAAATGGCATGATGGGGGGTGTCTGTGGCGATCAGAACAGAAGCCCAACGCGTATCGCCAGACTTGCTGGCTTCCTCAGGAGTGCCTGATTTCTAATGGCCAATGATCAAATATATATATACAAAGTAATCATATAATAATATGTTGTACCTGTGAACTGATCCCAGGTGGGGAGAGGGGGCGGTGACCACCTCATCGTCCTAGAGAGACAGAGGGGCGCATGGGGAAATCTCCCACGATGCACATATGAAATAATTGTAGAGAGCGGACGGCGTCCGGATGTGCCGTCCGCGCATGCGCCCGTCCAGGCCTGCCCGTGCTGCGTTCCAAAGACCGGATGTAGCAGCACGCGCCGGCTCACAGGGCTCCCACTGCGTGTCAGCAGTCGGAAGTGACGTAGACCACAGGGTATGCCGCGGCGGGGAGGGCTGCAGATGCACACAGAGCAAATTAAAGAAGAGAGAGAGAAAAGACAAACTTACTAGGATGAATGCAACATATAAGTTACAATAGACAGTGGATCAGAGAAAAGAAATCGGGAGATATGGCCAAAACCACAAAGATGGGAACAAAAGAGAGAAGACAACTGTCAATCCAGAGAAAGACATGGAGTAAGCACAGAATGTAAAAAGAAATAATTTAAAACCCAAAATAAAGTATAATATTTTTGATTATATTTCTTGATACCTATAGTTTGTTGTGTTTATTCATTTTTTTTATTTTTTATATTTTTATCTTTATTTTTTATATTATTTTTTATTATTGATTTTTATTTATTATTTTTTATTTTTTATATAGATTTTAATTTTATTGTATTGATAAGTGCATAAAGGGGCAATATAGATGCCCTAAAGTGGAACCCATATCAAATGTGCACAATTAGATCATGTGCAAAATTAACCACCTGTCAGAAAGACTTGGCCTGTTAATTCGGCTACATGATACCACCCCAAAAAGTGTCTAGATAGACATTTTATCATTTTTATCCCTCAATTTTTATTCTCAATCGTCCCCTATTTTTATCTACTATATATACCCATTAGTATCCCCAATATTGGTTTCAGATATACGTATTGAAATATTTGATTATTAGTTTATTATTTAGCACATTGTTGTCAGCACATTCAACTATGTAAAGAACAAAGTATTTCAGAGGAATATTTAATTAATTCAGATCTAGGATGTGTTATTTTTGTGTTCCCTTTATTTTTTTGAGCAGTGTATATCAGAGCTAGTGGTAAGATGTATACACACAGTCTGATGAAAGCACTGAGTTGCTGGAACGCGTCACTATGATGTAATATGTGACTAAATAAGTTTGCAAGATTATTCATCAGTGCGAGTGCCGGTATTGTTCTTCACAAATTGTCTATTGGGATTCCTGCCCGCAGACACGTGCACCGCCAAACTATTTGAGCAGTGCCGACCTTTTTTGGACATACGTTATCTTGACAAAGGTCAGTCTCTCCACATTTTGGGTGGACAGTCAAGTATTTGTTTGGGTAACTATGGCCCCCACTCGCTCTGATGCAACACTACTGGCCAGGCAGGACAGCTTTTCCTGTGCAAACTCGGCCAGTTGCGGCCACAAATCCAGTTTGGCTGCCCAGTAGTCCAGCGGAACTTCAATGTGGGGTAGCAGGATGCTGTCCAAGTATGCCACCACCTGCTGGTACAGGTTATGCTCCAGGTCTAGATGCTGCTGGTGAGTCGTTTCTTCACTAGGTGGGTGAAGAAAGCTGCCCATCAGCGACTCTAGACTCAGGCTGCTGTTCATGGAGCTGGTACTGCTCCTGCCACCCCACCCTTCCCCAGCATCCATGGCAGTGGAACATAAACGCAGAGGGCCCCCCTGGTTAGACCTGCCAGAGGATGGACGATGGTGCAGATAGGCAATGGCCAACTGACTACATAGGATGTCTCTATAGTAGTTCAGTTTGTCCTCCCTCTCAGCAGGTGTAAAAAAGGCCCACATTTTGGACCGGTAGTGAGGGTCCAACAAGGTGGAGAGCCAGAAGTCAACCCTCTGCTGAATGGTGACAATTCAGCTGTTACTACACAAGTAAGTGAGCATGCATCAGGCCATTTGTGCAAGTAACTTGGAGGGACTCCCTGCCTCCATCTCCTCTGCACACTGCTACTGTGTGTCTGGGTCCTCTGCCTTGTTTTCCTCATTGCCCTGTAGCTTCTATGGCTGCTCCTGCTCCTCCTCTCCTGTCAACTGTGTGTAAAAACCACCCATTTCGCTACACATTGCTTGTGCTCCAATGTCCTCCTCTTCCTCCTCTTCCTCCTCCTCCTCCTCCTCCTCCAGTTAAGCCCCCCAGGATTCGATTTCTTGATGAAGGACACAGAGCTGTTTCTTCCCTGTGTGACTCCGTTCACCCAGGCAAACAAAGTGTAGAACAGTGTGACACAGCTGTGCCCTGCACAAGTGGTATGCTAGAGGAGCACTGTGAATTGTCCCTGCAGTGGAGGCTGTAAACACAGTGGAAGATGAGGAGGTAGAGGCAGACATTGTCGCAGGACCAATGGCGTGAGAATGTGAAGATGGAAGCAGCGTCACCTGGCCAAGTTGCTAGTGTGGCTGGGCAGGAACCACATTTACCCGATGGGCTGTAAAGGACATGTATTGTCCTTGACTATAGTTAAACCTACCGACCAATTTTCCCCAAAAAGTCTATATCACAAACAAATTTCACCACAAAATGGCTAATCAACGTAATTTGGTTCGTACAGAAGAAAGTCAACAATCCCCCATCAATTTTACTGCATTCTTTTTCCTATTAACTCCTTTCCGACCGCCTAACGCACGGATGCGTCCTGGCGGCGGTCGATTCATTCCTCCTGGACGCATCCATGTGTCATCTCGCGAGACGCGAGATTTCGGTCAGAGTCGGCCCGCGCATGCGCATCGCGGGCCGGCAAAAGTTAAAGGAGTATTTAGTCACCAGCCTGCCAGCCAATGATCGTTGCTGGCAGGCTGGCGATTTTCAAAAAATCTAATCAGAAGTAGAGTTGAGCGAACACCTGGATGTTCGGGTTCGAGAAGTTCGGCCGAACCTCCCGGAAATGTTCGGGTTCGGAATCCGAACTCGACCCGAACTTCGCCCCGAACCCGAACCCCATTGAAGTCAATGGGGACCCGAACTTTTCGGCACTAAAAAGGCTGTAAAACAGCCCAGGAAAGGGCTAGAGGGCTGCAAAAGGCAGCAAAATGTAGTTAAATCCCCTGCAAACAAATGTGGATAGGGAAATGAATTAAAATATAAATAAAATAAATAAAAATTAACCAATATCAATTGGAGAGAGGTCCCATAGCAGAGAATCAGGCTTCATGTCAGCAGAGAATCAGTCTTCATGTCATAGCAGAGAATCAGGCTTCACGTCACCCAAAACTGGAACAGTCCATTGTCAGATATTTAGGCCCCAGCACCCAGGCAGAGGAGAGAGGTCCTATAACATAGAATCTGGCTTCATGTCAGCAGAGAATCAGTCTTCATGTCATAGCAGAGAATCAGGCTTCATGTCATAGCAGAGAATCAGGCTTCACGTCACCCACCACTGGAACAGTCCATTGTCAGATATTTAGGCCCAGGCACCCAGGCAGAGGAGAGAGGTCCCATAGCAGAGAATCTGGCTTCATGTCAGCAGAGAATCAGTCTTCATGTCATAGCAGAGAATCAGGCTTCACGTCACCCACCACTGAAACAGTACATTGTCAGATATTTAGGCCCAGGCACCCAGGCAGAGGAGAGAGGTCCCATAGCAGAGAATCTGGCTTCATGTCAGCAGAGAATCAGTCTTCATGTCATAGCAGAGAATCATGCTTCACGTCACCCAACATTGGAACAGTCCATTGTCATATAATTTAGGCCCCGGCACCCAGACAGAGGAGAGAGGTCCCATAACATAGAATCTGGCTTCATGTCAGCAGAGAATCAGTCTTCATGTCATAGCAGAGAATCAGGCTTCACGTCACCCACCACTGGAACAGTCCATTGTCAGATATTTAGGCCCAGGCACCCAGGCAGAGGAGAGAGGTCCCATAGCAGAGAATCTGGCTTCATGTCAGCAGAGAATCAGTCTTCATGTCATAGCAGATAATCATGCTTCACGTCACCCACGACTGGCACAGTCCATTGTCAGATATTTAGGCCCCGGCACCCAGGCAGAGGAGAGAGGTCTCTTAACAGAGATTCAGGATTCATGTCAGCAGAGAATCAGTCTTCATGTCATAGCAGAGAATCATGCTTCACGTCACCCAACATTGGAACAGTCCATTGTCATATAATTTAGGCCCCGGCACCCAGACAGAGGAGAGAGGTCCCATAACCGAGATTCAGGCTTCATGTCAGCGACTCAGCAAAGAATCAGTCTTCATGTCATAGCAGAGAATCAGTCTTCATGTCACCCACCACTGGAACAGGCCACTGTCAGATATTTTTAGGCCCCGGCACCCAGACAGAGGAGAGGTTCATTCAACTTTGGGTTGCCCCGCAATATAATGGTAAAATGAAAATAAAAATAGGATTGAATGAGGAAGTGCCCTGGAGTACAATAATATATGGTTAAGGGGAGGTAGTTAATGTCTAATCTGCACAAGGGATGGACAGGTCCTGTGGGATCCATGCCTGGTTCATTTTTATGAACGTCAGCTTGTCCACATTGGCTGTAGACAGGCGGCTGCGTTTGTCTGTAATGACGTCCCCTGCCGTGCTGAATACACGTTCAGACAAAACGCTGGCCGCCGGGCAGGCCAGCACCTCCAAGGCATAAAAGGCTAGCTCTGGCCACGTGGACAATTTGGAGACCCAAAAGTTGAATGGGGCCGAACCATCAGTCAGTACGTGGAGGGGTGTGCACACGTACTGTTCAACCATGTTAGTGAAATGTTGCCTCCTGCTAACACATTCCGTATCAGGTGGTGGTGCAGTTAGCTGTGGCGTGGTGACAAAATTTTTCCACATCTCTGCCATGCTAACCCTGCCCTCAGAGGAGCTGGCCGTGACACAGCTGCGTTGGCGACCTCTTGCTCCTCCTCTGCCTTTGCCTTGGGCTTCCACTTGTTCCCCTGTGACATTTGAGAATGCTCTCAGTAGCGCGTCTACCAACGTGCGCTTGTACTCGCGCATCTTCCTATCACGCTCTGGTGCAGGAAGTAAGGTGGGCACATTGTCTTTGTACCGTGGATCCAGCAGGGTGGCAACCCAGTAGTCCGCAGACGTTAAAATGTGGGCAACTCTGCTGTCGTTGCGCAGGCACTGCAGCATGTAGTCGCTCATGTGTGCCAGGCTGCCCAGAGGTAAGGACAAGCTGTCCTCTGTGGGAGGCGTATCGTCATCGTCCTGCGTTTCCCCCCAGCCACGCACCAGTGATGGGCCCGAGCTGCGTTGGGTGCCACCCCGCTCTGAACATGCTTCATCCTCATCCTCCTCCACTTCCTCCTCATCCTCGTCCTCCTCGTCCTCCAGTAGTGGGCCCTGTCTGGCCACATTTGTACCTAGCCTCTGCTATTGCAAAAAACCTCCCTCTGAGTCACTTCGAAGAGACTGGCCTGAAAGTGCTAAAAATGACCCCTCTTCCTCCTCCTCCTCCTCCTCCTCCTGGGCCACCTCCTCTTCCATCATCGCCCTAAGTGTTTTCTCAAGGAGACATAGAAGTGGTATTGTAATGCTGATAACGGCGTCATCGCCACTGGCCATGTTGGTGGAGTACTCGAAACAGCGCAACAGGGCACACAGGTCTCGCATGGAGGCCCAGTCATTGGTGGTGAAGTGGTGCTGTTCCGCAGTGCGACTGACCCGTGCGTGCTGCAGCTGAAACTCCACTATCGCCTGCTGCTGCTCGCACAGTCTGTCCAGCATGTGCAAGGTGGAGTTCCACCTGAAGGGCACGTTGCATATGAGGCGGTGAGCGGGAAGGCCGAAGTTACGCTGTGGCGCAGACAGGCGAGCAGCGGCAGGATGTGAACGCCGGAAGCGCGAACAGACGGCCCGCACTTTATGCAGCAGCTCTGACATGTCGGGGTAGTTGTGAATGAATTTCTGCACCACCAAATTCATCACATGTGCCAGGCAAGGGATGTGCGTAAAACCGGCTAGTCCCAGAGCTGCAACGAGATTTCGCCCATTATCGCACACCACCAGGCCGGGCTTGAGGCTCACCGGCAGCAACCACTCGTCGGTCTGTTGTTCTATACCCCCCCACAACTCCTGTGCGGTGTGGGGCCTGTCCCCCAAACATATGAGTTTCAGAATGGCCTGCTGAAGTTTACCCCGGGCTGTGCTGAAGTTGGTGGTGAAGGTGTGTGGTTGATAGTGATGAGCGGCAGGTGCCATATTCGATTTCGACGAAATTCGCGAATATTCGATAGAATATTCGTTTTATATTCGTCGAAATCGAATATTCGTCATTATTCTTGTTATTGCGATTAATATGCGATTTAAATAATCGCGTATTGCGTTTTTAACTTAAAGGCTACTCTCCTATTGAAATAGCAATGCGATTAATTCAAGTTATAATAATCGAATTTCGATTTTAACTTAGCACTGCTATATTCCATATTCGTTAATTCTAGCTTAATATGGAATAAAGCAGTGCTAAGTTAAAATCGAAATTCGATTATTATAACTTGAATTTTTTTTTTTTTTTTTTTATTGTTATATTTTTTTCTTTCCCACTTCCCTAAAGTTGTTCTTACCTGTCCTTTGGATTCCTGGCTTCCTGGCTGCTCCAGTCAGTGCCCGTTGCCGCTTCTGCCGACTTCCGTGCTCATGGAGCGTCCCCATCACCATGGGAACGTCTCCATATACTAGAATGTACTGTCGGATTTGAGAATTACGTGAAAAATCGCAATTCGATTATTTCAAGTTATAATAATCGAATTTCGATTTTAACTTAGCACTGCTATATTTAATTCTAGCCTAATATGGAATATAGCAGTGCTAAGTTAAAATCGAAATTCGATTATTATAACTTGAATTAATCGAATTGCGATTTCAATTTGGACCTGGTTTACTATGGTTGGCTTGGTAGAATTAGCGAATATGACGAATGTATTCGTCATATTCCACAAAACGAATATAACGAATGTATTCGTCATATTCCACAAAACGAAGATAACAAAGTATTCTGCATCTTCGTTTTAGCTACCTATTCATCAACTTCGCTAATTCTAGCAATCATATAGGAAAGTTTACTATAGAGACAGCTAAGTTTAATTCGCTATGCGATTATATTACTTTGCTTTTTTTTATAAATAGAATAATTATAATAATTATCAGGTATTATAATTATTCTATTTTTTTTTTTTTAAAAAAGCAGTCATATAATCGCATAGCGAATTAAACTTAGCTGTCTCTATAGTAAACTTTACTATATGATTGCTAGAATTAGTGAAGTTGATGAATAGGTAGCTAAAACGAAGATGGAGAATACTTCGTTATCTTCGTTTTGTGGAATATGACGAATACATTCGTCATATTCGCTAATTCTACCAAGCCAACCATAGTAAACCAGGTCCAAGTTGAAATCGCAATTCGATTAATTCAAGTTATAATAATCGAATTTCGATTTTAACTTAGCACTGCTATATTCCATATTAGGCTAGAATTAAATATAGCAGTGCTAAGTTAAAATCGAAATTCGATTATTATAACTTGAAATAATCGAATTGCGATTTTTCACGTAATTCTCAAATCCGACAGTACATTCTAGTATATGGAGACGTTCCCATGGTGATGGGGACGCTCCATGAGCACGGAAGTCGGCAGAAGCGGCAACGGGCACTGACTGGAGCAGCCAGGAAGCCAGGAATCCAAAGGACAGGTAAGAACAACTTTAGGGGAGTGGGAAAGAAAAAAAAAATATAATAATAAAAAAAAATAAAAAAAAAAAAAAAGAATATTCGAAATATCGAATTTATATCACTATATTCGAAATATTCGCGAATTAGCAAAGTGCCGATATTCGCGAAAAAAATTCGATATTCGAATATTCGCGCTCAACACTAGTGGCTGACTGGATAAGCAGGTGGAAGAAGAGGAGGAGGAAGCTGAGTAGGAGGAGGAGGAGACAGGAGGCAAAGAATGTTGCCCTGCGATCCTTGGCGGCGGAAGGACGTGCGCCAAACAGCTCTCCGCCTGGGGCCCAGCCGCCACTACATTTACCCAGTGTGCAGTTAGGGAGATATAGCGTCCCTGGCCGTGCTTACTGGTCCACGTATCTGTGGTTAGGTGGACCTTGCAGTGCACACTTGATTTTATCGGATACTTGGTTGTGCAGGGAAGGCACGGCTCTCTTGGAGAAGTAGTGCCGGCTGGGAACAACATACTGAGGGACAGCAAGCGACATGAGCTGTTTGAAGCTGTCTGTGTCCACCAGCCTAAATGACAGCATTTCATAGGCCAGTAGTTTAGAAATGCTGGCATTCAGGGCCAGGGATCGAGGGTGGCTAGGTGGGAATTTATGCTTTCTCTCAAATGTTTGTGAGATGGAGAGCTGAACGCTGCCGTGTGACATGGTTGAGATGCTTGGTGACGCAGGTGGTGGTGTTGGTGGTACATCCCATGTTTGCTGGGTGGCAGGTGCCAACGTTCCTCCAGAGGCGGAGGAAGAGGCAGCAGCAGGAGAGGCCGAGGCTGCAGCAGCAGAAGAGGTAGCAGGAGGAGCCTGAGTGACTTCCTTGTTTTTAAGGTGCCTACTCCACTGCAGTTCATGCTTTGCATGCAGGTGCCTGGTCATGCAGGTTGTGCTAAGGTTCAGAACGTTAATGCCTCGCTTCAGGCTCTGATGGCACAGCGTGCAAACCACTCGGGTCTTGTCGTCAGCACGATGTTTGAAGAAGTGCCATGCCAGGAAACTCCTTGAAGCTGCTTTTGGGGTGCTCGGTCCCAGATGGCGGCGGTCAGTAGCAGGCGGAGTCTCTTGGCGGCGGGTGTTCTGCTTTTGCCCACTGCTCCCTCTTTTGCTACGCTGTTGGCTCGGTCTCACCACTGCCTCTTCCTCCGAACTGTGAAAGTCAGTGGCACGACCTTCATTCCATGTGGGGTCTAGGACCTCATCGTCCCCTGCATCGTCTTCATCCCTGACCTCCTGTTCAGTCTGCACACTGCAGAAAGACGCAGCAGTTGGCACCTGTGTTTCGTCATCATCAGAGACGTGCTGAGGTGGTATTCCCATGTCCTCATCATCAGGAAACATAAGTGGTTGTGCGTTAGTGCATTCTATGTCTTCCACCGCTGGGGAAGGGCTAGGTGGATGCCCTTGGGAAACCCTGCCAGCAGAGTCTTCAAATAGCATAAGAGACTGCTGCATAACTTGAGGCTCAGACAGTTTCCCTGATATGCATGGGGGTGATGTGACAGACTGATGGGCTTGGTTTTCATGCGCCATCTGTGCGCTTTCTGCAGAAGACTGGGTGTGAGATAATGTGAACGTGCTGGATCCACTGTCGGCCACCCAATTGACTAATGCCTGTACCTGCTCAGGCCTTACCATCCTTACAACGCCATTGGGCCCCACCAAATATCGCTGTAAATTCTGCTGGCTACTGGGACCCGAGGTAGTTGATTCACTAGGACATGTGGCTGTGGCAGAACGGCCACGTCCTCTCCCAGCACCAGAGGGTCCACTAACACCACCACGACCATGTCCGCGTCCGCGTCCCTTACTAGATGTTTTCCTCATTGTTACCGTTTACCACAATAAGAAAAATATTATTTGGCCCAATGTATTGAATTCAAATTCAGGCCTTTTTTTACAGACACCTAACACTATCTGGCTATCTATTTAGGTACCGTATTACACTAATACAGGCACAGCAGTAATGACAGATTTAGCTGAATATAAATTTGAGGCCTATTATTTAGGCGCTGGGTGACAGGTATACATTTACAGACAGAATTAGACTTGGATATGCACAGTAGCGTGTGTGTGAAGTTATTGAGAATGACCCTATCAGCACCTTGAATCTAATATACCCTTTTAGGGATAGATTTAAAGTAGGCCTAATACAGCAGAAACCACAAATTTAGGAAATTGCTAGGTTGGAAATTGTATTTCAAACCAGAACAAAAACTGTGCTTTGACGGACACAATATAACTTAACCAGCTACAGCAATAGCCAGAGATTTAGCTGAATATAATTTGAGGCCTATTATTTAGGCGCTGGGTGACAGGTATACGTTTACGGACAGAATTAGACTTGGATATGCACAGTAGCGTGTGTGAAGTTATTGAGAATGACCCTATCAGCACCTTGAATCTAATATACCCTTTTAGGGATAGATTTAAAGTAGGCCTGATACAGCAGAAACCACAAATTTAGGAAATTGCTAGGTTGGGAATTGTATTTCAAACCAGAACAAAAACTGTGCTTTGACGGACACAATATAACTTAACCAGCTACAGCAATAGCCAGAGATTTAGCTGAATATAAATTTGAGGCCTATTATTTAGGCGCTGGGTGACAGGTATACGTTTACGGACAGAATTAGACTTGGATCTGCACAGTAGCGTGTGTGTGAAGTTATTGAGAATGACCCTATCAGCACCTTGAATCTAATATACCCTTTTAGGGATAGATTTAAATAACCACACTATTGATGGTTAAATGGACTTGGTGGCAGCTTGCCCCTGGTGAAGGATATAGCCAAAAAATAACCACACTATTGATGGTTAAATGGACTTGGTGGCAGCTTGCCCCTGATGTAGGATATAGCAAAAAATAACCACACTATTGATGGTTAAATGGACTTGGTGGCAGCTTGTGCTGGCGCACCACAAGCCACAAAATGGCCGCCGATCACCCCAGAAAAAAGTGACTGAAAAACGCTCTGGGCAGCCTAAAAACAGTGAGCAATTGAATAGCAGCAGTTCAATGATCCACAGCTGTAGATCGATCACTGTCTTAAGTGTTTTGGAGGAGATAATCACTGCCTAATCTCGCCCTAACGTCGCAGCTGCAACCTCTCCCTACACTTGTAACAGCAGAGTGACGTGCAGCGCTACGTGACCCAAGCTTATATAGAGGCTGGGTCACATGCTGCACTGGCCAATTACAGCCATGCCAATAGTAGGCATGGCTGTGATGGCCTCTTGGGGCAAGTAGTAGGACGCTTGTTGATTGGCTGCTTTGCAGCCTTTCAAAAAGTGCCAAGAAAGCGCCAAACACCGAACCCGAACCCAGACTTTTACGAAAATGTACGAGTTCGGGTCCGTGTCACGGACACCCTAAATTTCGGTACGAACCCGAACTAGCCGCCGGGCCTGGGGTGGAGATTTCCAGGGTTTGATTAGCCCCCTCCCAAAAGAACCCCCCTGCAGATTTCTGGTGGCCTCGTAGCGCTCCACCAGGTCGACCATCTCTAGGGCATTACCAGGAGACACCTGCCCGATCCAGTGCTGGAGAGGGTACGGAAAAGCCCTCCAGAACACATTCGCCAACAGGCGGTCCAGCATAGCAATGGGGCTCAGTACGTTAGGCTGTTGCCATTTTTGCAGCTGGTGCAGCAGATCATAATACTGCGGTCTGGCGGGTTCAGCCGGGTTAAATTCCCACTGACGCACTCGCTGGGCCCGGACCAATACGTTCACCCCCAGTCTTGCCAGAATCTCACCTTTTACGGTCAGGTAGTCGGCTGCTTGATCAGCTGGTAGGTCTAAAAACATCTGCTTGGGTCCAGATGCCAGGAACGGAGTGACAAACTTAGCCCATTGGTCTCGGGGTAACTTCTCCCAAATGCCACCTTTTAGAACAATACCAGATACATCTCAATGTCGTCTGATTGGGTCATCTTAGGGTTTGCTGCACAAACAGCTTTCCGGGCATCGTAGACGTTCTGGAACGCTCCTGCCGCTTGTTATGCCATCACATGCTGTAATAGCAGCTGGTTGTTTTCTTGCTGCTGCTTGTTTGCCTCCTGCTGTTGCAAGTTAGCCTCTATGAGGGCTTTCACGACCGGCTCCATTTTGTCAGGGGATACGCGTCATAACCTTCCCGGCTTGATAAAGGACATACACCCGTGCCCGGGGAAAAAACTAAAACATTTTGGCCTTCAGGTCAGCCTCACTGAGTTTGCCCGCACCCGACACCAAATATGGGGATTCACTCTGGTAGGCAGCTTAGCGGATGCAGTATAGAGGCTAACACAAAGTCTTTAACTTAAATAGTTCCGTTTTTATTCACACAGAAGTCAAAACAAAATAACAGTTTGCAGTGTTTGTGTATGTTCACACCATGGAAAGTCCACAGACCACAAACGTTCACCTTGCTAGCAGTTTTTCATCAGTCATCCACAGCAGGCTTTAGGGGGCCTGCTTCCCAGCAATGTGGCTCACCCTTTAGCACGGCACACATCAGGCAGATCCAAAACCACAAAGTCTCCACAGCTTGAC
Organism: Bufo bufo; assembly: GCF_905171765.1. NCBI lineage: Eukaryota > Metazoa > Chordata > Amphibia > Anura > Bufonidae > Bufo > Bufo bufo. The sequence goes on along the minus strand of NC_053391.1, from coordinate 517,383,220 downwards.
TGTGAAATGGAGGATAGTCCACACAGCTGAGACTGTTGGCTGGGATTTAATATCCCTAACCAAAACCCGGCCTGGAACGTGGGGAGAAGCCACCCACCCTGAACTTTGGCTGCTTCCAGAAAGAGTCGGCCCGAATCGGCTCTACAGTCATACTAAATAACAAACAGTGTCAGTCAGCACTAACTGCCACTGACACTTAAAATTACCAGCTCTTACCTCACCAAGGCCAGGAATCTCGGTGACACATACCTTTCGTCAATTACGTACCCTTGCGACTTCCTACAGTGGTTTGAAGATGTGTTGTTCACTTCGGTTATGAGATCATTCTTGCAGCCAACGCATCGTCAGCCGCCCTCCGGTTCCAGCCTCAGGGAATGCCTAGACAGACAGGTGTCCCACTACATCGGGTTAACGGCTGATGTGGATGCTCTGAGAAGCAAGGAACCCCTTGACAACTGGATGTGCAGGCTTGACCTGTGGCCAGGGCGGGCACAATTTGCCATGGAACTCTTGGCTTGCCCCTCGTCGAGTGTCCTGTCCGAAAGGACTTTCAGCGCAGCAGGGGGGATCGTGACCGATAAGCGCACTCGCCTTTCTCACGACAGTGTGGACTACCTCACATTTCTAAAAATTAATGAGGCATGGATCTCGAAGGAATTCAACACCTGTGACGACCACGTTTCATTGAATTTCCTCATGCCAGCCCACACATATCCGCTATCACACAGAACAAAGAATGATCATTGTCTTATGTAAATACAGCGTCAGAAAAGGCCTTTTCTGTGCGGTGAATGCCTAATTTTTGGGGTCACGGAGGAATTCAACACCTGTGACGACCACATTGAATTTCAAATATTATAATTTGTTTGTTCTTTTCAAGAGGGGGGATTTTGATAGCCATTTTTTTTTACCTCCAGCCACATAATCACTTGATGTTTTCTGTACGGTGAATGCCTAATGTTTGGAGCCTGTACTCCAATGGCCTGCAAAAAAATTGATAGTCAATGACAGTCTTATATACCTCAAGCCACATAATCACTTGATGTTTTCTGTCCGGTGAATGCATAATTTTTGGGGCCTATAATCTAACTGGCCAACAGTAAAATTATTATACTATGACTGCCTAATGAACCTCCAGCCACATTATCAATTGTTCTTTTCTGTCCAGTGAATTAATAATTTTTGGGGTCTGTAGTCCACTGTCCTGCAGTAAAATTGATATCTTTTGACCATCTAATATACCTCCAGCCACATAATCACTTGATGTTTTCTCTAAGGTAAATGCATAATGTTTGGGGCCTGTCGTCCATTGGCCTGCAGTGAAATTGATATCCATTGACCGTCTAATATACCTCCAGCCACATAATCACTTGATGTTTTCTGTCCGGTGAATGAATACTTTTTGGGGCCTGTAGTCCCCTGGCCTGCAGTAAAATGTATATCTTTTGACCGTCTAATATACCTTCAGCCACAAAATCACTTGATATTTTCTGTCCGGTGAATGCCTAATGTTTGGCGCCTGTACTCCCGTGGTCTAAAATAAAAATTTTCTAGGCTCCAGCAGGGCACATTTTTGACAGTTTCCCTTTAAGTCACAAAAAATACAATTAAAATACATAGTTTTTGTGGGAATTTTTGCCGTGGATCCCCTCTGGTATGTCACTGTCAATGTTGTGGGACTATTTGTGCTCTTTTAGTAAGTATTTGGTGGCTGAAAATATGGCCTGAAGGTTTTTCAGGTTCGCCTGCCATTAAGTTGAATGCAGCGTTCGCGAATCACCCAGGATGATGTTCGTCCATCACTTCCCCTCAAGTTATTCAAAACTGATTTTGCAAAATGTGTTAACCCTTTATATATTCCACAAGAATTAAAGGAATATGGAGATGACATTTCAAAATTTCACTTTTTTGGCAGATTTTCCATTTTAATCATTTTTTTCCTGTAACACATCAAGGGTTAACAGCCAAACAAAACTCTAAATCTATTACCCTGATTCTGCAGTTTACAGAAACACCCCACATGTGGTGGTAAACTACTGTAAGGGCACCATATGCTTTATATGCTTTTTGGAGAGCAGATTTTGCTGGACTGGTTTTTAGACATTCAAAGCCCCCCCTGATGCGCCCCTAAAGTAGAAACAACCAAAAAGTGAACACATTTTAGAAACTATGGGATAAGGTGACAGTTTTATTGATTCTATTTTGGGGTGCATATGATTTTTTTTATCGCTTTATATTATGCTTTTTCTTAGGCAAGGTTACCAAAAATGGCTGTTCTGGCTGTTCATCTGACAGGTTAGATCATGTGATATTTTTATAGAGCAGGCTGTTTTGGACGTGACAATATCAAATGCTTTTTTTGTTTGTTTCAGTTTTACATAATAAAGCATTTTTGAAAAAATATCATGTCTCCATTTTCTGAATGACATATTTTTTATATTTTTCTGCCGATCGTCTTATGTAGGGGCTTGTTTTTTGTGGGAAGAGTTGACCAATATTGTTACCAATTTTGGGTACATAATATTTTTTGATCATTCAATATTGTACTTTATAGGGCAAGTAGACCAAAATAATGGTTGTTTTGGCACAGTATTTATATATATTTTTTTTACAGCATTCACCTTAGGGGGTAGATTGTGTGATATTTTTTTATAGAGGAGGTCATTACAGATGCAGCAATATGTAATATGTCTATTTTATTTATTTATTTTGGTTTTACACAATGAAAGCATTTTAGAAAAAATGCGGATTTTGTGTCTCCATTTTCTGTAAGCCATATTTTTTTTTATTTTTTAGGTGATTGTCTTACGTATGGGGTCATTTTTTTGTAGGATGAAGTAATGGTTTGATTGGTACTATTTTGTGGTGCATATGACTTTTTGATCACTTGTTATTACACTTAATGTGATGTACAGTGACCAAAAAATTACTTTTTGGCTCATTTTATTTAACTTTTTTTATAGTGTTCACCTGAGGGGTTAGATCATGTGATATTTTTATAGATCTGGTTGTTACGGACGCGGCGATACCTAATATGTCTACTTGTAATTTATTTATTTCAATTTAATACAATAAAAACATTTTTGACACAAAAAAAAATCATGTTTTAGTGTCTCCATATTCTGAGAGCCATATGTTTTGGGCGATTGTCTTATGTAGGAGCTCATTTTTTGTGGGATGAAGTGACGGTTTGATTGGTTCTATTTTGGGGTACATATGACATTTTTTATCACTTTTAATATATATATTTTTTTTATGGTGTTCACTGTGCGGGGAATTTAACGTGATCCTTTTATAGATCAGGTTGTTACACACGCGACGATACTAAACATGTGTAGTGTATTTTATTTTTTTAAATTTTTAATAAATTATTAATGTGCAGATTTTTTTTTCATTTTTCTTTTTACACTTTTTTGACACAGACCCACTTGGTTCTTGAAGATCTAGTGGGTCTGAAGCCTCTACAATACACTGCAGTACACTGTATAGTCTACTGCAGTGTATTTAACTCACACTAAGGCCTCATGCACATGACCGTTCCATTTTTTGCAGTCCTCAAACCGCGGATCAGCAAAAAACGGAAGCCGCCCGTGTACCTTCCGTGAATATACATATTACTCCACTTTTAAGGTAAGACTATAGCTCTACTCCGGATCGGCACTACATCAGCATTGCTATTATGTCTTAGCTATTCCATTGCATTACTACGCTTATTTGTCTACCATACAGATCTTCCTTTCACACTCTGAGTTCATTATACTATACACACCCCCTGTATCCTATCTTACCACTGTACTTAGCCCTTCACTACCTCTCTGTTTACACCTCTACTCCTGATCGTATACTTCATGCCCTGTGACATGACTTCAGCCCTCTAGCTATATATTAACTATACTCTATTTGTCTTATGACCCTCGTTTCTAATCTTCATGGAACTATAGATCATTTATATGATCTCTCTGATTTAGTTTACCATTTAGTTTTCCTTTATCTTCCTCCCTATGACACAATTTACTACTAATCCCTAGTATTAATATGTTTCTATTTGTACTATTTTTGCAGCGATGATTTGATAAAGGTTTAACGGACCAAAATGTCTCCCCAAGCAATCGCAAAATAAAGTGCCTCATCTATAACACATATTGAGATTTATTTATAATTTTGAAATTAGAATTTTTTGTTTTTTTCTTATTTCAAAATAATTTTCTCTTTATTGCATTCCTGAGATATATACCTATTTGGTATAAAGGAGCATTAAACCTACCCTTGCATAATACTTTGAGAGTGCGTGGTTTCATTCATATTGACTATACTGAGAATAGGTCATCAATATTAAGAATGGACAACCCCTTTAAGAGCTCAATATACTGTACCGTATGTTAGAACAAATATATGGATTCAATGGCAATAATGTATTCAGGATTGTTGTTGTAGAAGATAGCATATTTAAGTGTGTTTAGAGTGTGGAATAGGATAATATTATTTGTTATATTTTTTTTTCCAGCCTCTCTAGATCCAACACTCAATCTAGTGTGAGTATGGTAATAGGCAGGCTTATGGGTATACACTGTTCATTTTTGGAAATAATGTTATACACAAGTGTGTGTTACAGATAAGGTAATAGGTCAGTTTTTGTAATGATAGCAATGGTGAGAACATACTGGAGAATGGATATATTCACAGGAAGAGTATGAAAGAATGCCATTTTTTGGGGGAAATGTCTTAGCCACTATGTGTGCAATGAAATATAAACCAATAGGAGACAAGCCATAGTAGGCATTCATGAAAACCTGTATAAAAGAGGCACTATAGAGTTGAGCTTCTACTACAGACTGAATCTATGTGCCCAGAATATCCCTTAGCAGTTGTCTGGCCAGATGTCTAGTGCTAATTCTAGACATGCTTCTCCATCTGAGTCACAAGCGTAGGAAGTGGACCGTAAGAACTTCTATAGGTTAAAGCAATTGCTCATATTGAAATACAAATGAAGCTGGCAAGCATGTTAAGGTACAATAGCAAGCTAGTAACAGAAAATGTGATATTGTCAGGAATAGAGTTGAGCGAACACCTGGATGTTCGGGTTCGACGAGTTCGGCCGAACTTTCGAAAAATGTTCGGGTTCGGGATCCGAACTCGACCCGAACTTCATCCCGAACCCGAACCCCATAGAAGTCAATGGGGACCCGAACTTTTGGGCACTAAAAAGGCTGTAAAACACAGATAGAGGGCTGCAAAAGGCAGCAAAATGTAGTTAAATCCCCTGCAAACAAATGTAGATAGGGAAATGATGAGTTAACATAAAATAAATAAAAATTAAACAATATTAATTGGAGTGAGGTCCCATAGCACAGAATCAGGCTTCAAGTCACCCACCAATGGAGAAGGTCACTTACTATTATTTTGACCACAGCACCCAGACAAAGGAGAGAGGTCCCACAGCAGAGAACCAGGCATCATATCACCCACCACAGGAGTAGGCCACCATTTAGTTACTTTGACCCCTACACCCAGACGGAGGAGAGAGGTTACACAGCAGAGAATCAGGCATTTAGATCACCCACCACAGGAGTAGGCCACCATTGAATCAGACCCCGGCAACCATGTCAGATGGCACAAGCATAAGCTTTATATCAATCAGCACAGGAGAAGGCGACTTTGACAGACTTTGACCCCTACACCCGGACGGAGGAGAGAGGTTTCAAAGCAGAGAATCAGGCATTTAGATCACCCACCACAGGAGTAGGCCCCAATTTAATGGGACCCCGGCAACCATGTCAGATGGCACAACCATCAGCTTCATATCAATCAGCACAGGAGAAGGCGACTTTGAAAGACTTTGACCCCTACACCCAGACGGAGGAGAGAGGTTTCACAGCAGAGAATCAGGCATTTAGATCACCCACCACAGGAGTAGGCCCCCATTGAATCAGACCCTGGCAACCATGTCAGATGGCACAACCATCAGCTTTATATCAATCAGCACAGGAGAAGGCGACTTTGAAAGACTTTGACCCCTACACCCAGATGGAGGAGAGAGGTTTCACAGCAGAGAATCAGGCATCATATCAACCACCACAGGAGAAGCCACCATTTAGTTACTTTGACCCCTGCACCCAGGAAGAGGAGAGAGGCACCACAGCACATATTCTGGCATCATATCAGCCATCACAGGAGAAGCCACCATTGAGTTACTTTGACCCCCGCACCCAGGAAGAGGAGAGAGGCACCACAGCACATATTCTGGCATCATATCAGCCACCACAGGAGAAGCCACCATTGAGTTACTTTGACCCCCGCACCCAGGAAGAGGAGAGAGGCACCACAGCACATATTCTGGCATCATATCAGCCACCACAGGAGAAGCCACCATTGAGTTACTTTGACCCCTGCACCCAGGAAGAGGAGAGAGGCCCCACAGCACATATTCTGGCATCATACTAACCACCACAGGAGAAGCCACCATTGAGTTACTTTGACCCCTGCACCCAGGAAGAGGAGAGAGGCCCCACAGCACATATTCTGGCATCATATCAGCCACCACAGGAGAAGCCACCATTGAGTTACTTTGACCCCCGCACCCAGGAAGAGGAGAGAGAGGCACCACAGCACATATTCTGGCATCATATCAGCCACCACAGGAGAAGCCACCATTGAGTTACTTTGACCCCTGCACCCAGGAAGAGGAGAGAGGCCCCACAGCACATATTCTGGCATCATATCAGCCACCACAGGAGAAGCCACCATTGAGTTACTTTGACCCCCGCACCCAGGAAGAGGAGAGAGGCACCACAGCACATATTCTGGCATCATATCAGCCACCACAGGAGAAGCCACCATTGAGTTACTTTGACCCCTGCACCCAGGAAGAGGAGAGAGGCCCCACAGCACATATTCTGGCATCATATCAGCCACCACAGGAGAAGCCACCATTGAGTTACTTTGACCCCTGCACCCAGGAAGAGGAGAGAGGCCCCACAGCACATATTCTGGCATCATACTAACCACCACAGGAGAAGCCACCATTGAGTTACTTTGACCCCTGCACCCAGGAAGAGGAGAGAGGCCCCACAGCACATATTCTGGCATCATATCAGCCACCACAGGAGAAGCCACCATTGAGTTACTTTGACCCCCGCACCCAGGAAGAGGAGAGAGGCACCACAGCACATATTCTGGCATCATATCAGCCACCACAGGAGAAGCCACCATTGAGTAACTTTGACCCCCGCACCCAGGAAGAGGAGAGAGGCACCACAGCACATATTCAGGCATCATATCAGCCACCACAGGAGAAGCCACCATTGAGTTACTTTGACCCCCGCACCCAGGAAGAGGAGAGAGGCACCACAGCACATATTCAGGCATCATATCACACACCACAGGAGAAGGCCTCTTTCAGTGATTTAGGCCTTTGGACCCAGACAGAGGAGAGAGGCACCACAGCACATATTCTGGCATCATATCAGCCACCACAGGAGAAGCCACCATTGAGTTACTTTGACCCCTGCACCCAGGAAGAGGAGAGAGGCCCCACAGCACATATTCTGGCATCATATCAGCCACCACAGGAGAAGCCACCATTTAGTTACTTTGACCCCTGCACCCAGGAAGAGGAGAGAGGCACCACAGCACATATTCTGGCATCATATCAGCCACCACAGGAGAAGCCACCATTTAGTTACTTTGACCCCTGCACCCAGGAAGAGGAGAGAGGCCCCACAGCACATATTCTGGCATCATATCAGCCACCACAGGAGAAGCCACCATTGAGTTACTTTGACCCCTGCACCCAGGAAGAGGAGAGAGGCCCCACAGCACATATTCTGGCATCATACTAACCACCACAGGAGAAGCCACCATTGAGTTACTTTGACCCCTGCACCCAGGAAGAGGAGAGAGGCCCCACAGCACATATTCTGGCATCATATCAGCCACCACAGGAGAAGCCACCATTGAGTTACTTTGACCCCCGCACCCAGGAAGAGGAGAGAGGCACCACAGCACATATTCTGGCATCATATCAGCCACCACAGGAGAAGCCACCATTGAGTTACTTTGACCCCTGCACCCAGGAAGAGGAGAGAGGCCCCACAGCACATATTCTGGCATCATACTAACCACCACAGGAGAAGCCACCATTGAGTTACTTTGACCCCTGCACCCAGGAAGAGGAGAGAGGCCCCACAGCACATATTCTGGCATCATATCAGCCACCACAGGAGAAGCCACCATTGAGTTACTTTGACCCCCGCACCCAGGAAGAGGAGAGAGGCACCACAGCACATATTCTGGCATCATATCAGCCACCACAGGAGAAGCCACCATTGAGTTACTTTGACCCCCGCACCCAGGAAGAGGAGAGAGGCACCACAGCACATATTCTGGCATCATATCAGCCACCACAGGAGAAGCCACCATTGAGTTACTTTGACCCCTGCACCCAGGAAGAGGAGAGAGGCCCCACAGCACATATTCTGGCATCATATCAGCCACCACAGGAGAAGCCACCATTGAGTTACTTTGACCCCTGCACCCAGGAAGAGGAGAGAGGCCCCACAGCACATATTCTGGCATCATACTAACCACCACAGGAGAAGCCACCATTGAGTTACTTTGACCCCTGCACCCAGGAAGAGGAGAGAGGCCCCACAGCACATATTCTGGCATCATATCAGCCACCACAGGAGAAGCCACCATTGAGTTACTTTGACCCCCGCACCCAGGAAGAGGAGAGAGGCACCACAGCACATATTCTGGCATCATATCAGCCACCACAGGAGAAGCCACCATTGAGTTACTTTGACCCCTGCACCCAGGAAGAGGAGAGAGGCCCCACAGCACATATTCTGGCATCATACTAACCACCACAGGAGAAGCCACCATTGAGTTACTTTGACCCCTGCACCCAGGAAGAGGAGAGAGGCCCCACAGCACATATTCTGGCATCATATCAGCCACCACAGGAGAAGCCACCATTGAGTTACTTTGACCCCCGCACCCAGGAAGAGGAGAGAGGCACCACAGCACATATTCTGGCATCATATCAGCCACCACAGGAGAAGCCACCATTAAGTTACTTTGACCCCCGCACCCAGGAAGAGGAGAGAGGCACCACAGCACATATTCAGGCATCATATCAGCCACCACAGGAGAAGCCACCATTGAGTTACTTTGACCCCCGCACCCAGGAAGAGGAGAGAGGCACCACAGCACATATTCTGGCATCATATCAGCCACCACAGGAGAAGCCACCATTGAGTTACTTTGACCCCTGCACCCAGGAAGAGGAGAGAGGCCCCACAGCACATATTCTGGCATCATATCAGCCACCACAGGAGAAGCCACCATTGAGTTACTTTGACCCCCGCACCCAGGAAGAGGAGAGAGACACCACAGCACATATTCTGGCATCATATCAGCCACCAAAGGAGAAGCCACCATTGAGTTACTTTGACCCCCGCACCCAGGAAGAGGAGAGAGGCACCACAGCACATATTCAGGCATCATATCACACACCACAGGAGAAGGCCTCTTTCAGTGATTTAGGCCTTTGGACCCAGACAGAGGAGAGAGGCACCACAGCACATATTCTGGCATCATATCAGCCACCACAGGAGAAGCCACCATTGAGTTACTTTGACCCCTGCACCCAGGAAGAGGAGAGAGGCCCCACAGCACATATTCTGGCATCATATCAGCCACCACAGGAGAAGCCACCATTTAGTTACTTTGACCCCTGCACCCAGGAAGAGGAGAGAGGCACCACAGCACATATTCTGGCATCATATCAGCCACCACAGGAGAAGCCACCATTTAGTTACTTTGACCCCTGCACCCAGGAAGAGGAGAGAGGCCCCACAGCACATATTCTGGCATCATATCAGCCACCACAGGAGAAGCCACCATTGAGTTACTTTGACCCCTGCACCCAGGAAGAGGAGAGAGGCCCCACAGCACATATTCTGGCATCATACTAACCACCACAGGAGAAGCCACCATTGAGTTACTTTGACCCCTGCACCCAGGAAGAGGAGAGAGGCCCCACAGCACATATTCTGACATCATATCAGCCACCACAGGAGAAGCCACCATTGAGTTACTTTGACCCCCGCACCCAGGAAGAGGAGAGAGGCACCACAGCACATATTCTGGCATCATATCAGCCACCACAGGAGAAGCCACCATTGAGTTACTTTGACCCCTGCACCCAGGAAGAGGAGAGAGGCCCCACAGCACATATTCTGGCATCATACTAACCACCACAGGAGAAGCCACCATTGAGTTACTTTGACCCCTGCACCCAGGAAGAGGAGAGAGGCCCCACAGCACATATTCTGGCATCATATCAGCCACCACAGGAGAAGCCACCATTGAGTTACTTTGACCCCCGCACCCAGGAAGAGGAGAGAGGCACCACAGCACATATTCTGGCATCATATCAGCCACCACAGGAGAAGCCACCATTGAGTTACTTTGACCCCCGCACCCAGGAAGAGGAGAGAGGCACCACAGCACATATTCAGGCATCATATCACACACCTCAGGAGAAGGCCTCTTTCAGTGATTTAGGCCTTTGGACCCAGACAGAGGAGAGAGGCACCACAGCACATATTCTGGCATCATATCAGCCACCACAGGAGAAGCCACCATTGAGTTACTTTGACCCCTGCACCCAGGAAGAGGAGAGAGGCCCCACAGCACATATTCTGGCATCATATCAGCCACCACAGGAGAAGCCACCATTTAGTTACTTTGACCCCTGCACCCAGGAAGAGGAGAGAGGCACCACAGCACATATTCTGGCATCATATCAGCCACCACAGGAGAAGCCACCATTTAGTTACTTTGACCCCTTCACCCAAACAGAGGAGAGAGGTTCCACATCAGAGAATCAGGCATCATATCAACCACCACAGGAGTAGGCCACCATTTAGTTTATTTGACCCCTGCACCCAGGAAGAGGAGAGAGGCCCCACAGCACATATTCTGGCATCATATCACACACCACAGGAGAAGGCCTCTTTCAGTGATTTAGGCCTTTGGACCCAGACAGAGGAGAGAGGTCAGAGATTAGCTTCATATCCCCCAGCACAGCAGAAGACCGCTTTATTTGACTTAGGCCTCAGCACCCAGACAGAAGACAGAGGTAGCATGGCAGAGGTTATGGCTTCATGTCACCCGTTAGTTTAACCGGCCACTTTCATCTGGTTAGGCCCCGGCGCCCAGACAGAGAAGAGTTTCATTCAACTGTGGGTTTCATAAAATTTGTATCAAATAAAGAAGTGGCCCGTAGCACAACAAGACATGTTTTAGGCAGTTAATAAGGACTACTCTGCACAAGGGAGGGACAGGTCCTGTGGGATCCATGCCTGGTTCATCTTTATGAAGGTCAGCTTGTCCACGTTGGCTGTGGACAGGCGGCTGCGCTTGTCAGTAATGACGCCCCCTGCCGTGCTGAATACGCGTTCAGATAAAACGCTGGCCGCCGGGCAGGAAAGCACCTCCAAGGCATAACATGCTAACTCTGGCCACGTGGACAATTTCGAAACCCAGTAGTTGAATGGGGCCGAACCATCCGTCAGGATGTGGAGGGGTGTGCAGACATACTGTTCAACCATGTTAGTGAAATGCTGCCTCCTGCTAACACGTTCCGTATCAGGTGTCGGTGCAGATAGCTGTGGCGTGGAGACAAAACTTTTCCACATTTCTGCCATGCTAACCCTGCCCTCAGATGAGCTGGCCGTGACACAGCTGCGTTGGCGACCTCTTGCCACTCCTCTGCCTTCACCTTCCACCTGTTCCCCTGTGACATGTGGGAATGCTCTCAAGAGCGCCTCTATCAGCGTGCGCTTGTACTCGCGCATCTTACGGTCGCGCTCCAGTTCAGGAATTAAAGTGGGCACATTGTCTTTATACCGGGGATCCAGCAGGGTGGCCACCCAGTAGTCTGCACACGTTAAAGCGTGGGCAACTCTGCTGTCGTTGCGCAGGCATTGGAGCATATATTCGCTCATGTGGGCCAGGCTACCCATGGGTAAGGACAAGCTGTCCTCTGTGGGAGGCGTATCGTCATCGTCCACCGTATCCCCCCAGCCACGCACCAGTGATGGGCCTGGGCTGCCACCCCGCTGTGAACTTGCGTCATCCTCGTCCCCCTCCACCTCCTCCTCCTCATCCTCCTCGTCCTCCAGTACAGTGCCTTGGCTGGCGACTTGTGAACCTGTCCTCTGCTGCTTAAACAAACCTCCCTCTTAGCCACTTCGAACAGACTGGCCCGAAAGTGTTAGAAACGAGCCCTCATCCTCCTCCTCCTCCTCCACCTGGGCCACCTCCTCTAACATCATTGCCCTAAGTGTTTTCTCAAGGAGACATAGAAGTGGTATTGTAACGCTGATAACAGTGTCATCGCCACTGGCCATGTTGGTGGAGTACTCGAAACAGCGCAGCAGGGCACACAGGTCTCGCATGGAGGCCCAATCATTGGTGGTGAAGTGGTGCTGTTCGGCAGTACGACTGACGCGAGCGTGCTGCAGCTGAAACTCCACTATGGCCTGCTGCTGCTCGCACAGTCTCTCCAGCATGTGCAAGGTGGAGTTCCACCGGGTGGGCACGTCGCATATGAGGCGGTGAGCGGGAAGGCCGAACTTCCGCTGTAGCGCAGACAGGCGAGCAGCGGCAGGATGTGAACGGCGGAAGCGCGCACAGACGGCCCGCACTTTATGCAGCAGCTCTGACATGTTGGGGTAGTGGTGAATGAACCTCTGCACCACCAAGTTCAGCACATGCGCCAGGCAAGGGATGTGCGTCAAACCGGCTAGTCCCAGAGCTGCCACGAGATTTCGCCCATTATCGCATACCACCAGGCCTGGCTTGAGGCCCACCGGCAGAAACCACTCGTCGGTCTGTTGTTTAATACCCCGCCACAACTCCTTTGCGCTGTGGGGCCTGTCCCCCAAACATATGAGTTTCAGAATGGCCTGCTGACGTTTACCCCGGGCTGTGCTGAAGTTGGTGGTGAAGGTGTGTGGCTGACCGGATGAGCTGGTGGAAGCAGTGGAGGAGGAAGCCGAGTAGGAGGAGGAGGCTACAGGAGGCAGAGAATGATGCCCTGCGATCCTAGGGGGCGGAAGGACGTGCGCCAAGGAACTGTCCGCCGGGGGCCCAGCCGCCACTACATTCATCCAGTGTGCAGTTAGTGAGATATAGCGTCCCTGGCCGTGCTTACTGGTCCACGTATCTGTGGTTAGGTGGACCTTGCCACAAATGGCGTTGCGCAGTGCACACTTGATTTTATCGGACACTTGCATGTGCAGGGAAGGCACGGCTGTCTTGGAGAAGTAGTGGCGGCTGGGAACCACATACTGCGGGACAGCCATGGCCATCAGCTGTTTGAAGCTGTCTGTGTCCACCAGCCGGAATGACAGCATTTCAAAGGCCAGCAGTTTAGAAATGCTGGCGTTCAGGCCAAGGGCTCGAGGGTGACTCGGGGGGAATTTGCGCTTCCTCTCTAAGGTTTGAGATATTGAGAGCTGAACGCTGCTGTGTGATATAGTGGAGACGCTAGTTGACGGTGGCGGTGGTGGTGGTGTCGGTGGCACATCCTCTGTTTGCTGCTCGGCAGGTGGCAACATTCCTCTCGAGGCGGAAGCCGAGGCAGCAGCGGTAGAGGGAGCAGGGGGAGCCTCAGCGAGTGCCTGGTTTTTAAGGTGTGTACCCCACTGCAGTTCATGCTTTGCATGTAGATGCCTGGTCATGCAGGTTGTGCTGAGGTTCAGAACGTTAATGCCTAGCCTCAGGCTCTGATGGCAGAGCGTGCAAGTCACTCGGGTCTTGTCGGTAGGACATTGTTTAAAGAAGTGCCATGCCAGGGAACTCTTTGAAGCTGCCTTTGTGGGGCTGGGTCCCTGTTGGCGATGTCCAGTAGCAGGCCAACTCTGGGGGCGGCGGCTCGTCTGCTTTGGCCCCCTGCTCCCTCTTTGGCTTCGCTGTTGTCTCGGTCTCACCACTACCTCTTCCTCTGAACTGTGAAAGTCATCGCCACGACCTTCAGTCCATGTGGGGTCTGAGACCTCATCGTCCTCTGCATCGTCTTCCACCCAGTCTCCCTCCCTGACCTCCTCCTGTTCAGTCTGCACACTGCAAAAAGACGCGGCAGTGGGCACCTGTGTTTCGTCATCATCAGAGAGTCGGTGACTCTGCTGTGGTGGTATTCCCATGTCCTCTTCATCTGGAGACATAAGTGGTTGTGCGTCAGTGCATGGTATGTCTTCCTCCACTGGGGAAGGGCTAGGTGGACGCCCCTGGGAAACCCTGGAAGCAGAGTCTTCAAACAGAAGAAGAGACTGCTGCATAACTTGTGGCTCAGACCGTTTCCCTGATATGCTTGGGGGTGATGTGACAGACTGATGGGCTTGGTTTTCAGGTGCCACCTGTGCGCTTTCCGCAGAAGACTGGGTGGAAGACCATGTGGTGAACGTGCTGGAAGCACTGTCGGCCACCCAATCGATTAATGCCTGTACCTGCTCAGGCCTTACCATCCTAAGAGCGGCATTGGGCCCCACGAGATATTGCGGTACATTCTGCCGGCTAGTTGAGGGAGTTCGTTCCCTACTGTGTGTGCCTGGGGCCGAACGGCCACGTCCTCTACCAGCAACAGAGGCTCCACGGACACCACCACGATCACGTCCTCGTCCCTTAATAGTATTTTTCTTCATTGTTGCGATTCAACTCGCACCACAATGAAATATATTATTTTTTATAAGCAAAATCCCCTCACTGGAATACTTTCAGTCTTTTGACTGTATGGATTACAGATGGAATGACTGTTATATGTGGGTACCGCTTTCTTTGACAGATTCTAGTATGGTTACATATATGTTTTCCCAACCCCAGCACATTAGTTTGCTAATTCCAGATGTATGAAACGCAGGCCTAACTGTATCTAGTATATTGAACGCCAGATAAACAAACTTGGCCTTTTTTAAATAAAAAAAAAATTCCCTCACTGGAATACTTTCAGTCTTTTGACTGTATGGATTACAGATGGAATGACTGTTATATGTGAGTACCGCTTTCTTTGACAGATTCTAGTATGGGTACATATATGTTTTCCCAACCCCAGCACATTAGTTTGCTAATTCCAGATGTATGAAACGCAGGCCTAACTGTATCTAGTATATTGAACGCCAGATAAACTAACTTGGCCTTTTTTAAATAAAAAAAATCCCCTCACTGGAATACTTTCAGTCTTTTGACTGTATGGATTACAGATGGAATGACTGTTATATGTGAGTACCGCTTTCTTTGACAGATTCTAGTATGGGTACATATATGTTTTCCCAACCCCAGCACATTAGTTTGCTAATTCCAGATGTATGAAACGCAGGCCTAACTGTATCTAGTATATTGAACGCCAGATAAACTAACTTGGCCTTTTTTAAATAAAAAAAATCCCCTCACTGGAATACTTTCAGTCTTTTGACTGTATGGATTACAGATGGAATGACTGTTATATGTGAGTACCGCTTTCTTTGACAGATTCTAGTATGGGTACATATATGTTTTCCCAACCCCAGCACATTAGTTTGCTAATTCCAGATGTATGAAACGCAGGCCTAACTGTATCTAGTATATTGAACGCCAGATAAACTAACTTGGCCTTTTTTAAATAAAAAAAATCCCCTCACTGGAATACTTTCAGTCTTTTGACTGTATGGATTACAGATGGAATGACTGTTATATGTGAGTACTGCTTTCTTTGACAGATTCTAGTATGGGTACATATATGTTTTCCCAACCCCAGCACATTAGTTTGCTAATTCCAGATGTATGAAACGCAGGCCTAACTGTATCTAGTATATTGAACGCCAGATAAACTAACTTGGCCTTTTTTAAATAAAAAAAAAATTCCCTCACTGGAATACTTTCAGTCTTTTGACTGTATGGATTACAGATGGAATGACTGTTATATGTGAGTACCGCTTTCTTTGACAGATTCTAGTATGGGTACATATATGTTTTCCCAACCCCAGCACATTAGTTTGCTAATTCCAGATGTATGAAACGCAGGCCTAACTGTATCTAGTATATTGAACGCCAGATAAACTAACTTGGCCTTTTTTAA
The DNA here is from genome assembly GCF_905171765.1 of Bufo bufo. NCBI lineage: Eukaryota > Metazoa > Chordata > Amphibia > Anura > Bufonidae > Bufo > Bufo bufo. Next base: position 517,367,097 of record NC_053391.1, on the reverse strand, counting down.
ATAAAAAAAATTCCCTCACTGGAATACTTTCAGTCTTTTGACTGTATGGATTACAGATGGAATGACTGTTATATGTGAGTACCGCTTTCTTTGACAGATTCTAGTATGGGTACATATATGTTTTCCCAACCCCAGCACATTAGTTTGCTAATTCCAGATGTATGAAACGCAGGCCTAACTGTATCTAGTATATTGAACGCCAGATAAACTAACTTGGCCTTTTTTAAATAAAAAAAATCCCCTCACTGGAATACTTTCAGTCTTTTGACTGTATGGATTACAGATGGAATGACTGTTATATGTGAGTACCGCTTTCTTTGACAGATTCTAGTATGGGTACATATATGTTTTCCCAACCCCAGCACATTAGTTTGCTAATTCCAGATGTATGAAACGCAGGCCTAACTGTATCTAGTATATTGAACGCCAGATAAACTAACTTGGCCTTTTTTAAATAAAAAAAAAATTCCCTCACTGGAATACTTTATGGCTTTTCACTGTATGGATTACAGGTGGACTGGTATTAGTAGGGGTGACACAAGCACACCCAAGTCCCTGATGTAGGATTTCTATGGCACAGACCACTATTACAAGTGATTAATGGACGTTGGGAGAGATTGTGCTGCAGCACTAGTCCCAAGATGGCCGCCGCCTATCAGCCCAGTAACATGTGCCACAAAATGGTCTGCACAACCTTTAAAAAAAATAGCCTTGGACTGTGCTGCTAAATCGCTATTGGTCTGAATCCCAGGTGTAGATGTCTGACTTGTTTGGAGCTTTGGAATGCACACTGTGGCAGCTTCTGCTGCAGCACTACAAGTCGCAAAATGGCGACCGGCGGTCAGCCCAGGTACATGTGGATGGAAAAATCACTCTGGCCACTCTAAAAATAGCCAATCCCTATCAAAAAAGCAGCTCAGCTGCAGTTGTTCAGATGAATCACAGGTGGAGGAGAGAAATTTGCTTCCAGTTATTCAATTATCCCTGCCTATTCTCGCCCTAGCATCAGCTGCGTCTATCCCTGTTCTATTCACATCGGGAGTGAGCACGTCCCGACGTGCGCACAAGCTTATAAAGAGGCTGAGTCACATGCTGCACTTGGCCAATCACAGCCTTGCCAATAGTAGGCATGGCTGCGATGGCATCTTAGGGCAAGTAGTATGATGCATGTTGATTGGCTGCTTTGCAGCCTTTCAAAATGCGCCAAAATACATGCCGAACGACGAACCCGAACCCGAACTTTTACGAAAAAGTTCGGGTTCGGGTCCGTGTCACGAACACCCCAAAATTCGGTACGGACCCGAACTATGCTCGAACTGTTCGCTCAACACTAGTCAGGAACCATTGTAGCTGTCTTTTTCCCAAAGCAATAAGATTCTCTAAAGTGTTTAGTTTAGCATTGTATCTGCATATTAATTTAATTAATTGACTAGACACGTCACTAAGATGTTTGTTGATGGGTCATTTCAGGGGGACCAATTTATACCCACATATTGTTTTTTAACACAAGGTACAGGACGCCAAATAGACAACATTGTTTGTGTTGCAATTGATGTAATTTATTGAATTGATCCTGGATATGCTTTAGTGCCATAACCAAACCTCTATGTTCCTTCAATTTTCATATTTAAGTGTTTTCACAGATTTCATTAGGAAATCTATTAGATAATAAATAATCCTACCTAATAAAAGCCCTTTGTGCCTGCGCAGGGTCCGTGCTTGTGTGCCGATGTTAAATGTGCATGCCCGGAGTTACCTAGAGCAGGGGCAACTGATGGGACTTACCTGGAGCAGGGGCAACTGACGGGAGTTACCTGGAGCAGGGGCAACTGATGGGAGTTACCTGGAGCAGGGGCAACTGATGGGAGTTACCTGGAGCAGGGGCAACTGATGGGGGTTACCTGGAGCAGGGGCAGGATCACTAATTGATGGACACTAGAGCAGGAGTATTACTACTAGAGGCAAATACCAAGCCTGCGGTAGCACATTGCACTCAGCACCTGATGTTGCCGCCTCTATACACAGAACATCCTCATCCAAACTCCCCTCAGAACTGAGCGCCGGGGAGCGAGTCCTCCATTGGGCGGCCTCATGCAGAAGTGCCTGGGCTCTGGAAGAGGAGGGAGCAGCGTGCAGGCCGTAGAGACAGCGAGATCTGGTGATGGCGCTACCGCGGGTGCTAGAGCTGTACAGCGGCATCGGAGGCATGCACTGCGGCCTGTCTGGTAACGTGAGCCCTGGCCCTCCGTGCGGACACCTGGTGCGGGGTACAGCTGTGTAATGAGCGGTGATGGGGTCATGCGGAGCGCCGTGTGCTGATGGGATTGGCGCGCCACGCGTGCGCCGTTTAATTATCGGCACACACGCACGGTCACGGAGCAGCACACATGGCTTTTATTATTATACATTGTGTTTGAGGGAATCAATGGTACAAGCTATCTCCTATAATAAAAGGCCTGTGTGCATGCTCAGGGCTGCGTGTCTGTGCGTGTGTGCCGATAATTGAACTGCACATGCTCGTCGAGCCAACCAATCATCACATGGCGCTTCATGCACCGCCCACACCTACACATCGCCCAATCACTGCTCGCAGGTTATGGTGTGCTTTCCACGTTAGACAGCCGCCATTACTGTCTGTGCATCACAGAGCAGCACAGTCCCAGCACTCTCAGCCATAGACAGCAGCCGCTGCCAGCAGTCTCAGCCACCAGTCGCTGCCAGCAGTCTAAGCCACCAGTCAAAGCCAGCTGTCTAAGCCATCAGTCAGTGCCACCAGTCACAGTGCCAGCAGTCTCAGCCACCAGTCAGTGCCTGTCATCTCAGCCATCAGTCACAGTGCCAGCAGTCTCAGCCACCAGTCGCTGCCAGCAGTCTCAGCACCACCAGTCAGTGCCAGCCGTCCCCTAGCCATTTAATATAGACTGTTCCTACTAATGTTTATGCACTACTGTTCTAGCGCCCGTTATTGTAATGGGCTTAATGTCTAGTGGTATAATAATTGCAGTGTTACTGAGGTACTGTATTCTGTAGTGGAGAATACTGAGGAATGTAGAGCAACATGGAGGTACCACAATAAGGCCAAATATTGCGACACATACATGTCATTGTGATTTTGTTATGTGGCCCTGTATTGCAATTTGTTTGCTTCTATACATGAAACAGAAAAGTTTTTTAGAAAGAAATAAGAATATGCTGTCTAATTTACCTTTTTATTTTCAAAAGAGATTTATTGAGTGACAGGCCTACAAAGAAACATGGATTGCTCGGACATTGGTATTGTATATATGCTTCTTTGGCCTCATGCACACGACTGTTTTGTGCACCCGTGGCCGTTGTGCCGTTTTCCGTGATTTTCTGCGGACCCATTGACTTTCAATGGGTCCGTTAAAAACTCTGAAAATGCACCGTTTGTCATCCGCCTCCGTGATCCGTGTATCCTGTCCATCAAAAAAATATGACCTGTCCTATTTTTTTGACGGACAACGGTTCACGGACCCATTAAAGTCAATGGGTCCATGAAAAAACACGGATGCACACAAGATTGGCATCCGTGTCCGTGATCCGTGTCCGTAGGCTAATTTCATACAGACGGATCCGAAGATCCGTCTGCATAAAAGCTTTTTCAGAGCTGAGTTTTCAAATCCGACAGTATATTCTAACACAGAGGCGTTCCCATAGTGATGGGGACACTTCTAGTTAGAATATACTACGAACTGTGTACATGACTGCCCCCTGCGTCCTGGCAGCACCCGATCTCTTACAGGGGGCTGTGATCCGCACAATTAACCCCTCAGGTGCCGCACCTGAAGGGGTTAATTGTGCGTATCATAGACCCCTGTAAGAGATCAGGGGCTGCCAGGCAGCAGGGGGCAGACCCCCCCTCCCTCCCCAGTTTTAATTTCATTGGTGGCCAGTGCGGCCCCCCCGGCCCCCCCTCCCTCTATTGTATTAATATCATTGGTGGCCAGTCCGGCCACTGCTCCCTCCCTTTATTGTATTATCATTGGTAGCCAGTGTGCGCCCCCCCCCCCCCGGCCCCCCTCCCTCCCTCTATTGTATTATTATTGGTGGCCAGTGTGCGCCCCCCTGGCCCCCCTCTATTGTATTAATATCATTGGTGGCCAGTGTGCGGCATCCCCTCTCCCCCCCGATCATTGGTGGCAGCGGAGAGTTCCGATCGGAGTTCCAGTTTAATCGCTGGGGCTCCGATCAGTAACCATGGCAACCAGGACGCTACTGCAGTCCTGGTTGCCATGGTTACTTAGCAATATTAGAAGCATCATACTTACCTGCTGCGCTGTCTGTGACCGGCCGGGAGCTCCTCCTACTGGTAAGTGACAGATCATTAAGCAATGCGCCGCACAGACCTGTCACTTACCAGTAGGAGGAGCTGTGTGTTTTGGGTCATTGTCATGCGGAAATGTCCATTGGCGCCCAAGGCCAAGTTTCTCTGCAGACTGCCTGATGTTGTCCTTGAGAATCCTCATGTATTGCTCTTTTTTCATGGTGCCGTTTTCTGTGATTAGGTTCCCTGGTCCTTTGGCTGAAAAACACCCCCAAAGCATTAGGTTCCCACCACCATGTTTGACAGTGGGGATGGTGTTCTTTGGGTTGAAGGCTTCTTTTTTACGCCAAATGAAGGAAACATCATTGTGACCAAACAATTAAATTTTTGTTTCATCTGACCATAACACAGAAGACCAGAAGTCTTCTTCTTTGTCCAGATGAGCTTTTGCAAACGCCAAGCAAGCTTTTGTGTGCCTTATCTGGAGAAGTGGAACCCAGCAGTGTGCAATGTCCGTTGGATTGTCTGCCTTGAGACATTGCCACCAGCAGAGCCCAGATTCACCAGGATGGCCTTGGTGATCCTTGTATTCTTTTTCACCTCTCTAACTATCCTCCTGGCCAGCACAGGTGTCACTTTTGGCTTCTGACCACGTCCTCTGAGATTTTCCATAGTGCGGAACATCTTGTATTTTTTGCTCAAATGTAAATAAAAGCTGAGAATTTTTTTTCCCCACAATAATGCCTCTTGTGCATCGTCTTATTATCTTTTGGGAGACACCTATGTCAAAATTTGCCAGGGGTATGAATAATTATGGGCAGCACTGTATGTTCGTAGAAGTACATATATAGAACAGCACAGTTCGATCAACAGAATAATTTGAAGATGTAACATACAGAAGCAGAACACAATATTAAATATATATCCACAAGTAAGCAGTTTTGGTTCATCATGTAATGGGAAATGAGAGTGTAGTATCTTTATCGTGAGTTGTTGAGGGAAACGGACATCAGGAAAGAATAGATTCCATAGTAGTAGCTTCAAATAGCTGCAAACCGCAGATCCGCAAAAAACGGAAGCCGCTCGTGTTGCCTTCCGCAATTTGCAGAATGGAACATGCGCCGGCAATATAAATGCCTATTCTTGTCCGCAAAGCGCGGACAAGAATAGGACATGTTATATTTTTTTAACGGGCCCGCGGAACGGAGCCACGGATTTGGACAGCACACGGAGTGCTGTCCGCATCTTTTGCGGTCCCATTGTCGTGTGCATGAGGCCTTAATCACTAGTGTTGATCGAGCACCAAAGTGCTCGGGTGCTCGGGCCGAACACCTCGGGATGCACAATGGAAGTCAATAGGAGAACCTGAGCATTAAACCAGGCACCCCCTGCTCTAAAGAGGGGAGGGTGTCTAGTTCACATGAAAAGGTCAGAAATTGATGGAAACACCACTGAAATGGTTTGGGAACAGCATGGGGAGGATGTCTGGATGCATCTTGGACTCCCAGGTCACTAGTGGGAACGATGTTGTCCAAGTAGTACGCCACTTTTACAGACTGAAAATAATACCCCAAAAAACTAAGATAAAATCGATTTTAGAGGAAAAATTGTTAGAAAACATTCTTTCCTATATATTTACTTGTACATAAAGTGCCAGTGCTGCCAAAAATTACAAGGAAGAGGCACTCCGATACAACCTATATATCACATAAAGGAGGGCCTCATTTGCTTTGTGGTTTAATTGTTCAGGTAGTGGGACTCCTACACTCAAAGCCTGAGCACTAAGTGAAAGGGCTTCCAAAAATTACAAGGAACCAACACTCCAATACACCCTTTATTACACATAAAGGGGGGCATCATACACCCTTGAAAAATTATGATTGATGGCCTGATGGTAAGCTGACCCTGTAAAAGATTGTAGATGAGGGCCTGCTTGTGAGCTCACCCTCTAAAAAATTATATGCAAGGGCCTGCAGGTGAGCTGAAACTGTAAAAGATTGTAGGTAAGGGCCTGCAGGTGAGCTGACCCTCTAAAGAGCTGACCCTCTAAAAAATTATATGCGAGGGCCTGCAGGTGAGCTGACCCTGTAAAAGATTATATACAAGGGCCTATAGGTGAGCTGACCCTGTAAAACATTATATGTGAGGGCCTACAGGTTAGCTGACCCTCTACAAAATTATATTTGAGAGCCTGCAGGTGTCACGACCGCTATCCCAGCAGCAGTCGTGTCACACCAGACGGAGGGGAAGGGGGACCCTTATTTACGGATGGGAAATAGAATGGCCACCCCTGACTAACCCTAAGCTGGCACCTGTCTGCCCTGATACCCTAGACGGGTTGTGAACCCGTGCGGCGAGCAGGATGCCTAAACCCTTAGTCGCCCTAACAAGACTGGACTGGGGAAAGGCTTATGGAAGCGCTAGTCACCATCACTCACGTCTAGGAAAACAACAGGGGAAGACAGCAACAAACAAACAACAGCAGAGATAGACTTATCCAGTCACGAGCAGAGAAGGCGATCCCAAACACGACAGTCCACGCCGGACAAGAGCTCCACAGCAACACCATCAAACGATCTCCTTCCAAGGTCAGAGTAGCACTGGAAGTAAGGACTATATCTGGCAATGACTGCAAGTGAAAGTGAAACTAATATAGTAGCTGGGAGTGGCAGACAGGACTCACCTGAGAAGGATGCCTACAAACTCCCAGTCAGGACAAAAAGGTTCACAAGGCAAAACCCAGATGACATACCCTGAACCACGGAGCAAACTCACAAGCATCATCGCGAGTAGCAAGACGCTGCGACTTTCTCCTCCCAGACCTGTCTGGATCAGTCACAGTCGTGACAGTACCCCCCTTTCTACGGGGGGCCCCTGGACCCTCAAGACCAGGCCTCTCCGGATGGGAGCTATGAAAAGCCCGAATGAATCTGTCCGCTTTTATCTCTGATGCTGGAACCCACATTCTCTCTTCGGAACCATAACCTTTCCAGTGCACCAGGTACTGAAGAGAGCGGCGAACATATCGTGAATCAACAATCTTTTCTACCTGAAACTCAAGACTGCCATCAACAACCACCGGTGGAGGCGGTAGTGGCAATGGTTCAGGAGGTTCTACATATCTCTTAAGCAGAGATCTGTGGAAGACATTATGGATCCTTAGAGTCTGAGGTAGCTCCAGACGAAAAGCCACCGGGTTAATGATCTTAATTACCCTATAAGGACCAATAAATCTCAGACCTAATTTCCACGAGGGAACCTTCAACTTGATATTTCTGGTAGACAACCACACCAAGTCATTCACCCCAAGGTCCGGACCTTCAGAGCGCTTCCTATCAGCCGCACGTTTGTATCTACCACCAATTCTCTTCAAACTTTCTTGCACACTCTGCCACACTGAAGAAAGTGAAGACGCAAATCGTTCCTCCTCGGGAATCCCAGACGGCCCCCCCTCACTAAACGTACAAAACTGAGGATGGAAACCATACGCACCAAAAAATGGTGACTTATCGGTGGATTCTTGACGACGATTATTAATGGCAAACTCGGCTAAAGGTAAATAAGATGACCATTCCTCCTGATTTTCGGAAACAAAGCATCTCAAATATGTCTCTAGGTTTTGATTGGTACGTTCAGTCTGACCGTTGGACTGTGGATGGAAAGATGAAGAAAACGACAGATGAACCCCTAAACGAGAACAAAAAGCTTTCCAAAATTTAGAAACAAATTGGGTACCACGATCCGAAACAATATCGGAAGGGACCCCGTGAAGCTTCACGATGTGGTCAATAAAAACCTGAGCCAGTGTGTTAGCATTAGGCAATGCGGCAAGAGCAATAAAGTGCACCATTTTACTGAATCTGTCAACAACTACAAGGATAACAGGTCTTCCCCGCTGATACTGGTAGATCCGTAATGAAATCCATTGACAGGTGCATCCAAGGCCTGTTGGGGATGGCCAGAGGTAAAAGACGCCCTGCCGGACGAGTATGATCTACCTTAGAACGAGCACAGGTAGCACATGCAGACACAAAATTCAACACCTCCTGGCGCCATTTAGGCCACCAGAACCGACGAGACACTAAGGTTGCCCTACTACCTGGGTGTCCTGCCAGTGTGGAGTTATGGTGTTCTTTTAGTATCTCCAGTCGTAAATTTTCTGGCACAAACAGTTTACCCGAGGGGCAGGAGGCCGGGGCGTCCCCCTGAGCTTCCAACACCCTCCCCTCCAAACCTGAGTGTAATGCAGAGACCACCACCCCCTTTTGCAAAATGGGCTCTGGTACCTCAACATCACCCCCTCCAGGAAAACTTTGAGACAATGCATCCGCCTTAGTATTTTTTGCCCCCGGGCGATAGGTTATTACAAAATTAAACCTAGTAAAAAAAAACGACCACCGAGCCTGTCTAGGGGTGAGACGTTTAGCAGACTCCAGATATAATAAGTTTTTGTGATCAGTAATCACCGTGACGAGATGAACCGCCCCCTCCAAAAAATGACGCCACTCCTCAAAAGCCAACTTAATAGCCAAAAGTTCCCTGTTGCCAATATCATAGTTCCTTTCTGCAGTAGACAATTTCTTCGAAAAGAAAGCACACGGACGCCATTCACCAGGGGACGGGCCCTGAGATAGTACCGCTCCCACCCCCACCTCTGATGCGTCAACCTCTACAATAAAAGGAAGCGAGACATCTGGCTGTACGAGAATAGGGGCCGAGGTGAATCTCTCCTTCAGAGATGCAAAGGCAGTTTTGGCTGCATGTGACCATTTGGAAAAATCGGATCCCTTTCGGGTCATGTCCATCAGTGGTTTGACCACCAAGGAATAGTTCTTTATAAACTTTCTATAAAAATTGGCAAACCCCAGGAAGCGTTGCAATGCCTTCAGGTTCTCAGGCAGATCCCAGTCTATAATCGCCCGGACTTTCTCTGGATCCATGCGGAAACCTGAATCTGACAACACATACCCCAGAAATGGCAGTTCTTTTACGGCGAATACACATTTTTATAACTTAGCAAACAATTTGTTGGCCCTTAATATCTGCAGCACTTGTCTCACATGGATCTTATGTGTATCCAGATCCGGGGAATAGACCAGGATGTCATCAAGATATATCACAACAAATCTCCCGATAAGGTGACTAAAAATATCGTTGACAAAATGTTGGAATACCGCAGGCGCATTAGTAAGACCAAATGGCATGACCAGATTTTCATAATGCCCTTCCGGAGTATTAAAAGCCGTCTTCCACTCATCCCCCTCTTTGATGCGAACCAGGTTATAGGCTCCTCTGAGATCCATTTTGGAGAACCATTTAGCACCAGCAACCTGATTAAAGAGGTCGGGAATGAGAGGAAGAGGATAGGGATCTCGGATAGTTATCCGGTTTAATTCCCGGAAATCCAGGCAAGGACGTAGGCCCCCATCTTTCTTTTTAACGAAAAAGAACCCTGCAGCCACAGGTGAAGAAGAGGGTCTGATGTGTCCCTTAGCCAAACTCTCCGAAATATAATCTTTCATAGCCTTCCTCTCCGGGCCGGAAAGATTGTATAACCGGGTTTTAGGTAGTTTTGCCCCAGGTAATAGATTAATCGGGCAATCATATGGACGATGAGGTGGTAACCCCTGACAACCCTTCTCAGAGAACACATCCATAAAATCTGACAGAAAGGCAGGTAAAGATGTTACAGAGAGTGTAGAGCACCTACTACTCAAGCAGTTGTCCTTACAATATTCACTCCACTCCACAATCTCCCCGGCCTGCCAATCCACCACTGGATTGTGAGTCACCAGCCAGGGAAGCCCCAATACCATAGGAGCCGGAAGACCGTCAAGGACATAACAAGAGATATGCTCTTTATGGAGGTCCCCTACCTGCAGATGGATATTATGGATGATCTGAGTTAACTCTCTCTGAGTAAGAGGGGAGGAGTCGATGGCAAACACAGGAATAGTTCTGCATACCGGTTCCGGAGTAAAACCCAGAGCCTGAGCTAACCGTGAATCCACCAAGTTGACCCCCGCCCCACTGTCCAAAAAGACGGAACAGATCTCAGTTTTATTGCCCGCCTCAACGGTAGCGGACAACAAAAACTGAGACATGCGTATGGAGGAAACGAATACGCCCAGACTGTTCTCCTCCGCACAATCTGGGGACTCTAGTTTTCCGGCGGCTCCTTTGTTTGTGGTCTCTTGGGTTCTGAGGGACAAACCTTTACAAAATGACCCCTCCCCCCACAACGAAAACAAACCTCTGACCTACGGCGGAACTTAGGAGGATTCACCCGTCTAGTGGTGCCCCCTATTTGCATCGGTTCGACTGGACCATAACAGACCGATCCCTGCCCTATAGAGGCCTCCGTAAAATTTAATAGTCTCTCCCTGAGTCGTCTGTCGATTCTTATGGACAGAGACATAGCAGCCTCAAGAGACCCAGGGACCTCGTATACCGCTAGCGCGTCTTTTAATTTTTCAGACAACCCCTGGCAGAACTGACTCCTAAGGGCAGAATCGTTCCATAACGTATCAGTAGCCCACCTACGGAATTCGGAACAATATAGTTCAGCAGACCGGTTCTCTTGCCGAAGTCTACGTAGCTTAGACTCAGCCAGTGAGACCCTGTCCGGGTCATCATATACGAGACCCAGGGCTTCAAAAAACTCCTCCACTGATCGTAAGGCCGGAGAGTCTGATGGTAGGGAGAAAGCCCAAGCCTGCGGATCTCCTTGCAGGAGAGAAATTACAACGCCCACCCGTTGTTCCTCACCGCCGGAGGATCTAGGGCGTAACCTGAAGAACAATTTGCAAGCTTCTCTGAAGGTTACAAATTGGTCTCTCCCTCCAGAGAACCTATCAGGTAAAGCCACTTTTGGCTCAGGAGTACCTTGGTTTCCCGAAGCAACGGTGGAACCCAAGGATTGCTGCTGACGCACTGTTGCTTTTAATCCTGCCACTTCAAGGGATAACCCCTGTAATTGTTTCGCCAAAACCGAAACCGGATCCATAGTGGAACAGACAAAATACAAAGCAAAACAGCAAGCAACAAAGAAAAAAAAAAAAAAAAGAAATGTCACTTTTTTTTTTTTTTTTTAAAAGGCCAGATATACTGTCACGACCGCTATCCCAGCGGCAGTCGTGTCACACCAGACGGAGGGGAAGGGGGACCCTTATCTACGGATGGGAAATTGAATGGCCACCCCTGACTAACCCTAAGCTGGCACCTGTCTGCCCTGATACCCTAAACGGGGTGTGAACCCGTGCGGCGAGCAGGATGCCTAAACCCTTAGTTGCCCTAACAAGACTGGACTGGGGAAAGGCCGATGGGAGCGCTAGTCACCATCACTCACGTCTAGGAAAACAACAGGGGAAGACAGCAACAAACAAACAACAGCAGAGATAGACTTATCCAGTCACGAGCAGAGAAGGCGATCCCAAACACGACAGTCCACACCGGACAAGAGCTCCACAGCAACACCATCAAACGATCTCCTTCCAAGGTCAGAGTAGCACTGGAAGTAAGGACTATATCTGGCAATGACTGCAAGTGAAAAAGAAACTAATATAGTAGCTGGGAGTGGCAGACAGGACTCACCTGAGAAGGATGCCTACAAACTCCCAGTCAGGACAAAAAGGTTCACAAGGCAAAACCCAGATGACATACCCTGAACCACGGAGCAAACTCACAAGCTATCGCGAGTAGCAAGTCGCTGCGACCTTCTCCTCCCAGACCTGTCTGGATCAGTCACAGTCGTGACAGCAGGTGAGCTAACACTGTAAAACAATATATTCGAAGGACTGTAGGTGAGCTCACCCTCTAAAAAATTATATGTGAGGGACTGGAGGTGAGCTGACCCTTCAAAAGATTGTAGGTGAGGGCCTGCTGGTGAGCTGACCCTCTAAAAAATTATATGCGAGGGCCTGCAGGTGAACTGACCCTGTAAAACATTATATGCGAAGGGCATATATGCAACGAATAAGCATGTTGATATGATGGAAGAGGAGGAGGATGAGAAAAGGAAGATTCAACCATATACCCTTGTTTGTGGTGGAAGGGGTGCATGGGAATACAGTGTATTCAGTACATTATAAACAACACATTTAAAGTGCCTTTATGTTCATCAGCTTTCCTCTGGTGGAGTCGAAAAGTCATGGTCAATCCAGGCCTTGTTCATTTTTATACGAGTCAACCTCTCAGCATTTTCAGTTGACAGGCGGATACGCTTATCTGTTATGCCACCAGCAGCACTAAATACCCGCTCAGACAAAACGCTGGCGGCAGGGAAGGCCAGCACCTCCAAGTCGTAGAGCGCCAGTTAGTGCCATGTTTCCAGCTTGGACATGCAGTAGTTGTAAGGCACTGAAGAATCATTGAGGATGCTGACATGGTCTGCTATGTACTCTTTCACCATCTTCCAACATTTTTCCCTCCTTGTGACAGTAGGCCATACATCAGGGTCTGGGTGCTGGCGGGGTGTCATGAAACTGTCCCAGGCTTTGGAGAGTGTTGCCCTGCCTCTGGTGGAACTGTTCTGTGTTCCCCTTGTCTCCCCTTGGTTGCCCAAGGAACTAAGGACTCTGCCGCCAGCATTGTCAGATGGAAATTTTTGGAGCAATTTTTCTACAAGGACCTTCTGGTGTGGCACCGTTTTGCTCGTCCTCTCCACCAGAGGAATGAGAGATGATAAGTTCTATTTGTAGCGGGGGTCAAGAAGGGTGAACAACCAGTAATCCGCGTTGTCTAAAATGCGTATAACGTGCGGGTCGCTGGAAAGGCAGCCTAACATGAAGTCAGCCATGTGTGTCAAAGTACCAACAGAACAAATATAAGTGAGAATAGGACGCTAAAACAAAATAACAAATATTTTATTAACTTATTTTGTTAGAATAAAGGGGTATCTACTGAAACACTGCAGAAGGCAGTAACGTAAATCTACACCCATTTGTGGGGCCTCACCTAAACCAACCACGCAGGCGGCGGGAAAGCCACCATGTGGCAAACGATGGATCCCACAACTAAAACCCAACAACACTAAGGGGGCTAAGCTACCACAGGTACAAGATGTTGAGCCTGGGTAACTAGTACTATCAAGGTAGATACCTGGTACCGGAACACCAGGTATCTCTCCTAACAGTGAATGTCAGCGCGCAGACATTCACTGCATTAACATAGTACAGGTGCATAAGGACGCATACCCAGTACACTTCTTTCAGTTCTCAAAGTACCAACAGACAGAACTTTGCTGTCATCAGGAGGATCGCTCTCAATCTCCTCATCCTCTCCCTCCTCTTCCGTCCACCCACGCAGAACAGATGGAATTAAACTTCCATGGGTACTACCCTCTGTAGCGGAGGCAACCGTCTCCTGCTCCTCCTCCTCTTCTTCATCGTCCAATTTGCGCGGAGAAGACAAACTAAGGGTGATATGGCTATCACCCTGTGTAATGTCTTACCCCATTTCCACCTCTTTCACATGCAAAGCTTCGTCCTTAATTGAGAGCAGCGAGCGTCTGAGTAGACACAGAAGTGGGATGGTTACGCTGATAATAGCGTTATCGCCGCTTACCATCTGTGTCAATTCCTCAAAGTTTCTTAAAACCTCACAGAGGTCAGACATCCATGCCCACTCCTCGTTTGTGAATAGCGGAAGCTGACTGGAAACGCAATGACCATGTTGCAGCTGGTATTCTACTGCTGCCCTCTGCTGCTCACAAAGCCTGGCTAACATGTGGAACGTCGAGTTCCAGCGCGTGCCTACGTCGCACAACAGCTGGTGAGATGGCAATTTCCAGCACTGCTGCAGCGTTGACAGACCGGCTGAAGCTTTCGATGACTTGCAGAAATGCGCACACACGCGGCGCACCCTTCACCAGTAGCTCAGGCAAATTGGGGTAGGTTTTGATAAACCGCTGAACAACTAAGTTTAAGACGTGGGCTAGGCATGGGATGTGTGCGAGCTTGCCGAGCTCCAAAGCCGCCACCAAGTTACGGCCATTATCAGACACAACCATGCCTGGTTCTAGGTTGAGTGGCGAGAGCCACAGCTCAGTCTGGTCTCGTATCCCCTGCCACAACTTTGCGGCGGTGTGCTGTTTGTCCTCTAAGCATATCAGCTTCAGCACAGCCTGTTGCTGCTTCCCTGCTGCAGTGCTACACTGCTTCCAGCTACCAACTGATGGCTGACTGGTGCTGCACGTGGATAATTCGGAGGTGGAACTGGAGGAGGAGGAGAAATGTGGGTTGGAGCCACTAACGTAGGTGCTGGCGGAAACCCTGATCGACATAGGTCCAGCAATCCTTGGCGTCGGTAGCACCTGTTCCATTCCAGGCTACGATTCGCTCCCTGCCTCCACAACGTTCACCCAGTGTGCCATCAGGGAAATGTAGCGTCCCTGCCTGAATGCACTTGTCCATGTGTTTCCGTAGTTAAGTGGACCTTCCCAGTAATTGCATTGGTCAGGACACGTGTAATGTTTTTACAGGACACTTGTTGGTGTAAGGTAGGCACGGCACACCTTGAAAAATAGTGGCGGTTGGGGACTGCGTAACGCGGGTCGGCCTCTGACATCATGCTGTGGAAGGCCTCAGTGTCCACAAGCCTAAATGGCAACATTTACAAGGCCAGTAATTTGGAAAGTTGTGCATTTAGGGCTATGGCCTCTGGGTGGGTGGCTAGGTATTTCCACTTGCGTTCAAATGCCTGGGGTTAGGACATTTGTACTATGTGCTAAGACATGGAAGTGGATGTGGTCGCTGATGGTGCTTGCAAAGGTCCAGGTGCAGGGCGGGAGGCATCCGGGCCTGCGCCTTTCGACAGGGGATTGGCCAGCACGTAACACAGGGGAAGAGGAGGCAGTGGTGTGACCCGCAGACACAGATTGTGGACCCAGGCGTTCGTCCCACTTATTATGATGCTTGGATGCCATGTGGCGGATCATGCTGGCGGTGGTGAGGTTGCTAGTGTTCACGCCCCGGCTCATTTTGGTACGGCAAAGGTTGCAAACTACTATTGTTTTGTTATGTGCACCTTTCACAAAAAAGCGCCATACTGCAGAACACCTACCCCTTGCAAGGGAGATTTCCGCAAGGGGGTGCTCCGTGGAACAGTTGCGGGTCTGTTTGGTGTGGCCCGCCTTCTTCCTTTTTCCCCTTCACGGTCTCTTCCAGCCTGTTACTGTGCAGCAGATCCCTCCCCCTCTGTACTGCTGTCATCGCTTGGCTTTCCACCTTCCCAGGTTAGGTCAGTGATATCATCGTCCACCACCTCCTATTCCACTTCCTTACTCTGCTCATCCTCCTGACTTGTTGACCTAACCATAACCTCAGTGATTGACAACTGTGTCTCATTCTCCTTTTCAGCCTCTTGAGACAGTAATTGCCTTTGACTTATTGGCAACTGTATCTCATCATCATCCACCATATTAAACAGTAATTGCCGTTCCCCAACGTCATCTTCTTGTGACTGTGGATGCTCAAGAGTTTGGGAATCAGGGCACAAGATCTGTCCCTCTTCAAGCTTGCTTGGCAAGAGGGCCAAATCAAGGAATGGCGCTGAAAACAGCTCCTTGGAATATCTGAGTGTGGTATCACTTGTTTGCCCAGACTCTCCATGTTGGAAGAAAGAAGGATCAGGGTGAGGATTGGGTTGAGCAGACTCTTGGCTACTGAGACAGGACTTGGTGGAAGACAGGGTGGTGTTTAACCGACTGGAAGCATTATCTGCTGCAATCCAACCGACCACCTGGTCACACTGATCTGACTTCAAGAGTGGTGTCCCGCGCCACCCTGCAAACTGGTACACAAAGCTAGATATCGTGGATGATTGTTTTTCTTGTGCTTTGGCGGCAGGCACAGTTTCACTGCGCCCAGTGCCACGGCCTCTGCCCCTTCCCTTACTGCTCACCTTCTTCATATTAAATGTTATATATGCTTGAAAGTCTGTCACACGTACAGTAGCGTAGGATTTGGAAGTGTATACGTAATCAAATTTAAAAAGGTATTTGGGATGTGGAAACGCCACACAGGAGATATCCCGCAGATAATGTCAATGCTGTCACCAGCGGCTAATAAAAAATTACAGGGAATGTCACAGGTATTTGGGATGAGGAAACGTTATACAGGAGAGGTACCACCGGTAATGTCACTGTCTGCAGCGTCTACAAAAAAAGTATACTGTATGTCACAGATAAATTTTTTCAGCGCACACGTTACACTACAGATGTGGCGCAGCTAATGTCACTGTCAGAAGCGGACACAGTCTATTGAAAAAGTACACTGTATTTTAGAGATAAATTTTTTCAGCGCACACGTTACACTACAGATGTGGCGCAGCTAATGTCACTGTCAGAAGCGGACACAGTCTATTGAAAAAGTACACTGTATTTTAGAGATACATTTTTTCAGAGCACACGTTACACTGCAGTTGTGGCACTGGTAATGTCACTGTCAGAAGCGGACACAGTCTATTGAAAAAGTACACTGTATGTCACAGATATTTTTTTGGATGTGCACACTTTACACAGGAGATGTGGTGCAGCAAATGTCACTGTCCGCAGCGGACACCGTCTATGGAAAAAGTACACTGGTTGTCACAGATATTTTTGGATGCGCACACTTTACACAGGAGATGTGGCGCAGCTAATGTCGCTGTCTGCAGCGGCCTAACTATTGCACGCTATTTAGCGCACGATGCACTAAAAATAGATATTGCTGCCACACACAATAGTCCTTAAATGGACTTTTGGGTCTGTAAAGTTTTAGCAATTTAGCGCAGGTTGCACAAAAAATATATATTGCTGCTGCCACACACAACAATAATCCTTAAAAGGACTTTTGGGTCTCTGAAAAGTTTTTCTAATAAAATTATTCCTATATCACTCCCTACACTGCCTGTCCCTTCCTCGGCACAACTCTCCCTGACTAAGACTGAGCCGAACAGGCGTCATCGGGTGCTATATACCACCCGATGACGCGTTTTGGCCAGCCAAACACTGTGATGCCAGTAACCAAAATGGCTACAGCATTACAGTGAGCACAGTACTTACCAACACATTTTTTGGCTACATAGCACCCAAGAAACGTGTGGGGAGGAGACTCGAGAACTGCGCTTGAGCACATGCAGTATTCGGCCAAACACCGCCATGTGCCGAGCATCGAGATGCTCGAGCCGACCAACACTATTAATCCAGATTTAAAAGCAGCAGGAATGCAGGCCACCAAAAGGATGAATTGCAGAAGCTTATATGAGGTGTACATAAAGCAAGGTAGTTTAAAAGAATATGTTAAAAAAGAAGATCACTAACATGGTAATATCTGCCTTAAATGTCTGATGTAGTAGTTGCCTGATGAAGTCCCAAAATCACTTTATCTTTTAGTAAGACCACAAAATATTGATGATAATTACTGTCATTCCCTCTAAAAGAGGGAACCTAGACCTTAGGCTAAATTTTGTGTAATATCAGATTTATAGGGGTATACTTTTGGATAAAAGAATGTAAGAAGTTAAATGGTCACTAACTTTTCACACAACTTTGCATAAATCAATAGTACAAACTACCACAATAAACTTTGCAATATTTCTTATCAGGGATACATACTGTATCTAATGCCCATGTTATCAGCTGCTTTAAAACGTTGTCTCACTTTAGCAAATTGCATTTATTATGTAGAAGATGTTAACACAAGGTATTTACTAATGCATTGTTATTGTCCATATTGCCTCAGATTCATTTTTCCATCACCTTATACACTGCTCGTTTCCAGGGGCTACGAACGCCCTGCAATGCAGCAGTGGTGGTCGTTCTTGCACACTAACCATAGAAACAAGCAGTGTATAATGTGATGGAAAAATGAATCAAGCCAGAAAAGGAGACAATATCTACAATCACAATACATTAGTAAGTTCCTTGTAATAACTACTTCTACATGATAAATGTCATTTTCTAAAGTGAGTGTTCTTTAACCCCCCCCCCCCTCCTCTAATCACTTCTCTCTTTGAAATATGTTTTGAATGGATGGATCAGCTACACTCAAGGATCAGATTTCACACGTGAATACAAGTCTATGGAGAAGGGAGAGGGGAGGAGTGAGAAGGATCTGAGTGAGATAGGTCTCAAGGAGAGATAACACAGAGACTGCAGCTAAATAGAAAGTTTGTATCTCTTCCCAAGTGCTTTATGCACAACCATACAGGTCACTATTCCTCTGTAATGTTCTCCATGATCTTCTGTGTAAGAGAAGGTTAGGAAGAAGATTCTTCTTTACTTTTTGTGTAGTAGGTGGCAGCTAGTCTTCACTCAACCGATCTAGGAGAACTGCAAACTAAACATTTAGCATGCACAAGGGTAAAATGAACAATGACACATTCAAGTCATATAATGGCTTGAAGTTGTGTAATTCCTCATGTACATACACTGTACGAATGATTAATGCACACTGTAACGGACCGTGTCAGCAGACAAGGGGTTAAAATCCATTTAGGCGATAAGCCCATTTCTGAGAGACAGGCACAGCTACTGCAGGACACCAACCTCCCGAACTGGATACAAAGTAGCACTCCAAACTGGAACCTCACGAATAGATGCTAGCAGACGAACAGGAATCAGCTTACACTCCTAGCAATCAGTCTGTAACAGCATACAGTGAATCCCCCCAATAACGAGACAAGGCTCCGTGTTGAGGGTCAATCAGTGGTCTGACTGTACTTCACGTACAGCCTCTTTTATTCTTAAACCACAAACATAGTACTGCCCACAGGGGTTTGAAATACAACCAATCAGTAATTTACAACACATACAATGTAAGTACAGCCCATCTGGTATACACGCCCCTAGGGGACCAGAATGAAGACTGTGACATAGGATAGATAAACAGCACTTAGAACACACAGACACAACACATCCCCACAATGCATCATGGTTTCCTCCTCTCTGCCCTCGAGACACCCGAGGCGTAATCCAATTATCTCTCAAGACAAAGAGAAGTCACCAATACACATGTGCAGACAATAGGACAGACATCACCATTTAAACACACAATGGGATAATGGCACAATAGAAACACACCCAGCATTTCCTCCCAAGCTGACAAGTTACACTTATTATAAATTGTAACAACTTTGTGAGTTTACATTGGCCATACATATAACTAACATTAATTTAAACAGTATAACTTGGGGACAAACCTATCCAAAATTCACTTGAATCGGTTCAGGGGTTTAAAAGTTAGTATATGGCCCATAATCCTGGGGCAAGAGGCCAGCAGCCAGTCCTCTCCAAAACCCAGTGGCGAGGTTGGTTTCGCCACACATCTCCCCCCCCCCAGGGAAGACTAACCAGATACCTGACCTCACGTCGGTCGGTACCTGAGTTAGTCTGGCAGCCCACCCACAACCAAATACTGGACCTGTTGACTTTAGTAGCCTGTCTCTGTCCAGTGAGTCCACCAAGGTTATGTTGGAAGCTGGTACTCCCGGTCTCTGTGTTGCTCCCTGGCTTGGAGTGGAGGTTGCTTTGTGGGCAGGGATCAGCGGTACTCTGCCCTGGTGCCAGCGCTACCACGGAAGAAGCCTGGTTGGAGCCTGGTTGTTGGAGGGGTAGACCGACTGTCCCTACCCCCTGTGCTGTAAGTGCAGAGACAACGGTCCCATCTGCACTGTTGTGGGGCTTACTGTCTCCCCCTGGTGCGTTAAGCTGCCGCTGGGGAGAGGGGGTAACGAGCTCCTCTCCCATACATACTTCCAGCCGCTGGGGAGGGCGACCGACCGTCTCCGCTCCCAATACAGTGTCCTGCTGCTGGGGAAAGGAGACTGGGCTCTCTATTCCCTGCTGGACACTCTGCCGCTGGGGGACAGGACCGACTGTCTCTGCCCCCTGTAACTCCGCCTGCCGCTGGGGAATGGAGACTGGGCTCCCAATTCCCAAAAAATCATGCTGCTGCTGGGGGGCAGGAACAACTACCTCTGCCCCCTGTAACTCAGCCTGCCGCTGAGGAGGGAGGACGCTGCTCTCCTCTCCCTGCATTTCACACTGCCTTCCCGGCATATCACTCTGCTGCTGGGGGGCAGGAACAACTACCTCTGCCCCCTGTAACTCAGCCTGCCGCTGAGGAGGGAGGACGCTGCTCTCCTCTCCCTGCATTTCACACTGCCTTCCCGGCATATCACTCTGCTGCTGGGGGGCAGGAACAACTACCTCTGCCCCCTGTAACTCAGCCTGCCGCTGAGGAGGGAGGACGCTGCTCTCCTCTCCCTGCACTTCACACTGCCGCTGGGGAATGGAGACTGGGTTTGTCACCTTACTGTTCTGCTGAGCCTTCTCACTGGCGTGGAACAGCTGCTGGTAGCCCTGTTCCAGCTCCATCTCCCGGGTCACCAGGTGGACCAGGTCCTGCTCAATCTCATGAGTGTCGTCCCAGTCATACCTGCTCTCCCTCCATTCCAAGAGATCATGGAACCGGGCTTGTGTAGGGCTCCCAAACTCCAGCTCTGAAAAAGTCTCCCATAACAAGCCAGGACCATCAAACTCCTCTCCCTCCGGCTTGTCATGCTCAGCTGTCCTGGGTAGGTACTGTGCCCCATACCACCAGAGCGCCTGGTAGGCATCTTCCAGCCACAGCTCCCGCCATGCTAGGAGTTCCAATTCCTTTACCCATTCCTCCCGAGGCTGCTCTCCCAGGAAGGACATCCGCAGGGCTACTCGCTTCTGCAACCGCTGGTCTTCCGTGGGGAGTCTCTCGTCCTGCATATACTCCACAATACCCAGTACCTGGTACCAGATGCCTTTGCGGACTGCATCTCGGTCATCCATGACACCCTCATCGTACTCCACTGCTGTTTCCATTCTGGTGCTGTCAGGGTCGCTGTACTGGGACATGCGTTGCCCTCAAATTGTAGAATCCACAGAAATGGTGTCTCCTGTAGCTGTCCTTCTGGCTGTAGGAACGATCCCGCTGCTTGCCACCAATGTAAAGGACCGTCTCAGCAGACAAGGGGTTCAAATCCGTTCAGGCGATAAGCCCCTTTCTGAGAGACAGGCACAGCTACTTGCAGAACACCAATGTCCCGAACTGGATACAAAGTAGCACTCCCAACTGGAACCTCACGAATAGCTGCTAGCAGACGAACAGGAATCAGCTTACACTCTGGCAATCGGTCTTCTAACAGCATACAGCGAATCCCCCCAATAACGAGACAAGGCTCCGTGTTGAGGGTCAAGCAGTGGTCTGACTGTACTTCACGTACAGCCTCTTTTATTCTTAAACCACAAACATAGTACTGCTCACAGGGGTTTGAAATACAACCAATCAGTAATTTACAACACATACAATGTAAGTACAGCCCATCTGGTGTACACGGCCCTAGGGGACCAGAATGAAGACTGTGACATAGGATAGATAAACAGCACTTAGGACACACAGACACAACACATCCCCACAATGCATCATGGTTTCCTCCTCTCTGCCCTCGAGACACCCGAGGCGTAATCCAATTATCTCTCAAGACAAAGAGAAGTCACCAATACACATGTGCAGACAATAGGACAGACATCGCTATTTAAACACACAATGGGACAATGGCACAATAGAAACACACCCAGCATTTCCTCCCAAGCTGACAAGTTACACTTATTATAAATTGTTACAACTTTGTGAGTTTACATTGGCCATACATATAACTAGCATCAATTTAAACAGTATAACTTGGGGACAAACCTATCCAAAATTCACTTGAATCGGTTCAGGGGTTTAAAAGTTAGTATATGGCCCATAATCCTGGGGCAAGAGGCCAGCAGCCAGTCCTCTCCAAAACCCAGTGGCGAGGTCGGTTTCGCCACACACACTTTCTTGAAAGGTTATATACAATTTAATTATTAGATGACGTCTTAAGACATTCTGAAGGGGCAGGTGAGTGTTTTGCGACTTAGCGATAACCTCATTCTGACCTGTGAAGTCACCAAGAGTCTAAAATGTTTCCAACAAACAAAATCAGTTTGTGAAAGGCCAGGATGGAAGAGTGGATTATGTAAAATAGGCACCAGTGGTGATAAGGGATTTGTAGCCTATATAAATATCTAACATGTCTCAAGAGTTGGTCATGTACTTGCATTATTGAGTGATAGTAAAGCCTGAAGGAAGGTAGGAGTAATAACAGATGACTAAAGTATTACCCACAGCAGTGGATTATTTGTCTTTGTAGAAAATCATTACCTGGCTTATAAATAGCAACACACTTTATCTATATATTTATATGTTTGGCATATACTGTAACTTGTAACACTGTTCAAATCATATCAATATACATCAAGAATATTAACATTGGAAAATAAGCTTCAGTTTCTAAAGAGAATAATAATTCTTACAGCACTGCTATAAAACAATGAAAAATTGCAAGTGCTGTATATGCCACTAATGCATGATTATAGCTGTTCTCATCTGAAATCCATACAGATAATGACTTATTGAATGCTAATTTGTTATCCAAGAACATGTCTTAATACACAGTTTATTTACAGTTAATACTGTACAGTACATAGCTCATTACGCTGATGAGCTATAAAACATCACTAACACATATTAGGCTGCTGTTTACTTACCAGCCTTTAAAACCTTTGGCCTTTAGTGCATAATTTACATCATATAGTGTATAATTCTGCAAAAAGCAAACAAGTGAAATCAAACATGACTATAAAGGACATATTCCATATAGGACAGTAGTCAAGGTCTATCCGTCATCAGTTTTATACAGCCATTTTTACGCAAGTGTTTTTCTTAAAATTGCTGTTCAGCTGTTCCAAAAGGACCTGAGCCCTGGAGTCTGATCAATGTAATGCATGGACTTGAGAGTCCATGTGTTCATCAGCTCAAAGTACTCTATACATCCTACCACTTATTGTCAGATTTCATCCAGTACACAGTATAAGGCTACTTTCACACTCGTGTTTTGGGCTGATCTGTCGTGGATCTGCAAAAACAGATCCGTTACAATAATACAACAGCATGCATCCGTCATGAACGGATCCGTTTGTATTATCTGTAACATAGCCGAGACGGATCCGTCATAAACTCCATTGAGAGTCAATGGGGGACAGATCAGTTTTTTAGTGTGGCAGATTGTGTCAGAGAAAACAGATCCGTCCCCATTGACTCACATTGTGTGCCAGGACGAATCTGTTTGTCTCAGTTTCGTCAAGCGGACAGCAAAACGCTGCAGGCAGCGTTTTGGTGTCCGCCTCCAGAGCGGAATGAAGACAGATCGGAGGCAAACTGATGCATTCTGAGTGGATCCTTTTCCATTCAGAATGCATTGGGGAAAAACTGATCTGTTTTGGACCGCTTGTGAGAGCCCATGGTGGATCTCACAAACGGAAAGCCAAAACAAGAGAGTGAAAATAGCCTAAAAAGGAAGCTGTCAATCATTTTCAGGAGGGTGGGGGGGGGGGGAAACAGCAGCCTTTGCTTCCAAAGACTCCTACAATAGCTGGATCTTGCCACCAGTGAAAAAAGTGAATCTTTATTTCATTCACGGTCTCCCCAATTTATAGGTAGCATCCCCTCAGATAGTAGCAAAAAATATTTTTGTGTATACAATGCAAAGTTTTTCCAACATACACCAACTAGCCATAAAATAAAATCTGATATTGTGTAGACCTGCAAAACAGCTCAGACTGAATGAGTTATGGATTCCACAAGACCTTTGATGGTTTCCTGTCATATATGGCATCAAGACACTAGGAGCAGACAATTTGAGCCCAGTAAGCGGCTTGGTGGTGCATCCGTGAATAAGATTTATACTTCAAGCACATCTCATAGATGCTCAATAAGATTGAGATCTTGGGAATTTGGGGGTCAATTCAACTCTCTAAACAGTTTATGTTTATGTTTCATTTTTTTGCAGTGTTGCAGGGCATGATATCCTGCTGAAAGTGGTCACTGCATCCACATGAATGTCAAGGCACATGATTTCCAGTTTACCAATGCATTTGGGGGCAACTGGAGCACTTTAAATTTGGGTTAAATTTATTCAGAGCAAATGAAATCTGTTAGCTAAATCGATAAATTCAGAACTGAAACTCAGGAAATTCCTCCATCTCTACTGATAAATTGCGCATAACATGTCTGGAAGGAATATAGTATATAATCTACCCATAACCAAATATTTAAAGTTATTCTGTAAAAAAAGAAAAAAAAAATGATAAGTTCACCTACCATTTTATTTCAACACAATTTCCTATATTTACAAATAAATATGACTCTCTCTCTCTCTCTCTCTATATATATATATATATATATATATATATATATATATAATATTTTTTTTGTGTGAAAAGACTCCTAGGCATTTTAAGACCTTGAATTTCAGTTTAGTAGTGTGATCTAGGTCTTGCAGGAGTGAAACAAATGTTAATTTCAACCATTTATGGATTTCTATAACCTTACTTTGTTTATAGGTCCTGCTGGATATTGATAAGCTCAAATTTGCTATGCTGAATCCATGCAAGATGCTCCCTTTTGTTTCTCTGGGGGGATGCTTTAGAAGCCTGAAGGAAATCAATATACTTAGGGAATATTATTTAATGATGAAGTAAACTTTAATGTGGCAAATAATATGTGAAATTCAAAAAAAATTGCCGAATAAAAAAAAAAATTGCTTTGTGTTGAATTACTTCATCACGAAGAGCATTTCTTTCTAACTAGCGGGCGCAATGATGGGGAACAGCATTTGCGTCACCCCCCTCATTGGACCTCTCAGATGCCGCATTCTTTGATTCTCCGATCGCGGCATCCGAGATGAAAATTAAGGCCTTTCAAGGGTTGAGTTTAAAAAAAAATTATAATGCGTGATGATGTCATTATGCTGGCCATTTTAGGAGAAATTGAGAAATTGATTCGTTACCATGAAGCACATGGAAATTTGGCTTTGCGGTGAATTGAACTTTCCCTGAAATTCGTATCAAAGTCCACTTCGGATTCTTCGATTTGCTCAACACTAATAATATATGTTAAATATAGAGTACTAACAAATTTAACTGGACTGTTCAATGTATTACTGTAAGTATCACGTTAAAGTTTACTTCATCTGTATTATAAACTGTACATGCTGCTGTTCATATGTGCAGCTGATTTCAGCTTTGCACATATAACACAATTTTCTGCCTATCAGACACACTCTGATTTGTCTTTCCTTATCTTTCACTTTGGCTTGACATGCAGTATCCTGAGATTTATAGTGCAAGAAGAATGGCTAAAAATAAATAAAAATAAAGCAATTCTTTTTATAAATATTTTTTTTTATAGATAAAATAGTTTTCATGAAATGTAATTGACCGTGAAGACATCAGAAGATAATACAAAATGTGCAGAACACAAGAAACCTTTACACTGGGTTCAAGAATATGAAAAAAGGACTCTGCACCCAATTAACAGAATGATTCCGATTCTGACAAAAAAGAATTATAGAAAACACTTTTTTGTGTTCTTTAGCAGACTTGTCCTTCCATATGTTTTCTCATTGTTCGATGGATAAGCATGATTTTGCAATACTCTGTAAATAGATGCATATACATATACTAAATGTCTTTTTACACCTTCCCAGTGGGTGTGGTGTGGTTAGCAGTCTGTTGAGGAAAGATAACTGTTGATGTCTATATGTCATCCTATTTACACCGTGCATTAATCTAGCTGCCTCAGTTTAGGTTCCACTTTTATGTCACAAAGCAGCTCTGATCCACCACGGCATACTCCAAAATTACTGTGAAAGTTTCCTTTAATACCTGACACCAAGACCTTAGCAGGAGATCCTGTAAACAAGTATCGTAAGTTATGTGGTGATGGGGCCTCCATGGATTAAACTTGTGTTTTCAATATATTTCACAGATGGTTATTGGATTTTTGTCTGCATCCAACACATCCACTTCAAGAACAGGTAACAATATAGCAAGACAATCAGTGTTATTTACTTTACCTGTAAGTGGTTTCTGATCACTGCATACACACAGGGGGCCGGGGGTGTATCTTTATTAATTTAGTCTAATATTTAGAGAGTGTTTAGGCCAGCCCCATTAAAATAGCTTCTTCCATCTCCCCAATAAGCTGGTGTCTCTCATGAAATGAGGTGCAAAAATTGCATTCAGCACTGAAGGGTTAAATGGTATTTCCAGCTTTATTATGAATACATATTAAAAAACATTCCAGGACATACCGCATTGCCATCATCCTTCAACATGTTTCAACTGTTAAACAGTCTTACTCATGAAGTGCACCAGAATTCTGACTTCATATGACTTAGAACTTGGCATATTATAACTCTGCAGAAAGAGTTAACAATTGACTCTGGGATTCCCGTTATGCAGGAAATAAGCCATTAGTATCTTATGTTATGAAGTGATGTTATAAAATGGGTAGTTTCAAAAAAAGGCAGTATTGAAAGTTCATATTCAAATGCAAAAATCAATATTTAACATTAGTTGTATCTGCTTCCATAAGTGTTTAACCCATTTAGACTAGTCAGTGCTTGGTAGAACCACATTGTGCTGCAATAAAACCATTAAAACTATCAATTAGCTTTGGAGATGTTGTGTTTTGCTGTTATGTACCATATGATTGTTTAATATTTTATTGACTAAAGAAGGAAATGATTATTGGGATAATGTATCAAAATTAGTTCAAAGCAAAAGTGGTAGCTGCTCACAGCAACACACTCAGATTGCAACTTTTTAAGGGTCCTTTGGGAAATTTAAACATCAACCTGATTGATTTCCATAGGCAATAACTCATGTTTTGCACCATTTATGATTTATTTCCCCAAATGTTTTTTATTTATTTTTATTTTACTTTAGATTATACAATGGACTCTATAATGTAGAAAGAAATCTGCCATACATGTTAATAAATCTTAATTAACTAAATTTACATGAATCAAAATAGTCTATTTTATGTCATGTTATAGTCATTTTAAATCTGTTTCTCTTATGGTTAGTTAAATTATAGTAATTCATTGATTTTTATGTTTTTTGCAGGGTTTACAACAATAACAAAATTTATACGGTAACTATCCTATGATAATATACAGTGCTTCACTTATACTATGTGGACTATTACCCCTAAGTAGTTTGAAGTTCTTTACAAAATGAGGAATTATTAATGACGCTTTGCAAAACATAAATACTGGTTTTATTTATTGTGAGCACTTTCAACCAATTTAAATTATTTACATCAGTCCGATCTGTGTTTATTTAACAACAGGAAGTACAGAAACAGCTTATTATGTCTAGTACAAGTCACAGAGAGAATGTTATGCTTTTTCATAATTTGTGCCATCTCAATGTAATTTTGTTTCTTTCAATTTCTTTAAAATATTAAACTTTTAAAACAAGAGATTTATAAGAAATTACACAAATGCATCAAGTAATGGTTCAAATGTTATTTACTTTCTGTGGCGAAGTGAAACAAAAAAACAGCTCAGCCTGGTATTAGTATGCAGTGCAGGAAGAATAAAACACATATTCTGCCACCTTCCTTCTTATCTGCCTGTCTGTTTTGTCTCATGCTATCTTCCTGCTCATCAATCTATTATCTGCTTTGTTTATCTTCCTCTGACTGCTTTTTATGTTTACTTTACAGCTAATCTAAAGGGAATATTAAAAAGGTAGGAATTTATTTGTATACTGTTTTTGGAATTGAGGAGTTATGCCTGTGGTTTTATTACCCAATAAATTATTCATTTTCTGAACAAAAACATATAGGTAAATATATCTTCTCAAAATTATTATACGTATAAAATCCAATAGAAAAGGTAAAATGATTTTTAGCAGATATGATAGTCTAGACTGCATTACTGTGTAATTTTACAAAATAAAACATACATCTGACAACGTTAACCTGCAGGTAACAATTTAGATTGATGTGTTGTCCTCAGTGTCCTGACATTTTCATTTCTTAGGCCTCCTAAGTTCAAACAAACCCATTTTTTATAAAGTACAGGATCCTAAGAGATATGTTTTAAAGGTGGTCTTCATGCCATATTTTATGTGCATCTAGACACATTAAAATTCAGTCCTATTTTGATGACAATTTATCACTCTGCTTGAGAAAACCACAGGATCCTGAGCTATAAAGCCCTAAAGACTGCAAACCAAAACTTGAGGCATTTATTTCATAGTGAGTTATGTAGGGAAAGATACATTTTATTCTATTTGTGTGTAAATTAACTGGTACTTACAGTAGTTAAACAAAATGCAAAGGCTAAAAAGTACCATTTTAATTTTTGTTAAGGCTTTTACCTGCTGGAAATAAGCTCAGAGTGTGAATTTAGTTTAATTCTGTCAACTAGTAGCCTCACAACTTTTTTTTCAGACATATTAGTTTTTTTTTTTGTTCATAATGTTTCATTCTGAGGTTATGAAGTGGACTAATAAAGCAAATGAGTTTAATGTACATGATTCAAAATGATGGTAGATTCTGGGTTTTTGTAGAATAAAAATTATATCTCAGAACTCTTACAAAAAGGGAATGCATCACCAGAAAATGACCTGTTGTTTAAATCAAGTTTTAATGTTAAACATATTGTTTTAAAATAAAAAAAATAAAAAATAAAAACATGCAGTTTTGCACTGGCTACTGTGGGGATTTGATCTGGTAGACAGGTCAGCGGATGTAGCATAGAGTCAACCACAAAGTCATTAATTTAAACAGTTCAGTGTTTTATTCACACATAAGGAAAAACAAAAAGTGACATTTTGCAGTCTAGGTGTTTGTTCACACCATGAAAAGTCCACAGAACAAAAACCTTCACCTGGTTTGCAGTTTCTCCACCTGTGGTCCACAGCAGGCTTTAGGGACCTGTTGGGGAGCAGCCACCCACCCAGCACTTTGGCTACTCCCAGTAAGAGCCGGCCCGGATCAGCTTACAGCCATACTAAAATAGCAACATGTCAACCAGTACTAACTGCCGCTGACACTTGAAAATACCATCTCTTACTTCACCGAGGCCAGGAACCTCGGTGACACATACCTTACATCAACGACGGACCCTTGCACCTTCCTACATACCTCCCCACTTTGTTCAACCCTGAGGGGGTGAACACTTGCCAGACAGTATACCCGCTTTTCCCTGTAAGCGACCTACCGTGTGTTCCACTGAGAACTTCAAGTTCTGTAACAAGAAGAACCATCTGGTGACCCGAGTATTCCTCTCTTTGACTTGGCTCATCCACTTGAGAGGGAAGTGGTTGGGCACCAGACGGAACTTTCTCTCCAGGCAGGCACTCTCTCTCCACTATACTGTACCTATGTCACGGCTGCGGATGGGGTAAACCCTCAGCCGTGCGATGCCAGGAGATGGTAGGTCGCTACTCGGCCAGGACCACAGAGTTAGGGAGCAGGTCACCTCCTAGTGCATCCCTAATCTGACCCTGACTCCTAGCTGCATGAGCCGACCTTGATGGTAGGAGGGCTCATGCTCCGGAACCTCGGATCCCTACTAACCCTCCGCAGATCCCTGAATTAGGAGCTGGGTAGACAGCCCGTTCCTCCTGGACGCGGAGATACAGGAGTCTAAAGTGGCCAAGCTGCAAGGAGATGGGGTACATAAACAGACCTATGGATATGGCAGGAGTTCAAACTTTAGTTCAAACCTACCTGCCACAGCCTTGCTGACTGGATCCCGTGCTCACAAGCTGATGTCCAGACCATACATAAATGGACACAGCAAACACACATACACACACAGGAACCCAGATCCATAGCTGCATTAAACATGAAAGGAAAGCAACATCAACTTAACACCACATATAAACATTTATGACCACAAGGGTGGCCCTCACTGGCAGATGGTATAAGGGACCAGGAGGGTGCCTCCAGCTTACAACCAAGGCTGGACTACCCCTCAGACATCAGGTCTCAACTGAGGCTATATAGCCCAAAGTGGCCACACCCACACGGGCACACAGTGGAAAAGGGATTTAACCCTTCCTACACCAAGGAGGGAAGTGAAACCACTTGAAGGGAAAGTGCATACTTAACTAAACCTCATACACAACAAACTGGGAAAGTGCACACATAAATATCACACCGCACCAGTTACCACCGGCAACGGCATGCATGGCAATCATGTCCTGGGAATCAGCCAGCAGGCTGAGACACTGCCACACATGCACACAATACTACACGTTGCCACGGGCAACCACAAGTGACGGAAGGTGTAACAGTGCACACCATACAAACCAAACCAGGAGCAACCGCATGCACTTAGCAGCAAGCTGCCTAGCAACCGCTCAGGATGCTATACCGCCAAACACAATCTTGTTGCCAGTGGCAACCACACGTGAGGCAACAAACAAGTAGCCCTCACCATGTAGTTGACAACTACAAAACCGCAGGCAACCACATGCGGGTCCAGAGTCACAACCATGACCATGGTCGTGACAACCTAGTCTCGGCTGGGTTAAATTTGCGGCTCAGGAAAACAACAGGATGTTCTTCCCCATTGATTTCCTGAGAGAGTACAGCTCCGAGGCCTACTTCAGAAGCATCGGTCTGTACCACAAACTTCCTCTTGAAGTCGGGCGTCACCAAAACCGGTGACCCGCACAAGACCGACTTCAATGTGGAAAAAGCCTCTTCCACCTGGTCATTTCAGCAAACCATCACAGACTTCCATCCCTTCAAGAGCCCCATCAACGAAGCCGCTAAAGTGGCAAAATGGGGAACGAACCTCATAATAACAAAAATAGAAAAGAGCGGGGCGGCACTGCTATGCATGGCGTCTGGGTGCACGGGGCCCTAGGCTACCCTGTCAATCCGGCAGACAAGGGGGGCAATGTAGTGTTACTAACTCAAACATACTACATGCAGGAAGCAATTAGACAATTGGGGGACAGCACTGTATATGAAAAGTTAGGGCAGGACCCCATAGCTGCCACATTGTCTGAATTGAAAGTATTCCTGTGTAAGTATGTCACGGCTGATTTTATTCCTGAAGCCATGTTAGATAAGCTCATACCCAGTTATCCTAGGAAGCCTACCTGGTACTTTGTTCCTAAAGTACATAAATCCCTTACATCACCAGCCGGCTGCCCCATTGTGGCGGGCTTTGGGTCAGTCACTGAGCCTCTTTCTAAATATCTAGACTGGCTACTCAGACCCCTGCTTTCTAGTGCTCCCACGTATCTGGGGGACACTAGTGATTTCCTCCGGGCCATCAGAGGTTTTGATTGGCGGGAGGGACTCCGTCTGGTGTCCCTCGATGTGGAGAGCCTTTATACACGCATACCTTATAGTGCTGGTGTAGAGGCCGTAGACAAGGTGCTTAATAAAACTGACAAAAGTGTAATTTATACTGTATTTGTCAGGGAGGCATTCATGTTTATCTTCAACAATAACACGTTCAAGTTTTGCGAGCTATGGTACAGGCAAAAAGTAGGTACGGCGATGCGTATCCCTGTATCATGCACGTATGCCAATTTGTTTCTTGCGGTGTTTGAGGATAAATATGTGTTCTCCCTGGACAACCCTTTTACACAATACATTCAACTCTTTCTAAGATATGTCGATGACATTTTTATTTGGTCTGGTACAGAAAGCCAATCTAAGGATTTTGTGGCTTACCTAGATAGCAACAGTATGAATATGAAGTTTTCTTTAAATTTCGGGAAGACTTCCCTGGAATTTCTAGATGTTTTGGTATCCGTTCAAAGAGACAATTTACATACAGCTTGCTATCTTAAACTGTCAGCCACTAATTCTCTTACATTTTAATAGCTTCCACCATAAGAATGTCAAGAAGTCTGTCCCATATGGTCAATTTATCCGCCTTAGACAAACCAGTAGCACTCAGGAAGGTTATATCAGACAATCTCAGGAACTAAAAAAATAGGTTGCTATGTCGAGGTAATGTTGAGAAGGAGATAGAAAGCGACAGGATAAAAGCAGGGTCATTTTCACAGGAGGAGCTTCTAAGCAGAGCAAAACA
This sequence comes from Bufo bufo, assembly GCF_905171765.1. Taxonomy (NCBI): domain Eukaryota; kingdom Metazoa; phylum Chordata; class Amphibia; order Anura; family Bufonidae; genus Bufo; species Bufo bufo. The sequence goes on along the minus strand of NC_053391.1, from coordinate 517,334,849 downwards.
CAACACACACAGAAATGAAAATAAGTTTGTGTTCACATTTAAATACAGTCCTGAGGCTGAAATGATTAAACGCATTATAAATGAAAATTGGGATATATTGAAAGATGAGACTGGTCTATCGAACCTCACTGAGAGCAGACCCATAATAGCTTTTAAAAGATACCACACCATTAAGGACAAATTAATCAGAAGTAAAATATGGGCAAAACCAGCCAGTAATTGGTTAACCACCAGTAAGCCTATTGGCAACTTTAAGTGTGGATTTTGTGGTTTTAATAGCCAGCTGAAGTACTTGACGTTTGGAGGGGTCTCACATACCGTTATACAATTTGTTACATGCAGAAGCACTTATGTTGTTTATTTGATTAAATGTAAGTGTGGGGCTTTTTATATCGGGAAGACGGTACACCCACTCTTTGAAAGGTTTAGGGAACATCTTAACTCCTTGAAGAGGGGGAAAGGCTGCACTAGGCTTATTGAGCACGTCCGTAATTTACATGGAGGTGATCCGCGTTTTCTTACCTTCTCGGGCATAGAGCTGGAGCCTAGCATGCCCTGCGGGGGTGATAGACACCGGGCACTCCTGAGGAGAGAAGCCAGATGGATCATGAAAGCAGCCGCACTCGGTCCTCTCGGACTGAATGAGAAAATTATTTGAGTGTATTCATTTGATTCAGCCATACTGCCATTGTTCAGCTTTATTGCATACTTTGTATGTCTGCAAGTAGTGATTTTAGTAACGAGTGTTTAACTTGTAAGCGTCAGTGTAGTCCTGACAACCAGACGCAGTATTAAAAGGAACTGACGCATACCAGCGAGGGTGAGGTCAGAGGCTAGACGAAGCGCGACCCCGCACGAAACGGCCGTCGCCGCTTTCATGTCCATGCACCTTGCATATATGCTCCTGCCTATCGTTCTTTTATGAAGAATAAAGGATTTCATTACATTTCAGCAGTGGTGAGTGCCACCCTTCTTTTTGTTTTTTCTTCTCCATTTTCTCATATTTGGAACCTCATAATAGCCCACCATTCCCAGGAATGACTTTATTTGCCTAGTGGTGACAGATTAGGGCCAATTCCAAATCGTATCTATTTTATTTACTTGGGGTTTGATGACTCCGTGTCCAATGACATACCCCAGGTACTTAGACTCCTCTAACCCTAATGCACATTTTGTGGGGTTAGCGGTCAGTCCAGCCTTCCTAAGGGAGTCTAGTCTGCACTTTTGGTAGATGACTTTCCCAGTCGGTACTATGAATGACAATATCGTCCAGGTAAGCCAAAGCATACCGACGATGTGGATGAAATATAATGTCCATGAGCCGTTGAAATGTTGCAGGGGCGCCATGCAGACCAAAGGGTAACACCTTATATTGGTATAGCTCTTTTGGTGTGATGAAGTCAGTTTTCTATTTGTCAGTCTCCATCAAGGATACCTGCCAGTACCCTTTGTTGAGGTCCAAAACAGAAAAATACAGAGTTCGGCCTAACTTCTCAATAAGCTCATCCACCTGAGGCATGGGATATGCATCAAAATTAGAGATTTTGTTTAGTTTGCGAAAATTGTTACATAGAAACATACAAACCGGATTCCAAAAAAGTTGGGACACTATACAAATCGTGAATAAAAACTGAATGCAATGATGTGGAGGTGCCAACTTCTAATATTTTATTCAGAATAGAACATAAATCACGGAACAAAAGTTTAAACTGAGAAAATGTACCATTTTAAGGGAAAAATATGTTGAATCAGAATTTCATGGTGTCAACAATCTCCAAAAAGTTGGGACAAGGCCATTTTCACCACTGTGTGGCATCTCCCCTTCTTCTTACAACACTCAACAGACGTCTGGGGTGGGGACCGAGGAGACCAGTTTCTCAAGTTTAGAAATAGGAATGCTCTCCCATTCTTGTCTAATACAGGCCTCTAACTGTTCAATCGTCTTGGGCCTTCTTTGTTGCACCTTCCTCTTTATGATGCGCCAAATGTTCTCTATAGGTGAAAGATCTGGACTGCACACTGGCCATTTCAGTACCCGGATCCTTCTCCTACGCAGCCATGATGTTGTGATTGATGCAGAATGTGGTCTGGCATTATCTTGTTGAAAAATGCAGGGTCTTCCCTGAAAGAGATGACGTCTAGATGGGAGCATATGTTGTTCTAGAACCTGAATATATTTTTCTGCATTGATGGTGCCTTTCCAGACATGCAAGCTGCCCATGCCACACGCACTCATGCAACCCCATACCATCAGAGATGCAGGCTTCTGGCATGGCGTCCCAGATTTCCAAAAAGAACTTCGAATCGTGACTCGTCTGACCACAGAACAGTCTTCCATTTTGCCACACTCCATTTTAAATGATCCCTGGCCCAGTGAAAACGCCTGAGCTTGTGGATCTTGCTTAGAAATGGCTTCTTCTTTGCACTGTAGAGTTTCAGCTGGCAACGGCGGATGGCACGGTGGATTGTGTTCACTGACAATGGTTTCTGGAAGTATTCCTGAGCCCGTTCTGTGATTTCCTTTACAGTAGCATTCCTGTTTGTGGTACAGTGTCGTTTAAGGGCCCGGAGATCACGGGCATCCAGTATGGTTTTACGGCCTTGACCCTTACGCACAGAGATTGTTCCAGATTCTCTGAATCTTCGGATGATGCTATGCACAGTTGATGATGATAGATGCAAAGTCTTTGCAATTTTTCGCTGGGTAACACCTTTCTGATATTGCTCCACTATCTTTCTGCGCAACATTGTGGGAATTGGTGATCCCCTACCCATCTTGGCTTTTGAGAGACACTGCCACTCTGAGAAGCTCTTTTTATACCCAATCATGTTGCCAATTGACCTAATTAGTGTTCTTCGTTATGCGCAAATTTACTTTTTCCAGCCTCTTATTGCTACTTGTCCCAACTTTTTGGGGATTTGTTGACACCGTGAAAATTGGAATCAACGTATTTTTCCTTTAAAATTATGCATTTACTCGGATTAAACATTTGATCTGTCATCTACGTTCTATTACAAATAAAATATTGACATTTGCCATCTCCACATCATTGCATTTAGTTTTTATTCACAATTTGTTTAGTGTCCCAACTTTTTTGGAATCCGGTTTGTAGAATGTGTCGGCAGATAAGAACCATTTGGCCTATATAGTCTGCCCAATATACTGAATACTATGAATAGCCCCTGGCCCTATCTTATATGAAGGATGGCCTTATGCCTATCCCTTGCATGCTTAAACTCCTCCACTGTATTTGCAGCTACCACTTCTGCAGGAAGGCTATTCCATGCATCCAATACTCTCTCAGTAAAGTAATACTTCCTAATATTACTTTTAAACCTTTGCCCCTCTGATTTAAAACTATGTCCTCTTGTAGCAGTTTTTTTTCTTTTAAATATTCTCTCCTCTTTTACCTTGTTGATTTCCTTTATGTATATCAAAGTTTCCATCATATCCCCTCTGTCTCGTCTTTCTTCCAAGCTATATATGTTAAGGTCCTTTAATCTTTCCTGGTAAGTGTTATCCTGCAATCCATGTACTAGTTTAGTAGCTCTTCTCTGAACTCTCTCCACAGTATCAATATTCTTCTGGAGATATGGTCTCCAGTACTGCGCACAATACTCCAAATGAGGTCTCACTAGTGCTCTGTAGAGCGGCATAAGCACCTCCCTTTTTCTACTGGTAATGCCTCTCCCTATACACCCAAGCATTCTGCTAGCATTTCCTGCTACTCTATGACATTGTCTGCCTACCTTTAAGTCTTCTGAAATAATGACCCCTAAATCCCTTTCCTCAGATACTGAGGTTAGGACTGTATCACTGATTTTATATTCTGCTCTTGGGTTTTTACGCCCCAGGTGCATTGTTTTGCACTTATCAACATTAAATTTTAGTTGCCAGATTTTTGACCATTCCTCTAGTTTTCCTAAATCCTTTTCCATTTGGTGTATCCCTCCAGGAGCATCAACCCTGTTACAAATCTTTGTGTCATCAGCAAAAAGATACACCTTACCATCGAGGCCTTCTGCAATTTCGCTGATAAAGATATGCAACAATATGGGTCCCAGAACAGATCCCTGAGGTACCCCACTGGTAACAAGATCATGGTCTGAATATACTCCATTGACTACAACCCTCTGTTGTCTGTCCCTCAGCCACTGCCTAATCCTTTCAACAATATGGGAGTCCAAGCACAAAGATTGCAATCTATTGATAAGCCTTCTATGTGGGACAGTATCAAAAGCCTTACTAAAGTCTAGATAAGCGATGTCTGCTGCACCTCCACCATCTATTATTTTAGTCACCCAATCAAAAAAAAAAATCTATAAGATTAGTTTGACATATCTCCCTGAAGTAAACCCATGCTGTTTTTCATCTTTCAATCCATGGGATTTTAGATGTTCCACAATCCTCTCCTTAGGTATGGTTTCCATTAATTTCAACACTATTGATGCCAGGCTTACTGGCCTATAGTTTCCTGATTCCTCCCTACTACCTTTCTTGTGAATGGGCACAACATTTGCTAATTTCCAATCTTCTGGGACGACTCCTGTTATCAGTGATTGGTTAAATAAATCTGTTAATGGTTTTGCTAGTTCACCGCTAAGCTCTTTTAATTACGGTTACAAAACCGCAATGTCCCGTTTGGCTTGGCTATTAAGACTATCGGACTGGCCCATTCACTTTTGGACTCCTCAATGACCTCTAGCTGCAGCATTAGCTGCACTTCCTCCGCAATGGCTTGTCACTGAGCCTTGGGTACCCGGTATGGTTTTATTATGGAATATATTACTATAATGGACACTTGCTTGTCACTTACAAAATTGTGTCTGTCTGAGAGACAACACCCAGTATGCATTCTATGATTGAAACTATTTGCAGCAAAAACTTGAAACTGGCAGAAATTCCTCTAAGTCTATCATACATATGCCTTAAACTTATTTCCTGTTTACATTCCTTCTTGCTAAAAAAAAAAATCATGTGAGCCCACTCCTCCTACTTATATGGAGGGTATATAATATGAAGCCCCCACCTAATAAATTAGAGTTATGCTTTGACCTTATATAGAGTGTCGGTGTTATTTCTCTTGCCGTGCATGCACATATCTATCTATCTAATTTGGAGCAGTGTATCAACTTAACTGACCATTGATCAGAACCAGAACATTTTGGCGCCCAATGTGGGGCTCGAAGGTTGGACCCCCCTGTTCCCGTACTCCTGGAGATCAGACGTAGGAGGGGCGCACCAACGGACACCGGGATTGCTACCCGTGATATGAGGTAAGAAAACAGAGTAATCTTGCCTATATTGTGTCCCCTGGTGTAGCCTCTTGTCATCTGTCTGGTGAAGGGGTGTGGTGGCAATTGGGGCGTCTTTGAGAGCATGCAAGTAAGAACCACAGTAATTGATGAGATTTTGATACACTGTGTTTTATGTGTTGTTCTGACGTCGTTATGACCTTGAGCACCTGTGTGTAAACTACTGAGTTACAAAATAAGGAAGCCTACCTCATTTTCCTACATCGCGGTACAGCCAGAGGCGTCTGTCCGGATAGTAGAAGGGGAGGAAGCGGTCAGAATCGGTCCAAAGGTGTACTATGTGTCTGACTCAAAGAAGGGGGGGGGGCACACCCACACCTAAGCACAGTCCCCTTGCATCTGCCTCCTGAGACTGAAAGCTTCTTCCTCAGCCTATACACCAATCACTAGCATGAATGAGCCTGTTTAGAGTAGAGGCTGTCAATAATTTTCACTGTGGCATACGATTCCCTTGTATCAGACAGAGGGGCCTAAACCGCTTTCCCTAGAAACCCTGGACGTGGGCTGTCTTCAGTACAGGTTTCCCTATCTTTTCATGGATTGAACAGATTCACATGGTACACTTGCTCCGGCTTTCACCTCCATGGCTGGTGTACCTTGAAATCTACTTCTCCAATTTTTTCAAGTACCTCGTAGGGCCCCTGCCACCTAGCTATGAACTTACTATCTACGGTTAGTACCAGAAGCAATACCTGATCACCCGGGTTAAAGTTCCGGACTCGCGCCTGCCCATTATAGACCCTACTCTGGGCTCGCTACGCTGCCTCCATAACCAGAGGTAACACTCTTTCCATTCGTCCTTGCATCTGGGTGATGTACTTAACAACACTTTTGTGCAGTGTGGGTTGTTGTTCCCACGCCTCTTTGGCCACGTCCAACAGACTGCGAGGGTGTATGCCATAGAGCAGTTTGAAGGGGGAGAACCCATTAGAGGCCTGGGGCACCTCTCGCACTGTGAACATGAGATAGGGCAGAAGAAGGTACCAGTCCCTCCCATCCTTAGAGACCACTCTATTTAGCATATTTTTTATGTTTGAGGGTTTGAATAAACCTCTCTACCAGGCCATCCGTTTGCGCATGATACACGGACATCCGTAGCTGTTTTATGTGGGGCAACTTACAGAGTTCCCTCATGACCTTGGACATAAATGGGGTCACTTGATCAGTCAGAACCTCCTTAGGCAGACCCACTCAAGAAAACATCTCCATTAATTCCTTAGCTATGAGTTTGGCTGATGTATGACACAGTGGCACTGCCTACGGGTACCGAGTGGTGTAGTCGAGGCTGACCAAAATGTGTTGGTGCCCTCTAGCGGACTTTGGTACAGGGCCTCCAAGATCCATAGCAATTTGCTCGAACGGGACCTCGATAATCGGGATGGGTACCAGAGGACTACGGAAATGTGGCTGGGGGCTGGTTATCTGGCAGGTTGGGCAAGACTTACAATCCTGTGCCCGCGCGATCACTATGATGTACTATTACGTCAAATTGCGGGAACTCAGTGGTTCCCATGACGTAACAGCACGTCAAAAGTCGGGAAGGGGTTAAGTCTAAATGAATGCACACAATGCCGACTTTTCGGCCAGTATACTCGGCGGACCGCACCAGGGCAGTTCTTACCAGTGACACCAAGCTCCCTGAATCCAGAACTGGCACTTCCAGAGTGTCCCCCACTTCCACCTGGCACAGGTGGCTATTGTCTATAGTCTCGGAAGTTCCTGTGGCACACAGCTTCCTGGCATACAATGAGTGGCGGTAGCCAGAGTTGGTATCCATGGGTTTACCCAGATGGGGACAGTCGGCCCTTATGTGTCTAGGCTCGTGACACCGCCAGCAGACCACCGGGGCTGGGTCTGCAGGGGGTACGTCCCGGGCGGGTTTTGCTGGCACTAGCCACCGGGTCTGGGGTGGAGATTTCCGGGGTTTGACAGGCACCCTCCCAAAAGAACCCCCCTGTAGTTTTCTGGTGAGCTCATAGAGCTCCACCAGGTCGACCATCTCTAAGGCATTACCAGGAGACACATGGCCGATCCAGTGCTGGAGAGCTACAGCAAAGCCCTCCAGAACACATGCGCCAACAGACGGTCCAGCATAGCAGTGGGAGTCAATACGTTAGGCTGCAGCCATTTTTGCAACCGGTGTAGCAGGTCAAAATATTGTGGTCTGGTGGGTTAAATTCCCATTGATGCACCCGCTGAGCCTGGACCAATACATTTACCCCCGTCTTGCCAGAACCTCACCTTTTACGATCGGGTAGTTGGCCGCTTGATGATCAGGTAGATCGAAAAACACTTGCTGCGGTCCAGACGCCAGGAATGGAGTGACGACCTCAGCCCACTGGTCTTGGGGTAACCTTTCCCTCATGGCCACCTTTTCGAACACCGCCAGATAGGTCTCTACGTCATCCGAGGAGGTCATCTTAGGAATTGTGGACATCTTTTGGCATTGTGGAAGTCCTGGGACTCTCCTGCCGCTTACAACGCCATCACATGTTGTAATATCAGCTGGTTAGTTTCCTGCTGCTGCTTGTTAGCCTTCTGCTGCTGCAAATTAGCCTCCACAAGGGCTTTCACGACCGCCTCCATTTTGTCAGGGGACACGGGTCGCAACCTTGCCGGCTTAATATAGGACATACACTCGTGCCCAGTAAAAGCAAAAACTTTTCGGCCTTTAGGCCTTCCTCACTGCGTTTGCCCACATCCGACACCAATTGTGGGGCTTTGCTCTGGTAGACAGGCTAGTGGACGCAGTATAGAGGCAACCACAAAGTCTTTAACTTAAACAGTTCAGTGTTTTATTCACACTTAAGGAAAAACAAAAAGTGACATTTAGCAGTCTAGGTGTTTGTTCACATGAAAAGTCCACAGAACAAAAACTTTCACCTGGTTTGCAGTTTCTCCAGCTGTGTTCCACAGCAGACTTTAGGGGCCTGTTTCTCAGCATGCGGCTCCCAGCCATTTTTGCACGGCACAAGTTTTCAGATCCCAAAACACACAGGGACTGACAGCGCTCCACTGTCAGGGAGGAGTAATCCACTGTCAGCTGAGACTGCTGGCTCTGGCTGGGTTTGATATAGGCCAGTAAAGACCCGGCCTGGATCGTGAGGAGAAGCCACACACACAGCACTTTGGCTACTCCCAGTAAGAGCCGGCCCGGATCAGCTTACAGCCATACTAAAATAGCAACGCGTCAACCAGCACTAGCTGTCGCTGACACTTGAAAATACCGGCTCTTACTTCACCGAGGCCAGGAACCTTGGTGACACATACCTTCTGTCAACGATGGACCCTTGCGCCTTCCTACACTACTTAGAGCTCTATTACACTGCTTAATGTTTGGGCAGGACAAGCATCGATCAATGTTAAAGTTGATCAGCATTTGTTTGCTGTGGTCTATTAAACAGGGCCAGGCCACTGCAAATTGAATGGGGAGTAGTGATTGACGAACATTGGCCGGGACGATTCACAAACGTGATCAAATGTTTGCAAACAGCAAGTTCGCAGCGGGCCCCTTTCGCTTTAATGGCAGTCTAACCTGAAAAATCTTCAGGTCATATTTGGAGCCCCCAAATACTTACTAGAAGTGCACAAATCGTCGCATTCGCAAAATAGGCGTGGCCTACTACAGCAACTGGTTTCCACCGACCCGAAGTTGGATGCGATCAGAAAAGATGGTTGGCAGCAATTTTTGCGACGTTGAGGAAGAACTCCTGATCACTATAAGTAATTTGACATTAAAGCAGTGTATTTGATTACATTTCACATGCATGTCAGAACAATCGCTTTATATGCAGATCGAGTGTTTAAAAAAATGTGCCATTGTGAAAATTCCTAATGATGCGATTTTTTTTTTTTGCAGTACACACAATTTCACATTTTATAAGGTCTCAGTAGTTATTAGTTATTGGTGCACTAATTTTTGTTGTAACATCTGTGGGGGGGATTAGCTCTTTTCCGGAGGGTTGCAACCACACACTTCTTCACAGACACCAGGATTTAGGTGCCAGACTGTGCTTTATTGTGGCACATGGCATAAAGAAAAAACATGCAAAGCCAAAATAAAATACCTTGCCCGTCTGGGCCCTATCTAAACACATAGGTTTCCCTGACTCACCTAAAGCGTACCACAGTTCACACCCGTGATGAAATGCGGCTTTCCCAGCCCAACCTCCAGCAGCCTCCAGGCTGCACCCACACCAGTGTCTCTTGCGGGATAGTGGTCTCTCAGCCCTCCCGTCTCAGACCACACAGAGCCACTCCAGCCTTCTGCATGCAAGTCCCCACCCCCTCTCACTCTGAGGATTCCTTTATCCCCAGGTGATTACTGCACCTGGTCTTTCTTCAGACCTGGTGATTCTGGGGAAGACACAGCAAATTCTGTCATATATCTCCTCTAACAACCATGAGGCCTGTCACTGACTCACACATAACAGCACTATGTCTGTAGCATGTATGTATGGACAGCAGAGAAATATATCTCACATGCACATTGAATATCCATTGTATTGCACCCCTCAATCAGTATTTGGTATTTGGTGGAAGAAGGTATATAGCAATAGCACCCCTCAATCAGTATTTAGAGGAAGAATGTATATGGCACCCCTCAATCAGTATTTGGCGGAAAAAGGTGTATTGCATCCCTCAATCAGTATTTGGTGGAAGAAGGTATATATCAATAGCACCTCTCAATCAGTTGTTAGTGGAAGAAGGTATAAAGCACCCCTCAATCAGTATTTGGCAGAAACAGGTATATAGTGCAGCGTCCCACTACGTGTGTGTGGGCACTGCTTAAAAGCACTTTTTACATTATTAAAAGCACTAGGTTGTAATGTATAACTTCGCATTTGTGTATCTGCAAAATCCCTGTTAACAGGCTTATTAGGTGTAATTTATACATCCCACCACTAGATGGGGGTAAAGTTCAGGTCCTATATATACCTAGGTCAGGCCTAGTGAGGGTGTTCAGTTGAGATCCTAGTTCAGACCAGGCAGTTGGAAAAATGTAGTCAGAGAAGAGAGCAGATCTGAGGTAGTCAGATCAGATTAGTGGGAAGAAAAAGATAGAGTGAAGACTTCGCAACACAGATTAGTGAGTAGAGCCAACTTCGCTAGCAGGTGATACTCAGATGTTAGGCGCAGAAGAGCGTTTTCCTTCTGTAGCTGGAGAAGAGTTTGCCTCCCTGGAAAAGAAACAAGCATTCCTAGGAATTCATCGGTGATAAGAGCCATTATTGAGGGCCACAGACACCTTTGCATGGTGGAGGTTTTATAGCTTCAGGCAGCTACACCAAACTTCTAAGAGACAGAGTTTTTTTTGTCTAAAAATATTTAGCTTGTAGGGAAAGACAAGGAATAGGATCCAAAGCATCTAAGGAAACCAGGTACACCTAACCCACTGCTCAAAAACCAAGAAACCTGACAAGCCTAAAACAGTGGACATGCAGAATTAACTCTGTACCATCTAGAGACTGCATAATTGTACTACTGCAACTAAAAGACATCCAAAGTAAAAGTTGTAAGTTGCATATTACCACGGTCTACCTCATTATTACTACCTATGGTTGTACCACCATTAACGGTACTGGCGTCACGACAAAAAACCATCAAGGGACTCAGCCGCAACAAGCAACCTAAGCACCCCTAACATCAAGGGCACCTCAACCACCATCTTGGCTGATGCTTCCTACCACAGAGCGTGCCCCGGAGGATTTCGTGCTGTCCACCTCAACACTGTGCTGCCAGCCCATGGAGGCTATCTGCTAACCGTGAGTAAACTGATGAACTGTGTGTTATACTATTTGGCCCCTCATCGGTCCACCGCGCACCTCACGTGTTGCCCCTGTGACTGCCTGGTTGCATAACTTTTTATTGGCGGCACAAACAGGATATTAAGCCCTGCACCATATTTGGAGAGACTGTCGCATGTGAATAAGCCCCTTTATTTGCTTGAGAGACTTTTGCTTATTGTGCGCTATTTTGGGGTCCAGAACTGTTCAAACTGATTGCAAAGTATATGGAGGTGCTATAATAGTCCCCAGCATCAAAACCGCAGTGTCAAAAGTGAGAAAATCCAACATTTGTGTGTCACTATAACTGCTTGCTGTCAGTGAATAGACTGTTACTGTTCAATTAATATGGCCGCCGGAGCTTCGATTTGAAAAATAATACTGCGCCATCACTGTGTGCAAGTTGGCGACACCCCCTGCAGAGCGGGAAACCAGTGTACCGCCCCTTTATGCAAAACTGTCCGGATAAAGCCCATCCTACCTGTACTGTGTGGGTTCTGAGAGGCCGTCCCTGTATGCAACACAGCACCGCCCTCTTTGCCCTAGGAAAAGCCTTACCATCGCACCAAAATGGGTGGAACTATGTGTGGCTTAACAATGTGCCTACCTATTGACAGTTGGGACGAAAGCACAGACACAGATATAGTCCCCTATGAACCTCTTTATGCACAAAAGATTGCCCCAGCCTTGTGTGTTACTAAACAACCAAACCCAATAGGGGTACTGACCGATACTGTGCCGAAAATCCAACTTGCTTAGACCGCCCCCCGTGTGGTGGATAGTGGTTGCGCCGCTCCCGTCATTAAAACAGACCTGGGAGGCGGGCCTGGGGACTTTGGAAGAGCGTGACGTGCGTGCGCACGTAAGGAGCAGAAGTGCCGATCGCTGCAGAGAGAGAGAGAAAGTGCAGGAGCAGCATGGCTGAGGAATCGGAGCGCTCTGTAGCTGAAAGTGATTCCGGACGGAAACCGGTCACCGCTCTGCCTTGGACCCCCACAGAGATGACTCCGGAGCTGCAAGTTCCAGTGCAGGAGTTGTGGGATCGTCACTGGAGGGAGCGCAGTGAAGACTGTGGCCCTGAGTCTGCAAAAGACAGTGCAGGTCAGCATGCAGCCGCGACCCCAGTTTCATAAATCAGCCGAAAGGTCTGGTCACTCTGAGAAGGTACCCACCATAGCGTGGCCCACCATGGAGCATACCGCGCTCCGGGCAAATTTGTCAGCAGAGATAACGCGTAATCATGCCTGTAAACATTATAATGAAGGACTTACCCGCAAACTGTTGGAGGCACCCGTAAAGGATTTCCCGGTACCAGTACGCAAACTGGGCCAAGTGTTGGATTTCTGTAAACAGAGAGGATTCGGCTTCATCCATGACTTATCAACAGATCGTGAGTACTATGTGAACTGCCGCTCTGTAAAAAGAAAGCAACTTCCCCCTTGGCTCCATAGCCTGTATATTGGCGAGGTGGTTGAGTTCACCCCTGCAGAGGGTACACGTGGGCCCTATGCCACTGCAGTTCATAGGCCAGGACAACCTACAGACCCCCAAGAGCCTACTCAAGACTCAGAATCTGAGGAAGAGTCAGAGAGCAAACTTCCTACCGCCCCTGCGTGGCCGCCTGATGCAAAGTACATACCACCCAGTACAATCCAGAATTGTCACTAAAGATCCTGACACCAGACCCAAATCCCAAAGGGAGATGGTTAGAAGAAAAAGGTCCGAGCCTCAAAACCTCAATACTACTGCAGATGACTGTGAAAGGTTATTTCAGCAGCTAGCTGTACAGCCCCCACAAAGAATCGTAATCCCACTTTATGGAGGGAAACCGGCTGGTCCCTCAATACCAAAAAAGTTGTCTGAGAGTCCAAATCCTGTGACCAGGAGTGACCCTACTGCTGGGCTGTTTTGCAAAGAGAAAAAGGAACCGCCCCCCTGTCTTTGAAAAAGTCAAGCAAGACCTCAACTTCCTAAACAGAAAGTAATGGAGGGACGTCCTGAAGGATCATCCCCTGATTCCTGGGATTCTGGGAGCCCTATTCCGACAGATGTGTCTTCCTGCTCAGATCCCTACAATTAAGTAGGCCGTCTTATCAGTAATATGGAGCAGGAGCTGCCATTGTTTGAGAGGACTTCTTTTCCTGTTTTGTATTGAGCCCCTCTCTAAGTTCTTTTGCAAGGACTCCATCCAGGACTCCACCTACCTCAACAATGTTGCACTATAATTGTGTGTTTTACCATGTTTAACCCCTTTTTACCCCATTTTCAGGTTATCAAGGAACTTTGTTAGAGCAACGTTAAAAGCAAAATACCCAGAAAGACTTTTCTGTGCTTAACTGCTTTACAACAAAATTTTTGCACTTTAGAAATGTTTTTATACATGTTTTATACCCCATTTTAGGTATGGACTTTACTGCCCTAATGTGTGATCATTCTCTTATAACCATTTTGGCAGCAACACGTCTACCATAAACAGAAAATGTATGTGATATATTTTATATATTTGCCTAGAATGTATTTTTGTACATAACCCTTTATTCACAGGAGGTTATTGAAGAGTCATGATAATGCATTGCAATGTCTATATTCACATGTGCATATTTGGTGGAGTGTATTTGGTGTATTTCAGGACACGGCTTGGAGATCCACGGCTTCGGACAATACCAACGTCAAGGGCGAATTACGTTTTGCCATGGGGGTATGCAGCGTCCCACTACGTGTGTGTGGGCACTGCTTAAAAGCACTTTTTACATTATTAAAAGCACCAGGTAGTAATGTATAACTTTGCATTTGTGTATCTGCAAAATCCCTGTTAACAGGCCTATTAGGTGTAATTTATACATCCCACCACTAGATGGGGGTAAAGTTCAGGTCCTCTATATACCTAGGTCAGGCCTAGTGAGGGTGTTCAGTTGAGATCCTAGTTCAGACCAGGCAGTTGGAAAAATGTAGTCAGAGAAGAGAGCAGATCTGAGGTAGTCAGATCAGATTAGTGGGAAGAAAAAGATAGAGTGAAGACTTCGCAACACAGATTAGTGAGTGGAGCCAACTTCGCTAGCAGGTGATACTCAGATGTTAGGCGCAGAAGAGCATTTTCCTTCTGTAGCTGGACTATAGACTTGCATCCCTGGCCAGTAGGAGAAGAGTTTGCCTCCCTGGAAAAGAAACAAGCATTCCTAGGAATTCATCAGTGATAAGAGCCATTATTGAGGGCGACAGACACCTTTGCATGGTGGAGGTTTTATAGCTTCAGGCAGCTACACCAAACTTCTAAGAGACAGTTGAGTTTTCCTATCTAAAAATATTTAGCTTGTAGGGAAAGACAAGGAATAGGATCCAAAGCATCTAAGGAAACCAGGTACACCTAACCCACTGCTCAAAAGCCAAGAAACTTGACAAGCCTAAAACAGTGGATTTGCAGAATTAACTCTGTACCATCTAGAGACTGCATATTTGTACTACTGCAACTAAAAGACATCCAAAGTAAAAGTTGTGAGTTGCATCTTACCACTGTCTACCTCATTATTACTACCTATGGTTGTACCACCATTAACGGTACTGGCGTCACAACAAAAAAACCATCAAGGGACTCAGCCGCAACAAGCACCCTAAGCACCCCTAACATCAAGGGCACCTCAACCACCATCTTGGCTGATGCTTCCTACCACAGAGCATACTATTTGGCCCCTCATCGGTCCACCGCGCACCTCACGTGTTGCCCCTGCGACTGGCTGGCTGCAATAGTACCCCTCAATCAGTATTTGGTGGGAGAAGGTATATGGCACCCTCAATCAGTATTTGGCAGAAACAGGTATATAGCACTCCTCAATCAGTATTTGGCGAAAACATATATATGGCAGCCCTCAATCAGTATTTTGTGGAAGCAGGTGTATTGCACCCCTCAATCAGTATTTGGTTGAACAAGGAATATAGCAATAGCAGCCCTCAATCAGTATTTAATGGAAGAAGGTATATGGCACCCATTAATTACTATTTGGCAGAAACAGGTATATAGCACCCCTCAATCAGTATTTGTCGAAAACAGGTATATGGCACCCAACAATCAGTATTTGGCGAAACTGGTATATAGCACCCCTCAATCAGTATTTGGCAGAAACAGGTATATGGCACCCCTCAATCAGTATTTGGTGGAAGCAGGTGTATTGCACCCCTCAATGAGTATTTGGTGAAAGAAGGTATATAGCAATAGCCCCCCTCAATCAGTATTTAGTGGAAGAAGGTATATGGCACCCCTCAATCAGTATTTGGCAGAAACAGGTATATGGCACCCAACAATAAGTATTTGGCGGAAACAGGTATATAGCACCCCTCAATCAGTATTAGAAAGTATATTGTAAGTATGTCACACCCCTCAGTATGTCGCATCTATCGATAGCACACCTATACCAGTCCTTAAAAAAGACTTTTGTGGCTCTATTAGCTAGCGTTTGATGTCCCTAACAGTCTGTCTCTGCTCCACACAGCAACCTCTCCCTACAATGGCAAAAAACTGAATGTAAAATGGCTGCCAGATCAGGTTTGCTACATAACCCTCAACACTTTTACGCAACCCTGACCACCAGAATCTCCGGGAAGTAAGATCTATAGTGGATCTACTTCCAGGATCTCCCGCAAGGACAGTATCATGATGTTCCTTGAACACCTTGTATCGCAGTTCAGGAGGAACAAACAACTTGCCTGGAGGACAACAATCAGGTACCTCCTCTTAAGCCCCCAACACTTCCGTCTCCAGCTCAGGGTAAAGTGTGGAAACCACCACTCCATCAGCCAAAATCGGAACGGGCACCTCCGAATTCCCCCGCCCCGTTCTTCCTGGAAAGCTACGTGACAACTTATCCGCTTTGACGTTTTTAATCCCAGGGCGATAGGTGACCACAAAATTGAACCTGGTAAAAAACAATGACCATCTTGCCTGCCTAGGATTTAAATGCTTTGCAGATTGCAGGTAGGCCAGATTCTTATGGTCAGTAAATTCCGTAATCGGATAGGTAGCCCCTTCTAGCCAATGGCGCCACTTTTCAAAGTCCAGATTGATGGCCAACAACTCTCTATTCCCAACATCTTAATTTCTTTTGGCAGCCGAGAGTTTCTTGGAGAAAAAAGCACAAGGACGCCATTTGCTATGAGAGGGACCCTGCGGCAAGACTGCTCAGACTCCCACTTCTGACGCGTCAACCTCCACAATGAAGGGTTGAGATACATCAGGTTGCATCAGAATGGGAGCAGAAGCAAAACATTTCTTAATATCAGAAAAAGCCAGTAATGCCTCATCCGCCCAGACAGAGAAGTCAGCGCCCTTCCTAGTCATATCTGTCAAAGGTTTGACAATGGTGGAATAATTCAGGATGAATTTTCTGTAGTAATTTGTAAATCCTAAAAAACGCATCAGGGCTTTCTGATTCTCCGGCCGGTCCCATTCCAGTACCGCACGGACCTTTTCGGGATCCATACGAAAACCGGAGGCAGAAAGCAAGTACCCCAAAAACGGCAGCTCCTGAACAGCAAACACACATTTTTCCAACCTTGCATACAATTTATTTTCCCAAAGGATCAATAACACTTGTCTCAAATGATCCTGATGAGTCTTCATATCGGGTGAGTAAATTAGTATGTCATCGAGGTAAATAACAACGAACCTCCCCACCAAATGATATAAAATGTAATTGATAATGCACTGAAAGACTGCTGGAGCATTAGTTAAATCAAAGGGCATGACTAGGTTCTCAAAGTGACCCTTGGGGGTATTGAAGGCCGTTTTCCATTCATCTCCTTCCCTAATTCTGATCAGATTATAAGCTCCTCTTAAATCCAACTTAGAAAACAACTTGGCACTAACAATCTGATCAAATAGATCTGGTATCAAGGGAAGGGGATAAGGATCACAGACAGTAATGAGATTCAGTTCCCGGAAATCTAGGCACGGTCTAAGGGATCCATCCTTCTTCTTTACGAAAAAGAAGCCAGCGGCCATAGGATACTTAGATGGTCTAATATGTCCCTTTGCCAAACTCTCGGCAATATACTCCCGCATAGCTACTCTTTCAGGTTGAGAAAGATTATATAACTGAGATTTGGGCAATTTTGCTCTGGGGATAAGATTGACTGGACAATCATACTCTCGGTGAGGGGGCAACTCCTGAGCTCCACCCTCCGAGAATACGTTCGAAAAATCAGAAAAAAAAACTGAGGCAACACCTTGGTGAACATCCCCAAAATAGAGGCACTAAGACAGTTGTTCATACAAAATTCACTCCAATTACTGATTTGTCTTGTTTACCAGTCAATGGTAGGGTTATGTTTTATCAACCATGGTAAACACAGAACAATCGGAGCAGGCAAACCTTTCATAACAAAGCAAAAAATGAACTCAACATGAGAATCACCCACCGTCAAATGAATATCCTGAACAATATGAGTTAGATATCTTTGCGAGAGGGGGACGGAATGTATAGCAAACACAGGTATCTCTTTGCTTAATGCGCTAGTTTTAAAAACATGACTCTGAAGAAATTGAAAATCAATAAGATTAACCCCTGCACCTCTGTCAACAAATACCTTTAACTCAAAATTTCCAGAGTCTAGTGCCACCATGGCAGGCAGGAGGAATCGGGTACTGCAGGTAGTATACGAATATGCCTGCTCTGACTCCCCATTCACACTACCAAGAGTAAGGGAGTTTTTTTTTTCCTTTGAAGGAATCCCTTATTTTTTTTTTCATTACCACTTCGAGGTGTAATAAAAGGGCACACATTAACAAAATGATCTTCTTTACCACAGAAGTAAGACAGTCTATTCAGCTTCCTAAAATTCCTATTACCAGAGCAAGAAGTAACCTGACCCAATTGCATAGGCTCTCCAGCCCCTAATTCAAGTGTCATAGTACCCCGAGAGACAGGAGGGACTGATTCTCCACCAGACAACACCTCCTGCCCGAGGGGAACTTTTCACCTCTCCCTAAGACGTCTATCAATCCGTACGGCCAAAAACATGGCCGCCTCCAAAGAATCAGGTTTTTCATGAAATGCAAGGGCATCTCTCAATCTCTCAGATAGCCCCTGACAGAACTGACTACAGAATGCAGGATCATTCCACTCTGAGTCAGTCGCCATCTTCTAAATTCAGCACAATACAACTCAGCAGTACGTTCTCCCTGGCACAAGCTGCGCAACTTAGATTCAGCCATAGAGACCCAGTCTGGGTCATCATAAATCAGGCCCACGGGTCCGAAAGAATTCATCCACCGACCGGAGGGACTGTGAACCGGTCGGCAGAGAAAAAGCCCAAGACTGAGAGTCACCTTTTAGCAGAGAAATAATAATCCCTACTCTTTGGTTTTCGTCTCCAGATTAAATCGGACGCAGACTAAAATACAATTTACAGGACTCCCTGAACCGAACAAAGTTATCACTTCCCCCGGAAAACCTATCAGGGAGAGCGACATTAGGTTCCAGGCAGAACTGGTTTCCGCTGGCAGTGCCAGACGCCAAAGTACTCTGACACCGTGCAACCGAATTGCGGAGGTCAGCTACCTCCAAAGACAATCCCTGCATGCGATCAACCAAAGTATCAATAGTTTCCATTTTGCAACAGCAAGGGAACAAATGATGGTCGGGCAGGTTATAATGTCACAGTTGGTAAGATAAGGGAAGGAAACAACAAGGCAAACAAAACAACTGACTAGGCCCCAAATGCTAGGGAACAATGGTAGATATGCACATGCCCACGTACCTAAGACTATAACACACTGAACCAAACCCTCAGCTGTAGGAAAGAGGGAAAGAGAGACCCAGCTCCCTCAACAACCGAAGGAGCTAGCGTCACCCTAGAGGCCTAGTAAAAACAGACACAGAAGGAAAAAGGGAAAAGGACTTATCTAGAGATGTGTTAGAGCAGACGATCCACCAAACTTCCAGAGCTCACACAAGGCAGAACTATAACCCGCAAAGGCTATAGGGAGAGGAAGGAATAAATAGCCTCACCAATTACCTAAGGAACAACACCTGGGAGGAGGTGGGATTCAGTTCAAACCCACAACAAAACAAACGGTCAGATCGAGTCACGTGCAGCAACTCTGCCAGATCTCCTCAGAACACCCACAGGGCAGTGCATGACACTGTCCCAGTGAAGGCTGACTGCTGGACTGGACCCACGGCACAGACAGAGACTGAGTGAGTAACAAGAAGTTCCTGACCTGCTTATTCGAGGGGGATGGGGGCAGTGATTCTGCCTTCCTAAGCAACAGTGACTAGAGTTGTTTGTTTGTTTTTGGGGGGGGCACTTCTCTATATAAGCATCAGTAGCAGAGTTCATGGTAGGGGTCCCCCCCTTTTGTACTCTGCTTGCTGCTGTTTATATACACAACATTGTGCCCTAGGCAGAATCCCCCTTCCTTCCCCCATGTACTCTGCCTGGTTCACGCTAAGCATCAGAAGCAAGCAGAGCCCAAGGCAGGGAGGGAGTTCTGCTTGGGTAAAAAAAAATTAAAAAAAAATATATGTGTTAAGGCCGATTAATTGGCCTGTATTTGTGGGAGGGGCGCCCTGCCCTATATCTGGCACGCACCTTTCTCCAGAGGGGACGGACGGCAGCAGTGTTCCTGTTACAGCCGGCGGCGTCAGCATCTCCTAGGCGACAGAGCGTCACTTCCGGTCGGCGCTTTCTCCTGCAGTCCGGCGTCCTGTTCCTCCTCGTGCGGCGCGTGAGTAGCTGCTGCCTCAGCGCAGTGTCGGCTCCTTAGTCCGGTCGGTGGGGTCGGTCCCTCTAAGGTATGAGAGGGACATCCCCACACCGGAACGGCAGTCTGGCAGCACGCCCCGCTCCCACGTGACTTGCACGCAGGTAGCAGGAGTCAGCGGGACTCCGTTCGTATATTTGCTGGGGCTACTCGCATTAGGCTCTATCTTTCTGCATTGGGGGAGGCTTGTAAGGGAGTAAGCATGGGGGGAGGGGGGGGATGTCAATGAGAAGGCTAGTTGAGGGCGGAGTTTCAATCTGCCTGATTAATCACAGCCTAGTTGTTTTTAACTTTTCTGTCAAGACAAATTTTGTATAATCACCATGACTGTTATATGGGGGGCAAAGTCTGGCACGGGCCGCCGTGCTGTCAGTTAGTTAGGGGGTTAATGCCATACAGCGTGATGGTGATGAGTTGTTGGGGGTAGTACCCCCAGTAACAGGCGCCCCTAGACGTAGGCCAGCAGGGGCACGCCAGACCCTTCACATTGTATGGCATTTTATTTCATTGTTCTGTTTCAGATGGGCAGGTTTCTCATTTGCCTGTCTTCATACACTTGTCGCAATTTGCTTGCTACATAGATAGCTGTGTTTTTATTTTTGACATATGCACGTCAGCCGTTCAGCCAACTCCGTGAGAACCCCGGCAATCTGACAATCGTGTCTCGTCACCCAGCTTCGGGCCACCTGAACGCAGGCGCAAGCATTGTTAAAAAAAAAAAAAAAAGATACTTATTCTGCTTAATTCATGCGGTTAGGTCTATTTCCACGGTTGGTTCCTTGTGTTCTTCTCATATCAGCGTCGTGTCCTGTTTCCGGTAAGGTCCTCCTTCTTTGTCTCCAATATATTTTACACTGTCACACGTCTCCTCTTTCTCCGTACCTCAGCTGTCAGGTGGTCACCAGGGTCAGTTACCTTTGCATGATGGTTTCTGCAGTGGCGGTGGTGGTGTCTAGGCACGGGTGGTAGTCAAATTGTTGCTAAACAGTGGTAGTGACGGTCCGTCTTTTTGCTTGCTTTACAGTCACAGAGAGCATGTCAGCTAGGTTGCCGGAAGACAAGTTGGTTAGGGTCCGCGCAGTCGTTCACAGTTTTCGTCACTGGTAGGGTCACCACCAAGGTGGAACTGCAGTCGTTGTTAGGCATGTAAATTTTGCGATGCGCGTCATTCCTCAGGGTAGGTTTTCGTAGCCAGATTGTTACCACTCCCACTGTCATAGCTATCATCCAGCCATGTCTCAGTTATTCCCACTGTCATAGCTATCATCCAGCCATGTCTCAGTTATTCCCACTGTCATAGCTATCATCCAGCCGTGTCTCAGTTATCCCCACTGTCATAGCTATCATCCAGCCGTGTCTCAGTTATTCCCACTGTCATAGCTATCATCCAGCCATGTCTCAGTTATCCCCACTGTCATAGCTATCATCCAGCCGTGTCTCAGTTATTCCCACTGTCATAGCTATCATCCAGCCGTGTCTCAGTTATTCCCACTGTCATAGCCATCATCCAGCCGTGTCTCAGTTATTCCCACTGTCATAGATATCATCCAGCCGTGTCTCAGTTATTCCCACTGCCATAGCTATCATCCAGGCGTGTCTCAGTTATTCCCACTGTCATAGCTATCATCCAGCCATGTCTCAGTTATTCCCACTGTCATAGCTATCATCTCAGTTATTCCCACTGTCATAGCTATCATCCAGCCCTGTCTCAGTTATTCCCACTGTCATAGCTATCATCCAGCCATGTCTCAGTTATTCCCACTGTCATAGCTATCATACAGCCGTGTCTCAGTTATTCCCACTGTCATAGCTATCATCCAGCCATGTCTCAGTTATTCCCACTGTCATAGCCATCATCCAGCCGTGTCTCAGTTATCCCCACTGTCATAGCTATCATCCAGCCGTGTCTCAGTTATTCCCACTGTCATAGCCATCATCCAGCCGTGTCTCAGTTATTCCCACTGTCATAGTTATCATCCAGCCGTGTCTCAGTTATTCCCACTGCCATAGCTATCATCCAGCCGTGTCTCAGTTATTCCCACTGTCATAGCAATCATCCAGCCATGTCTCAGTTATTCCCACTGTCATAGCTTTCATCCAGCCGTGTCTCAGTTATTCCCACTGTCATAGCTATCATCCAGCCGTGTCTCAGTTATTCCCACTGTCATAGCTATCATCCAGCCGTGTCTCAGTTATTCCCACTGTCATAGCTATCATCCAGCCATGTCTCAGTTATTCCCTGTCAGGATAGTCCAGTGATCCTGGACAGTCAAGCGCAAGCGGATTTGAGCATGTGGGACCACTTCTTAAGTCATGGGAATGGCGTGTCCATGTTTGTCCCGGCGGTCTCCCACAACTCCCCCGTCATATTCTCCAACAGCGGGGTCAGCACTGGTTTCGCTGCTATTTTTGGCCCCCATTGGCTGAATGGGGCGTGGCCGGAGGAGTTTTGCGAGGCCACGGGAATTTCCAGTCAACGGAGGCTAGGGACCTGTATCCCGTGGTGGCAGCAGCGCATGTTTAGGGTAACTATTGGACAGGCCGTACTGTGGTCTAAATGACCAAGACCTCCCAGTCAGGTCCCCCTACCCAGGTCAAATTCTTCCCCCACGTCTCACAAATGGGGCCCGGTCCACGTCCTGCAGGGAATGTCAGGGGCACTGGCCGGTCGCGGCACTAACACCCCACTGTTACCCTTCTGGACAGCAGCGTTGTCCACCTCCCAGTTCATAGCGCATGCGCGTATACTGGCGGTCAATCTAGGTTTTGACCCCCTCACGGTGTCAGGGCATTCGTTCAGGATTGGGGCAGCCTCGGCCGCTTCAGGAATCAGGTGCCAGCACACATTATCGGTAAGTTGGGCCGGTGGCACTCGTCTTGTTACAGCCGTTATGTTCCGAACCCCGTTAGCGAGATTTCTTGTGCCTTTCAGAATTTGGCGTTGTAATACGTAATGACTGCGAAAATTGATACTTTACTATGCAAGCCTTCTATAAGATCATTAATAACAGAGCTGGAGAGGGTCCAGAGGAGGGCAACTAAAGTAATAACTGGAATGGGGCAAATACAGTACCATGAAAGATTATCAAAATTAGGGTTATTCACTTTAGAAAAAAGACAACTGAGGGGAGATCTAATTAATATGTATAAATATATCAGGGGTCAGTACAGAGATCTATCCCATCATCTATTTATCCCCAGGACTGTGACTGTGACGAGGGGACATCCTCTGCGTCTGGAGGAAAGAAGTTTTGTACACAAACATAGAAAAGGATTCTTTACGGTAAGAGCAGTGAGACTATGGAACTCTCTGCCTGAGGAGGTGGTGATGGTGAGTACAATAAAGGAATTCAAGAGGGGCCTGGATGTATTTCTGGAGCGTAATAATATTACAGGCTATAGCTGCTAGAGAGGGGTCGTTGATCCAGGGAGTTAGTCTGATTGCCTGATTGGAGTCGGGAAGGAATTTTTTATTCCCCTAAAGTGGGGAAAATTGGCTTCTACTTCACAGTTTTTTTTTTTTGCCTTCCTCTGGATCAACTTGCAGGATGACAGGCCGAACTGGATGGACAAATGTATTTTTTCGGCCTTATGTACTATGTTACTATGTTACTCATCCCTATTTAGGAATTAATTGTAACTAGTTGGGAATATATATATATATATATATATATATATATATATTTGTGGTCACGGCTTACCTGGGATGCGTAAGACTACATGATGCACTACCAGCTATCTGCCTAACTAACTAAACTAAGCGGCTTGAATTGTGCCATAACTTCTGCGTAGGAAGAATGCCTAAAGAAGGCAAAACACCACAACTGACTGATACATAACAGTTTATTGCAAACAACACTTACATGACCAACATGTCAAATGCGAGAAACATCTCGCGATTAGGTTGAGGAGTGTACCTAATAAAACATGAAGAGTGCCATCAACCTAATTTCCGGATGACATGGGCCGAAACTTTGTTCCTAGAGGCAGCAGATGCTGCACCTATCCTGAAGGAATGGCCTGATATACCTGCCGGGGTCAACCCTAAATTGGACACCAGTATACGGACATGACACACAAACTGAGAGGTGGTGAGTGGTCCCGTGGGAAACGGCAAGAGAGGACTCTCTGGGTCTCAGTCTGTTAGTGCTGCCAGTAACTGCTGAAAGACACAGACCAGGCACCATGAATGTGATGTCAGAAAGAAAATGATTTGTGTAGGGGGTCCTGTTTGAGATATTTTGGTAACTGGTAAGGTCAGCGTGTAACCGTCGGAACTCGGGCTCAACTGGGAGAGGCTGACAAAACTGCTATTGGCGGAAGTGCAGGTGAACTTGCCTGGCCTCAAAAACCCGTAGAACCCTAAGTAGATAGCGGCTTTAAGCACTAGACTAGGGAGTACACCAAAACGGGCTCTATCTAGCATGATTGACAAGTCCCTAAAGATTTCGCCAGTGATGGCCTGTCTGCGTGGCTGGTCTTCCGCACAGCATTTACACATACCCTTCAATGCTGCCTTGATAACATGAGCAGAAAATAGGGACCCCAGCTCAGGATTGTTTATGGCAGAAAAATGTTGTACCCTACCAGGTACGATCTAACAGTGTTGTGAGAAAGCCTCAAATCTGAGTGACATAAACCTATGAACGCCAATACGTAGTCTATGAAACTAGTATTCCCTTGGGGATATTCTGCCTGAAACCTGACGAACGTGTTCCAACCTGTGTTGTAACTCCTGGTCGTGTTAAATGACAATGAACTGGCTATCAGGCTGTGTGCAGTAACCAGATGGTTTGTTAGTCCAGAATTAATGCTGAGTAAGGAGGAATCGAGGCCCCTATGTCGTCTGCTTCTGGCATGACCTGTGAAAAGAGGGAGAAGTTAACCCGTGACAAAGCGTCAGCCGCCACGTTCTGTGTTCCTCGGATATGGGAACAGCAATAGTGAAAGTTGTATTGTAACGAGAGCCACACTAGTCTTCTTGGAAAAGACATAACGTGCATGGATTTAGATCTAACTCTCATTAAGATGTCCACTGTTGCTGAATTGTCTGAAATGAACGTAACTGTGGAATGGGCTCAGAAACTACCCCAAACGTATGCAGCAGCCACAATAGGGTAAAGTTCGAACAAGGCTGAAGTCTGTAGAAAACCTGGGATCTGTCTAACTTCTCCGGGCCATGTCCCGGCCAACCAGTGGGTGCCAAAAATGGCAGAAAAACCAGTGCTAGCGGAAGCATCAGAAAAGACCAAGGGAGATGAACTAGTAGCAGAGGGGATGAAAAAAGAAATCCCGTTCCAGTGGTTCAGAATTTGGTCCCAAATGACTAAATCTGCCACTGCCTAACCATCTATCTGTATTGGAATATCCTGCTGGTGCCGCGGGAAGAAGGGCCAACAGACGGGAAATGAATGACCTACCCTGTGGGATAGTGCACATAGCAAAATTTTACATTCCCAGTAATGACTGTAATTCAGCTTTCGTTGACACTCTCACTACTGTGAACCTGTGGATGACTTCCCTGATCCCTACCAGTTTGTCTTCTGGGAGCCGAGCTAGCATATCCTCTGAGTCTAACATGATGCCCAGGAACATGAGTACAGTAGATGGGCCTTCAACCTTCTTGGGTGACACTGGCACACCGAGCTGGGAAAAAACTGCTCGTAAAGTTTCAAGCCCCTGAGGTGTATGCCCTGGATGTTCATTCAACAAAAAATCATCCAGGTAGTGGATGACATGTTCGCAGTGGAACTTGACTTCCAAGATCCAATGCAGTGCCTGCGCAAACTGGAACAATAACCAGGGGGTACTCTTGGAGCCAAATGTCAGCTTTGTGGCGAAATAGTAAAAAACACCTCCATTTTATGCCATGCCACTGTCAGAGCGCAGGCATGATGGGAAGGAGTTTGAAAGCATCAGATATATCTGCCTTAGACAAATGGGCTCCAGGCCCTACCTGTATGACGGTTGCTATGGCCTTATCTATTGTTGAATATTTCATGCTTACTTCTTCTGATGGAATGAGGTAATTGAGGCTGCCAATGTGAAAAGCATGTGGGGCTGAAAGGTCCTAGATCAGCCTTTCTTTTTTGCTAAATTTGCCTGTGACTACCCCTACCGGGCTTACCCTCCAGTGGTCAAATGGTGAAACCGTAAAAGGTCCTATGAGAAACCCTTTCTCTAACTCTGTCTCTAACAACATATCCACTGTACTAGGGACTCTCTCAGCAGACTATAAATTTTTGCACTCGTGCGTGACCTCTGGCAGTGCGATCATGCCTGTATGGAACCCCACCACAAACCCTGTGACCAAGAAATTGACAAACATAGTATCATTATGACCCTGCAGGCATAACCATAAATAATTAGTGTTCATGATGCTCATGCATGCTTTATCTTATTTTAATGGACACGCTATCTTAGGATGAGCTCTGAAACAATTGGTGCAAACATGAAGCAGATGGCATTGCAAATTTGAGGTCTTCCCAAATGTCTGATAGGGCGACCTAACTTATCCACCACTTCCGCGCCTCTCTGAGTGCCCGACGGACCTGCTGGTGAGACCTTGAAACTTGATTCCGACGCTGTGGTTGCACTGTTACACCACTCAGCGGTGTCAAAAATAGACTGACAAAGCGAGCACGATGTGCCTTGAGACCTGCAAAGTGTCTGCAAAATATTTCAGTGTCTATGTTGGCCCAATTTGTGCTAAACTGAAACTGGCTGAGTGCTGCTGCTGCTGCTTTTGCAGAAAAAGAACAGTGGTAATCATAAAACGCAGCACCGCCATACTTTTGCCCCAAGTCAGTGACTTTATAAAGGTAAAGATCCAATTCCTCCCTCCTGTCTGGACGGACGGAGCAAATGACGTCCCTGTACAAGCTGAACACCAAAATGAATTCGGGAATCGTTAGCTTCCGATTGAGCCTATAATCTCGGCTCTTGAGGACCACCGAAACCTCACCACAAGCTACGACCTTGTCTTCGGTGAGATCTTGAGTGGCAATCAATAGGGATGCTAGATTAACATGACTACTGCACCCCGAGACTCCACTGTTTCCAACCTCGCCTGAATATCGGTAATCGAAGACGTCAGGTTATTGATCATAACATGCAACTGTGTAAGGGAAGTCTGTATGGTGGCCATAGACACCTCCTCGTGGCAAGAGCCAGCTAACTCTGCCGAGAGTAAGCGGTACAGCTCTGCTTTCCTTGCGGTAGCCGAAAAAGGGATACCCCTCCTCAACAACTCCGAAGTGAGCTTAGGAATGGTCCAGCTTCGAAGCGACGGGATACTGCCATGCTCCGACATCCTGCTAGTGTTCTTATTCACGGAAGCATCCACTATGTCATATGCATACGACATGTTGTAACTGCTGTTGGTAAGCAGACATTTGAACAACGCTAGTATGCATGAGTGAAGGGAATTGCCAAACCTGGGCAACCTGCCACCGAGGGAACAACTAACCGACAGAAAGGCAGAGGGAGATGCCACAAGACGACTCGAACAGACTACAGCGGGCACTCGTGACAGTCACTTACTGACTCAAAATTAAACTAGGCTGATGTGAGACATGTATTAACACTGACGAACGTGGCGACATGTTGCGACAAAACCCTTTTTCTCTATTTTTTTTTTTTATTACCTATAACCCCGGGCACATGTGAAACGAACCTATGACACCCCGTAGTTGAATTAACAAGTTGGTAGTAAACGTAACTTATGTACCCAAGTGACTGCCCCTACTAGACAAGACATAACAAACAAATGGTTGAAACCGCCGTGGCCTGAGTGACGCGTCAGGTCTAATGTTGTGATACGGCAAACTGATGTGACTTACCAAATATTCTGAACCTATAACAACCTTTGAAGAAACGTCAAGTTGTGAAACCCGTAACCTAATGGAAAAACCGTTAGTTTATTATTTTTTTTATTCCACCTGAGGCAAAGATGTGAATGACAATACCAACTGAGAATGGAGAGCTGTGACATGACCTGAAAAGGATAAATGACGTGCTATGACGACCCTGGCTCTGGTAGAACACTGACACTGACCTGAGGTCGTACGTATTAACATTAGGTATAAGTAACGACATAGACCATGCTGCTACACTAAGGTACGCTGTATAAAAGGCACTGCAAGTGAAAAATGTACCCCCCAGAAAATGTCAGCATGGACCATATATCGGCGTGTCCTGGGCGAAACCTGGGTACATGCCGTGCAACACAAATGTGCAGCTGGTGATTCACATACAGTCAGGTCCATAAATATTGGGACATTAACCGAATTGTGACATTTTTGGCTCTATACACCACCACAATGGATTTGAAATGAAACTAACTAGATGTGCCTTAACTGCAGACAGTCAGCTTTAATTTGAGGGTATTTACATCCAAATCAGGTGAACGGTGTAGGAATTACAACAGTTTGCATATGTGCCTCCCACTTGTTAAGGAACCAAAAGTAATGGGGCAATTGGCTTCTCAGCTGTTCCATGGCCAGGTGTGTGTTATTCCCTCATTATCCCAATTACAATGAGCAGATACAAGGTCCAGAGTTCATTTCAAGTGTGCTATTTGCATTTGGAATCTGTTGCTGTCAACTCTCAAGATGAGATCCAAAGAGCTGTCACTATCAGTGAAGCAAGCCATCATTAGGCTGAAAAAACAAAACAAACCCATCAGAGAGATAGCAAAAACATTAGGCGTGGCCAAAACAACTGTTTGGAACATTCTTAAAAAGAAGGAACGCACCGGTGAGCTCAGCAACACCAAAAGACCCGGAAGACCACAGAAAACAACTGTGGTGGATGACCGAAGAATAATTTTCCTGGTGAAGAACACACCCTTCACAAGGGTTGGCCAGATCAAGAACACTCTCCAGGAGGTAGGTGAATGTGTGTCAAAGTCAACAATCAAGAGAAGACTTCACCAGAGTGAATACAGAGGGTTCACCACAAGATGTAAACCATTGGTGAGCCTCAAAAACAGGAAGGCCAGATTAGAGTTTGCCAAAAAGACATCTAAAAAAGCCTTCACAGTTCTGGAACAGCATCCTATGGATAGATGAGACCAAGATCAACTTGTACCAGAGTGATGGGAAGAGAAGAGTATGGAGAAGGAAAGGAACTGCTCATGATCCTAAGCATACCACCTCATCATTGAAGCATGGTGGTGGTACTGTCATGGCGTGGGCATGTATGGCTGCCAATGGAACTGGTTCTCTTGTATTTATTGATGATGTGACTGCTGACAAAAGCAGCAGGATGAATTCTGAAGTGTTTCGGGCAATATTATCTGCTCATATTCAGCCAAATGCTTCAGAAGTCATTGGACGGCGCTTCACAGTGCAGATGGACAATGACCCAAAGCATACTGCAAAAGCAACCAAAGAGTTTTTTTAATGGAAAGAAGTGGAATGTTATGCAATGGCCAAGTCAATCACCTGACCTGAATCCGATTATGCATGTATTTCACTTGCTGAAAACAAAACTTATGATAACAGTGTCTAATATACCTGCTACCTGGTCCTCTGGTGGTCCCCTTTGTTTGGATCGACCACCAGAGGACACAGGTAGCTCAGTAAAGTAGCACCAAGCACCACTACACTACACTACACCCCCCCCCGTCACTTATTAACCCCTTTATTAGCCCCTGATCACCCCATATAGACTCTCTGATCACCCCCCTGTCATTGATTACCCCCCTGTCATTGATCACCCCCCTGTGAAGCTCCATTCAGACATCCGCATGATTTTTACGGATCCACTGATAGATGGATCGGATCCGCAAAACGCACACGGACTTCTGAATGGAGCCTTACAGGGGCGTGATCAATGACTGTGTTGATCACCCCATATAGACTCCCTCATCACCCCCCTGTCATTGATCACACCCCTGTAAAGCTCCATTCAGACGTCCGCATGATTTTTACGGATCCACTGATAGATGGATCGGATCCGCAAAACGCACACAGACGTCTGAATGGAGCCTTACAGGGGCGTGATCAATGACTGTGGTGATCACCCCATATAGACTCCCTGATCACCCCCCTGTCATTGATTACCCCCCTGTCATTGATCACACCACTGTAAAGCTCCATTCAGACGTCCGCATGATTTTTACGGATCCACTGATAGATGGATCGGATCCGCAAAACGCCTACGGACGTCTGAATGGAGCCTTACAGGGGCGTGATCAATGACTGTGGTGATCACCCCATATAGACTCCCTCATCACCCCCCTGTCATTGATCACACCCCTGTAAAGCTCCATTCAGACGTCCGCATGATTTTTACGAATCCACTAATAGATAGATCGGATCCGCAAAACACATACAGGCGTCTCCCTGGAGCCTTCCAGGGGGGGCGATCACCCCATATAGACTCCCTGATCACCCCCCTGTCATTGATCACCGCCCCTGTCATTGATCACCCCCCCCTGTCAGGCTGCATTCAGATGTCCGTATGATTTTTACGGATCCACGGATACATGGATCGGATCCGCAAAACACATACGGACATCTGAATGGAGCCTTATAAGGGGGTGATCAATGACAGGGGGGTGATCACCCCATGTAGACTCCCTGATCACCCCCCCTGTCATTGATCACCCCCCTGTCATTGATCACCCCCCTGTCAATGATCACCCCCCTGTCATTGATCACCCCTCTGTAAGGCTCCATTCAGACATTTTTTTGGCCCAAGTTAGCGGAAATTATAATTTTTTTCTTACAAAGTCTCATATTCCACTAACTTGTGTCAAAAAATTAAATCTCACATGAACTCACCATACCCCTCACGGAATCCAAATGCGTAAAATTTTTTAGACATTTATATTCCAGACTTCTTCTCACACTTTAGGGCCCCTAGAATGCCAGGGCAGTATAAATACCCCACATGTGACCCCATTTCGGAAAGAAGACACCCCCAGGTATTCCGTGAGGGGCATATTGAGTCCATGAAAGATTGAAATTTTTGTCCCAAGTTAGCGGAAAGGGAGACTTTGTGAGAAAAAAATAAAAATATCAATATCCGCTAACTTGTGCCAAAAAAAAAAAATGAACTCGCCATGCCCCTCATTGAATACCTTGGGGTGTCTTCTTTCCAAAATGGGGTCACATGTGGGGTATTTATACTGCCCTGGCATTCTAGGGGCCCCAAAGCGTGAGAAGAAGTCTGGTATCCAAATGTCTAAAAATGCCCTCCTAAAAGGAATTTGGGCCCCTTTGCGCATCTAGGCTGCAAAAAAAGTGTCACACATCTGGTATCGCCGTACTCAGGAGAAGTTGGGGAATGTGTTTTGGGGTGTCATTTTACATATACCCATGCTGGGTGAGAGAAATATCTTGGCAAAAGACAACTTTTCCCATTTTTTTATACAAAGTTGGCATTTGACCAAGATATTTCTCTCACCCAGCATGGGTATATGTAAAATGACACCCCAAAACACATTCCCCAACTTCTCCTGAGTACGGCGATACCAGATGTGTGACACTTTTTTGCAGCCTAGGTGGGCAAAGGGCCCCATATTCCAAAGAGCACCTTTCGGATTTCAGTGGCCATTTTTTACAGAATTTGATTTCAAACTCCTTACCACACATTTGGGCTCCTAGAATGCCAGGGCAGTATAACTACCCCACAAGTGACCCCATTTTGGAAAGAAGACATCCCAAGGTATTCGCTGATGGGCATAGTGAGTTCATGGAAGTTTTTATTTTTTGTCACAAGTTAGTGGAAAATGATGATTTTTTTTTTTTTTCTTACAAAGTCTCATATTCCACTAACTTGTGACAAAAAATAAAAACTTCCATGAACTCACTATGCCCATCAGCGAATACCTTGGGGTGTCTTCTTTCCAAAATGGGGTCACTTGTGGGGTAGTTATACTGCCCTGGCATTCTAGGGGCCCAAATGTGTGGTAAGGAGTTTGAAATCAAATTCTGTAAAAAATGACCAGTGAAATCCGAAAGGTGCTCTTTGGAATATGGGCCCCTTTGCCCACCTAGGCTGCAAAAAAGTGTCACACATGTGGTATCTCCGTATTCAGGAGAAGTTGGGGAATGTGTTTTGGGGTGTAATTTTACATATTCCCATGCTGGGTGAGAGAAATATCTTGGCAAAAGACAACTTTTACCATTTTTTTATACAAAGTTGTCTTATGCCAAGATATTTCTCTCACCCAGCATGGGTATATGTAAAATGACACCCCAAAACACATTCCCCAACTTCTCCTGAATACGGAGATACCACATGTGTGACACTTTTTTGCAGCCTAGGTGGGCAAAGGGGCCCATATTCCAAAGAGCACCTTTCGGATTTCACTGGTCATTTTTTACAGAATTTGATTTCAAACTCCTTACCACACATTTGGGCCCCTAGAATGCCAGGGCAGTATAACTACCCCACAAGTGACCCCATTTTGGAAAGAAGACATCCCAAGGTATTCGCTGATGGGCATAGTGAGTTCATGGAAGCTTTTATTTTTTGTCACAAGTTAGTGGAATATGAGACTTTGTAAGAAAAAAATAAATAAATAAATAAATCATCATTTTCTGCTAACTTGTGACAAAAAATAAAAAGTTCTATGAACTCACTATGCCCATCAGCGAATACCTTAGGGTGTCTACTTTCCGAAATGGGGTCATTTGTGGGGTGTTTGTACTGTCTGGGCATTGTAGAACCTCAGGAAACATGACAGGTGCTCAGAAAGTCAGAGCTGCTTCAAAAAGCGGAAATTCACATTTTTGTACCATAGTTTGTAAACGCTATAACTTTTACCCAAACCATTTTTTTTTTACCCAAACAGAGTAGAACAATAAATTTAGAGCAAAATTTATATATGGATGTCGTTTTTTTTTGCAAAATTTTACAACTGAAAGTGAAAAATTTCATTTTTTTGCAAAAAAATCGTTAAATTTCGATTAATAACAAAAAAAGTAAAAATGTCAGCAGCAATGAAATACCACCAAATGAAAGCTCTATTAGTGAGAAGAAAAGGAGGTAAAATTCATTTGGGTGGTGGGTTGCATGACCGAGCAATAAACCGCTAAAGTTGTGGAGTGCCGATTTGTAAAAAAGGGCCTGGTCTTTAGGGGGGTATAAACCTGTGGTCCTTAAGTGGTTAAACTAATAACACACAAAGAATTAAATGTTACCATGTTTTTATTGAACATACCATGTAAACATTCACAGTGCAGGTGGAGAAAGTATGTGAACTCTTGGATTTAATAACTGGTTGAACCTCCTTTGGCAGCAATAACTTTAACCAAACGTTTCCTGTAGTTGCAGATCAGACGTGCACAACGTTCAGGAGTGATTCTTGACCATTCCTCTTTACAGAGCTGTGTCAGTTCAGCAATATTCTTGGGATGTCTGGTGCAGGGGCGTAGCGTGGGGGGGGGGGCCAGGGGGGATGTTGCCCCGGGTGCCAAATTGTAGGGGGTGCCAGGCAGAAGGCAGTAAAATGACGGTGATGGAAGCCTATGGCTCCCATCCTCTCCGATCCGCCTGGCCTGAAGCTTTAAGAAGCAGCGGAGAAGCGCAAGAGTCCAGGAGATCGCGATTATATCACCGAGACCTCCTGCGCCGGGTCTCGCGAGATGACGCGATGGCGTGATGACGAGGCGCAGGAGGGCAGTGTGATGTGTTCCTGACCGCCTGTGACGGGACGCCCAAGCAAAGACTACAAGAAGTGATGAAGAGAAGTGAGTATTATTATTTTTTTTAATGTAAGTACTGGGGGCCATACTGGCTGGGGGCACTATGGAGGTGGGCAGAAGAGATACAAAGGAGGCCAGTATATTTAGAAAGAATGGGCACCATTTTATATTATACAGGGTGGCCATGATATATTATACAGGGGGCCATTATATATTATAGTTATACAGTGGGGCCATAAAATATAATAATTATACAAGGGGGCCATCATATATTATACATAGGGACCATTATATATTATAATTATACTGAGAGGCTATTAATAATGGGCCCTCTGTCTCTGTATATTTCTAATATGTAATGGCCCCCCTGTATAATTATTATATATTATGGCCCCACTGTATAACTATAATTTATAGTTATACAGTGGGGCCATAATATAAATTAATTATACAGGGGGCCCATTATATATAATAATTATACAAGGGGGCCATTATATATTAGAATTATACAGAGGGCCCAATATTAATAGCCTCTCTGTACAAACCGGATTCCAAAAAAGTTGGGACACTAAACAAATTGTGAATAAAAACTGAATGCAATGATGTGGAGATGGCAAATGTCAATATTTTATTTGTAATAGAACGTAGATGACAGATCAAACGTTTAATCCGAGTAAATGTGTCATTTTAAAGGAAAAATACGTTGATTCAAAATTTCACGGTGTCAACAAATCCCCAAAAAGTTGGGACAAGTAGCAATAAGAGGCTGCAAAAAGTAAATTTGAGCATAACGAAGAGCTGGAAGACCAATTAACACTAATTAGGTCAATTGGCAACATGATTGGGTATAAAAAGAGCTTCTCAGAGTGGCAGTGTCTCTCAGAAGCCAAGATGGGTAGAGGATCACCAATTCCCACAATGTTGCACAGAAAGATAGTGGAGCAATATCAGAAAGGTGTTACCCAGCGAAAAATTGCAAAGACTTTGCATCTATCATCATCAACTGTGCATAACATCATCCGAAGATTCAGAGAATCTGGAACAATCTCTGTGCGTAAGGGTCAAGGCCGTAAAACCATACTAGATGCCCACGATCTCCGGGCCCTTAAACGACACTGCACCACAAAAAGGAATGCTACTGTAAAGGAAATCACAGAATGGGCTCAGGAATACTTCCAGAAACCATTGTCAGTGAACACAATCCACCGTGCCATCCGCCGTTGCCAGCTGAAACTCAGCAGTGCAAAGAAGAAGCCATTTCTAAGCAAGATCCACAAGCTCAGGCGTTTTCACTGGGCCAGGGATCATTTAAAATGGAGTGTGGCAAAATGGAAGACTGTTCTGTGGTCAGACGAGTCACGATTCGAAGTTCTTTTTGGAAATCTGGGACGCCATGTCATCCGGACCAAAGAGGACAAGGACAACCCAAGTTGTTATCAACGCTCAGTTCAGAAGCCTGTATCTCTGATGGTATGGGGTTGCATGAGTGCGTGTGGCATGGGCAGCTTGCATGTCTGGAAAGGCACCATCAATGCAGAAAAATATATTCAGGTTCTAGAACAACA
This sequence comes from Bufo bufo, assembly GCF_905171765.1. Classification (NCBI taxonomy): domain Eukaryota; kingdom Metazoa; phylum Chordata; class Amphibia; order Anura; family Bufonidae; genus Bufo; species Bufo bufo. The sequence continues at coordinate 517,299,766 of NC_053391.1, read as the reverse complement.
TATGCTTCCATCCAGACGTCATCTCTTTCAGGGAAGACCCTGCATTTTTCAACAAGATAATGCCAGACCACATTCTGCATCAATCACAACATCATGGCTGCGTAGGAGAAGGATCCGGGTACTGAAATGGCCAGTCTGCAGTCCAGATCTTTCATCTATAGAGAACATTTGGCGCATCATAAAGAGGAAGGTGCAACGAAAAAGGCCCAAGACGATTGAACAGTTAGAGGCCTGTATTAGACAAGAATGGGAGAGCATTCCTATTTCTAAACTTGAGAGACTGATCTCGGTCCCCAGACGTCTGTTGAGTGTTGTAAGAAGAAGGGGAGAAGCCACACAGTGGTGAAAATGGCCTTGTCCCAACTTTTTGGGGATTTGTTGACACCATAAAATTCTGATTCAACATATTTTTCCCTTAAAATGGTACATTTTCTCAGTTTAAACTTTTGTTCCGTGATTTATGTTCTATTCTGAATAAAATATTAGAAGTTGGCACCTCCACATCATTGCATTCAACTTTTTTGGAATCCGGTTTGTATAATTATTATATACAGTGGGATGTGAAAGTTTGGGCAACCTTGTTAATCGTCATGATTTTCCTGTATAAATCGTTGGTTGTTACGATAAAAAATGTCAGTTAAATATATCATATAGGAGACACACATAGTGATATTTGAGAAGTGAAATGAAGTTTATTGGATTTACAGAAAGTGTGCTATAATTGTTTAAACAAAATTAGGCAGGTGCATAAATTTGGGCACTGTTGTCATTTTATTGATTCCAAATCCTTTAGAACTAATTATTGGAACTCAAATTGGATTGGTAAGCTCAGTGACCCCTGACCTACATACACAGGTGAATCCAATTATGAGAAAGAGTATTTAAGGAGGTCAATTGTAAGTTTCCCTCCTCTTTTAATTTTCTCTGAAGAGTAGCAACATGGGGGTCTCAAAACAACTCTCAAATGACCTGAAGACAAAGATTGTTCACCATCATGGTTTAGGGGAAGGATACAGAAAGCTGTCTGTTTCCACAGTTAGGAACATATTGAGGAAATGGAAGACCACAGGCTCAGTTCAAGTTAAGGCTCGAAGTGGCAGACCAAGAAAAATCTCGGATAGACAGAAGCGACGAATGGTGAGAACAGTCAGAGTCAACCCACAGACCAGCACCAAAGACCTACAACATCATCTTGCTGCAGATGGAGTCACTGTGGATCGTTCAACCATTCAGCGCACTTTACACAAGGAGATGCTGTATGCGAGAGTGATGCAGAGGAAGCCTTTTCTCTGCCCACAGCACAGAAAGTGCCGCTTGAGGGTGGCACTGGCTAAAGCACATTTGGACAAGCCAGCTTCATTTTGGAATAAGGTGCTGTGGACTGATGAAACTAAAATTGAGTTATTTGGCCATAACAAGGGGCATTATGCATGGAGGAAAAAGAACACAGCATTCCAAGAAAAAAACCTGCTACCTACAGTAAAATATGGTGGTGGTTCCATCATGCTGTGGGGCTGTGTGGCCAGTGCAGGGACTGGGAATTATGTCAAAGTTGAGGGACGCATGGATTCCACTCAGTATCAGCAGATTCTGGAGACCAATGTCCAGGAATCAGTGACAAAGCTGAAGCTGCGGCGGGGCTGGATCTTTCAACAAGACAACGACCCTAAACACTGCTCAAAATCCACTAGGGCATTTATGCAGAGGACCAAGTACAACGTTCTGGAATGGCCATCTCAGTCCCCAGACCTGAATATAATTGAAAATCTGTGGTGTGACTTAAAGAGAGCTGTCCATGCTCGGAAGCCATCAAACCTGAATGAACTGAAAAGATGTTTTGTAAAGAGGAATGGTCCAAAATACCTTCAACCAGAAACCAGACTCTCATTAGAACCTACAGGAAGCGTTTAGAGGCTGTAATTTCTGCAAAAGGAGGATCTACTAAATATTGATTTCATTTCTTTTTTGTGGTGCCCAAATTTATGCACCTGCCTAATTTTGGTTAAACAATTATAGCACACTTTCTGTAAATCCAATAAACTTCATTTCACTTCTCAAATATCACTGTGTGTGTCTCCTATATGATATATTTAACTGACATTTTTTATCGTAACAACCAACGATTTATACAGGAAAATCATGACGATTAACAAGGTTGCCCAAACTTTCGCATCCCACTGTATAATGGCCCCTCTGCATAACTATAATATACAATGGCCTTCTGTATAATATATAATGGCCCCCTTGTATAATGATTATATATTATGGCCCCTCTGTATAACTATAATATATAATGCCCCCCCTGAATAGTATATATAGTGACCCCTCTGTAATATTAGGATATATAATGGCCCCCTCTGTATTATTGTTATATATATAATGGCCCCTCTGTATAATTATTATATATAATGACCCCTCTGTAATATTAGGATATATAATGGACCCTTTGTATAATTACTATATATAATGACCCCCCTTATATATAATGGCCCATTATATATCCTAATATTACAGAGGGGTCATTATATAATATACAGGGAGTGCAGAATTATTAGGCAAGTTGTATTTTTGAGGATTAATTTTATTATTGAACAACAACCATGTTCTCAATGAACCCAAAAAACTCATTAATATCAAAGCTGAATATTTTTGGAAGTAGTTTTTAGTTTGTTTTTAGTTTTAGCTATTTTAGGGGGATATCTGTGTGTGCAGGTGACTATTACTGTGCATAATTATTAGGCAACTTAACAAAAAACAAATATATACCCATTTCAATTATTTATTTTTACCAGTGAAACCAATATAACATCTCAACATTCACAAATATACATTTCTGACATTCAAAAACAAAACAAAAACAAATCAGTGACCAATATAGCCACCTTTCTTTGTAAGGACACTCAAAAGCCTGCCATCCATGGATTCTGTCAGTGTTTTGATCTGTTCACCATCAACATTGTGTGCAGCAGCAACCACAGCCTCCCAGACACTGTTCAGAGAGGTGTACTGTTTTCCCTCCTTGTAAATCTCACATTTGATGATGGACCACAGGTTCTCAATGGGGTTCAGATCAGGTGAACAAGGAGGCCATGTCATTAGATTTTCTTCTTTTATACCCTTTCTTGCCAGCCACGCTGTGGAGTACTTGGACGCGTGTGATGGAGCATTGTCCTGCATGAAAATCATGTTTTTCTTGAAGGATGCAGACTTCTTCCTGTACCACTGCTTGAAGAAGGTGTCTTCCAGAAACTGGCAGTAGGACTGGGAGTTGAGCTTGACTCCATCCTCAACCCGAAAAGGCCCCACAAGCTCATTTTTGATGATACCAGCCCAAACCAGTACTCCACCTCCACCTTGCTGGCGTCTGAGTCGGACTGGAGCTCTCTGCCCTTTACCAATCCAGCCACGGGCCCATCCATCTGGCCCATCAAGACTCACTCTCATTTCATCAGTCCATAAAACCTTAGAAAAATCAGTCTTGAGATATTTCTTGGCCCAGTCTTGACGTTTCAGCTTGTGTGTCTTGTTCAGTGGTGGTCGTCTTTCAGCCTTTCTTACCTTGGCCATGTCTCTGAGTATTGCACACCTTGTGCTTTTGGGCACTCCAGTGATGTTGCAGCTCTGAAATATGGCCAAACTGGTGGCAAGTGGCATCTTGGCAGCTGCACGCTTGACTTTTCTCAGTTCATGGGCAGTTATTTTGCGCCTTGGTTTTTCCACACGCTTCTTGCGACCCTGTTGACTATTTTGAATGAAACGCTTGATTGTTCAATAATCACGCTTCAGAAGCTTTGCAATTTTAAGAGTGCTGCATCCCTCTGCAAGATATCTCACTATTTTTGACTTTTCTGAGCCTGTCAAGTCCTTCTTTTGACCCATTTTGCCAAAGGAAAGGAAGTTGCCTAATAATTATGCACACCTAATATAGGGTGTTGATGTCATTAGACCACACCCCTTCTCATTACAGAGATGCACATCACCTAATATGCTTAATTGGTAGTAGGCTTTCGAGCCTATACAGCTTGGAGTAAGACAACATGCATAAAGAGGATGATGTAAGAGCAGTGAGACTATGGAACTCTCTGCCTGAGGAGGTGGTGATGGTGAGTACAATAAAGGAATTCAAGAGGGGCCTGGATGTATTTCTGGAGTGTAATAATATTACAGGCTATAGCTACTAGAGAGGGGTCGTTGATCCAGGGAGTTATTCTGATTGCCTGATTGGAGTCGGGAAGGAATTTTTTATTCCCCTAAAGTGAGGAAAATTGGCTTCTACCTCACAGGGTTTTTTTTGCCTTCCTCTGGATCAACTTGTAGGATGACAGGCCGAACTGGATGGACAAATGTCTTTTTTCGGCCTTATGTACTATGTTACTATGTTACTATGTGGTCAAAATACTAATTTGCCTAATAATTCTGCACTCCCTGTACAGAGGGGGCCATTATATATAATAATAACTAATAATAATAAAACTCTGCATAGATGAGACGCGGCTGAAAGAAGGTGTCATGGCGGTCTTATCTCCGAATGAAGACGCTGAGGAATGTCTACATCACAGGAGATGTCACTGGATGGATGAGGTATGTGGTGCTGTATTCTCCTGTATATTTTGTAGTGATGTATGTAATGTCCAAACACATATTTCTTATAGGGTAGGGTTGGGGGGTGGATTGAGAATTTGGCCCACCCTGCCGCATCCTGGCCCCAGACTTCAGGTTACACTGTGCGTGTTCTGAATTCTGGGGCCTTATACCCATCTACTAAATCATCTGTAGTTAGAGAGTTACCACCATGTTATCTGTGGTGTTATATAGGACTGCTACATTATCTTTAAAAGGGGCATGTCCACAGGTTGGGAGGGGGGTGCACAATACATGGCTCATCCCGGGTGCTGGCAACTCACGCTACGCCACTGGTCTGGTGTGAATCGCTTTCTTGAGGTCATGCCACAGCATCTCAATTGGGTTGAGGTCAGGACTCTGAATGGGCCACTCCAGAAGGCGTATTTTCTTCTGTTTAAGCCATTCTGTTGCTGATTTACTTCTATGCTTTGGTTCCTGTTGCAACACCCATCTTCTGTTGAGCTTCAGCTGGTGGACAGATGGCCTTAAGTTCTCCTGCAAAATATTTTGATAAACTTGGGAATTCATTTTTTCTTTGATGATAGCAATCCGTCCAGGCCCCCAAAGCAGCCCCAAACCATGATGCCCCCACCACCATACTTCACAGTTGGGATGAGGTTTTGATGTTGGTGTGCTGTCCCTCTTTTTCTCCACACATAGTGTTGTGTGTTTCTTCCAAACAACTCAACTTTGGTTTCATCTGTCCACAGAATATTTTGCCAGTACTGCTATGGAACATCCAGGTGCTCTTGTGCAAACTGTCAACGTGCAGCAATATTTTTTTTGGACAGCAGTGGCTTCCTCTGTGGTATCCTCCCATGAAATCCATTCTTGTTTAGTGTTTTACGTATCGTAGATTCGCTAACAGGGATGTTAGCATATGCCAGAGAATTTTGTAATTCTTTAGCTGACACTCTGGGATTCTTCTTCAGCTCATTAAGCAGTCTGCGCTGTGCTCTTGCAGTCATCATTACAGGACGGCCACTCCTAGGGAGAGTAGCAGCAGTGCTGAACTTTTTCCATTTATAGACGATTTGTCTTACCGTGGACTGATGAACAGCAAGGCTTTTGGAGGTACTTTTATAACCCTTTCCAGCTTTATGCAAGTCAACAATTCTTAATCGTAGGTCTTCTAAGAGCTCTTTTGTGTGAGGCATCATTCACATCAGGCAATGCTTCTTGTGAAAAGCAAACCCAGAACTGGTGTGTGTTTTTTTATAGAGCAGGGCAGCTGTAACCAACACCTCCAATCTCATCCCATTGATTGGACTCCAGTTGGCTGACACCTCACTCCAATTAGCTCTTGGAGATGTCATTAATCTAGGGGTTCACATACTTTTTCCACCTGCACTGTGAATGTTTACATGGTATGTTCAATAAAAACATGGTAACATTTAATTCTTTGTGTGTTATTAGTTTAAGCAGACTGTGATTGTCTATTGTTGTGACTTAGATGAAGATCAGTTCGCATTTTATGACCAATTTGTGCAGAAATCCATATCATTCCATAGGGTTCACATACTTTTTCTTGCTACTGTATGTATAGCGCCAATACAGAGGGGGCATGATATGTACTGCAGAGGGGGCCATTGTATATATACTACAGGGGGCATTATACAGGGTGGGCCATTTATATGGAATCACCTTAATAAAATGGGATTGGTTGGTGATATTAACTTCCTGTTTGTGGCACATTAGTATATGTGAGAGGGGAAACTTTTCAAGATGGGTGGTGACTAGAGTTGAGCGAACACCTGGATGTTCGGGTTCGACGAGTTCGGCCGAACTTTGGAAAAATGTTCGGGTTCGGGATCCGAACTCGACCCGAACTTCATCCCGAACCCGAACCCCATAGAAGTCAATGGGGACCCGAACTTTTGGGCACTAAAAAGGCTGTAAAACACACCCGGAAAGGGCTAGAGGGCTGCAAAAGGCAGCAAAATGTAGTTAAATCCCCTGCAAACAAATGTAGATAGGGAAATGATGAGTTAACATAAAATAAATAAAAATTAAACAATATTAATTGGAGTGAGGTCCCATAGCACAGAATCAGGCTTCAAGTCACCCACCAATGGAGAAGGTCACTTACTATTATTTTGACCACAGCACCCAGACAAAGGAGAGAGGTCCCACAGCAGAGAACCAGGCATCATATCACCCACCACAGGAGTAGGCCACCATTTAGTTACTTTGACCCCTACACCCAGACGGAGGAGAGAGGTTACACAGCAGAGAATCAGGCATTTAGATCACCCACCACAGGAGTAGGCCACCATTGAATCAGACCCCGGCAACCATGTCAGATGGCACAAGCATAAGCTTTATATCAATCAGCACAGGAGAAGGCGACTTTGACAGACTTTGACCCCTACACCCGGACGGAGGAGAGAGGTTTCAAAGCAGAGAATCAGGCATTTAGATCACCCACCACAGGAGTAGGCCCCAATTTAATGGGACCCGGGCAACCATGTCAGATGGCACAACCATCTGCTTCATATCAATCAGCACAGGAGAAGGCGACTTTGAAAGACTTTGACCCCTACACCCAGACGGAGGAGAGAGGTTTCACAGCAGAGAATCAGGCATTTAGATCACCCACCACAGGAGTAGGCCCCCATTGAATCAGACCCTGGCAACCATGTCAGATGGCACAACTATCAGCTTTATATCAATCAGCACAGGAGAAGGCGACTTTGAAAGACTTTGACCCCTACACCCAGATGGAGGAGAGAGGTTTCACAGCAGAGAATCAGGCATCATATCAACCACCACAGGAGAAGCCACCATTGGGTTACTTTGACCCCTGCACCCAGGAAGAGGAGAGAGGCCCCACAGCACATATTCTGGCATCATATCAGCCACCACAGGAGAAGCCACCATTGAGTTACTTTGACCCCCGCACCCAGGAAGAGGAGAGAGGCACCACAGCACATATTCTGGCATCATATCAGCCACCACAGGAGAAGCCACCATTGAGTTACTTTGACCCCCGCACCCAGGAAGAGGAGAGAGGCACCACAGCACATATTCAGGCATCAAAACACACACCACAGGAGAAGGCCTCTTTCAGTGATTTAGGCCTTTGGACCCAGACAGAGGAGAGAGGCACCACAGCACATATTCTGGCATCATATCAGCCACCACAGGAGAAGCCACCATTTAGTTACTTTGACCCCTGCACCCAGGAAGAGGAGAGAGGCACCACAGCACATATTCTGGCATCATATCAGCCACCACAGGAGAAGCCACCATTTAGTTACTTTGACCCCTGCACCCAGGAAGAGGAGAGAGGCACCACAGCACATATTCTGGCATCATATCAGCCACCACAGGAGAAGCCACCATTGAGTTACTTTGACCCCCGCACCCAGGAAGAGGAGAGAGGCACCACAGCACATATTCAGGCATCAAAACACACACCACAGGAGAAGGCCTCTTTCAGTGATTTAGGCCTTTGGACCCAGACAGAGGAGAGAGGCACCACAGCACATATTCTGGCATCATATCAGCCACCACAGGAGAAGCCACCATTGAGTTACTTTGACCCCTGCACCCAGGAAGAGGAGAGAGGCCCCACAGCACATATTCTGGCATCATATCAGCCACCACAGGAGAAGCCACCATTGAGTTACTTTGACCCCTGCACCCAGGAAGAGGAGAGAGGCCCCACAGCACATATTCTGGCATCATATCAGCCACCACAGGAGAAGCCACCATTTAGTTACTTTGACCCCTGCACCCAGGAAGAGGAGAGAGGCACCACAGCACATATTCTGGCATCATATCAGCCACCACAGGAGAAGCCACCATTTAGTTACTTTGACCCCTTCACCCAAACAGAGGAGAGAGGTTCCACATCAGAGAATCAGGCATCATATCACCCACCACAGGAGTAGGCCACCATTTAGTTACTTTGACCCCTACACCCAGACGGAGGAGAGAGGTTACACAGCAGAGAATCAGACATTTAGATCACCCACCACAGGAGTAGGCCACCATTGAATCAGACCCCGGCAACCATGTCAGATGGCACAAGCATAAGCTTTATATCAATCAGCACAGGAGAAGGCGACTTTGAAAGACTTTGACCCCTACACCCAGATGGAGGAGAGGGGTTTCAAAGCAGAGAATCAGGCATTTAGATCACCCACCACAGGAGTAGGCCCCAATTTAATGGGACCCCGGCAACCATGTCAGATGGCACAACCATCAGCTTCATATCAATCAGCACAGGAGAAGGCGACTTTGAAAGACTTTGACCCCTACACCCAGACGGAGGAGAGAGGTTTCACAGCAGAGAATCAGGCATTTAGATCACCCACCACAGGAGTAGGCCCCCATTGAATCAGACCCTGGCAACCATGTCAGATGGCACAACCATCAGCTTTATATCAATCAGCACAGGAGAAGGCGACTTTGAAAGACTTTGACCCCTACACCCAGATGGAGGAGAGAGGTTTCACAGCAGAGAATCAGGCATCATATCAACCACCACAGGAGAAGCCACCATTGAGTTACTTTGACCCCTGCACCCAGGAAGAGGAGAGAGGCCCCACAGCACATATTCTGGCATCATATCAGCCACCACAGGAGAAGCCACCATTGAGTTACTTTGACCCCCGCACCCAGGAAGAGGAGAGAGGCACCACAGCACATATTCTGGCATCATATCAGCCACCACAGGAGAAGCCACCATTGAGTTACTTTGACCCCCGCACCCAGGAAGAGGAGAGAGGCACCACAGCACATATTCAGGCATCATATCACACACCACAGGAGAAGGCCTCTTTCAGTGATTTAGGCCTTTGGACCCAGACAGAGGAGAGAGGTCAGAGATTAGCTTCATATCCCCCAGCACAGCAGAAGACCGCTTTATTTGACTTAGGCCTCAGCACCCAGACAGAAGACAGAGGTAGCATGGCAGAGGTTATGGCTTCATGTCACCCGTTAGTTTAACCGGCCACTTTCATCTGGTTAGGCCCCGGCGCCCAGACAGAGAAGAGTTTCATTCAACTGTGGGTTTCATAAAATTTGTATCAAATAAAGAAGTGGCCCGTAGCACAACAAGACATGTTTTAGGCAGTTAATAAGGACTACTCTGCACAAGGGAGGGACAGGTCCTGTGGGATCCATGCCTGGTTCATCTTTATGAAGGTCAGCTTGTCCACGTTGGCTGTGGACAGGCGGCTGCGCTTGTCAGTAATGACGCCCCCTGCCGTGCTGAATACGCGTTCAGATAAAACGCTGGCCGCCGGGCAGGAAAGCACCTCCAAGGCATAACATGCTAACTCTGGCCACGTGGACAATTTCGAAACCCAGTAGTTGAATGGGGCCGAACCATCCGTCAGGATGTGGAGGGGTGTGCAGACATACTGTTCAACCATGTTAGTGAAATGCTGCCTCCTTCTAACACGTTCCGTATCAGGTGTCGGTGCAGATAGCTGTGGCGTGGAGACAAAACTTTTCCACATTTCTGCCATGCTAACCCTGCCCTCAGATGAGCTGGCCGTGACACAGCTGCGTTGGCGACCTCTTGCCACTCCTCTGCCTTCACCTTCCACCTGTTCCCCTGTGACATGTGGGAATGCTCTCAAGAGCGCCTCTATCAGCGTGCGCTTGTACTCGCGCATCTTACGGTCGCGCTCCAGTTCAGGGATTAAAGTGGGCACATTGTCTTTATACCGGGGATCCAGCAGGGTGGCCACCCAGTAGTCTGCACACGTTAAAACGTGGGCAACTCTGCTGTCGTTGCGCAGGCATTGGAGCATATATTCGCTCATGTGGGCCAGGCTACCAT